>NW_026991709.1:91747900-92997900 GCF_029215605.1 Mirounga angustirostris | reverse complement strand
TCACTGTGAATGGTAAGGTGTCCTAATTCTGAAAAACTGAGGCTCTTTGGTAAAGATCAGATGCATAGAAACCTGCTTCTTCTACCTGCCAAAATGGCTCCATGTCTCAGGCCCAAAGCTTAGCATGAGGACAACCTCTTGGCTTTACACTTCATAAAATGCTCTCGCACACATGATCTTGAGTGATCCTAATCAAGCTTGTGATCGAGGCAGAGCAGGTGTCTTTATCCCCATTGCACACATGAAGAAACTGGCCCAGAGAGGTTATGAGACTGGTCCTGGCCAGTTGCTTATGGGGGGGGGGGGGGGCGGCGGCTAGAATTTGAATTTGTTGACTCCAAAGCCAGTGCTTTTTCCATATCATTTCACAAAAATGGTGCTCAGCAGAGCTATAGCCGTAAAGCCTTCAGATTCCATGCAGTTAGGACTCTTGGCAAGGCCTGTCTCTTAAAAACAACAACAACAACAACAACAACAACAACAACAACAACACAGATCTACTATGCTGTGTTCATGCAGGTCTGACAAACAACAGAAGGCAGTCATCCTTCTTTGCAAGCTACCTAAGATTGACAAAGCCATATATTTTTCTAATGGAAAAATGTCTCCACAGATAAGGAAATAAAGTCACTTAACTCGTCAGGATACATTAACTAAAGTTGATGTTGCTGCTGATGCTGTAGTTAATGTTCCACAAAATTAATCTAACCCAGTAACTCCTTGTTCACAAATCACACATATAAATTTGGAGTGCTTTAGAATGATGTCTCTCTTCTTTGTTAGTAAAACTACCATCCCCTTTGCAAAGCTGGTGAGTACAGGTTAAGAGCTAGGCTTTGCTCTTGGAAGATGCTGGGATGAAAAACTTCCCAATAATAAAGCACTAATGCTTATCTTTAGCCAGACTGGAACACTGGAAAAGTGACATTTTTTTTTGGCTTAAAAGGAAGGTCTCCGGAGCTTCCCACGAGTGTCTGAGGGCCTCAGGCTGGCTGTGGTTGAAGGGGCTTGCCTTGCAGCAGACCCTTCCAGAGCACTGAACTTTAAGTCTGTCATCCAACAGGCCGCCTCTCTGAATGTCAACATCAGGAAATCAGCTTTATATTGACATCTTGTGACAGCATGACCAAGAAAAGGTGATACTAACCTCATCTATCGCTTTCTTATAGCTCTGAGATAGGAGGAACCCAATCCAGAAGAATCCATAGGAGGGGGAAAAGCCAGAAGAAAGGCAGCAGGTTAGACACAAAATGGGAATTGTTAGTACACAACTGATAAATGCAAAAGAGCAGAGAGAACCTCAGTCCTGAATGGGGCGAATCCCCTTCAGGATTGCTCTCACTCTGCTTCCTAACTTTAATACGTACGAACCAGAGTAAACCAACAAGTCCTCACATTCGTTTCATAGAAAAGGTTCTCCGCAATTTTAAAGAAAGTAAGTGGATATTCACTCATCCCAAATTAATTTCCAACTTTCAAATGTCAGCTTCTACGCTCTTCTTTCTTTCGCTAAAGCTATTTGGGGTCTGTCATGTCTCAGCAAGGAAGCTAGATTTCAAGTTGTCAGGCCCCTTGTCAAACCATGCTTATCACATTTTGGTCCAGAAAAATATAGTCCTGAAGGCATGAAGAACAGCAAAAATTACATTAATTCATACGGCAAATGATCTGGGGAGAGGGCGGAGCAGACAACAGAAACCCACAGAAAGTGCCCACATCTCCTTAACTGCAGCTCCACATCTTTTTGCCAAAGCTGCTGAGTAGAAATTACGTAATGATAGGAGTTATTTCTCCCCCTTTTTTTATTCTCTAAAGTAGCGTAATGCAAAATGCCTAGAGGCAGATAAGCAATCCAAGATCTGTTCAGTTCTTTCCTAATCAGGTATGACTTTCCTTCTGGATGCTTCTAGCATCCATTCTTCTTCTTAATCTCAGCAAGTTCTGTTTCATAGTCATGAGTGTATCCCCAACTACCTGATCCTGTGGCTTCTCTGGTAACTTAAGAGAGTTCAAAAGCACTCACAGCTGGTCGACTAGGTCGGGTAATGTCCCTGGATTCTTCTGGCTTCACTTTGGAAGGCTCGTGGGGGAGCACAGGCGATCCTTCCGACTTACTGTTGGCTAGATAGAAAAACAGGGGCCAAGAAAAATAATGACCATCACGAAGTGTTGACTCAAGTTTTGCAGTTCAGTGGTGAGTCATCCTTCAGGATTACTCAGGGGATACGTCATTCACTTAGGCAAATCTCAAACACATCTGTGAAAAAACTGTTCATGTTCAGGCAAACGCATTTAGGCTTGTGACCTGGAAGTCACTATTAATCATAAGAAAAACTAGCAAGTACCACTACCACCACCATTTACTGAGTGCTAAATGTGCATCACACGTAATGCTAAATGCCTTCTACATCAACGGTCTCATCGGATTCTTGCTCCAACCCAATGTGTGGCACTCTTTTCCCATTTTACAGTTCAATATAGACTTTGAGAGATGGCACACTAACCTAAGGTCATGCAGAAATTATGGGCAGAGCAGGGATTCTGTCTGGCTTATCCAAGTCCTATTTCAGCTATTACACTAAACCAGCTTCCGTGTTAACATTCTATGTTTGGTTTTTTCTTTTACCACTTATCCATCAGAATAGTTTATTTTGATGCCATAGAAACCCATTTTATTTGATGGAATGGTTTTTAAATGGGAGGCGGGGGTTGTCGGGGTCTCTTAAGGAAAAAAGAATGAAGTGGGGACAGGAAGGAGAGTGTTGGTGACAAAGGGGAAGAGCCCCAGGACAGAGGTACAGAGCAAGGATGGGGGAGGGCTCCCCAACAGCTCCAGAGTGAAGAGCATCTCTCTGATTTAATTATAGGTAGAGAAAATCAATCTGGCATAGGAGAGATTCTTTTGTTTTAAAGTGGTTTTCCTGGGCAGAAACAGTCCAGGGATACAGCGGTATTCTTAACCCAGAGGACCTAGGGGCCAAAGGAAAGAAGATAAGAATTAAACCCAAACCAGATCAGAGAATTAAAACGGTATGTGTAACTTTAGTTTTCTTTAGTTTGTTATAAGGATATTAAGTTGCTTATGAATAGAAAAAAGATAAGCCAATGGCAGTTTTCTAAATTAAGTAAATTTATATTTGGATTAAAGCAACAAAAGGACACATGACTATGGGCTGGGCCACCGACGTCTGAAGAACGCATATGGGAGCAGCCACATCCCAGTCCAGAGACATGAGCATCGCATGCCAGGTTTCAACCTTTTCAAAATGGACGTACAGTGATTTTACTTATTTAAAACCTTAAAAAGATACTAGATGGCCAACTCTGGTTGTGTCTAATGAAGAGGCTAAGAAAAAAATAAAGGACTGGTTGTTTTTTCTCAGGCAGAGTAAGTTGTTAATATTTGTCAAATTGCACTTAAAAACGTTCTGGTCTTTCTTACTTGGAAGCAAAATTATCTTCTGAAGGAGGTTGTTCAGAAAGAATCACTTTTGTAGCAAGAAATAATGTGTTGTCATGTGTAATTAGCTGGACATGCTCTTGTTTTTCACAAGCTTCTTCATTAATGAGAACTGCACAGTGATGAAAGGCTTGAATAAATGGTCAGAGACGCTCATTTTTTATTCCTCTTGAAAAAGAGTCACATATACTTTTTAAGTCAGAGAGTTTACTTCTTCTCTAAAGTGCATATGTATTCTACATAAGTCTTTACCGAATTCCACTTTGAGAGATCCCTAGTATTATGGACTATATTCAGAATACCAAAAAGGGACGATTGGCGTAATGGGAAGAGGATACTTGGGGGTACATGAAGCCCGAAACAGGCAACAAATGGAAATGGCAATTCAGGTGACTCTCAAGTGATTATCTTTTCAAACAAGACCAACGATCTAAGATCTTCCTGGAAAACAATGTCACCTGCAATGAGCAAAGATTTAGTGCAAACTCTGATGTCGCACACGAGCCTGGGGCTGGTGGTTCTCTCATCTGAGGAGGACCGAGACTAAGGGCGGTTAGAGGACTCTGCAGCAGCACAAGGCGGTGGCCACGCCAGGCACGGGGGTCACAGAAGCCGGGAAGCGCGATGAGCCCACGCCCACGGCTCTCCGGCCCAGGCGGTGCTGTCAGGGCGAGGCAGGGGGAGAGCTCACCTCGAACTCTGGTCCGTTCACTGGACCCCGCTTGCGAGCCAGGCTGAGAGCCTCCTTGGGAGCTGGGCTGGGAGCTCGGGGTGCTGGAGCTGGAGGAACTACCACTGCTGGTCCTCTGCAAGGGGCTCTCCAAGACGGGCTCAGTTCTCCGGAGGTCGGGGTTGCTGTACGGAAGGCAGAGCACGGTGACCACACGCTCCAGACCGCACCATTCATAGACACAAGCACAGTCCAGTCCCGCCCCGGGTACGAAGGAGCAACCAGAGCCCTTGCGTCACCCTGCACGGAAAGGGTCAACGGGAATGGACAGTCATGTTGTCCTCTGTGGAGCTCCCAGCCTGATACTGCTGATGGGATGGACTCTTGACCCAACTTCTGGGTCATCACGCTGAAGTATTAGCTCTGAAATGGTGCTCTTCAAAGGAGGCTTTCTCTTAAACCCTTATTCCCCTGTTCATTGTAAAAAAACAAAAAACAAAAACAAAAACAAAAACAACTTGAAAAATAATAAAAGAAAAAAAAAAAAGAAAGCAAAACATGCAATCTCTGACCCAAGAGAAATCCAACTATATTCCACTATTTAGTATAGTATCTTCTAGGCTTTTTTCTTTTGTATGTATGGAAGCATGCTCTATGTTCAGTTTTGCAGCTTGCTTTTTCCCCTAACATTGCATTGTGAGCAGCTTCTTATGCTTACAAAAACAACAGTGGCTGCTTAGGAGTCAGTCCATGGATGAATTAGTTTAACCGTTCCTCTACGGCTGGATATGAAGGTACTTCCGGTACACTGGCCGGACACATAACACTGAAATAAGTATCTCTCCAGGCATACAAACACCCAATCATAGCTCCTTCCTGGACCTGGAGTTCTTGGGTGGAAGGACATGAACCGGGATGTGTGTGTTGCATATGCTTGTATGTGAGTGTGTAATGGAATTACCAGTTTTCGCTGAAGTGTATGAAATGGTCCAGCTTACTGAATTCTTAACTACGCTTTATTATGAGCAGTTTGCTGATTTGTAAAAAAAAAAAAAAAAAAAAAAAAAATTATCTTGTTTTAAAACATTACTATTGAGGGAGAATAATTTTTATTCACTTTTATTTACCATTTATAATTCTTCTTCTGTGAATTGCTTAATCAAGTCCTTTGCTTATGTGGTTAGTGGCATATTTGTACTTTTAAAATTTCTTTCGGGAAGGCTTTATATACTTTGGCTCTTATCAAAGAGAGGTGTGTTTTAAAAGAATTATTATTAAGTGCTAGTTCAAGAACAAATGCTAGTAGTCCCCACTTGTGATAAGACCTTACGGTGTTATTCACTTGCACAGCTTAGCTGCCCCCCAAATGGTGGTATTCATTTACTCACTCAGTTGGTCCGACCAAGCACGGGGTCAGGCATTTGAGAGACGGTGATGAATAAGACACAGCCCTGTCCCCGCCAGCGTAGCCAGGCACGCACGGCCAATTCCATCCCAGCTCTGCCTGCCGGGAGCACGGGACAGCATGGGAGCGTGGAACAGGGCCACCTGGGCCCCTTTTGGTGACCATGGAAGCTGTACTAGGACAGTGGTGGGAAACCATGGCTGAGGTTTTGATGATTTTGGTATAAAAATAAGCAGCCTCCTCAAAGTTTCCTTTTTAATTTATAACTCTTCCTTTTAAATTTAGAACTCCTAGGCCTTTTCATTTTTCCTTCAGACTTACACAATGCTGGGCCTAAATGGATAATTTAGCAAGGCCTGAAACTCAGAGCTCAAATCTACTGCCAGCCACCTGCCCCACGGACCCCTAACGTGTTTCCCGTGCCTTTGATTCTCCAAACAGAACTGCACACCTTTGCTAACAGAGTCACCACAGTGTGATTGGAGACTATGATTTTAATGTAGGAAGTCATGTTAAAATGTAATTTTATACTTTCATCTTGCTCTGCTCATTTTGAGAATGTCAAGTGCACTGTGAACTGTGTTGGGTCTCCCATGTTTCATGTATAAAAATGAAAATCATATGACCTCTTCCCTTGAGACATTTGCGTTTTAGTGTACCAAAAATCTGACCACAGAATAGCCATAATTATAGCAGCAACTAGACCAATAATTTCTTTTCAAGAACACAAGAACCTTGCTTTTTGGTGAGGTATCTGCCAAAAACAGTTGATCGAGTTACAAACATTTTTAAACATTGGGTTATTGGAAGACATGGCTGGTGGTCCTGGAAAACATATGTAAAAATAAATATGTCCCCATAGCTTATTAATTTTGACTGTATAAATGTAAAATTTTTTTACAATATTTATCTTTTAAGTTTTTATGGTGAAGGAGTTGCTAAGTCAATCCAGCAGTGTGATCAACTGCAGCAGAAGTGATTATCAAGCTTAAGGAAAATGTTTAAAATTCTCAATATTTTTACAGAACTCCTTTGTGTAGTAATTGTTTTTGTGAAAACTGCTAGCATTTAATCGGTTTAAATAGATTTGGATCCATACTGGAAACAGCCCTGATTTGGAGAATACCTGAAATGATTAAATGTATAATACTTGTGCAATATCCTACCTTTCAAACTCTCCTTAAAGAAACAATCTTATCTCCTTTTATTCCCCAATAATAAATTCTTTCTCATGGTCCTCTTTTATTAACAGTGGTGGTCAGGAATTATTTCTATATAATTACTAAAGTCCCCAAGTATTTTTTCTAAAAATTCTATTGCTAACCAACTGTATTGCAGATTGAAGGTGAGGGGCATGCTAAGGCTTCTTGGTAGTTGCTTTCGTTTTGTAGAATGGTAATGTAGTGTTCTTTGTATTAAAAAAATAAAAACAGCTATGAAGAGAAGGGTGGCTGTGAGCTCTGAGATTTTTTTTCTCTGGTGGCTGTGGTGTGCTAGCGAGATCCAGCTCTTTGCTTGAACACAGCACTCGTTTGATCATTTAATCAACACCTTTCTCTGAAACACCTACTTTGTGAGCCTCATTGGACCAGTATGAGGGATGGAGGGGAGCACAGGTCACAGGTGCAAGGTGCGAGATAATTCTAGAGATGGGAAACATGCAGTGGAAATCACAGTGGATAGGGCAAATCTCTGTATGCTGTGTGTGAAAGAACCTGTAGGTATTGTTGGCATTTGGGGAACAATGAATGAGGCCCGGAGTGGTCGAGTTGGTGTCAAGATGGAGACAGGACTTGACTGTGCCTTGGCGGGGGGCGGGGAGCAGGAAGTCTGGGGGAAGCACCTGAGCAAGGACACAGGGGCTGGGGTTTTCCCCGGGACTCACTGGTGTAGGGAGGACACCACCCTGATGGAGTACCACGTCTGTGTCAGGTTTCCCTAGAAGAGAGGCTCATCAGAAGGGATGGCTTAGGCCGCAGTGCCTGTAAGACCCGGAAGAGCACAGAGACCTCCTAGGGCAGGCTTACGGATGACCGGCCAGGAGAGAGGTGGGCTGGCCAGGTGGGTGGGAGGCTGATGCTAAGGCCTGGGTCAAGGAGGGGCACGGGGATTGGCAGAACCAGCTAGGATGTGCATGTGTCTCCCATGGGACTCCGAGCCTCGTTCGGTGTGAAGTTAATTGGATCCCACGGGCATTAAATCCCTGACCTGAGCCTCATTAGCATGGGCCCTCCTCACTGGAGCTCACCAGCACGGCTGCTGATCTTAATAGGATGCTGTTTTTGCTGCTGGAGACTGAAAGAACTATTTCCTTTCTATATAACCACACATAGAAATCGGGAAAACTTTAAAATGCTTTTTCTACCTTATTGTAATTTTTTTTGGAAAAATGTAAGTATTTTGAGAAAAGGTCATACCATTCATATTTTTCTTTTCCTTATTATGTAGTAATATGGTCTGGTCTTGGGGCCAAGGAGTCTGAGATAAATGCTTTGAGAGGGAATTTCAGAAGAATTCTATGAAATAACAGATTTCCTTTGGTCACATATTAACTGCAACTACTAAGCTCCAAATGTGTAAAAACTTGAAAACATTCATAAATATTCCTTTAAATGCTAACTTTTAGTTCAGACATTTGCCGTCCCACAGACAATGCTGATTGGTCTATAAAACACACAGTAAAGTGAAAATGTGGCAATTATTCCATTTACTCGAATCATATAAAAAGTCAAAACAGAAAATTAGGATTACAAAGTGATTTCTTAGCCCAAATACTTGGGCCAAGTCTATAATTAACTGGCTGACTGCCAAAATTCACTTTACTTTATTCTTTGATGACACAGCCAATGAGAACAAATGAGCCATAGGAAGATAGATTTGGGACAGGACAGAGAATTATTTTTCGAAATTAACTTTTAGTCATTGGGTTTTGACTGGGTGTTTCTGGCTTAATTTAAATCTTTTCATATTCTGAATATACTTGTTTGACCAAATTTTAATTTGCTTTAAAGGAACGAATTCAAGTTAAATATTAAAGTACCTGGAATTTTTTAAAAGCAATATTTTAAAAAACAAATCAAATCTTGATTTAGACTCAAATGATCACCTTGACAACACAAGGCAGCTGGGAGCCCAGAGAGCAGGTAAGAACCCCACACCAATGTGCACATGCGTGAGAAGGAAGGGCGGAACAGGTGCAGGGGGTCATGGGGACTGCATTATCACACAGACTGCAGCCACGTGGGATGGGAACTGTCAAATGCACATAGTGACCTGAGTACCAGCTTGAGTAGGAAAAATTGGGGGGGTATAAATAGGTCCCACGAGATGATAACTTTTGAAAGGTAGTCAATAACACAAGATGAGAATCGATAACCATAGGATTAAGAGGAGCTACTAACATAGTCGTCAAATTGCGTGGTGGGAATGGTTGGAGGCAACATGGTGCCTTGTCAGTCAACAAATCAAGAGTCCCCTTTCCCTTGGAGAACACGAGGCAGCAATGTTGGCTGCATTCACTGCTGAACAGGTAAGCACGGCATGGTACTGAAGAGTGTGGACTTGGGTGCAAGGCTACTAGGTTCAAACGGTGGCTCTATCACTTAGTAATCTTGTCACCTTAGGGGCCACTTGCTTAACTTGTGTTCGTCTCAGTCTCCCTTCTATAAAATAGAGGTGATTCAGCCACTACCTCACAGAGTTAGTATATGGCTTACATTAGTTTCCATTTGAGATGCACATTGAACATTGCCTCCCATTATAATAAAGATGTTCCAGAAGTGTTTATTAAATAAATAAATAAATGACAAATTGCCCCAAACCAAGCAGAAGACAGGGATGCATGGGGGTCACCCAGTAACACTTTCTTGACCAACGAATACCAGCACAGCTGTAGACAGGGGAAGAGTGACGTAATTGGAAGTCTTTTCTGGGACAAGGAAGGCTTGTGAAAATAGTAAAGCTCTGCTTTTTTCCTCGCCTTACAGGTACGTGCTTGCATACTCCCATTTTAACTCACCTCCAGAATCTTCCATTCAGGGTGCCAGGTAGTTTGTTGATTTAAACATACCATTTCCTACGTTCTCAGAAATAATCACACATTCTGTAGTCACTGGAGAATATACAACATCTGGCACCTAGGACCTGGAGTTCATTAGTACTTGAATTCAGGTGGGCAAAAACTGAGCTTTTTAACCATTAGGCTCTGCTTTCTATTCTTTCTTTTTCCTACTGGCTTAGCACAAAAGTGGTTTATTTCTCACTCATATCACGATATACACCGATAGAACTGCTCTCCTTGGTGATTTTTCTCCAAGTGGGGACTTGGGGACCCAGGTTCCTTCCATATTCAGACACTGTTGCCTTAAACTTGCAGTCCCTGAGTTTGCCACGGAAGAAGAGAGAGCTTTTGCCTTTTTTGCTTTCTTTAGATAAGTCAATTCACATATTTACCCCAAAGCAAAATAAGGAAGTAACAGAATTTTGCCCCTAATAATGCCTGTAGCCCCAAAGAATAGCAGGTATGGTATATCCTCTGACCCGTGGTCCCTAGACGCAGGTGGTCTTGGTTGAGTCACTGGTTCTCAAGGTCCTATGCGGCCCTTCACACAACAGGTCCTCAATATACATTTGCTGAATTTAGCAAATGAAAAATAGTAACAACAAAACATCCTGGATTTTTCCTTTATTACATGGGTGATTTTTCTTGGGATCCATTTTTACTTTGCCAATTTCCCACTCTACCTTGAGGATCATTTCAAGGAAAAGGGCTGGGAGGATAAAAAAGAATATTGGCCAACTATAAGAAATATGGCTTATAGGGCGCCTGGGTGGCTCAGTTGGTTAAGCGACTGCCTTCGGCTCAGGTCATGATCCTGGAGTCCCGGGATCGAGTCCCGCATCGGGCTCCCTGCTCAGCAGGGAGTCTGCTTCTCCCTCTGACCCTCCCCCCTCTCATGTGCTCTCTCTCATTCTCTCTCTTTAATAAATAAATAAATAAAATCTTTAAAAAAAAAAAAGAAAGAAATATGGCTTATAAACATTGTAAAGGATTTAATTATTTAAAAGCAATCGCTTTTTGTGGCTTTATGGATGGACAACTGCCTGAAAGATGGTACAAAAAGAACTATGAGAACTTCATTAAGACCAGTATAAAACAGGAGAGTCTGCTTTATCGTAATGCCCCCAGCCAATCAAATCTCCCATTGTCTGTGGCCCTGTTTGTTTCCTTTACACATTGACTTAGGACTTGGCCATGTGACTGTGGTTGCCAGTGGGGCATCAGCAAAGATGGTGCAAGCAAGGGCTTGACAAGTGCTTGTGGGGGCTTTCCCTGCGGGTAGGTTGTCCTGAGAACGGTAAACAGTAAAGTGCCCATGAAGGTAGAGCTGTCCCATCAGCTCAGTGCAGCTGCCCAAGTAAGCCCAAGTGAGACCAGCAGAAAAACTTATTAGCCAGCCCACAGAACTGCAAGAAATAATAAATTGTCACTATTTCGGACCACTGAGTTTTAGGGTGTTTTATTATGAAGCAAAGGTGACCTAAAGCTATCTCTATCACAGTAAATAAACCAAATCCTGAAGCTTTAACAAATGCAATCCAATCTAGAGTTGCAAAATCTAATTCACATTTGAAGTGTTGGTCACTCGGAGATAGGTGATCGCAAGAAGCAGAGTATTCGGGGGCACCTGGGTGGCTCAGTCAGTTTAAGTGTCTGCCTTCGGCTCAGGTCATGACCCTAGAGTCCCGGGATCGAGCCCCACATCGGGCTCCCTGCTCAGTGGGGAGTCTGCTTCTCCCTCTCCCTCTGAGCTCTTCCTCTCTTTCTCTCTCAAATAAATAAATAAATAAATAAAATCTTAAAAAAAAAAAAAAAGCAGCAGAGTGTTTGGTAGGATTACTGCACATGGCAGAGATGAGGATTTTCCATCCCCCCTCCCACAATCCCTCTGACTTTCATTGTAGGTAAATAATTATTACCTCTTGGCTCCCTCCCTCTGTGCCTCCTCTGTAAGCAGAAAAATGTTAGCTGTCTCACAAAGACTGTATTCTTTGGACAAAGTACAAATTTAAGTGGTTCTGAGGGAAAAACTCATGTTTGACAAGGCACTGACCATCAAAAGCCAACTATCTTGAGCCTAATGTCATTAAAATAACACTTCAGCGGGAACAAAGAGCTACTTTTTATTTGATTATATAATGATAGTGCTCTTTCTTTTTGGCTGATAGAAGGAAAAAAGACTTCCGGTCAAAATGACACTTGATTTACAGCCGCTAAAATTCTAAGCGACTGATGGAATGAACAGAGCCTTGAGGGCAGGGTCCAAAAGATTAAGAAGCGCTGATAATTGGGGGCTTGTTGCTGCTCGAAGAGGGGGACTGACAAAGTTCACACCGGCAATCCCAGGGCTGCTGTCCCTTCGGCTCCTGGTCACAGAACTCTCTGGTCTTCCTCAGCGCTGCTTAGCAACACCAGCTCAGGGTGAAGCTGACAAGTCGCTGGGAAAAAATGGCTCATTCAGAGCTTCCTGCAATTGGCAATCCCACTCAGTATTGGCTAACTTCTTTGCCCTTAAGGGATTAATGTGCTTAGTACAGTTCCGTCTTATTTATGGACTGACCTCTTCCTAAAGCTCTTCATGTGAAGAGGAAAATTAGAGCGTCACAATCAAAAGCATTCCATATATTAAAGATAGGTACAAATCATCCTAACGTTGCTTCCAGTCTCTCGTTCTTACTAGCAAGGGAGAGTCCTTCTCTTATGAACACAGTGAAGAAGAATATAACAGCCTGCCCAAGCTCAGCCTTTTTATAGTCTCAGCAGAGACCATTTGCTATTTCAGTTGATCCTAAAAAGCAGTGTATTCATCATGAAAAATCTGAGGGAAGCTCAAAGAATGAGAGCAGCAAACAGCATCTGTTACCACATAAAATCAGCTCGTATACAGTAAAGATATTGTTTACTTTCCAGATCTTCTTGAGACCTCTACACCAACTGGTACGTGGATGTGGTTTCCTAACTGTAGGAATATCCATTGTTGATGGAAAATTCTAGGAGCGCACAGAGCAGCAGTGGAAGCGTAATTGTATCTCAGTGACCCTCCATAATGCCAGAGAGGTGATTTCTTGCTAAGAAATAGTCTTTTTGTAATTTGCCAAGCTAGGAAGCTCTGCAGCTGGCCACTAATGCATTTCTTTGGCAATGACTTTGTAATGTCTTTTTTTTTTTTTTAAGTAGGCTCCACACCCAGCGTGGAGCCCAACACGAGGCTTGAACTTGTGACCCTGAGATCAAGACCTGATTTGAGATCAAGAGTCAGACGCCCAACCCACTGAACCCACCCAGGCGCCTCTGACTCTGTAATGTCTTATTGGCTCCCAGGGCACCTTTCTTGACTTGAGGCTGAAAATCCCTCAAACCAGGCCATCTTGTTGTGTTAACTTCACAAAATGATCTCCGAAATAAAGGCTTGGGGCATTCCAATCAGACTTCTATTTGCAATTTTACCCCCCAATTTTAAAAACTGTCAAGTGAGGTGTACCTGCTTGGTTTCTGGGCTGTCTCATTTCTTCAACCCCCCTCACTCATTCATTCATGAGTTGCCACTGTACCCTGACCTCTTGAAAGGCTACTGAAGAAATAAAAGGCATATGTTCTGGCCCCCCAAAGCTTACAGTCCAAGTGGCCAGTCAACATGCCTCTGAAGTGAAAAAAAAGGACAAATACATTTTTTAGGAAAGCAATAATGACAATGACAGGTGGGGGCTTCTTCCTTCACCTTGACGGTCTTCCTCGCCTTACCTTGCTCGGATGGGTTGAGATCCTAGTCTGGGTCCCAGAGCACTACCATTTCCAGGAGAATTCTTTCTGGCTAATGCTGGGGATATAGAAGTTGTTCTTTGAGGCACCTGAAAGAAAAACCAGAAATCAGAAATATTTTCCATAAAATAGCTCCCCTAGGCTCCTTCCTGAAAAGAGGCTATTCTTTTCCTAAAATTTACTAGGAGTCACAGAAACTATCAGAAATGGGAAAGATATGGTGTTCATTTTTCAAAGAAATCTTTAACTCCCGAAACAAAATCACACAAAAAACACTGAGGCACATTCAGCGATCATGAAGGAGAATGGTCTTCAATTTAAAAACAAATTAAAAAGCAGACCAAGCTAATTATTTGGATTCACCGGACTAAAATAGTTGCCCTCCTTTGCTTGTGTAAGAGTGGTGGATACCAGAAATTTCTTTGGGATACCATTAACTTAGTTGATCATTAGAAATTGCATCAGATGAGAGTCATCCAGATAAGCTGAGCTCCACCCCAGCTGATAAACAGATAAGGAAATGATGAAATCTGGTGAGAAATGAGGGTATCAGGCTAGAACTTGGGACATAAGCCACATGCCTAGGAGCTCAGAGAAACTACTTCAATGGACCCTAAGTGTTCCCACTTCCTAATCAACTTGTAGTCATTAATTAGAAACAACCCTCCCAAACACTGTGCTTTGGAAGGTCAATTTGCAAATGTAACACAAAACAATATTAATATTGAAGATACCGGCAGGGTCTTCAAAAAGGCTATGTGCACACCATCAGGCACACAGTAGGAAAATATATCATTATTAGCTTATCTGACAAGAGCCTAAGGTGGAACTCAAGTATGCCTCACTTTTAATTATTAAACATTTTTAGTGAAATTTAATAATGAAAGTGTACTAAAGGGGTCCAACATGAGGGAAGAGAATGATATTTACTTTATAAAAGTGACCAGGAAATGGAAATGTGGATATCTCGTGAAAACTGGTTGGGTTAAACATTTGTCAGGTGTTTCAATTTTCATTCATTTCTTGGGGCTCTTTTAAAGTGGGCTTGTATTTTGTACTAGATATTTAAAAAATGTGCTTTGCTGTAATATTATTGTTTAATATGTTAAGTGATATTTAACATTCATATAAATTTTACTGGTTATTATAATACATTTTAAGATAAAGACCTAGAAAGATGAGTCCAGGGAAGAGAAGCAGAATGGCCCAATCAGGGTTCCCACCTGCTCAAATTAAATATTCCTTTTCTCCTTTTTCATTTTGTAAACTTAAATAGTTGTAGAGAAGAGTTTAACAAATTATTAAAACCTAAAATCTTTGCACGGATGTCAAATTTTCTCCTGGAGTTAGAAATGTATGCCTGCATGTTTTCAGAGAGTGGACCAATACTGTCCATTTTCAGTTTTCCCAGCTCTCATGCTGTTCCCCTGCCTGTCCTGTCTTCGACATTGAACTTTGCTCCCTAACAAACCTTTTCTGATGGCATCCTTGCTTCCACAAAAGGAGAGCACCAACAAAAAAAGTCATAATCAGCTATATTCATTTCCAAAGTCATGGAAATCCTGCTATAATATCCTTTTGAGTGGAAAAGGAGGAAAAATATTTGAAAATCACTGGGTAAAAAGTATTCTTTTTTCCCTGGAGTCAACAATGGCATTGATCTCTGGAAATTGTGGGAGATTCCATTTGTCAAACCTCCTATGCTAAGTTCAAGAGAAAGGGGAGGGCGCCTGGGTGGCTCAGTTGGTTAAGCGACTGCCTTCGGCTCAGGTCATGATCCCAGGGTCCTGGGATCGAGTCCCACATAGGGCTCCCGGCTCAGCAGGAAGCCTGCTTCTCCCTCTCCCACTCCCCCTGCTTGTGTTCCTGCTCTCGCTGTCTCTGTCTCTGTCAAATAAATAAATAAAATCTTTAAAAAAAAAAAAAAAGAGAGAAAGGAGAATCTTGAGCCAGGAAGAATCTAATACAAAAATTTCTCCAGTATTTTGAAGTACTTCCAGGATGTCTGTAGTAAGATGCATGGCCACATTTCACGACAACTTCTGGAATGAGTAAAAATGGGTATAGGTAAAAAGCAAACAAATAAAAACAAACAAAAACCCCAAAGAAACCAACTCCAGGATTACTCTGTCCAGTGGATGGCTAGTCATTTCACCCTACAGTTTTATGCTCAGGAGTTAAATTATGACCTGGGCTAGAAGGAGCTTTCCTTAAACAGAGCCAATTTTAAGAGCAGTACTATCTTCTGAACACCTGCAATCCAGTCTCACTTTGTGTTATTAAAAGTAGGAATAAATCAATTTTCTACTTTTTATCTGCAAGTTTTCAATTTGTCTAGATGTAGTTTCAGTTGGTGATGAAAATATCCATTATTCCATTTCTCTCTCTCTTTTTTTAAAAGATTTTATTTATTCATTTGAGAGACAGAGACACAGAGAGAGCACAAGCAGGGGAGAGGCAGAGTGAGAGGGAGAAGCAGACTCCCTACTGAGCTGGGAGCCCAACATGGGGCTCCATCCCAGGACCTGGAGATTGAGACCTGAACCAAAGGCAGACTCTTAACATCTGAGCCACCCAGGTGCCCCCCTCTTTTTTTTTTGTTTTTTTTTGTTTGTTTGTTTAAGCAACCTATATGCCCAATGTGGGGCCTGAACTCATGACCCTGAGATAAAGAGTCACATGCTCTACCAAGTGAACCAGCCAGGCACCCCCATTATTCTGTTTCTTAAAAGGTTTGGAATGCTTGAGGTTAAGAGTTCTAATTCTGGATACAGGATAAATGTTTCCAAGTCATTCAATCTACCTGAGCCTCCATTTGTTGGGAAAATGAAGGTCAGAAGTGATCGATGACAATCCAAGTCTTAGCTTGGGAATGAGGAGGAAAACAAACATGAGACGGGGTGGTGCTTTGGCATTCTCATGTTCCTCATTACTATAAAAGGTCTGGAATAGAGATAATAATAATAATAAACAATGATGATGATGAGAGCGATGATGATAAAAGCATGCCAGCCTATTACCTTTGGTGGAATGTCTTCTTCCTGTCGTAACCAAGAGCTTCGGTCAAACTTCTCGATGCGAGTGGGGAGAGGAGGGTTTTCAGAGGTGGGATCTGAGTTCTGGCGCGGCATCTCAACGCGGTGAGAGGTCACGTTCAGAGCCTCCTGGAACCCAGAGAGGCCCTTGGTGGGCTGCTCGTGCACTGACTGGGAGGCGGTCAAGGCAGGTCCCTGGGATTTTACAGCTACCAGATGTGGAATCTAAACATCAAACCAACATTAGAGCAACATTATTAGAAGAAAAAACAGATCAGCCAGTACCTCATTCAGTGGGAGGGAAAATACCATTTTAGAGCAGAAAATAAGAACTAGAGGACACGGAGCCCATCATAGCTGTCTCCAACATGCCCTCAGAAGCTCTTCCAAATTTCCCATTTACAGCCATGTGTAGGGCTGACCCAGGGCGCCTGGTCAAAATTAACTGATTCACTCTGGACTGCTAAGAAGTCAGTGAAATAGGTGTGATGATAATAATAGCAATTTGTAGGGGACATTTACTGGTCAGCAATATAATATATTTACAAGCACTCTTCTTCTAATATTATCAGCTTCCTCCTTCAAACCCCTTAACTTTGACTTTAGAGAGTGCCATTGTGTGTAAAACAAGAATTGCTCTGGCTATCTTACTTCTTATGAACTCACTACATCCACCATGAGGGGGATACAATCATTTTCACCCTTTTTCACGTGAAACTGGAAGGTCTAGAGAGGGTAACAACCTGGATCGCAGGGCTAATGCATGCGGGAGCCCGGATTGGAACCATCACTCACCTCCTGGTCCATACACCTAACTCTACGCTCTTCTGTTTTCTGGTGAGCTGGCTCTTACCACCCATGATCTTACCTATCTCTCCACACCAGGATGGTTCTTTTAGAGGTGTAAGCCCCATAATTTGGCATGCGTTGATATTGTTCATGCAGGGAAGACATGCTGTCTTTGGGTAGAAATGTGGCTCTTTAAGACAGATCACCAAATCAAGAGTTCAGAGTGCTCTTGACCATTAACACTGCTCACGCTTTATTGTTACCGTCTCCTCCTCCATCACGAAGGTAAACTCCCTGGAGATGGAAGCCATGTCTGGCATGGGATCTCCCAGTCTACACTGTGCCTGGCCTGTGGAATGTGGTCAATAAATCTCGGCTGGGGAAACATCTAGAGTACTTTCTAAATTAAACTGTTAAGTCAATAAATGCTAATCTAATATCTGCTTTTGCAAGGGACCTATCACACCCTCTTTGGTCTGAAATCTCAATGCCAGACCACTGGGGAGCATTTCTACGGCCCTCTTCCGCCAGCCTGGCCCTGTTCCTTTTGCCCTTGAGGTCTTATCCCTGGAGCAGCCCTGCCTTCGCTTCTTCAGACCCTCTTTGGTCTGAAATCTGCAATGTTATTAATTAGAGTTCAGAGAAAATCCTCAAGGTCTAGTTCAGGTGAATGTTATGCTTCAACCAGGAAAGAACTGTAACCAATCACATTTTTATTAATGTTAATTACCATGAATATAATAATAATATTAAAATAAAGCATATTTTAAAAATATAGCACAACACACAAACCTATTTTAAAAGAGTTTTCAAAGACATTTGGGTGAAACCAGTTGTACCATTACCTTTACTTTTCATAAAATTCCATACTTTATTTCACATTCAGTGTTTACAATTTCAGAAGTCCTCCAAAACCTCCAGAAACTTGTCCTGGAGTGGAGTAACATTTTTCTTTTCTAAATAGCTTACAGCAGTGGCTCCCAAGTCCTAGAGTGCATCAGTGGTGCTTGGAGGCCTTGCTAAACCGCAGACCGCCAGACACCCACAGAGGTGCTGATCAGAGGTCTGAGGTGGACCAGAGAAACTGCATGTCTACCAACTTCCCGGGTGACTCTGATGCTAATGATCCAGTGACCCCCCTCTGGAAACCACTGGCTTAGGAGACACAATTTTATCCAAGGTCGTTTTATTTTTCTTGTTAAAGATCATGCCCAAATCCCAATGAACAAAAGATAATATAATAGTTTATATGTGATAGATATCTATCTATATGAATATCAGCTTGACAATTAGAACTAAAAGGATGCTTGTTGCTATTTTGCAGACACTCCCATGGGTCTCCGGAGAGGCCAGTTTATCGAGAAGTGAGCTTGCAGCTGGCTCAAACTTAAGGAGAGTGCTTTTTTTCTTTCTCACCCCTTCCCCTCACTCTTCAGATCCAGTGGGCTCTCCTCCACGACTACAGATTCTGTATTAAGGGTCATTGTTGGATCGGCCCTACGTATGAATCCAAGTTACAATCCCCTATTCTTTTAGTGAGCTTAACTGTACAGCCTGTTGAAACGGCCGATGGAACAAAGGGGAGAATGTACCTGGGGATCAACTGGTCTGAGCATGGGGGGTGTCCGAGCAGGCTGAACTCCACTGATACTGAAGGACTCCGACCTCGGGGGCAGGTTGGGGTCAGATATTCTGTTGGCAACCTTGTGAGGCATGGCCGGCGAACTCTGCCGGTTGAGCCTTGACCGCTCTTCTACCTACAAGCCAAAAAAAGAAAGAAAGGTGCTTCAGTAGCTAGATGGATAGAAGCTGATTTACTGCCTCCTAAGGATTATCTGTAGTCACCTGCACAGCCATTTTTGTGTCCCTCTGATCAATTCAGTTTAAGGGGCCCAGACTCTCCATACCTGCTGTGCATCGAGAACTCTTGAAAAAGCTCTTTTCTGTCGGAGTAAACACTAGCTCAAAAAACGCAGAATGAATTTTTCCCATCACCCTTCTGATCCCCAGATTCTTGTGCTATTTCAGTTAGCTGGGAATTTGGGACCTGCTTAAGAGTTTACCTTGCACTGATTGGATATCATCTTGCCGATCGGTCACAAAGCCATTGAGTCAGTGAGGGAGACGAGGGAATGGGGTGGGCATCGAGACCCCTCGGGAGGAAAGCAGAAAACTGCTCGGAGCTGACTCAGGGGCCAGGGGAAGGAAGACCACTCACCCTGAGTTTCCTCCCTACTGATAGGCAAGCGGCTGTTTCAGGCGCTTCCTTAATGAGCTGGCCTGTCTTCAGACATCCTATACTGTTTCTTTTCCCTTCTTTGGGACCCTTTCTTTTCACTTGTCTCCCTGCTCCCTAAAATACATCTTTCCATTTCCAGCCTGGACTCCACTGCCTCGCTCTCCCCACCTCTCCCTCTTTGTCCCTGCGTGGCATTTCTTCTTGCTCCTTCCCCTCTTCTCTCCCCACCTCCAACCCTCTCTCTTCTGGGGCCACTTCATTGCCCTTGTCATCCCCTTTCTTGCTGAGTCTCTCTCAGCCCAAAGCAGGTAACTGATCAGAAGGGTTCCACAGGAAAGGCTCACGGTCCCAGGGAATGCCCTTTTTATGGGGAAGATTCCCCTCAGTTCATGCCTGCAGCAGACAGATGGTCACAGAAGCTATTTCCAAATGGAAATTTCAGTGAACAAGATGTACACTGCAAGGCATGATTTAAGATCTTTGACAACTTCAAGAGGTCTAGGACTTTTCTTTCAGATCCATCCCATCCTGTCCTTTATTTCTTTTGGGTCAATTTGGCAACTGTATTTTCCAAACCTGCCAGGCAGCCCACCCACCCTGATGACTTTTCAGTGTGAGCCTGAACTCCCTTTGCTGATTCACTGATGAGGGTTCCAAGTGCCTGTCCCGGAAGCCACATGCAACTCAAGACATATCTGTATGGAACTCTTTATTCATTTCACTGCCTGATTTGAAATAAAAATTCGAAAGAGCTATTCTTTCCCATCCTTCCTATTTCATTTTGAGTCTTTCTAGAGGCAGACTCAGGGGTGCCTGGGTGGCTCAGTTGGTTAAGCGTCTGCCTTCGGCTCAGGTCATGATCCCAGGGTCCTGGGATCGAACCCCACATCAGGCTCTCTGCTTGGCAGGGAGTCTGCTTCTCCCTCTGCCTCTCCCCTTGGCTTGTGCTCTCTCTCTTTCAAATAAATAAAATCCTTTTTTTAAAAAAAGAAAGATTAAAGGCAGACTCAGTCTCATATACAGAGTAAGTCTGTTTTTAAGCCCTCATACTAACTACAAACATTCTAACATAATAAGGTATGCTGCAGAATAGAAGACCATCCCCCCACTTCTACTCAGGGGTAACTCAACATTTCCTCTCCCACCATGGCTGTGCAGGGTACATACAATTGGCATCCCAGTTGACTTTGCTTTTGAGACTTTAGGTCCCAGAAGCTTAACACACACCAAACAAGGTTAGCTACCAAAAGCCAGATCTATAAACCAAAACATGTATACTTTGTGAATGCGTGTGGGCAAAGTATTACATCAGCAGGCATTATTTGGCTGTTGCACTGAGCAAAAGAAAAGAATAAAGCCAGTTTTGAGCTGAGACCAGAAAGAAGAGAAAGTCCCACCAAGACAGTGGCAGATCAACTGAGAGCAAGCCATGCAATGTATTGCTTTTCTAAATACTTCACTCCTTGAAAAGAAAGTGACTATTTCCAGACCACTGGAATTGGTCAAATATTAGCCATTTTCTTATTTCCACTGAAGATCATTAATAGCAAGATCACATGTACGAGCACCTCCCTCACCATCCAAACTCCCACAGTCTAAGCCCCTTGCTGTCTGAGCTAAGGAACCCAAGAGATTCAGACACATTTTCAGATAAATTTTCAGATAAATTATTCATATAAATACCTGGCTATCCAAACCGTAGCCACCTGTTACCCAACAGTCAGGAGCCAAAGATATTCAGAGTGGAGACTACTTGCCATTATTATTTTTTAAAGCTATAAAATACACTCAGTTTTAAACACACACTTAGAGGCAGCACATTAAGGACAGCACTAGAAAAAGTCTGCCTTGAGGGGTGGAGTCAAAGACGACTCCATCTTGAGCAAAGAAACCATCTTTGAGATAAAGAATTCTTTTGGTAAGAGCCAGCAGCAAGCTTCCAATGAGGGAGGTATTCTTGCCACAGGCCGCACAGGCTCAAGAGCTGTCATGGGAAATGAACAGGGCAGAAAACGGAAGGGCTGACTTTCATAGGCAGTTCATGAGTTCAATTAGTTGTGAATAACTATTACTAATGTACCTCTAGTATAAAGTTTCCTTTGCCTTCTATCAGCTGGTTTACATACTAAATCCTACCACTCGTATGTGCCCGGCTGTACCATTCTAAAATATGTGGTATAAATAATCTATTGTTACGCTTTACAAATTATTTCAGGATGATTCAATTTGGTGAGATTTCCTGGGTTGGAGCTTGTCCGAAGTAGTCTGAAAATCTATGAGAAAGGTGTAATAATGAGCCATCTGGCTACATACTTTGTCTCAAGAGAAGCTTGTCCTAAAGGTTTTAGGAAGAGAATGCTGCCCACTGCTTTTGCACCAAAGGAACAGCATGAGGACTGCAGCAAAGATAGCAAATCAAACATCCTACTATAGACAGACGAAGGAGAAGCGGGGTGGTGTATCTAGCTCAGGCCCCTTCTGATTATTTTGATACTGGGTAAAGGCCTGTCTTCTGATTCACCTACATCTTATTCCTACTAACTGAAAAGGAGATGGATAAGTGAGTGAGACAAAAAAAAAAGAAAGTGTTTTTTTTTTTTCACCCAGAATAAGGATATATGTGATTAAACACTGGGGTACAATGAAGATATGTTTCCATCTGTCTTGTGTGATACTAAAAATAAATCTATAAGCTGAGTCTCTGCTCCAACCCCCTGTTCCAAAGAGATGTCAAATGTCAGAAGTACCACCAAAAAAGAATGTTCTAGTAGCAACAAACACAGAGTGTCAAGGTGCCGGACCATGACAACAAAAGATATCTGTTATGAAGGATTTTATACTTGAAGGGATTATCAGTGAATATAGAGAATAAGATTAGGACAGACTGATCAATTTTAGTACAAAAGTAATTTTTTTTTCCTTATTAAAAGGATCATTTAACAACAAAACTAAAATTTGGAGAGGTTTAGATCACCTCTGCAGAAATGCTTTCCTATGTGTTGCCGCATTACAGGGAGAAAAAAGAAACATAATTGTGGTCTCAGAAATAAAATTCTGCTCCAGGCCTGGCTGTGTTGTCCATGGGGTTCTATAGAAGTGATGTCTAAGGCCTCTGAGACGCATAAAGGCTATATAAACACAGAAGACCTGAAAATAAATTTGTTGATTACAGGATTTCAAAAAATTTCTCAAAATAAATAAAAATGTGTTTAAACATGTATAAAAGGAAACATATCAATGTCAATTGTTAAATTACTTTGTACATTGACAGCAATTCATAGTGTACAATGTCTCACTTAGCAATAATTAATGATAGCTGTTGAGAGAAAAATTTCAAAACAAAATTATAGCAGTAACTTTTTAGATGTCGACAGCAAAAATGTATTTATGATGTCATATGGGTGCATTTTTATATTTTATATGATGCAGCATCCATGGGGTCTATGAAGGCCTAGAAGGCCTTACTTAAAAGCTTATTTATATATGGTGAATTAAACACAATCATATGGGAATTCCTTTTTTTCCAACCGAACAACTGATGCTTTTGTTTTTACTGGCAATACTGAAGAAAGAGAAAGAACTCAACCAATAACCTTTAAGTGCTCATTAGACACTTTAGGACCCTGCATCCACTGGTGACATAAAGAGTTGAGTCATATTGTTCTTTGGCAAGGCCACAGGAGCAGATGGTGACTGAGCAAGATTGAGGATATCCCCTCTCCTGAGGCACCTCTGAGAGCAGGGGACACTCTCATTCATGTGAAATGCTTAAAATGGAGCCTCATCTGAAGACAAGAGCCTGGACTACTTGTCCAATATCCACTCTTAACCAATGACTCCAGAGAATAGTATAGGTCTTCATGGGGATGGAGCATGCAACTTAAAAATCATAAGGCAGACCTTTCACAAGCTGAGATGGGACATGAAGAAGGGTGTGTGTATCAAGGGGAGACATGGGTCGGGGAGATGGGGCTGCATGTGGACTGCCCTTGTGAAATCTAAACCAGAAACAACAGAGGCAAAACACTTATTCCCTGTAGGTGACAGTAGCCTTGTAAACAAAATATTTGACTGTGTTGAAGACTAGATTTCATGTGTATCTGCACAGAGCCTCTTGTTTCAAAGGTATATTCACAGACACGATGGCCCAGGGGCATTCCCGAAAGGCAGGGAGTGCAGGTGGGGAAGCTGAGCCTCAGGAAGGCTCCAAGACTTGTCCCAGGTCACCCAGCCAGGAGGCGGAAGAACTTGAACTCAAACTCCTTACTACTTTCCAGGACTCTCTTATGCCAGATTGTAAGAGAGTGAAGCAGAAACTGAGGAAAGAAGGGGGCAGAGCTGTACACTCTCTAAGTGGTCATCTGGGACCTCATATATAAAATGACTCATATAAAAAGGGGAAAAAACACACATCAGTGTAGAGTAGGGGAAACCAATTGGAGGAGTTCTTACATACAGGGATTTCAGAGTCCAGTGGGCTGATGAGATATAAAGAGACATCTTGGCCCATTGTTTGCCAAATAAAACCATGACCAGATGACTGGAATTCATCACAGAGTAAGAACATGATGGAGTGTTGAAAAAAATTAAAATACAATCTCATACAGTATTCATGTAGAGAGAGCATTCTGTCACTGCTATGTGTTGATGAAAATTAAAAAAAATATGGGGGGGGACCACACGCAATTACTACCAGACCCAATCACATGCCATTTAAAGGAAAAGGAATCTGCCCCATTAGAAGCAAAAGGTATTATAAGAAAAGGAATCTCCATCTTGCAAAAAGTGGTAATGAGAGAAATAAGATCTTCAAATTTTGCTCATGTTTAACAGAATATCATACTTACGTTTTTACAGAAACAAATCTGACTTCCATCCTAATCCAGAAATGGCTGAGAATTTGCAAGGGGTGAAAATGCCCCCACCCCTCCTTTTAATAGAGACATGAATGCTTCTCTCTGACTGAAATCTGAAAATCCCAGTCAATGTGACAATCAGGACAGATAGAATACTCTGTCTACAAAGAGAGGGAAGAGCTCGACAAGATTTGCAAATGACAGAATATTTTCATTCCTTCTTATTACATCCAACAAATTAATGAGAAAGCTAACGTGAAATGCGATGATGACTATGTTTTACGAAATGAAGCAACAAAATCACCGAGGGTGAGGCACTGTAACCTTACACCAGCTAATGAAAAACTGTGGATTTGAAAAAACGAAGAGAAATAAGGGGATGAAAAAGTAACCAAAGAGGGACAAACCATCCTGGGGAGGAGGTAGAGAGCTGAGTTAGAAGACAAATACGGCACAAGTCACAGAGGCTGCTGGGGGAGGAGACGGCTGGGGGGGTGTCTCAAGGGCACAGGGGGCAAAAAAGGTTTGGACCCTGCATCACAGAAGCCCGTGGTATGGGCACAGCTGCCCAATCCTCCCTGGCAAGGATGATTTCCATTTCATAGCCTGGTAGAGGAAGCATTTGAAAAAGAAAGGGTACCTTTTATCTAATTCCTAAAGAGAGTTTGACTCAGGTTCTTTCTCTTGGCTGATAATTAAGATATGGCTGGGCTCGAAATTCTGTCTGTATCTAAAGTTTTGAAATGTATTTTGCCGTCTAGCTACTTTCAGCTCCATCTACCTCACTGCTATAGGGAAAGAAACCTTTAAATTGTGCTCGAGAAGTGCATACATTGCTACGAGAAGCATTAAAAGGTCAAGAAGAGAAGGACCCTCACACCCGGTTTTGTTCCCATTTTAAGAAGTGGGTGTTAAGAAAATGATGAATCAAACCAAAGCAGACAATTATTTGTTCTTATTTGTACACGAGTCACTCCGATCCCAAATTTAGCACCGTCACTCATTCTGTGATCTAAATGTTTCATCTCTCTTCTAAAATATGAACACCCACTCTAAGACTGGGCAACTGCTTCATGAATAGATTGGTTAGTTGGAAGCCAGATTACGTTAACCACGCCCAGGAGGATAGGACTGAATATGAATCCCAAAAGAATGTTCCCACATATGTCTAGAACTGCATGAAGCCCAGAGAAGAGCACCAGCTGCTAGGAAGCCAGGGACCTTGGAAGATGTCACCCACCGGAGGTGGCCCAGCTGTATGATGGTCAGGGAACCTCACATCGGGAGTGCTTGCTGACTCAGCTGGGTTGTTTGCACGCCCAGCTGCTGTGTTTCTTTCACTGCTAGGAGCTTGGCCAGGAAGCACAGGGGAATTAGAAGGTCTAGAAAACCACCTCGCTGACATCTGCAAAGACTGGCCCCCAGGAATGCCATGGCTTCTGAGAGCTCGGGAACCGTGAACTAGTTCTGAACAGAAAGGATAGGCCAGGAAACTCAATGAGGAGGACAAAGAGTAACTAGGTAACAGTGGAGTCAAAGTGGTTAAGTTCACATCAGAATGTGCTGGGTAGAGGTGGAAGGAAGGACATGGGGACTGCTCCAGGCTTTGCCCCCTTTTCTGGTACATTTGTGCATGAGGGAGCTGCACAGGGGAAAGAAGGAATTCTGGGATGCTCTGCAAAGAATCACGGTCTTCTCCAATGAGCTCTGTAGGTGTCCCTCTCCTAAACTCATGCTTGGGGCTGGGAACACGGAGGGCCATGTGGTCATGCATCAAGAAGAGGTCATTTAGCGATGCAGCACTTCTTAGAGGCATTGAGGTACTTGGAGGGATGCATGCATTCATGCCCCTCCTGCCCCGAGGTCCACAGGAGTCTCTAAGGGCCTCCTTACTTGCAGTGATGGACAACTTGGGGCTTGTCACTTTGAAGATGTTGGGAGAGGACACACAAATGACCTTAGATCCTAACTCTTGAGTTGGACTACATCCTTGGGAGCGAGATTGCCTTGGGGATCTCACTGTGGTCCTTGAGGCTTCCTGAGCCTTCAGTTGTTCTTCAAGACCAACTCTAATAGGACAAGCGGGTCCACCTTTCTTCCATGAGTGATGCTCCAGCAGGAGTCTTGATCTGGAATCATTAATTTCTGCAGGTGCTCCTGGCATTAGCTTAGCGGACCCTAGTTTTTCAGCCTTCTGAACACCTGCCATGATCAGGAGCTGTGAGTGTGGCTTAGCTGAGGGTTTCAACTTGGCAGGGCTAGAAAACGGGTTAGCAGTGGAGGAAGGTGGCACGTCTCTGCCAGCCAGGACGCATGTCAGCTGCTGTCTAACAGCAGAGTGATTCTGCTTAGTTGGAAGAACAGGTGGGTTATTAAAGGGTCGGTATTGTACCTGGGAGTAGGACCACAAAACTGAGTTATTGATCTAAGAGAAAGAGGCAGCTGTTACAGACATAGGTAAATACAAGTCATCTTTATAGACTCTAAAGGAAAGTGATCAAAAACATTCTTTATGTGAAATCAAACAATTTTATCTACAGATTCAGTTTTTTAAGTTTTAAGAGAAAAAAAGTTTGATTTTTGTAAAAATAGCACATGATCATTAGAAAAGATTTAAACAATATATAAAAATACAAAAAAGTTTAAAGAAAATACCCCGCAGTTTCTACTGCCCTTAAGCAATCATCGTTAACATTAGGGCAACATCATTTCAAGCATTTTCTATATGTACGTAAAAGAGAATAAAAAAATATAAAAAGACAAAAACATTTTTGTAAAAATAGGACCTTATGTAAGAAATCTAGTTCTGGTAAGACTGTAGTCTAGATACTTGAAATGAGCTCTAGCTATAAATACCTGAAGATACAAGAACAAAATACAAAATAACACCAACATCCTCTTAAATGAGTAGCTCTGCTCACAAGAAAATAAAGGAAATCATTGGGTGCCACAAACAATGACAGAACAGAAAACCAGGCTGTTATGCACATGAGCTGACACAGTGACTCTTGGGAGGATGGTTAATCTTGGCTGATCTTATTTCCTTGCTTTGCCCATTTGCTTATCACCTTTTTTTCCTACCATCCAGATAGTTTTTAATTAGACTTTTAAAACAGCTCACCACAAAGCCAAGTTCTTGAAAACCCGTCCTCACTCTAGTAATTGAATTGCAACAGAAACACAAATGACCTCTGATCCCGGAAGTGGTCACCACAACCACAGGTCTGGGACCAACCGGGCGTCCATTCGTACCATGACAACGGGGTGTCAGTGACAGTGCTAATGATCACTTTCAGGGTCCAGGTACAGACAGGAAAGGATTCAACTTAAAATTCCCTGAGTCTTTATTAAATCACATTCTTTCAGGGGAAAGTCACGAAAAATCCTCATGCCACAAACCCACTTGGACACCTACGGGAAAAATGATTTTTCTACTTCCTGCTATTGCTTACAAAAATCCCCTATATCCATGAAGCTTAAAAAAAAAAAAAAAATCCCTGAAAAACAAAAACCACTAATGGATTAAGGTGCCTTGTCAATTCTCTAGGCAAATAACAATTATGGCTCTTCCAAAAGCAAAGCATGCACTTCTTACGATGAATTGTTTTCCAATTGTGTAGCACTAGTTTAATTCTCTGCTTCTCTTGGGTGAACTCACTAGAGTCACCAGCCGGGCCAACAGGACACGGCTACACTCGTTAGTGCACTTACCTCCTTGGCCCATGCTGGTTTCTCGCTAGGACTCATCCCTTCTTTGTAATGGTACAGTGGCTTCTTCTCCACAGGCCTCTGCTCCTGCCGCTGATGCTGGAGAGACACCAAGTAGTCTCTCTCTTGCTTTAGCTGTCTCTGTAGTCTTTCTGCTTGTCTCTGTTCTTCCAGTTGTTTGCGCTTATATTCCTACCCGGACCAGAAAAGAGAAGCAAAGAAAAGACCAAATCACCATATGGAAACCACTGGCCATCATCGGAGAAGCATGCAATGGAGCCGAAAGAGATGATAACAAGAAAAGCCAATAGAACCACAGAAGGATGTCAGGGCGTGCCACGGGGCCGGGGCTTAGCGTTTCCCAAAAACACTACTGCTTTAATGGCAATCCCTATAGAACACCACCCCTTGCAAGGTGACTTGTCCCTGACTGGGGACCAAGAAAGTAGCAATAATGAGGACATCTGGATGGTCAGCGCACAACCCCTGCAAGGAGCCATCCACTTACTGGTTTAGTAATTAAACCACTCAGACATGTCCAATTAAGTACAAAACTAAATAAGTAGCTACAGATATTGCTCAAATCATCTTTTGTTTCACAAAACTTGGACCAACAAAGACCATTAGCAAGCGTATGCACAGGCTAAAAAATATCATAGAAGTTCAGTTAAAAAAAATATATCAAGCGGCTCATTTGGAGAGCAGGGCGATAATAATAAAAAAGTACTTCAAGAAGAAGCCACGTGAGCAAGCAGGGAACAGAAAATGTTCCCATCGTAAGGGTAAAGCTAATAGTCTACAAATGAAATATGACTGCAGAGCTGAGTGGGTTTTTACAGAAGAGGGGCATTTTGCTGTGATTGTATTCCAGCATGTTGCAAATGACCTTAAAAATTACTCTGCAGTAAACACAGTGGGTCTCGAAAACAGCCTGAACTTGTAATAAGCCTGGATTCAGGCTAAAGTTTCACAAAGAGACGGAGTTACTAAAGAATGCATGAGGGTGCCTGGGTGGCTCAGCTGGTTAAGTGACTGCCTTCGGCTCAGGTCGTGATCCTGGAGTCCCGGGATCGAGTCCCGCATCCGGCTCCCTGCTCAGCAGGGGGTCTGCTTCTCCCTCTGACCCTCCTCCCTCTCATGCTCTCTGTCTCTCATTCTCTCTCTCTCAAATAAATAAATAAAACCTTTAAAAAAAAAAAAAGAATGCATGACAAGGGTCTCCAACGTATTAAGATGGCCAACTAGGTCAGGAAATGCATTGGGTTTCCACGAGACTTTTGAGGTCCACGAGGCTTGGAGGGTCCCCCCCCGCCCCCCTCCCCCCCCCGTGGACTGGCATGTTAGGCGCACACACACCGGGACACCGCGATGAACACAGAGCAGGTGGCTGGCCCTCGGCTTTCCCATTACCAGAAGTAGAGCTTGTTCATGCAGTAGCTGCTGCTGCAAGATCTCTAACTGTCTCTGCTCCTCCTCTAACTGTCGCCTGATGTACTCCTGGAGAGGTAAGCAGCAGAGCATTCAGAGGAACACAAAGAGAGAAAGAGAGAGAAAAAGAACCGGTAATTTCTTTTCAGTGACAAGAGCTGCCAAGTAAAGTGTGGAAGGAAGGAGGGAAAAAAAAAAAAACCCAGACACCTCCTCACCAAACAGGAAAAGAACCGAAGCAAAAGCACTTCAATGCAGTCAAAAGCACAAGTCCTGCACCTGCAACAGCCGACTGAGGGGGCTCAGTGCTTTGCTGTGACCGTCCGGTTTTAATGAACCCAGCTACATTTTCAAGCTTTTCACTGCAGTTTCCCTCTTTATGGGCGCCACCCCCTCCCCCCGGAATTAACAATGCTATCAAGTTCCGAGGCTCCTGTGCAAGCGCAGGAATAAAATAATTGTGGAACGCCCGCAGGCGCGGTCTTTGTAAGGGACCCGCCCTGCCACCACTGTGCTGTCAGATCGTGGTGCTAACAAAGACAGAGGGCCCTGCATCCGTGCCTCAGGCATGGAGACCAGAGACGGCATGAGCAGAAAAGCCTTCTGAAGCGGTGAAAGAGGACCATGTGGCTCATTTACCATGCTTCGGCGCTACCTTCAAAGTAGATCCCAGGGTTGGGAGGACCCAAGATCAAGGTTATGTCGGGGGACTTGGGCCTGGGCAGGAAGCGAGGCTCAACGTAACAAGGGGGCATTGCCAAGGCTGTGCGTTTGACTTCTTGAATAGGTGAGAATAGCAGCTTGAGAAAGAGTAAAAACCTGCTTAAACTGAGCAGTCCTAAGAGAAGGTGACCCACACCCCAGGGACGGATGGACGGCTGGTGCTGGAGCTCCCGCTGGGGCCATCTGTGGGCTCTGGGCCCTGCTGTACCTGCTCGTGCTCTGCGCGCCGCCTCTCCTCCTCCCGGCGCATCTGCTCTTCGTAGTGCCGGCGCTGCTCTCTCTCCTGCTGCTTCCGCAGCTCCTTCTCTCGCCTTTGTTGCTGTGGGGCCACAAGCAGACAACCATGAGGGACACGGGCCTGGGCAGAGCTGTGGGGAAAGCAGCAGCGAGGGCTGCAGATGCGCAGACATGCGCCCTTCTCCATAGCTGCCTCCGTGCCCAAAAGCTCTTTCTGTCCTGTGCTCTTGGGGGGACTTGCTGGTGAGGATGGGGGGACAGAGAGCAATTCAGTGTCATGCAAATACCCTGTCATTTCCCATGCAAGTAGACTCCCCAGGTTTACTCCTCCTGGTTGCTGTTAAGTGCATTCTCCCTATTGGCTGATGGTGGTACTAATGACATATCATCAAACTGTTTATATGAGAGTCTATGGGTTTTAAAACATTTCCAATGCTCATGTCATTCAGTCTTTTCGACACCACCTAAGGCAAACATTTCATAGAGAAGAGAAAGCAAAATCCATTGAAACTAAGTGACATATTTAAGGCCATATGGTAATTAACGGCCGAGAGTACAACAGAATTCATGGACTCTGACGCTGTCCATTACCCTACCTGATACATCACGCTGCCTTTCTTTGTTTTCTGGAGTAGTCACTTGTGAGCGTCAATTTCAACTTCTCATTCAAGTAAGACCCTTAAACTCATCATCATTAGCTCATACAATCACCATGCCCCCAACAGTGGAGAGTGTGGTCAGCACCTTTCATACTTTATCTTATTTAATCTTCACAAAAATCTGTTGATGCAGTTATTCTTATTATCCCCATTTTATATGAGAAAACTGAAGCACAGGGAGATTAAGCAATTGTTGAAGGTCATCTTCATGTTCAAGGTCATGCCCCAGTAAGTAGTGGAGCTCGATTTCAAAGCTAGGCAATGCAACTCCACAGTCTGAATTCAGTCATTACAGAAGATGAAGAAGCACCAGGAGTGATAGGAAGATCACAAATTAACCCAGCTCTTTATTATGCTCTCAGTAAAGGAGATCATCTTAGGAATAATGACAGGAGCCAATGTTTCTCAATGGGACAGTATTGTTCCCCAATCCCTGGAGCATTTGGAATGTGCAGGGGCATGGGGGAGTTTTTCTGGTGGTCTCTGGGACTAGAGGCCATGACTGGCACTTAGTATGAGGGGCCAGGGATGCTGAACATCGCATAATGCTCAGGACCGTCCCACATCACAAAGCGTTTTCCTATACCACAGGCCATTAGCGCTCCTTTCGAGAAGCACCGCAGCCCTTGGTTTCGGCGCCCTGTGCTGGCATTAGGATTTCTTCTTCCTCAAATATGAGGTTTGGGGGAACCCATCAGGGGGGTCTATTCCCCTTTAACATTCTCAACAGCACTTCACTGCCTGGCTGAGAACCTATGAATTATCCAAAACAGCATGGATTGTGACCAGATCACACTGACAAGCTAGCTTTACGCAACCAGGGAAAGAGATTTCTAGGACAAAAGCTCTCTGTCACAGCCCCAGCTAAACCAAGCAGACATTCAAAACTCCAAAGAACCCACAAACAAGGAGGCCTTCCTAATGTGGCTCCCGCTTGCAATCCGCTGGTCCTGCTGTCTTCCAATGACCGCTGAGGCTTGGAGATAAGCTACAGTTTTTTGAGTCTCAACATCTATCCCTTCCAGATCAACAATTATTTGTCCTCCTTAGATTGTAGGCAACAGGAAGCCACTGGAGGACTTTCTGCAGTCAAGTGCCATGACCAGACTTGCATTTTCAAGGGGCCTCCTGACAGCCACGGGAGGGGGCAAGACTGGAAGCCGAAGTGCAGGGCTAGGCCATTCTCGGGGTGCAGGCAGAAAATGACAGGGCACTGATGAGTGAAAAAAAGGCAGTGGGAGAGTCCATGTTCATCATCGCTGCTGAGAATGGAGGCACAGCCAAAAGGAAGACAGACTAAAAGCTATCCAGATTTCCAGCTCTTCTAATGGGACTGGAGTGGACGCCAACTTAGAAGTAGAAATTAGAATTAGGCCAAAATCAAATAGGCAGGATTTGGGTACTATGGGTCTTGTGAGGGTGAGTGAAGTTCCTGGCCGAGGGGCAGAGCAGATGGTTTGAAACAGAGGAGGAAAAGCAGGTTTAGGGAAAGGAATGGGGGGTATAGTCAAGCTCCAGACGTGTAATTATTTATTTTACAGAAAAATAATACAGGAAGATATGGGTAGAAAACACCTTCAGAGGAACTGACTGAATAATCTGGATTACAGACCCAAAACAGAGATCTTTCCAACACTCAACCTAAGTGAATCAATGCTAGCACAGAGGATAAAATAATTATGTGTATAGATCTGGCTCCTGGCAGGAACTAGCCCTACCTTAATTAACATTTCAAATTTTTTTACTCTCACCATCGGTCTCTTTCTTGACCAAAAAAAAAAAAAAATAAGAATAATAATCAAGGCTTTTGAAGTTTTAGCTGATTTTTATGTGAAGGATTTGTACATTTTCAACCCCTTTGCTGGGAATCAATACTGTTTTCTAATTACATGCCACTCAGGTCCTTGGGCAAGGTGTACACAGTATTGATTGCAACTCAGGAGGGTCTGTAGTTTCTGAGAAAGACACTCAGAAGTGACTAATAATTAATAATGATCTCACTCAGATCAGCTGCTGCTAACGCATGGAGGCATCTGCCAGGGCTTTGGCTCCTGTGGTGAGGTTGGAAAAATAAATCACTTCCCCAACATTCTGAGGGCACCTTGCCAATTTCCAGCTGCTGGGTTTCAATGTCAATGTCTTTCCTGGAAAAATCTTTGCTCTCTTTCCTCCTGGGCATGGAGCTGTTTGAGGGGACATACCAAAACATGTCCAAGAAAGACCAAGTCCCCAACCTCAAGCAGACACCTCTACAAAGCTCTGATGATTCTTGCTAGAAGCAGCTCATTGAGGTAAAGCCTGTGCTTGATTCCCACTGGACCTGCAGCCCCCCATGTTGGGCTGGGAACCTGGCAGGGACATAGAAGATTTTTTTGAACTGAACCAAGTAAGAAACTTGGGGCAAAAGAAGACAACACAATATCTTACATTTCTTTGGAAGCATTTTCTGTCTTCTCAATCCTTAGAGTTTATATTACAGTGTGCCTTACATTATGGTTATCTGAGTATGTCTTCCCTACTCTACAATCTAGGTTGAAAGCTATTTGTGGGCAGGGTCTCTGTTCCACTCTACTTTTTCTCTCCCACTCAATCCCAGTAAATCCCTGATACCATTGATATTTGTTGTACTCAATACAGTCAACTGGGTAGCAAGAGAAGAGGAGAAAGGTCGGCAGGGCCTCAGACCACCCCTCCACCCTTCTATGCCTTTTTCAAATAACCCTTCTGGGCCTGAATGGTCTTTTATGCTGAACACAGACAAGGTTTGATAGTATTTTTCTAACCAGAGAGCCACCAATGCCTGGCATTGGCATGGCACCTATTTGCCATCTTAAAGAAAGGGGGGGGGGGAAATAAGGGAATAAGAATCTAAGGATTTCTAAATTTCATTTAAATTATGCATGCAGATGACAGTGGTCCTGTTGTCAAAAAGGAATGGTTTAAACCAACTATCCTAAAACTTTTGGCTGATGCCCCACCTTTACCGAACTGCCTAGAAGTATGTTTTCATCTACATCTTCTTCACAAGTTGTATCACTTAAAATTAGATATTCAATGGGTTCTTATAAGTTTCTTATATTTTTTTCCTGGTTGGGGGATGATAGATAATGCCCACTCTCAAAATTTTCCAGGCCTTGCTCTATTGAAACAGGTCACTGGGATCTTCTTCCCCTCTGTCTTCCGTGGATGTTCCCAAAGAATAATTTTGTTTAGGGCAGTTTTGGTTCTCCCCTTGGGTGTTCCCCTCAGGCTACCTCTAAGTGGAGGCCGTGTGGCTGTACTTCAAGTATGTGAGCCGGTTAGTTTACCCAAATGAAATAATCCCGTTCCCTTGCTCAGGGGACCCTCAACGGTTATATGTTTATCCCAAATGGATGATGCAGAATTTTGGCTCTTCAAATTCTTGCAGAATATCACCTTAACTCTTAAGTATTCAATTCTTCTTAAAGTTGTAACAAATAATCCTCATGGCTGATTGTCACAAAAGCCATGGTGTTGCTCTTTCTTTCCTTTTGTTTCTTTCAATGTTCCTTTTAGATGAAGTCTAACCAGCAGAAAAGTCTTAGCTCCACTAGGGTGCTCTGGCTCTTGCAAAAGTGACTGACGAACTGTCAGGCCATACGTTGCCCTTCACCACGTTATCAGGACAGTTGAATAGAGCCAAGCACTGTGTTTGTGGGAGGAACATCACCGCACACATTATTCACCTCATTACTCAACCACTACTAGGCCAGTCCACGGGCTCCCAGTTATCTCAGAATGTCTGCCTGAGTAACAAAGTTACTCGTATCCAGTGGACAACATGAATCTCAAACCATTCGAGTTCGCCTCTTTTCTAAGTTGCTGGGGCCCTGAGAGTCAGTCTGGTGGCCCCGTTCAGGCACCCGCCCCGGGCACCGTGTTGTGCAGGCATTCTGTGAACTGACCCTGCCCTAGCTTTGTCTTGTTTTCCTCTTCTGCTTTAGAGTCCCTTCTTCTTAATTTTCCCTCTTTTTCAGTTTTTAGTTGCTATATTAATCTTTGTAAGCTACCTCATGTCCTCTTTTTGGAGTAAAGCAAAATCACAAAGAAGTGTATACACAAACAAATGAACAAACAAATCTTGGCTCTCCACAGATCTTGAAACCCTCCCTTGGAAAGATCAAAATGAGATAATCAAGAAATTGTTGGCTTGTAATTCGGTTCTTTGTTTAAGAAGGTGGCACCTCTGTTGGTGTCACGAGCAAGTGGTTCAAGTTGTTTTTACGGCTGTGGGGGTCCATTTGCTCTGACCCCGCCACGCCCTCTCACTGAAGGGCTGTCTAAGTGAGCAACGATGACCCATGTAGAGCTGGCTGGGACCGAAAGGGAAAAAACACAGTCTCCTTTCTAATCTAAAAGATCATACCATGCACCCGAGCCAATGTGGCTAAATGCAGCTTACCCATCATTCAAGGATATGGAACCTTTGGGGGGAAAAAAGTACAGGAATATAATCTGTATGTATGGCAATTATTTTTACCTAAAAAAGTACTGCATCATAGATTATTCTAATTAGAGCCTCACATTAGCTCTGTCAGGTAAGTGAGGCAAATGTCATTTTCTTTATTTTCCTTTCCAGACTCTCGAGAAGGTTCATTGCCTTGTCAATGGCCGCATGCTAGGTTAAGGGAAAATCATGAAATGAATACAAATCATCATATCGGGCACTGCCTATGGGGGCCAGGTGTTTGGTTGGCTATTTACATGCTTCAACTCATTTAATCTCACAATATGACTACATACTTTATTATTATTATTCCCATTTTACAGATAAGCAAATTGCGGCTTGAGAAGTAAACTGTTCCATGTCACTCAGCTGGAAAACGGTGGAGCTTGGAATCAAGCCCAGGTCGGTGTGACTCCATGCTCTTTCTACTCCCTGTCCTACCACTTCCCAGCTCCTGGAAACTGCAAGGGTATTCCAGCAATTGGAGATGTAAGAGTTCAGAGTGTGCAGGGAGTAAGAGACGAGCAAAAGATACCTCGTCTATCCTACCACCATCAACGTTTCCTTCAATATCCTTAAGAAATTCCGGCTAGGATACTTGGCTGCTTTCTCTACTCATCGAATGTTCAGATTGAATTTGAATCTTATTCCCATGACACCCTGGTAGATTTGGGGCTCTGGGTCTATCTGTTATATACATTACATTTCACAACATACAGACTCAGAGATAACACCTACGTTTGAGAATTAATATCCTATAGCTGCAGTGACATGTCACTGGCAGAGGAGGGGGAAGGTAAGAGAGGCTCCAGGGCTTGGGGAAAGAACACTGGATTGGAAATCGTAAGACCAGGTGCTGGTCCTGCTCTGCCACCAAACCAACATTTAGACCACAGTCTCAATAACTATTTGTTTAACAAATGAATGAATGTTACATGACCTCGAATAAGTCACCTTAACCCAACCTTCAGCCTGGGAGCAGATTAGGTGATCTCACAAGCCTGTTCATCTGAGTCTAAGCAAGGGTGTGCTGGCAAAAACCTAACCAACAATTCAGAACGAGAAGTGAAACAGAGCAGAAATCTGCTTTGCTCTTGGACAGCTCCACTTGATTTTCAATCTGGGTGACCTCCCGGAAGTGGTGAGAGGGGAGCGCAATGACTGCGGAAGACTGGAGTCCAGAAAACAGGCCAGCAGCTGCACGGGGTCCAGTTGGGCTCCTTGGCAAGTACCTCAAACCATCCCCTCCACAAAGAAGCTCTCTGTTCAAAGACACTTGGAATGAAAGGACCCAGTGTGGTCTTCTGAATCGACTGCACAGCACACATACCCCTCACTTAAATAGGACTGTTCTGTACAAGCTTTACAGCAGCTGTGAGGAGAGACGTGCAAGCCTTCGGGCCTTCCGTTCGCCCATTTTAACGTTTGCTCACGTTTCAGTTTTGGAAAGACCGTGGCAAACCAACCACTTCCAGGGCAAGGGCGCGATTCCCTGCAACTCACACCAGGATTCGAAACAAACACTAGGGGGTCCCACCTCTAACGCCAGGCACAGCCCCGAGCCCCTCCCTCCTATTAGCTCACGAATTCTCCCCACAACCCTATGGGGCATGCACGGCTGTCACCACCCCCATTTGACAGATGAGGAAACCGTGGCACACACGTCGGTATCTTGCCCAAGTTCACTCGCTAAGTGCAAAGCCAGGACGATACTCTATGTTTGGCTCTCGAAAGCCGCCTCTATGGATTCAAAAGCAGCTGGTTGAGACGTCTACATTTACAAAGTGAAAGATGTTGTCTTAGGCTTTTTCAAGTGGCCGTTTCCCCTTCTTTTCATCTCACTTTTCAGAGAACTAGTGAGAAAGCTCAACAGACCAGACAGGCCTCATTCTTCACACTTACTTTTTCCTACTAAAGTTTAACCATCCAACCTACCCATTCAGATATTTCCTGGAAAATTAACTGCCTAAGTGAAGCTCTTCCCTGGGGCTCCCGGGTCCAACTGTTGATCAGTAGGCAGCCCTATGGCTAAGCATTGTCTGAGTACCGTGTGTGAAGCCGCTTTTCATGCAAGTAGCACAAGGAAAGAAAGTTCTAACCAGACTGAGCTAAGAGAAGGCTTAATGAAGAATTCTGGTCCTGCCTCTTCTATGGGGGTGATCAAGCTCCTAATTATCTCTGGGCTGCAGTTTTACCCTGGGAGAGAGGCTTCTGGGGTTTTCTAGGGTATCATATAGGGAAGCCAGAATGACATCCTGAGCACCTATGACTTCGTAGGTTAGTGAAAAAGTCAAGGGCAGTTGTAACTCCAAATTCCTTCTGCCATCATTTGGAAGACTCTCAGATGGGGTCCTTAATAGGAGACTTAATAGGAGACTCTCAGATGGGGTCCTATGAAAACAAGCCCATTATGGACCCGTTTATTAACACAATGTCCCGCATCTGGGATGGTACTGAAGATACTAAATTGTATTATACATAGAAAGGCTGACAGAACTGGTGACAGCTGGGGAAGAACATTCTCATTGCCACAAACATTTCTGGCCCTGATGTGGAAGGTGATTTAAGTTTCCTTTGCCATAACTCGTGTTAATGCAGGAATATCACAAGGACTTGAATTGATAATAGGAGACATTTTCTAACATTAGGAGCTGCTCAAATACAGAATATGTTTCCTCAAGCCTCTAAGCATATAAGTAGAGATTATATGTGAAACAGGTTAAGTGACTATCTGAGGACCATTGTCAAAGGGATTCCTGCTTTGAGAGAAGAATTGGCTTAGATCACTTTTGAGGTCCCTTATATTCCCCAGCCTCTATGATTCTACACAACTGCTCACTGAAGAAAACAAGAGGGGAAATGAAAACAACTCAATCTAAAAGTCACGTGAAATAATACTTTCTGTGAAACTATTGTTGCCAAAGTTCTATGGTCAGGGACAACCAAGAATATTGACGGCAAAACACAGAGATGCAGACCAGATGTAGTAAAAGAGGTTCCATGAAGACTCTAGATACTGGAAGGCAGGCCTGTAATGCCCATTCCATGCTGTCACTGAACAGCCATCCCTGCCATCCATCTAAGAGGCTCTAGATCCACTGAAGGGCAGGAACTGCCCAACACTGCCCTTTTTCCAGTATGACATGCTCTAATATGAAATACTAGCATATCTTTCCCATTCCTCGGCAATATAGGAAGAGGTCTGGGAAAAGGGATTTTGAATAGTAGTTTGAAGGTGCCATACAGGCACTTCAGCCCACCTTCTTCACCCTCCCAGAAAACCCGTCCCATCACAGGCCAGGTGACCAAGCAGCATGGTGCATCCGTCAGAACAAGGAGACCTTCTGGGATGCACTGAGGAGCAGCGTCGCGGACAGCTATGCAGACCCCACGGCCTCCCGAGGCACCAGCGTGACTTACACGCGCGTGCGACCACAGACCACTGTCAGAGGTCCATGGGCAGGCCCCGCCTGGGACCGCGGGCATCCAGTTTGCCAGCCTGGCTCCCAGCTGTTTCATAATTTCGGTTCAGTTATTGAAATAAAAGAACAAAAGCTCAGCTAGCAGGTGTTCAGTCTTCGTGCTGGTGCTAAACGACATTCGGGGATAAAGGGCTGCTCAGTCTCCCCACCGGCAGCAGTTCGCAAGACACATTAGGATGCCCGCAGCTAATGACTAAGTGAATTAGAGGCCATTTCTCAGCAGTGCCAACGAATTCACACCCCAGGCCCTGAATGGGGGAGCTATTCTTGTTCATGGTGCTTTCTTCCGGCCGGGGGCCGGGGAGCGTGGTCCAGTGGGTGGGAACGCAGCCCGGGTGAAAAGTCACCCTGACGCCCCTGTCTCCTGCTTCTGCACTTTGAGCTTGCTTATGCCGCCTTCAACTTCAAGCGCCCCGAAAAGATGACTTGGGGGAGCAACTGCAATGCGGATCATGGGATACAAAGATTTTTTTCCCTTCCCGGGCAAGTATCTTCTTGAACTGATTTAGGCACCTATTCAGCACCAGGGAGCGTTCTAAGTGCTTTCTGTGTATTAACTCGTTTCATCCTTGAAACTGTCACTATCCCCTTTCATAAACAGGCCACCTGAGGCAGAAAAAAGCCACGTCTCGCCCAAGATCACCAAGGCGGCAAATGGCAGAGCCGGATTCAAACCCTGAGAGTTACCGTAGCTCTGTCTTGCGTCTACCTTCTCAGTGAAAGGGCTCACTCCGAAGGCACAGTGTTCCAGAGGCCCAGAAGCTTACTACTGAGACAGGGCAAGATCTCTATCTTCTAGTGGGTTTTGTTTAGGTGCTGGTAGGACCTAAGATTTGATGCAGCTCCTTGCTGGCAAGGATGGGATCGTAATGACATGGTGTTGGAAATGACGGCAAGGACTACTGGTAAGAGAATACATACATCCCAGAGCAGAGTATCTCCAGTGGAAGGTCCCCTGAGGCTTGGCTGGTAAGAGACTTACCCGGGCAGCAGCTCTTGATCCTCCTACATGAGCTACATCTGGGAAGATGGAGAGCGGGCTGCCTCCCTGGGCCCGCAAGGCCAGGACTGCTGGCTAAGTCACCAGAGGACCGATACCTTAGCAAGACACCATGAGAAGGGTGCGCTCAGAAAAGAACCCTCATAAAGGGAGGGAAAAGTCCATGTGTTACAGCAAAGAGAGAAGGTGCATTAGAGAATTAAGGAAGGCAAACAATGGGAAATGCTATCTCTACAGAAAACCCTAACAACCACTTTGAAATCATCCGTTCCAAAATAACAATAAAACTTTCACCTAAGTATGCCAACCATTCTTGTGTCAAGATTGTGTCAAGCCTTCCGTATTCATGATTTCCTTTACTTCTCACAACAATCCTGCCATGTAAGTAGTCCGTTGATTGCATATATCAAGAAGCTTAGGTTCAGAGAGGGTAAGTAATTTGCTCAAGGCCACACAGCTTGAACTACACCTTGGTTTCTGCAGCTTCCAAGCTGGCATACTTTGCCTCTGCACGAATGTGCCATCCAGTCATTTAAAAACCATTGACATTTTTTTTCTCCTAATGACATAAATGAATTTCTACTAGTATAACAAATATTCTTCCCAAGACATGAATAAAAGCTTACCTGTTGATACATTTATTTTAATAAATTCAAGAGGGTTTTACTACTGCACATAAAAGAGTTTAAACTTTTGGAGATTATACTTCTGACTTCAGCCAAAGGCACCTGCTCCAATAATAATAATAACTAATATTTATTGAGTGTGTTCTAAGTGTTAGTCCCATTCTAAGGTTTTCTGTGAACTAACTAATTTAATCCTCATGACAGTCCTGGAAGGGAAATGCTACTGTTCTTTCTAGTTTTACAAATGAAGAAACTGAGGCACAAAGAACATACATTTAATAAGGAAGACAACTGTTAACCAACATACTACCATCAACAGAATCTCCCCCAAATGCTCTGTTGCCCATGGGAATTTCCAGAGCTTTAGTATGATGTCCTTAAAGACATGTGCAGGTTTCTGCTGTTCATCACCCCCATCCCCTTCTCTTTGGTTTAAAAACAGCTGGGAGAAACTACAAAGGTTCCCAAGAATAACCTTGCTGGCCTGGGGATTCCAGCTGCTCTGGGTTCGGGCTGCAGCTGGTACAGCTTCTCCGAGACGAGTCTGGTTACCCCGAGTGGAAGCGAATGCCAAGAGAGAATGCGAGCCAAACGAATGGATGAGCACGTAACTATGAAGAGTTCTCTAAACAGAAGCACGAAGTGGGGCTCATGAGCAATCTTTAAAGTAGATTGGACAAGTCCTTCAGAACAGAGATCTGTCCAGCTTTGGGCAGTGGACAGAGTTTTTTCACACCCATCTTCCTGGTTAATCCCCAGCGCAACTTAGGTGGTAGGAACAAGCTTTGTCGGGGGCCCCTCTGCAGAGCTCCCGGAGCAGGGCTGGGGAGACTCAGAGAGTGGCCAGGGCGTGCAGGAGGTGCACGGCAGAGTCCAAATTGACATCTTCGCACCCCAAATTCAGATCTCACTTGCTGGGCAGATTGTTTCCCTTTCTCCCAAACAGGAAATGAATGCATTTTTAGAGAGTACAACACAAAAACTACCTTTTTATATAACGTCTTGCCATTGAAAAAAATGGATGATGTTATCTCACTCGACCTTTGGGCAGCGTTCTGCAAAGCTGGCCCCTTTAATTTGTTCCTTATGCTAGAATACTCGATTTTCTTTGCAGTATCATCAAATTCTCCTTGTGTGCCTTCTGCACCCTTATCAGTCTTCTTTGCTGGCTTCTCCTCCCCTGTTCTATGTTCTTGGAGTACAGGCCCACACTCTGCTCTCTTCTCGATGTATACTTCCAGTACCATAAGCCAGTAATTCCCCTTTTATCCCATCCCAACCTCCCTTCCCTGGCTCTCTCCATATAATCCAACTGCAACCTTGGCATCACCACTGGCCACCTCATAGGCTCTTAAATTCACCATCTTCCAAACTGATCTTATCCTCCTGCTCCCAAACCAGGTCCTCCACCCTGATGGCTGCAGTCCACATCGGGGACCTTCTGTGACTGCTCACTCTCTTCCATCTCTGATATCTTATCAGACATCACATGCACATTCTGCACATTCTACAGGCTGCATCCCTTCCAAATGTGTACACTTCTCTCAACCCCCCTTCCACCGCCATCCACAAGAACACCACCCTCTCTGGTCTGCACCAGCTTGTCTCTCTCATCCACCCTTGCTTCTTCCAGTCACTCAACCTCGCAGCAGCCAAAGTTCCCTTTTAAAAATGCAGATCTGATTGCATTCCCTTGGTTAACACACTTCAGTGGTTTTCCACTAGTCTCAGGATAAGATTTAAGAATCCTTAACTTGGCCTGTGAAGCCCTACAGGACTGTGCCTTGGCCTCCCCCCCTGGCATCTCTGTGTGCCCCTCCCTCCCAGTCCTTCAGCTGGAATCCCCAGCAGGCCTCCCAGCCAGGCTGGGCTGCTTTCTCTACCCTGCACCCTCCCCAAGTTCGTTCCTTAGCCCACCATTCCCCTCTACCACAGCAGCCTGGCAATGACAATGAATGGCTATGTGGGTGACTATTGGCCCAGTGCCTGTTTCCCTTACAGATCTGGTGAGCCCCAGGGCAGACTGTTTTCCTAATGTCCAGCATAGTGGAGGTATGAATTCATGAAATTTGTTGAATGACTGCCTACAGGAATAGGAAAAAGATTTTAATTCTACGGTGCCCTTTTTAAAAAAGCATTGAACCCAGTGTCCTTGAAAGCCCAGCCACTCACCATAAAAAGTTAGAGGCTTTTAGGGAATTCACACACATTGAGACTGCTAGGCTCTCATTTTTTATATTAGTGCTTCACTATGACTGGCCAATAAGATACTGGTGGTTATTTCTCTAAAAATTTTTTTCAGGCAATAGAACCAAAGCAGTTATAATATCTTTTAGGTAGAACTGGCTATTTCTATAACTGGCCAATGTCATGACAGTCTTGAAGGACACTAAATGAGACGCAGGTGGCTTGAAAAACTTAACACAATTCTCTGAAGAATAAAACTTACCACCATCGAGCAGTTTGGTGCCCGTGGGGTCAATTTGATTATTCCTGTGACTTAAAGATATTCTCCTCCAGATGAAGGCATAGAATGCTCTCAGCAAGTTGAAAAAAATATGTATAAATCACTGAAATCATTCTCAAACTCTTGAGCACAGTTAAGCATCACCACAAATCTTCTGGCCAAGGTTCTGTCTGAAAAGATGACCAGGGTAAATGCCCTACTGATTCTTGGACTCCTCTCCTGCATCCTGCCCCTGATTCTTGGACCCTAACTCTGTGATGGAGAATAAAACAAGAGGGATTTTGTGTAGGCCAAGTGATAGAAATTTTTATTGAACTAAATAAAAATAAAAGAGGCCTTCTTTGTACTTTCCTCACTATTGATGGACTCATTCACCTTAGCTAGGTTTAATCAATTTCCTGGAACTTCGTTATAAATTGTACTTTATCAGTGGTCAAAAGCTGAAAGTCTTGTACCCAACATTTCACTGGTCCAAAGCCACGTCCTTTTCATGTAGCTGATAAATAACTACATTCAGTGTATGAAGTCCTTCTAAGAATATACAGATACTGATTTAGACCCTACCCAAATCCACATGGTTATCCATAAATAGCAACGGACATGCAGGACTTCCTTAGAAACCAAGCCTCTGGTAGGAGGTGACATCTGAGATCGCCAGGGAAGACAAAGGCTACAACCTACACAGCCCTGCGTCACCAAAGGGGCATCTGACGGGCCTTTATTTGAGAATGGGAATGGTTTTCCCAGGATGCCTACAAAAGCCCACCTGACCCACAAGGAAGCTAAATTTGCAAGTCTAACTGTGGGCTTTAACTACCTCCATGTGCCACGGTAGGTCAAGTTCCTACTCTGGACACAGCAAACACAAGTCTTCACCATGGGCCAGAGCTGCAGACATGGGTGGGGATCCAGCAGGGGCAGGATGCGGGAGAGGGGTCCCTGGTGACAGAGACGGTTATTACTTAAACGTTCAAATATTATAGCCATCTGAGTGTTCAGTATTTCTATTTCTTCTCAGTGGGCAATAGGACCAAAACGAAGGATCAATAGATAAAGTGGTATAATCTCTTAATATCCCGTGATCGCAAGTGACCGATGGGAAGCCAGGGCTCATGCACGTTGGTGCATAAATGAAGTGTCCTTCGGCACACTGTTATCTTCAGCGCAAGTGGGGACTCAGAGTGCATTTCCCCGTGGATGCGTGTGCCTCGCTGAGTCTGAACTCTAACTCGCCTCCAAGATAGAGGTTCCAGAAAGTGCCACAGAAGAAGAGACACAAGGAGGCCTTGGCGGTAGCTCTGATGGGGAGCATGAGAGCCAGAATCCATGTCAAAGGAGAGCACCTGCTGGGCACAGCTTCTTTGCCCTTGCTCAAAAATCCTTAAGTTCTCAGAGGAAAAGACCACTAAAGCAGAGGCCAGGTAGAGAATATGGGAAAACATGACTGGTTTATCAGCTGAGAGGCAGGATGGAGGCAGTGACAGTGCTTGGGCTCTGGATTCCAATCCCCTGGGCTTGAAACCTGTTTTTTCCCTAAGCTGTGTGACCTGTAGCAAGTTATTAACCTCTCTGAGACTTGGCTGCATTATTTTGAGACTGTGGGTTATTGCGAGGATCAAATGAGATGATTCAGGTAAAGTGTGGAACAGAGTACCTGTCGTAGGGTAAATGCTTTGGAAGGTGTTAGAAATTGTTATTTTAGCAACTTGAGAAAATATATAAAGCCCAAATAAATCGTATCAGGTAAGAAGGGACAAAAATATAGATTAAAATGAAAAAAAAAAAAACAAAAAAAAAACCAAGACAATACAATGCATCCTCTGAAAAGACTGCATCAATTGAGGATCTAAGTTCAAGGGCCAAAAGTGCATGTGTGCATACATGGGCATATTTGCATTCTTGAGTATTTGAAATGTTCTGTGGGGTGACAGTGGGGATTTTCTAGGGTTTACATGGTAAGTGCCTTTAGCTTGAAAGTAAGGGTAACAAATTGCTAGGCAAGGAGCCGATTAACTAAGGCAAATGGTCAAGGTTTGCAGGGTGTGAGGCTCCAGGGAGGTGGCGGCCTTTGGAAATACTCTTGGAAGGAACAAACCACAAGCAACGAAGCAGGAAAGGCAGGATGTGGGGGGCAGAGCCTGATAGGACACTGCTTAGGTGAGGGGAGAGGTGTGACCAAAGTCTAAAGGAATAAACGTGGGGTCCAGCCAGCGGAGGCATCTGGTTCTCAGGAGAACTAGACGAAATGGCACAGCTCTGGGTCAAGGGCTCGTACAAGAGGCCCCAACTGGCCCCAACTGGCCTGGCTGGGCTGCAGAGGACACCAGGGTGCAGCTGCCAGGAATTTCAATTTGTGCCCAGGAGAGGAACCAGAGGTGGGGTGGGCATGTGCACAGCGGCACTCTGAGCCTCGCTTCTGAGAGCTGCCGAATTAGCACCCACCCCTCCCTTCACACTGCCTCTGCCTGGGCCTTTGAAGGTCTCTGCCCCACAGCACTACGGGGACTCTGTCTACTACAGCATCATTCTCAGAATCGAAGACCGTGAACCTCACGCTTCTCATGCACTGAGCATTCTTCGCGCTGACAACACGACAGACTTATAAACTCAAACTGGAAAGTGTTTCACTTGCCTACTGCTGTTTGCAGAAGGCTGCAAGGTCCAATTCTGAGGATCACAGTTCAAGGCTTTGATTACTTATCTATACTTCCCTTCTGGGGCCTTGTGTGGACATTGAGATCAGAGAGACCTGGGTGCGAACACTGTGCACTTACTGGTCCTGGGATATGGGAATAATTACTTCCCCTCCCTGAACTTCAGTTTCCTGTGTGTTAAGCGGGGTTTGTATGCATTCTGCATGAGGTGCAATGGCTGTATGCAAAGAGAGAATGATAGTAGATGAGATCATGGATATAAGCAAAGAATCTCACCCAGGAGCTGGTGCACAGAAGTCACTTAATAATTGCAACTGTTGGGGCACCTGGGTGGCTCAGTCAGTTAATTGGCTGCCTTCGGCTCAGGTCATGATCCCAGGGTCCCGGGATCGAGTCCCGCATCAGGCTCCCTGCTTCTCCCACTGCCTGCCACTCCCCCTGCTTGTGCTCTCTCTGTCTCTTCCCCTCTCTCTCTGACAAATAAATAAATAAAATCTTAACAACAACAAAAAAATTGCAACTGTTGGGTCTTGTTGTTGCTGGTCTGCCTATGAGGACATATGAGGTTGATGGGATTTTACTGCACACTGGAATGGAGGCCCTCACTGATTTCAACCAGGGATGCTGGACCTGGATGGGCCAATTGAAAAGCAATCTGCTCTTGGTGCCCGCAATCCGCCAGCTTCGAACTGCAGCGGCACCTGACAAAGCAAGTGAATTGCCGTAAACCGTTAATGAGGAGCAAGATGGCGTCTGGGAACCCCGTAAAATGGCTACCCCATTCCTATACAGTTGGTTAACCTCTCATCTGCCATCTGGCTTTCCCAATGGCTATGCTCTCAGCTGCTTAATTGTCTAGAGGCTTTGATTTATCCGACAAAGGGAAGTGGCCACAAGGCCACAAGGGTGAGGGCCTCACCGGGGACAAGCCACGCAGGAAAGCGTGGCTGGTCCTACGGTTGCCCACACAGATGGCCACAGTGCCCGCCGGTGAAGGCCAGAGTGGCCCTCCAGCTGGAGGACAGGCCCTGGATACTAAAGGGTGTGTGGAAGGTCTTGGGCCGAGCTTTCCCCAGTGTTCAGAGGAGTAGCTAAGGCAGACCCTGCTTTTCTATACTTGACACTTCACCTGCCTGCCTAGTCACTGCGGTCTAGTTAACACCTACATAGGCCCTCTCAGTCACGGACTTGTTTATTCCTATATGGGTTCGTTCATTCCACGAATATCCACGAGGCATCTACTGTGTGCCTGGCCCTGTTCTAGGCGCAGAGATACATGGTGGAGAGATACATCAGGGATGAAAGAGACAAAACCCTCTGTCCTCAGGAGCTCACACCGCAGTGTAAAACCCAGGAAGGTACATAGAGAGTGTGTGTGAAGATGGAAAGAGCTATGTAAAAATAATAAAGCGGGGAAGGGCAACAGGATGAGCTAGAAGGAGAGGGTGCAATTTGAAGAAAGGTGGTCAAGGAGGCTGCACCGAGGAGGTGGTATCTGAGTAAGACTTGAAGAGGTGAAGGCCTTTACCTGCTTTTCCGAGGTGACCACACCAAGGTCACGTCACACCAAGGTCACACGGCCACCCCCTGCCTAGCAAGGGAAGTCCTTTGCTTGTGAGAGCGCCCGGGCCTCATCCCGTTTCGCAAGCTCAGGTGTGGGCCCCCAGGGCGCCACGAGCCCCACAAGGGTGGGAGCCCGGCACAACGCCGCACCCCCAGGAAGCCCTGTGGCTGAGAGGTGCGCGCGCGCGCGCACGGAGGCCCAGCGGACGCTCACCTCCTCCAGCCGCCGCCGCTGCTCCTTCTGCTCCTCTATGCGCTTCTGGCGCTCGGCCAGCAGCTGCCGCTTGTGCTCCTCGTTCTCCCGCTGCTGCTGTTCCAGCTGCTGCCGCCGCAGGGCCTCCGAACGCTCCTTGTTGGCCAGCTGGAGCCTCAGGAAGTCCCGCCGCAGCGTGGACTCCCCCGGCAGGTTCAGGATGGAGCTGCGGGCAGGAGAGAGAGAGACGGGGAGGCTGCGTGTGGCGAGGGCCGCCCTCACCCCGGCGCTGGGGGAGGCCGGCGGGGCCAGCAGCTCGCCTGCGCGCGGGGACGCGAGCCGCACGGCCGGCCACGGGCTCTCGGGCCGCTGCTACTTACAGTCCTCAGCCCCAGAGAAACGGAGTCACGGGCACCACAGACCAGTGTGCAGCCTCCTTTTCACGGTGGCCATGGGCAGGCGCATGCTGTCACCATCCCGAGAGAGAGGTCCCCCTCTCTCCAGCACCGTCCTCACTGCTCCCTTGCCCTGGTGACCCGCAAAGATCTGCTTCTAAAGGTTTTAGGGAGCGTGTGAGCCCTAGGGCCTGGATCAGCTGAATTTTCACGTTTAAGAGAGGCATGAACAAAGCCAGCAAATGAAAGGAACAACCAGGAGCAACAAGGGACCGTGTTCTACTAAGAGGACATCACCGTCCCCGCACCACCTCCGCGACACCTTGCACCCAGACCCAGGAGGCAAATGGCAGGCTGCTCGTGTGAAGACGTGATAAGCCAGGGAGGGAAAACATCAGAGTCAGGGTCACCACAGAGTAGAATATGAACCCACATCTGAGAGTTCAGGGCTTGTTTCATTGCACCACGGTTAAAGGGAAGTGACATGGTTTGGCTCCGGAACGGATGGTGTAGCAAGGACTTCAACCCAGCTCACGGATCCCTAGATTCCGTTGAAGCACCGTGGCCTCAGTTTTCTCATCTGTAAAATGGTAGTTGTGCATCATGTGCACATGTGTGTGTCCCTGGTGGTCTAGGGCTGCTCTATTCACATCTCACTGCATGTGAACAGCTCAAAGTTACACTCTTTGGTTGTGCATAGCAGCCTAACAGGGAGGTGGGGCAGGCTCCTATTTGTTCACGCAAACCCAGCCCTTTTAATCTTGCTGGCGACTTCCACTTGAAATAAATCCATTAAATAACTAATGAGCCGCTTTTAGGTTGCAGGCACTGTAAGAGGCTCTAGTGGATAGAGCAGTAGCTAAACAAACTCTCTCTCTCGTGATCTTCTTGCGGGGAAGAGAGACAGACAAATCATTAGACAGACAAATGGCTGCAAATAACATAATTTCACATATGAACAGGCTCCATAGAAGACGTAACAGTTTAAGAGTGACAGTGGTAGGAGGCTGGGACGGGGATTAAGGGTTCTGCTGCAGATGGGGTGATCAGGGGAGACCTCTCTGAGAAGGTGCCAGATGAGCTGAGACTCAAATGATGAAGAGTCGGTCCCACGAAGAAGTAGGGGAAGAACCTTTCAGGCAGAGAGGAAAGCAAACGTAGAGGCCTGTGGTGGGAACAGGTGCGGCCTCTCTGAGGACTTCCCAGAGCAGAATGAAGGAGAGAGGTGGCCCCGGGAGGAGGCCAGGGACACTGGGCAGACCTGGGGAGGCACGGGGCATGGAAACCACGCACGGAAAGCTTATAGTCAGGACACTGATGTGATGGGATTTGTTTGGCTGCCGAGGGACAACTGTCTGCAGAGGGCCACCAGCTGGGTGGGGAGGGGCAAGGGGACGGAGGCGGAGAGAAGCATTGGTGGCAGAGTTAACGAAGCTGGTTGATGGATGCGGTGTGTGGAGTGAGCGATGACTTGCAGGTTTTGTCTTGGCACCTGGACAGTGGTGGTGACGCCAACTGGGGTGGCGAATGGTGGGGGGAGCAGGTTTGGTGGCAGTTGACGAGGGGATTATTCTGTGTTGGACAGGGTAACCATTGTGCAGTGTGACTGTCATCTGTGCCCAAAAATGACATAAAAAGGCTTCATTCTTGAGGTCTTACAGACATTGCTTGGATGCCACGAGCACACCTCCTCTAAAACTTAACAGCTTTTGTGCAGAACACTAAAACAAGCCCCAAGTGACAGTGCTTATGTACACAGGCCACAAGCAGGACTTGGGGAACCACACACACGAGGAGCCTCCATTAATGCAAATTGATGCAGAATCAATGTCAGGCGAGTAGAGCTGTAGTAGTGGCTCAATCATCGTTGGTGTGGGGCTTGGGTGCCATCTTTGGGCTCTCACCCCATTTCTCAAATGAGATAACCACTGTCCCTTGCCACTTTTCAGGATTTCATGAAGATTAATTACATGGGTACATAAGACAGGACTTGGAACATAATCTTCCATGTGATACAATGACACGTTACAATTATCAAAGTGTTAAGGCATGGCTAGGTCAGCCTGCTAAGTTGACTCCTAACATGCAGTTTGACAAGTACTAGTTAAAACAGGGCTTCTCAGTTCTATAGAGAGTGATCAGTAGGGCTGACATGACATCGGGGTGAGCTTTGGAAAAAGAAGAATAGTACGCAACTTCTCTGAGAGCAGGGCACTTGGTTCTTTGCCTTTATAAGAATGTTCATTTTCCACGTCACTACTTGACAAACGTCATCTTTACGCAGCTAAACTGGGGGCAGCCAATGTGTAAAGTATTGGATAGAAGGAAAAATTCTCCTTCAGTCTTTGACCTTGATAATTCCTGTATCAGGTGTAGAGAAAAACTGGACGGCCCTGTAAGTCCCTTCTTCTTCCAGTAGTTTAGCAGTAATCCAGCTTCGTAGATCTAACTCAGAAAAAGAAGCCACCAGCTTGTTCTAGCAGCAACGACAGAGCTGGCCCCTTTCCTGAGCAGGCAGCTGTGCCTCACAGTATGGGAATTTCTCCTCCTGGACCACTGGAGTCCCCTCCTTGGATGGCTAGAGGATGGGGACCCATTTCCCCTGTGAGCCTCCTGCCAGTGCATTTTCCCCAATAAATCTCACTTCACCTACACCGACCATGGTGTTTGTGCCTGTGCGACTCAACTCACCAAACTGCCACCAGCTGAATCCTCTCATGGGAGAGAAATCTTGGCAATGTGAGCACACTAACCTTAATTATTGATACACAGACTGGAAGAAGTGGGAATCAATGTCAAGTGAAATTCAAAACGCACGGATCATAACGATAAAGCAACACTGATCCTGGAGTCCAACATGTGACAACTGGAATGAGCAAGAAAGTTTCTATTTAGGGTTCCCCTCTAGAGTGTGATTTGATTTCCTGGAAACCATTTCCTCTTGGATTAGCTTGTGGTGAAAATACCAAGACATGTGACAAGGACGGTGGCTGCCCAAATGGGCTTCTCAAAGGTATGAAGTAACAAACTGAGTAATTCGAGTCCAAAAATACCACTTAGGTCTCCTGAAAGTCATAGTTTTAGGTCCTTTGAGTCTTGCATTACCCAGATAATTGACTCCTACCCATTCCACACGTTACATATGTGAGGAAACAAGGTCTTAGAATAGAGACCATAAATCTTAGGGGACAAGATAAAGAATACGCTGATTTCCACGTTTTTGTAAGAGTTTGCCTGGGGACATTTTCCCAAATTAATGAGTATGTTCATGGGCAATAAATTAAATAAGACCACCTTGCTGGATTCTTAAAAATGAACCTATAAATCAAAAGGAAGTGAGTTTCACACAAGCACAATTCAGAACGTGAAAATAAGACTTGGCCTTTGTTCTCCTACCTGGGCTCTCCTGAGTCATTCTCCTCCTCTTCTTCCTCACTTCCGCTGTACTCATACTCGGTCTCATCTAAAGAGAGACTCACAGAATGTTAGTGCACAAAAAGATGCTACAGCTCAGCCAATCCCACCCCCCTCGTTTTATATATAAGTAATCTGAGGCCCAAAGAGTTGTCATTAATGCTGACCTGAGACAGGCTCCAGGCCTCCTGACTTGTGATCTAACAGTTCCCACCAGCTGAGCTGGTGGAATTCACATCCAAGACTGTTCCAGCTGACTCTAGATATCTGTCCCTAATGCCTGCTGTTCAATGACAAGGAACTGAAAAATAATTGTTCAGTTTGTGTTAACTCCCATTAGAGGACCACCTAAACCAATCTTTATTGGCCCACTATTCACTTATTGTCCGTATTAATCATTTTTTAAGTAAGAGTTTTATTATGACTTACATGGACCCACAAATTGTCTTTAGATATCTCGATAAACACCAGAAAGAAATTTGACAGCACGTGCTATTAGAAATATAGAGTTAAATGACCCACTGGGGACATTCATTTAATTCAGTAATATGTTAAGCAAGTTAACATGCAATAATGAATAAGACTGAGTCTTTGCTTTGGAGGAGATCAGAATCTAATGGGCGAGATGGACAAGTAGGTAATCAGATCTGCCATGATTATTAAGAAATTAATCTTTATTGGGTGTCTCCCATGCTAGTCACCCTGGTAGATACTTTACTTATGTTCTCCCATTTATTTTGCTTAACAATCCTTTAACATACTACCTACTTTTCAAGCAAAGACACTATTACAAGAGGGTAAGTGACAGGACCAGTGACTTACTAATAAAAGACCGATCAATCTGGGATTTGGATTTAGAATTCCATCCAGAACTTCTCCAACTTTAAAACTATGTTCTTTCCAACATATTATATGCTAAATAGAAATGCATAAAAAGAGCAATGGGATAACAGAGAAAGGAGCAAAGTCCATTGGTCATAATGGGGGAAGGGGCCAGCAAAGTCTTTTGAGGAGGAAATGAGCTGGGCCTTACAATGTCAGTGGCCCTGCTCCAGGCAGATGGCAGCTGAAAGTGGTGGGAAAGGGCATTCTAAGCAACATAACCACGTGAGTAAGGCTGACAGTAGTACACAAGATGTTCACAATGAATTGTGAATGGCTAGATGTCTGGCTGTGAGAAAAGCAGACAGAATGAGTAAGCCTAGCACGTCGGATACGACTTCCTAATCCTTATATACACCTTCCTGAGGACTTTTCTGTGGGCAATGGGGAATTTTGGAAGAGCTTTTAATTTTAGGCAAGGGAGGGTCACATTACTGTGATCCTTTCATAGCTGTGGGTTAGTAATTACAACTTTGAAGGCATTTGCGTAGCCTTAAAAAGGAACCAAAACTGCAATTTGGTTGTGTTACCACCAGGAGGCAGCACCTACGACAAGAACTAAACACTCCGCCTTCCCTACTCTTCAGCCAGTAAAGGGATAATGAAAAGGTATTGAGGAGGGCACGTGTTGTGATGAGCACTGGGTGTTACACTTAACTAATGAATCATTGAACGCTACATCAAAAACTAATGATGTACTATACAGTGGCTAACTGAGCATAATAAAAAAAAAGAAAAGGAGCCCAAAGCACAGTGACTTCAAGTATATATTTTTTTAAATCACAAGTTAGCTTCAAATATTTAGATATGCACAAAGCTTTTGGGCTATTTATTTTTTGAGTATTATTTCACCAAAATGTAAAGGACCTTCTTAAAGTGTTTCACTATTTCATACTGAAAGTTGACTATTCCAAACTTTCCTGAAATGAATCAACAGAGAGTTTGAAGTAAACTGTAGAAATTTTATCTAGCAAAGGGAAATTCTAGCAAGGGAAAGAAGCACACAATTAATCCAAATATTTCTACTCTCTAGGGTGAAACCTTCATTTGTCAGGCCCTTCAATTGTAATACTGCACCAGAATCTGGTCTTATTGCTTTTATATTACTGGCATAAATTAGCATATGTCAACATATCTTAAGGAAAAAATAGTATCAAGTTAAAAAAATCATAAATCGATTCTCATTAAAATTGTTTGAGTGTACCAAAAGCTGGTCCTAGAGCTACTAAGAGAGTGTGAAAGTCCTAGAGGAAGTCAATTAAGTCATTTGATGAAACTGAGCAAATGGATGAGACCTCGCTTGATCGATACTCTTTCTGGGGAGCAAAGAAGAAGGCTTCTGATGGCTCTAAACCTAAACAGAATTAGGTTCCTTACATTACCAGGTCACTCTTGAGTTCATCACCTACCAAGGATCTTACACTTCTACTGTGCAAAGAAGGAACACATTAAAAATAGTCTATTGTCATAGAATGGGGAGTTCTGAGTCACATTCCAGCATCTGTGCCCCCAAAATGTGAAAACAACCCAAGGCCCAAGCTTTACCCATTCTATTCACAGGTCAAAGGCAAAGAGGTCACGAGTTCTCAGAAAGTAACTCTGAATCGTGTTGAAAAATTATAAGTCAATAAAGAACTTTTTATATAAAAATAGCTAATATTTATTGAGTATGTTTATATGCCGGACATTGTATTAGACATTTTAATGCCTTATCTCATTTAATTTGCAACAATACCAGGCGATACGGATTACTATCATATCCCCTCTCTTATTTTAAAGATGAGAAAACTGGGATGAAGTTCACGTACCTATTCAGGGGGTAGAGCTAGAATGGGAACTCAGAATTTGAATCTGGAAGCAACAGGCCCACAGAAAAAGAAACTTCCCTTTTAGAGAAGGCAGCCTTTAATGGTTGCGTGTTTGATGAGAAATCAGTCCTGGATTTTTTTTTTTTTTGGAGGGGTGGGAGGAGCAGGGACAGAAGGAGAGGGAGAGAGAGAGTCTCAAGCAGACTCCACGCTCAGCACTCAGCATGAAGCCCAACACAGGGCTCGATCTCATGACCCTGAGATCATGACCTGAGCTGAAATTAAGAGCCGGACGCTTAGCTGACCGAGCCCCCCAGGCACCCCACTCCTGGAACTTTTTGATCTTGACTTACCTATTTCTCTCATGCCTGGTTCTTTCTGGTTCCTTCAGTTCCCTTCCCAGCATCACCTGACAGACACCTCATCCCTCTCCACCCACGAATAACTGGAGATGGGCCTCCTTTTTTTTTTTTTTATTTATTTTTTTTGTTCAGGATTTTTATTTATATATTTATTTTCCAGGGCTGTAAAAATTTTATGTTCAATCAAAATAGGCAATGAAACTTCATTTCCTATTTAGCACATGAAGTAAAAATAGTTTGATCCCCAAACATTTAAAAGTGTATCTTTTATTTTAAATTGAAGTATAGTTGACATACACTATTTTGTTAGTTCAGGTGATGGACCTCCTTTTTGGCTTAGCCTCATAACCTCCTACTCCTGAGTCGAACCGATCGCACATTTCCCTGAGTTCCCGAGGCTGGCAGCCAGGAAGAAACTCTTCCCTTGAACCTTCACTGAGGTTTTCTCTTCCTGCCCAACCCCCTGCTGACCTTACCTCTGCCCAGTCTTGACTCACACTGCTCACCGCCCACTCCACATACCTGCTCATACCTTGCCACATTACAGACAGTAACTGCAGAAGCAAAGAAGGGGAATTCAAATAGAAGGAGAGCGCCCTCTGTCCTGTGCTGCCCACCACCCTCCAATGTGCCATCTGGCTTGGAAAGAACAGAGGAGAACGGTGTCCAGGACAGAAGCGAGGAAAAGCACAAGGCCATGTGCCTCGCACCCTTGCTGCCTGGCCTTCCCCTTTACTCTCCACTCCACACATGCTCAGTGGTCACCTCTCCAGCCCTATAATGCCTCCTCACTGTCATCCCTCCTCCCCCCTACCCCGCTGCTCCTCCTGCCTCCAACCAGGGAGGACTCACCCTGTCTGTCCTCTGGATCTTTCCCTTTCCTCCCCATACCTCAACCTTCCGTACCTCCCACCCACCTAGGCACAAAACCTGCCCCAGACCACGTGAGTTTTCTCCTTGGTCAGGATGCTAGATAAAGAGGTCTGAGTCTCTATTCAAACAACCAGGATACAGTCCCAGGGCTCCAAGTTTGCCTCATGTCCTTTCCACTGATGCACGGAAAAGGTAGCATGGTACAACAGCTAGAGCCGTAAGAGATAAGACTTTTGACTCTCTAAAATAAAGTAGTGCATTAAATGATCTTCCAGCTCAAAGTTCAATGTTCCATATATCAAGCCTGGCGATGCTGTGACTATAAGAAAATTCATTCTGACTTCTGAAATAAATTCAAAATGAGCCTCAGAGCACAAAAACTTAAATGTTGAAGACTGCCAGGATAGAAAAATGTCAACTAAGTGGTTTTTTTTTGTTGTCTTTTTTTTAGGTTGTCTTCTGTCGGTTTTTAGTCTTCAAAACATGAATATTCATTTGAACTAAGAAAATCACTTGTCATATTAAACCACTTCATAGTATTACTCAACATGACTTTTTGTCAGTGCCTGGAAAAGGTAATATTCCTTACAGTTCTATCCTGTCATGAAGATTCCATTTCACAGTCTCACTCCATTGATGCCTACAGGCTGCGAGCTCAGAGGCAGCCCTTCACACTAAAGAATAATGCAGGCCCATCTGAAACCCCCACGGCCACCTCCAAATATATCAAGAGCCCATGACCCACTCCATCTTTTGTTTCCTTTGCTGAAATACAAATGTGCTTCTAACCTTTCTCTCCTCGCTTCTTCTTTGTTCTGTCAATATGGTCCTTGAGTTGAATGCGGACCTGCCGTTCATTAGGTTGGTCTCGTATAAATGGATGCTTCATCAATTGTTCTGTTGCTGGTCGCTGGCTGTGATTCTTTACCAAGCAGCTCTCAATAAATGACTGGAATTTTTTTGACCTGCCACATGAAAGAGATGAACCCACAGATAAAAACACAATCCAAAGAAAAAGCAAACTTCCATTTTCTAAGACACTACGATGAAAAAAAGGAAGAAAATAGGTGCAATTAGTCAACACAGGGATCAATCAATCACAAAATAGGTCTAGAACTTTATTAGGTACAATGGGGTTCGAAGGCATCATCACCATCAACACACAATTCATGCAATGTATGGGAGTTACAATCATAAAAGCATTTTTGCACAATTTATATATAATATCACACAAGAGACCAAAAGGAATCAGAGAAGAGAAAGACCTTGGTGAGAGTCACATCTGGAAGGTCCATTGTAATGAGGGTACCTGAGCTGGCCTTTAAAGAATGAAGAGGAAATCACTCTGGGAAGACAGTTCAGGGAGGCAGGAAATAGTGAAAAACTAAGGCTGGGGCTGAGCACACTATACATCAGGGACACTGAGGTAAGCCGTCTAAATGAGGCAGAAAATGAAAGCTGGGGGAGAGCATAATCAGGGTTGGCTCATTTCTACGTTTTGTAGAAATGAGAAAGATTCTTACTTGGTAAAGTGAACTTGGTTAGGCAAATTTTTTAACTGGTAATTTCAAAATTACTTTTGAACTTTGCTCTCCAATCAATAAGAACAGGGTGTATGAGTATGTTTGCTATCAACCCAAGGACCTGGAAACTTAGGGACTAAGTTCATACCCAGACGTGCACTTATCTCCCTCTAGAAAGGCACTATTTCCTCAAAGATAAACCCTGTGCCAGAGAGTCACAGGGCAGGGGAGAGCCGGGGAGAGACACCATAGTAATGAGTAGGGGAGCGAGTCCACACTGTGGTAGAAATTAAAGGTGGACTTTAGCTATGATTCATGAGTTGGGCATGCATGTTTTGGCCCAAGAAATTGCCCAGCATCATAAATAATTACTTCACGACTATATAGCATGCCTTTCTGGTGTGCCCCATTGGCAGCTTGGCACATCACCCTCAGAGACCTTAGGGGAACTCTGGTCACCCTCTTTGCCGTACCCACTCTGCTCAGAGCAGGAGGAAATCCATTTTTGTGCTCTCTGTCGCCCTCCTGTGGAGTGCTGTGGAGTAACAGGAGAGGATCCCACGAGCCAGCTTCCCTGGGTCAGCCAGCAGGCCCCCCTCCACACAGATTTCAGGCTTGAAAGCTGTCCTCATCACACAGAACACAAGGGTGAGCATGTTCTTTAAAATTCAAATGCAAGAGGGCACTCAATGTAAGAGGGCACTCACAGATGCACCACTCTCCACTTCAGCCCTGGTCAAAGCAGTTTCTCATCTTATTCCATGTTTTTAAAGGACTGAATCATTCATATTGTTTCCTCCCTAAATTTCTAAGATAAGTTCAAGCTTTCAAATTATTTTACATAGAGGCAGATGTACCCTGCTATGCTGGGGGTCATCCCAGGATCAATCAGGATCGGCCACCCTGTGGACTGTGGAAAACAGTAATAATAGGGTGAACACTCTGTGCACCTCCTTGCATGTCCTTCAGCCTGTACCCCTGCTTCCTCCACATGGGCGGTCTCCAGTGTCTGGTGTGCCTGAGTCATCTTTGTAGCCAGAGCACCCTACCGGCCCTCAGATGCTTGATGAACGAATGAATGCACGCATGGTTATCAGATGTGAGTTCTGGACAAGTGTGTGAAATGGTTACCTTCCAATGTGTGCTTGTGAGGGACAGACAGGGAGGTTTGGAGAGGAGATAATATTGAATATGCTTTCTTTTTCAGGCCCACCAGACAAATGAATGGAGACACAAATGTGATATCATCTAAGGAGAGACTTTGTGAAAAAAATCCATCATGGAATAATGGGCTGTCCTAAGGAATAAACGGAAGAGAACGAGGTTAACCTGCATAAAGAAATAAACAAGTTCCACATGGCACTTTTCTAGGTAGAAAATCAGTATCAAGAACATGAAAACAAAAACAAATTAAGACAGGGAGCTGTTAAATATTCATGACAAATGCAAACGAAAGCTGTTTTTTCCTGCTTGCAACGAGAAGGAAGTGCTTTCTTTTTATAAAGTGCTTAACTATTAATTTTAGAAGGTGATAAATAAAAGAAATCACACCCAATTTAAACATGAGATCCAGACTTGATAAACTGTACATTCCATTCCCCAATACTGACATCTAAAAAAAGGCAGTGGCAACTAGGAGGGGAGAGTGTTCAGAGTTCAGCAGAACCAGCTGTGGTACAGAGTTTTCTTTCCACTATCTCTTCCGGTGGGAAGGAAGCTTCGGAGATATTCAGGAGAATAACTCGGGGTCCAAAGGTTGGGCCAAGATGTGCAGGACCATAAGGCTGGCAACGTATCTCATGTCTTCTTCAAATGGTACCGTTTGAAGAGAGAATAATGCTCCCTTAAAACAAATCTTCGAAGAAAGATTTATTGTCTCTTATTTAAGTTAGTGCGACCAAGGAATCAATATGCTTAATTACATGTTTAATTAAAAGTAAAACCCTTTCCATATGTTGAACACCACTTGACTGTTTGCTGAGCGGTCTAATGGGTTTAAAGTACATTTATATAACTTTATTGTTTGCATCTCTGCTGCCGGTAATTTAGTTCTGTCTCTTAAAAAAAAAAAATGCCTAAGATTAGTAATACTAATTTCCCCAGGGTTGGCCTGGAGAGATAGATGTTAATGTTTGGTGCTTACAGTCGGAAGCCCCAGTTCTAATACCAGCCTCACCAAACACTTTATCTTCCCAGAAGATAAAATAGCAGGAGGGACTATAAACTTTGGAGTGAAAGCAGAAGGCAGGGGTTCCAGGCTGGATCTAGCAATGAGGAGCCTGGGACCCTGGCTAAGCCAGTTAACCTCACCAGGCCACTGGTCTTCATCTGGAGCACAAGTGGGTTGGACCAAGGAAACTTGTGTCTCTTTCCACTGAGACGCACTTAAGATTTTTCTTTTTTTTAAAGATTTATTTATGCATTTTATTATTTATTTAATTTTTAAAATTTAAATTCAATTAATTAACATATAATGTATATTGGTTTCAGAGGTAGAGGTCAGTGATTCATCAGACTTTTATAATACCCGGAAGCACTTATGATTTTTCTAATGATCTCAATCAAGCGTTTCTTTGCCTGTGTGGAATCTTCACATTTAAAGAGCGTGGGAAAAGAAAAAGACCAACTGCCCTTTACAGGAATGAAGTCCCTCCCGAGTTTCTCCAGAACCTCCTGCAGGAGACTATAGCACTGAGTAGGGCAGGGAAGGGCACCATGTGGGTTAGCCTGGTGATGGGTATTAAAGAGGGCACGTATTGAATGGAGCACTGGGTGTTATACGCAAACAATGAATCACGGAACACTACGTCAAAATAAATAAATAAATAAATAAATAAATAAATAAATAAATAAATAAATAAATAAATAAATAAATAAAATAATAAATGTAAAAAAAGAAAAAATAAAATAAAAATGCTCAAAAAAAAAAGAAGTAAGTTAAGGTTTGCTTTAATATGCCCTAGTGTTTGGGAGGAAGTGAAATGTCTCTTCCACATGGTGGGAAGAGAAAGGAGAGGAAATGTGCTGAAGGAGATGGTTGACCCATGTGGGTGGAGTCTGGCCATGTTTAGAGACAGGAGGAGGAAACGGGAGTCCCAACTTACTGCGCATTTGCCCACGGTGACATGGAGACAGAGGCCGAGAGCGTCCTTGGCCTCTAATTCAGCTGAGGTTAGAATCCTCCCGGAGACCTAATTATTGAATGGCTGGGCCACCTGGGCATTGACTGGAGCCCTGACCACGTGACCTCCTTGGCACTGGGGCTGCTCCTCATCTCACTGATGGGGGAGGAAAGGGCCAGGCTCTGGTGAGTGGGGTGCTTTCCTCCCCCCCACGCCCCCACAACAAAGGGACAAAGAGCAGTGCTGCTGCCTTTCCTTCCCTAATATTAAGGCACAGGAAAAAAATGTTCAACTGAAAGACTAGTACCCCATTCTCTAACACTCAAACCTTGAACTTAAGAGGCTGGACGACCCAGTAGAGAGAATGGGGGTTACAAACTTGGGAAACTAAAAGATCGTACAGACTTGTGCAAGGAACACGACCCACCCAAGCCTCAGTCTTACAGCTACAGAATGAGGACTAAAAGCATCCGCCTGGTGTGGTTGTGGTTAAGATTAAGTTTATATCTATATAATAAATATATACACATACACACATATAAAAAATTACTGAGTCTGCAACATGCGTATGCCTTCTATGTCCTGTATGTTGTAGGTTCAGCAAGTTAGTTGGAAATGACCCTCAACTGAATGCTTATCATAAAGAGTTCATGGCCTGTTTCTACCACAGTGGTGCCCCCCCTTTGGCAGTACTTTGATATATACCCTAAGAACAGTGTACTTCCTCTGATAATTCATTCGGCAGAGAATAGCTGGATATAAAAAGAACATTTTGGAGTTTTGTTTCTTTTGATGGATGGGGAGAGGGATCCTCTCCTTTAAAAAATAAAAAGAAAATAAATAAAATATTTCACTTCCTCCCAAACACTAGTGCATATTAAAGCAAACCTTAACTTACTTCTTTTTTTTTTGAGCATTTTTATTTTATTTTTTTTACATTTATTATTATTATTATTATTATTAATTTATTTATTTTGATGTAGTGTTCCATGATTCATTGTTTGCGTATAACACCCAGTGCTCCATTCAATATGTGCCCTCTTTAATACCCATCACCAGGCTAACCCATCCCCCCACCCCCCTCCCCTCTAGAACCCTCAGTTTGTTTCTCAGAGTCCATAGTCTCTCATGGTTCGTTTCCCCCTCTGATTTCCTCCCCTTCATTTTTCCCTTCCTACTATCTTTTTTTTTTTTAAACACATAATGTATTATTTGTTTCAGAGGTACAGGTCTGTGATTCAACAGTCTTACACAATTCACAGCACTCCCATAGCACATACCCTCCCCAATGTCTATCACCCAGTCACCCCATCCCTCCCACCCCCCACCACTCCAGCAACCTTCAGTTTGTTTCCTGAGATTAAGAAACCCTAACTTATTTCAAATCACTTTGGACCTGGTCATTCAAGAAAGTACTCTTCAGTGCTTAAATATTTTCACTTAAAAAGTAGAATTCTATTGGGGCGCCTGGGTGGCTCAGTCGGTTAAGCATCTGCCTTCGGCTCAGGTCGTGATCCCAGGGTCCTGGGATAGAGCCCCGCATCGGGCTCCCTGCTCAGTGGGGAGCCTGCTTCTCCCTCTCCCGCTCCCCCTGCTTGTGCTCTCTCTTTCTGTCAAATAAATAAAAAAATATCTTTTTTTTTTTTTTTGAAGTAGAATTCTATTGCAGAGAATTGGGAGCCACATCCTGTGTGGGGGTTGGGTCGGCTGCATGGCCATCTTATAAAGGCTGGGTTCTGAGTGAGACAGAGTTCTTCACCAGGGCTTCTGTTTTCCCACTCACTCTCTCAAACAGCCAAGTCATTTCCCCCTCTCTGTCTGGCAGTGTGGCACTCACACTCCTAACTGGCTTTCCTTCAGAGTCAGGGAGGCCGGGTGAGAAGGAGGCCTGGCCTCCTCACTGTCCCTGGACTGACCCAGCTCCCGACAGCACCACCAGAATTAGTTCCTGTTGTCAAAGGTTTGAAGCAGGAAAGTCAGCCTGTATTTTCCTCATTCTCAAACAAGGTCAATGCAGAGTTGATCTTTTTGGGAGCAGGGTCAATGAAAATTAAAACCGCAGTGCAGGGGCTGTTCATTCACTTTTCCAAGGAGACAGAGAGGTCATGCAAAGGGGATAAGAGGAAAACAGGACAAGCGCAGTGACCAATTTCGGAGCTGGGGAGAGGTGGCGATGGGCAGAAGAGCCATCTGGTACCCTAAAAGGGAGCCACTTGGCCGGGCAGGGGTGCTGCATCTTTGCACAAGAGGCCCAAAATCTGAATGTGATGCTCAATCACCAGATTTCTAGAAGTTGGCAATTAATATCAATGTTTCTGAGACAGTGTGGCCACTTGTCCTGACCAAACGTAACACATATGTGGATGGCCAGTTTGCGCTCTGTGGGCTGAACCCTGGAAATATCTCCAGCAGGTGCAGGGAGTGGCAAGGGAGGGAGGGCACGGGGTAAGTAAAGCCCACTGCATACAGTGTGTGTGTGTGTTGGGGGACGGGGGGCAGGGAGGCTTGGCTCAAAGGACAAGCAGCAAGCTGGCAGAGGGCTTGGCAGCGCTCCTGATGCTTCCTGGGAGGGAACTGAGCCGGATTCTTTCCCTGGGAGCTTGTTCCGGGGAGAAGGGAGGAAGCAGGGCGTCCAGGCCCTGCTGGTCATGTGCCGTACGGGGGCCCAATGGGAGGCTGTTGCTGGGGAGAGAACAGCAGGCTCACACAGTGACCCTCCAGAGTGAGAAGGAGGAGCAGGGCTGCTCTGCCCCTCGTTGCCCATAGCAACCCTCAAGCTCTTCCTCGGCAGGCCTCGGCAACTCGGGGCTTCCGGTCCCCTCTGGCTGGTTCCCTCTCTTCTCTGTGCCGTGTGCCTTTCTCTTGTCACACCGGGGTTGCTATGTCACAATTAGGTGACCGTAGTAATTTAGACTGCAGAGGGTGAGGCTGTGGGTGGGGAAGGGGAGGAACATAAGGGTCCCAGTCAAGGGTGATAGTGAAGTATGAAAAGGGGCAGAAAGGTCCTGAGCCTTCATGCTCTAACTGCCCAGAACACATCTCTAGAAAAAGAGAGAGGGTCATAAGCGGTCCAGGAATTGGCCCCAGGCCAGGACAATCAGAGATTCAAGGATGTATTGGTATGTATCAGGATACACCATACACACAGGGGAAAGAAAGGAGCCGTGGATTTTTGTTATGCGATGATAAGGTACAAAGACCCCGATATAAGTACACACAAAAGTCCAACTTCTGGTCTAACCATAGAACTGTATTTCCCAAACTTGAGTCAATCGTATACTACCAACACAATTTTTTGTTTGTCTCCACACTGAGCCTGGAGCCTAACACAGGGCTTGAACTCATGACTGTGAGATCAAGACCTGAGCTGAGATCAAGAGTCAGAACGCTCAGCCGACTGAGCCACCCAGGTACCCCACTGCCAACACAATTTTTAACCAGACTTTTGCATCATCCATCCTAGCATCCACTTGGTATTTTTCTTTAAATTAGGTCAAATTTTTTTATGTGAATAAGTTTATTAAATGGGAAGTTTGTATCACTGCCCCAAAGTGGAAGCCAGTATCGCATGCCATAAAGGGAAAGCAATAGTAAAAACAAATACTACAAATATTTATGTGCAGACCAGTGAAATCATCCCTCATATAACCAGGTATGTGTAGGCACTCACAGAATTACCATCTTAAGGAGTAGAAGAAAAGCCAGCCAACCTAACCGGCTGACTCTTGGAACTATCACCCCCTCTGATGAGATGTCTTATGCTGCCAGGCAAGATATTTCTCGGGAGGATGATAAATCAAAGAGCTCTCATGTTATTACTTGGGTTCCACTACTCACTTCAGCTAATACCTCCTTACCTTGAAGGGTATGGTGATAAAGACTTGCAGTGCAAATAGTAGGTACTTAATATGTGCTTTAAGATGAGTGACAGCCTATGGAAAATCACTCACCAGGTCTCAGTATGTGTTGGTCTCATCATGCAGCTGGACCTAAGGATTTGAGTTCTTCCAAGAGAGCATTGCAGGAAAACCCTGCCCTTGGATCGGCAAAGCACCAAAGAAGACCAAACTCACCACTTCTTCGACTTCAGGCGAGGCGCTGGGTTCCGGGGGATGAGGAAGAGGGCTCTCATGGGGTGCATGTCACAGAGAGCTGCAAGAGACCAAAGCAAGGGCCAGCTCAGGTTAGGAGGCCAAACCCAGGCCAAATGGCTCTGAGGCCACACATGCCCAGTGAGCAAAGCCAGAAGATCGCAAAGCTTCTACGTGTTGAGCATTTAAGAGAGCTGATGTCTAATTACAGAAGTCTCATAAAATTTCAACTGGACATTGTTAACATTTCTATTTCTACTCCATATTTAAGAAAGCTAAGTTAAAGCGTCAAAGCCTTTGCTTTGCTATAAATAACCATCTCAGATTCAGAGTAAACAACATCAAGATAAAAACTACAATGGAGACGGTAGGTTATTTTTAATTAGCAAAAGCCTAAGTCATAAAATGAAAGATAGACGGTCTATTTCTTATACACTGAAGGCTCATACACATGCAATGCTATCTACATAGATTTTTTTTAGAGTATAAAGCACTCGACCAGAACACTTTCCTCTCTGTATTTCCAAATATCCTGATGGCTTTTCAGGTTTCATGACAGGTTCGTTTCTGTTTTTTGTTCATTTGTTTGTTTGTTTGTTCACTGGCCCCAGGAAGAACAGAGAGATCGACGCAAAGAGGGTCTGGTAGAAAAGTTATTAAAATATCTCAACCTGTAAACATGGCATTATGGTTTATAGAGAAAGCACTCATGCATTCTTATTTTAATCAAAATATTTCACTAGTTTACTTTTTAAACCTCCGGGGCTATCTTTTCCTTTGTGCCCAGAGTAAGAATATATTCTCCCTGAAAGCTAAAAGATTCTGTGGGTAGAAATTTATTTTTAGCCCCCTCTACTACTCATCAAGAATGATAATATGAGGATAATATTTCAGACTGCAATATATGATTTTTTGGATTCATAAATGCCTATTAGCATTGCCAATGAGGGGAATGTTGTCAACAAACACTCCAAATCAATCATGCTACGGATGAATTCCACCAACTCTAGAGTGAGAAATACAAAGGCTATGATAACATGAAGATAAACAGCCGTGTGAGCCAAACGACCTGCCATGCACAGAAGGGGGCCGTTTTGGGTTCAGGTTCTCCGGAAAGCGGACGCCAAGGCTGCACTAACCGCATGAGAATAGTTGCAGGGGACATTTCTGCCTGAGAGGCAGTGGGGAGGGGGCCAGGGCAGGTTGGCGGAGGTGTCACATTGCTCTGCAAGTCTGATCGGAGTGAAAGCGAGAGGCAGACAAGGTAGGTGGAAGTGTGCTAGACTGTCCTACCGCCTGAGGAAACCAAGCGGAGGAACTGAGGAGTGAGAGTTGCCTACGAAGGCATCTCGTGTCTTCGAGAAAAAGGTCTGCCTTATATGCGGGCCATGCTAGGACACTGAATAGGGGGTGGGGTGCGGCGGGGCTTGGGGGCTTGCTGCAGCAGCCGGACCATTGGTGAGCTGCGCTTCTGGCAGGAAGTCCGCAGAGCCCAAGGTCATGGCCAGCACGCGCCTGACGGAGGCGCTCTGCAGCACCCACGCTCCAGAGCGCAAGACATTTCAGACCTTCCCCGGGTGGCCGGAGCCCCGGCCGCTCGGGCTCCCACCTAAAAATCTAAACAGCAGTGTTGTATTAGGAGTGAGAGCAACCGAGTACAAGAGTTTGTGTAACTCGCGCACTGAGAATGAGTTCTGGATTTTTGTTAAGTTGGAGTTTACGGACTTTGTGGGTTGGCCCCCGTTTTGCGTTAGGTAAAGAGCAGTTCAAGAATAAACGATGCGTGGAATCTGTCAAACAAACCAGATCCCCCGAGTTCCTTTTCCTTTTCTTTCTTTTTTTCCTCTAAACACAGGATCCTCACATGGCTCTGAAATGAATGGGTTCCTGGTTGAGCTAAGGTGACTTTGCTTTCTAAATATGCCAGCTCGAACCCACGCCGGGCTTGGCGTAGCAGAAGGAAAGCTACCCTGGCACGGGCAAGAAGGCTCGGCACCTGCAGAGAGCAGCCCAGCAACAGATCTCACCCAGAGGAAGGTACTTACGGGGAGCACCTTCTGCCATCTCAATAGCGGTGATTCCCAAAGACCACAGGTCACTCTGAAAGAGACGAAGGCACACACACATGCATAAATGCAGGCAACAAGAATAAGCTGCTTCAGCGGGTAACTGCTCCACAGCTCCCTGTAGGAAAGCCATTCCTTTACAAACCCGTTTCACCCACGAAGCTTAAAAGCAGGGACAGCCTTTTATTTTATTTTATTTTTTTTTCTTTTCATGGGTAGCGTCTTTCACGGTATGATCTGACACATGGTGGGTTTTCAGTAAATATGTGAAAAATGAATATGAGGTTTTAAAAATTAATTGATCACCAAAATTTATCTATGGATCGAACCATACGAAACTGGTATGATCGGACTGTTTTTAACACCTTTATTCAGGTATAATTATCATATAATTAACTGCTTATCTTTAAAGTGTATCATTTGGCAAGTTTTGAGACGTATGCACCTGTGAAAGCATCACCACAATTAACATTGTAAATATATCCAGCACCCCCAAAAGATTGCCCTTGTTCCTTTGCAGTCTCCCCTCCTGCCCTTGCTGTCCCCTGACCCAGTTCCTGCTCCGAGGCAACCACCGATCTGCTTTCTGTCCTTATGGATTAGTTTGCATCTCCTGCAGCTTTATAGACATTAAATCATTCCATTTCTTTTGCGAACATAATGGATTGAGGTCCAGCCTTGTTGCACTGTGTAGTAGGACTTCATTCCTTTTTACTGCCGACTGCTGTCCATTGTGTGGATATACTTACTATACTTTGTTTATCCATTCACTTGTGGATGGACACTTGGAGTGTTTCCAGTCGGAGCTACGGCACATAAAGCTGCTACAGACGTTCATGTACAAGTCTTTGTATGGACATATGCTTTCATTTCTTTTATGTAAACACCTAGGAGTGGAATGGCTGAATCATATAGTAGATGCATATTTAGTGGGTTGCCTTGACCTACAAAGACAGCAATTTCAGATGGTTTAACCAAATAAGATGAGGACAGGGAAACTTTTGGGTGGTGGCATTCACTGATAGATCTCCAGTGCCCAGGACAGAGCCAGGCACCATGGGAGGTGCTTGATATGTCTGCTGAATGAATGAACAATACCGCCTATCTTGTAAGTAGACAATATGTAAAACAGAGAGCCTGTACGCTTATATTCTTTCTTATGGTAAGACTGAGTTCTACGTTGTTGTCAGAATTTTCTAGACTACTGCCTTTACCCCTGCCTGTGCAATCTGCAGCTGCAACAGTATACTTCTCTTCCACTCTGTGTGTATGGCTGAGTTGTCCCTACGTATTGCACAGGAGGGAGCAAATCAAAAGAAGGGAGAAACCAGGTTAGGAAACCCCAGAAGAGAGGCTTGCTACTTCAATGCCCCAGCATATTGGTAAGGACACACAATGTGGAATTTGGTTCAATGGCCTACAATCCTGATGAAGACTTTCATCCTCCTTTCATTTTCAATATATCCAGCATTTTGCATGGTATTCCAAATTCTCTCCTGTAACCTCACACAGATTACAGAGATCAAAGTTAAGTTTCCTTGCTATTCCCATCAAACAAATGTCAAGACCACAAGAAAGGAGATACACCTAGAAAAGGGACTATGAAATCTATGCTGAGCCATTACCCAGAACTAAACTTCTCAGTATCCTGTGAGTGACACCCAGCCCTGTTCAGTATTTGGACAGAGACCCACACATACATGGAGGGGGCTTTCTGCGGGGGGGTCTAGCCTATTGCCTGAAGTGTCATATCTACTTTAGAGTAGGTGGCCAGGGCACACACTAAGCCTGTACTAGGACCAAGGGGAGATTCTTTTAATTCATGAGCCTATCAGTCTGTTCACATGATACACATTCTCAGTTCAACTTGGGATAATAACACACCTGCACAATACCATTGTTCTCAGATCCCAACTCACTTCTCTGCATGGAATACAACTCAAGAAGGCAACTCTTACCCTTTCTCTTTGTTATATTTCAAGATGTATTCCTCTTGTCATCACACACACACACACACACACACACACACATCTGCACAGCCCAGCAAGTGACTGAGTTTTCCTGCGGACTCCTGGCCTTGCTTAGGGAGGCCCCTCTGCAGCTAATGGGAAGGCCCAGGCCATGATTACAGGCTGACGCAGGAGCAGTACCTGGTAGAGCAGAAAACACAGGTCTCAAGGACCTGGGGTTTTAGGGTTGATTAACACAGACAGTCATTTGAGAACACGACAAAAACACTGAGTCACTCATGGTGCAGTAGGCATTAAACAGGAAACACAGCAGGAATAGTCTGGAAATGGTAGGCTGTGCTATTTTGATAGGATTGCAATATCTCTAGGACTTGGTGGTTCTACCATTTTCCCTCCATCTCCAGAAATTGAGTGTTTCTGTCATGTGCAGTGAGGTGCAAATATAGAGGTGGTGGCCAGGCTCTCTGTCCCTAAGGGCCACAGCAGGGTCAAATTTAAGTGGCCTTCAACTCCTGGAAGTTTGAGCTGGTCTGAAAGCCAACTGAAGGCCAACACTTCCATAAGGAAATGACAGGGCTGGGGTGAGAAGAGCTCCAGGCCAGTCCTCAGCTGGGGAAAAACTGTGCAGAAAATCCAGGCAAACGTCTGCCCCCAAGTCCTTACTCTAGCTATCCCTTCTACTTGCAGCCACGACCCTAACTGTGTGCTGGCTGACACCCTCCTCTCCGTAATAAAGTCTTCGCTCAGATGCCATGTTCTCAGTGCAGACCCCTGAATGTCTCCCCTGGCCCTACCAGACCCTGTTCTCTTTCCCACTTTTGTCCCCCAGAGAACGAATCACCTTCTCACATCTGTGTAATTTACTCATCCCTAATCTATAATGTGTTGTGTTTACTGTTTGTGTCCCCTGCCCCCAGCGCACACAGACTAGATAGAACATACGGTCCACAAGGGCAGGGATCTTCGTTTTGTTACCCGGTATATTCCAAGTACCTAGAGCAGCACCCAGCACATAGTAGGCACTTAAGAAATAATCGTTGAATGAATGAACAGATGAAAGACCCACGACGGAAAGGAGCAAAACTTGTGTCTTAAGGTTGTTGGACTCCTCGTAGGGCATCTCCAACCTTCCATTTCACAGACAAGGGGAAAGGACGTCCCCAAGACCACAGAGCAACTCAGCGCCGGGTTTAGAGCAGAGCTGCATCTCCTGCCTCCCAGACCACTTCTCTTTTAACTGTCATCATGACATAAAAACCTGAGTATTCATCTTTTAAATAAAACCTATGAGGGGCCCATAAAAGAATTGTTCCAAATTCCTAATTTGTCTACAGGTAACTGAAGGTGCTGGAGATGCAACGAAGGTGCTGAGATTCAGCGAGGCACCCCAAAGGCCAGTGCTAGGAAACTGGCCTCCACTTCCCAGAGGCAGCGTGAATAGTCTTTGAAGTCAGACGGGCCTGGATTCAAAGCCAGGTTCCTAGCTACCTGCACAACACTGCTCAGAGCTTCGCTTCCTCAGTGTACAACAGAGCTAACTGCAACACGCATGCACACAGGTCTGCTGCTGGCACAGTCTCGGTCGCACTGTAAGCTCCAGCATAGGAATCTCCTTCTTCTCTACTGTTAGGTGGGACTGCCTGTGCTTGCCCAATACAGTCTTCTATGTGTCCCCTCTCTCTGGTTGTGGCAGACCTCGTTTGTTGGCTAACCGCACAGGCATTCTCAGAGTGTAGGAAAACTAAGCTTGTTTATCCAGACTTCCCTGCAGCTAAGGAGGGCAGGTAAGGATGGGACGTGGTTCTGGTCAATAAGACACAAGCGAACATCCTCCGGGAGCTTCGGGGAAAGCTTTTGTTTTTCCTGATACGAGGGACAAATAAATACAGTTGGTGTCTTGACAACTCTTTCCCACTTCATAGTGCCTTGAAGAAAAACATGACATCCAGAGTTACAGCATCCATTTTGCAACCATGAGGCAATAAGTCAATAAGTTAATTATGACAGGGCGGAATGGTAGGAGCCTGCGTTTTGAATACGTCAATGAGCCACTATACCAACCTGGACGGCCTGCCTCTAGACTTCTGATGATGTAAGAGACATAAGAACAACCAGAAGCGTTCTTAGTGATAATATGTATACAGCAGTAATTTGAGGGAACATATTCTGACAGTAGGAAAATGGAGAGGTCCCAGTTGTTAGGTGATCCTGGTTTTACCCCACAGGAAGCAGGAAAAGTCAGTGAAGAGAGAGGTTTCTCTTATTCAGGACACATCATCTTAGATCCCCTCTGAGGCAGCTTCCCCACCCAAACCCCAAAACAACCCCTTCAAACCAAAGGTCACACCATCCCAAGTCCTGTGTACCCTCTGTCACATGACCAGGCCAGAAATTGCTTCTTCTTTAAGCCCTCATTTGATATCACCATTAGGATCATATATAAATATATACACATATATATATATATCTCCCCCCCCCCCGGGTTCTCCTCTTTTCCAAAAGGAACATTTATATTCCTGGCCATATATACCCAGAGCTGCTTGTAAGCTGCGCTTAACTGCCTATGCTAGACAGCAATAAACGTCCTTGATGGGACTTGTTTTAAGCCTTTGGATACATTAGCAAGTCCCAAAGACACTTCAGAACTTAAATACGGGAGAAAATGTTCCAATTACAACTGGCAAGACAGATCACAGGAGATGAGAAAGGGAAGAGGGAGGAACAAGATGGGGAGAGAGTCAGGGAGAGATAAGTTTCCTTTGTGGCCATGGTGTGCCTCATTTTGGCAGGAGCTGGGTAATTCATTATTCCAGAGGCGCTGTGCAGCCTGGCCTGTGGCATGATTAATAGCCCCAGTCCTGTGTGCATTACAGACGGAACAGAGACAAATTCTAGCGCCTCTGAGAAGCCAGAGGCGAGCACGCAGCTTCTGCTGGTGGGGCGGGGGGTGGGGTGGGGGGTCAACTGGCACGCAGGCCACTTGAACACAGCGAAAGAGCATTCCTTTTGGGGCTGGGCTGCCCAACCTGTGGAGAAAAGGACACTTCCAGATGGCTCAATCAATCACACACGGAAAAGAGAGGGTTACGGGGGCCCAGTAAAGAGCCCCCCTCCCCTCTGTGTGCATGAAGAGGCAGAAAGAGCTCACGCTAGACAGACCTAGATTTGACTCTCAGCTCTGACAACTAGCTTGCAAGCCACTTAACTCCTCGGAGCCCATTTCCTCACCTAGAACATGGAGAGAACACCTGTCTTGCAGGGTTAATACCACAACTCAGTAAGGTGATATATACACTCACACAGCACTTAACACCATGCAGTGCAAATAGTGGGTATTTCATAAACACTGGAATCGTTATCACTGGCTGGCAGGGCAGCCAGCACACCGGGGTCAGGGACGGGGGCAGTGAGCTCTGTCACTTCATGGCTCTCAAAGAAGTCACCGAGATGATGCGGGAGGCTTACAGGAAGCCAAAGGAAAGGGCGCATCCTGCCTCCTCCAGCTTCGTGGTCTCCCTCAGAGCCTCATAGGAAGCCAGATGGACATGCAGAAATGTGGTTCGCTGAGTGCTAGCGCCATTATTCCAAAGCAGAGGGTAGCAAGGTAGTCTAGACTTGACAGACAATAGCGTAATAACAGGCACGACCAGGATGGTGGACTCTACCAAGTCTCACGGACCAGAAAACAGCCTTCTGTTGTGACTTATTGTTATTCTCTCTGTGGAAATGTTCCAGCTGGAAAAAGGAAATTATATTTATTGGGTGTGGGCCCTGAGAGAAGCAACCTAGAGGTAGAAGTTATGGAGAAGCAGATTCTGACTCAACATAAGCAGACAACTAAAGGTGTCTAAGACGAATATGAGGTTTGGCTCATGTGATGTTGTTGGCTTTTTTAGGTAAAAAAAAAAAAAAAAGGCCCCAAATAGCAGTACCTTCCTATGACACACAAACACTAAATATCAACTATCATATGTTGAGTAGCTACCAAGTGTTAGGCACTGAATTCATTCCTCTATATACGTTAGCTCACTTTATTCTAATGCAACCTTGTAATATATGATTTATTATTCCCATTTCATAGAGGCTTGAGAAGGTTTAAATAAATTCCCCAGGTAACAAAGCAAGCAGGAGGCAAAGTCTACATTTTAAACCAGTCCTGTCTGACTTCGAAAGCTTCACTCTGATTCACTAGGCCATACACTTATATTCTACATTCCATACAAAGAGCCAAGGTGGCGAGTCACTTAGGGTCACTGAGGATGTTCAAGCACAGGCAGTGATTAATAATTCCATTTCCCACGTAAAACAAACTAAGAGCAGGAATCTTCAGTGCCTCGTTCATCTACATCTGTTATCTGACCCAAGGGGAAACGTTAGAATAGCTTTATTACCTTCAGCTGGGGATGCGCAGGAGGGGGCCGAGGGGGTACTGCTGTGTCTTACCGAGGACTCTTAGGTGGATGGGAATGCAGAGCCACAAGGAATGTGTTTAAGAGCAAGTTCAGCTTCTTACTGGTGATACTAACATGGTATCTCTATCATCCTTCCCTCCTTCTGAATAAGGTGTGTGTGTGTGGGGGGGGGACTTTGTTTGACTCTCAGTAGTCAGAGGCCAGGCCTTGCTTGAGGATGTAAATCTCATTCTGCAATCTGAATACTGTCCTCTTGCATCACACCCTGTATGAATCTTGCTGACGCCCGACTGGTTGAGATTTCTCCTTCCATCCTGCCTGATTAAAGCCAATTATGTGTAACACGGGAGCATGAGTGCTCGCTCTACAGCCCGAGTACAACACTCACCACCCAAGCCTGGAGGACACACCTATGGCTGCAAATGATCCATGGCACCTGTGCGCAAAGTCTCATAAGCACAGTCGAGATGACTAATACACAACGTTAGTGCAGGTCAGGCCAGAGGATTGGGGAGTTGCAGGGGGCGGGTGAGGGGCTAAGCCATTTTACTGGACTTCTCTTACTTTGCTAATTTAATATAAAAGCAAGGTCAGCTTATGGGGGGGGAACAGGACAGAAAAATATATAAAATAAAAAAATATATATATAAATATAAAAACACTAAAAGAAAAATCTGAAGCTCTCCACTCCCACCTGGGAGGGGTGAGTAAGACTAGACCGTGTGTATTATATATACTGTGAGCTGCTCTTCGCGTCTAACACTCGATCCTCGGATCTGTCCAGCTTCAGCTGCCCCATGGCTTAAATGGCTGCACCATATTCCACTGGCCAGATGCTCTTGGCCTCAGTCCACCAGTTCCCTATTGCTGAGAATTTGGCTGCAGAGAACTTTCATTAGTGAGTAGTTCTGTTAAAGCAATAGATACATAGGACTATAAAACACTTGACAAGTCCCATCTGAATGGGAATTCAAATTTCAAAAAATAACAATTTAAACAGCTTAGGAATTTTGAACAGTTTTATTAATTTTAAATCTTTTGAATGCTTGTTATTAAATGAGAAAGCGCCCATTATTGCCCCACATACTTATTAGAAAAATGAAACCTTTCCTTTTCCTTGAAGTGTTTTGACAGAATTTCTGAAAACAAGAAATGAAGGGCCTCTAGGGGAAAGTGAACACACCAGGCATATGAGATTCTGATGCTCCTCCTTAGGAGAGGGGTTATTTTCAATCAGGTACTTACAATGCCTGGTAGGTATCAGACAAAAGCAAATTGCACTGAAAAGCATGAGCTCTTCAGACTACCTTCCTACAGAGGCCTTTCTTTTATTGAATTACTGTAGTTTTTAGAAAAATCTATAGCAGTCTTTGAAGACATCTTAAATAGTAGACATCTCAAGATATCTCAAATAGTAGCTGATAATCAATAAATAATAAATCAAATAATAAAACAAAACTGTATTCTTCTCTTATGTTGGTCTTTATTTTCAAGGAAGGGCTTCGGTCAAATCTAACAAAGCCTGGTGGCTTTCAAGTCATCTTTTATTGCAAACATACCCCCTAGGTGGCAAGTATCTACAACACACGAGAGCACAAAGTGTTGACATATGTTTCTGAGGCTGGGAGATACGCTGGGTCAAACGGATGCACAGTACCAAATGCCTAAACTTGGACGGGGTTGCAAACGAACTTATGTGTCAGAAACTGCATGTACAGATGCAGCTTGGCTCATTCTTTACACGTGGTGGGTATTTAATAAATATGTGCTGAGGGAATAAAGAAATGGTTTCAAAAGGCAACATACTGTCAAGTTGTCTCCTGGTGACAGACTACATTCCTAAGAATGGTGAACAGAAAAAAGGATAAAATCTGGTGCCAAGAAAGAAGCAGAAAGATTATATTTCCAGAATCGCTGTCTCTCTGGTCCACTGTAGAAGTGTGAAGCGGTTGAAATAAATCTTCAAAGAACACTCAAAACTTCCTATCTGCCCAGTCTTCCTAATTCACCCTTTTGTCCTGCCCGTTCTTGTACCCATGACAATGACTGATGAGGCTCATATTCTTGCCATGGCTTCTTCCTCCTCTCGTACCACCTGCACTCATAACAATCCTAACAAAGTAATTCTCACTAAGGTCTAAATGACTAATATAGCAAAACTTTCTCTCTTCAGGATTCCTTATTTTTTTTAATAAAAGATACAGAAATTAATCTTCAGTTTATTAATGTCTCAGGATACTTGTATAGTCACATGGACCTTCAAGTACTTCTGAAATCACCCTGTGCAGCATGATGCTCCCCCACCCCCCCCCATGGGTACTCATACACCAGGGTTTGTCCACACCTAGAATTATGCATTGGGCTCTAAATTCTTTCACTGATCCCAAACCATATTCCTTAGCCTTAATCTGAGGAAGGAGGACCAAGATATCAGTATAATTCTAAGCTTTGGCTTTGCCAGAAGGAAGTCAGTCCTCTTTTATGTTATTGAAAACAACTAAGTCACAGGGACCTATTTTATGTCACTGAAAAGAAGTCGCACATATAGTACAGCCACTCAGAATAGTTAGAAGGCTAAACTAAGGGTAAAAGTGTGAAACACCCTGATTCTCCACGGTATGTTATAAAGCAGTCAGAAATATCTGTGATCCAGAAGCAAACTAGTTAGCATTTGCTAAGTATAACTATTGTTTGAAGAATTACTTATAGCCAATTACAATACACATATCTGGTCTGGGACATATATTTTGTAGTGGCTCCTCTGAAGGGATCTGCAAATTAAATTATTTAAATATACTTATCATTAGCAGTTTAAATAAATGACATTTATTTTGGCGAGAGATTAATTTTTAACTTGGCAGCTGTTTTCAGACAGATTGTTGTCAGATTATTACGGTGACTAACTTTGAGAGAAGGAAGACATTTACAGGAGATTATTTTAGTTTTAGACTTTCAGCTTGCATTTCTCCAAAGAGGCCAATCATTTTGTCAATGCCCTGAGCTACTGGGTCCCGAAGATATTGCAATGTTTGCATCTTTGTGACCTGATTTCAATAATAACCCCACATGTGGAGAACTAAAAATGTTCTTTAAAAGAGAAGTTCTTCAAATATACTGTTCGGAAGCTGTTTTGTGGGTAAGTTGGAGATTTATATAGGAGTACATCATAGAGGAGCAGGGTAATATATTGGTAATATTCTGAAAAGAGAGTTGGAAGATGTGGGTGGGTTCAAGTCCCAACTCTGAGAAGCCCAGTAACTTGGTGTGCACTTGCAAAGACCTCTGGCTTCAATTTCCTTTCTGCAAAAGGAGGGCAAGTGGAGGTGACCACTAAAATCCTTTGGTGAAAAGTCCACACACCTGTGAAACCAGCCTAGGTAGTATGAGATTTTGCCCAAGCTTGTGCCGTGGTCTACACAAAGACCACAGCATATCTCTTCATCTATCACCCTGAAAACCCACAGTTCCTACATCCCATTTGCCTCCAATTTTAACGTCTCAACTTTCAGCCACGATTCATGACCACAATGTCACCTGACATTGCAGCTATCAATGGGATAGTAACCCCAAATTATGTTTGATTACTGGCTAGCAGAATGGAACAGAAGGGGGCTTCCTGGAGAAGGGGACAACTGTCACCATCTACTTAAACACTGCTTTGAATTTATTAGCAAATTGCCAGTTTATCACACAAAGAACAAGCTACAAAGCAAATTTCAATGAAATAGCATGATAGGCTACAGAAATACCATGAAGTAGCTACCAACAACCTGTTTCATTTGTTCTCACTGAAAAGGAACTTCAATAATTAAACTTTGAGCAATGGAGAAATGAGGAAGTCTATTTTTAACCAGAAAAAGATGACCCAAGACAACAGATTGGCTTTTTTTAAACATAAAAAGCTCTCAGAATATACATACATATATATATATATATATATATATATATATATATGTATATATATATATACACATATAGTTAAAAATCTAAACTATAATCAAAATAGAAATTTGTTGTCTATTTTTAAGTTTTTATTTAAATGCCAGTTAGTTAACATATAGTGTAATATTAGTCTCAGGTGTACAATATAGTGATTCAACCCTTCCATAAGAAATCTATTTTCTAATAAGAAACAAGAGTAAGTTCAAGAGAATATAGAAAATGGTTTCAACATTTTTTACGAAGAGGCAATCAGATAAAATGGGTGAATTCATGGAAAAGATTCTCACTTGAGTGTCTTATCATTTTAAGTACAAATAATGCTTTTCAGTTCTCCCTTTGGATTACATAAATCATAGGCCCAAAGGCACGTGAGAATTCTCCCACTGCAAGACTCAGGACGAGACGTGAGTCAATGAAGACACATGAAGAGAAAATGAAGAAGTCATACCTTGAAATCGTATGTGGCGTCTGGGTTTTCGTCACAGGCAATGACTTCTGGTGCCATCCAGTAAGGGGTCCCGATGAAGGTATTTCTCCTGCCCACTGTTCGATCGAGCTGGGCACTGACACCAAAGTCCACTATTTAAGAGAAGACAAATGAATAAAGTCTATGATCCTTATATGGTGATAAAACGAATGTGCATTTTTTTTTTTACTGTGGCAAAATAAACATACCACAGAATTTATACTTTTAATCATTTTTAAGTCTACAGTTCTGTGTCATTGAATACATTCACATTGTTGTGCAACCATCACCACCATCTGACTCCAGAACGTTTTCATCTTTCCAATCTGAAACTCTGTACTCATTTAAACAATAACTCCCCATTCTCCCCTCTCCCCAGCCCCTGACAAGCACCATTCTACTTTCTGTCTCTATAAATGGGGACTACTACAGGTACCTCATATAATCGGAGCCATACAGTATTTGTCTTTGTGTGACTGGTTTATTTCAATTAGCATAATGTCCTCAAGGGTCATCCATGTTGGAGCATGGGTCAGCATTTCCTAACTTTTTAAAGCTCAATAATATTCCATTGTATGTAAGTGCCATGTTGTGTTTATCCACTCATCTGTTGATGGCCAACTGGGTTGCTTCTTCCTTTTAGCTATTCTGAATGTCTATTTTTAAAGTGCATGTGTAAATGGATAAAGTGTACCAATGAGGAAAGTCCAAAATGTTGTATTTGGTTAAGCCAAGGGTCCGTAGGGGCCAAACACAGGTGTTAAATCAAAAGCCAGCTTGTTTACCATAAAAGATAATACTTAGGGGATACAAAGAAAGTGGTTAAGAGCCAAGTTTCTGGAGTCAGACTGCGTAAGTTTGCAACCCAATTCTGCCACTTACTAGTGATGTGACCTGGGGCTAGCAGATCAACTTCTTTAAGCTTCAGTTTCCAAATTTATAAAATGAGGGTGATGATATTTACATAGAGTTGCTGTGATGTAAGTGTTGTGTACAGGGCCTGACATAATATTCTCTCAACAAGTGACTGTTAATTAGTGATGAGTGACTATTCTGAGGAAAGATTATCTAGGCAGTCCGTACAAACATATGTATACACTTCCTTAAGTAATGTATGCTTTTGTTTTAAAAGGGAGTATTCATGGGGCGCCTGGGTGGCTCAGTCATTAAGCGTCTGCCTTCGGCTCAGGTCGTGATCCCAGGGTCCTGGGATCGAGCCCCACATCGGGCTCCCTGTTCCACAGGAAGCCTGCTTCTCCCTCTCCCACTCCCCCTACTTGTGTTTCCTCTCCTGCTGTCTCTCTCTCTGTCAAATAAATAAATAAAATCTTAAAAAAAAAAATAAAAGGGAATATTCATGAGATGAAAGTTTGGCCCCAAATGCTGAAAAAAAATGGAAATTATATATTTTAACAAAAAGGCAAGAGCAAATATTTGGGATATAAACATAGGACGTATTTCAATCTCTTTGGAAATAAACAATCATATGGCCAATAACTCCTTTCTAGATGACAAATTGCATATCCTAGGGATAGCTGTTGATTCGTGCTCTTACTCATAGACACCAAGCAGGTGGAGATTGTGGAGCATGTGGAGATTCTCTACCTTATCTGGACAGTCCCAGCACCAAGGAAAAGGGTTCCCTCACTGATAACTCCAGCAAATGGAAGTAGGATAACCAGCATGCATACAAAATTGAATACTGAACACCCCTTTTGTGCAGGTGCCCTAGGTAATAATGAAGTTGATGTAAATATAACTTAAAACATATGGGAACATAGCAGGGATTCTAAATATGTCTAACTGTGGATATTTTTCAGTAAAAAATGGGTCATTCTGTTATAGCAGCAACAAAGTCAACAAATGGTGAGATATAGGAAACCATTTCAAGGTCAGTCACTTCTAATCTAAAGGGGTTTTGCTTAAGAAAACCTCAATTATATCTATGTATTAAGCAAATGGTTCTGTCTGCCATGTTGTATACCAGTTCACTCCTCAGGTGCTTTTAGAAAATGTTTTGAAATAGACAAACATTTTTCTTTTCATTCTTTAGTACAATGACCTCCAAATTCGTAGTGACAAATTTACATTCACTAAAAACAAAATAAAACAACAACAACAAAACCAACCAGCTGTTGAAATAATCCTATCAATTCCTTCAAATCCTAGGCTCACTGGATTCTGTTCTTACCTAGTTTAACTTCGGCATTCTCAGTCAGCAAGACATTCTGCCCTTTAATATCTCGATGAATCACTTTATGCTGGTGCAGATGACTCAGCCCCTGGAGTAACAAAGAGTTGAGAAGGGTTAATGGGAACATAAGCCAAGATGCAAATAAATTATTTGGGTTGTCAATGATCCAAAAAAGATGCAAACTCACCCAGAGATACTTTTTTTTTTTTTTTTTGGTACTTTCACTAACATACTCAGGTCTTCCACATGTGTATAGTGCGGTTCTAAACTAGGCAATTGATCAATGGCAACTGACAGACAGAAGCAGTCTTTGCAATGCATGCTGCTGTATTAAGTGAACTGCTTGCCTATCAGCTGTGATCTCATGGAGCACGGACCCATGAGGACAAGGATGTGGATCTGGCATGCACGAGTTTTAGCTAACAGTACTATGAAAAGTGAGGACTGCCTGCCTTTGCTAGTTTGTAAAAGGAATATCTATAGCCTCTGTACAGAAAACTAACCTGATTTAACTAAGTCCTCCACTTTTTTTTTAAAGCAATATTTGAATTCAAGAGTTAAAAGTTGCTCACTAAATTCTACTCCTGAAACCAATACTGCACTCTATGTTAACTCACCTGAATTTAAATAAAAACTTAGAAGAAAAAAAAAATAGTTAAAAGTTACATTATATCATATAATTTTAGTTAAGCACAATAAAATATTTTTTCAGACCAGACAAGAAATTTCCCTTTGCCTTTAGCCAACGTGGCTCACGTTAAAAAAAGAAAACAACAGTTTCTATTTCCTTTGTTGGCATCCGTAACTATCATCTTTAGTGCTTTATGATATTTGTGACTTTGTGTTCATTGTATGAAATAATTATTTGATGACATCCAAAACTGACTGTGTTCCATTTTTCTCTCTGGTTTATTTGTGGTGTGAGTTCTGAAATCTATGGACTTGCTCTAAGGTAGTGATACATTTCTCAAAGTATAACCTAAAAAAATCTCAAATTGGAGTCTTGAAGCAAATTACATTATGCTAACACTTGCTAATTAAGGTACTGTACCCTCAAGTATTGTCATTTTATTATTTATAATTTTCTGTACTTTTAATTTCCTCCATAATGAAAAAACCCTGGCATGGAAAGATGAAGTTGACACAAAAAGAAACAAAAATAATATCCAAATTCTTTTGTTGAAAAAACTCAGCATAAGAATCTGGATGCCCAAAAAAGATCCATGTGTATATTCAGGAAGATCAGTAAACACAAACCATGTGAGAAATTGAACCACTGGTTTGGGTTTTAAAAAAATTACCTTTCCTCTCTAGTCAGTTCAGCTCAAGGTAGACATCAAGCAGAGTAAAATGTATGGTTTTACAACATATTAACATCCCATGAATACTTAGAGGGACTAAAGATCCTCACACTCCTTCACTAGCAAAGCAGTTGGAAGCAGGTACCAGAACACATAAGTGAGCCAAACATTGTAGTTAATGATATCGTATGATGCGTGGAAGGTTATCTCTGAAACTTCTTGTGATTGAATGTCCCTTCCCATGAGTCACCTTATCTCAAATACCAGTATCTTTTGGGAAAATGTATTGGAAGAAAGAAGAAAACACTGTTTTCACACATTCTAATCAGGTACTGAGAGAGTCATCAGGTGAAACATCCTGCTGCTTTCAGAACCCTGGAGAGCCCATGGCTGACCCCCAGGGTTCCCCATCCAAGGTTCCCCAGCAGAGCAGAAAGGTATATTGCAGAACCAGCCCTGGAGGCCCAACGTATTCTTGGCCCCACTGGGTCGTCTGGATGCCTAAATAACCCTTTGTGCTTTCTCTAAATGAGTGAAATTCTAAGTCAGAAATTCAAATGAAGTTTACACAAAAGCACCTCAACACTCAAAAATAAATGTCAGATGTGAAGGAAAGGAGCAACCATACCTCCTTGTTTCCTGCTCAAATTTTGTCTTGTGTTCTGTATCAGAAATCTTTTTGCCCACCCCAAGCCATGGATGTTTTATCTGATGTTTGCTCTTAAGAGCTTTATTTTTTGCATCTTTTACATTTATATCTCTTATCCAGCTGGAATTAATTTTTGGATATGGTATAAAGCAGGTATCAAGTTTCATATTTTCCCATGACTCTTCAATTGACCAAGCACTATTTACTGATAAAAGCACCCTTTCCCCATGCCCTGCAGTGCTCCTTTTGCTATAAATCAGGTGTCCAGATGAAGTGGGTCTGTTTCTGGACTCGATTCTGTTCCCCTGGCCATTTGTCTATCTTGTGACAATTCCACTTTGTCTTATTTACTTAGTAGCTTTATAATAAGTCTCAATAATTGGCAGCATAAATCGTCCAGCTCTATTCTTCTTCTTCAAGATTGCCTTGGCTATTCTTGGCCCTTTGCATTTCCATATAATGTTTGAAAACTCAGCTTGTCAATACCCACAGCTATACCTAGAGGGATTTTGATGGGGAGTTCAATGAAACCATGGATCAAACCAGGGAGAAATCACATCTTTACAATAGTAAGTATTCTTATCTGTGAAATGGTATACACCTCCATTTATTAAGGTCTCCTTTAATTTCTCTCAGTAATATTTTGTAGTTTTCAGTGTTGAAGTCATTCACATCTTTCTGTAAGTTTATTTCTAAGTATTTTACTTTTATGCTATTATAAATGTTATTTTTAAAGTTCACTTTCTGTTTGTTGTTGTTTTTTTTGCCTTATGTGGTTTGAATATTTTTAATGTCTTTCATCCACCCATCTATCCATCCCTCCATCCATTCACAGCACATAATCTGTCTCTCAAAAGTGTATCTTGGACACATCATGAAAATAGTTTTAACTTATTCCCTCAGGTTAAGAAGGCAGAGCGTATAAATAGATTGCCACGCACATCTAGTAAGAATGCTCAGTGAACACACAATAGCCTCCATATCAGTAGCAAGAGATAATTAAACTAGTCTGACTGAACTAAAATATGACCAATTACCTTCTTCTCCCTGAACTGAGCTCAGTAAATATGACACTATTGTCCAGATTGCCTGACTGAGATCAGTAGGCAAAACTGGGCAAACAGACTTAGTCTCACCCAGCTATTCTGATCAATTTAACTGACAAAGTCTTAAAGAATTTTTTTTTAAATTTAAAATCAGTTAAACTAGGTTCTATATGCTAAAATGGTAAATGTCACTCAACCCTTAAACTCGTCATAAACTTTCACAAATGGAAAATTCAAATGAGTAATCAAAATACCTCTAAAAAATTCATTTCCTAAGTGAAACCTTATCTCTATGCTCTAAAATCAGATTTCTAATTGGAAATATCGTGGGAAATGAATCCCTTGTTAAGGGAAGTCACCCAGTGTTAGCCCTCCAAATGAGAGCGCACATGGCCTGTTCAGAATGGCTCTCACCTTCATGCGAGCAGACCCCAAAAGTACCACTACCACCATCACTGTTAGAATAATGCTTTACAAACATCTGCAATACTTTTGTGAATGTCAGTGGAAAGTTCAACACCTCCCAAGATACTCCGTGTTGTCACTTACTCGTAAGATCTCCCTGCAGATGTATGCGATCCACTCCTCCTTCAAGGTGTTACCTTTTGTGTTCTTGATCAGGTCAGTGACAGAGCCAGCACCACAAAACTCCATCACCAACTGGCAAAGGAAGCAAACATGCCATTATTATAATTATACTTCACAGCTTTTGCTGGGCTGAGTTAAGAAAGCATAAGTCATTCCAGTTGGCTGTTTTAGAATACCACTCCTGTAAAGAAGAAGTGATCATAAGACAGTGTAGAAAACATAAACTCATATCTTAATTTCTTTCCAAAGTGATGGAAAAGAAAGATGATTTTTTTTTAAAGATTTTATTTATTTATTTGACAGAGAAAGACACAGCGAGAGAGGGAACACAAACGAGAGAGGGAACACAAACGGGGAGTGGGAGAGGGAGAAGCAGACTCCCTGCCGAACAGGGAGCCCGATGCTGGACTCGATCCCGGGACTCCAGGATCATGACCTGAGCCGAAGGCAGTCGCTTAACCAACTGAGCCACCCAGGCGCCCCAAAGAAAGATGATTTTTAATTTTCCAACCTGAAAGTTATAATTGGAAATTGAGGGAAATCCCCATATTCTAAGTACTTTTAAAAATGAGGGCAGCTAGGTGGTTCAGATGTAGTTGAGAATATCTCTGTGTTTTTATCCAGCAATTGATCTTACCTTTCCTACAAAAGTGGATCATTCCCCTGTCTGAAAGAACTATGGTTTTCTAGGCAATCTGACACTAGGACAATAAAGTATACACTGTTCATGCTATTGGTTTGTAAGTGGTACTGTAAGCTGTCAGAGTGGGGACTATCTGTTTTTAATTAACTTTCAGCAAATGTTCCCAGGAGGTTAGACACATCAAATAAATTCAATAAACAATAAGCCTTAATTTAGCACCTTTCATCCAAAAAGCTTCAAGTTCTCTATAAATATAAACTCATTACAGCACTCACCAACTTTATCAAATAGGCAGAACATAATCTTCTCCCTTATTTAATGGAGAAATAGAGACTAGAAGAGGAAAAGCAATTCATCTGATTTTACATCCATATTCCAGGTTTAGGAAACACATCCATTTCTTTACTTTCTCCCTTTTCTTCAAAAAAGAAAGAAAGAAAGAAAGAAAGAAAGAAAGAAAGAAAGAAAGAAAGAAAGAAAGAAAGAAAGAAAGAAAGAAAGAAAGAAAGGTCTTCAACAAATGGCATCTTATTATTAAATACTTACATTTTTTTGTAATTATATGAAAAGAATTCAGAATAACTAGCAATCGATCTCTGAGTAGACACTAGAAACAAAACTCAAACGGACCCATTATAAAATCACATTGATGGTTTTGACTTTGTTCCAAATGTACATTTTTAACATCAACACCATGTATGCCTCAAAGAAACTCAGGAAAACTCCTGACATGAGTTTCATGAACAAGTTTCCAATGCCTTTGCTGACTGGCCTTACGATTGCACAAAGGGTAGGGAAACCCTACCATCTTCTCCAGAGTACCCGTAGAAGTAAAGAGACCTCTCAGGAGGTTTTGTAAGGAAATTTGAGAAGTGCCACAATAGACCCCATTGCAATGCATAAGAGTTGTAAAATTATCATACGTGATAGTCAGGAAGCTATCAAAGAACATATATGGGTCATGTTAGAAAGAACTCAAGAGTCAACTTGAAGAGGTTCTCACTGGCCAAAGATGGGAGGATTTGAGCATCAATAAGAATAAGAACTGCTATGGCTTGAAACACATTAAACTTACCTAAATGCATTAACAAACAGCCCTCAAAAAGAATATAACAGGCATTGGCTTACTTTGAGACTGGTAAATAGAGGGAAAGAATCAAGAATTTACACTACATTCTTAGACAAGTTTTAGCACTGGATAGTTAAGTAATTAAAAGGGGCAGATCTTCTCTTTATAAAATGCAGTCATTCCATGTAATAAATGAAGAGGACATAATAGAATTAAAATATCACTATTTCATAGTCCCTGACAAACTAATGAATTTAAGCACTGATTATCAATGGCTGCTAACATAAAAAACATAAGAAGTGACCAGACAGTATTTGCCTCTCAATTAGAATAAGAACATCACCTAAGAAGTAGCCTTGCTAAAAACAAACAACAAAAAACAAAACAAAAGAACCCTAGACTCTGATCAAGCGTCTAGTTCCAACTACCAGATTACAGAAAATTCAGAGGACTGAGGAACACGTTAACTAATGGGGATACATCGAGAAAACCTAGAACAGGAAACTCCACAGGGCAAATGACCCACTTGCTTCAACAAATAAATTGCAAGAAGGAAAAAAGGAGATGGGGGGGATATCTATAGACTTAAAAACATTAAAAAGATATACCAACAATTTGCAAGGGATGCAACTTATCTGGATATGAGTTTTTTCCCCAAAGCTCTTAAAATTTTTGAGGCAATTAAAGCTTTGAATACAGACTAGATATTTGATGATACTAAGGAAATATGAGGGTTTTTAAAAGTGTGATAATGGTACTGTAGTTATGTAAAAAAATTCTTATCTCTTAGTGAAACATGCTGAATGACTATGAATAAAATGATATGATGGTCTTTTCTATAAATGACGCCGGGACAACTGGATATCCACATGTAAAAGAATAATGTTGAACCCTGACCTCACACCATACAAAAAATTATCTCAAAATGGATCAGAGACCTAAATATAAGAGCTAAAACTATAAAACTCTGAGGAGAGAACATTGGGGGAAATCTCCATGACCTTGGACTTGGCAATGGTTGCTTAGCTATGACAATTAAAGCACAGGCAACAAAAGAAAAAACAGATAAGGTGGGTTACATTAAAATTAAAAACCTCTGTGCCTCAAAGGATACAACTGGGAGAGTGAAAAGAAAACCAACTGAATGGGAAAAGTATTTGTAAATCATATATCCAATAAGAGTCTAGTATCCAGAATATATAAAGGACACTTAGAGATCAACAACAAACATATAAATAACATAATTTAAAAATGGGCAAAAGACTTGAATAGACATTTCTCCAAAGAAGATACACAAATAACCAACAATCACATGGACTGATGCCTAACATCAATAGTCATTAGGAAGAGTACAAATCAATGGGGTAACCAGGTGATGGGTATTAAGGAGGGCACGTGATGTGATGAGCACTGGGTGTTATAGGCAACTGATAAATTATTGAACACTACATCTGAAACTAATGATGTACCATATGTTGGCTAATTGAATTTAAATTAAAAAAAGGAAAGTGTAAATCAAAATTACAGTAAGGTACCACTTTATACCCACTAGGATAGTTATAATTTTTTTTTTTAAGGCAGAAAATAACAAATGTTGGCAAGGATGTGGAGAAATTGGAACCCTCGTATACTACTGGGGGGAATGTAAAATGTTGCAGTCACACAGAGTTCGATGGTTCCACAACAAGTTGACATAGAATTGCATTATGACCTAACAATTCCACTTGTAGGCATATACTCAAAAGAATTGAAAACAAGTATTCAAACAAAAACTTGCATCCAAATGTTCAAAGCACCACTATTCACAATAGACAAAAGGTGGAAGTAACCAAAATGTCCACTATCAGATGAATAAACAGAATGTGGTGTAGCCATATAACAGAGTATTATTCTGCTATGGAAAGGAATGACGTACTGACGCCTGACACAACTCGGTTGAATCTTGAAAACATTATACTCACTGAAAGAAGGACCAAAAAGGCTATGTATTGTATAAATCCATTTTTATGAAATATAAAGCAGATGGGTGGCTGCCAAGCACTAGGGGGAGGGAGGAATGGTGCTGAATGGGTGCAGAGTTTCCTTTTGGGGTGATGAAAAATTCTGTAACTAGATAGTGGTAACAGTAGCACAATACTATGTACCTAATGCCACTGAATGACATATTTTTAAATGGTTAATATGCTAAATGTTATGTTATATATATTTTATCAGAATTTAGAAAAAGTGAGAGGATGAGTAGAAGGGAAGAAGTGGGTGAGCATGTGTTTGGGGCAGGATTGGTCAATGATGAATGGTTGCTGGGGCTAGTGTGGGGCACATGGGTGTCCATTATATTGTTCTCTTTACTATTGTGTATTTGGGGGATTCTCTATAACACAGAGTTAAAGAAAATCCCATTATGTAGCAAACCATGGTTCAATGGCAGCCGGGCAGACCAAAGGAACATCCTTGGGTGGAAAGAAAATATTTTCTCAAGTGAGCAAAATATGCTTGTGCCCCTTCTATATCCCATTTTGAAGAACACAGTGACCAGACCTCCTAGGAATGCCTCCATTGCTCCTCTATCAGCTGGAGAATATGTCCCACCACTGAGCTCTATTAGGCCACGTAATTATAGTTCCCAAGGAAAGCAGTGGAAGCCCAGTGGCTCCAGTCTTTTAAAATTAGATTGGACAAAATACTTTCAAATATTCAGTAGGAAACAATCCTGCTCTAGACAGGCACTAATGTCAGTGATTTCTATAATTTGCTTCTCTATTCAGCTCCAGCTGAAGGCTGCTAAATTCTTTTCATCTCACTACGGAATGAAATGATTGTTAAATTATGTAATGGGATTTAAAAAAAAAGAGAGAGAGAGAGAGAGAGAGAAAGAGAAAAGAAGAAACCAGCATTTGCTAGCAACTGGTTCCTGCGGCCGCATAGCAACACTGATAATTACCGCCACCATGCAGCAGGGACCCTCCCTCACCACAAGTAACCTCAACACATTAATAAACAGAAACAGGGCTCAACATGCCAAGCCCAGCAGCGGTAAGTCAATAACTTCCCATCTCACAAGGAAGAAATATTGGATCATTAATATTCTCCCCAAAAGAAAGTTCTCAAAGAGTTGACACTGGGCCAACAATACTTGCTCACATTTACTGAGAATTTGCCATGTGCCAGGCACTGGGCTCAGTGATTTGCAACTACTGTTTCATTAATTCTCCTTCCCCTCAATTCCCTTTTCCTTATTTATTTGAAAATGAAGCTTAGTTATGGTCTGCAGCCTTTTCCAGAGTCTATGTAGTCATTAAGTAAGTAGAGTGGGGTTGAAAGCGTGGTGCTCTCTCAAGTACTAGCTATGTGACCTTGGGCATGCATGTTCTCTAACCACCCTAGGCTCAGCACCCCACCACCAGCACTATAAAATGCAAAATAAAATAAAATAAAATAAAATAAAATAAAATAAAATAAAATAAAATGTTTGATGAGAACATTAAGTGTGTCCATGAGTGTAAAACTCCTAGCAGCCCCAAATCTTAAACTATATTTATTACTTTTTATCTATTGCTCTGTTTGCACTTAAAAAAAAAAAAAAAGCAAGGAGAAGAGTTTCCAACTTGAAAGAGGGTGTCAATAGCTTCCCAAGATCCACTTCACTTGGATGGTGAAGAAATGGCTGACGGGTGCTTATATATTTTTTTAAAGGTTTTATTTATTTATTTGGCAGAGAGAGACATAGTGACAGAGGGAACACAAGCAGGGGGAGTGGGAGAGGGAGAAGCAGGCTTCCCGCCAAGCAGGGAGCCCGATGCGGGTCTCGATCCCAGGACCTTGGGATCATGACCTGAGCTGAAGGCAGACGCTTAATGACTGAGCCACCCAGGCGCCCCCGACAGGTGCTTATGAAGGGCATTGCCACATGTGTTTCTAAAACCCCTATTAATAAAAGAGCACAAAGGATACATATCCTTTTTTCAGGCTTGTATCTCATGGCAAGAAGAAACAGTGGTGCATTCCAGGACGTTGGATCTTTTTATTTGGAAGGCTGAAGAGGTGGAGGGAGAGGTTTAGAAGGAATGGTACATTTGAAATGCTCACTCAACACCACCTAAACAACTGGGTCAGAAAACAGGGTACACCTACGTGTAACTTAGGAAGACAGAAGGACGGCTGGGTTGAAGGTGAGGACAGAACCAAGCTCATGCAGGCCAGGGGTTGGACCTAGACTTAGAACTGGAACCGTTCCACTGAGGAGATATTTAAGAAACAACACAGTAGGGGCACCTGGGTGGCTGAGTCAGTTAAGTGTCATGATCCCAGGGTCCTGGGATGAGGCCCTGCTGCAGGCTCTCTGCTCAGAGGGGAGCCTGCTCCTCCCTCTCCCTCTGCCCCTTCCCCTGCTCGTTCTCTCTCTCTCTCAAATAAATAAATAAAATCTTTAAAAAAGAGAGAGAGAGAAAGAAACAGCACAGTGTAGTGCAACCCAATTAAGAGGGAAAGGGTTGCTTGGACATGGTAGTCATTTCTATCTAAATTAAAGAGGTTAACTTTTAAAAACAAAGAGTTCCAGCATATGTCACAACTTACGTGGTTGTTCATCATGTATTTTTGTCAGTTGTCTTCTACTTCTGGCCAGCAAGATGTTTTTTCTTAGAAGTTGTGGGGGCAGGGGGCAATATTTAAGTGAAAGGTCTTTGGTCTCAGCTGGGCCCAGAGGGAATTTCAGAAGCACTGTTTGAGCCAGCCCTAAGCTCACCTCCTCATCACGTCCTCATCGGGAGGCGCCTTCAGGATGGAGTCACCTGCCGTGGTCACTTCTAACCTGAGCTTTCCAACCCCAATCACCTCTGAAGGAATTTTAAAAAGGTTTATCCTTAAAGCCAGCTTAAGAAGCTTAGGATGATTTCTGGGGTCCCTACAGTATTCGTTTATCTGCTAGTTAACTGGTTTTAAGTTCCTGTAACAAGAAACAGGGCTTTATGATATTTTAAAACTGCAGGCGCTGGCCAAAAATACCTTGATTTGTTCCCCCCAAATGTCAAGAGTCAGTCACCCACAGGAATAACTGACTACTAACAGATCCCTTCTCTTTTCTAGTAAAAGGAGGGGCAAGACACAGGGGAGAGGAAGAGGAGGGAGCAGGATGCCGAAGGTGCAAAGGTCTGTCTAAAATGAGAGAAGTTTGAACCCAGCAGTTGAAGGGGCACTCTAAGAAAAGGGTAGGAAAGATAACCATCCAAGAATTCACAGCTCTGCAGAGGATCAGCCTATTGACCTTGAAGGTCCAGAAACATCAGCAAGGCACAGGATATTTTTATCATGTGTGGCCAGGAATAGCCACAGATCTCATCTGCATGATTTATGAAGGTGTAAACAAAACCAGTACTTTGTTACAGAATGCTGTCTCACTTGCCAGAGGTAGTATAAAGACCCACAGTATCAAATAAATGCGTAGGTAAGTACAAAAATTGGTAGGCATACATTTGAACACATTTATCACTTAAATCAATGTATGTAAAGGCAAGGTAAAACTGTTGGGAATTTCAAATTTGAAAAAGCAACCTAAACAGTCCTTTGCATTCATTTTTAAACTAGCATGTATTTGAAAAAAAAAATTCCTTTGGCGTCTACATCATATTTTTAGACTTGAAAAAAAGTGCTTGAACTATAAATTCTAATTTTCCAAAGGTAAAAAATTGAGTCCCAAGGACGTGAAGTGTCCCAAACTTTGTTGATATAGGTTCTGGATAACGAACAACTTTATACCTTGAGAATGACAATGGCAGTTTGAATATACGGAGCCAACTGGTATTTTTAGCCACAAGAAGCCACTAGAAAGGCTCAACGGTCAGTGGTCACCATGTCTAAGGAGAGAGAGTCTGAGTCAGCATGCAGCATTCAAGGAATGAGGGAAGTTAGTTGCATCTTGTATTTGATTTCTGGTGCTCAAATTTCTCAGTATGTATGCAAGGTCTGCTGGAGAATTTTTCCTGTTAGGAGTAAATCATCACATGTCCATTCTGGCCAGGGACCCGCTCACAGAAACTAACCTTCTTAAGGCTGTAAGAAATGTTCGACTCTGCTCGTCAGAATGTTGCACCCAAAGAGAAGAATGTGGGGAGGGGATGGGAAAGCAAGCTTTCAGACGAGTAAAAATAGGACAAGAAAATAAAATACTAGCCTTAGAGGATTTATGATTAAACAACTTGATAGTTGAGGATTTTGAGAAGCACAACTTAAATGGAACACAGACTTTAGCTCAGAATTCATCTAGAAAAGGAATCGGAGGTTTGTGTAGCCCAATAGCAGAATAACTTTGGGCACACAGAAGTCTTCCTTCTGCTAAGGTGAAAAGCAGTCTAAGCACAATTCAAATGAAATTCACTGCAATCAAAGAAGAAACCATTTGTACATTCTTGGCAGAGTCACCCATCAATTCATAAAAACGGCTCTTTTAAAGCTGAACTCAGGCCCTATTGCAATGTATTAAATTAGGAATGGCTTTCACTCTGTACCTAAGTAGCATATCCTGTCTCTATAGGTCATGCGATAGGGCAGCTCTGATTCTGGGAGCCTGTTTACAATCACTCCTCCTAATATTTTAGGCATGCCTTCTCTAATTACCAAAGTTAGCCTTTCAAAAATTTCTGTTCACAGATAATAAGATTCAGTCACTTTTTCAGACAAATGACCTAGGTTCTACATATATGAAGAAGGGAGTTCTTTAGTTACATAAGTGACAAATACTGATCAAGACAGGGAAAAAAAAAAAAAGGAAAGAAAAGAAAAAGAAAGTCTCATTTCTGACACATAGAACTCAAAAAAGAGAAACTTTAAATTGTTCAAAAGAGTCAGCTACAGGTGGCTTGAATTTTTAATAATGCTATCTGCAGCACCTCATATTTAAGTCTTAAAACAACCAAAAATGCAAGCGGGCCTGATCTTTTGTCAGACAAGATGCCACAGCAAATGTAAACTATATTCGACCTAGGTTTGGGGAGTGTGGCCAAGATCACTGTAGATTCCAGAAAAGTTCTCTCATGGGTACACCTCAGTATCTCATTCCCAGATGACATTATGCAGGAGCTGGACAAGTAACGTCAATGCATGAAGTTGAGTGTGTGTGGAAGCCAACAGGGAGCGCCGGGACCTCTGGTCCAAACTGGAGTGGGCATATGCTCTCCAAACAGCTATCACATCCTGCTGCTACTGGGGATTTCAGGCCCAGCATTTCCATATCATCCTGTTTTTCAAAACTTTTCAAGGAATCCAGACTTTTGTGTGAAACTATTTGATTTTTTTCTAATGTTGGCATAATTAAAACACCACCGCTTATGTGAAGCAAACTAAATACATTCACCTGGATAGTATTTAGCCTCTGGGCTGCCAGTTTGAAAACCCAGATCTACTCTAACATTGCTTTTTTTTTTTTTTTTTAGATTTTTATTTATTTGAGAGAGAGAGAGAGAGAGAAAATGAGCAGGGGGAGGGGGCAGAGGCAGAGGGAGAAGCAGGCTCCCCGTTGAGCAGAGAGCCTGACGTGGGGCTCGCTCTGAGGACTCTGGGATCATGATCTGAGCCGAAGGCAGACGCTTAACCGAATGAGCCACCCAGGTGCCCCTACCTTTTTTTTTCCTTTAAGTTACCATTTTTATGAGGAAGAAACCAAATGTCAGAGATGCTGCCTCTGCCAATACTAGAACCCAGGTCTCTGGATTCCAGGTCGGGTTTCAACCCATTGCTACAATGTTTGTCCCCAAAGTGCATACCCCATAATTTGTTAACTCTTACCTCTGCGAGGCTACACTGTTGCAATCTAAGGAATGGCTTATAGGGGCCTTGCAGTACAGTAATCTGCTGTCTTATAACCACCCTGCATTTCCAAAGCTAGTCAGAAATTTATTGTTTTTGTAAGATATTCTAGTCCTGTGATGGTGGTGGTATCAGAAGAGACAGCAAGATATGTGTGATTTCGCTTTCCAATGTCAGAGAAATTGGTGTGCCTAGTGGATGCTTCTTGTCCCTCACTCCCAGTGCCTGAATGGTATGCAGCAGAACGGAGAGCTGCTCCCCAGCGAGGCGAGGCGGAATGAGGTGGCAATGTCGTGTGACAGAGCTGCTTGTTTCCAAGAGATCAGAATCTTTATTGAAAGAGCTCCCTTTTTTGATTTCCGGTTCTGGACCTCAGCAGTTGATAAGTAGAATTACTTAGCCATTATCAGAAGTCGTTGTATTTCCGCAAAGAGATGGTACTAAACAAGTTTATCTCTACAACAAGACGATAGAATTCGCACAGATTATAATTCAATCAGACACCTAAAACAGCACACGTATTGGCTGGTAGGCTATGTGCAAAACGTCCAGTCACAACAAAAGAAATAACTGGGGAATATCTCATGTAGTCTGAACAGTGGGAATGAATGTTAGCAAGCGCTGCTTTGGGTGGCTACAGGTTATGTCTCTATATAATTCACAATAACATTTTTATATACGTGTAATCTTAACAGGATGCCATTAGTCCAAAGAGTCAACTATCTGTGACCTTTGCAATTGTTTGCTAAAACATTCCTGGAAGGTTTAATGTACTCTTCAAAGCATATTTCCTAGACTTCGCATCAGTCTTATTAGTAACTAACTGGTCCTGCTACCCTCTTTGAAAACTGGGGAACTGAGGAATGAAGAAGGTTAAAGGTGAAGTCAAACTAATTGAAACCCAAAGCCTCAATCCTATTTAGAATACCAAATTTTGGTATTAGAACTATTTCTCACAAATTAAAAAAAAAAGAGTGTAGAACTCAGGAGCTCGATTCTAGCATCGGTCAGCCTGGGGTTGGCTAACACACTGGCTTTATCCCCCACCAGCTGGGAGACCCTGGGCAGATTTCTTAACTTCTCTGAGCCAAATTTCCTTATCTGTAAAGTGGGAATAATGATAATATCCAATTTGTAGAGTGGTTGTAAAGATCTAATGAAATACTATGACAAGGCAAAAAAACAAACAAACAAACAAACAAAAAAAAAACCCCACAATACTTGGCATGTGATAAGCAAGCAATAAGTATCACTTTTTATTGTTATTATTAACAGGGAATGGCTCAAATTCAGTGAGTCAGAGGCCTTGGAATAACTACACACTATCATATTCTATAATCAAGTTCCCACCAATATTGTAATCTGGTATTAATTTCCTAATTATTATGTTTCAATTCTGCCTTTATTTTTCCAAGTTCCCCCTTAGTTTGTTGTCAAATAGAAAGAGCACAACTAGAAAAAGAAGATGCTCTTGCCCTCAGGAGCAATTCATGGCTTCATATTTTCATCTCCAGTGACACAGAAGGTAACGGATGATTAGGGACATGGGCATGGGCAGAACAGTCCTCTGCAGGAGCACCAACAGATAAATGCTAGGTCCTGTGTCTTCCAAGCAGAACGTGGGGCCTGTAATATTTAATTGCAGATGGGAAAATGGAATGTGAAGGCCTGGGTCCTCCCATGGGGCCTCGGTTTGGGAGGGATCACTACTTGCAGATCTCCCTTTGCCAACTTCAGGAAGGGGATTAGCTTGCTAAAACAGTCTCCTAACTGGCCTCCTTGCTTCTGCTCTGGCCCCCATCTGGTCTAATCTCAACCGAGCAATGAGAGGAACCCCTTACCTATGTGGATCAGTTTCCATCCCTCCATATTCAACACCCTCCAGTGGCCCTTCACCTCACTCAGAGTAAAAGCTGACATCTTTCCCATGGTCTGTAAGGCTCTGAGTGATCTGGTCCCACATCTCTTCTCCCCATGTTTCTGGTCACACTGCTCCCATTGTTATTATTGGAAAACACCAGGCTTGGAATGCCCTTCCTCGAGTTATCTACAATGGGGCTTCCCCTGGTTGCAGCCCTATTAACCTTGCTCTGCTCTACGAGGCACTGGTCAGCTTCCAGCATCCTCTGCAGTTTTCTTACTAATTATGGTTACTGTCTGTGGTCTGTAGTAGGAATGTAAGCTACAGGTAAGTAGGGGCTTTCTTCAGTTTTGTTCACTGATATAGCCTAAGTGCCCAGAAGAGTGCCTTGTGCCTAGCAAGAGCTTGATATATATTTGTTGGATGAATGAATGGATCGATGGTGAATGAATAAGTGAATATATACACATGCAGATTCTCGATTCCCAGCAACCACAGCGGTCTTCAGGGGAGGAGCAACTGGCCAGGGTGAGAACTGGTGGGCAGCAACTGGTTCCCAAGAGTATAAAAGCTCCTGTTCACACCATGCAGATGCGAATAGGCATGCTGCTTTCTCCCAGTGCCAATTGGAAAACGGACTATAGGTTTCGCTTATTAAAAAAACACAAAAACCAAACTTCTAGTGCCTTTCACAGAACTTCAGGCCAAGCTAAGTTGTCACAATTCAGGATGCCTGTATTTTGGCTCTGCATTCATCCATTAATGAGCTTTGAGGTCCTGGGAAAGTCAATTAACTTAATGGGAACCCAGCAAAATAAAAGACAACTAATTTTCCTTCCAACTTAAAAAATGGCAGCATTAGGAAAAGGGTAAAAACCAGTCAATCCCTGCTTGACCACTCCTCTCTTTTCTTCAGCCAATGATTTCCAAATAAATACCCAGATTTTAACAACTCACTCTCACAAGAAAACCGATGACCCGATCTGGCCCATCTCACAAAAGAAATGATATTAATAGTTGGGTGTAACTCAGCTTGTATTCCTGCAGGTGATTCCTGAAGGTGGTGGTTCCAAAGCTACATTAATGCTTTCTTTTAATTGGGAACCGTGCCCCTGACCAAACCAAACACCTCTCTCCAGATAGCATTAGAACAGCTATCATTCTCCACTTCTTATCTGCTGAAGTTTATGGCAATATGGGGTCATTGTTGAAAAGCTAGATTCTTGATGACATAGAAGTCCTTTAGGAACACAGAGATATTCCAACTTGTGTCCTCTCATCATTTCTGTTGAACCTATAGGTCACAGGTAAAATGAGCTCTCCAGGTACCTGTAGCAATCTGCTTTGTACCAACAATATTAGCAACCAAGTTTGTGGGAATGATAATCACTTTCCTTTATCGACCAACTATTTTGTCAGCATCATATGCCCAGCACCTCCCTAGGACACTGAGATGCAAACAACACAATCTTTGTACTCAGAGAGCTGACTATCCATGAGAAGCAAAGACAGCCCCATGAAAAGCAATTAAAAAAAGAAGGAACAGAAGTGGCTCTGATAGTCAAGTTAAGAGAAAGTTTAGAAGGAAAAAAAAGCAGACCTAAAAAAGAAAAAAGGTTTCAAAAATTAAATTCCTGAAATGACTACCCAGATACAAATATCTTCAACTCCATTGGTATATTATTCTAGATATCCCCACCATTTATATATATAGATGGATAGATACATTTTTTCTTTGTCTTCCTTTTTTTGACAAAAATGAAAATGTGCTTTATCTAATCTAAACCCCATTATAATAGTTAATTGTTTGTCCATTGTAAATATAAATCTACAGCATTTTAACTAGCTGATGTGTCCTTTCATAGTGTCCTTTAATGGATTTACTTTAAGCAATTCCTTATTGGTTAACTTCTGCATACATCTTTATGTAGTTACCCAAATATTTATTTATATATATGTGTGTGTATGTGTGGGTGTGTGTGGGAGAGAGAGAGACAGAGAGAGAGAGAGACACAGAGAGAGAGAGAGAGAGAGAGAATGTTTATCCATTTGTATTCTAATTGCCCTTGAGTAAAGATAGAGTACCAACCTCCAACCTTCATTTCCATAAGCAGTGGGTGTGAGTGTCCATTCTGGGTAAATCATTTAAAAAAAAATCTTTGCCAATCTACAAGCTAAAAAAAGGGTATTTAATTTTTGTTTTCTTTTGCATTTATGTTGTTGGTATGATTCTATTTTAAGAACATCTTTACAGGTAATTGATATTTCTTACTTCTTTAATCGTTGTCTTGTTCTTAACTCAATCTTTCTCTTAGTTTCATATTTTACTATTGATTTATAAAAACTCTCCATTTCTAAAGGCTACTAAATTCTTTCTCATCATATACCAAATGGATATTTTTTCCTAAATCAGTTATTTGCATTTTTACTTTGTTTATTATGGTTTTTTTGTAATGGGAAATGTTAGGAAATGTATACAGGCAAGTTCATCAAAATTCTGTTTTGTGGATATGCTCTTGCATATATGCCCTCATATATCTTTCTTTAGTATTATATGGTTACCTCTATTTTCTCCTACTACTTTTACATTTTTAATTTTCACATTTATATCTACATTTAAGAGGCCATGATTAAAATCTTACTATAACTCTTTCAGAAATCACATAAAAATATATAAAATCAATGTGATCATACAAAGAGGGTTTATTTACCCAAAAGTACTTTTTAAAATTTTAAATTTAAAGATGGGACTTATAGGGAAAAAAATAACCAGCAGCTCTTTTCACTACCAAAGATTGTAGTAGTCAATTATCAAATGACATGAAAATCTTGTTATTTTTCTGAGCTAACATTATTATATTCTTTTTGGTCACCAACTCTGGTTCACTGTGTATGTTTTACCTTCTCAGCTGGACCACACATGTCTTTTGCATTAAGACAGTAGACTGAGATTCTTTGATAAATTATCCATGAAACAGTAGTCATGGGATCCACACAATTTAGTATATAATTTGGCATATAGTAAGCTCTAATTAAATAAATTTTCTGTGCCAGACACATATTAAGAACTCTAGAAAATGAATAAGATGATAAGTGGTTAAAAGGGTATTTTTTAGAGTAATTAATCCAACAGCAACATATGGGATGAACAGAGATTCAAGAAAGAGAGAGATGGATAGATCAAGTAGAAGTCCACTGCAAAATCTAAGCTTCCACTGAATGGACTGAGGGCCTAAGAATAAATAAAAGTTTCATGGACAGTAATCAGGAAGATGAGAAGAAGAGCAATCTGAGCAGGGAAGGGAGGGGAGTAGTGGTTTTGGTATCAGACATACTGAATCTACTTTCAGTGGAACAGACTGTCAAAGATACAGGACGGGGACCCAGTATCAGACTGGGTCAGGTATTTCACTTACAGACTTGGAATTTAAATTTTAGTCATCCACACATTAGTTATAGGCAAGGAAAAAGACTCCAAGAGCTTGGTTAGATCATTGCTCTGCCATTTCTAGCTACAAAGACCTTAGGGCAATTTACTTACCATCTTTGTAAGCCCAAGTTTTGTCATCTAAGAAATGAGAAATAATAATGTCTCCCTCAAAGAGCTGGAATAAATGATATAATACACAAAAAGCAAATAGCATGATGCCTAAAATACAATAAAAACTCAATAAATGTAGTAACTAGTGGAAAAACCAGAGACCTTAACAACTTGCTCTAGGGATGGTCCACATTAAGGGATAAAAAATAAAGATACTTAAAAGATGGAGGGGCGCCTAGGTGGCTCAGTCTGTTAGATGTCTGACCCTTGGTTTTGGCTCAGGTCATGATCTCAGGGTCATGAGATCAAGTCCCATGTCAGCCTCCATGCTCAGCGTGGGGTCTGCCTAAGATTCTCTCTCTCCTTCTCCCTCTGCCCCTCCCCCAACTTGTCCATACATGAACTCTCTTTCTCTGTCTCTAAGTAAATAAATAAAATCTTAAAAAACAAGATACTTAAAAGATGGAGAGGTATTAGTGAAATGGGAAAGAACTTTGAAAACACAATGTTACGGAAATCAGGGGGCTAAGAGTTTCAAAGAAGGAGTGAATTAATCCAACATGAGGATAGAGAAATGAACCATTTGGCCCTGGTTGTTCCTCATGTAAGAAACAAATTTGGATAGCACTACATACCCAAAGTTGGTCATCCATGCCTGGTGGGTTCTTTTTGATAAAAGCACCATAGTATGTAGCAATATTCCGGTGATGAGAATATTTCTTCAACATGTTAATTTCTTGTTTGATTTCTTCCTCTTCATCCTGTATTGGAATAAAAATATTCTTTTGTCATGAAAATCTATTGTCTTTAGTGGGATTCTGTTTTTTATCACCATCTATATCAACTATGTAATAAATTCTTCCTTAAGTTCTTTCTTCTGTGGTGATAAAGAAGCATAATTATTATGTAACTTGACTTTCTCTCTTGACTACAAAGAAAAAAATTACAAGACAACAAATTGGCAATCTAAGAGGGTCTTCTGTTTGTACAGCAAACAGGCATAGCATGCAACCTGCTAGAAAAAAAAGATCTCATCCTTTCACCTGGAAAAGATCAAGGTAGACAGACTATTGAGATAAAATTTACTCTCGGCTTCTAGGAACTATGTCCACTGACTACCTACAACTGATCATATCTACTATAGGAAAGATTGGGGAAAGAAAAAAAAATACAGGCTCTGAGATTTAAAATTTGTTAGATTCATTTTCTTTGAAGCCTACTTTTATTGAAGTCACTGACTGAAGATGATGAAAGTCAGATGGGAAAGGGAGCGAGGGTAGTTCCCTGGATCTGAGAAGTTCACAAAACAGGAGTACTCATCTCACCTTCAGGAAACTAAACATAAAAAGAAAGGGGGAATGTGGTAGTGCCATGGATGTGAAAAGAGGTAACTTTCCTACAGACTAAGTTTCCTGATGTTCAGGTCTCATTCATTCTGAATTTCAATTTGGAGTCCATCAACTTGGGCCACTTTTGGAAGCCCTGGCACTACCAGCGGAGTGTGCATGTGTTCTCCCATAATTTTATTTTGATAATGTACACACACATTAGCTGGACTGTAAGCTAGTATTTTATTTCTGAGATTGGTGGAAAAAAATTCCATCCCAGGAGAGTTGTTTTAGATGCAGCAGTAGTAACAATGATCTCTGCATGTAGGTTGTTATATCACCTTTACCTGAAAGGCTGCCCATGCTGTGTCCCTGTCTGTCCCCTTGCACCTTGAGCTGCTCAGCCTCACTTCAGTGTCTACAATGTTGTGCCCTTCTGTGGTCTTCCATGAGATGTCTTCTTTCCCCTTCCTCATCTTCACATAATTTTTACTCATTATTCCTATTGAGTTTATATGACCCCCCTCAGGATGTCTTCCCTAATTCTCTCAGGCCATGTCAAGTCCCCACCTCCCCCCTCTCCCCGCCACTATATCTTATCCAACCCCTACACTTCACACGCCCGCCATACTTGTTGGGCCCGGTATGGAGATGTGTCATAATTCCTGTTTTACTTGACTCTCTTCTCCATGGATTGTAAGCCCTCCTCTGCCTTCAGGTCTCTGTTCCAGAGTCCCTTCCCCAGCAAAGCTCCCTGATCTGTCTGACTTGGTTCAAGCCTCGTGGATCATCACGGGTGTCTCCCTTTGTAGCACCTTTCCACATTTATCCCTCTGACCATTTGATTATCAGTCCATAATATGGACTGACCATCAGTCCATAATAACTGTAAACACAAGAATGGTGCCTGCTTTTTCTCCTTGTAACACGCCCCGCCCCAGGCAAAGTGCCTGTGAAGAAACATGAATGAAAGAATGAACACCTGCAAAGGGTGAGCTGCTTACAGCAGCATTAGTGGGGCTTGAAAAGAAATAGTAAGAATGAGATGAGAAGAATGGTGAAATGCTGACATTTCCTGACCATGCAAAAATAAGTTTTAGTGAAAAACTATGGAGATTTGCCAACCTAGGAGAACGAAACATGTTACACATCACATGGCTTAACAAAATAGAAGACTAGGCGATCTCAAAATAGAATATAAGATTGGGGAGAGGCACTGAGCTGAGGAGAAGTGTGTGGCCCTCAAGGTGAGGAGGGGAGTCTAGGAGGGAGGGGCCGGGATGGTGGCTGAGGGAGGAGATGGCATACTGCTGACCTGCCCCTATCAGAAACTACCCTGCAGCTATCAGAAACTACCTACGCCTTCGCTGTTGGCCTGGGGAGAGACTGACCTTCACAGACCTTCCACTTGGCGAAGGGTCCCCGTAGCACGCCTCAGATGTCTTACTATGGTGCATACTGAGCTATGGATCTCAGTGGGCCCAAATACCATGTGGGTCCAAATAACTGTGGATGAATGTGGGATGTGAGCAGATGTATGTTAGGGAAGCCTAAACAGAAGGGGAGAAAACAGACCTGAGGGTTTCTGTGGGCAGCCTGGTATCGATAGCTGCTTCCACTAAAGAGGCAACTACATGAGACAATAAAACACCCCTCCCTCTCCCACGGCAGCCTGCCAGTATCACCTTCAGTCATTCTTAGTGACAAGTTGCTTCTACAAGCATTCCTGCGGGCCTCCTAGGTTCTCAACAGGATGGAGGGTGATGTGGGAGAATCCATGGCGGGGGGAGGGGGGTCTTTAAAAAGTTTACTGTACTATTAAGAAAATGAGGCTTTATGAAACAGTTAAGTAGCAGTATAATTCAATATATATTTAAATCCAAAATAAACAGTATCAGAGATCAGAATGAAGGCAGCGTGCTCTCCATCACTTTGCAAAGGTAAACTGAGGCAATATGAAAATGAAGAAAACATATGCACTGAGTCAGAAAAATGAGGGTGGGCAGGTGGGGTGCATGTTCTCTTTGGGCTCCACGATCCCAGGAAAGTAACTTACCTTTTACCACCTCAGTTTTCTCTTCTATAATTAGATACAGATTTTATAATAGTATTTTATTATATGCCCCAGTCTTTTGCAATATTTGAATGAAGTATGTGAAAGTTATAAAGTGTAATAGAAAATAAACATTATTATTAATCTTATCAACCAAAAAATAAATAGTAACAAGGGTGGAAGAGCAGGAATGAAAGTATCTTGAATTTTAGTTTAAATTGCACGGTTTCCAAATCCAATTATGGAACCACTGTGGGTCATGATTATGTAGCTCTAGCACAGAACCTTGATCTTGATCTTATAGGACCTTGTAAGTGGGCATGCATTTTATCAGGCTACTATTTATACCAATTTCTAGTCTAGGGCAGTGGTGGTAGAAAGTTAGTCAGTGGCATTGAAAGGAACACACTTACTAGTAACTACAAGAACTTATTTAACCACTTGACAAGCAGTCTACCCTCTCACAACATGGCTATTGAAAAGCATGAGTTATAATGTTTTCAAAAAGACAAAGACAACAACAGAGGCTAGAGTTAGATTACAAAGTTATAAGAGAAGGATGTCTTCTGTTTTGTAAGTGGATTATTTTCATGTCTTAAGAATTAAGCAAAAGGATCAAGCCCACCGGGAAATTAATGACCTCTGGGTCATAATGAAAAACAAAGTAATGGTACCAAATTGTCACAAATTTTAGGAGGGACTAATTTTAATAAGCCAAGTCTGGTACACTAGGAAGAACCATTACTTCAGTCATGAGACTTCAAAATCTAGTCCAAGCTGATTCATTATGTACCCTCAGACATTGCATATGGACTCTCTAAATATCAGTTATGTGAATGAAAATAAGAGTATCTATTTAAACCACCTCTCAGGCTTAGAAATTATCAAGTGCTTATTAAACATAGCTTTATTATCAAAATAAAGAAGACTGTTTTTTTTTCTCAAGAACATGGGAATCTATTTATTGCTTAGATGTGGGTGGGGGAGGGGTGGAAAGGCCGTGATATTTGGCAGCCTCCCTCATGAAGAGATGGGAGTCCTTTTCCTCTGCTTGTCTCTGGGTTCGGCCATGTGACTTGCTTTGGCCAATGGGACATTAGCAAATGTGATGTAGCAGAAGCTGGAAAATTACTTGTGCACTGGGGCTAGCTCTCTCTTATTGCTTGCAGAAAAACCTTCCATGTGAGAAGCCAGGACTGGCCTCCTGGAGGATGGCAAACCATGTAAGACAAAGTGGTTTTCAAATGCAAAGAAATGGATGCTTCCAGGAGATGCTTTTAGGCCACTGACTACCTCTGATGATGCTATCATATAATGATATGATACTGTGGTCAGAAAATATAGCCAAAGCCAAACTTACGTAACGTTCGCTATGTACCAGAAACTGTGTATTTAATATACAAAACAGCTCTGTGAAATAGATGATTTAATGATCCCATATAAGTGAGGAAAATGAATTTCAGAGAGGTTAAGTAACCCCCCAAGTTCATTCGTATATTAAATGTTAAAGCTAAGACTCAAAGGGAGATTTGTCTGACTCCAAAGCCATGCTCTTAATTCTATACTGAAAACTCCTAGACAGAAGAACAGTTACCCATGGTGATAAAACTAAAGCTGCTAATCATGAAGGAAGTGTCTGGGAGCATTTTAAGCCAGGGATGAAGAGAAACCTGTCTTTGGTCCTCCAATTAAAGAAACTCATTAGCACACAACAGTATTTGTTTATGAATGATATCAGGGGACAAAGGAGAGATTTTAAGTTGCATATTTAAGACACAGGGAATATACGTTAAGCATCTACAATATGCTAGGATTGAAAAGTGGAATTAATAAGATATTTAATATTAATGTGCTTTATAACAAAGAGTTTGCCCAGCATTTAGCTCTCAATCCATGGGACAAGAATAAAATTGTGTAACTCCTGTAATAATCAAAGGGACTGGTCAGTTTGAACTCAGAAGAAAGTGTGAGATGTAGAGACTCATAAATGCCACTTCACCCTAGGGGTGTGGAGACCGGTTGGAACCGCCTCTGCTGCCCTCCATAGCACTTGCTGGCGTTAGGCAGGTGTTTGTGTTAACTTCCCCAACCTTCTCAACTTCACTGTTGACAGAACATGACACAAAGGTGAACATAATTTATTGTTAAAGAATCACAGGCATTAGAATGTGAAGGAATTATTGACATTTCCTAGGATGTAATTTTAAAATGTTTTAAAATAATTTGTAATAGTGAAATCCCTTCCTCCAGTAGAAATTTTATTCAGGATGGCAACATAGAGCATCAACAAAAACTGGATTTTTAAAATCAGTAACATTTATTTTTATGAGTTTAATTATGTCATATCTCATTACAAAATTAATCAGTGACAACAAAGAAGCTCTTTTAGTGAATACAAAATTAGTTTTTGAAAGCAATACAAAGTCACATATCAGCTTCAATATCTCATTAATTTTCAGTTTTGTTTTGTTTCCAAAGGAGAGAGAAAACCTACATTCCTAAGGTAAGTAATTGCAAATTTCTCTTTTTAAAGGGAAGGCTTTGAAATTTCAGTGGAAATTCTTCTTACTGAATGAAATTCTGCACACGAATGGAGGAACCTAGCAGTATAAATTAAGAGGTTGCCATATTCCAGTGTTTGTTGGTATATAGCATACAGTTTGAGGTTTGTGTTTTTTTATCACAGTTTATTAAATATGAAAATGTACTAAAAATTAAATGATAATTAAGCATGTATGGATCTCCTCAAATTATCTCAAGGTGAGGTTATACACCTATAAATTATACTTTTACAGATCAAAGGAAACAGATCCAGAATGAGTCTGAATTCTGAAGGCCTTATAGGGGTTACCCATTTAGGAAGAGAGAAAAGCGTGATGCGGTGTGACTAAGGAGGGAACCGTTTTTCTAGCAGAAAACTAGTGATTGCCAAGACCCTATAGCTGGAAGGGGTGTGGCATGTTGCCTCCTACAGGGATTGTTGGTACGGCCGAGAGAAAAAGGAAAAATGTCTGCAAGAGACACTAATAATAATACACACTGAACATAGCGTTCTACGTATTGTTCTCAAATGCTTTCTTTATAAATAACTCTGCTCACCTCTCACACAAACTTTATGAGAGAAGGGGTATTAGCCACAAGGTGAGGTTAAGCAACATGCCCAGGGTACAGGAGCCCTGAAATGTCAAAACAAGGATAGCCCCAGATGCAAGTGCCAATCTGCAGTGCTGCCCTTGACCGTGAGGCTAACCTGCTGGGAAATGCTGTTCCTCAGAGAAACAGCTAATGCAGCCCGATGTGTCTTTTTTTCACACCCAAGCCTCCACTGATGGCGACTCCCAAGAAAACCATGAATTAAAAACAAAAAACAAAACAAAACCCCATGCTCAAGTAACCCAGAAGTAAATGACTGCTACCCCTCGTAGTGTCACTAACTTGCCTGAAGTCTGCCATAAATGAAGTGGCTTATATTGCCCTAAGCCACCTCTCTGACATGTTGTGCTTGCACATAGGACAAGCCTACACATCCAGGCCATACACCCGGTGTGCGTGCCCATGTGCAGAGACCTGGACACACATAAGCCACCAAGAGGGGTATATATAATCTGTAGGCAAGATAGGGGGAGATGCGTAAGTGTGCATGTAGTGGGCAGCTCAGCCTGTTCATTTTTAGAACTCTAGAAGCTTTCCAAGTTCTACATGCTCTATACCATACAGAACTGAAGCACTAAATACCTCCCCAAAGGTAGAGGGTATTATGAAGACAAAAAAAAACATTTGTTTATCTTTGTTAAAAGTTCTCATCATGTGCTCTATCAGATGGTCTGTCTTTTAAAGACACCCACCCAAAGAGCCCCAAAGGAGTCCCAAAGAGGTGTGTTCAGAAGGGTCTCTGCAGCAGAAGGGCCTGCAGTGGGGATTCCCAGGCATTGTTGAACCCACCAGAGGTCAGACTCCTACAGCTGAGAATGCCCTTCTCCCAGCCCTACCAACGCAGAACCAAGATCTACTCATCCTCGGATCTCACATAGCTGTCACTTTATCAGGAAACATACGAACTGCCCAGATAGATTAGTTTCCTCTTAAATTCTCTCTTAATACTCTCTGCACACTCCTTAAAAGTTCACCAGAACTGTGATTCAGTCATCGTTCAACTGTTTGTTAAGTGTCTTTTATGCATGCTGGAATGTAAGATTCCAGAAGACAGTGCTCGTGACTCTTCTCCTCACCACCGTCCCTCTAGAACATAACACACCCATCCACTCCTAAATGAATGAATGATTATGGCTTCAGTCTTCAGCTTCTGGAGGAATCTAGTCACACATTCTCTCCTAGATCCTGCTCTATACTAAGTCATTTTGTATATGCTTGGGGTAAGCCTAATATTATTCGGGAGAACACTAATAACTCTGTAACTGAAGCTTTATGACCAGGCTCCAGCTCTCTTTGAGGAGTAAAGAAGTGGTTTCCCAGGAGCCTCTGGTAGAGGGTTTGCCCACAGTTAATGGGGTCAGTGAATGTTTGCTGGTGAAGACAAGGCTGAGTCAAACTATATACACTATTAATAAGTAGGTAACCCAGGTATGGAGCATAGTTCCTAGCACATGCTGCCATCTCCACACTCTCATCTACTAATGACAGAAGTTCAAGGCCCTCTCTAGAATCCTCTTTCCATTCATACTGCCTGCCCCATTCAGGCACTCACTGTATCTTTTCAGGACTAATAATCAAAATCATTTTTTGAGGACCTGTTATGTGCCGGGCACTATATATTCTATCATTTTAGCCTCAACACAAGTTGGTGATGTTTGTATTTCCACCTAACAGATAAGAAAAATGAGACTCAGCAAGGTTAAGAAAGCTGCCCAAGGTCACAGTCAGTAAGGAGGGTGTGATCTCAGCTCTACCTGAGTCTGCAGGCCAAGCTCTAGTGGTATGCCCTCAACTTTCATTCCTATAACTGGGCTGGGGAGGGGGGTGTGTGTGGACACACCCTAACTGGCTGAATTTGAATTCCAACTCTGCCATTTACTATCTGTGGGGCTTGGGCAAGTTACTCAGGCTCTTTATGCCCTCAGTTACTCATTTGTAAAATGAACATATTAGCAGTGTCCACTAAGGGGAGTTGTTTTGAGGATTAAATGAGCTAACATATGGTTAACAAAGTACAACAATGCTTGGCACAGGATAAGTACTCAGCCATTTTTATTTTGACCATGGTTGTTGTTGTTGTTATTACTATTATTAATAATGTTATGTTCTGTGCTAGTCATCACTCCACCGAATGGCCTCTTTCTGGGAGGGAGGAACCAAACATGCTTAGAGCATGTGTCCCCTGACTCTTCCAAACAACCCAAGATGAAAAGATTTTTTTTTTCTTTTTGTCCAGTTTCAGCAAACATTCACTGAACCCATTAACTACGGGCAAAGCCCTCTACCCGAGGCTCCTGGGAGACTACTTTTTACTCCTCAAAGAGCTGGAGCCTGGTCATAAGCTTCAGTTACAGGAATTCAATAAGCAAGACAGAAATGGGAACTCAGTCAAGCAGGGTTTAAAATGGATCCTCCTAGTAGGCAAACGTTTAGTAAATGCTTATTGAATAAATTAATGGAAAAATTCACACTAAATTAAACACTAAATGCCCTTCTATCTTAAGTGGAGACCAATAGCAATGTGGTGGAGAGGATGGACTTCAAGGATAGAGTTAAACTGCTCAGGCTGAGATAGCCACCCCACCATGTTCATGTTACATTGAGCAGGATACTTAATATGCCTGGTCTTCTCATCTCTGTAATGGTGCTGTTAATGGAAGCTGTTTTGTAGGTTGCTGAAAGGATTAAATAATCAATATATAGAAAGGATTTAAAAGAGTTCTGGCTCATAATAATCACTCCACCAATATCAGTTACCATTATTATTACTTTTGGCTGAAACATAACAAAGGCCCTTGGAGAGGCACTTAAGGACCAAATTGGTTTTAAGCACATCCACTACAACAATATTTACTATCATAGTGTTGTAATTCTCCTGGTTTTGCCTACTCAACCACTTTCCCACCCTATTCTCAAATATCTCATGTGCTTTCCTTTGAGGAAGCATCCTTTCCAACCCTTAATCCCTATAGGTTCCAGGGCCAGGTACCCAATCCAGATAAGGAGGAAGGAAAACAAGGGTTGGTTCAGGACTGGGGACATGACCCAAGCTGCGCCGCTGATATTCAGACTGGCACTTTGCTGGGACTAACAATAATGAAGTAATCAGAAAGTGAACCTCGAGCTGTTCACTCGAGTGGGGAAGAAAACAGAGCCCAGCGATAGAGAGAGATGACGTTCCTAATCACATCACGTGACTTCTAATAAATTCCATTTTCAACTTCATTTGGTTTGAGTGTGGCTTTGGTACTACAACCCAAAGTGTCCTGAGGAGTAAGATCAGAGCCAATCATTGTAAAGTTGAAAGCCTATGACATTAAGTTATGATCTCCTTAAGTCCTGTGTGGGCTTCACGGTATCATTGTAAAAGGACTAGTTTACGCCAGGAATTTTTCTCCAAATGAAAATGAGGATTATTTGTAGGGTTATCAGAGAACCATAGTCTCTCTACATAGGGTGGCCAGGAAGCAGGGAATATAAAAGCCCAGAAAAGTGCCCCTCCGACTTTCACAAATCTGGAGTTCCTTGAGGGGCTTGTAGAAAAGGCAGGTTCAGAGGCTCTGCCCAGAAATTCTACAGCAGGTCTAGCAATCTGCATTTCTCACGAATACCACCGGAGGGCTGACAGTTCACAGAAGCTGGTAGTCCACTTTGAGAAACACCACCCGAGAGGGCCCAATTTTGTTTAGATATTGTAGGCAAATCTAGAGTACACAAACCCAGCTGGGAAGGAATCCCCAGAAAGCTGCGAAGTGAAGAAATTCTCATAATTATTTCAGGAACTAAAACAACTTCAAAGACTGAGTCTGAGTTGAAGTACTAATTCTGAAGCAAATATTGGCAAATTTGGAAGTGTCTCAGCTCTAAAACCGGAAGAGCAGAAGCATTATATCCAGTTCTTTCTGTGGCTAGTTTCTATTAAGAAAAGAAAGAGGAAGTGGTGTAGAGTAAAAACAATAATCTAAAAATTGATTTCATGCTTATGGTTTTATCAATTTCATTACAATAAACTATAGTAACTGCAGTAGATCACTGCAAACAATTAACAAAGACGACCTTTGAGAATTCATCTCCGTTTTTAACAGAGCAGCTATAATGAGCACAATTATAATAATTGGTAAGAAGCTTTTGCAGCATTTCATAATACACAAAAGACAACACGGCAAAATGAAATAGATTGTTTTCCGAGGCTGCCACACAAACTTCACATAGGAAATCTTATGCTGACTGTAATGTGTAAGGGGGTGACACAAAAGTCATCTGATGCTGTATCAGATAACATGGGAAATAGAAAACTATCTCCTGATGTGATGTTCATATTTATCTTTGTTAAGGGTCAGTGATTACAAAATAGTCAGTGATGTGCGTAAATCAGGGAAACTACCCAGCCCTTTCAACAAGGGTTCCCTAAGAAAATCAAGTCCAAGTACCATAAAGCATCCACTGTATGCAATGGACTGACTCTCCTATGTACTGACAACAGCCTTGGCTCTGTACCAGCCTCTGCAGGCTTGAGAAAAGAGTTTCTCTGCAGAGCTTCACTCTCTTTTGGAACCCAATTTAGAAAGGCTAATTGATACTCTTTAAACTGAAAATACATATGCTGGGATAAATAGCTGCGTTGATTCCAAAGCAAGGTGGTCTAACAATAGTAAGTGGTTCTTCAAGCAACTTAAAGTCTCAAAAATAGAACCAGAAACTATGACAGTAATATTCAGTGCTTTCGAGTCCTACTTTATGTATCAACATACAACTCTGAGCACTGAGATTAATGATGTCAGTGGAAATCACTATAGTTCCGCAGAACCGCACAACAGAACTTTATAGCACGACGGTCTTGGAATGTCCACACCCAGTAACTGTTAAATTGCCAAGTGCATTACATTATGTGGAGATCTTATACAATCCAGGGAAAATAGAGTATTATGACTTTGGCAGAACTGCAAAATAAATTCTGATTTGTTTTGTGGTAAAAACTTTGTAAAAGGTTTCCATATTTATAATGGGTTTCTGCATAGAGATTGATAGTATCTGATCTTGATTTTTTGTGTCAGATCTGCTAACTGATCACACCAATATCCATTCTCCCTCCACGTCTAACAGAACGCAGATTTTTAACTGCACCTATTGGGAGAATAAAAGACTATATTTCCCGGTTTCCCTTTGCTAGGTATAGCCAGGTATACCCCAGCTAGGTATCGCCAATGAAAGCAGAAGTTAAATAGAAATGTTGTGTACAAGTAGGAAAGATTTTAGTGGAAGGAGCTCTTTTCTGTATCCTTCTGCTTTCACCCACTCTCTCCCCTTTTCTTGCTGCCGAAGAATGTGATCCATGGAAATCTGACAACCACTAAACCTTGAGTGTGGAAGCCACTCCACCACGTTGTTGCCATACATCCCTGGGCTGTAGATTCCAGATTCCCTTAACATGAGAGAGCAAGACACTTCCCTCGTGCTTGAGCCTTTGTGATTTTGCGTTTTCTGTTTCAAGTGGCAGAACCTAAATGTAATTAATAAAATATACATGCAGTTTCTTATTCAGTAAAAGTCAGGTGAATTAATAAACTAATAGGGATCAAATATTTGAACTGGTTTGCAACCTTTGAAATTTGAATAATGTATTTATCTGTATTTATAGATCAAAATATATTTATTTATCAAATACAAATAAAAAGAAGTAGTACTTTATCTAATGCCAATAAACATGGGAATAATTTTTTGCTGGTGAAAAACATAATTTAAAGACAAATTCAGATCAATAATAAGTAAGGAAAGGAAGTCAGTACAATGTGTGGTATAAATGAACATTAGTGAAATTAATATTATGGGAGACAGGGTACCATATAATATATACTTATCAAAGGTAACAGACTGGGCCAGAAAAGACATGGACTGAAATCTGACAAGCAGATATATTGTGTGCCTTTTTTAATCTGTATGTTGGTTCTTGATATCTTTGTGTGATTCATTCATTCTATGTCTATTTACATTGAATAAACAACTTCCGGGCTGAATGGAAGACTTTGGTCTTTTAGCTTTTATGTACGCCAGGCAGACATCTTAGAAAAATCCCCAGAACAACAGAAAATTATTAACATGCTTTTGATGTCCAGTGAGTCCTTTCAAGTCTGATTTTTGCTCTATACTCTCAAAAAGGCATTAAAATATTTTAAATAGATCTAGCAAAAAGGATTGAAAGCATGAGATTTTATTTAAAATAAAGTCTATTCCTTAGATTGCTTTTGATCATCCGGGCAGAAATTTTATTTCAGTGTTATTCCATAATAATAAGAATTTTTGGGGGCGCCTGGGTGGCTCAGTTGGTTAAGCGACTGCCTTCGGCTCAGGTCATGATCCTGGAGTCCCGGGATCGAGTCCCATATCGGGCTCCTTGCTCAGCAGGGGGTCTGCTTCTCCCTCTGACCCTGCCCCTCTCATGTGCTTGCTCTCTCTCATTCTCTCTCTCTCAAATAAATAAAATCTTTAAAAAAAAAAAAAGAATTTTTGGTTGTTGGGATTATTTGGTCAATATTTTGGAGGAGGGAAATATTCATGTGAAATAGCCTAATCAAATTGCAGTAGCTACACAAACTTTATCTACTCAGTATTAGGTTGACCTTTGGGAAAACTGCTAAGACCCATCTCTTCTGTGTAATCTCGGTATTATTCTTTTAATACCTTCAAATCCGTGTTCTGTCTTCATATGCAAATATCCGTGGTTGTATTTATGTAAATTTTCAACACACATTATTCACTCTAACTACATAAGGCAGTGGGTAGATATCTAATTTAATTAGAGTGATTTATCCATGGTCTTCTCCAGTCAGCTGTTCGATACTCTTAACTGCTTTATGTTAAGCTCAGTGGGGAAAGACTTTAGATGCTTAAGAAGATTCTATTTCTGAAAAATGATTTTTTATCACTAATTTCTCTATCACAAATATATAGCTACTGAGATGGCAAGATAAAGATACGTTACCCCTGTGACATCCATAACCTTAATGGCTGCAAGCTGGCCCGTTTTAACGTGACGACCCTGTAAAGAAAAAAAAATAATAAAAGACTTTAGTTGTGGTAAGCAATGTCCACATTCAGTTCCACCTATAGAGATCAATTACCTAGATCACTGTTACAGAATACAGTTGGGGAAAACGGGGACACACACACACACACATCTTTAGACGCTTCAAGGATCAATTTCCATTTAGTGTTTACTTTGTAAAACATCTCCATCACTTAGTTTTTGGGTTTGTTTTCATAGTGATTGTTAAGTTAAACAAAAAAAGGCAATGTTGAATAATTTGGTTCTATCTTCTCTCCAAGGTGGTAGATAAGGGCATGTGTAGGAGGAAGGGGAGGTTGGCCTGCGTGGAGGAGACATAACTATCCCCTTTGTCAGGAAATACTCAGTATGTGAAGAAACTTTAGTTTCCTGGATTACGAAAATATATGGGATGGTAACAGTCTCAACTGGATAGTATTCTGCTCTTACTTGAGATCGTAAATGTATCTTTATCTTAAAAGTAAGCCTAAAATAAAACAGATAGTACTAAGTCCAAATTTGTGATCAAAGAGGCAGCGTTGCGCGTAAGCAACCACTTGCCCAAAGCAGGCCTCTTTGGTCTTGGGACCACCACAGAGTGGTAACCACACAGAATCAGAAGAGAATGGGGTGTGGTGAGAGGGCAACCCCAGAACAGAAGCTTTCTCTACACTTGCTCCTTGAGAAACTTGAAGTCTACATCCAACTCTCAGACGGTAGCAAGGACGGTCAATACGCATCACTTCTAAATGCATTTTATATGTGGCTCCTAAAATACATTTCACCTATGACAGCTACCAGGCAGTATTATACTCCCTCCAAGATCAGCTGGATTCAAATGCCAGCTGCATGACCTTACACCAGTCCCCTAAACTTCCCTAACCTTCTAGGCTTCAGTTTCTTCATCTGAAAATGGAGACCGTGGTACCTGACTCCTGGTATTGCAGTGAGGACTAAATGTGATAACGTGGATACAGTGTGTGATGGTGTCTGGCACGTGGGAGATGTCCGCAGATGCGGCCTATGATTAGTTATGACCCTGTCTTGTGATTAATGTTAAATGCTGTCTTTCATTCCAGGCTGTATGTTTCATGAAGGCCAGGGCTATGTCTCATCGCTGTATTCCCAGTGCCCAGGGTGGTGGGTGCTCACCCCACAGCCGGAGTGGCATGGTCATGGATGTAAACAGCAGGTGATGGAAGCATGGATGCTTGTATTTGGGAAGAGGGGATAGGTTAGGTGCTGTCTAACCCTTCGCTTCTTATCTCTCTCAGCTTTTTACGCCTATTTACTCTGATTCTGGTAGCACTTCCTTCACCTTTCCACCTTCCATTCTGCTCCCTCCCTTTCCTCCTTGGTCAGGAAAGAGCTAAAAGAAGGAGGCATCAACTGGGTAACCAATATGGTCACGGGAACAACCCCTCCTACTTATTTCAACTTTCAGACCGTAAGGGAAGGGCCTGGAGTGTTACCATACAGAGCCCTGGACCGGAATTCCAGAGGCCTGGCTCTTGTCCAGGTTCTGCTCATGACCAGCAGGTTCATCCGGGACAGGTGATGTAACCCATCTGGGCCCAGTTTCCCTGTCTGCCCTCTGTTGATAAATACTGAATGGCCTCCCGAGCTGTCCAGGTCCCAGTCAGAGTCTAGGATACGATAACGATGACCTTAGCAAAGGAATCAGCAGCTTTTCTGTGGGAATACAGTTGTCTCTTGAACAACGCAAGGGTTAGGGGCGCCGATCCCTGGGCCGTCAAAAATCCATGTATAACGTTTGACTCCTCAAAAACTTAACTCCTACTAGTCTACTAGTGACCAAAAGTCTTACCAATAACATAAAACAGTTGGTTAATCTATACCTTGTATGTGGTAGGTCTTATATACTGTATTTTTACAATAAAGTAAGCTGGAGGAAAGAAAATGTTATTAAGAAGATCATAAGGAAACGAAAATACATTGACGGTATGTACTGCAAAAAAGCTGCATCTACGCGGACCTATGCAGTTCAAACTCCTGCTGTTCAGGGGTCAGCTGTATCAAGTCTTCAACGTAAGGGTCAGCAATCATACCTTAAACAATGGCTGTTTCTCTACTAAAGCATTAAAGGAGGGGAGGGAAACTGAAGACAAATACAGAGCATCTGGTCAGTATCCTATAGCCCGTCAACTTGCAGTTCTGCTAAGAGTTCTGCTACAGCCAGATGAAGGAAAACACCTGCTTGTACAGCTGACTGAGACCCGACCCTCTACTTGCCATACCACGTTGAGAGGTTCCCATCTGCTTTTATTCTGGGATCCTTGAGACAAAACTGTGTGTGTTCTCTACATGTACTATATTGTTTCTTGCCTCTCTGGTAACGTGTTTTCTTGGCCTAAGACACCCTTCTTCTCCTGAATCCCCAGTTACTCACTCCTCTTAGATTCAACTCAAGTACCCAAAAAGAAAAATAAATCTTAAATGGAATCCTCCCGGTTCAAGCAGGGGCTTGACCAGCAAAGTCTGGTCTACTCTGACCACCACCTCTTTCTCTTCCTCTGTGGGAGCCCCTGAGGCGCCCCTATCAACACACAGTTTGAGAAACACTACACTTGATCTTTAAGTCCTCAAGAAACAGGGAATCCTCTTGGAATGCATAATTTGTTACAAGGACACGTCAACACCTAGTTCTTTCCACCAGTAGCCTGGGAGCCCAGCACATCTAGCCCTTGGCCCAGGCCTAAGGCCAGGGAGCAGACAGAATACAAGCAATCCCCTTCATATTGCAAACACAAGGTATGGGGCAGTTCTTGGTTTGAAAGAAATAAATTAAATACCTGCTACTTTTTTGAATGTAGGGTACGGTGTTGTTTTTTGTCTTTGTTTTTATTCTAGTAACTGCTTTAATGTCATTGAAAGCAACACAGAGAAAGAAAATAACCTACTTCTCTCCCATTTTCAATTTCACTCCCAAGCTGAAGAACAGTTCTGGATGGCTCTGACAGCTGACTGAATAATACACCTCGGGGTGCTAGTTGGGCTTAAATGAGGTCCTGGAGATGCAACTATTAGCAGCCTCAGCTCAGTCCCAGGCAAAGACGTCCCCGCACTCTGGAATAGGAAGGCTGCTGAGCTGTCAGCCTTTGATAGAGGAGGACCACAAAGGAGGCCGCCTGGCATGAGGGGCCTTTTACATCACTGGAGAATGTCAACCCAAATTAGGATCCAGATTAAGGCTGACTTTGAGGGAATAGCCGGGAGTCAGCTGACCTAAAGATCACTAGGAACCTGAGGCACAGTCATTGTTAGGACAGGGTTTAAAGAGGCAACTTCATAAAACCACAAATAAATTGAGTAGGAAGAGCCTAAGGTGCCTAATCCAATACCCTTTTAGAGATGAGGCCAAAATCTCACAGTTAATGAGAACCTACACGCAGGACACTTTCTCCTCTCTCCCACTTCGGCCATCCAGCTCCTGAATTAAAACTTCTTATCGTGAAGATTTTGAGAAATTTTTAAACAGACCTTCTTTTTATATTTTGCTTCACTGGAGTTAAACATCGAACCATTCATCTCTATTTCAGGTAGGATTTAAAAAAATTTTTTTTTTATTTGAGGGCAAGGCAACATGGGAAGATGTTTTTATTACAGGAGAATTTTAAAGTGAAAATTTAATATTACTCCTAATTTTAATTTATTTCCATTTATGAAGTAATGAAAAATATAAACATAGACTCCATCTAAATTTGAATCTAAAATACATATTCAGCCAAGGACAAAAAAAATTTTAATTCTGGGGAGAAAAAAAACTTTAAAGGGAGACAAAAGGGTTAAATTTTTTTTCTCCACAAAAATTAGAAAAAAATATCTTGTTGGACTGCAGTTGCTGAGTCATTTTTTAATAAAAGAAAGAAGATTTTTTTTCCTGAAGTAATCAACAATAGCAAAAATAAAAGACCAAATCTAGACTAAAAAGCATAATTCATATTCCAGTAGGACCCAAAACCTATTGTCAATCATGTCCTCAAGCATAACAAGCAGGCTCACAAGGAAGGAGGAAGAATGGGCATCAAATCGAGGAGAGCAAAGGGTGTGGGGTCACTCAGAACTGGTGAGTGTGGTCTGGCCCCCTCCTCAGACACACATCCAAACACATCCTGCTCCCCTTCTTCCTTTCTTCTACCTCACACCTGAGGTTAAAAAAATATATATATATATGCTGATTCTTGTTCTTTACAAAATAACTCAACACTGCAGTGAAATCTAAATCACTCAAGGATTATAGTACTCTACCCCTTTACCTCCTCCCTAAAATGAATGCAAAAGAAAAACAATGGTTTTGTCTGAAATAGCCATGGAAGTCTTGGCTCTGTTATTGCTGTTCTTTTCTAAGGAACAGCAAGATGGCTTTAGAGATGCTAGCCTGAGGCTAGCCTGGAAGAAAGAGTCCTTTCATTTCTAGGTCACTGAAATACATTTGTTTTCAGCACAGCACAGGAGCAAACTGGGTTTATGGAAAATGCAGACACTCTACCTACTATTTCCTTCCCTGCTGTCCAAGGACTCACACGCAGGTAGAATGTTTTTAGCATCTCGCGTTTAGCTTAGATTAGATCTCACCTTTATTGAGGAAGACTTCTTCACTTTCCTAATAGCGAGTGAGTGCCCTACCTTTGTGTTTCTACAGCATCCTACACGAACCCTACTGATCATATCCAGTGCTGTGATTTTCAACATGTGCATCACAAGAGCCATGAAAACTGGGGCACCTGCCTGGCTCAGTTGTTAGAGCATGTGACTCTTGATCTCGGGGTCGTGAGTTCAAGCCTCATGTTGGGCATGAACTTACTTAAAAACAAACAAACAAACAAAACCGCCCAGAGAACCATGACAATAAACCAAATCAAATGGAAAAAAACCTGAGTGTAGCACATGTGGTTATAGCTATTCTTTCATGGCTCAAATATCATGGTTATGTCTATCTATCTATCTATCTATCTATCTATCTATCTATCTATCTATCTATCTATCATCTATCATCTATCTATCATCTATCATCTATCTATCTACCATTGATGCCATAGTGCACCACTCAGATTCTCCCTTCAAGACTGAAACATCTGACAGCTCTCAGCCAGTTCGAGCCCTGGGAATTAGCCTCAACCACAAAAGCACTGCCAAGGTCACACTCTCTCCTGGAGACAGCCAAATCAATGACTGACTGGTTGACACGGGAGTAGAAAAGCACAGCCCTCTTGTCTTAAAGTGGGACAATACTGAAGGACCATCTCAGCTCCTGACCTCCTCTAGGGATGGCCGTGGTCTTTGTAAGACTGCATTGCAGTTACACTCTTTCTTCCACACAATTCTATTTTCTTCATAGGTGTAGACCCTAAGACCACTCCCCAATAAAATTCCTGCATGTAAATCTCCATCTCGGGGTCTGTTTCTGGGGGGAACTTTACCTGACAGTCGGTGACAGGAATGGCCTGAGGAAACAGACTCTAAGAGTAGCTGTCAAGGAGACCCCCATCACTGGTGACAGTGGCTCCTGGCATGCCCCTGGCATGCTGCAGCAGTGTCACGGTCAAGAATAAGAATGTTCACTCCTGGGGAACTGCAGTAGGATAGAGGTGCCAGAGAATAAACTAGTGACTCCAACAGTTCAGACATTAGAGAGGTCCAGGAGAAAGAGTAGTTTTAAAAAATGGAATCAGATGGCTTTTGCTAAGAGTTCCTGATGTACTAGAGAAAAACAATGAAAAGTCAAGAGCAATTAGTCACCAACTGAAGGCCACCTGTGAAAATCATCAGGGAGGTGGAATAAGACAGGAACATCACTGCTGTGGCCTCAGAGGAGTTGGGGAAATCGGAGATATCAAGCTCTCAAGTGCATCAGCTTGGATGTCTCCATTTCAAGCTTCAGAGACTTATTCCTTCCCAATTAGACTTGAATTGGGGATTCAACCTTTTTCTTCTACCCTGATAATTAATTCCTGGGTTTGGTCCTCAGCTTCTTCTACTCTCAGACTGTAGAAGATAAGAGGTTTCTTTTAAATGCCACCCAAAATTTTGGTAAAGGGACAAGAGCAGCAGTCAAGCCTGACAAAGGCATGGTAGGCATGCCTCAGATGTCTCAGGAATGAAGATCAGGTCACCCCAGAGAGTCAGCCACATGGACCAGCAAAGATGCTAACCAAGGAGAAGAGAAGCAAAATGGGTAGGAGAGGAGGAAAACGGTGAGCTTAGGTTGCAACCATCAGATAAGATGCAGTTGGGAGCTTCTTATAACTTTGTCAAGGAAAAGAGAATGACTGGAATACTAAAGGAGCTGTTTCCAGACTTATTATACAAAGCAAACTGGTCCAGCATCACAAGGGATTGACGTGTAATGGCCACTGTGGAGTGCCATCCAGATCCCTTCTTCAGGACGGAAGTCTTCTGTTTCTCTTCAGGAGATGCCCCTCACCAAGGAGAATAGCTGGACCCAAGGTCACGCTCCCTGCCTAAAGTAATGCCCCTTACCTGAAGGCAGCAAGTATTCAGTGCCTGGTAGATGTAGGAAAATAAAAGCCTACACCATTTATGTCAAAATGGAACAATTCTGAGGGGCCATCCCAGCTCCGAAGCTCTTTTTTGGGATTGCTTGGGGCCTTGTCAGTGCATTCAATTTCTTCCTCTGCTCAAATCTATCTTCACTCTCCCATAGGTATTGATTCTGAGAGCACTCCCCAAAATACTTCCAACAATCTCTGTCCTCAAAATTTATTTCCCAGGGAACTCAATCAAAGACTCCTGGTGTGACTCAGTCGGTTAAGTGTCTGCCTTCGGTTCAGGTCATGATCCCAGAGTCCTGGGATTGAGCCCCACATTGGGCTCCCTGCTCAGCGGGGAGCCTGCTTCTCCCTCTCTTCCCTGCTCCTGCTCTCTGTAGCTATCTCTGTTGCTATCTCTGTCTCTCTCAAATAAATAATTAAAATCTTAAAAAAAAACAATACAAAACCAAAGACTCCATCCTTCCCCCTACCTTCCCTCCCTTCTTTCCTTCCCCCCTTCCTTTTCTTTCTTTCTTTCTTTCTTTCTTTCTTTCTTTCTTTCTTTCTTTCTTTCTTTCTTTCTTTCTTTCTTTCTTTCTTTCTTTCTTTCTTTCTTCTTTCTTCCCTCCCTCCCTTCCTTCCTTCCTTTCTTTTCTTTCTCTCTTTCTTGGTATTAATGTATAATATTTCTTACTGGATCTGAGGTGAAAGTTTTTTACAAAAACTCTGACCTAAAAGATAAACAGAATGAATTAAGTCAAGTGTTAGGAAATATATCCAGATAATGGGAATAGCATGTTATGCTATAGTTATTAGAGCATTTCAATAACTAAAAGTAGACCAGTATGGCAGAGTAGAGAGAAAGTGTTTAGCAAGTCCATGCAGGGCCTCATAGGCTACTTTGAGCAGTTTTGCCTTTATCCTAAGACCAATGGACAGCCACTAAAGGGTCTGAAGCAAGGGTGTAAAGTCACCAAGTTTGCATTTTGAAAAGATTGCTCTAGGGACAGGGCAGAGAACAGAGGAAACAGAAAAGATGATGGAAAAATAATATTTATAATGTTACTTAGTAATTCATTCAGCTGAGAGAGGATGGCAACTTGGACTAAGATGGAAGTAAGGGAGAGGGTGAAAAGTGGATGGAGTCAGGAGATATTCAACAGGACTTGGGAATGGCTTGGATACATATTTACCCTGTACCTCCCACAGTGCTTGGCACAGCAGGGACTCAGAGTAAATATTTGCTAACTAGTGGACTGAAACAAGTTGTGAGGGCTGAGGCTTGTATTCAGGTTCTTGGTCAACACCATCCATATGTCCACATCAGTTTCTCCCAGTTCCCCCCATTTCTATCCAGGGCCAAAGTGTACAGGAGCAGATGGGGTGGGGCTGCGAGCAAGAATTTCAATCATCTCACTCATAAATAAGACATGAAGAGCTGAATTTAGTGGATGAAGTTCCTTTCAACTCAATAGAGGCCAATCTACTTCCCCCCTCCACAGATCACAGAGATTAGCAATTGGTTTTAGCTTTCTCTCTGAGCTATAACGATGAGAGTGAAGATGAACTCTTGATGCTCCAGTCACAGTTAAGATTAAAGTATAGTTAAGATACCTATCTGGACATCTTCAAGAATGCTACCTTTCTTTCTTCAACATGTCTTGGGGCAAAGAGGTAGACAAATCAACCTTATGAAAAGACTCCGAAGATCCTTCTAATCAAGGAACAAGGATGGTCACAGGATATATTTGAACCAGTGCCTACTCCTAGGGTTTCTCCAGGTTAAATAAGGACTTTATTTTTCCTTGGCCGGCATGTGCCATCCATCAGTAGCTTAAAAAAGTCCTGCTCTCCGTTTCCGCAGAGCTGCCATCCAGCCATCACTGCTCCCAGACTTGTGGCAAGGAGGAAGCAAGGCATCGACACAGGACAGTTCCCAAGCAACCGCTCCCCATCTCAACACCATTCACTGTGAATTCCTCTGCTTGGTCCCTCTGCCAGGCAGAAAATGGATTGTTTTCAAGATTGTTCAGGGCTGGGCCAACTGAGAACTGAGGCTTGCTCACAGACACGGGGTGGAGAAGAAAAGACTGTCTCATTTTTCTTTGTTAGAAACTAGGATTCCTGTCTTCAGGGCTGCCAGTTTGGCTCAGTTGATAAATCAAAATGGATGATTAAAGGGAAAAAAAAATCAAAGAGTCACAATTTTTAGCAGACAATAGTTAATGTATGCAGATTCCCTGGCAGGGAGACTGATGCCTGTACCCAGGAAAGGCACGCACAGCTCAAGTAACAGCAGTGACGAGGCAGACAGGAGGCAGGGTGATGAGAGCTCAGAAAAGTAGCAGAACCAGTCTCTTGGCCATGGCTGTAAGCCAAGAACACACTTCCCAGTAACCTCTTCTCTCAACCCCCCCCCCAAAAAAGGGAGCACAAAACCAAAGATCTTACGAGCTCCCCTCTAACTTATGCCACAGAATTATCAAATCTTTGGTGGCTTTCATACATTAATTGCTGGGCAGATAAATCCTCCCAGAAATTTCAACTCCCTAGATGGAGGGGTGCAAAAGATGGAGAAAAAATGTATGCAGCCAACTCCTAAGCCTCCCCAGTGTCCCACCCCTCCCCACCACCTCCAAAGTCCTCCCTATTCCCTGAGTCAGGGTAGTCCCTGCAGATATAGATGGCATTTAAAAGCCCTGGTTCCTGAACACCAGTCCAGGATGAAGTGTATACTCGACTTCAGTAAAAGGAGGAAAATAAGGACCGTGTGACTTTTTTTTTTTTTTTTTCCAGATAAGCCAGAGGTATTCAACTTAAGTAGGTTTCTTTACTTTAAGATTTTTGGTGGAAAAATATCCTTAATGAAATGTTCTTAATTTTTAAAACATAAAAGTAAACAACTTTATGTTGATTCTCAGTGGTTATTTTTGTTTTTTTAACTGGGGTTTTTCTATTGGGTGAGATTTTAGTACTCTGAAATCTGAGAGTCCAAGCACTTTTTTTTAATCAATTAATTAACATAGAGTGCATTATTAATTTCAGAGCACAATGTCTTAAAATACATGGATATTGCATGATAGAGAAGTTAGTAATCCCCTTAAGATACAAAGATGGGCTGCTCTTGATGCAGTCTATAAAAGTTCCATGCAACAGCGGACAGCTCTTCAGAGCTTATAATAGGTGGTGTGAATGATATTGGAACCAATTTGTCTCTCCTCTGAGTTCCTTAGTCCCCCATGCCTTGGACCTTCAGTCCTCCAGGCACACGGCTGCTGTACGCTGGAACCAAAAGCTCCTCAAAGACAGGGACTTGGCCTTATGTCTGCTCAATCCTCTGTCGTTGCCTAGGACAGGATCTGACAAAGAGTAGGTGTTAAACCACACCAGGAAACATGAAGTTTCTAGGCCTAGTGGACCTTGTACGCTGCCTCAAACCACGGTGAACAGAGAGACTCCAGTGATCCATCATGGCTTAACCTGGGAGAAGCATGAAAGAATTTAGAGAAATGTCTACTTAAGAGTGGCAGATAGCTTTTCTCTTAAGGAATAGGGGACAGTAAGAATGCTTCCCAGTATGGTAACTGAAGGAAAAGGCCACATGGTCTGATACGAATATTTTGCTCAAGAAGGTTTTGTTTCTGTTTTCTTTTCCAAGCGCTAAGCAACACACTGGCTCACTGGAGTGAGGCCTGGAGGTGTGAGCAGACATTAGCATTCTGTAGTTCATGATCTCACAATTTACCTGACTGAAGAAAGGGTCAGGGAGAGAAAGATATGACGAGAGAGAAGCCAGGCCCAGACTCTGCCCTGTTCAAGTTCCTCCATATCTGCCTTCCCTTTTCCTGAGAGAACACTAACCCAAGGACAGATCCAACTGTTCTTAGAGAAGGGCAGCTCATTGGGTCAGAGTTTGAATCAACAGCTCTCTCAGTACAAACTACTTCAGGGGGCAACTCTGTATTCCCCTCAGGATCTCTGACAGACTCTTCTGCTCACTCCATCCCACTTCCCAGCTTAAGAAGATATATTATGTTCTCTCCCCAGTCCTGCATCGGTTTGTCAGTTACAGCCCAACACGAGCCCTGTATTTTTGGAGATTTACAACTACGTGGTCAGGGGTGGGTGGGTTGGCTTTGCACCACGAGGCACCGTAGGCAGCAAGGCAGAGATAAATAATAATAACGATGATAAAAAAGACAGTGCTGCATTTCATTTCCCCTAATTTATGGCTTCAATAGGAAGCCATTATACCCACAGTGCCGTCTGGGTTACTTAATAACAGCGCATCTGTGGCAGCAGCAAGGTCAGGTCTGGAAGCTTGGAGTTATGGGCGAAGAAAAGGACGGCACCAGTGTGGTAAGGAAAAAACCAAGGGAAAGGACCCCTGGGTCCCCGGCTATCATTCTCAGGCAGCAGGGACACAAAAAGGGACCTACTTGACTCTTTATCAGGGCTGTTAATGAATAAACTCTCTCCCACAGTGCCCTCAAACCTCCCGAAGTTTTAATTAAAACAAAAGAAATGTCAGCAGGAGAAGCACTGGAATATAATTAGGGCCCACCAAATCTAAAATAATGCGGGGGAAAAAGACTAGGAATGAAAGGGAAGCTTTCATGTTCTTACTGAATCCCTGCTCTGTTGCTGACACAAAAATCAATTTCAATAGGCTTTAGTTGTATCTGAGCAGGAACGCAAGCAACAGATGAAATTTAGTGAGCAATTTACTGGAGTCATAATGATTCCCATGGAAAAAAAAAAGACTACAATGAGTGCTTCCAACCAAATGCCTCTTTTGTAAGGACTCTGCAAGAATGTGTATGTGCAGAGATAGATGGTATGGGTGTGAGTGTGGGTGTGAGTGTGGGTATGAGTATGGGCATGGGTATGGGTATGGGTATAGGCATAGATGGGGAGTGAATTTTAAGCAGTCATATATGTTTTATCTTAGAAAATGTAGTTAAACTCTCTACCTCACCCCATTTAAATAAGAGTAGTTTTCACTCAGCCCCCAAAGACATTTGGGGACGTCTGCGGACATTTTTTGATTGTCACGACTGGTACTACTGATACCTCATGGGTAGAAGCCAGAGATGCTTCTAGACCTTATACAATGCACAGGACATTCCCCTCCCCCAACAAAGAAGTGTTGGGCTCAAAATGTCAATGGAGCCAAGACTGAAAAACCCTGCTTAAAAAAAAAAAATTGACATTTAATAGGTGCTCAATGAATGCTGAATTCTATTAAAAGTCATTTTCTCCACAAGGTCACAAAGATTAAAAGATAAGGCCTTGCCTTCAGGGATCTCCCATAGTGGGTGAAAGGAGGGAGATAGAGGGGGCATTGTTTCTTCTCTGCTTAGCAGCATGTACAAATGAGGGGCGTATTTCTCAAATTCCAACACCCATGATCTTCTGGAACACAGGTAATACCCAATGGCTCATAAGACCACTTTCCATCTGGCTTACACATGTGTAAGAGACCCATTCCAAGATCTTCACTGTCTCCCAATTAAGGAGCGTTTTCTAAATTAAAACCAAAAAAAAAAAAAGAAAAAAACCCCTAATAAAGTAGTATTGGGGCTAGATAGAATTTGGTTTATGATATTTGCACAGAGAGGTATAATTTTGCTAATTACATTAATTTTTGAAAGAATAGCCTATTTTCATTTCTCAACAAGTTTTTATAGTGTGTGTGTATTCTTTCCCTCTTTTTCAAATGTTTAGTTACAGTTTTTAATTACTGGCAGCTCGATTCAGGAATACATTGTTTTGTTTGATTAAAATATAAATCAAGGGGTGCCCTGAGTAGCTCAGTCAGTTAAATGTCTGCCTTCAGCTCAGGTCATGATCCCAGTGTCCTGGGATCGAGCCCTGTGTTGGGCTCCCTGCTCAGTGGGAAGCCTGCTTCTCCCTCTCCCTCTGCCCTTCCTCCAGCTCGTGCTTGCTCTTTCTCATGCATGAACTCTCTCTCTCTTTCTCCCAAATAAATGAATAAAATCTTTTAAAGAAATAAAAAATAAAATATAAATCATGATGAAACTTCAAGCTTACTATGTAAGGGTCAACTCTAAGAGAATAAAGGTGTTTGCTTTTATCCAACATAAGTTCTTCAAATGAAGGGATATAGGAATCTTGCTGTTGTTGCTGATCTGTTTCCAAGAAATAAGGAAAGCATAACTTGGTATTTGTAGAAAGAATAAGATGAGCAACATCATGCTTTATCAGTGACAACCATTCACCACCTTTTAGTTCCTTGAGGTTTCAGGAACTCAAGTCTCTTGAAGGTGGCCGAGGAATAACATCCAAATACGGATCCCCCACCCAGTGTCTGAGAGGACTGATTACTGCATAGTAATGGCTCCGCCTGCAGTAACAGGAGACCCAGATCTCAGCAAAGGCTGAAAATCTCTCCCCCCAACAGAAGTCTTCTGTGTCAGCACAGACTGCATTAGTGATTGTGCTTTCCAAGCGAAGGCCTGCAAATCCTTCTTTGGGTAGGAGGGCGAGAGGACAAAAAGGACGTTTGAAAACAGAATGCCATTTTATGAATGCAGGACAGCTCCTACATATTCATCATCTTTCAGACTGGTGGCCAGCAAGGACAACAGCAATTTGTCAGCAGACACATCCATCCCTGGGAAGCTAGCTGCTGGGCGTAAGAACTCACGTGCCTCTCAGAAAAGTATACCCTCCTTCCGACAATAAGGCTGAGAACCCTCCTACCTGAATCTGGGGGAGATGGGCGAACTAGGATAACACCGTGAGAAAGAACTTGGGCTTTTTTAAGCGAATATGACATGTCCTGAGCTCTGGGCAGGCTGGAATGGGCGGGTAGTTGACTAGCTCATCAATACACTGATTTCCAGCTAAATTTAGTTGCAATCTGACCTTGACCGGTCAGGTAGCTTCCTCTCAAGGAGGGCAAGGTTTCCCTGACTCCAGTGAAATTCTTCTCTTCTCAAGCAGGGATCTCCCCTGGTCTAGGAGAGAGTCAGCGAGCTGAGCTGGAGCTCCGCAGCTCCTACAGAGGAGCATGGAAATCAAGAGAAAAGGCTTCGGAGGAGGTGTGGGGTGCCCTTGGATGATTTACCGGGTCTAGTGCTACTTTTGGTCAATCGTTTCCTTATCTGTAAAACAGGTATAAAATAATAAGGATTAAATTAATATATAGAAACACACTTGCTACAGTGCCTGGGTAAAAGATGAGGATGTGGTGTGTTTTTAGTGTTACTGTGGGGTTCTATTTCCAACCTCATCTCCTGTTACTCTCCCACCCCACCCCGGCTTACTCAGCGCACTCCAGGCACAGAGTGCTCCCTTTGTCCCTTCCCTCCGCCGTGTTTTCACTCTCCTCCTGCTCTGCTCCTTTGTCTGCTTCCTTCAGATCCCGACCAAAAAGTCACCTTCTCCAGAAATCCTTTCCCGGCCATCCTATCTAAAACTTCAACTCTGCCCTCTTATTGCCCTCCTTCCCTGCTTGGCTACCATCTAACAAATTACACCTTTTGTATTTTTATCATGTGTATTGGACATCTCTCTCCAGAATGGGGGTGTCTTGAGGGAGGGCCCTTCCCTGAGTCTTGTTCATACTCCATCCTCCGGAGCAGATAGGTGCCAACACAGAGTGGACATTCAGCGGGTAGGCACCATCTGAATGAATTCCCAACCTCTCTGTGGAAACACTTTTCCAAGTCCCTCGGTTCTCTCTTTTAAAGAGCATAGCAGCTCTCACTTGAAGGCATAACAACTCTGATCAAACAAGTACTGTCATCAGGTGAGGCTACTGAGGCTCAGCGAAGCAAGGTATTTGCAGGCCATAATTTCCTTTCAGACTGGCCTTACATCTAAGTAAACCAAGCAAGAATGTACCATCTCCATCTTTTTCCCTAAAATTCCCCCTAAAGCTGAAAGGGTAAAGAATTCAGAGCTATAAAATCAAATGCCTGACGTTCTGAGTGTATTCTATCTAGGAAGATTGGTGTAACTATATGTAACTGCTTTTATTTAGATATTAGCAACATGATTGACAAAGTTACATAATATAGAAACACTGCTGCTAGCAGCAGTCAATAGCTCAACCTTACAGGTAGCAATTAACGACCAGGCTGTGCTTTTTGAACCAAAGAGACATCTGATAACCTTGCCTTGACACAAATACGAAAAGATGGAGCTCGCAACTTTGCCGAAACCTTTTAGACCCCAATCAGCTAAGGTCACCTGCACAAAAGAATGAGGAATTGCCTTTCCTTCCTCCTCTTCTTCATTTCCAGCTGTGGAATAGGTATAGGGATATAGGGATATAGACTCACATATCAAGTCTGATTTAAACCTAGTTGCCAGGACCTGATTTCTATCACCTGGGGCCTTAGGTCCTTGCCTACTATCCAAAAGGTCGACATCAGTCTGCATTCCCTCGGCATTTAGCTCTGCAATCTTGTGAGCGCAACATTAATGATTTATTTCGTTGGTGGCTTCTGTCTTCAGAAGGGATGGTAAGAAAATCAAAATGGTGCTCATTCAAGCAAATAACTGAACTAAGAGTTTTTAATTACTTAAATATACCATATGATATCTCAGTAACTCCTAACCAGAAAATTTGTCTTAGATTTAATAAACCATCAAATGATTACAATTTAAAGATGGTAATTTAATGCCAATAATAATACAATATATTATTTTATTAATCATTGAGGGACATTCAACAGTTCATAGATCTGACTATTGAAAGTATGTAAGAATTGTACCTATTATGCTTAAAAAGCTTAAACTATACTTTAAAAATACATTAAATTTCTATTTTTACACTTTTTAATGTTTTCAAAAATCTTTTTGAGAAGAACAGATTTTAGAAAACAAACTCAAAAGTCATGAAAAATCTTTGGAAGATAGTAAATAGAGTGGAGTAAAAAAATACATATATTCTATTCAGAATCTGATCTGTTTTCAATTTTTCAACAAGGCTCTAGGCAGATCTCTTCAATTTTTCATGTATTTTCTCAAGAAAGAAAATGGAAATACTTGTTACGCCGGTTTTCCCTTACAGGACAAAAATGTAAACAGAAGCAACCAGATAGAGTGAGTTCTTATGACTCACCTTATCAAGTCAACACTTCATACGTGTTGTTCATGATCACTTCCAATGGAGCTATCTGACCTTGACAGTTTCTGTTCCGGTCCCACAATACGTCATACATACAATCAGTACCATATTCGACTATTAAGCAAAATGACGTCAATAAAAAACTTTCCAAAAAGGCATCATTTCTATAAATTGAAATGGATTTCAGTGCACATTGGAATGTGGTCAAGTTTTTACAAAGGAAGATCTAAGAGCCTGGGTGGCTCAGTCGGTTAAGCATCCAACTCTTGATTTCGGCTCAGGTCATGATCTCAGGGTCCTGGGATGGAGGGCTCTGAAATCATGACCTGAGCCTCCTGACGGAGAACTCACATTGGGCTCCCCGCTCAGCCGGGAGTCTGCTTGTCTCCCTTTCCATCTGCCCCTCCCCCTGCATGCTCTCTCTCTGAAATAAATAAATCTTTTTTTTTTTAAAGATTTTATTTATTTATTTGACAGAGAGAGACACAGCGAGAGAGGGAACACAAGCAGGGGGAGTGGGAGAGGGAGAAGCAGGCTTCCCGCAGAGCAGGGAGCCCGATGCGGGGCTGGATCCCAGGACCCTGGGATCATGACCTGAGTCGAAGGCAGACGCTTAATGACTGAGCCACCCAGGCGCCCCTGAAATAAATAAATCTTAAAAAAAAAAAAAAAAAAGAAAGGTCTTATGAAGAAAATATACTGATTTCACATAAAATGAGCAGAACAATTACAATATTAAAAAAAAACAAAAACAAAAAACCTTCTTACCCTAGTCAAAAGTCACATAGTTACATAACTCTAGGAAGCACCATTCTTAGTCTTCTCTGTATGAATGGAGTTACCTGGAGTTGACCAGGATGGCAGCCCTGTTGATTAAAATGTAAATTCATAGGCTATTTACTGAGCCTCTACTGTATATAAAGCACTGTGTCCATCTCTGAGGGGTCTGAATCATCATCATCATCATCATCATCATCAAAATTATTAAAATTATCCTACACTAATTTAATTTCATTTTGATAAATTTTACTCCTAAAAGAAGATTTATAGAAATGTAAGGTTTTTTTCACCTGTCTGCTCCATTTTCAGAAGCTTCCTCAAAATTAACCATGACCAACATAAAGTCATGGCATGTCGTTTTGGGGAAGACACCATTAAAAACAAAATTCTAATATATGTTGGCCTTATAAGTTCCAATTATTAACTTGAAGAAAAATAGCAAGAAAGAAATCTACCTTATCTCATTGAGAAAGAACCATTTTTATTAGCAGAATATTCTTCTCTAATTTACTTTGTGAGGTCCTCCAAAAACAATCCTAATGCAGAAAAACAAATTGAAGAGGATTGAGATTCTAGAGAGGCTGTTTTCTAAGGCCACAATACAATTTTCATTTTGCACTTTGTATTGTACTGTTCTCAGATACTCTTTTACTCTAATAATCAGCATTCTAATCCATTCTTAAATATACTCAATTATCCTGGGGAGGGGGAACTTTTCTCAAATTGTTTAATAAATGGTAGCAAAACACAGGACTTCCTGTATTTGCCAGCACAAGATCACTCGCTAGTGTGGTCACATACTACTTCTGTCACAGCTTTAGGTGAACTTACTATTAAGAAAAATACCACTCTTTTCAACTTGAAGTTTAATCTACTGGCTTTTGTGTTACAAAGGTCATTATGATTCTATTTTCTTAATCGACACACCCATATTTGTTATACTTCACTCACAAGAAAAACTAATTCAATGGCAATAGTAGAACAACAACTTGCTGGTTCTCTATAGATTACAGGAGCATGTTTAGATTTCAACAGGACACCTGAAATTATTATGGGATTTTGAAAAAAGAGCAAGGAAGTCAGAGCAGTTTGTATAAGCTTCCTAACTATATTGCTTTTCAATACACCATTAACTATTTATAAACAATTTCTTTCTGGATTGTCAATATTCTCACAGACTCTTAGGAAATACAGTGTTAAAGCAAATGATTGGGAAAAGGAAGCTGGAATAAAAGGACATAGTAATGCGGGTCTGTCAAACTTCTACTTCCATTGTGTCTAAAGGAGGGATTTGGGTCCTATAGAACAAAGACCTTTTCACTCTTCAGTACTGCACTTAGGTAAAGATATAATTACTACAAACCCCAACAATCTAAATCAAAGTTAGGGAAGTTAGAAGATCCTGTTGAGAGTCACCTGAATGATTCGGTAAACAAAAACTACTGGGGAAAAGTATCAACACATTTATGATATTACAGCCTGAGAAGCAGGCTGGGCAAAAAAATATAATGACAGGGGCGCCTGGGTGGCTCAGCCGGTTAAGCGGCTGCCTTCGGCTCAGGTTATGATCCCGGGGTCCTGGGATCGAGCCCCGCCTCGGGCTCCCTGCTCAGCGGGGAGCCTGCTTCTCCCTCTCCCTCTGCCTGTCTCTCTGCCTACTTGTTCTCTCTCTCTCTCTGTCAGGTAAATAAACAAAATCTTTAAAAAAAAAATAATGACAAACATTAAATATATGCGTGTTGCTAAAACTGTTGACCACCTTTCTGTATCAAAAACAAGAGAAATAATAGATTTAAACCATAATTTAAAATTTCTAATTTTCTTGCAGATTTATGAAGGTGATCAAAGGGTTGGAGTTACATAGGAAGGTTGGGATATCTTTTTAAGATTACTTCTGCAAAAACAAAATTAGATCCTCATGATTTTGGTGTGAAGACGGTATCATCGTACTCCATCGTGGAAGAGGGAAAGACTAGATTTTTTTTAATCTGTGTGGTAATTTATATAGTTTATACATTTATCTCCTATAGATCATCTCATTTGATTCTGATAATTTTCCTTAAAGGAAAGTTCTTACTCTAATACAAATATGAATAAAATGCTATTTCTTGCCTCAGGGGACTTACAGGCATAGCTTTCCTTCATTACACATTTGTAATATTGTGAATATTTTAATGTAAGTAAATGGACACCAAGTCCTGTCAGAAGTAGCGGGGAAAAGAGAACTAGAGGTGGGGAGCTGAAAAAGAGCAGCAGTCGGTGTCTGTGTAGGGCAGCCTGGAAACAGAAAGGAAGTAGAGGCAAGGAAAGGCAAGGAAAACCAAGTAGAGAGCTAAGAGCTCTGTGGTGAATGAGAAAGCACGAGCATGCATGAGAGCATGAGAGAACATGCTGCCAACAAGGTTCATGAAGCCGGGTCAGACTGTTCTGCCATTTTCTGGACCTTATGGACAGAGCTAACCCTGCGCTCTGGGAAAGGGAGTTGAGAAATGTATATGAGGCTGTCCTGAGCTGCTTAGACAAGCATCCCCCAAACCCTTCCCAAGTCAAGTAAAAAGGTACATCTTTGAGACATCTTTGAGACAGAAGTGGAAACTAAGATGACTCAACAATTATGAGGAAAAAATTAGACCCTCTGAAAACTCAGGTAGAGAATCAGTCAAAGAAAATGTGTCTTCATATTCATACTTTAAAACAAGACAGATTCTAATCACTTCAGTAAAAATAGAAATAATAAACGTATAGCAATCATGGCTGGTAAATGAAAATTATTATTAATAGTTAATACCTACTTCATGCTTACTACTTCAAGCATTTTACATATATTAACTCATCATAACAAGCTATGAGGTAGGTATTATTATTATCTTCATTTTACAGACAAGGAATCTAAAGCACAAAGAAATTCTTTGACTTGCCCTAGCATCTTAAATACTTAAAATTACTTAAGATACGTGACACTGACATTCATTTCACTGACTACATTTTCCTTATTGCTTCATTTTAGTAAGCAAAAAATATTTCTCAAGGCTCTCGGGAGTTCACTTACAGTGTTAGTTTTTCCAGCACTGGTTTCTCTCTCAAGATCTTGGCTTTTTGGCTATGATTCCTCAAAATGGAGCTCTCAGCTTGAGAAACTTATAACATGATGGACCCACTCCCAAACATTACACAGCACAGGAACTAGAGTAGATGACTCAGACTGGGCCGAACAGGAATAGGAGCAAACATAAGACTTTAATTCAGCCCTAAATGATCCAAGGGACTAGATCAGGAGAAAGAAAAGGACATTTAAGGCACTGAGCATAAAGGCATTGATTAGCCAACATATTAGGAAGGGCCAGAATCTGTGTATGGCTGTGACATCACACATATGTGGAAAACAAGCAGGAAATAAGCTTGGAAAAGTAGACAGCATCCCAATTAAGAAGAATTTCCCATGTCACACTAAGGAATTTGACATAAGAGGGTTTAGGCTGGGTGTCACAGGATCAGAATGGATTCCAGAAAGGATACCCTATTACCATCTTCCCTACTCCTTCCCCACCTTCCCACTCATTATCACCCACTCCCAGCTGTGGGATTATAATTCATCAATCCTCCACTGAGATTTGTAGACTATTAAACAAGACAGAATCTGAAACAAAGTCTGTGGCAGAGAGAAGAGAACGGATCCAAGGAATAAATAAGAGGTAGAATCAAAAGGAGTTTCACATGGGGTTCAGAGAATTGAGAGAGAACTCTAGGAAGAAGTTGGCATTTCTGGTGGGTGCATCTGGGTGGATAAGCATACCATTTATCAAGGCAGAAGACTCGGAGGGAAACATGAAGAAGGAAGAAGGTGCCTTCAGTTGAGATGCACAAGATTTCCAGGGTCATGATGGACATCCAGAGAGATGTGTCCAATAAACATCCCAGCTGTGGGAGCTAAGCTTCAGGGGGTTGAGCTGGTTTCATGGAGACAGAAGTGCTCACAAAGGACACTAATAAAAAACACAGATACTGGGAAAAGAGAAAGTTGTAAAGCCACTAGAAATCAAGGAAGGAGAAAATTTCAGAAAGGAGGTTGGGATGTGTTTCAAAAAGGAGGATATGATCAGAACAAATTCTACAGGAGACCAAGTGTAATAAGGACTGAGAAGGGCTCATTCAATCTGGCAATTATGAGGCCTCTGGAGATAGAAGCCAGATAGTACAGAGGGAAGGAAAAAATGGAAGGTCACAAGTGAAGACAAAGAAGGTAGAAAAAAATTGGCCCAGTCTGGAAAAAGATGGCAACTAATCACTGAGATCTCATTGAAAATGTCTGTGTGCCAAGGAGAAAGAGGCAATACAGGGGAACAGGTGGGAGAAAGTAGAAACAGGAGGAGCAGGGAGCCCACACCCCTGCTGGAGGTTCCTTCGTGGGCGGGAGGAAAGAAAAGTCTTGCACACAAGACAGGACAGAAGAAGATAAGAATGTGGGTGGGCACGGAGAAGTTGCAGGAGGGAAGAGAGAGGCACTGTGTGACCCCTAAACCATGGTTCCACTCTCTCTAGGAGGCAGGCAAGAAGGTCATCTGCTGAGAGTAATGGAGGCAGGGGCAGCGGAAGGAAGAAAGATGAAGCTTTGGAGTAACTCTTCAAGGCAACAGGAGAAGGAGCTGAGCACGTACATAGTGTAGATGATTGAGTAGTACTGAGCGTCTCACTGGGGTTGGGATTGCTCTTTTCTCTGAGTTGTGCAGCCCCAGTGCTGAAAAGGAAAGCAAATGACTGCTTTGATCTTATGAAGGAGGTCTGCAAAATGGAAATTCTCAAAGAAGGAAGAGCAAAGGAGATAACCTGTTGGCTTAAAGTGATTAAATTAAGGAATCATGAGGCCCAAGGCTGGATGGACAAGCTTGTAAAGTTTCTTGGGGACTGAGAGGCTATCAGAAGAGGCCTGAGGGCCTAGTCAACATCAAACAACAGGTGTGTGGGGTGGGAGGGCGTATACTCTAGGAGAGTCAAAGGCTGTGTTCTGAGATTTAAGATTTTTAAAAGCAGAACAGAGGTGTGTCCTGATAAGTCCAAGGTGTGAGTCACAAGAGTGGGGTGTCATCACAGTTAATAGTACCACAGCTACAGGATCGATGTTATCCCATTTTAATAATGAGCCAAAGATGAGACTAACTCAAAGTCACAGCTGGTTAATGGCAAGACCAAGGTTTTAATCTAGACCTTTGCTGCCAAATATTTCATTTGGTACCGTTCCCCTCCAACCTTTGAATAAAAAATAGTAAGGTGGTGATTTTGCTTTTACTCTAGAACCAAGTTAGAAATGAAAGAAAGCTATAAATCTGACTTAAAGTGCAGGTGAAAAGTTTTATTTTCCGTCTTCTGGTTATTACATCTAGGTAGACGCTTATGAAATTCCATTAAAATGTATCTTTGCAAATGTTTTCTTCTTATAAAAGCATTGAAAGTAAAGAGCTATCTAATGTGGCAACAAAAGTAGTTAAGAACCCTCTTAGCCCATAAAACATAGATCCAGCCTGAAGGTGGGGGTTGGCCGTTATTTCGCTACGCGGTACCCCCACTACCTATCAAGTAGCAGGCTGCCGTAGTATGATTCAGGCTGATTCAGGAAGTTAACGAGGTGCTCTATGCCATATTTCTCAACCCAGGTATACTCAGGCATATTCCCAAATGTGAACATCGGATTTCTTCAAATGCAAATGGAGCTGTCATTTCCTTTGATGAAGAATCATTACTGTCATCTGACCATGTAAGGAGACAAGCTAGAGGATGCAGGGGCTGGGCTAGAAATGGCCATTAGAGGCCCTACTGCCAATAGCTACAGCTAACCCCGTCGTGGGCAGCCCTTAGGTCTTTATACATTTAGAGGCAGATTCAAATGGAACATTGGTGGTAAATGGTAGTAAAATTCAACCTTGAATAATTCATGACAAAAGACAAATGAAAAAACGTAAAATTTGCTACCTCGGACATTAGTTATCACTGCCCTTTACTGTGTATTAAAGTAAGGAGCCTGCAGGAAAGCCTATTCTTCACACATTCTCACACACAATCATTCCACAGCTCTTCATTTCACCCACTCTTGAAGCAGGCGGGGGTTTTGCCTGTTAGCGGGTGGGGACCACCCAACCCAACCCAGCCCAACCCAACCTATCAAGACTCTCCGACTGTTCCTAGTTTTCCTGTTCCTCACCAACCTCGTCGCTCATAGCTTGTTTTTCTTGCGTATTTGTTTGCCAGGTTAGGACTTTACAAGGATACTATTTCATCCCCACATCAGCCATGTGAAGTAGTAGCGTTACCACACCCATTCTACAGATGAGGCAAGCGAGGCACAGTCACAATCCAAACAACTTGGAAGGCCAGACTCTTAGCCATGCCCAAATATCCTCTCCATGCCTCTGCCTGCATTACTTCCTCCACCAAATCTCACCCAACCCCCTCTCTATAGCTCAGATGCCACATGTTCAGAGAGGCTGCCCATTGACTTCAGTCCACACTGATCTCTCCCTTGTCAGATACAGCTCAGTCTCTGCTAGCAGCAGCACCCCCAACAGTCAAGGGGAGGGCTTCAGGGAGATAAACGGGCCCTGCCTGCCGGGGACACTGGTGCTGACAGATGAGACACCTTCCTCACAGAGGGTTAATCAGCTTCTGCACTTTAAAAACTGTAAATGCAACCCAAGCCCTGGTTCTCCAAAGTGTTCAGGAATAGAGAATTCTGGAAATCTGAATTATGCGCCTTTTCTTTCATCTCCTATGCTCAGAACTGGTAGATGTAAGAGACTAGAAAAAAAGAATGTTGGAGCTGTTCGAGACATTGGTGCCTATGATATTAGCCCCCTCCACCCTGCTCCTCCAAGGCCACGCAGCGAACACAGAGAAAAGCAAGGATTCCAACCGCGTTAGCTGTGGGAGGAGGAAGAATGCCAGCCTTGTGGCATGAGACCCTGGGTCTGCACCAGGTGCAGCCACCCACTAGCCGTGCGGCCTTGGGCAAATCACTCAAATCTCTCTGGGCCTCAGTTTCCATCTGTAAAGTCAGAGGAATGGTACCTAAGGCTGTTGGAAAAATTAAACGAGTTGGTCTGTGAAAGTTTGGAAAATGTATAATGCTCTAAAAATGCTACAAGTTTCCATTATTACTTTACATTTGGGGTTTCTGGCTTTCATGTTGGAGATTTATTTTTTTCCTCTAGTCCTCTGTTTGCAGCAATCATCAGTTGAGGATGTCCAAGACCACTTGTCAAATACAGTGTATATTGTTCAAAGGCACCAAGTAAGAGATGACCATGAGCCTGATGAGTTCTGTGCATCTGAAAGTGTGTGACCAAAGAATGGCTAAAACTCACCTAAGTAGCAACAAGAAAGCCAGTGACAAGTCCTTTAAAAGATAAGGTTTCAAGACCATTCTGGTCTGTTCCAGCATGAGACTGGTCACCCTGTTGTCGGAGGCCTGAGCTCATGTCTGAACATGCTTGGGTAAAGATTCTGATGACAGGCATTGATGGCTGGGCCCAGAAATGAGAAGTAGGAAATGCCATCTTAGTTATTAACCCTCCCATCACTGTCTTGGGATAATTTCCTCTGGCCTAGGCAGATCAGCAATCTCGGGCTGGGGCAGGAGCAGGATGCAAGGGTAATGCAAGATGCTCCTTAGGAGATTTTTCATTGAACACAGACCCACAGAATACATGTGTTTAGTTGGGGCCTAAATTACCAAGAACCTGAATTTCCTACATACATTATTTGTTATTTAGTGTAAATAATGTGTCCAATCTTATTTAACAAAATTACCAGGACTTGCACTCAAAACAGATTTTGTCTCTAGGCTCTAATACCATTGATGTTTAAATCATTTTCAAATTGCCTTCATCGTGTTCCTCTGAATATTGAAAAAGAATTATGACCCATCTTTATTTGTTAGAAAATATATTTGATTTTTTGAAAGAGTTTAATGTCTTTCCAAACAGGTAAAGATGGGGAAGGATCAAGGTGGATAAGACCATTGGAAAACTGAAATGATAAGTGATCCAAAAGTAAGTTTGTGGTTCATGCATGTCATCACTGAAAGAAAGGTAGGCCTCGAATACATAGAGCAATGGCATCACTTTTGGAAAGAAACAGGAATATCCCTCTACTTTAAAGAAAAGACATTCATTTACATAGATGAATTCTGGGAGAGGTGTATGTTCTCTTAATAGCTCACCTAAAAACAAAACAACAACCAACTCTTGTGTTACTCTTTAGTTTTTTATTTTTTGGCTGTCTGTTTGTTTGCCTTTTTTTCATAAATATGTCTTCACCTTAAGCAGTTGATGGGAGAGAGAATGCCTCCATACCTTCCTTATGCATATGGGCTGGTTACAGCCTAGTGTTGGGCAGACAGTAGGTATGGAATAAATGACTGACTTGGCCTTAAAACTTAACTCTAGATGAGTGGTCTCAACACAAAAACTAGGAAACCAAAGAGATCTGGGTATCTGGTGGAAAATTAACATGTTCACTTACATGGGTGATGCTAAAAACTGGGAGTGGGAGGAAAGGTTAAGGATATAAACAAAATCACGGGAAGAACTAGCATGTGGTCTGCCAGGCGAATTGAATTAGAGTAAATTGTACATCATTGCATAGAATTGGTTCTTGACATTCACCATGTAACTGAGATGTAAGAATGTAGTTTGGTCAGTTGGTTTCTTTATGAGGAAGAAAAAAAAAAAAAAAAAACAACTAGCCCAGGTTTGTAAGAAAGCAAACAGGGGATAAGGGTGGCGGGTTGGGGGAGCACTAGGTCCCAGTGATATCATCCAGGTCCTCCAAAAATGTGAAAATCTACAGCTGGAATTTTACCAGGGAAGGCAGAGAAAAGGGACATTTACAAAAAATTTAAATGGGGTGAGGGTGTGGAGAAGTATTTCATATTTGAGAATGTGTAGATTTCCTAGGGCAGAAGAGCAAGCCACTCTTCCTTGATCTTTGAAATAACCGAAGTGTCTGTGGATATTAACCCAGGACTTGACAGCAGTCCCCCCGGCAGCCTGAGGGAGGCTGGAAAGTTCTCTGATTGAAGCCTCTCACTCTGGCTCCCTTCCTCCACCCCTAGGTTTGGTTTGTCTGGTGAACCCAATTAAAGCAAAATCTGTGAAGAGGTCTCGACTTGTTCCTCTGTCTCCCCAACCCTCACCTTGCGCCTCAGATCAAACGGCTGTTTAAAGCCCCTCTCTCATAGGTCTGATTTCAAGAGTATAAGAAATCAGAAGATTTTTTTTTTTTTAAAGCCCTCAAATGCCCCAACTAGGAGGAAGTTTAGGCTGACTGGGCTGCTCAGACCCTAGAGTAAATGCGAGTAACAGACCTTCTCCATCACCCTCCCCAGACAGAATTCTGATCAACTGAATTCAGTCACTCTCCCCCTTAAAGATCAAAACCCACAAAATTCAGTCAAAAATTAGTTATTGAAGATTGGAAAAATAGCAGCAAATATCTTTATCCTACTCATTAGTACTTCTGAGAAGTAATCAGAACAAAGGATGCAACCAGAGGGCCTTCCATTGTTTAAATAACTGCTTTATAAAAACACATAACTGGGACAATTATGGAATGTTTCATAACTGTCAGGATCTGGATATGGCTCAGACAACCAGCCCTCTCAATTTCCCTTTACATTTCATTTTTTAAAATCTGTTCTTAAATCCTCAATTCACACCAAAATGCAAATGACTAATAACAACATTGTATATCCTCTTTCTTAATCATTTTAGCAAGGAATAACAGTAACTTTTCGCACTTGTAGAACACCACAACAAAGATATTCCCATAGCTCATTTACGCTGATCTTCTTAATGTAGGCTGTCTATTATTAAAGGCATTTTATAGAATAAAAACCCAAGGTAGTCTTAAGAAGATGAACAGACTCTCTGAAAGTCCATTCGCCAATTCTTTGACCCCAAAGACCACCCATCACTTCCTCAATCAGATGCCACAAGGCCAAGGATGATGAACTAATTGACAGAATGTCAGGTATTACCCAGGCACCTAGAGAATTCAATCCCTAGGGTTTCAGTATTTGCTCACTACCCCCCATATAAACCACAGAGTCCCACATGAAAACCCAGACTCCCTGCAACTCTTAAATTCAGTTTCTGGGTATACATCACCAAAACAGATGTAGTTAGATAAAAGCATCACCCAGAAGGTTTGCACTGTGTTGATATTAATAACCCCACAAGCCTCTCTTTTGGGTGGAAAACAAACAACAATATTATTACTAATCAAATTTCTATTACGAGATGAAGATTCAACTGCTGACTAAGACAGCTATATACCATATATCTATCCACCCCTTACAACTAAGATTTAAGAGCTAAATGGAAATCCTACTTTTATAGCATTAATCCATCATTGTGATAAAGTTTGTGGGTAGAGACCCATTGTTTTAACCCTATTTCATAATCAGAAAGAAGTGATATGCAAAACACAGGCACAGAAAAGCTATTTGCAGAAAATATGATCTGATTTTTCACTGTTTTTGAATAAGCAAGATAAATATGTTCTTGTTTGGAGTATGGTAATGGCTTTGGGAATTGTGTTCTGAGAAGCAAAATAAAAAGGGATTTAGTATGTAAATTAATCGTATGGCTTTCCCAAAGATTCAAAATGAGAGAGCCATTTTTAACGTATCTGAAAATCACTCTGAATTTGCAGTGCCCACCCCACCTCAGCCTCATCTCCTAATTTTGGTTCATCTTTTTCTGCTGGGTTGCGGCTGATTTTGAAGTTGAAATGTGTTTTATTTGATGCCAATTCAATTTAGAAAATAAAGGAGTAAAGTTCTTGAAGAAACATCTGGCCAACAACACCTGATATGGGCTGAGAAGCTATCAATCACTCCTTTGGTTTATGGAAAAATCCCAGGTTTAAATAAACCAAAAAGATTCTTCAAGTTCAATCTCCTCACTCTCCATGAGGAAACAGTAGATTTTTCTCAAGCCGTCTGGGTGACAAGTACCGTTTGGTTGTAAGTGATGCTTTGTGGCTTAGCTAGAGCAAAGACAGTTTCAAAACCAAACTACAAATCATTTTGAAAGTTCCCTGTTTCACAAACTCCAGATACAAGCTTTCACGACTTTTCTATTCATTACCTAGACATCACCTGCTCATCAACAGATTTTAAAACATTTTGCAATGGCAAATTTCCAAAAAAAGGTCTTCATAGGTAGCCTAAGTACTTATCCACAATACCACCTCTTCAAAAACAGCAGAAAGTAAATACCACGTTGTCTGATGAGTCAGGAGACAAGACAAATTCAAATCGAAGTGCCTTAACACTGTCAAAGGAATGTCTGGTGTCAGAGGCCCAAAGAACAAAGCTGATCTTGTTGTACATCCTTAGCTGTCATGGCTCATATCCTGGAGTTACCTTTAGAAACCACAAGTATGGTGCTCAGTGTTTCAGAAATGTCCTTCTGTGGGAAGGAAACGGAAAAGTCATCAACACAACGGTTTGCCCTATACTTTCTAAGCCCTCGATGGTTTTGAAATTTGTCCCATCTCCTTGTGTTCACACTCAAGGGTGGGTACAGGATAGTGTGGAGGAGGGGGTGAGAGATGTATCTAGTTCCCTAGGCAGAACTAGAAGGGAGGCAGTTCTACAGACCCACAGAAAGGAGCAGAATTCTACAACAAAGGATTTTGGGTGGCCAAGAAGACAGGCACTTACTACTTTCCCACACAGAGAAAAAAAGAAGGAAATCATAAACCCCAACAAAGTCAAAAGGAAAAGTATCTGCTGCCTCTCTGCCTTGCCTGCTTTGAGCATGGCTGCTGTTTTGGGATGCCTCCACCAAGTCTTGTTTTCTTCCTCAGTTCTTTTCTCTGCCTTCCAGGCCTGCTTCCTTCAGTTCTATGCATCAGAACCAAGAGTAAACTATTAGAAATTCTCACACTGCCAGAAATTCAACAAATGACTCTACCATTCCCAAGGCCCAGGGCCTAGAGAAATACCAGCTGAGAATTAAAGTAAGCGGAAGGGAAAATCCATAAAGAGGTTAATTAGCTTATGCGGTACAGTCAGAGAGGCAGAACGTTTTACTGAGAAATAGCCAGGGTGTCCCAACCGGGAGACACTCTCTTCTTAAGCAAGGGAGAGGCCTGGGGAACTCTTTTCTGCAATACTTCACGAACACTCAAAAACAAAAGCCACAAACACGAAGGACAAATGGCTCACCATGAAGGTTCATGGGGAGGGAGTTCATGAACACCTCAGGAAACACTATATTCTTCTCCACCCAACTTCCTCTAAGCTCCAACGTCAGAGAGAACTTTAAAGAGGGTGAATAGCTGAGGGGTCATTTGATTTACTTCCTAGTGACAGAGAGAAGCCATTTATTACCCCTAGTGCAGATGGATGGATTCTGGATCATCTCGTTCTGAGGCCTGGGCTTTTTTTGTGATGCCAGAAGGATATTTGGAAGCAGTCCAGCTGAAATGAAAACTGGAGTTTGAAGCCCAGGGTCAAAACAAACTAAATGCTCACTGAGAAAAGTATAATAACTTTGGTCTCTGTCATGCATACAGCATCCTCTGCCTTTCCCCAGGGATGGGTGTGCAACCCAGTGTTTCCAGTTTGGTGTAAAAAATCAGGAAAAAAAGTAACTCTGTTGCTGAGAGACACTTCCACTTCCCCAGGTCCTAACATCCTTTCCATCTTTCTTTAAACTTGAAAAGTACCCACTGGGGACTGTTCATTCTGGTTCTAAAGGGGGTTTGTCTTGATAAGTTGCTGCTCAGAAATGGCCTGAAGAAGAGGGAAGTCATGAGGGAGGCAGACCCCAGTCTGTTTCATCTCAAGGGAAAGATGCTGCTTGCCATGGTGTGGCCCTCTGCGGAGGTCCTGGGGTGTCTGAGGAATCGGGGAACTGTGCTGGGGTGATCAGGGCACGTGCTGCTCTAGGGCTGGAAATTCATTTCCCACGTGCTCCACATAGAAAGAGGCCCAAGTGATGACATTTACCTGTCCCTTATGGAGGCATGCAAGCATACTTAGCTTCCAGGAGTCCAAATCCCAGCTCTGCCTCTCCCAGCCATGTGACCATGACACCATTTTAGGCCTCGGTCTCCTCCTCTAAGAAGAATGACACCTCCCACCTCAAAGAGGAGCTGGGAGAGAGTCCATGGAAAACACAAAGGCCATGATAACTATCATTACTGTAGTCCCAATTTGATTGTATTTATCCTCATCACAGCACTCTGTCCTCTGATCTGGCTGCTCAGAATAGAAAGTAACATTTTGAGGACAGTGAAAGCATGCTGGAGAGGTCAGGCACTTGAGAGTCCATGCCACTTGAAAAGCCCAGCTAGGGCTCCCACGGCAACTGAGCACCAGCAAGACCACCCACCCCAGAGCACCTTCCCTCGCAGCATTAACATCCCATTCATCTTTGCCATAAACCAGGCCATACTTGATGTGCCATTCCGGAGGGCAGGCATCCCTACTCTTTCCTTTGCAGCCCAGACTCTGATTGCATTACAATGCCCATGGGAATTGAATTCCACATAGGCTGTCAGCAACACAGCTTCTTGAAAGACCTCTGCAAGACCAACTGTTGGTCGGGCTTCTGGTTTCATTGCTGATGAATCTCATTCCAGAGGTACAAGTTAGAGCGCCTTTTTTTGGTTTCTGCATTCAGAGACTGTCCCTACCACCACAGACAAACACATCATTTTGTTCTTATAGATCGGTGCTTTTTTCCCCTCATCTTCATTTTTCCACCACAGTGATGACTGATGCCCTGAGATCTCATGAAGAATAATGGCAGCAAAATGGAAAGCATATGTGTCATCTCTAGGAAGACACGTGGGCAGTAAAATATAGCTGTACCAAGGCTTCGTAGCCATAACTCTTAATATCTCTGTGCAACTGGAAATGATAAAGAAAACTTTATGATGAATATTTTATCTAGAACTCCCACCACCATGGAGAAACCGAACAAAGGCAATACACATTCCCAAGGCCCTTCATATCAATAAATAAGGAACCCTTATAAAACCACATTATCCCACTAATAACCTCCTGACTGACCCAAATCAACTCTGAGAGAAAATTCAAGTAATAAAGACCTGGGGGTGGGGAGGATGACTTGTTTGTTTCTCCCTCTGACTGTTTTCTAATTCCCCTCTCCTATTTCCAAAGTTCCGGGTCAGTCAAAGAAAGAAGAGCCAACAGGGACCCAGGCCTCAAAACAACCGCCTGCAGCCACTGTGCAAGCTGCCTAGGAAACTGGTCAAGGAAAGCAAAGCCCAGGCTCCTCTTGGTGAGGATCAGCCAAGTTCCAACTTACAACAGATAAAAGGGAAATTCTTTCAAGCCAAGCCCAATTCTCTCCATCTCTTCCAGGGACACCATGCCTTGGCCTTCCCCCTCTCTGCCCATTCAGCCGAGTTCCTGTGATTTTTCTGTTTCCCTGACCCATCTCAGGTCAAGTAGAAGCCTGGTGAAGTAAGATCCAAGACAACGAGATGACGGTGATTTTATTACAATTTCAGTAGCTGGGGGTGCCTGGGTGGCTCAGTCGTTAAGCGTCTGCCTTCGGCTCAGGTCATGATCCCAGGATCCTGGGATCGAGCCCCGCATCGGGCTCTCTGCTCCGCAGGAAGCCTGCTTCTCCCTCTCCCACTCCCCTGCTTGTGTTCCCTCTCTCGCTGTGTCTCTCTCTGTCAAATAAATAAATACAATCTTAAAAAAAAAAAAATTTCAGGAGCCGATTATCCTTGTCTGTCCCTTGTACTGCTCAGTTCACTCACACACACATAGGCCATTTAAGTTTGATTTCTCCCTGTAACTGTCCATGAGTCTGTCAGCTTTGTAATGTAGCGTAATGACTGTTCGTGGTTTCCAGGTGCACACTTATGTCCCACAAAGTCAATGACCGTGTGTTGTTCTGTGTGTGTGTGTGTGTGTGTGTACTACAGTGTGTGCTTAATAAATATTTAGGGAACGAATCTTAGAGTTAAGCCTTACATTCAGGCAGAGTGCTGATACCAAGTTATAAGCCCAGATCTAACACTTAAACATCACCTTTAAGGAGAAGACAGCCATATTGGTCTTTCAGGGGCCATCATCCAGGATCTATCTCATGGATGATGGAATAAGCCTTAGGTTTTAGGAGTAAGGAAGAATTGGCAGTTGTCAACTGGCAGCTGATAACTACCTCTGAAAACTGCCTGAAGGCCTAGAAGCTGGCCCGCACAGGAATCCAACCAAGCCTACCAAAGATGTGATGAACCTCTAACACTAAGCTCCTGAACAAAGACGGTTGAAAGAATCCTTGCGCTATATAGTTTGCTTCACACATGTGTTGGTAAGACCTAAGGACCCACAAATGGAAATGAATGGCCCAGCAGATTAGTATATAGAAGGAGAGGAGAAAAAACAAATGATTTGTCTAACCACATGACTAAAGGTCAAGAATTCATAGAAATTAAGGCAAAACTGGAAAGCGGTATCCACAACAAAAATCACTCACTTTTTATACATTTTAGCCAGGCACTCTTTATAATATCATAGAATTGCAGTTCTAAATTCTGCCATTGTCTGTTTCATTGCCCTCACCCCTCACCCAATGCTCTTTGAGAGATCTAGTTAAGCTATAACTTGCTTTGCGCTCCTCAAAAGCCTTCGATCTTTCTTCTTGCCCTCATTGACTAAAGCCCTAGAAGTGTTCATCTGCAGTGTAAGGTCTGGCTGTCCCCCACACACCATGTAAGAAGATAAAAACCTGGGGAAATGGCATCCTTTCCTACCCCCTCCTCCTGACAGACAGGCAGACACACAGACAGACAGACACACACACACACACATACACACACACATTTTACTGAGCACATTAATTTTCAAGAGGGTAAGTTTGTGTTGATTTGGCAGGGATGGGGTGGACAGGGTGATAAGGGTACAGAGGCTCCCAGAATTAATTGCATCTTTGTCCTGTGAGTTCTGGGGAGCTAAATTGACATGCACTTTAGAGAACAAGAGAGTTGAGCTCGGCTCACAATGGTGGCTGCACCATCTGGTTCCCAATGAGTTGTTTTTAGCTAAATTTTCAGTTAGGTTCATTAAAATCTAAGACACTTCAGTGTTTAGTTTAAACAAATGAGTTCACACAGCATTTAAAAAACTCAATAGAATTTTCCTTTCCTTTAATGGCTAAAATGTTTTACAAAATTTCTTTGGGTCAGAAGGAGTGTTTTTCCAAAGCCAACTGCATTAAGCGTGTTACTGAATAACTTCTTACCAAATAACTAGGGTTACCGCTGAAATATTATAGATTTTTATTTTCAAATCTTTTCCTAGACCAAGGGTTTATTTTGTATTAGGTATTTCATAAAAATCTAGGGTGATTAATAATACATTATTAAAAGCTTGTGAATTATATTTTCTAGAAATTTCTCTGCTTTCCTTTCTTCCTCCATCAAAGCCCTTCTGTGTACAAGCACAATGTTATGTTAGGTGCTGGAGACTCAGCAGCGAGTAAGACACAGTCAGTCCATTTTCATGATGTGGCGAGGCAGAGCAAGCAAAGCCCCGACCTCAGAATCCCCAGCCAGGGTTCTCCTCTGCCACTAGAGCCTATCACTGCACAGCCTGCTTCATCTTTGTTAACCAAAGGTAAACCTAGTCACTTCCAGTTGCTTTGAGATTTAAATAAGAATTGATGGAAAGCCCTTTCTCTAGTGGGAGTGGCACGGGCGGTAATGGCAGGCATAGGAATAGCAGTAGTATTTTCCACCATTTTCCTCAACACTGTTGCCATTTTAAGTGAAACATTGCTTGGTGATGGCCAGCTTGCCCTGTAGCTTACCATATTTCAGTAAGTTATAGGGAAGAGACTGATGGATTTCAACAAAAACATCTTCATAATACAGTTGCACATAAGTATACATGATACACGGAAAAGTTGACAGTTTCTTTTCACAAATTGCCTTCTACTCAATGCTGAAGAGAAGCAATAATAGCAGTAAGCTTGGCAACTTAGCATGTGTAATTTTAACTTTAACAGAAAGTTCCATAACTGCTAATACTTACAACTTTCTGTCAATGTGTCCATTCATACATAAATCCACCCATTTGCCTGTCATTTGTCTTTTCATCTATCTATTAATCTTTTTATCTAGCATTCAAAGGATGGCTAGACATGCAATGGTAAAATTCTGGAATATAATTCTGCTGACTACTTTCCCTAACTATAAACCATGAGTCCCCAGTAGGTCCAGCTGCATTCTTTGTCTTCCCAGTTATATCCATAAAGTTTTCCTGATTGGAATGGAAAAAAAAATAAAGGCTCTGAAATCCCAGATTTGGATTTAAATCCTTAGTCTTCTAGTTATAAAGCCCTATGAGTCTGGGAAGTTACTCCACTTCCAGGAGCCTCAGGTCTTCATCTGTCCTATTCCTCAGGGCTTGTCCATGAAATGAGTAGCACATGTAAAGAACCCAAAACAGCGACTGGTACGTTTTAGGGAGATGCTAAAGAAGTTAGCTTACTTTCATGTATACCAACTCCACTAATGTTCAAATATTTGTTTTTTACTGTGATATTTTCATTTTAAAGTTTTAGGTATGGGGAGGGGAACTTAGTTATTCTAAGCAAACATGGAAATATATTATCAATATGACCCAATTGCTTTAAAGTAAATGAATCCTCCTTTTTCTCAATTCATTATATGCAAATAAACATACCCATATTGGAGGTATTCATTTGAATATTGAATAAATGTAGCTCTACTCAAGGCAACACTCAAAACTTAACAAATATTTTCATATAATCCCTTGCATGCAACACAGGATAAGATTTATATCCAATAAAGAAACTCCTCTCTGTTGCAAATGCTAGTAAAATCTTATACTACAAATAATAATGTTTATTATTGCATGTCTAGCCATCCTTTGAATGCTAGATAAAGAGATTAATAGATAGATGAAAAGACAAATGACAGGCAAATGGGTGGATTTATGTATATGGAGACTCAGAATTAGGGACTATGTAGTAATAAAGGCCTGGTTCACTTAGAATTGAACCTACTAAACATAGGATGTTACTTGTAAGGCTGAGGCTTAGACACCACAAGTGTCTTAAGAGGGTCACATTAGGAAGTGGCAGGACCCTGCTTCCCAACCCAGAACTCCTTACTCCAAATCCTCCAAATCCAGTACTCTTCTCACTACATCTGTGTTCCAAAGTAGACATACAAAGGAGATTTAATTCATGAAACCAAGCAGACATGAGACATTTAGATTCTCCTTTACCATGACATGAGGGGTCCTTTATCATGTAGCCCCAGTTGTCTATTCTCATCTATTACCTCCTTCCATTCAGCAGGCAGACTGAATCACATTTACATGCATCCAACAAACACCAAGACATGTATGTAGGGTCCCCTAACAGGGAATGATTCTTATCAATCTCCACAGCAGAATCCCAGACACATAGCAGACACTTAGTGCATTTCTTTTGACTCACTAAGTCAACTTAACTCTTTTCCAAGCTCTCTTACGCATGTCTTATAAACATTTAAAGGCACATCTCATGTTTCAGATAAGATCTCTTTTTTCCCAGATAACTAGCCCTAGTCTCTATAACTATTACTTGTGTATCAGATGGATCCCAAACTCTTTGTCATTTTGACTATTTTCTTCCACCAGAAGTACCCCCACATGGTCAATACTCCTGCTAAAATTTGAGACCCAAACCTGACCTTAGTGCTGGGCAGAGGTGGGGCTGTTTAATTCCCTGAGCTGGACAACACCCATTCGTTTCTCAGAAAAGTTACTTATAAGGATACCTTTCTCCTTCTCCTCATTTGCTGAGTTCATTTCATGGAGTCACATTAGTCTCTAGGCAATGTCACCTCGGTTCATATTGCTTCCATACCATTAAAATCATTTTAATTTTATCAAAGCACAGATTAGCAATCCCCATCACTTTTGTGTTATTTATAAATTCCATATGTAGGTCTCCAACATCGTCATCAAAGGCACTGATTTTTAAAAGGTAAGAAAAGAAAAAAGAAAAGGACAGCTGCTATTAGAAACTTCTACTAGATGGACGATGGCCCATAAATCAACACAGGGCTATGAGAGAAGCCATGAATCAAGCCAGCTCTATTCTTATCTAATCAGTATATTTTCATAAATGATGTCTCTAAGACACAACACTGATAACTACATTGCCTGGTGCAAATGTCCCGATAGCTCTTCATATCCTATTCATATCTATTTTATAGACAAAAGTAAAAATCCTTAATGTAATATACAAAGCCCTCCCCGCATGGCCTTTGCCTGGCTCTCCAGTCTCAACTTCATCTCCACATCCCCTCCCAGCACCTTCATCTTTACGACGCTACTCTCTGGTTGTTTCGGACTAAAGCGTTTCTTCCATCATTCCAAGTGATGCCACATCTCTACATCTTTGCTCATGCCTGATTTTCCAGCCATGATTGCTCTCCTTTATTTTCCCTCTTGGTAAACAGTCACATATATTTCATGATCCAACCCAGGCATTATTTTCTGTGTACATTTCTTCCCAGGCAGAATCAATCATTTCCTCCTTAAAAGTAATTTTAATCATGGTATCTGCACATTTACTTCTTTACATGTCTGTCTCCTCTATTAAATGTCGATCTACTTTCAAATAGGGGCCTCAGCACCAAGGATAGTTTCTAGTAAGTAATCAACAAATATTTGTTGGGTGGATGGATGGCTAAATGAATATCATTTTTGCTAAAACAAGGCAAATGGCCATGCCATAATACCAAGGGTAAATAAATCTATTTTAATTTCCTGTCTTTCTTATATAAAGTATGACTTCCTTGTATAAAATATGACTCATCCATTCAACAATTGAGCACCTATCCTATGGGTCATTGTTCTAGGTGTTGGAGATACAGCAATAGGCATGGCAGGCAAGATCCTTGTTCTAATGAAGTTAAAACTAAATACATGAAGTAAATACATAAATGAAGACTGTTTCAGATCAAGATATGTGGTATTCAGAAAATAAAACAAGTGTCAAAACCTAAGGGCAGGAAGCCTTGAGGGGAGTGGATATAAAATTTTACATTGGTTTGGGCAGAAAAAGTCTCTCCAAGGAGGTAACATTTAAGCTAACTCCTGGATCATAGGAAGATGTCAGATCATATGAGCAACAGGAGTCAAATATGAATATACCTATTTATAACCTCTTTGATTCTAACCCAACAGTGGAGTCAATGGTAGATCATTCTGGGGGCACTGGGAGTAAGTCAAGGACCCTGATCTAGCTCTGCTCACCAGAGACCTCTCCAAAGGACTTGTCACTGCTGTGCTGATTAACCATCCTAGGACAAAGATAGACTGACCTAGAGAGGCTTACTTTTTCTTAGCTCTGCTTGTAAAACCTGTCTGCACTGTTTGATTTCACTGACCTTTTAATAAAACAACCAGATTTAGTGCTTCTGCCTGTCTCTCTAGTGCCCCCCTCCCATCATGCCGCACCCCACCCCCACCTCACCTCCTCTCTGAAATGAGCCTGAATGCCATTCCTCATCACTTCCATCTGGACATTGACAGGAAGAACAAAAGCTGGCATTCCACATCTCAATTTATCGGCTTCCCCTCCAGAGCCCATAAATAAAACAAAAAATTCTAACACAACTCCTAAAAATACTCTGAAAGATGAAAGACCAATGTCTGGAAGCAACTTCTCTCAGGCGTTCAAGGCAGAATCATCAAGTAAGAAATGGAACTACCCCTTCCTAAACTCGAAGTGATTTCACCCAGCTTTCCAAGGTGAGTAGCATTTGCAAAGCCCTGTGGTTGAAGCATGGTGGGCAGCAGCGATACCTAATGCATTTGTGGAGAATCTGAAAGGGATTCAAGTTCAAGGTTTGTTATGAAGTCGTTGGTTGTCTTTCAAGAACATTTTTTTCTCACCTCCTACCTGGATAAGGGACCCACAGTTTTGTTCTACTATCCACCCCTCAATGAAATGACACTACTCCAACCAAATTCAGGTATAAATCCTGATATATCTTGGCAATCTTAGCCCTCTTGCAAGTGACTGGCTTACAGGAGGATGTGAACCCATTCTGCTAAAAGAGAGGAGGCCAAATCTGTGGGAGGCCTTCTGGGAGAAGCTTCCTTGCTGAGGAAACACCCACAGAAAGATAGAGACCCCCTTGTGTTGCTGGACATTATCATACCCGCGTCTGATACATGGAACTTCGGCAGCCATGTTGAGGCTCCAGATAAGCCAGCCTAAAGACGAGCTAAAAGCCTTCCAAGTCATAACTTTTGTCACCTCAAAAAGTCACCATGCCATTCCCAGACTTAAAAACAAGTGAGTTTAGCTATGTAAATGTTAAGGTACTTTCAGGCTCAAAAAAGTATGAGATTCTCACAGAGGCACATGTAAGCACTGTTTTAAGTAGTAGAGCCAGTGTTGATGTATGTGATGTTACCTGTAGAAACCCTGCTAGTTGACCAGAGACTTGTAGAGGTTTTTGTTCATAGGGAGATATGAGTTTGGATTGTATGACTAAAGGCTTTCAGCTTTTTTGAAATGAATCAATTCAAAATTAATAATGAAATTAGAGAGGGTTAAGAAAGGGCCTTAGTCGGGAGCCTGGGTGGCTCAGATGGTTAAGCGTCTGCCTTCGGCTCAGGTCATGATCCCAGGGTCCTGGGATCGAGTCCCGCATCGGGCTCTCTGCTCCTTGGGAGCCTGCTTCTCCCTCTGCCTCTCTCTCTCTCTCTCTGTCTCTCATGAATAAATAAATAAAATCTTTAAAAAAAAAAGGGCCTTAGTCAAAAACTAATAATATAATGTATGGTGATTAACACAACATAATAAAATAAAATTTAAAAATAAAAGGGCCTTAAGAGAAATATCAAGCTTACACTCACTATGCCAGATTGCAAGTCTGTTAATAGAAAGGAACACTTTTGAGGAAGAAAAAAGGTCGGGCTCTCAAATTTCAATGATTTAAAAATGATTTCAATGACGTTAATGTTTTAAACTTCCATGTATTCATTTATCCATCCAACAAATATTTATGGAGCACCAAGTATTGGGCAGATAATGCCTGTATGCAATGATGTATAAAAAACACAATTCTTTTCCTCAAGAAGTGAATAGGATGGTGAAGGCCATAGGTAGGTAAAGATATTATAATATTTCTGAGAAGAGCCTTTAGTACAAGCAAGCCCAAGGGATGATGGGAGGTCAGATGAGGGTCTCTTACCTTGGCCTGGAAATAATTCTTAGAGATTTGAAGTAGGAGGGCCTGGTGGGAGGGGTGCCCACTGGGGGACACAGGTGTTTCCATAAGGCTGGCTCACTGGCTATGTGGCAGGGAGCTGTGGAGCTAGAGAGGTAAAAGCTGAAGCCAGATCCCAGAAGTTAAGGAGTTGGGGAGCTCTGGCTAGCACCTGGGAGAGCCGTGAAGCAAGGAAGTTTGCCTGCAGTGGTGTTCTCCCCCACTCCCTCCAGGACCCACAACCCCAGTTCCCTCAGGCTTTCCATCCTCCATGCAAAACTCGACTCTGGAGGCACGAAAATTGGAAAGAGATCCCATAAACTAGTTTATACTGTGGAATAAATGAATGAGCACAGCTAAAGCACAACTATATGTTCTAAAGGGGGATAATCCCTCATCACGGAAGAATGAAGCCACAGTCCTGCATTTTAGAGATTAAGAAACTCCTGGAGACACATTTGGATCAACTCAACTGACAGCTGAGGAAATGGAGGCCCAGAAATGTTGTGGAACGTTCCCCAAGCTCACCCACAGCAATTCAGACCTCTGCCATTTGAGGGGGTGCTGGTGGGGTTCCCTTCAGAGGCTGTTGGATGAGGCCCTAGAAGCTGCCAACTCCTGAGAACAGTCTGTCTTACCTCACTGAACACCTCAACCTTGAGGACAGGAACCATGTAAGTGCTTCTCATCATGGCACACAAAACATGTACCTGTTACACATTTACTAGAAGAAGGGAGGATCCTGCTGCTATTCCTCCTGTGCAAGTGAAAGCCAGTTCTCTCCAGCGTAGGCACCAAGAAGCAGAATACGGTGCATGCAGTGTATTTTCAAAAGAAAAAGCTGACAAATGACAGAATCCAAAAAAACTGGCACAGCTGCTTGCCATTTAAAGAATCAAATACCGAAAATATTTCAAATAATACAAGGAAATCTGGAAGAATTGTGACTTCGGACCAATTGGGAAAGAATTTCGAAGCAGATAATGTTCAGTTTAAAGAGATGTGTGGATGCTCACTTTCAAACCTACGTTGACTTCTTTTCAGAAAAGCCATAGGCTACCAGAGTTTCCTCAGCGAAACTCGATTCTTTCATCTTTAATGACATGACAGGTATTTCCACGACCTGTGTGGTCCCAGACCTGCATTCATTCTGACAGAGAAACAGATTTCAAAACTGTCTGCGGTGGGGGGGGGGGGGGGGGGGGGATGCATCCTTCAAGTGTTTAATTTCTTCATATTTGCAGTTCAAGCAGATGCTCCCAACTGGTATGCATGCAAGAATGGTTAAAGGTTGCAGGAAGACGGTAATTAAAATCATCCTCATGAGGAGATTCATTTTTGTGAATGCAACCAGTGACAGACAAGCCAACATTAATGTAATCAAGGTCAACTGGAATGCAGCAGGAAAAGGGGACCTTAAAAAGAGAATGGCCGGTGGTTGAGTCTGAACAGAATTGGCCTGAACCACTAGCGTTTGCTTTAAAGAAGGACTGGGTTATTATTTTTTTTTTTCCCCTTTGTAAAGTCTTGAAAAGGGCAAAAATTACCAGGTAAGGATCTACAACTTGCCTGTTCAGTAACCCTGCAGCTCCAGGGGACCTCCAGAGGCACCAGCCTGTCACGGCAGCTCAAATTTAGACATACCTCCTGGCTCAGCACACTTCCCAATGCGGTCTAGAATCAAGAGGAGGCAGATGCTAATGGGACAAGACCCAGGGAACTATCAGAGTTGAGGGGGAAGGAGAGAAGGAAGGAAAAAGGGAAGAAGGAAGAAAGATGGAGAGAGGAGAAAAGGAAGGAGAAAAAGGAAGGAGAAGGAAGCAAGGGAGTCCCTATCCCACAAATCAGATCACTGTTGACACAGGGCTGTGGACAGGAATTTTGCAAAATGAAAAGCAAAAATGATGTTAAGCAACTCAAGTTTCCAGGAATTGTCATTTCACCACCCTTCCCAGGGGATAACTGCTCAGGAGATGAAGAATTCTTCAATATTTTGAAAAATTTTACAAGCCTACAGTAGGGTCTCATACTTGGGAGCATTAAAAAAAAAAAAAGTTTCTGGAAGCATCTCCCTTCTAGGTTTCTTTTCATCTTCCCCCAGAGTAGGGAGGAATGAGTTTGACTAAGGTTGCCCCCAAGGTTCTGTAACCTCAGGATACAGAATGGGGCTGGGCTCCTCTTTATTTGAAATGCCTCTATGGGGTTCTTAGTCATTACTGTGTCCTTCTGCTAATTTAGAATGCAGCCCTGCTCTGCCACACTTGTGTGAGATTTGCCAAATGTCTAATCCAAACGAGTTGTGAAATCTGGATGCTTACATGGGAAAGCCTGGTCTTAGCAGGAAAAGAGTGCTTTTTACACAAAGGGAACCAAATAGAAATTTGGAAAAAACAACCTGGAAAAAAAAAATCATAGGATGCCTTGAAAACACTTCCTTCCTCTGGCCTTTGCGAAACCAGAGCCAATGTCTTCCAAACTGCAAATTGGTCCAGCTTAAGTTAAACTGGCTTCCTTCTGTTCTCCAAAGCAGATGATTATCATATTTGACTATTCTCACTCAGAGTCTGTTCAGAACAGCCTGGCCAGTGTAAAATCCAAAAACATTTCCCTCTCAGATTGCTGTTTAAAATGCCTCTCTTATAATGACAAGCCTGGACACAGCAAGTGACGTTTCCAGCTTTACTCGACTTTTTCTACTGATAAGAAGCTGGCACACAGAAATTTATGTATTGGGATGTGACTTTTTTTTTTTCATTTTCATTTATAAGGATTAAGTAGAAAAAAATATTATTCAGGGTGTAAATGAAAGGAGAGTTTGTGATCAAACCATTTTGGTGTGATAGCAATAGTCACCCTTTGGGGCAGGGATGAGTCACTGTGGAACAGTTGGTAAATACAGAATTGACATCTTGCTTAGAGGAACCCAGAGGTTCTCAGAAAGCCAGCCAAGGCTGCTGGTGGAGGGCTGTGTTCTTCACCTGGCTTGGTTAAATATAGTACTAAAGGATTCCTGGATCAGCAGATTCTGAGAGAAAATGAGGGGCCAACCTCTTCCAAGACATAAGACCCAGTCGAGAAGGAACATGTCAGGGCTCAGGAGCCTGAAATGAGAATCAGATACTCCCAGGTCCAATGGACCCCTCTCTCCATCTGAATGTTCTAGTCATGGGAGATGGTCATGAGTTCAAAAATTCTTCCTTTCAAGGCAAGTCTCCAGACTACAATGTACTATTACGACAGCAAAATGCTTAGCCTTCATCCTTCTGATTCCAGAGACTAAATACTTATATGGCCATCAACCTCTCTCCTCATGAATAAGTTACAGTGTTGTCCATACAGCAAGTACTGACAATTTTCTAGTGACCATGGCCTTTGGATAAGACAGGAAAAATAAAGGTAATTTTTCATAAAACTGAGCTGTGTAAGATAAGAGAGCAAAGTTCAAGCTCTCTATGTACAAGTTCCCTTATCTGTGAAATTCATTCATCCATCTAACAAATTTACAGAGCTGTCCCTATATATCCCTAGGGATTAAGGATTCACCAGTATACAAGATGGACACAGACCTCACATCCACTCCCTGCCAACTCCAAACCTTGACAATAGCCCTGAACCCTCAGTCTCCTTTTCCCTCTTCGTCAGAAGAAACCTAACATGGCTCTTCCACCGCACTGCATTACCTCAGGACTGAGGAGTCCTCCCAGATGACTGGCTCAAACTTTTTGTTTTTATTAACATATAATGTATTATTTGTTTCAGGGGTACAGGTCTGTGAGACTGGCTCAAACTTGACCCAGATTTGGAGATGATTGGCTCCTCATTTAATATACAACCCTTCCTCTTAGAATATTAGGCTTGCTGGTAACAAAGAGTCTCTCCATGACCAAACTTGAGTTAGGCTCCTCTGTATCCTTTTGACAATTGGGTCTCCACTTTTGGATTTCCATGCCCACCTTTACAATGCTCAGCTTTAGCAAGAATCCTGTCAAGTCGGTTTTGCCAGAATCCTTCACCCTTGATATCTGATCACTTTCCTCATACCCCACTGTCCCCCAGGTAATATCTCATGACCTTGGACTGCCTTCAGCAAGCATCCTGTTAAGTATGTTGGCAAGAATTACCCTACTCTCTGCATAATTTTTTCATCCAGCCACCCCACCCTGTTCCTTGGCTACAAATCCCCACTGTTCTTGTTGTATTTGGGGTTGAACCCAGTTCTATACTGAGGTCTCCTTCCCGCTAGTGCAATAGTCCCGAGTATAATCTCTTCTTACCGATTTAACTACTGTCCAATTCTGGCTTTCTCTGACGCCAGTCCCCCAAACCTGAACATAAATTACCTCAGTGACTCCATAGTTTCTAACCTTAAGTAAGTAGAGACCAGCTGTGGGAAGGAATCAGAGTTTCCTTTGGGGAGAAGCTGAGGGGGATGGTAATTCAGCGAGAAGATCTGGGTGGAATGCTCTAAGAGGAGGCACTGGACAGGCCCAAGACCGGAGCTCCAGGACGGGGGACAGAGCATTGCAAGGGGACAGCAGGAAAGGGACAAAATGCATTGTGCTGGTGACATTGTAGCCAGCAGATCTCAGAAGTGCTTCCATAGCCAAAACAATGGCTGCTACATAGAGGGATACAAATACAAAGGCATGGCTGAGTCATAGCAATTTACACTTTCCAGAAGTATAGTCACCCCATGAGTAGAAAAGCTATTAGATCTTTTTTTCTCAGAATAATTCAACTCATATTTGATACAGTTCACTCAAGTTACCAAAGTCTTCCTATTGACATCGCAATACAAAAAATTTCAGGATTATTCAGAGCTCATTTGAAAAGCTTCAAAAAATTGTAATTAAAAGTACAAAATGGCTGCATTTTGGCTTCTTGTAAAAAAAAATCAAACTATAATTTTTCTTACAATGAAAGAGTAATACTGTCTGCAATTTATTTAGAGAGGATCTAGTGTAATGCAGACATGCATATTAAACACTCTCTATTTCATCTGACTAAATGAATAAATACATTATACCATTCCAGACACACAGTTGAAACATTTCCCCGAGTATTCTTTAAACACAATGTGCAAGATTGCAATGGCATCATGACTGATAAAAATGACAAAGATGCTATTAATCAACTAAATAAAAAACAACAGCATGAATTATTTATGCCAATAATATTTGTAATCATACAAATTACATATTGATGTTATATTGGAGTGTTTAGTATTTCAGCTAACATACATCACACAATGTCCCCATCCCACCCCTGCCTCTATATTTAATTTCCTTGAAAAGCTTTAATTCAGTAGTACCACTTAAAACAGAACTATGGATACAGTAGCAATTTTTTTTTTTTTTTGGCTGTCTCAAAATGTGATTTCTCTCTTCATATGAAATAGTTACCCTGCAAACAATGGCCACGGCTGGTGTTCTTTCAGAACTCCCTACATGAAAGACCACCGAACTGGCCTATGCCAGGGAGACTGGAGTTCCATTTGCCTTCATCTTCAGAGAGAAGGGGGATACAAGACAATCATTGTTCAAATGGTCTTTTCTCACCCCGGTATTAGTCAGAGTAAAAACAATTTAAGGGAGGGGCAGCTAACGCAACTCCCCTAAGCCAGGGGCCACAAAGATTTTCTTCTGTTAACCTAAAATATTGGGGTTTTTAAAATTTTTTTATTGTTATGTTAATCACCATACATTACATCATTAGTTTTAGATGAAGTGTTCCATGATTCATTGTTTGTGCATAACACCCAGTGCTCCATGCAGGACATGCCCTCTTTAATACCCATCACCAGGCTAACCCATCCTCCCACCCCCCTCCCCTCTAGAACCCTCAGTTTGTTTTTCAGAGTCCATAGTCTCTCATGGTTTGTCTCCTCTTCCGATTCCCCCCCCTTCATTCTTCCCCTCCTGCTATCTTCTTTTTTTTTTTTTCTTAACATATATTGCATTATTTGTTTCAGAGGTACAGATCTGTGATTCAACAGTCTTGCACAATTCACAGCGCTCACCATAGCACATACCCTCCCCAGTGTCTATCATCCAGCCACCCCATCCCTCCCACCCCACCCCCCACTCCAGCAACCCTCAGTTTGTTTCCTGAGATTAAGAATTCCTCATATCAGTGAGGTCATATGATGTCCTTCTCTGATTGACTTATTTCGCTTAGCATAACACCCTCCAGTTCCATCCACGTTGGTGCAAATGGCAAGATCTCATTCCTTTTGATGGCTGCATAATATTCCATTGTATATATATACCACATCTTCTTTATCCATTCATCTGTCGATGGACATCTTGGCTCTTTCCACAGTTTGGCTATTGTGGACACTGCTGCTATAAACATCGGGGTGCATGTACCCCTTCGGATCCCTACATTTGCATCTTTGGGGTAAATACCCAGTAGTGCGATTGCTGGATCGTATGGTAGCTCTATTTTCAACTTTTTGAGGAACCTCCATACTGTTTTCCAGAGTTAACCTAAAATATTGTAACCTCAAAATATCAGAGAACTTCTGAAATACTGAATCTCTAGGAATATTTTTACTTCTCCTTCATGTATGAGATCAATCATCAACACTGATTCCTGCATTGCAATAGAAAACACTCTCACAATCACACACATACTCACACTTAACACTCATGTTAAGCTGTTCAATTCCTGCTTGGAAACTGCGGAGACAATAATTTTTTCTCCTTCAAATCCATCTTTCCAAGTTTGGAAGGAGCTACTCAGGTACTTGCTATAGTTGGGCCAGACACCCACCAAAGTGTGGGGAGTTCCTCAAGGTTTGGGGACAAGTACTCCCATAGCATCCACTGTTATTTAAAATACTGCTTGATTATTAAATTGGAGTGGGTTATTAATGAACAACTGAACCCCTTAGGGAAGAGCTATAAGGTAGTACACATCTACCTTCTTGAGATGCATTTCCCTGCTCACGTAGAAATGGAACATATATGGAATGCACTAGAGTGTATCTGCCAATGTGGAGAAAAGAGCTCAAACAGAGAATGCCTGGTAACTCCAAAAGCACCCACCCATCATCTCCTTAGTGAGACACCCCCACCCAAATAGCACAGCAGTCCACATGATGCCCAACGTAAAACTCATCTCTCATCTCCAACCTCCTTCTTCCAACTCCCTGTATGCCTTTCTATGTGTCCATTTCACTTCCTGAAATACCCTTCCCCAGCTTTCCTGGCCCCTCTCTAACCACCACCCAACTTTCTCCTGATGGGATGTAGGGGTTCAGAGCATGGACTTGGGTTTGATTTCTGCCTCTACCACTGCCTGGTTGGGTGATCCTGGGGAAATTACTTCCTGCTCAGTTTCTTCATCCAGATAATAGGGATAATAAAATTTCCTGCTTCATAGGGTTGTCAGGATGGTTAAATGAATTAATAGATGCAAAATGATTACAATGGAGTTTGGCATCTAACGGGTGGATTTTAAGTGATAATTGTCATCCTTTCTGTTCTTTTATCCACAGCTGGACCTTGGAAATACAGCACTTATTTGTTTACCCCCTGCCTCCCCTATAAGCCAAATTCAGGAACTACTTCTCACTCCTCTGAGTGTGGCAACTAATCCCAGGTGGAGACTCGTTATGTGTGTGTGGAAGGGACTATGTTCTGGCTTCCCCTCTGGACAACCTTATCCTCGCTGTGCCTGGGTTCAAAACGTGTCTGCAAGTCCTGTAACAATTCTGCTTCTAAACAAGTATCTTTCCTACTTGTGTCGTCAACTCTAACAGTTTTGGCATTAACACATCAATTGCACTTTTCCATTATTCTCAGAATTTGCCTTCCTTCTTCATCCTCTGACACGTCATCTGAATAATCTAAGAGTCAATCTGATTATTTTTCTTAAAAAAAAAGTAGTTATTGGCTTCACTCAGATCATCGACATCAAATTCAAGCCCTCCTGCCTGGTGCTAAGACTCCTTATGATAAGACTCTGACTTATCTTTTCAACATCATTGCCCATGACCTGCCCAATATACACCTCTAACTTGCCTTGCATTTCCTATCTCCAACTCTGTGCTCAAGCTGGGCCTTCATCCTGGGAACACTGCTGCCTGTCTGTTAAAATCTTACTCATTTCTCAAGATCAAAACCAAGTGCCATTTCCTCCATAAAAGTTCTTTTCAAAATTAATCTCTACCTCCCATATAGTTCCAAAACACTCTTTATAGGAAGTCTGTTTTTATTAAAGTATTTGTGACTGTTTTGACTTTAGTTATTATATATATTAAGTTCTTAGAAAACAGGGACTGGACTTAATCATATCTGTATATAGAAAGGTACTAAGAGCCGTATTCCACAAACTACCACATATGATATTCTTAATTGAATTAAAACATATAAATTTAATTGATGCATAGGATGGTAAGACTTTTATATGCTTATAAGCAAATTTAATTTTTTTAATTAATTAAGTTCCAATTAAGTGTCACTTTCAGAGTTACCTTTGTGTGTTAGATGCTTGTTCGAACCCCACTATTTGATTATAGGCTGCAAAGTCTCCCTTGTATGCTCTGAAGCATCTTTCACACAATAGGCTCACAAAATATTTACTGGATATAATTGTTCAATTAAAAGTTCATATGATTATAGCTGCCATCTGGTACTACATGTTGACACCAAGGTCCCTTTGCTGGTCCCAGTTGCCATGCAAACACATGCATCACCTACAGAACTGACCTTGACTTTCCCCCATCTCACCCTGCTGGACTCATGACTTGTGTTGGGATGACCCAAGGCCTCCTGTTGGGGGTCTGTAGGGCAAGATGTGAGCACCAAGGGCTTCATGGACAGGAAAGGCAATCACAATGTCAATATCTGGGGAAGTCCAGAAGCCAGGCCTGTAGCAGGTGGAAAAGGGATCTCCACATCTCATTTATGGGCTAGAGCTCTTCAGCTGTGACTTGGTAGGAGGCCTCTCCTAAGATCACACCCAACACAAGGAGACAGTGGGGAGCCAGGAACCATCCCTGAAGTGGCTGTTCTCAGGCTGAGGAAGAAGACGCTGGACAATTTCTTGCTTTTTCACTGAGTTTATTTAATCTTTTAATTTCCTGTTGATTGTTGTTCTCTCCTAGTCTTCGATAAAGTGTTCATTAGCCATTCCAGCCATCTCAAACCATGACCACTGGGTAATAAGAAAAGTAGCCAGTGGTGTGATGGTAATTGTTTAAGAACTGGCTCTCTAGGGGAAATGCCCTCACCACTTGCCAATCTCTGTGGTGTAAGTGCTATCACCATGGCCAATTTCAAACTACCAATATGCTGTCAATTAACTCAGAGTTGGGATGAAACTTACACAGTCAGCTCTAGGCAGTACCAACTGGCTTTAGAATACTCTTCACCTCCTCCCCACACTGAAGTACTGCCAGCAAAAATTCATTAAAGGACCCACACCAGCAAAAGATGCTGGAAAGAAATTCTATTTTTATTACGGGAAGTAGTGTACCTTTACCACACATACCAAAATCCCAAGGAATGAGGAAGTTTGAGGTTAGAGCCAGTTGTGAATTAATACGAAAGCCTTCAAAACCATTCACTTTTGTCTACACAGCCTGAAAACATACAAAATTTGGTGAGACCAAGATTGGCCAGGCATTGCAAAACCTGAAACAGCTAGGCTACAATACCCTGTGGCCTTTTTGTTAGGTATGGACACATATTTACAGTCAATCGAATGTGAACACAAGGCATGTGCAGTTCTTCCAGGCTTGGCTGTAATAGCCTACCAATGTGGTCTCTGTCTCCCCCCATTTTCTCTTCCACTGGCGAGATGCAGACAAGCGCTGCAAGGGAAATCAGAGCGAGTACTTTAAAGATGACAGAGCCACAAAATGTAAGGAGTCTGGGCCCCTGAATCGCTTCTTGAAGGAAAGCTGCTCTTCTTATAAGAAATACCTGATTTGGACCTTACATTAACAGGAAATAAACTACTATCATATATGAGCTATCTAAAGGTTGGTTTTTGTAGTGTTTAACAGCTAGTGTTAACTGGTACATTTGACAATATCTGCCATAATCATGAATATTCTGGAAAAAATTTACCAAGGATACTCTGGGAAAATCTTCCAGGCAAAGCTAGAGAAAAATTTAAAAGCAGATATTTAGGGGTGCCTGGGTGGCTCAGTCGATTAGGGAGATAGAGCCCAAAGTCAGGCTTCCTGCTCCCCAAGGAATCTGCTTGTCTCCTTCTGCCTCTACCCCCAACCCCACCCTCCACCCCCGCTTGTGCGTGCCCTCTCTCTCTCTCTCAAATAAATAAATAAATAAATAAATAAATAAATAAATAAATAAATAAAATTTAAAAAGCGGGTATTTAGAAATGAAACTTTAGGCTCCTAATTCACAAAATGCACTCTGTTCATTTCTATTTGGCTGCAGTTTGAGATACCACTAAGAGTTCTTTTGCTGTTATTTTGTTTGTTTTTTAAAGCATAACTTTTAGACTAGGAACTCTAGGTGAGACTAAGAAGGGGAAATTAGAAAAGGTCAAGGGAATCAGAGCAATGATCTATGCCTTGCTGATTACATTGTGTTTTCCCTACAGTTTATACATTCATTGTATTGCATTTATATACATACATATGCTCAGATACTATGTGATAGTTAAATATTTATAAAACAACAATATATATTTTAACTATGCCTGCATCATTTTCACAAACTGGAAGCCCTGTTACAAAATTTTTAAAGTTGTATTTTGAATATTGCCAGATCTTATTTAAAAAGTCAGCTTGTATTTATTTACATATTTGTGTAAAATCAGTGGTACCACGTAAGAGTCTACTCACCCAACTTAAATGTGTGCCATTTTGCAGTGTTATTATATCTTTCTACTGTATTAAATAAATATAATTATATTTGCATATGGGTTGGTCTGACAGCTTAACCCTAATATATTATCATAATATATTATGTGTTATAATAATATAATTAATATATTATAAATAGCCAACTATATTGGAATATATTATATTTTTACCATATTAAAGTTATTTTCATAACCTACATTACCTACAGCACTAGCTCATCAGTGCCCTGAAGGACAGTGTTCATGATCCATGTCTAAGCTACCCACATCTCTCACAGTGCAATCCTGTGACCAGAACAGTGTAAGATGAATGAGTAAATACACAAAAAGGTAATTTTCCAAGGACTCATTTGGATTTTCATTAGCAGTAATTCCTTTTTAGAAGTTGATGAGTCCCAGGGGCACTCAGTTGGTTGAGCATCTGTCTTCAGCTCAGGTCATGATCTCAGGGTCCTGGGATCAAACCCCACAATAGGGTTCCCTGCTTAGTGGGGAGTCTGCTTCTCCCTCTGCCTCTCCCCCTCTGCTTGTGCTCTGTCTCTCTCTCTCTCAAATATATAAGTAAAATCTTTAAAAAAAAAAAGAAGTTGATGAGACCCTCTCCCCTTTTAAGTCCATACATGTGGTCATGGATGCACATCATCAAGGTGGGACCTGCTATGGCCAGGGCTGTCATAGCAAGCCACCTTCAAGAGGGGTCATCGGCATCCATTTATGGTGGATTTTTTTTTTAAGATTTTATTTATTTATTTGACAAAGAGAGAGCACCAGCAGGAGGAGGGGCAGAGGGAGAGGGAGAAGCAGACTCCCCACTGAGCAGGCAAGGAGCCCAATGTGGGGCTCAATCCCTGGACCCTGGGATGATGACCTGAGCTGAAGGCAGACGCTTAACTGACCAAGACCAAATTTGAGTTCTAGATCGCAGGACAAGGGTAGCTTGTAGTCAACAGAACTATGCATACTTCAGCTCAATAGCCACTGTCTCCCTTTTAACCATTCCCCTATTTCCTGTTGTATTTTGGTTTAATAAACACAATAGGATACTCTGCATTCAGAGACTCTGCTATCCCAGAGAAAAGCATCCTGTCTAAATGGAAAGCCCATCACAGGCTGGACATGGGTCACTTAGATGCTTTCTCCGAACTGCACATATATTCCAGGTTTCTGAAGACCAGTCTAGACAAGGTTCCTGGATGATACACAAGCAATTAGAAGGAAATGATGGACGGAGCTCTCGTGGACACCTATCCAAATAAGGAATGTGACTGCAGAGCAACGACTAGTCCATACTTACACACAAGGTAATGGGTTCAAGTGGAATCAGATGGAGCCTCAGTTTACATGGGGCACGCCACCACCAGGACTTCATCTGGGAAGCCTCATGAAAACTTTGGGTCTGACCATTCCTGACGCTTGTAGGAAGGCTTAGAAAATCAGCCTCAGGTGTTTTAATTAATTAGTTAATGTATTTATTTATTTATTTATTTATTTATTTATTTATTTTTATCTTCAGTTTAAAAAAAAAAGCAGAAGTTTAGAGCTTTCTAATAACTTTTTAACCCTGGGAGCCTCAAAACTGACCTTTTAGGTATGTGTTGCAAAGCTTCTTCTTAAGTTAAAATATGAGTAGAGCCTAAAGAAACCGGCATAGGAATATTAGAGACTTTCTGACAACAGATAATGAACCATGACAACATTTGTTTTGTTTTCCCAGGAGGGAAATCAGAGCTAGAAAATCTGTGAATCAACAGCTTGATTTACTCTGAACTTGCATGAAAAAGCCAGGAATATCAATAAGGAAGAATAAGTCTTCCTAAGGAGCTGAGCCCAGACACCCCAAATATCTGATTTCTCTCCCTCGTTTTGAAGAACAAACATTTATATCATAAGGGCTGGATAGAAAGTGGGAGAGAGGAAGTGAGTTAACAACCCGTTTTCAGTAATGCCTTGTTCTGTGTTTAAGGTGAAATAAGCACTGCAGGGGCCCTGTGTCCCAGCCAGCTTGTGAATGTTCTTTAGAGTGCAGGGAAAGCCCTTAGCAAAGGGAAAGGCACACAAGGAACATGAGTATTTTCATTAGAATGCTCTGTAATCTCCAAGGGTTAATTTGGGATGTTTGAAACTTTCAGGCCCAAAAAGCAAGACACACTCTAACATTAACAAAATAAAATTTACTGTCAAAGCCACAGATAAACTTATTCTCTCTCAGGTTGCTTGTAGGGACTAAGGCCCAGGAGGAAATAGAAATCACCTCAGGAGCAGCTGACAGGCATTGGCTGCCTAATGAACAAGGAGCTACCCCTCCAACCTCCTGAGTCTCTGCAAGCATCACACAATGAACGTACAAGGAGGGAATTAAGAAGAGGGAAGTAGGAGTAATGTTATAATGTAGGATAGAAATATGGTTCTAGCATCCTGAGTTTCGATTAATTCTCACACAGATAAAGGTTAAGTTGGCAGGCCAACCTATATACCACTATAGATTAAGGTTGAGTTGGCAGGCCAACCCATATACTGCTGTAAAATGGACAGTAGCATAAAATATTGGCTAATAACAGTTCAAAATAAAGTGTAGAAAACAATATTGTGACTTTTAATTGACCACACAAGTTAATCTTTTCTCCATCAATCAGCCCCCCTAAAATGAGAGTTAAAAGATTAAAAATAGCATAAATCCACATATATTTTTTTTTTAATGCAAGGGTCCAAAGAAGGTAAGAGATTCAAGCCAGAAGGAAGATGTAAGGGTGATAATCAAACATGGCAGAACAATAGTCTCTCATATGAAAATCCATAAAAAAGACTCAACTGATCATGCAGAACCTGGCAACACTTGGGATTCCTTGTAGGACAAAGAATGAGAGTAAGATATATAGCAGGAAAAAGAATTTGAAAGCCTGTATATGGAGCAACCAACCACTTATGTGTACCATGTGCCTCCTCCATCCTCCCAACTAACCATCTCTTTCTCTCATCCCCCTTCTCTCTCTTCTCTCTGCCATCCTAGAGCCTGCCTCTCCACAAAATAAATAAATACATGAGTTTGTAACAATCTTCGGTAAAGAACTGAAAGGCCCCAGAGAAAAAAGATTCCACATTCAGACTCCAACCCACTCAACTTTCATAAAACTAAGCCCACATAGAGAGTCACAAAACATCTGGTTAATGGCCTGGTTCTTAATTATGAATGGACAATTATGGGTTAACAAATAAATAAGGAAAACCTCTAACAAGAAAGATCACAAGCAGGATTTTCTGGAAGAAACACAAATAAAACAGGTAATAGAAGAGAAATATCAAACATCCTAAAAAGAGTCAAGAACTATAAAACAAGAAGAGAATGCTATAGAAAAGGAAGAATGAGTAAGCAGGGAAAAATCCTGGTAATTGAAAGTTCTTTTTAAAATTAAAAATTGGGGTGCCTGGGTGACTCAGTCAGAAATAATTTTCATCATAGAATTCTATATTCAACCTAATCATCAAAACTGAGAATAAAAACATTTCAAACATTCAAAGACTCAGAAAAGTTAGTCCTTTTACACCCTTTTTCATAGGAATGTAACTGAAGGTATGTACAACCAAATTGAAGCATCCGACTCTTGATTTCAGCTCAGGTCGTGATCTCCTGGTCAAGGGATTGAGCCCCAAGATGGGTTCAACACACAGTGGGGAGTCTGCTTGAGATTCTCTCTCTCCCTTTCTCTTTCTCTCTCTACAATAAATAATCTTTTTTAAAAAATTTTTTTAAATTAAAAATTAAATGGAAGGGGCGCCTGGGTGGCTCAGTCGTTAAGCGTCTGCCTTCGGCTCAGGTCATGGTTCCAGGGTCCTGGGATCAAGCCCCGCATCGGGCTCCCGGCTCAGCAGGGAGCCTGCTTCTCCCTCTCCCACTCCCCCTGCTTGTGTTCCCTCTCTCACTGTGTCTCCCTCTGTTAAATAAATAAATAAAATCTTAAAAACAAAAAACAACAAAAAGTTAAATGGAAGACAAATCAGGAAATACTCTCATTTCTCATAAAATTATGACAATTTTAGAATTTGAATTCACCACAAAATTCACCTTTGTATAAAGAGAAGGAAAAAGAAAAATTCGTCCTCTCCAAAGGGATAGGAATCAGCAGAAATGGGAATCAGATTTTTTAGGAGCAAGCCTAGAAGACTGAAGACAAAGAAAACCCCTACTGCCAAGTTTCCCTTTCCCTCCACCCCACTCTAAACACTCACCCTCCCAATTTCTAACAATGGAGCCAGAAGGAAATACCTTTCATCCTAGAATTCTATATTCAAACTAATCATCAATCCAAACTGAGAACAAAACAATTTTCAGGCATCCAAAGACTCAGAAAAGTTAGTCCTTCCACACCCTTTTTCATAGGAATGTAATTGAAGATAGGTACAACCAAAATGAAGGAGTGGCCATAGAATGAAGACAGGGTGATTTGGAGGAACCAGCTGATCCCAAGCAGCAAATTCCCAGAGTGACAGGTGAACAGTAGGCCTGGAGAGCAGTGAGGAGGATGCTGGGCAGGAGGGCCCCAGGAAAGGGCACTGCAGTGAACAAAAACTGAAGACTGACAAAAAGTGAAGTTGTGACGAAACACCAAAGGGCAGGGAAAAGAATGGCTTTTGGAAATTCCATGAAAATAGAAAGCTATACAAACAAGAAAATTGAGCCATAGTGATCATTAGCTCCACTGGAAACAGTACGTTGCAAATACTAATATTATTTGATTTTCAATTTTTAGAATCAAACTTTCCATAAAGCGCTAAAGATTTAAGTGCAGTTATATAACAGAATGAAATATTATGAGCCTTGTTATACAAAAATAAAAAGAGGTAGGAAGAGCAGGAGTACTAAAATCTTGATTTTACAAAAAAGGGAACCTAAAGATACTATTAGTGAAAATTTGTCAAGCTATATAATTTAAGAAGTAAATATGAATTTTTGCTATGAATTCCAGTAACAAGTAGAGAAACAAAAATAGCAACGTAATTATCTTTCAAATATGGAAGAATGGGCATTTGAGAGCATTATGAACTCAGGTCTCAGAAAGTCAACAGATGTCTTAAACTAATAAATTAGGAAACAACAATAAAAGCCTATTAAATTGAGATTTGAAGGCAACATCCAGAAGAAACAGCTGAAAGAGAAACAAGCAGTTGCTTTTTTTTTAAAGATTTTTAAAATTTTATTTATTTATTTATTTATTTATTTATTTATTTATTTATTTATTTGAGAGAGAGTGAGGGGAGGGACAGGGGGTGAGGGACAAGCAGACTCCACGCTGAGCACAGAGTCTGATACAGGGCTCAATCCCAGGACTCTGAGACCATGACCTGAGCCAAAATCAAGAGTTGGACACTTAACTGACAGAGCCACCCAGGCACCCTCAAGCAGTTGCTTTTTGACATGCACTGGTGCTATATTGATTTTAAAATTAATAAATTTTAAAGAAAATAGTATTGTTGTAAATGTACAGGGTATTAACAGCTTGTAAGATAAATAAGTTTCTGTGAGCTGGTCTGTCTGGGAAATGAGTGTCATTTATAACAGGCATTGACAATCTAAATCCAGGTCATTAGCTGTTTTTATAAATAAAGTTTTATTGTAACACAGTTACACACCCATTTGTTTACATATTGTCTATGTCTGCTTTCTGCTACAACAGCAGATTTGACTAGTTACAACAGCCTACCAAGCCTAAAATATTTACTGTCTAACCCTTTACAGAAAAAGCTCACTGATCCCTGATTTGTAAATACTGGCTTTCTAGGAAAATGTTATCTATAGTCAACTTGATTTTTAGAGAAGAGTTGGTTTCTAAGTTGGGGTTGCCCCTCTCTCTTAAAAGTACAGCTCACTCGATGGGAATAGATGTGCCCCAGGACTTGGTGTCTAATGTTTTCCTACTTGGGGCGTGTAAAAGGTGCAATATACTATCCCTGTCTCCAGTATATAGCGATGGAAGGAGTCTGTCATTACATCGTAATTCTCCTGACCTTTCAGAAGACAGTAAGAACCTAGCCCTTGTATTTTTATTGCTACATGCTGGATGTTACCTGTCAAAAAAGAGCAGCCCTCACATGCTCACATAAAAATGAATTTCTGCCCGTATGTCGATATGGATATTAGAATGAAATTCATTGACACCCACTAACACAAACACTAAGCATTCTGGGCCAAAGACCCAGCAGCTGGGCATTAAAAGACATACTGCAGATACCTGGTTTTGTTTTTAAAAAGATACACTAAACTAAATGCCACATCCCTGGCCTGTTTCATCATGGTCCTTTAAATTGCCATATTGCCTGGAGGTAAATCCAACTATGGGAAGAGGAAATGAGAGCGGAAGTAATGGTCTGCTATGGAGACCATTAAAACAAAAAAGCAATATTCTTCCTAAATGACAAGGGCTAACTTTGCCTAAATTGTATATTCAGAATGAACATTAAATAATCATATTTCTTCAGTATTAACTAGTTCATAGGAGGCCTATCCACATAGAACCCATTTGACCTTCAAAAGAATTTAGCCTGTGACAAAAACCTTTATTCCATATCAGGGATTCTCAGTGGGTATAATGGTAGAATGTGTAGGTTTCATGTCCCTTGGAATTGTATCAAAATCTCAGGGTGGAAGGAGCCTTTTTAAATTGCACTTGCTCAAGTCAGTGAGAAATATTACCGCCTTGATTAGAATCTGTTGCATGCCTCAGGTATATTGATGAGGATGACAGTACTACATAATTCTCCTCTCCAGGGGAACAAGACTCCCATCAGGATCTCATAATTCTTAATATTTGGATGAAAGTTTATATGTAGACATTAATGGATAAAACTGTGCATAACTAGCAAAAACAAAGTGTAAGCAAATTTCGTGAAGTGAGAAGTTAACTTACTACCTCTGGCTTTAAATAAGCTAAAAAAAAAACTCATTTGAGGGTGTCTACTAAGGCATATTTTTAATAGGAGACATCTATATACATCATGTTTGTTGCTTGTCTTTTTTCACTTACTTTATTATCAAATATTTTCATGTCCTTAAACATAAATCTCGATTTTTAATATCTTTAATTAACATCCTTGTACATAATGTAGGCATACATCACATTGTTCCTAGGGCAGAACTTAGGTCAAAGGGCTTGCACATTTTTAGGACTTTGGCTACTAGATCTCCTAACTGACCTGCCAAGGAGTTATCTGACTCGCCCTACCACACCCAGCGGCGTAGGATTGTGCGAGACGCTCACCCCTTTGCCAGCTATTGCTATTGGCATTCATTTCCATGCCTGCTGTCTTAATGACTCTTACAAAGGTGCATAATTTGGTAGGGCTCTGTTTGAGCTGCTCTATCCAAGGCAACTGTTAAGTGCACTCAGCAACTCCGACAACAGCAACAACAATGGTGGTGGGGGAGAGGATGGGATAAAGGGGTGCTATTTTTCCAGATCAGGAAAGTAAGGGTCAGACAGACTGTGTAAATTGCCTAAGCCTACAAAGTTAGTAAGAGGTAGAACTAGGTAGGATTCAAACCCCCGCCGTCTGATGCTAGAGTCCTTTCGAATCGATCTTGCCTCTTCAGATACCAATACATACCTGCTCAGAGTCCATCCACCGTAAGGAAAAAAGACACACAAATCTAGAGAGATCACCATCCATTCCTGCCCTCGGGAAAATAGTTTTAGTTCCTGCAATTTTACAGCTGTGAGCTTACTTAAATACCATTAGCCGAGTACTTTCCCACCTGGAGTCGGTTCTCTTTTAAATCAGAACCTATGCCCGGCCTTCTCCCTCCTGGATACATGGCACTTGTGAATGGAGAGGTCCCATCTCTGTGTATCATATCAATCAGCCAATCCCTCAGCCTTGCACCAGTTAGATGGCCTGAACCCTGCCCAGTGTCCAGGTAATTACATGAAGCTCCACTGAGTCAATTCTCACAAATGCTGTGGTTCTATCTGATCACTGTACATAAGCATCATGTGCAAAGGCCCTGGCTTCCAGGGTCCACCATCAAGGAGCTGTGTGCTCTTGAATCATATGCTTAATCTGTGAACCTCATTTGTTTTTATCTGATAAGTGAGCTAAACATATTTACAGCTTATAAAATGAGAAATGTGTATAAAGGGCTTAGCATTATGCCTGGCATGTAGTAAATTCTTGATAAATAGTAGCTATTGTTATTTCCAGATGTTTCAAATGTTAGCTCCTTTTGTGAATCTCTTGACCCCACCTTGGGAATTATCATGATGCTATACAGTCCAAACTGTCTCTAAATTTAAAATTGCCTCCAGGGGCTCCTGGGTGGCTCAGTTGGTTTAGGATCTGACTCGTGATTTCCGCTCAGGTTATGATCTCATGGAGAGTGGGATCGAGCCCTGTGTAGGGCGCTGTGCTCAGCGGGGAGTCTGCTTGAGTTTCTCTCCCTCTGCCTCCGCCCCTCCCTCTTCCTCTGCTCCTCCCCCCACTTGCACGATCTCTCTCTCTCTCTCAAATAAATAAATAAATCTTTATAGAAAGAAATTGCCTCCAAAAGAACAATTCTTCAGGGATGTATCAAAAGATGAAATAAAAGCATTCTTTACTTTATTTATTTATTTTTAAAGATTTTATGTATTTATTTGACAGAGAGAGATTATTTATTTGACAGAGAGAGAGAGCAAGAGAGGGAACACAAGCAGGGGGAGTGGGAGAGGGAGAAGCAGGCTCCCCGCCGAGCAGGGAGCCCGATGTGGGGCTCGATCCCAGGACCCTGGGATCATGACCCGAGCCGAAGGCAGATGCTTAACAACCGAGCCACCCAAGCCCCCCAGCATTCTTCATTTTAAAAGGAATCAATATTAATGTATAATATAATATTTTCTTAATATCAGATCTATAGGCTTTAGGACTATGCTGTTACTCAAATTAGGGCTAACACTTTAATACTTGTTACCCAATAAATGTTAATTATCAACATAAATGCACTATTTATTAATATTGGTATAGTTAATAATTATAATTATTGATGCAATCTTATACAATAATTACTACAATACCAATAGAGAAATCGGTATTTCATGCTCCTGTGATGCTGACCATGACTCAAAGAACAACTAACAACATCTAGGGCAGCCAGGAAAACAGCTGGGGCTGAGAACCTACTGAATAAACGGTCTCAGCCACGCTTCCAGGAAGTAAGTACCCCACTGAAGAAGCTTGGGCCCGATCATGTCCTCAGACAACGGCGTAGTGTTCAACAAAAATAGTTCCTATCATTAGTGGGAAATATAATGTTCTTGTTAAATTGAGATGGACTAGACCTGGTCCCCAAATCTTGGCTGGGAGCTACTTTCTATTGCCCTTGTGACTTAAACGAATAACAGAACACTACGGGTAAGACACTGGACTAGAGAGGGGGGAGAGTGGGAGGCAGACTCCCGTGCCCTTTCTCACATGAAAAACCCGAAGCTGGCAAAGAAGAGGAATGGCATTACACAGTCAACAAGTTCTGACCACACTAGATCACAACTACACGTTTCCCCAGGGTAGCAAAGCATATAAGAACTTTGCTTTTGGGGCGCCTGGGTGGCTCATTCGGTTAAGTGTCTGCCTTTGGCTCAGGTCATGATCTCAGGGTCCTGGAGCCTGCTTGTCCCTCTGCCTCTGCCTCTCTCTCTGTCACTCATGAATAAATAAATAAAATCTTAAAAAAAAAAGGAAAGAACTTTGCTTTTAAGGTAGAGAGATATGGGTGCACATTCTGGTGCTGCTACTCACCAGCTGTGAAGTCATGAACAAGTGATTTATCTTCTTTTAGTCTCAGTTTGTTAATCTGTAGAATGGGGATTGTAGTAGAATCTCTCTCACAGGGCTGTGTGAGGATTAAATAAGGCAATGCACATAGAGTGCCAAGTGAACAAGCAATATATTTTAAACGTTATTAATATTTTTGATGTATCAACAATTAACACTAAAACTGTATCAGATACAATTGTTCTGCTCTCACACACACACATACACATCTACATACATGTCGGCCCTCTGGAGCTGGCTGTACCTCAGGGTCAATGAGGGCAACGTTTGCTGCCACTGTATAAAACTTTGATTATGTGAACTGGTACCCTGTGCCCCACTCACAGGGCAGACCAGAGATGTTATCTCCAGAATGACTGTTGGGGCTACAAGAAATCATCCAGGCCATAATCAGTGTCTTCAATCCAGGTACAGGTTAAAATCTTTGGTTATCCTCAAAATAACATTTTCCTCGCGGCATCAAGCCAACATCTCCATCCCAGTGAATCACAAAGAAGAGAGAGAAGAGCCAGCAGGAGTATTTATAGGTCACTGCCTTGGTGCAGGGCCAAACGTATTTTTCTAATGACCATTCCTGCCAAAGGAACTATCTGTGGGTTCTCCTAATGGTATCTTGAAGCTTTTTAAAATAACAAATGAAATTGAAGAGAAAAACAGAGATATCAAAACAGCTCTACTGAACTATTCTCTGAAGCTCATGACCAAATGATGTACAAATCTCATGGAAGACACTAAAACTATTTTCTTTAAAATTCAAAGCAGAAATTTAGAATGTAGAACTCTAAGAGAGAGAGAAGGGAGAGGAGTAGAAGCAACAGGAAGGGACCAGAACTCTAATCTCATAACAGACTTAGGCAATTGCTTGTTCTTCATTCTAACACAAGGGTGAGGCAGGCATGCTTTCTGCAGGCTGGCGCCCAGCCTGCGTCACCTGCAAAGGGAGAGTGAAACCCTGGCACGCACATGCCCCACACTACCTTCCTATGAAAACACTTAGGAATAAGAAACCAGTGCCCTTTATAAAGGAATCCTTTTGTTAAAACTGTGTAAACTAGAAATTTTTCATAGTTTCTTGTGGGGGAGAGGGGGAGGAAGCTAAATTTTCTACTAACTTTTTAAAAAATCTCATGTAATCTTAACAACTGACCGAATTCTCCTTGAATTTCATATGTATCAGAAAAAGGAGCTAAGAAAACATTACAGTCTTCTGGAAATGTTTCCTGGATTCTTTCCTCTTTTTCCACAAAAATAGAACTACCCTTTTTTTTTCTTCTTTTTTGATGGGAGATAAGGATTATATAGGAGATTTGGCAACCTGAATGCACATATGAGAAAGCCAATTGTATAACGAAAAGAAGTAGATCCTCCAAAATTATTCACTTAGGAGAATTTCAAACTTTGGTGCGAAAGCTTCAAAATAATAACCGTCATTATTTGAATGTTCCTTCTCACCAAGGGGCTGAGGAATTCGGTCTTGATATCATCTAGCGGTTAAGGGCTCTGAAAAACAAGGATTTCTTGACAGCCAGACAAAGCTGGTCATCCAGGAGGATCCATCGTTCCTGCCTTCTGGAAACCAGGGGGAAGATGGAATAGAATTCTAGGCGGCCTGGAAGAAACCTTACAAATCCAGGGCTGTGGGGAGGACAGATGAGGAACAGGAATTCCCACCCTCCCACCAAGGTTCTGGAAGCGCTGGTCAACTGCCAGGCACTGCAATATCAGTAACTGGTTCCCAGAGAAGTGCCTCAAATCACAGGATGCAAGGAAGCCACATAAGGATGGAGCTGTGTGGGCATGCAAGCCAACCCATCTCCCCAGAACTACTTTTGAGGGCATTGTCTCTCTGCCCTCTGCCAGACCTCCCAAAACCCCTGGGGGCTCCTTCAGGAGGGTGTAAGTTGGGTTACATGTGAGATGAAGGAATAGTACAACTTCGCTCAGAGAGACTACATGGGTATCTCATCCCTCGGGCCAGAATTCTCTGGGTTTTGCTAATATTTGCTCATTATTCAGTCAGAATCATCAGCGTCACCTGGGCATTTGTTCACGAATGCAAATTCTCGGCTCCACATCAGACCTCTGAATCTGAGATGCTGGGGGAGGGGCCCAGCGATCTGTGTACTAACCAGCCCTCCTGGGGATTCCCAGGCACCCGAGTTTGAGAACCTCCAAGCATTCATTCAAGAGCAACACAACCTTGTGAAACATTAGCCCTGAGAACATCTGGATGCATGCCGGGCAACCGATAGGTGCCTGAAGAGAAGAAACCCTCTCTGTCCACAGTCGGTTTCCATTCCCGAATTCTATTCGTGAATAGCCCCCCTTTGCAAAAAATGTCCTCTCACGGGTGGCATTTTATAACGAGCAATCTACTGTAAAGAGCCAGCGCTACATAAATTCCCCTGCCTTTGCAGTTCCCCTCAAAATTGCGCAGTATGGAAGGGACCTGTCTTCTACACATTTTTAAGTAACGCCTAGGGCAATACAAACCCTCCACTGGCTCTAACTTAATATGGACTAATACAATAATAAGTAATTTAGGAGCCAGCACTCAAATTAGTAAAGCCTGGTTTCCTGCAGATTACCAAAGGGTAAGGAGGGGAAAGGGGGAAACTCAGATAAAATGTGCAGGGACTAAAAGGCAGAAAGGAAGCAGAAAATTTATTCTGAACAGATGCCAAGACTTTGCCACATGCTTACAGTAAGAGAAACGAAGAGCAGAGCAAATTATTTTTAAAACCTTCTTTCCTTGAGAACTATGTTAATAATAGCCCTGTTTTAAGATATCAAGCAAATACTTTTTCAATGGACGACATTAGGCAAACACGGAATATTAGCACGAAATGTGCCTTAGATTATGTAAAGGATACAGAATGTTTATCTTCCACGGACAGGAATCACCTGTCTTCAATGATAAAATTCAAGCAGATAATTTTTTGATAAAACTGTTTTCTTTATAGGCTGTTGATAATGTATCATTTATATCCCAAGGCTGGGATAAACACATCAGCCAGTGAAATTCCTCAGCAGTACTCAGGCTGCTGAATTTGTTAGCATTAGTAATACATGGTAGCCTGCCTGACTTTAACTGCATTTATTCAAAGGAGAAAGTGGATGAGGTGGCAAGAATGTAGAGATGATGGGACGGAGTAAAAAGGTGATGAACAAACAATAATTGTGAAGAAGCACCCGTTTTCACGTTCAATCTATTCATCAGATGTTAATAACATTAATCCTTATTCTTCCATTTGGCAGGTAAGAAGGTTCTAGCCCAGGGGTTCTCAACCCTGGCTGTACATGCGATTCACCCAGGACGCTTTAAAACAAAACCACAAACATGGAACACCTGGATCCCAGTGCCTGGGGATGGGGTCCGGGCATGGGCGATTCTGGTGCCTTCGGAGGGTTAAGAAATATTTTGCAGTTTTTTTTCTTTATAAAAATCAATTTGGAGGGGCGCCTGGGTGGCTCAGTTGGTTGAGCGACTGCCTTCAGCTCAGGTCGTGATCCTGGAGTCCCGGGATCGAGTCCCGCATCAGGCTCCCTGCTTGGCAGGGAGTCTGCTTCTCCCTCTGACCCTACCCCCTCTCATGTGCTCGCTGTCTCTCATTCTCTCTCTCAAATAGATAAATAAATCTTTAAAAAAAAAATCAATTTGGAGAAAATTGGCTATTCTGGAACTTGGTCATTTGGTGGACTGGTTTCTCCATTCCTGAAGGATCAAGAGTAGGACACAGCCTTAGCCTATCTTAGAACTCCTGGGAGATGTCAAGTATACCACGGTTATGAAGGAGAAAAAAAAAAAAAAAACTTCAATATTTCCCTGTCACCTTTCGGTGGGAAGAGAGGGGAATATATCGAAGAATGAGCCATTGAAATAGCATATCTGAATTAAGCGAGACGGTAGAACAAAGAGAGAGAAGTGGGGTTAGCTGTTATTCTTAAAAACACTCTTCTCCTTCTTCATCACCATCATCTGCCACCATAACAGATACATAAGGAGTCCCTCCTATAGCACCTAGAACATAAACTGAGAGTAAGGGGATAATTCATGAATGCCTTGACTCCCCTCGAAATAAAAGGGTAGTAAGAGACCTATTCAGGCATCTTTGGAAGAAGCCCACATTTTCCAATACTTCATGGTCTATGACATTCTTTCATAATCTTTCACAGCAAAAGTATAAATTGCAAATTGAGATATAAAACTGTAGATGCAGACATGTCACCTTGGAGAGCAAATAGATGTTGAATATTTGTTCTGAGTCCATTAAAATGCCCTGGTACTAAATATAAGCCAGGGCTCTGCAAGGTACTTCCATTCACACAATCTCATTTATGACATAGTGTTGTAGTTGGAAGAGCTCCGTGTACCGTTTTCTAGAACATACGGACCTCTTGTCATAATCAATTGCTATAGAAGCTTTATGATACTAGAATTGTACTCTATATTTCATATCTGTTTTTATAGCTTATTTTTGGCAACATGGTTTATATGATGCCAAGTCTTTGTTCAGAAGAGTTGCTTCCCTCCATGATGTTGTTCTCATAAAATATATATCTGTTTTAAAATAAATCACTTTGTGTTACTGTTTCCAGGAATATGGGGAGGCAGAGTGTAGGCACTTTTGCTGTGGTCCTCAAGGCAAATCAAAATGATTTTGAGTATGATATATGCTGTTGCAAATCTTCCTTTTTCCTTGCCCAACTCAAAAACTGGACAAAAGTTCTCATTTAAATTGTTGAGAAAGTTCTCAACACTAATATCTTAGTATATTACATCAAATCCTATTTTTATCATTGGTTCTTTTCAAATTCAATATATCTAAACTTCAAACTCATTCTATCTAAAAATAGCCTTAGATATAGCTAATCAATTAGTTTGGTAGTTTCTCTTTTGGTTCTAATGCACGCACCAGAATAAAAGCATCTGCAAAAGTCACCCAGTTGTGCAGAAGGCGAATCCAACAGGATTCCTGTGTCTAGTAGCTTTATCTTGGAATAAAGGCTCGTTGACAAATAACCGTCTCTCTTAAAAATTTCCATTTAAGGAATGTTTTATGATATATTTTGGAAACTTACTGGGGATTTTATTGTATTTCACAGTGATATGGCTTTAAAAGATTACAAGTTTTGATTCCAATCAAACCTAGTGCATCAGCCAGTCAAAGAAGATGTTGAATGGGGTTGAGTATTTTATTCAAGGTCAGTATTTATAGCACCGGCAAAACTATTCAAGATTACCAAAGCCAGTGAACTTCCTCCTTTACATGTCTTTCCCTCTTCAAGTTCATTAATCACCTTCAAATAATAACTCAGGTTAAAATGGGTTAAAATTTTTAAGTTATAACATGTATTTTCATTTTAAGCATCTCTTCAGGGATAGTAGTGCAAGAGACATAAAGGAAATCTTTGCAAAGAGCTCATTACCTGAAGAAGTAGACTAAGAGGAAGTGAAAGGAAAACATGGTGGGGAATGCCCTAAATGGGGAGTTAGGACTCCTAAATGGTAGCCCTCATTCTAGAATGACAAATTGTACGTCCCTACCTCTGAAGTGGACATTAAACCGCTCTTGGTCTTGAAAGCACCTGTAAAAAGAGAATATGAGAATAGTGTTCTCGAAGATTCCTTCACCCTTTTAAAAGGCTATGGTTCTAAGTACACTGGGAATTTGATTCTGTAACATCTTAAAAACTCTTCAGCTTTCCAATTAAAAAATGTTTCATCTCCTGTAAATGTCACTACCAATCTGATATCCTGCCATGACATTCCAGACATGAGACAGGAGAAAATGTGACAAGCTTATGTAGATGCTATTCCCATCCTCTTACTACTCTGACTTTGCCAGGAGCCAGCTCAATCCTGGAACACTTCAAAAAACATGTCCTTACCACTAAAGTTCTAGAATAGGGATTCAAATTTAAAGTGTAAGAAAAGGCCTCAGTTTAGATCTGAGCCCAGACATATGACTTCACACCTTCCTCTTACACTACCATTCATCTGGGCCTCAGTTTATTCCTCCGAATAGTGGAAAAGAACAAATCATGTGGGCAAATGTTATTAGATCTACATAAACTAATACTTTTAAGATAGAAGTGGAGGGGGATGGGAAAAACAGCTTCTAGCATCTTGGGCTCTTGGGAAGAAATGTACTAGCCCTGCCATTGCCACTGGACCAAGTATCTTATTGCAACTTGTTATTCTCAAGTGCTCAAAAATATCCATGATGATGACAAAGCACATGTCAACATCTAGATGTGATAAACTTCAGAAAAGAGGAAATGTGATGCGTGGGAAGGGTTTCAAATCCCAGCCAACCATCATTAACTTGATCTACCTATGCCTATTTCTCCATCTGTATAATAGAGAAATTGTAATTTTCCTTGTTGACATTGTTTTGAGTATTAAAAGACATACGATATGGGAAGGGCCAGTATAATGCCTGGCACATAACAGGTATGTGATAAATGGCAGGGATTATTATGTAGCAAAAATTTGACTATATAAGCAAACTCAAATATCCTTGTCATCAGATCTCACTTACCCACCACTCATAGTATGAGCTACTTGTAAGACACCCGCAGTCATCTTTGACTTGTCATTTGCTAGAACCTTATCTTTAAGAAAATACTTTACTTCATCTGAAGCTTCCAAATCCTCATCTCCATAATTAAGGAATTATCCCAAGTTTACTTAGAACCATAGTCTTTTAAAAGTATAAAGGAATCTTGGAGAATGGCATTCTCATATTCCATTTTTACAGGGGTTTTCAAGACCAAGAGAGATTTAATGTCCACTTCAGAGGCAGGGACGTACAATTAGTCATCCCAGAACCAGCACTACCATTCAGGTGTCCTAACTCCCAATGTAGGGCATTCCTTACCACATAATTGAAGGAACAGCACTATAAGCCCGAAGCTCACACATTTATGGGGAATGGAGAAACACTGTGACAAAGTGCAGTGGACTCTATGGGAAGAGTTTAGTGAAAACAGCCAAAGAAGTAGGAAGGAAGAAATGGTAAGTACGATGAATTCTATGACCAGTCAGTCCATAGAACCAAAAACGATCAGCTGTCCTACTATGGTAGTCTATCTATACCACAAACACCTCAATCAGTTTTTAGAATTCCACTTTAAACTATCCATTGGCTTTTTAGCTATGCCTCTTGCAGTATTTTTTTTTCTTAGTATTGTTCTAGAGCAATTACTTCCTTAACTTTTCACAATCTACTTTGAGTTAATATTGTACTACTTCACAGAAAATGTGGAAACCTTGCAACCATATATTCCATTTAACTCCCCCCAACACACACACCATACTGTACTTTATATGCTATGGTTGTCATATGTATTACCTCTGCATACATTATAAACCCCAAAAGGTAATGATACAATTTTTGCTATAGTCATATGTATTTTTTAATTGAGAAAAATGCAGTCTTCTGTTAACACAAATATGCCCCATTTTTGATGTTTTATATTACTTCCTAAAAATTCAGGTTTCCTTCTCATATTATTTCTCTACAGCTTAAAGGACTTCCTTTAGAATTTTTTGAAGTACAGATATGCTGGCAATGAAGTCTCTCATGTTTCTTTTAATTTAAAAATATCTTTGCCTTGGGGCACCTGGATGACTCAGTCAGTTGGGTGACCGGCTCTTGGTTTTGGCTCAGGTTGTGATCTTGTAATCTCGGGGTCGTGGGATGGAGCTCAGCATTGGGTTCTGTGCTCAGTGCGGACTCTGCTGGAGATTCTTTCTCTCCCTCTCCCTCCCCTTCGGCTCCTCCCCCTGCTCATGTGCATACTCTCTCTCTCTCTCTCTCTAATAAATAAATAAAATCTTCAAAACTGTGTATCTTTGCCTCTATTCTCAAAAGATATTTTCACTGGATATAAGTTTCTGGTCCGACAGGGATTTTTTGTCTCCCTTCTAGAACTTTGAAGATATTGTTCCACTCTCTTCTGGCCTTCATAGCTTCAGATGGGAAGTCCACAATTATTGGAATCAGTTATCCTGCAGTGTGCCATTTTCCTCTGCCTGCTTTCAAGATTTTCTCTTCGTCAGCAGTTTGTCTATAATGTGCATTGGTGTGTCTTTCTTTTTTAATTTTATTATGTTATGTTAATCACCATATATTACATCATTAGTTTTTGATGTAGTGTTCCATGATTCATTGTTTGCGTATAACACCCAGTGCTCCATTCAATACATGCCCTCTTTAATACCCATCACCAGGCTAACCCATCCCCCCACTCCCCTCCCCACTAGAACCCTCAGTCTGTTTCTCAGAGTCCATAGTCTCTCATGGTTCATCTCCCCCTCTGATTTCCCCCCCTTCATTTTTCCTTTCCTACTATCTTCTTTTTTTTTTCTAATGTGTAATGTATTATTTGTTTCAGAGGTACAGGTCTGTGATTCAATAGTCTTACACAATTCACAGCGCTCACCATAGCATATACCCTCCCCAATGTCTATCACCCAGCCACCCCAACCCTCCCACCCCCCACCACTCCAGGAACCCTCAGTTCGTTTCCTGAGATTAAGAATTCCTCATATCAGTGAGGTCATATGATACATGTCTTTCTCTGATTGACTTATTTCGCTTAGCATAGTACCCTCTAGTTCCATCCATGTCGTTGCAAATGGCAAGATTTCGTTTCTTTGATGGCTGCATAATATTCCATTGTATATATATACCACATCTTCTTTATCCATTCTTCTGTTGATGGACATCCTGGCTCTTTCCATAGTTTGGCTATTGTGGACATTGCTGCTATAAACATTGGGGTGCACATACCCCTTCGGATCACTACATTTGTATCTTTGGGGTAAATACCCAGTAGTGCAATTGCTGGGTCGTATGGTAGCTCTATTTTCAACTTTTTGAGGAACCTCCATACTGTTTTCCAGAATGGCTGCACCAGCCTGCATTCCCACCAACAGTGTAGGAGGGTTCCCCTTTCTCTACAACCTCGCCAACATCTGTTGTTTCCTGAGTTGTTAATTTTAGCCATTCTGATTGGTGTGAGGTGGTATCTCATTTAGGTTTTGATTTGGATTTCCCTGATGCTGAGTGATGAGCACTTTATCATGTGTCTGTTGGCCATCTGGATGTCTTCTTTGGAAAAATGTCTGTTCATGTCTTCTGCCCACTTCTTGATTGGATTATTTGTTCTTTGGGTGTTGAGTTTGGTAAGTTCTTTATAGATTTTGGATACTAGCCCTTTATCTGATATGTCATTTGCAAATATCTTCTCCCATTCTGTCAGTTGTCTTCTGGTTTTGTTGACTGTTTCCTTTGCTGTGCAAAAGCTTTTTATCTTGATGAAGTCCCAATAGTTCATTTTTGCCCTTGCTTCCTTTGCCTTTGGCAATGTCTCTAGGAAGAAGTTGCTGCGGCTGAGGTCGAAGAGGTTGCTGCCTGTGTTCTCCTCTAGGATTTTGATGGACTCCTGTCTCACATTTAGGTCTTTCAAACATTTTGAGTCTATTTTTGTGTGTGGTGTCAGGAAATGGTCCAGTTTCATTCTTCTGCATGTGGCTGTCCAATTTTCCCAACACCATTTCTTGAAGAGACTGTCTTTTTTCCATTGGACATTCTTTCCTGCTTTTTGAAGATTAGTTGACCATAGAGTCGAGGGTCCATTTCTGGGCTCTCTATTCTGTCCATTAATCTATGTGTCTGTTTCTGTGCCAGTACCATACTGTCTTGATGATTACGGTTTTGTAATAGAGCTTGAAGTCCGGAATTGTGATGCCACCAGCTTTGCTTTGCTTTTTCAACATTCCTCCGGCTATTCGGGGTCTTTTCTGGTTCCATACAAATTTTAGGATTATTTGTTCCATTTCTTTGAAAAACGTGGAGGTATTTTGATAGGGATTGCATTAAATGTGTAGATTGCTCTAGGTAGCATTGACATCTTCACAATATTTGTTCTTCCAATCCATGAGCATGGAAGGTTTTTCCATTTCTTTGTGTCTTCCTTAATTTCTTCCATGAGTATTTTATAGTTTTCTGAGTACAGATTCTTTGCCTCTTTGGTTAGATTTATTCCTAGGTATCTTATGGTTTTGGGTGCAATTGTAAATGGAATCGACTCCTTAATTTCTCTTTCTTCTATCTTGTTGCTGGTGTATAGGAATGCCACTGATTTTTGTGCATTGATTTTATATCCTGCCACTTTACTGAATTCCTGCATGCGTTCTAGCAGTTTTGGGGTGGAGTCTTTTGGATTTTCCACATAAAGTATCATATCATCTGCAAAGAGTCAGAGTTTGATTTCTTCTTTGCCAATTTGGATGCCTTTTATTTCTTTTTGTTGTCTGATCGCTGTGGCTAGGACTTCTAATACTTTGTTGAATAGCAGTGGTGATAGTGGACATCCCTGCCGTGTTCCTGACCTTAGGGGGAAAGCTCTCAGTTTTGTCCCATTGAGAATGATATTTGCTGTGGGTTTTTCATAGATTGCTTTTATGATATTGAGGTATGTACTCTCTATCCCTATACACTGTGTCTTTCTTTCCATATAGCTTGTTTTGGTGTCACTGAGCTTTTCGAATCTGTAAATTTATATTTTTCATGAAAGTTGGAAGTTTTGGTGACTTTCTCTTCTATATTTCTTTGTTCCATTCTCTCTCTCCTTTCTTGCTGGGACATTAAACATATGTTGGACATGGGCGCCTGGGTGGCTCAGTTGGTTAAGTGACTGCCTTCGGCTCAGGTCATGATCCTGGAGTCCCTGGATCGAGTCCCACATCGGGCTCCCTGCTCGGCGGGGAGTCTGCTTCTCCCTCTGACCCTCCCCCCTCTCATGTGCTCTCTCATTCTCTCTCTCTCAAATAAATAAATAAAATCTTTAAAAAAAAAAAAAAACATATGTTGGACTTAATTTTTGTCCCACAGTCTTAAGACTTCACTTTTTTCAATCCTTTTTTCATCAGGGGTCATTTCTATTGATTAATCTTTAAGCTTACTGAATTTTTCCCCATTACTTCCATTCTGTTATTAATTTAAGTCCATATGGAAAATTTTTACATTTCAGACACTGAAATTTTTTAAATTTCCCTTTATTCTTTTCTATATTTTCTGTTTTCCTACTGGAATTCCTTATACTTTCATTCATTGGTTATAAGAATATTCCCCTTTATCTCAATTTCAAGAGTTGCTTTAAAATCATTATCTGATGATTCCAACATGTGGATCATCTCAGGGCTGGCTTCTGACAATTTTCTCTTGAGAATGAGTTACATTTTCCTGGTTCTTTGTAGGTCAAGTAATTTCGGATTATCCACTAAACTTTTTGAGTGCTAGGTGTGGAGGCTCTAGATTCTGTTACAGTCCTTTCAACAATGTTGATGTTTATTTTAACAGGCAGTTAACTCTGTGAAATTATAAATGTTGTCTTGCCTGCAGTAGGGAACAAATCCAATCTCAGTTAGGTTCTTTGATATTTACCTATGCTGCTTTGAGTCTGTCCCAATGCATGTATGGTTCAGGAGTCAACCAGAGACTTAGGCACAGTTTATGCACACAGCCTGGGGCTCTCCTTGTCTGACTCTCTCTTTTCTGGAACTCCCCTCTCACTCTCAAGTAGCTGTGGTAGCTCCAGCCTCTGCCCGCTTGTAACTCAGGCAAGAAAGATCACACTGTTATCAGAGCTTCAGCTGTTCTGTGCCAGGTCACATCCTCAGCCTGCTTCCAGGCTTTATGTATATAATTTATAATTACATATATATAATTTTAAATAGTGAACTATAGGCTGCCAGGTTTCTCTCTGCCTGCTTCAGTCTCATCTTACCCCATCCTCACACAACAGTCATTCTGGGTCCACCTACCATGGCCAATACGTATCCTCTATTGTACATTTCAACCCATCCTCAAGCCTTCATTCATATCTGGTCTCTACTTAGTAAGTCTTTATTTTCCAAGTGCAAGATGTGCACCACTGATGAACCAGATGACTTCGGGTAGCTGAGATCTAACATTAATAGCACTGAATCTGAATCACACTAAGGGAAAGTTATTTTCCATTCTTTTTCAACTCTTCTAATTCTGTCAAGGAATAAATCTCAGTTTGGTGCTAATATGCCTTTAACACCTTTCTAATAAAGGCTAATTTCCCCCTTTCAAACATTGAGACAACAGGTCTCATGTGAAGAACCTTCAGGCAACAGCACCTAGCTAGGAATGAATAACATTATTTTGTTTCACTCAATGTATTTTTAGAGTTGCCTTCTATTTGTAGTGATACTGTTTTCCACTTGTGATAATGATATAAAGTTTAATTTTAAAATCAAAATTCACAAAAATTAAATTAATCTAAAAGTAATAAATGACAGGATAGGTCATATACAGATAAGACTGGGAAAATGATTTGTAGTAAAGTAGATAATTCTAGGTGCTATACCAGATATCCACCCCCCTTCCCAAATCAGTAGCTCAACACAACAGAACTTATTTCTTAATCAGGAAAATGCCAACTGAATGCTTCCAACGTGTGGTAGTTTTCCATTTGTTCATTCAGGGACTGAGAATTGCAAAGTTTCTACCTTCTTTAACACATGGATTCTAGGATCACTTTAAGTATATCCGGCAGCAGACAGGAAAGAAAAAGCATGGCATACATGCAGTATGGGGGGCTTTTATTGGCAGGCTTAGAAAAGACATACATCCTTCTGGCCACATTCCCCTGGTTGGAACTCAGTCTATGGCCATGCTTAACTGTGAGAAGCCAGGAGGAAACTGGTTTAACTCTGTGCCCAAGAGAAAGAGAATTTTGGGTTTGGGTGACCATAAAGTTTGGGAAACTGCACCAAAGTTTGGGAAACTCCCCCCTAGGTTATGTTCCTTCAAAGCAAAGGGGAGGAGGGAGTCATCACGTCTCAGAAACTTCCCTTCATCTTCTAAGAATGACTCTGGTTATTAACGTCTCCTCTTCCTGCTCACCTCCCTGCACCCGGCATTAGACCTCTACCCAACACATGCAGAGAGAAAGACAGGCAGTCCCCGAAATGTTCTGTCCATTTCATCAGTAGACCTCTCCCCACACAGGATCCGGGGATGCTCACTCCAGCTCCACACTGCCCAAGGCTCCTGTCCCCCACCAGTCCTTCTCTTCCTGGCAGTTTTGCAATCACAATTTATGAACCTGGATTCTCACCCTCTCTACAAAGTCTTTGCTTTCTGAGAGTTCAATTAGCTAACCTGAAAAAGTAACCAGTGTTCATGTTAATTGAAAGCTCTTCTTTCCTTCCCTCCAGGGAAATTAACATTTTACACAGCGGCTTCCTGGAGCCCATGATGTTGTTCCCAGTGTGTCCCAGCAAGACGCTGCAACTTCTGCTCCCGCCTTGGCCCCCACAGACCAGGGAGGGAGCCCTTGGGGGGGAGAGAGGGGCCTTCCTGATGGGATCTCTGCCACTCCACCAACCCCACTTCTAGAGTATCTGGCCAGTTCTCATTCGGCCACTCCCTCCTGCAAGAAAGGGGGCCAGGAAGTGAGGAAATGTCCCTCCCTGGGATCTTTCTTTGATCTCCGCAGATCACAAGCACCTACCTAGTTCATGGTCTGAGTTCTCTACTTGGCATCAGCAAATGTAACTGAATCAAATTCCAATTATTGATTCCGCACCATTGAGACATTAGCAGTCATTCTAATTATGTTCTACATATTCCTTAAAAACAGTATAATCTTAAACAATCAGGAACAGCGAGTGTCAAATATTTGATCATTCCCCAAACGCTGTAATTAAAGAGTCAGCTCCTCACACTTGGTCAGAGCACAGTGGAGGACCCCCATGGACTCAAGCCTTCCCTCAGAGGTGACCAGTGCTTGACCCCCGCGATTTTACATTCATGAATTGTTGGCAGAGCGTGGCAGCAAATATTAATTTCTGTGACTATGTTTCAGGAGAGAAGCAGCCCTTGCAATAAGCTGGTGTTTTATGAGTGTATCAATAAAATACCACACTAAAGGAGACGATCTGTGATAACGAACCCTAAGCCCACTCTTCACATACTCACATCCTTCTAAGAATGTAAGTGAAGCACTTAGATTCAAAGGTGGGGGGGAGGGTCCCCAGAAGGTTTTGCTTATTACTTAATTACACTAATTTTAAGAACAACTCCAATCTAAGTGGGCATCTCCTCTGTCTTGTGGATCCACCCAGAGCTTCTGGAACCAGACTGCAGAGGTCTGAATCCTGGATCTACCACTTTCTAGTTATGAGATTTGGAATGAGTTATTGCACATGATGTTAAGATCAATTTTGAAATTCTCCAACCAAAAAAAAAGAGGGTGGCAGAGACACAGTAGTGAAATAGGATGGACAAAATATTGATGATTACTGAAGATGGGTAAGGTCCAGGTTAAGTCATTCTATTTACTTTCATGTTTGTTTGAAATTGGTATAATTAATTCTTAAAGGACACTTTTTAATTATTGAGAGCATAATAATTTTGAAGTCCTCCTTTCATGAAACAACTTTCTCCCGTTAAAAAGAACCACAGGGGCACCTGGGTGGCTCAGTTGGTTAAGCGACTGCCTTCAGCTCAGGTCATGATCCTGGAGTCCCTGGATTGAGTCCCACATCGGGCTCCCTGCTCAACAGGGAGTCTGCTTCTCCCTCTGACCCTCCCCCCTCTCATATGCTCTCTCTCTCTCATTCTCTCTCTCAAATAAATAAATAAAATCTTAAAAAAAAAAAAGAACCACAGGCCCCAAATGATGTCACTGAGGTCAAGTCACCAAATGCGGCTTACTTAACACCTAACCTAACTACAGCTGCAACGTGCCCCAGAAATGTAGTCTTAACCGGTCAGTTGGGAATTTTCTGATCAGCACCCATGAGGTCATCCATCACATGGGCCCTCCTCATCCCCTACAAGAAAGATGAGGTCATCTGCATAATAAAGATCCCTCTGACCTGCCCCCATAATGGGAGGCGATCTTGCCTAAAATATTTTTTTTCTTTTCCTAGTAACTTCCTTTCCCCACTCTGTTTCCTGTGAAAACCTTCCACTTTGTACAAGTCCTCAGCTCCCCTCTGCTTGTTAGATGGGATGCTGCCTAAATATGAATTGTCTAATAAAGCCAATGAGATCTTCCATCTTCCAATTTAGTTGACTGAATTCTGTTTTTTAACACTCCTCTATTTCAGAGATATGTGATAGACAATACACTGGGAATTCTCCCTTATTTTGCAGAACAATTTCTTTCAGGCTTCCCTGTTCTTATACATTAATGATAGAACAAGAATTTTACTTTTTTTCCTTCTACCACTTCAGCCACTCAGACCTAGTAAGAAATCAAATTCCCTGACATGTATTATACTGTGATCCTTGCCCCTTACAGGCCAGTTAAGATCCTAGGTATCTGGATACAGCTATAATTTAGTGCCATTCTCAGTGTTTGCTTGGAGATTCCAGTCCCTCAATACCTCCCCTTTCCAAAAGGGGAGACACTGGAGGCAGGAGGAGGAGGAGATGAGAAGAAAAGGAATATACTGCCTTCCTTTTTCAAGCACTAAACACAACTGTTTTTCTCCATTTCTCCCAGTTGACTCAACATCTGGAGAGATCAAAACACAGATGCCACATCCATGAAGAGGGGAGATGAGTAAGGTGACATGTTGGGATCAACATATACTTTTCTTTTTTGCCCTTACCTCATCTTTCACATGCCAGTAATGCACTTAGAAAAAGAGATGGTTTCCTGCTGGAGCTCCAACAGTGCCAACATAAACTGCTGGCTTCCCCCAAGTTATATTAATATAACTGATTCACTAGTGATCCCCGTCAGGGCTACATGTGATAATGTCAAAATTGTACGGGTTGGGGGAAAGGCTGTTTAAAACACTTTCCCCAAAATGATCAATTTTTAATTATATCCCAACAAAATATTGATATCTCCTTTATTACTGGCAGAGCACATCAAATTCGGGCATGTTTTCTTTCACGTCTTTCAGAAAAATTGAACTCGGAATATAATTTTATTACTGCTTTCCTATGTCTTTGTCAACTAACTGAACCTGGGCCAGTTCTTTTAAATTACTTTAAGTGTAAAAATGGAATCAGTTTGAAGTTTATGTTAAAAATTCAATAATTATAACCAATGTAAAGGTTAGGAATAGATTTAAGACCAGTGAAAGTAGATGATGACAGTTGTAATTATTACGTGCTCTTGTTTTTCACTTCTGAAGAGCAGCAATTAAATCTCGACTCAGACTTATGTGGAGAGTACAATGTTCTGCACCTGCAACACTGACCGGTTTCACTCTCTCCAATGGCGGAAGGGTTTACCTCCCGACGCCATAGATGCCGGGTCAGAATGGTGGATGCAAATTGTTTCGAGAACAGCACTGTGTTTCTGATGACTTAGGATGGTGTTCATCTACCACTTGATTTCCATTCAATACGAACAAGTACAAAATGATCTTCCTAGCCTCTACCAAAATCAATACAGACTGAAGTATGTGTTGGTTTCCATCCAAAAAGCAAACACAGGCCAACGGTAGCTTCTGAGGACGGAAAATGCCGTCATTCACTGTCTCAGCCTTGGACCAACCCCTTCCTCCGAGTCTCTGAATCGCTGCCTCTTTCTAAGGGCCATTATTGTGAAAGCATTGTTGTAAAATCTAAAGCATTCACACATGAAATTTTTCTTGGTCACTAGCCACTTGTAAAAGTGCTCAGCCAGACTGATAGGTTGACTTTGCAAAAATGCGTGCCTGTGGCACAGATGATGTGCTCATTAAATATTCCATCTGTCCCCCCACAGTTCCCAGCCCTCACAGTTAGGTTGGGCCATGTGATAACTGTGAGCAGTAAGCTGTGGGCAGAAGTGACCTGTGTCATTTTTACGCCAAAGTATGAAAGGGCTGGCACATGATCTTCTGGCTATGTCTTTTCCTGTCATGGTGACTGAGGGGGCCATGAGTTACAGATGTTACCACTACAAGATGTTAGACTGCTGGCATCAGCCTGAGTCCCCGAATGACTGTGCAGAGTACGACACCACCACAATCCTTGCTGGATATGCGCAGTGAAGAAACAAACTTCTGTGTGTTATACTACATACAAAGATGGAGGATGGGGTTATCTAGTTCCTGTAGCACATCTATCCTATCCTGAATAAGATAATGCCTGAAGTCCAAAAACCTTAAAATGTTCACCTAACCAGCCTCACAGAACTCCAGGTACCCTATCCCTGCACTTCCTCCCACACTGATAGCTGCGATGAAGGGCAGTGTGTAGGCAATGGCCCCACTATGGCTCCCTGGCAACCCTGCCCGTCTCCACACAGGCCATGTAGGCAAAGCTTACCCACAGTCTGACCCGGGTCTTGGCAGGCTGCCCTGCAATTCCTCCCGAAATGAAGGGAGATAAGCAGCCCTGTGGGGAGCAGCCATGTGGCAGGTTCTCATCTGCCTCCCGATCTCGTGAGGCAGCCACAAGACAGCTTCCCACCCATCTCCCTCGGTTCAGATGAGCACAGGACTTTCCTCGTAACCACCCTTCCCACTTAGGGCACAGCGGCAGGCTTCCATGTCTACAGAACTACTTGGCTGTCATTTAGATATGGCTCCTCTAGGGCAGAGTAACCCACCACTCATGCCACCTGTCAGCTAGCCCTTCCAGCTCGGTGTCACCCTGTGTGTGGAACAAGGGAACTGACATCATGGTGGTCTTGCTTTTGCTGTCAGAGGAAATAATACATGTCTGAATCCATCTAGACTCTTGTCCCCTTTAGTGGTCAAATCTACAGAAGTGTGGAGAGCCAACAAACAGCTGCCCTATTAGCCACCTGCCTGGGGACCACATGACCACTGCCCACAATAAAAGGTGCTTTCATGGTAACTATTTGTTGCCCAACCTCAGACGGTTTTGTGCTAGGATGTCTTTCTCCTGCTTAAAAGAATGAAATGGGGCTCTAAGTGGGACTATAAATAGCTTTCTGATTTGAAGTTGGAGAGCAAATGAGTCAGGCTGATTTCCCACCACTTTGGCCTCTTCAACATTCCAGTTAAGTTAGCATGAGGTTGACAGAAGTTAGAAGGCTCCACCAACCCAGGCCCAGCTTCAGATATTTGGTGGCAACACGGGGTGACACAGTCTAAATTGTGCTGAGTGGTGGCCTCAGACGTTGGTGAAACCCAAAAGAGACCGTCCATACACAATCTAAAGTGCAAAGGGATGACTTGCGGCATTTTGTATTTTTGTCATTCCAATGAGCCAGAAACCTAGATCACAAAAACAAGTAATCTCTTTCAAATTAAATAATCCAACGGTGATGCTAACAGTACATTTCCTGAATATTAACAAACATGAATGGTACACAATCGAACTACTAAACATCAGGAAGTGTGACAGAGAGTGGGTTTACAAAGCTAAATATAATTCCATCTTTAGATGTAAACCAAAAGTTTTCCAAGACAGACAATGTTTCTGACTTGGCAGCAAGGTCCAGAAACATACCCTGGATTATGAGTCTTTGGATGTGAGATGACTTATAGGTAACTTTGTGACTGGTAAACCTATTGTACCTATTAAAATAGTGAACCACACACAACATTCTCTGTTGGCAAATTACACAACACCGCCATGCCCGATAGAACCACTGAGAATGGTGGTGCAGTCTTGGCTTCTCTCAAGTTTACAAACGTCCTATTGAGAGCAAAAATCAATATGACGTATTTTGCTGGTTGAAAGGGAGAGATTTTCTCAGAGAGAGGAAAGGAAAAACTACCTCACATTATTTCTGGAAAGGAGACATCATTTCCTTAGAGGACTTGGAAATATGTTGCTTTAAGGATAATCCTAGGGGAGCTTGGGTGGCTCAGTTGGTAGAGCATATGACTCTTGATCTCGGGGTTGTGAGTTAAAGCCCCATATTGGGAGTACAGGTTACATTAAAAAAAATTAAAATCTTGGGGCGCCTGGGTGGCTCAGTTGTTAAGCGTCTGCCTTTGGCTCAGGTCATGATCTCAGGGTCCTGGGATCGAGCTCCGCATCAGGCTCCCTGCTCTACAGGAAGCCTGCTTCTCCCTCTCCCTCTCCCCCTGCTTGTGTTCCCTCTCTCTCTGTGTCTCTCTCTGTCAAATAAATAAATAAAATCTTAGACGAACCATGAGAGACAATGGACTCTGAAAAACAAACTGAGGGTTCTAGAGGGGAGGGGGGTGGGAGGATGGGTTAGCCTGGTGATGGGTATTGAGGAGGGCACGTTCTGCATGGAGCACTGGGTGTTGTGCACAAACAATGAATCATGGAACACTACATCTAAAACTAATGATGTAATGTATGGGGATTAACATAACAATAAAAAATTAAAAAAAAATAAATAAAATCTTAAAAAATAAATAAGTAAGTAAATAAAAATAAAAACCTTAAAAAAAATAAAGAAAGATGATACTGGACAAAGAATGGTGAGTAGAAATCTGCGCTTTCAATGATAACTATGGGGATAGAAGAACCGCTGAAGGCTGGTAGGAACCCCATGAATAAGGCACTCAAACACTGATGCTTTTCTGAGGGAAAAGGCCTAGTGTTCTAAGCAGAAACTGTTAGAACTAATCAAAAGGAAATAGTAAAGTGTTGTCCTTATTACTATCCTCTCAATCACAATTATTTGTGTGGGCCTCTCTCCGTACCAGGCATGCTGCGAGGCAGAAAGAGTAAAAAGAATGGAATACATGTTTTATCAATCAGTGCCTTGGCACTTTTAAATGAAGCTCCATTTCTTTGGAGCTTCCTTGGCTCCTATGGTAACCAGTAGGGCTCAGTTAAATTTGTTTCTGGGCTTCCGCAACCTTCAAAATAATAACGGATTCAGGCAAGGATTCTCAGTGGATGTTAAAACCATTGGGTCAGTTTGGAAGGGATCAGGAGAGTGGCACAGTTTTCAAAGAATTACCCCATAGGCTACTTACTAATTACAAAAAGGAAAAAGAGAAATCACTGTAATGGAGAAATTTAGTGGGTATCAGTTTAACCAAGGGATTAAACTCAGCAGCACCAGTAATGGGACAAACACTCTATGGCTCCTGATGTGACACAACAGAAAGGACAAAACACTGCCTACATGGTACTCTTGCAAAATGAATTAACTTGAGTCTAATCATGAGGAAGTAAGCGGACAAACCCAGATTATGAGATATTGTACCAAACAACCGAGCTGGACTTTTTCAATCCTGCAAGAGAGTTTTATAAAAGACAGGAGAAATGGATTATTCTAGATTAAAGAAGACGAAAGCAACAAAACAGCTAAGGCAATGCATGAACCTTGATCAAGCCAAACAACGGTTACAGATTATTCTTTGAACTACTGAGGAAATCTAAATAAGGTCTGTGTACTAAATGGCATGATCGTGCTGGTGTCAAATTCCTTGTACTTCATGGTTTTGTGATTATGTAGGGACCAGTGTTTGTTTTTAGATGATAATACTGAAGTACTTAGGGGTGAGGGAGCGTGATGTCTGCAACTTACTTTCAAATGGTTCAGGAAAAAAAGCCAAATACGTGTGTGTATAGCTACCTATATATGCGAGGAGACACAAAGCAAAAAGGGCAAAATGTTCACAATTGGTAAATTTAGATGAGAAGTCTATGGGTGTACACTTACTACTCTCACAATGCTTTTGCTTAATTTGAAACTTTCCATTAAAAAGGCAGTGAGGGGGTGGGGGGAGAAAAACACAGCAGCTGGCTGAGCTCCGGTTACAGCTGTGGGTCACAAAAAACAGAAATGCTAAGGTATGACGTGGCCAAAGCCCGAGCTCTGGGTCTCGCCAGCCATCCTCTGCCAGGGTAGGCCTCGTCTGAATGATGGGCCAGCCCAGGAGGTGCATTCCTAGTTTGAAATGGTTCAAGATACTTCAACAGCCCCACCCGAAGAGATTCATCATGTTTTTCTATACCTACAGACTTAACATAAGTACACTTCAGAAAATGGACAACTTCTCATTTGTTATTTAAGCCAATGAAAACCAGCACAAATTCTACAACTGCAATAGGATGAACTACTCAGTAATCGACTTCAGGACAGAGTCGGTACAGCTTTGGGACAATGTGGGTAGTGTGCCTACATCCTCAAATGTGGTCGCAACCAAGCCCTGGCTCCAGTGGGAACCTAAACGTTAGGCTTTAAATTTTTCTTTTGAATTATGAATTTGAATTATGAATAGTCAATGCCTTAAAATTCTGGCAGAAGTCCATGTATGAATGAATTCATTATATGTTTTAAAGGAAAGTCGTGAATCTTTGTAAATATTCTTTAGGGATCTAAAGAGAAAAATCAAAAGATGTTATTTGTACGTAGAAGAATGACAACTCACAGTCCAACCTTCCACCTTCTCTTTGCAGCTGAGCTCTTTTCCATCCTAGAACCCCCATCTCCACCATCTGTGCCGCATCCAGCCTAAGTCTCTCTTGCTCAGGTCATCTAGTTTTCTTACTATGATCAATCAGCCTTTTCCATTTGTGTCTCCATGATGCAAAATCAGATTGACATTACAAAGTGTTTATTTTTCTTTACAGACTATCTAATACTGACAGAACAAAATGCCTTAATAACAAAAGGCTAACACCAGCCAACATAAGATTCAGAAAGTCAAAGTAAAAGTAGAGCAGAGCTCAAAAGTAATATTCCTACAAAAATTGAGAAGAGCCAAAATAACTCTTCCCTCATATTTTATTGTTCAGTAGCAGTGCAAAGTAAATAGGCAATTACTACTCAGAAAAGTTCTGAAGTTGAAACAGTTAGCCGTCCCTCCTCCACACACCAAAGAATCTGAGCATCCACGTCCATTCCTCCAGGTCCAAATTCTAGACTGTATAGGTAGGGCCTAATGTATGGTTTTAGCATTATTTAAATTATCTATGGTATTTGCATATTATAACTTTCATTTAACATTGTGAAACACAAAATTCAAGTATCAAAGTATATGACATTAGTGTAGAGCTGAAACAGTCTTTTATTCAACTTAAACATATTTTTTACAGTCTACCACATGTCCTTATTTTTCTAAATACATACATAGAGAATATATAACATTTCACAACATTCAGATTATATGACTAAATGCTTGCCTTTCCATCAAGAATTTGAGGCATTAAATGGCATAGCCTTCACACACAAAGCTTAGAACTAGGCACCCCGTGGTTCAACGCATTTTTCCTGTGCTGACTCAAACGTATGTTTTCAATCATTCTTCCAAGACCAACTCTTTAAAAGCTGGCAGGTGTGAGTAAACACTCTATGCATGGTCCCCTTCCACCTGAGTCTTCTGGTGCTGTAAGGAGAATGTCATTGCTAGCCTGTGGAGCTGTCCCCAGTGGGGAGGCAACACCAGGACTTGCATGATAATGCAGAGTATACACTTGATTTGTGCAGAGGACTGGGAGGGGCCCAGCAACGCAGATGCACAGCTTAGTTTGGGAAGGCCCAGGAACAGAGGACTTGGGGGTTAAGCGTCTGACTCTTGGTTTTGGCTCAGGTCATGATCTCAGAGTGGTGAGATTGAGTCCCGAGTCAGACCTGGAGCCTGCTTAAGATTTTCTCTCTCTCTCTCCCCTGTCTCCCTCTGCTGGCCCCCTGGCCCACCTCTCTCTCTCTCAAAAAAAAAAAGGGGGGGGGGATGGGGGAAGGCCCAGGGAGGAAGCATGACCTGAGCTGGGCCTTGAGGGAGGGGAATCCAGAGGGGGATCTACTTGAGAGGAATTATGTAAAAGGAGAGACAGAAAGAACAGCATGGGATGTGTGCAGGGAAGTGAGGCTATCCCAGTTTGATGAGGATTAAGTAGTGGTAGAAAAATACCTCCTGCTAGGTTGGCAGGCACCCAAAACACGAAAGCCCTACGAGGAAAACAGGAGAGGAGCCTGGTCCATTGGCTAAGAAAGAAGGGACCACGGGCAGCAAGCTTTCTGTAAGGAAAGGGCTTGAGAACAACGTTCAGACAAAACCCTGGATTCACAATGGTAGTAACTTAGCGAGCTAAATATGACCCTGCCGCAATGTGGCCATTACACAGCATATACGATTTTTTGTTGTTTTTCCTTCTTTCCCTTCAACCAAACCACTAAGAAAAAGGCCACACTGAGGTCAGGGGCAACTGAAGATCCGAAGCATTCTTTACCCGTTAAAGAAAATAGTTCATTTGGAAATTCCTTTGGCACCGTTTAATAGCTTTGCATCCCAGATGTGGTAGTGTGGAGTAGAGCGCACCATTATATAAAATAAGAAGGCAGGTCATAGATGACAGCTATGGTCCTTAGGGCCTGCAAAAATGACTCATTACCGGATTTAAGGCAGAAAAAAATAAGCAAGTGAAATTTTTTAATCTTTCCATTTCAATGATCAATGGCGAGACTGTTAGACATTTGGACTCAATTTGAACCAAAAAAGGAAAGATATTTGGATGCCAAGTGTCTTACTCAAATAGACATTCATGAAACAATGAAATGACAGGGCCCAAATGTAAACACAACCAAAGCCCCAGGAGGTCGAAAAGGAAAACAACCAGTAGGGAAAATGTGCTCTCGGTGGTCAGACACAGCAGCAGTCATTCCCAGCAAGTCCGTCCTCAGCTTTTCTTGAAATAACCAAGTCTCTAAAGAGCGAAGAGAAGGCGAGTATGTTCTGCTGTCGTGGCGATGGGAAAAATCTCGGCTGGCAGCAATGGGAACTGAACTGGGCAGATCTGGCAGACACCAGGCCTGGGAACAAAGTCAACAGCATGCTTCGTGTTTTAGGGAGGGTCCTCGGTGCATCGTCAGAACAAAGACTGACAATGGGATTCATGGCCACAGTCAGAGGTCACCTAGAGAAAGGGCAGCGGCGAGTGTCAGAAACATCTGCCCTGATATCAAACCTTCTTTTATATAAGCTTGCCAAACCCTGGCTTTCCATTTAATTCTTTTGGCCTTTGAACTCTTCAGGCATAGAATTTTATGAGTGGCGGTGGGGAGTGCTGGGGGGGTTGTGAGGGCAGCTGGATATGGCAGAGTTGCGATCCTGTGCTATCACTCTGGGAGGAACCTCGAAGGCTCAAAGTGACAGCTGACCAAAGTACTCAAGTTCAAACCCTGCCTCCGGGCTCATCCATGTAAACCAGGACTCTGGGGGAAGGCCTCTTCTTAAATAGTTCCCAGTTTGGAGACACCACACACATTCCAAGCTCATTTACGCCAAGGGTAAAGAAGGTCCTTATGATATATGATTAAAATACATTCTCTTTACTTGATTGGATCAAATCTAATTTAACATGTTTAAAAACAGTGGAAAAGTTAGAAACCATTGAATACTTTTCTTGTGTTGTAACTGTTGAATTTTCTTTCTTTTTTACTACGAGCAGTTCCAATTCTGGACCACAAAGCAACGTGTGAGATTCAACCTTTATTTTTAACCCTTGGTACAAAGTTATTCATCTTGGCTGACTGAATGAAAGAATCAGCACAATCACCTTCAAATCTTGAGAACAGACAAGCTATTGGGTCAAGAATGTGAGGGGTTCTCAAAGTGGTTAAGAGGCCTCTGAGGGTCTCTGAAACCACTTTCGGGGGTCCATGACATCAAACCATCTCTATAATAGTACATGATGCTCTTTGCCTCCTTCACTCTCTCCTTCCACAGTCGTACAGTGGAGTTTTCCAGAGGCTACATGACTCAAGAGTGTATCATCACTCTAAAGCTAATGGAATGTGTGTTGGTACATTCTTGTACTTTAAAAATTCCTCACTATATTTTATAAATTCTCATTTATTGATAATAGAATAAAAAGGATTAGATATAACCCAACTGAGCAAAAGCTTTTTGGAGACCTCAGTACTCTTTAAGAAAGTAAAGGGACCCTGAGACCAACATTTTGTAAGACGTAGTTGTCTTTCTAAGGGAGCCTTTTCATTTGGAATCTTACTATGTCATAACCTTGTGACATGGTGTCATGCAAGCAGCTGGGTGTTCAAAGAATGAAAAACTTCAACATCCGTCAACTTTTTTCTTCAAGTGATAGAATTCTAGGGATCTCCAGCTCTTGCCAGTAGCCTGGCTTTTTCCTTCCCTGGAGTTCTATTTGCTGATTCACCTCTCGGAGAGAAAGAATTCATCTAATACGCCATCACTATTCCTCCAATCTACTTTTGCAAATAAGTCCTTTCCTGAAATCCCATCAGGACAGTCACTCACTGAGGCTCTCAGTCACATACCTCCTTGCCTATTACTTAACCTCTCCCCGATGTGGTAATCACCTTTACTTCTTTACTCATTTTTAATTATGACTTACAATTTATCTACTCCTTAAAATTTGCTCTATGCCAAAATATACACATTACTACCTCTCATACAAAGTCTTTCCCATAGCTCTGTGCCTGGCAAAGTACATGATTCCCTATGCTGGGTCTTCTCCCTCACAGACGGTGGGTCTGTTCCTGATGGAATGCAGCCTCTGTTGAACTACAGTTTTTGTTTACAGGGTTTCTCAAGATTGTGAGATGTATAGGATCTTTTTCTTTCCCTTATAACTAACACAGAAATATGTTTGATGACTGAATCAATTAATGAATATATGACTATTAATTTAGAAATTAAAAATTTAAGGAAGAAAAAGGGAAGCCAATGAGCAAAATAACAAAGCTACAGTAACTATTTATAGTACATTAAATCTGATTCTGGTCTTCCAGAAGGCTAAAGGAGAAAAAACAAATAAAGGTTTGACTTCATTTCCCCCATCTAATACAATAGGTGCTTAATAAATACTCCCTTATAAACTAATGCCTCTCCTCAACAAAGTCCGAGTTTTCTGCTCAACGATATATTGGATATCACTTAAGATGCACCTCTAGGCAGGTGTGACTTCTTCTAAAGGAACCTCTGTCACCCATTTCTAAAGACAGAATCGAACTTCAGACCTCCCATATTAAAACCTCTGTCTTTCCCTTCAGGATGGGTTTAATGACAAAGACAAAGTTACCCCACTATGAAATGATAAAAGCTTAAGGGAATTCAGTTTATTGAGAGGAAATGCATCAAGCTTAGAAAAATCAGCTAAGCAGTGAGGGGGATTAAAACCCGGGGCTGAAAAATATGGAATTTCCTTCAATTTCTTTCACCTCTTTGTATGAAAATTTTTCTCAATCCCTTTTTTTGTTCTACACTACTATTAAGCAATCTCTTTCTACATATTAATATTTAATATTTAAATTAAGCTTATATTTTTGAGCATTGCCATACAAAGTCTACTTGTCCCTCACCTTATATGTTAAGAAGCGGAATAAAAAGCTGAAACCACACTCTTCAGAATGACTGCCCCAAGCAAAAAGCAAAACCCTTTACTTTTAAATTTTCCTTCCAGAAATCTATCAAGCACTTATAAAATACATGTGCCACCCAGTTATTGCAGATCATAACCTGTTTCCCCAAACGTGTCTATCTTTTCAACTCGAACACAAAGTGACCCCCAAACCCCAATCTCCCCTCCCTGTTCCCACTCACTGAAATTCTTAGAAGTTGGTGAGAATGTCATAAAGAGAAGCACCATCAGCTTTATTAACAAACATAAGAACATGTTCTGACAGCAAAGCAGAGATTTTTTTCAATTCAGTGACTTTCACTCTCATCCAAATCCTTTTAGTATGAGGGAAGGAAATCTCAAACCACAGCATATGATGAGAACTTTTTTGCTGATTAACATTATACAAATCGTTTTGTGCAAGGTATTTATCTGGGTAAATATTAGCACCCCATTATCACCATCACTCACTGCCTCGAGGATGAACTGTATTCCTCTGCACACATCCCAGAAACCTCTGGGGAAAACAGAAGGAACAAGCTTACTGGGAAGTACCTACTGTGTGCCAGGGAACGCCACATCTTTTCCTTGAAGTTCCCTCAACAAGTACGAACCACCGCCCGTAGTCCATAGGTGAGGAAACTGGTGTTTCTAAGAGTTCTATAATGTGCTCAAGATGATGCCAAGGAGCGAAGGGAAACCAGCACTCAATTCCAGGTCTGTCTGCTTCCAAGGCTCCCTCTGGTTCCTCTACACGAGGCTGTCTCCTGGGAGCAATAGTTTAATATCAAGAACCTGCCCCAGGAGCGCCTGGGTGGCTCAGTTGGTTAAGCGGCTGCCTTCGCCTCAGGTCATGATCCTGGGGTCCTGGGATCGAGCCCCGCATCGGGCTCCCTGCTCAGCGGGAAGCCTGCTTCTCCCTCTCCCTCTGCCTGCCTCTCTGCCTACTTGTTCTCTCTCTCTCTCTCTGTCAAATAAATGAATAAAATCTTTAAAAAAAAAAATAAAGAACCTGCCCCAAAACCAAACATGTGTCATCTGACCCCAGCTGACCCAGAAATACTAATTGGAAAGATTCTTTAAGCATTTTCCCCCTGCTTTCCTATGATTTTACAAGTTCTGTCACATAGAACAACATAGCCACTAATACCTATGCTTTACGAAAGAATTTAGAGAACAAAAACCATCATTTATATTTTGCTCTTTCACCATCAACTTTGCTGTAATTTAGATAAGCTCAATTTTGCTCAGCCACCCAGATGTGTATAGCTGGGTAGGAAGGGGCAGAAAGGGTTTTAGCAACTAACATACGAGCAAGGCCAGGAAGTGCTGAAGCCCCAAGAGTACCCAGGACTTCCCCCAGGGCGTGACAAGGGAAGGTGCCTGTCTACTCACCACCCACTGGAGTGTGGAGAAAGGAAGAGGGAGGGGAGACATTTTATGGCCCTGATCCTCATGCCCTCAGCTGTCCCTAATGATTGCTCCAAATCAGAAAAGACCAGACAACACTTGGCATATCTGATTTTCAGAATGTGAGCACCATTATGTATGTGCTGTGTTTAAAATACAAATGACCTGTACCTCTGAAACAAGTAAGACATTATGTTAAAAAAAAAGAAGATAGTAGGAAAGGAAAAATGAAGGGGGGGATATCGGAGGGGGAGACGAACCATGAGAGACTATGGACTCTGAGAAACAGACTGAGGGTTCTAGAGGGGAGGGGGGTGGGGGATGGGTTAGCCTGGTGATGGGTATTAAAGAGGGCACTGCATGGAGCACTGGGTGTTATATGCAAACAATGAATCATGGAACACTACATCAAAAACTAATGATGTAATATATGGTGATTAACATAACATAATAAAATAAAATAAAATAAAAAAATACAAATGAAAAAAAGAAGGAAATATGGCAAAAGGGTGAATAAAAGGTTGTATCTGGATAGCAAGATTAAACAATTTTGAGTTCCTCCTGTATTTTTCTACTTCTTCCAAAATTATCATAAAATATGTTGTTTATAATAAGAAAGAAATGTCTATGTAACTATGTAGTATATCTTTAAAATATTTCCATTTTCAAATTAAAATTAAGTTGAAGCTAGAGGGTGGTAGCTTGACTATCCAGAACAACTACTTTCTTTTTTTTTTTAAGATTTTATTTATTTATTTATTCGAGAAAGAGACAGAGAGAGAGAGAGAGAGGGAGGGAGCACAAGCAGAGGGTGCAGCAGGCAGAGGGAGAGGGAGAAGCAGGCTCCCCTCTGAGCAGGGAGTCCAACGCGGGGCTCCATCCCAGGACCCTGGGATCATGACCTGAGCTGAAGCAGACGCTTAACTGACTGAGCCACCCAGGTGCCCCTAGAACAGCCACTTTCTGATGGGTCTCAGAAAACTGCAGCCCTGCGGAGGATATCACTACTACGGACACAAACCACTGGGGACGTGTTAGCCCAAATTGTCCTGCTCTTGGTGGATATCCAATGGGCCAGAGGTCTATTTAACTGAATGCTTTCAACCTTTTGTGCCAGGCCTCTTCTTTCCATGGGGGTCTCTTTCCTGTTTCATTATCGATTTTTAAATTTCTAAAACACATCCAGTAAATTTACCATTCCCTTTGTCTATTGTGCTGAAACTTAATAAATTGCCCCGCTTTTTTCAGCAGGAATGGCACAACGCCCAGTTCATTAATTCAGCAGTATCACCTGGATGTCTCTGGCAACACTAACCACTTTGGCTTTCACGAGATGCCTATATCCGAATTCTGGTTTATGGCTGAAATCCAGCAGCTCCCAAATGGGGCACTTCCTTGAGGATGGCAATTACTAATGCTTAAAGATGAGGGTATTGGACCACAGAGTGCCATTAGATGTACTTCTGACCTTCAAAATCTGTGCGTGCGTGCTTAACTTCATGTGGCTTCTGCATGCTCCCAGCATGCCACGATGAATGAGATTACACTTCGGAGGCATCGCTCCGCAATCATGGAGATAGTGTTTTAAAAATGAAGGAAGTAAGAATACAAATGTTTAGAAACCACTCAGGAGATCTTTTACCAGCAAGTAGTTTATAAATTCAATACCAGAAATAAAGCCTCTAAAGATTCTAGCATGTCCAATTTTGAAAAATTTATCTTTGTCATTATTTGTGGTATTGTTTACCAACTTTTAACTTACAAACAAAAAAGGCTAGAATTACACACAGCTAAAATCACAGAACAGTAGAGCTGGAGGGAATTGAGAGGTCCTCAGCTTCAACCTGCTCATTTTAAACATTAGGGAAGTTGTAGGGGTGAGAGATTAATTGATTGATGGAAGACACACAGAATTAGTGGCAGAGAGGATCCCAGAAACAGCTTCTCTTTCTCTTATGTACCAGTCCTAGAAAGTAAAGTCTATAATTGCTCCTTTTGTCACTAGAGGGAAATTTCATAAAGGTACTCTTGCAAGTACAAATAACCCCAACACTGTGAAATTCACTTACAATAATAATTTTCAAAAAGATTATTGTGAACATGGCTATTCTGTAGCCATGTTTACTCAAAGTGGGGCTCTGGCTTGTGGGGGAGAGGTGGGAGAAAAGGAGTCCCAGCATTGAACAGTGCAGAAAAAACACATATATATAAACAGCAGGTCTGTCACCCCAAGACCTACAATCCCACTACCCTAATCTTGAGAATAAATGCCAATAGAAGTTTTGTCTGCAAATTCATTCCCTTCAATAAATCATTTATTGTACTAAATTACCTGCTAGGAGACTCCTTCCTCTTGGTACTGTTCCATGATCTGAGGGTCCTGAAAACAGGCCTTCATCAGGCTTGATATATGTGCAATCAGATGGGTACACAGAACATCCTGTCCTGAACGTTATAGGTGCTCAGTAAATGTTGAATGCTCCGTGCCCTATCACATGCCACTCATACAGACATGTAGATGAGAAGTAACAACATGAGGAAAATGAGCGACACTCTCCAGAAGCAAGGACCACTATGCTCTGTTGCTGGAGTGCCCTGACAGCCACATCCCTTAAGGCGAACTTCAGGCATGAAAGAAGATTTCTGTATTAGAACCCCTACTTCTGTCTTATCTTTCCACACTGAGAGCCACAATGGCTGATTTGGCCTGCTCCCTCTGGCTATGACTCTGAGACATCTGGTTGGCACCTCCGAGCAAGGGTCTCATGAGGACAGCCTGGGAAAACGACTGACTCAATTCTCCACTGACAACACAAGTAGGAGAGCCATAGAGAGCTAAAGGCTGACCTTCTCCAGGCTGCAGTGCCACCCCACTCCTGCCTCTGTGTGATTTACTTAGGTACCCACCACAGGGTTTCATGGGTATGGTCTTAGGTGTATAAAATGGGAAGGTGGCTGCCAAAGGACTGGCTATTCCCAGCCTCAATCAACTCCAGGAATTTCATTCACTCATTTATCCAATCACTCATTCAAGATGGTGGGTGAGTCTGCTTACCTGCCCTCCAGGGACTCATCATCTATGTGGGAACACCCACATAAACAAAACTTCACCTATTGAAGTGCAACGGAGGTTTGTGAGACTGGAGTAGATCGTGCAGACTTTACAGAGGTGGTGTTGTGATGGGCCAAGCATGAGGAGGACTCAGGAGGCAGGGGAAAGGTAAGGGTCTTCAGAAAGAAGAAAGGGGGTGGTACCCCAGATTAGTGAATATCTGATCAGTATAGCTTTCAATTGTCAGTAAATGTCTTGGTTCCTTGTTTTCTCTTTACAAACAGAAAACATTACATCACGAATGCCTGAGTGCTACAGAACGCAAGCAACAACTATAAAACACTTTATAAAAATATTAAATGGAACACAAATAGTAACAATCATGAACAATAACCCCTCTCCCCCCCCCCCAGAAAAAGGGTAAATGCTGCTTAATCTTGAAGTGAACCATCCAACCAGAGAGACAAACAAATTGCTCGAGAAAGTCGGGGATGGAAATACAAAGACTAAGACTCTACTTTGGAGGGAAACGGGGGAAAGAGTTGCTGCTATCTGAATATTTAGTAATCCTAGCTTTTAAAAAACCCCCTCAGTAGCCACAGTGACAAAAACACAGCTTTATTTCTAAAGACAGAGTCCCATGGGCAATTAAGTAATTCAGTTCAGCCTCCTCAACGGATGACAATGTTAACTGGGAATCTACATTTTTTTTTCTTCTTAAAAAAGAGTTGGAACACAAAGAAATATCCTGAACTCACCCTGGTCTCTTAATATTGAAGAGAACAAACACAATACTCTGTTTATTCATTCAATCATTTATACAAATTCATTCATTTACCCAAACATTAGTGCATTGTGGTGCTGTGTTCTAGCTCGTAAGAACTTCCCTCTGAGAGAGTATACTTGTTTCCAAGGACTGCCAGAGCAAATTACCACAGACTGGGTGGCTGAGAAAAGAAAAAAAAGAAAGAAAAAAAAAAAAGAAATTGATTCTCTCACAGTTCTGGAAGCCACAAGTCTGAAATCCAAGTGCCATCACAGTTGGTTTCCTCTAGAGGTTCTGAGGGAGAATCTGTTGCATGCCTCCCCTCCAGCTATTGGCGATTGCTGTCATTCCTTGGTGTTCCTTGGCTTATAAACTCATCACTCCAATCCCTGCGTCTGTCTTCACATGACCTTCTCCCTTGTGTCTGTGTCTTTTCTCCTATTCTTATTGGACACCAGTCATATTGGATTAGGGCCCACCCTAATTGAGTATGACCTCATCTTAACTTGATTACATCTGCAAAGACTCTATTCTAAATGAAATCATAATCACATGCACTGGGACTTCAGAGCACGAACCCCACTATATGGTCGTAGCTGACTTATTCTATTGCCTTTTCTACCAAGCAAGAGGCTGTCACTGACATTAAGGAGATTAGAGTCTAGAAAGAGAGATACACAGATCTCTCTATCTTCCTTGCGCTTATCACAGCTGCAGTTTTGGCTTTGTGGATTTTGCTGTGTCCTTATTGCCTGTCTCCACCTGAAGACTAAGCTCCCAAAGCACAGGCACCATGTCTGTTTTCTGCTTCCCACTACATTCCCGTATCCTTGCATAGTGCCAGGAACAGAGCAGGCTTTCAAGAAATACTTGAATAAATGTATAGATAGATGAATGCATTAACTAGATACAAGCCGGAATGAGAGAAGCCTACAACGGGTAACGGTGATACATATAACAGACCAACAATGAGGAAGAAATCATTGATTCTGATTAGTAGGACTATGGAAGTTTTCATGAAAGAGAAGGCATCTGAACTCAGTCTTGTGGGATCAGTAAGATCTTACCAATGAAATAAGGAGTAAAATTTATCCCTTGCTGACCAAACAGAATGAGCAAAGGCCTGGACATGTAAAGCACGGTCTTTGGGGGAACAGATAATAGACCCAGTAAGCTGGAGCAAAGGGTACCTAAAGGATGTGAAAATACTTGGGATGAAAAATGAGATGAAAGGCAGCTCTGAGAGGCTTCCACAGGCTATTCTGGGTACAGTAAGATGCCGCTGAACTTCGCTGAGAAGGGACATGACATGATCCTACCCATGCTTTGAAAGGAAAAATATATACATAAAGAAATGATTCATGCATATGCTCCTTCTTCATCCTCCTGCCTGAGTATAGTTCTTATATTACTACATGGAGTATTTTATATTTACCTGTGTATCTCCTATGTACTTACTTGCCTGAGGAACTTAGAACTATACAGTTGACCCTTGAGCAACACAAGTCTGAACTGTGCAGGTCCACTTATACACAGATTTTTTTTTTCAATAAATACAGTATATACTGTAAATGTATTTTCTCTTCCTTATGATTTTCTTAATAACATTTTCTTTTCTCTAGCTTAATTTATTGTAAGAATACAGTATATAATCGGGGCGCCTGGGTGGCACAGTTGGTTAAGTGTCCGACTCTTGGTTTCAGCTCTGGTCATGATCTCAGGGTCATGGTATCAAGCCCCACATGGGGCTCTGTGCTCAGCATGGAGTCGGCTTGTCCCTCTCCCTCTGCTTCACACCCTCCGCTCCCTCTCTACTTCTATATCTAAAATAAATAAAGAAAATCTTAAATAAAAAAGAATACAGTATATAATACATATACAAAATATGTGCTAATAGAGTGTTCATGTTATCAGTAAGGCTTCCAATCAACAGTAGGCTATGTAGGCTATTAGTAGTTAAGTTTTGGTGGAGTCAAAAGTTATATGTAGATTTTTGACTGTGTGGGGGATCAGTACCCCTAACCTCCACATTGTTCAAGGATCAACTGTACATAAGTGGTTACATTTCATAATCATTAATTAATTATATTAAATGCACTGTACTATTATATAATTATATAATTAATATTAATTTTATAATTAAAAGATCATATCTTGGAAGAACTTAAACAGGATGATGTCACAGGTCCTAAATGTCTTCTCAAAATAGTAACCTGAAATTTAAAGCCCAAGAGAAGATGATTTTCTTTCTTTCTTTCTTTTAAGATTTTATTTATTAGAGAGAGAAAGCACACAAGCAGGGGGAGCATGAGCTGGAGAAGCAGGTTCCCTGCTGAGCAGCAAGCCTGATGCGGGGCTCAATCCCAGGACCCTGGGATCATGACCTGAGCCGAAGGCAGACACTTAACTGACTGAGCCACCCAGGCGCCACAAAGATGATTTTCTACCATTGTAATAAGAAGGATTTCTCCCTGTAGCAAAGCATTCCAACCTCCAGGTCCGGCCTAATTCTTTGGTTTGGATTTGACCCTGGCAAGCCCACAAACCAGCAACACTCCAACTCAAGGTGGGACAGGGCTACCACCTGCTGTTCTCTACTTGACGCACCAGGCACCCCACCACTTACCACCGACACTGGGAGAGCAGCCAGGCACCATGATGGTACACCTCTGTTACCCATGGAGGCCTGTTCAGTAGCTGAAATTCTGTCAAAGGGAGAGATGTTCGGTATGGCCTTGATGCCTCCAAAGGTTTTTGGTAATAAAGCAAACATTCTGAGGAAGAAGTATTTTAGCCATTCACCTGTAAGAGGACTCATTGTATGGAACTGTTAATCGAGAGAAACAGCAGCTACCCCAGAGAGAACCTGGCCCAGCCCACAAGTTCTGCTAAGGCAAATGGAGGACTGAATGCTCGGAGAGGGCCGGAGTGAGCAGGATGGAGATGGCATGAAGGAGAAAGAAAACCCATTTCATCCTCACAAACTCTAGAAGGTGGGCCCCAGAATTTCTAGTTTACAGTCATCTCTTTATTATTGAGACTGTAAGACAACAGAAGGGTCAGGACTGTGTTTACCTATTTCACGCTGGTATGCAAGTCCTAGGACGATGCCTAGCACATACTTAGATGTCCAATAAGTGTGTGCTGAAAAGGAGTGAGCTGCCTGGCAGAAATGCCCCTACTCAGGGGCACTTCGAGCACATTTCTCTGACGATGAGCATACCCATCACATATATTAAGATTTTGCCTATGAGTCTACCTTTCCCTCTGGACAATAACCTCCCTAAGAAAAGGAAAGATGTTTGCTTATTCCTAGGATAGTGCCTGGCATTTAGAAAGCATATAATTCTTGAGTCTCATGGGGCTAAAATAACGTACACGGAGAACATTAAGAGGCTTGGGTTTGAGCTAGCTCTCTCTCTATCTAAAATCTATGCTTTTTCTATATACTTCCCTGTAGAAAGTCATCCTACTACATGGTTTGACCTGTAACTACTCTTGTGAAAGAAGGCTCCTTGGAAACAGGTTAGCCACTGTGCTCCAGCCTTGTAAGACAGACTATCTGTATAATTTCTTACTATGAGTGTTTCAGTCATTTAATGCTTGGTCCAAATACAGGCATAACATAATTTAAACACATGCAAAAGCACATACATCTCAAAAGTTGAGTCCAAGTAATCATTTTCCAAAAACACAGATTTTTAAATTTCTGTTTAAATAGGATGAGCTTAGGTAGAGATAGAAAGTTTTAAAAAATCCAAAGCAAAAATTTTAATAAGTCAATTCCTATTTTATATATATTTTAGCTTTCATTAGGAAATATTGAAAATGTCCTTTTCAAACCTATTTTCCTAAAACCCCTAGCCATGTTCATACTCAAACAAAAAAAGAAAAGAAGAAATCTTTAAAAGCTAATTATTTTTACACTGCAGTTCCTCACATAGCCTGTGGACTTTATCCTTTGCCAAAAGACCAAAAAAAATTTTTTTTAATTGAAAAAAGCAACTTCTAAAATGCACTAAACTTAAATCCTCTTTTATAAGCTCTCAAACTAAGTTAAATTAGTTTAAGCTTTCAAGCAATATATTCCATTCTAGTGGACTCCAAAACTTAATATTGTACCTACCAATATTCCAGTAATGTGAGTGTAAAAAAAAATTTATACTAGACTCAGAGTGTGAAATATTTCATGAAGAAACATCAGGAAAGAAATTCTGAGGAATGCTTAATCCTTTTAACTTTATAGTTTTACAGATGTACAACTGTACTTTATCTTTTTATTTTTATCCTTTTAACTTTATAGTTTTACAGATGTACAACTTTCTATAATTTTGCTGAAAATGTTGCTGCTCTTGGACAAGAATTATGCATAGTTGAGCCCTTAATAGGGCTGGAAAAAATTTAACATGAAGACAAGTTAAAATGACAGCATTGTTTATCCCATTACTGATAAATTAACAAGTCTAACTATTAAGTTTTACAAAACACACCTTTACCATCCTTTCTTGATATTCTTAATAAGCTTTACAAAGGTTTTAAGAAAGAGTTCCAGAGCAAGACTTATTCAGTGAAGTTGGTTGGTTGGGCAGTTGGTTGGTTAAGTAGGTAATTGATTGGTTGGACAAATGAATTTTAAACATCTATCTTGGATTTCTGAACCAAGAAAATGGATTTCTGAGCAGTTGCTTGGAGAATCAAGTTTCTTAAAATTCCTTTAGAGCCTACAGTTTCTCAAGGCATTCAAGGGAAAAGCACTGGGACCTTTTTAAAGTACTATAAGTTAACAAGGAAAATGTCCTCAAAAGATCATCAAGAAAATCTCCAAAAAGTTAGAACCACTTTGTTGTAGATTCCAGCTATCCTAATGGGTATTCCAATGATGCCTTCCAGAAGCATCAATTTGAGAAGGCAAGATGCCTTAACTACTTCTATATAAGGTGAGTCAGTTTCTAAATACTGAAATTTAAAACATTGGTCCTCACCTACTCTTGGAAAGATGCTGAGAAAATTAGAAGTAAAATGACTAAAAGCACCGTCCTCCAGAAGAAGACAGTCAACCCTGGGTTACTCATAAGTATCGTTGACCCTTGGACAACAATGTGGGGCTAGGGGGCCTACCCCCCCACACAGTCAACAATCTGCACGCAACTTCTGACTCCTCAAAAACTGAACTACTAATAACCTACTGTTGGCCAGAAGTCTTACTGATTTCATAAACAGCCAATTAACACATATTTTTTGTATGTATTGTGCACTATCCTCTTTTTAAAAAAAATTTTTTTTACCACATCAAAAACCAATGATGTATTGTATGGTGACCAACATAATAAAATTTTTTAAAAATTATTTATTTATTTATTTATTTATTTATTTATTTATTTGAGAGAGAGAGAGAGAGCAGGGGGGGCAGTGGGCAGAGGGAGAGAATCTCATGCAGACTCCCTGCTGAGTGTGGAGCCAGATGCAGGGCTCAATCTCATGACCCTGAGATCATGACCTGAGCCAAAATCAAGAGTCAGATGCTTAACCGATTGAGCTACCCAGGCACCCCTGTACTATGTTCTTATAATAAAGTAAGCTAAAAAAAAGAAAATGCTATTAAGAAAATTGAGGAAGAGAAAAGACATTTACAGTATTGGACTGCATTTATCAAAAAAAAAAAAAAATCCATGTGTGAGTGGATACCCACACAGTTCAGACCTACGTTGTTCAAGGGTCAGCTGTACTTGATTGCCAGTCCTTGCAAAACAACCTCATTCTTAGCAGAAGATGACTGCCCCGATCTATCTGCTTCCTTATTACTGATCAAGCCAGAGGAAAGGGCGCCTTCCATGGGCCCCTGGCTTCTTCCACATTGGCTCAATACATTTGAGCTGCTTACCTGTTATTTAATTAGTAGCCAGAGCTAACAGAATAAAGATATTTTGATTTAAATGTTCTAGTTAAATACCCATGGTGACACTCTAATACGTCTTGTCTTTTGCCTATAAATTGACTAATGAAATTATATTAACTGCTAGTGGGGTTTTCACTAGAATGATCTGCAAATAAAAAGTTAAGCTCAGTAAAGATAAAAAGAAAACACTCAGGAAAATGACCTCCGAAGGGAAACAAAGAAACTGATTTGGCCATCTCTTGGTCAGTCTCCTCAAGTTGAAACTGTAAAGTGGGAAGAGGTGAGATTGAGTTTTATGATATTCAAAGAGAAAAAGCACGTCTGGGTTCAGTACTATCGGAAGGCATGAAGTCACTACTTAATTCTTTGTTGCTCAAAGGTATGAGTTTCTCATCCTCAAGATTTCCTTCCCAAGGACACGATTCATGCAAAAAGAAACAAAAATGATCAATGCCCATCTATTGGTTTGGATGCAAAACAACAGCAGCAACAACAACAAACTTGCTAGTGGTCTTCCAACAAAATAGTAACAATTCCATGTGGGCAGACCTCATGCAGAATAATATCACTTGGACCTCACATTTATTAGAAAGCTTTTGCTACCTTCATAAATTGACTTTCCAAAAGACAGGGCAAAGCAAGATGGCATTGTAAAGAGGCTGTGTCAGGGAGAAAAAACTTATTTGGTTATTTACATTCCTGCTCCTGCTGGCTTGCCTAAACACAGGACTGGCTGTGTCTCCTTCTACCACCATCAAGAAACAATGGGACCCTGCAAATCAAATGTGTCATCCTCCACCCAGAGGCGCCTTCACAAGAAAGCAGGGTGTCAGATCAGACACCCAGAAGCTGTGACATCTGTAACTCAGTTAATTCCAATTAAAAGTACAAAAGAAACATAATAATAATAGTGATAACAATAATAATTTTTAAAACCCTGTATATTAGTGACACTGGAAGGAGGGGGGAAAACAGCTATTTTTTTAGCAACAGCTGTGTGGACTAATTTCTTTTTTTTTAATCACTCATATACTTTCAAAAGCATTCATTCCCAACTGCTGCCTTCCTACTGGCAAACCCAAGAAATTCAAAACATGTAAACAAGAATAGATTTGCCCTTAAATCCCAAGGTCAAAGTCAGCATCTGTTGTTTCAGAGAACAAGGAGGGCTTTCTTTTTGCTGGTTAGTTTGTTATAGGTTTTTTTAACAGAAAAAAAGTAAACACAAATTTTCTAGATGTTTCCCCATCGCTTTACGTGGTGCAAAATAGAGAAACCTGCATAAAAGAAAACAAACATCCAGTGGTTTGATATTTGAGTTGCATGGATGAAAGGCTGGCCATGCTGTGATTTTTTAAGCTGACAGGAAAATTCATTTTCACACCAAGTCCCCCTCATGCCATTTGGCTATTAAATTATTCAAGGAATTTCTCTGCTTATAAAGATTAATAACATCAACCCAAACCATTTCTGAAAAGTACTTTCACCTCCTGTAGGAGACAGATGGACAACAGGAAAGCAGCCTATCATATTACAGGCAGACAAAAAGATTTCAGATTACCAGATTAACACACCAGGCGGGGAAAGAATGATGGAAGGAGGAAGATATGGGATACTGACAAATGGAACCAAATATTCTTCAGTGCCTTCATTGCGAAAATAAACATAATTTGGAGACCACTGTATTTCAATTTTACCTGTTTCGAGCTCACAAACCCAGCTAATTAGCATAAATGTCAGTTCCAATTTAACCAAAGACTTTGACAATCTAGTGGAGCCTTATTAAAACACATTGGTATCAGGGGACAAAGGCACCACCTGCTTTAAAGGCCTTTTGTGTTCTAGTAAGAAATGTGTTTTAAAATCTGGGGTATATAGTTTGGATCCATAGTGTTGCAGATTGTGGGGGGTTTTTATTCGGTACTTCTATGTTATTTTAAATATCAGCATCCCTTGAGAAGATATTCTTGCGCCTATAAAACCTAACACTTCCTAATTACCAATTCTCTCATAGATGAAGGGATTTCCCAAAAGTTGTATTTCAGAAAGGGTCAATATGAAAAGATTATAATAATATTTAAAATTACAGATGAATTGTATTTGTAGATTCACAGAAGCAAGCAATGTTTACTTTTTCATGAATATATTTTTTAATTAAGTACTTAACTAATTTTAATTCCACAAATATACAAGAATCCTTCCCTTTTTTTAAAGTAAATAATTCAGAAAAAGGTCAAGTACCCTCCCCCCTGATCAATCCCACTCCCAACTATCATGGGTAAACCACTATTACCATTTAGTAAAAACACACCTTCCAGAACTTTTTACAAGCATTTTTTGGTATAATGTGCTTCTTAAAAAAAAAACTGGGATAATACTGTATCTTCTACAATTCCCTCTCACCATCCCAAATGGCTAAGAAAATAAATCAAATGCAATTTGAAAACTTGGTCCTACTTCTATTATACACATATGTAAGCACACAGGCAAGCATCCGTGTATATTTAAACACAAAATGGCACAAAAATAAGCCACTAAGAAAAAGCTCCTTTGTTCCTCATTAGTGCTTAGCTACCTAGGGAAGCTATAAAGCAGATAAAGCAAAAAATGCTCCCTTTCCACAACACAGCTTTAAATTTGGTATTCGTCTTTTTGTTTTTGTTTGCTTTTATTGGGGGGGGAGGGCTGGCACCAAACTAGAGATCACCTAACTGACCAGTGGGCTACATCTGGTCCACCACCTGTTTTTATATAGTGAGTTAAGACTGTTTTTACATTATTAAATGTTTGGAGGAAAATGTTTTTATTTATTTATTTTTTAAATGGGTAGCCTTTTATTCTTTTTTATTTTATTTTTTAAGATTTTACTTATTTGAGAGAGAGGCAGAGGGAGAAGCAGACTCCCTGCTGAGCAGGGAGCCCCATGCGGGACTCCATCCCAGGACCCTGGGATCATGACCTGAGCTGAGGGCAGACACTCAACTGACTGAGCCACCCAGGTGCCCCAAAGAATTTTTTTTCTCCTTTTTTTTTTTTTTAAGATTTTATTTATTTATTTGAGAGAGAGAATGAGATAGAGAGCATGAGAGGGGGAAGGGTCAGAGAGAGAGGCAGAATTCCTACTGAGCAGGGAGCCCGACGTGGGACTCGATCCCGGGACTCCAGGATCATGACCTGAGCCGAAGGCAGTCGCTTAACCAACTGAGCCACCCAGGCGCCCCAAAGAATATTTTTTAAAGATTGAGAGTCCATGATATGTGAAAGGTACATGAAATTCACATTTCAGTGTCCATAAGTGTCTGATTGGAACACAGTCATGCTCATGCCTTTGCCTGTTGTCTATAACTGCTTAATCACTCCAAAGGCAGTAACTGACTTAAGTTGTGACAAAGACTGTAATTCCACAAAGCTTGAAATATTTACTCTCTGGATCTTCACCGAAAAAGTTTGCCAACCTCTCTTTCAGTACATGAGATTTATTTTCCTAATATCTCACTTGTAAAACAATTCTTTATCTGCCATGTGGACTCTCTTTTAGTGAGTAAAGATGACCAGAAGTAGGCAGAGAGGCAGGAGTAGATAAAGGTCACTTAGCCCAGCAAACAGGTAATTCACATACGGACAAATCTCCAGCTTCTCTTTCTAGACTTTCTGAAAATTCTCTTGGTCCTAAGAGATTACTGACAATCTGCTATTGGAGTAAGGGTGTCATGGATTATGTGGCTAGAAAGTCTAACCCATGTGTCCACCTGTTGGCACCTGTGCTCCAGGTCAGTGCTGGGCACTGACAATGCCAGAGTCAGCAAGATGGACATCGTCTCTGCCCTCAGGGACTCTAAGCCCAGTACATGCCTCACAGCTGTGAGAAGCTATGAAAGCATAGGGCAGGGGACCGCACATGATCTAAGGGATGGGGTGGGATTAGAAGGGATTGGAGGTAATTTCACTGTCATCAGGTTGCAAACTCTTAAAAACCAAAGTGTGGTTACTGCACAAGAAATCAGGTAAGCAATGAGACAAACTGCCACCACCTCACTGTCTCTGTGTCCTTACCCTCTGTTCTTTATAAGCTACGATTAAGAGCAAAAGGAGCGTTTTAGTTTCTGATTAAGATGGGATCTCAACCCAGTTTATGACCAAGGTCAAACTATGTGAGTGCTCTGTACCACCAGCAGATAGTGAGTTTAAATTTCATTTTTTTAGTGTATCTAATCCAACCACCAAACCCAAGAGCCTGCCATGGAAAAAGGAAATGAGACTATGGTACATCCGGTAACCATCCAATGGCATTTAAAACAAAAAGCAAAAAAAAAAAAACCACTCTGCCTCATTCCACAGTGTAATCCCAGCAGCCACTCCCAAGTAGAACTCCACCCAGATAACAAAGGCTTTGTGTCCAAATAAAAGAAATCAACAGTATTTTTTTTATACACCTGAAATCCCCATACACACAAAGTGAGAAGAAGAGGAGAGGAAAGGGAAAAAGATGATTTCAGCAAGAGTCTGCAATCACAATGTAGGGTGGAATTTGGGTGAAGCTCTAGTAACTTCTATGTCCTGCGCCTTTAAGGCTTGACAATCTTCTGAGTAACTGAACTATGGGGACATTCGAATTAGGTCAGAGTCACTCTTACAGGCCTCCTTGGTGTCCTATGTTCCTGTTGACTTCATAGAGAACCAAGCAAGCATAAAAGGTCTCTAGAGTGAAGCAGCAACTGGAATCTGGGACAGAAAGAACAAAATGACTTCACATTGCTGCTACTAGGTCTCTGTTATTTACGCAGAAGGCTGAGTGAGCCCTATTGAGTGAAGTTGTATCTGACGGTATCTGCGCTGGTTTTCCCATTAGGGCCTGAGATGGTAGGGGTCAGGTGTTCGTTTTCATCTAATTGATGGTAATTAGGGGGGCTAACTTTGCCTACACAAAGAACTAGGTTTGAAAGTTAGGTTTTGTGATTCACCAAAGATAAAAATCATGAAAGAGAACTGGAGCTAGCTAAGCTTTCAGAAACACCAGGCTTTCTGAGCCACAAAGACCCAGACGTTAACTACCTCCAAAATGGAAAGATTAACCTAATCTTCAAGGCGAGGCCAGTTTGTTAAAAGGAACTCAGCTTGGCTGAGAGTGTGTCTAAGAGGTCAGCCTTTCTCTCTGCAAACAGGCGGAGACCAGCAAGACCATCTCTCCAAGAGAGGAGAAAGGAGAAGGTGCCCAAGACCCAGAGTGGCAAAGATAAAGTAACAATGGCTTAATAAGCAGAGTCTAAAGGCAAAATGACTCTGCTGACCAGGAGGCGCTTCTAGGGATTTAGTAAGGATTTCTGCGCATCTTGGTGACTCCAAGTATTCCTTTGCCATCAGTTAACATGAGTTGTAGCTAATAAAAGTTATTTAACAGGTAAACATTTCTGGACGTCCAGTTAAATTTAAACTTCAGACAAACTAACTTTTTAGTATAAGTATGCCCCATAACCAAGAATACAATATGGAATATACTTATACTGAAAAAAAAAAAACCAAAAACACGAGTTGTTTACCCAAAACTCAAATGGTCATACTTATTCTATATTCGAGTTTTCAAGTTATTCAAATATTACGTATGTAGAGCTATGGGACATACACTAACATGTTATTCATTGTTTATCTGAAATTTAAATGTAACTGAAAGTCCTGTAGTTTATCTGGCAAATTTAGTCGTGGCGAACACAAGCAGCCATGGTCAGTGACATCTGAAAGATTTCGGGAAGCAAAGGGCCATTCCTTCACATGCTAGAAGACCATTTTTGGAAGGGTTTATCTTGGACTTTGATTCATTCACTGATGCTTGTAGAAGGGCCAGGAGAGTGGGCATTTTTATCCTAAACCTGCTTTTCCACTTGTATGAAAAAGAGGCAAATGTTGCTGACACCAGAGACTTGCTCCAGGAAACAAACCTCAGAGTCCTTGCAGCATTGGGCCCACTCTGTCCCCAAGCATCCTCGCCTCCACCCTGCAGACACTGTAACGGCTGAGGTCCATGATACTCTCTTCGGTTTCTTGTGGGTTTAATTTTTTAGAGCTTTTCATCTGTGGTATGTGGCAGGAGAGGATAGTTGAAAATATTTCCAATAAATAGGTTGGGATTACACATTGCTGGTCCCGACAAAACCATCATGCCCAGAGTTCTGGGTAGACAAAGAGGAGAGTGGCCAAAAGTAATCAGTAAAACCAAGAGGAAAACTACAAACATGGTTTGAATCAATCTTTGCTTTAAAATGTTTTTAAAATAAATTAGCTCATTTCTTCTGCTTTATTATGTAATGTACGTGAAAAATAATTGGTAATCTTAGGCACTTGAACTGCCTTGAGTTACCTTTCTAGATATTTATTCTCCCTATAGAGTATTGTAGGCAGACATACAAAACAAGCAGGCATCTAATCTAAAAGAGTAGCAGTTTCTCTGTCAAGTGTCCTGAAGGCTTATGCCCATCTCTTTCTCCCACAGGGGAAAAAAAAAAGTTCCATTCAGATTCCCTAATTACTTAGGTTTAGACAAAACTATAGTCAGTAGGTACAATCTATGCCAGTGATTCTCAGTGATGTGCATAAAAATCACCTGGAGAGCTGTCAAAAACACAGATTGTTGCCTTCATCCCCAGAATTTCTAATTCTGTAGGTGTGGGGTTGGGTCTAAGAATCTTCATTTCTTAAAAGTTCCCAGATGATGCTAATTCTTCAGAGACCAGCCTTTGAGAAACCCGGGTCTGTGCAATTATAGGTAATGGTACTGTTTAATTCATTTGTTCACATTGAGTCCTTATGATTTATCACACCATCAAGGCAAACCACTCCTACCCTTGACTGTGCCCTTCCTAGATTCTTATCTTGTCTGCTTATATTTTTAGACTGTCTAGAAAGTCCCCAACTCATAAACACCATACTTAGAATCATCTCCTCCTACAGGATGTCTGCTCTGGCCCTTAAAAACCCCCGCTGCCAATAACACAAGAAGCAATGTAAAAAATGATGAATTTTTGGAGAATCTATGTGAAGAAAGGAAAGAAGCTATACCATCCCTGGGATGGGACTCCTACTTTAAGACCAAAAAAAAAAAAAAAAATGATTTCTGGGATGGATGCGGTAGGAGGATCCGTTATGCAAGTACACCTCAGTGTGATTTAGTTTAACCAGGCTGGGATTTTTCTTGTGCTACACTGAACCACAGCTGAGGTCAGAGAGGCCAGTAATCCTGAGCATAGACTTACGTACCCAGCAAACCGGGTGGAAAAAAAACACAAAGAACCTGTAGAAAATTGCGTCAGGGAGTAGCCGATAGATGGCGGCTACAGAGCCAACCCCGTGTGTGTGCTCACCAACTCCTTCTCTTGCCTCCTGAGCACATAAGCTCCCTTTCTTGGCCCCCTGCAACTAGGAGGAGTCAAGTGACTAGTCCTGCCTAATAGAATATGGGTAGAAGGGCTAGACAGTTCCAGGCGTGACCCCTAAAATGACCCATAAAGATGGACACTCTCTCTCTTGAGTTGACTCTGCAGGAGTCTCCTGGAAGGCCCCAAGGGACATGGTGTGACTGGATAAGGGTAAGCAGTATACAGCGCTTAGAGGAGGGCTGCCCATCCAGGACACTAGTCCTGGGCTCGGCAAGAACAACAAACAGACTTCAGAGCATTAAGCCACTGAGATTTGGTGGTTGTCACTGCAGCATAGCCTAGCCTTCCCTAACTAATACAGCTACATAAGAGAAAGTGTAACAATTGTCCCTTCCTCATCTGAGCCAAACCAGATGGATGCCACATCCTGTTCTTCTGTATTACATAGAATCTATCCTGCCTTCGCTCCAGACCAGTAGCTCTCAAACTGGCTCATTAAGAAAATCACTGATTTGGGGAAAAAAAAAAAAAAAAAAATCCTGAGCTCTCTCCAAACCCACTGAATCAGAATCTCCAAGTCTGAAACAGGCCACAGCCGACTGGCCTGCCTGGGGCTAAACTGAAATGTCTCTTTCCGAGGGCCAGTTTTCCCCTATCTGGAGACCTTGGGTATGCCTTGCCAGGTGCAGAGTTTAGGACATTTTGGAAGGCTTATTAATCTTTACCGAATTATTTTTGAAGTGAGGATTTTAAAATTATGTATTGGCAGGAATCAAATATTCAAGTGTAATAGATTTAATTAATTTAAAAGCTTCTCTTTTAAGATGATGCAATAATTGGCATAAAGCCAAATATGTATGAAGTACCTACCAGTGAGAAAGATTTAAATGCTCAATTAAAACAATTTGAGTTTTATTGGCTGTGAAGGAGGTATTTAAATATGTCAACAAGATTGACTCCCCAAGCTCTCCAGCCTGGGAGTAGTTTCTGCCTACCTTTCCTCACCCCCTTTAAAGGAGTTTCTGTGCCCCTTGAGGATAGGGGCAGTGGACTTGGGCCATCACTGGAAGTCATTGAGGAAGCCCAGCCTGAGGATCCACTCTTGGTCAGAGGATAAGATCCCCATCTGAATTGTCTAAGACTGCCAATTCCTTGTTGAATTGGCACCTCAGGGCCTTTGCACTTACTGTTTCTGCTGCAGTCTTCCTCTAGCTGTCTGAAAGACTTGCTCCTGCACTTCCCTTATGCTCAAATGTCACACTATCCTTGAGGCCTTCAATGAAGCAAGAACCTCTCACCACACACACACACACACACACACACACACACTTCCTTGTGCCCTATTTTATTTTTCCCTCTAGCAGTTTCACCATCTGACATGGTAAATGTTACTTGTTTATTTGTATATTATCTATTTCTCTCACTTACATGAGTTCCATGTATCCTTAGGGTTTAGAAGCTGGCACATAAGTGTGTGCTCAATAAATATTTTGAATGAATAAATAACCAATCCTATCCTTCAAAGTTTAGTCAATTTAAATAATCTGAGTATTTGGGGGGCTTTAAATAAAAGATGAGTATGGACTGGCCCTGGTATATTGGCGATACAAATGAGAGGGTTTTCTTAGGATGAGACTGGATGGTTCTCATCCCATACTGTCTAGTAATTTGCTCCATTTTGGGCAAATTTGCCACAGAAGTAAGAACAATCGATCTAAAAGAGTTGCCCCCAAAATGTTTAATTTCTCATGTCCAGAAAAATATATTTAAACTGAATACTTTTGTTTTCTGTTTGCAAATTTATATTTTAAAACACTACATATATGCAAGCCTGCAGATAAGCTGTGTTCTAAAAACATGTAGTAACTCAGGGCCTGATTCCCCTCAAAGGGATGTAATTAGGTGGCCTGGTGGCCAGTCCACGAGCTACTAAAGTGACTCTACCCCAGCCCCCAATAATAGTCATCTGACATAGGAAAGCATGTCCCGGTCAGGATGAGAGGGCTAAGAATGTCTCCCTCCTCCAATTGTGTCAATGCAGGAATAGCTGCAAGCAACACTGCAAAGAATTCTAGGTTTGACTTCAATGTCCTACCAGGACCTTTCTAATCTCTCCGAGGCCACAATCTCAACCGCTAAGAGCCCAACCTCATCTTCAATCAGTCTTTCAGAGGGAGAAAGTGTAACCATTAAAATACTCTTTAGAAATTGGTTCGATGGGGCGCCTGGGTAGCTCAGTCAGTTGAGGGTCTGACTCAGTTTCAGCTCAGGTCATGATCTCACAGCTGTGAGATCAAGGGCCGTGTCAGGGTCTGTGCTCAGTTGGGAATCTACTGGAGATTCTTTCTCCCTCGCCCTCTGCCCCTGCCCCCTACTCACAAGCATGCTCTCTCTCTTTCTCAAATAAATAAATAAAATCTTAAAAAAAAAAAAGAAAAAGAAATTTGTTCAAGGGGATTAGCAGAAAAACAAACTGCATAATTCTTTGCCCATGAAAATTATTGATACTTAAACAAAAAAAAATTTTCTGTAATAAAATTTACAAGAACACAAAACCAAAAGACTAATATTTAATTTCATTGCCATTTATATCGATCATTTACAGATCATTACCATCTTATGCTAAACTCGAGTTGCTATAGTGAGATGAAGCATTTGAAGACAGCTGGTTTGGATCCCAGCTTTTCCATTAACTGCCTTTGTGACCTTCCTGGGACAAGTGCCCCAACTTGCTTGAGACTCCTCAGTAAAATGGGAAAAAAATGGAATGTATCTCTCTGGTTCACCTTGAGAGTTAAATAATGCCTTGCCCATACTAAGTGCTCAATTCAAATAATTGTTAAGTGCTGCTTTCATTTTTTGAAATTATCTAATATTACAGTAAATATTTTTCTTTGTCTTATGAGACATTAAGATTGCAATTTTGGTGGCTCAGTCAGTTAAGCATCTGACTCTTGATCTTAGGCTCCACACTGGACGATTTTACTGCAGTTTAATTATTTTTCACTAATACATTCCAAAAATTAAAAAAAATCTTTTAAAGAAAAATAATGTAGTAGAAAACATCAGGACTTCCGACAGAGATATGTATCCAAATCTTTTACTAATGAGCTGAATGTCCTTGAGCCATTTACCGTGAACTCTATGAGTTTCAATTCCCTCACATATAAAAAATGAGAACAAAAATTCCGACTTTCAGCATTGTCGTGAGGATGAGAAATGAAAAAGTAAGAGCCCCTAGCATATAATTGGCCCCACTGATATTCTGAAGGAGTAGATGACAAAATGAAGAAAATACAAAAATCAATGCCTCTTCATTTAGGCCAGTCATTAGCTAACGATCAGTCACTGTGAATGAAAAAAAAGCCTAGTAAAGTCAATAAAATGTGAAGCCTAATTCATTTTTACAATATGACCTACTTTCAGCTATTTTTGACTCACATGAACGACCAATGTTACAAGGAACTGATTCTGCAAAGACTGTTCATTAAAAGCATTTTCTTTTCTTTTCGTTATGGCTTTCAACTTTGAGGGGTTTAAAAAAAAAAAAAAGATTTTCAGTTTCAGTTATAAGCATCCACTGAAAGACTCCTGGTACTAATCTTACAGTGTGATTTTCAAAATCTATGCAGTGTCAAAGGTTGCTGCAGATGGGGGGGGGGAGGACTTGAAGCTAATCGGTTTTTAATTCCACTCAATTATGCACCTTCCATCAGGCAGCTCTGAATGCCCTAAATAGATTATTTAGATCTTAGCATTTGAAGGTTCACAAAAATAAAATTCTGAATGATCTTCTCCCTTCTTACGAAGTACCAGTAGATACACCTCGGTTTGTGATCTGTGGAGAAGACCTTGCTGTGCTAGTTTTTCACTTGGGAAACAAATGTGCTTATTAGATACTGACCCCAAATCACTTAAGTGCCATTGAATCTTAGACAACAAAACAGCTGAAGAAAGATATTTTCAGCTGCTTTGGAGTATCTTTGTAAAGAGCCATTGTTCTTTCTCTCAGGGGCTATGGCATTCTTTAGCCCAATCGAATCTACCTGCTAACCAAGATGGAAGAAGTAAGGCCTATTTTCCCAAAGGCTAAACAAGGATTGATGACTGTCAAACTAATTGTCTCTTAATTTTCTTTTCTACTCCCTCTCTGGCTGGTCTTCTAGAGGTAGAGTTTATAGATTTTCCCTTTGTTCAGAACGTTAACTCAGAAAGCAGCCATACACTAACAACAAAGAGTGGGGTCTTGGTGTTTTGGGTTTTGTTTTTGATATCCCAGGGACTCCGCCTTATAAACCTGAGGACGGATGGGGACATTTTATAACTGGTCCTTCAGACCCACCATCCCAATGACAATGACAGCAAAGGATTCATCATGGCACCCTCTTTATCCTAACAGACCCCTGAGTTAAAAGACCCACGGGGCTCCTACCCAAAGAAGAGTCGATGGCGAGTGAGCCGATGGCACAGATCCGCTTGTCCTCATTTCAAAATAAAGAGACAAAAGACATACACGGTCCTCTCATAAGAGACTCTTAATCGCAGGAAACAAACTGAGGGCTGCTGGAGTGGAGGCGGGTGGAAGGGATGGGAGGGCTCGGGGATGGACACTGGGGAGGGTATGTGCTGTGGTGAGCGCTGTGAATGGTGTAAGACCGTTGAATCACAGACCTGTACCTCTGAAACAAATAATATATGTTAAAAAAATAAAACTTTTTATTTTTACTGAGTAAAAGAAGCCGGTCATAAGAGACCACATATTATATGACTCAATTTATATTAAATATAGACTAATCTACAGAGACAGAAAGTAGATTAGTGGTTGCCAGGAGATTGGAGGAAGGAGGGTATCAGGAGATGGTAGTAGTAGTAAAAGGGTATGGGGTTCCTTTTTGAAGTGATGAAGATGTTCTACAATTAATTGTGCTGATGGTTACACATTATCTGCGAATATACTAAAATCCACTGAATTGAATCGATGAATTGATAGTATGTGAGTTATATATCAAGAAAGCTGTTTTTAGACAAGTACCATATGATCTCACTGACATGAGGAATTTGAGAAACAAGGCAGAGGATCATAAGGGAAGGGAGGGAAAAATGAAACAAGACGAAACCAGACAGGGAGACAAACCATAAGAGACTCTTCATCTCAGGAAACAAACTGAGGGCTGCTGGAGTGGAGGCGGGTGGAAGGGATGGGAGGGCTCGGGGATGGACCCTGGGGAGGGTATGTGCTGTGGTGAGCGCTGTGAATTGTGTAAGACCGTTGAATCACAGACCTGTACCTCTGAAGCAAATAATACATTATATGTTAATAATTTTAAAAAAGAAAAAAAAGAAGTAAATAACAGAAAAACCAATGCTATAAAGTGCCAGTAGTGACTAAATTTTTGAAGTTAACACAGAAGGCTTTGAAACCATGACATGAAAACAAGATTTTGTGCTCCTCTGAAACGGCAGTATGTGTGCTAATCCCAATGAGGGAGAAAAGCATTGGGGATTGTTAACTAGTACCCAACCGACGGGTGAAACAACTCCTCTCCTCCCTGAGTGCAGAAAGGAGCCCCACCGTGCCTTATACTACAAATCCACCAAGGGCCACCAGCTCCCGGGCCACTCCCTGGCCCCTTCCTGTAGAGCTTCCACTCAGGAATAAACATGGCAAAGATAACCTCTCAGATACCAGCTGCTGTCATTTCTTAATGTTTGCTGGGATGGCTTGACTTGCTAACATGACAGGGTTGATTATTTTTAGCTTTCAGCTTCGGTGAGTTGATCAGTCAAAACAAAGGATTAAAATAGCACCTACTTGGTAAATTCAATTTCAGATGACTGCATCTTAAACCCATTATAGACTCCTATAAACCTGACTATTACATGGCCAAGGAGGTTTGAGAAGAAATAATAAAGTTCTAGCTCAAAAGAGGCAGGATGAATAGCTTCTTTTGTCTTAAATAGGAGTCTATTTTGGAATCAGATCTCAAAGTAAGTCAACGATAAACAATAGATTCATTTAAGTCATTTCAGGACAAATAGCAACGAGCGTTTAAGAGAGTGTCTGAAAGTTCTAATGTTCCGTCTAGTACATGTGAAATGCTTGAGATCTCAGTTAAATGCAGCATTACAAATTAGTAAGAAAGTAAGCAAATGGTCATCCAAGTCACATATGTTTTATTCTTTGAAAACTTCCTTTAAAATAACCTAGGGATGCCTGGCTGACCCAGCCAGTAGAGCATGTGACTCTTGATCTTGGGGTTGTGAATTCAAGCCCCACGTTAGGTGTAGAGTTTAGTTTAAAAATAAATAAATAATAAATAAATAAATAAATAAAATAACCTAAATAAATATGAAAAATTATCCTGTGACAATGTAAGCCAGAGAAAGCTGTTTTTAATCATTTTTGAATAACTTATTCTAATTCTTAAAAATAATGCAAGTATAGGGCGCCTGGGTGGCTCAGTTGGTTAAGCGACTGTCTTCGGCTCAGGTCATGATCCTGGAGTCCCTGGATCGAGTCCCGCATCGGGCTCCCTGCTCGGCAGGGAGTCTGCTTCTCCCTCTGACCCTCCCCCCTCTCATGTGCTCTCTCTCTCATTCTCTCTCTCTCAAATAAATAAAATCTTTAAAAAACATGATAATAATGCAAGTATAGAGTAAACTGGGTAAGGTATACTGGAACACCTTTGTAACTTTTCTCTGAAAGAGAAAAGCTATTCTAAAATTTAAAAGTTTATTTTTTAAAAGTTTCGTTTTACTGGAGAATATCTGGAAAAAATATAGAAAATTATAAAAAAAGAAAATACCTATAAAAGTAGGCATACATATAACTATAACTCTGTATGTATATATATATATAGTTTTATATCCTGTCTTCTTTGGATATTATGGCATTTTCCCATATAATTAAAAATTCTTCATAAATATTCTTTTAAAGGGCTCTTATCATTATCTCTTATGGTTAAACCCAAAATTTGTTTAATCATTCTCCTACCCATGGAACATTTAACTTGTTTATTATTTTTAGTTATTGGAATTAGCCTTACAAACAATACCACTGTGCATATTCCTGATCATTTCTTCAAAGACGGATGTACATTTTTAGACATGGCCCAACTGCTTTCCAGAAAATTAATTTATTCTTAAAGAGCATGCATCACCCAACCTCAGCTCCAAGGATTGTCACACATGACAACCTTCCACGATGGAAGGCAGCCAGTTTAGCGCTAGGGCTCTTCCTGGGAAGAGCCTCAGGACTGACTATCTGCTGTGAGTCAGGGCTGCTAGAGCCAAAGAAAGGTGTGAGATGCTCAAATGTCTCCAGGTAATCCTTCTGCCAGCCAACCACCTCCTGATTCCACTATAACCAAAAGCCAAGTGCATTTACTCAAACAAAATCCACTAAAATCGGAGTGAGGGGAAGAATGGCTGAGACAGAAAGATTTTACAAGGGTTTGAAGGGTCGTATTTGGCCCAAGATTATTCTCAACAAATGAAATGCAGACAGAGATACTTGGATATTGTCTATAATGATTCTGGGGGAAAAAAGAAAAGAAAAGAAAAAGAAAACCTCAGCTGGGGGTAGGAATATCGTTTCCCTAGGAGTTACTTGCAAATTTGATGGCACTTTACCTCGGCAGAATGACAGGAAAGCAATACAAGGGGGAAGGAGGCGAGGTGGGGAGACTAGAAATCTGTGAGTTCCAGAGGAGAGAGAAGAATCGTCCTGCTCAAAATGTCAAAGGCATAGTGACATTCTTGAAGATCACTTTGACCAGAACAAGAAGCAGAGGGGCTCTTTTAAATTTAAATTCAAATTTAGGGCGCCTGGGTTGGCTCAGTCAATTATGGGTCCAACTCCTGATTTCGGCTCAGGGTTATGAGATCAAACTCTGCCTTGAGCTCCATGCTGGGTGTGAAGCCTGCTTAAGATTCTCTCTCTCTCCCTCTCTCTCTGCCCTTCTACCCCCTCCCCCCCAAAAAATTATAAATTCAAATTTAACATTTGGAACTTTAACATAAAATCTGGCTTCTCTCAGAAAATTGGAAGACCTGACAACATTGAGCCTAAATTCCCATAGCAACAAATGCTGGGAAATGAGTAGTGGTTGCCCCCTTGATCCAAGAAGACCGATCAGTGTCGTGCATTAGAATTACCTGCCTGTCAATCCCCTTCCTAACCACAAGGTCTTTCAAGGAGTTCCTCCATTCCCTCAACTGGGAAAATTCTAGGAAGGCTCTAAGTAGCGCCCTTCCCCCTTGTCCCCACGTTCAATTACCGGAGAGATACAACACTGGGAGCTCCTCCTGCCAAAGGTCGTTGTCACTCTGGGGCAACATGTTTGTCTTTTATTCGCCATTTCCTGGCCAATTGAGCTGGACAACCCAGAAGTTCTCTTCCTGGAGCCTGAGAGCAAGTTTTCCAGTACCAGAGTCTTGTTTCTTCTCCAACACCATCACCACCATCATAACCATCACCACCTGCCCCCAGACCAGTCAAGCATCAGTGTCTCCTCCTGAAAGAACCCCCACTCCAAACGCCAAAGGAACTTCACAGGTGCACCAGAAGCTCCAAACTAAAAAGCCTTAGCAGAGCATGGGGCCAAGAAGAAAGAAGACATAAACAACATTCAGGACACCCTGCCAAAGAAAAGAATCCTCCCAGATCCACATCTCTGGTCCAGACTCTGAGATTACCTCTCCTATGGCCTTGGCCTTGTCCCTTAGTCCCTCAAAGTTCCAGTTTCCCCATCTGTAAAACAGGGATAACAAGACATCCTTCACAAGGTTGCTGGGAGGTGTGAACAGGGATCATGAATATGCAAATGTCCTTCCTACAGCTCAGGCTCAGGAAATGCCAGGCAAATGTGAAGCTAGTTAATAATAATGCTTTTACTTGCTCTGCACCTGAGCTAACATGTCCCAGTCTGGACAGCTGCACCTGGGAAAGCAAAGTATCAACTGCCTTATCTGCCCGTGGGCATAGGGCATTATTAGCTGCTTCCTGTAACTTCTGGTATCAAATGGGGTCATTTCTTTTATCATTGTTTATTCGACGATGCTTTGAACAAGCATTAACTACACCTACAATGTGCTAGGGGCAGAGATACAAAGGGGAAAAATCACAACTGCAAGAAATCAAAGTATAGTGACAAAAACAAGCAGATATAACTTATAATTAGCCCTTAGTCTAATACATCCCCTATCAGTGAATTGTAATGGAGCGCAGGGAAGCGGGGCTGATTGATGCCTCCAAGCTAAAGGGGGCCAACAGATCTGGAAGGAAAAGGAGAGCTTTAAGTTCCACCTAAAGGCTGACCGGAAACTCACCCAGAAGACAAAAAGAAGAGGTGCGTTTTAGACAGAAGGCCCAAAAACGAAGCCATGGAGAAAGGGTCATGGTGCTTTTGAGGAAATACAAGGAGTCGGCATAACTAATGCAGGTGTTGGGGAGGGAGTGGGGCAGGGGTTAAGCTCCAGGAGAGAACGCCGCTTGGATTTTGGAAATAAGAAGGGTTTTAAGAACTAGCAGGAGGTGTCCAATTTGGCTTTTAGAAAGAGATTACCCAAGCAGCCTGTATGCTGTCCAGTTTCTCTCTCCCTCTTTCTCTCCACATACACACAAGGGCCCCTCCCTGAGGAGATGGGGTGAAAGGAAAAGAATATTGGAGAAGGTGCTTGGGGAGGTTGAAGGCGCATAATGGAGAAGAGAAGGCAGCACAGACACACAGAGTTCCTGGCAGGACCTGTGGGCTCCAGATACTTTTCAGGCTGTAGGACTGATATCCCTGGATATCCACACCAGGGATATCCAGAAATGGTCTTGCCCTGCAAGGATCTCAAAAATGTGACATTCAGGTACAGTGTGGAAGAACCTTCTAAAAATAGGCTGGAATCAAGCTGCATTTCCGGCCTGTTCCTCCTTCTTCCTTTTAAAGATTAACTACCCTAAGGCTGTGCCAAACAAAACGAAACAAAAAGGAGGGTGGGTCAGGTTAACAGACTCCTGAAGGCCTGAGCAGGCACTGTTGTTTACTCACCAAGGCTGACAGCATCATACTGTTTCTGTGCCTCAAACATGCCAGTAATTCCCTTAGGGAGAAGTAAAGTGTGATGGGAGGGTAGCTTGTATTAAATTTAAAAACCTGAGTCCTGAAACAGTTGATCTTTATAAGTTTTGGGCGTTTTGACCATCAACTGTCACAACCCCTCTGATGAAGGAATCTATTACTTCTACTTGTACTCACCACAGATCACCATCAGTTGAGGTGATTTTCAGAGTCTTTTTTTAAGTTCATGCCCAACGTGGGGCTTGAACTCACCACCCTGAGATCAAGACCTGAGCTGAGATCAAGAGTCAGACACTTAACCGACTGAGCCACCTAGGTGCCCCAGAGTCTTTTTAGAGAGAGATGATTAACAATGTGTCCCCTCAAACATGCTCTCCTAAAAGCCAGTCACTAGCAACCTTCCATTAGCTGGGTTAATATTGGAAAATCTCTCTAATGTAAAAGGGTCTAGAACTAACACAAAAGGGGCCAGGGCAAGGTCACATTTTATTTATATTTCCATCCCCAAGGGCAAGTACAGTGCCTGGCATACTGTTGGCATGCAATAAAATTTTGTTGAAAGGCTAGACAAATAAAAGAGAATGTGTAGATTGTTGATTAATTTAGTAAGACAATTTCCAAATTTTTGGATTTTAAAAAATTGGTGTACGATTTATATATAATAAAATTCACCCTTTTAAAGTGTACAGTTTGATGAGTTTTGACAAATGTATATAGTCATGGAACCACCACCACAATCAGCCCTCCAAAATTCCTCATGCTCCACTGTAGTCAAGTCCCCTCCCCATAGTACTGGTCCATGACTATGGTTTGCCTTTTCTAGAATGTCATATTAACAGAATCACAGAGTACATAGCCTTCGAGGCTGCCTTTTTTCACTTAGCATCATGATTTTAGCTCTGCCTATTTTGCTGCTTGTATCAGTACTGCATTCATTTTCATTGCTGAGGAGTATTCTGTTGTTTGGATGTTACACAAATTGTTTTCCTACTCTCCCATTGATGGATACTCAGATCGTTTCCAGCTTTTGGTTATTATAACTAAAGCTGCTAGGAACATTCCCATATAGATCTTTGTGTGGGCACATGTTTTCTCTCTCCTGGGTAAATACCTACAAGTGGACGTGCCTGGTCTTATGGTAAGCGAACAAATAACTTGATAAGAAATTGAGAAAGTGTGCTCGAAAGTAGCTCTTTCATTTTATATTCTATCAGCAATGCATGAGAGTTCCGGTTGCTTCATATACTTGCTAACATTTGATAGTGTCGGTCTTTTTAATTTTAGCCATACCCACAGTGAGAAGCATAACTCACTGCGATTGTAATTTGCATTTGCCTAATGACTGATGTTGGGTATCTTTGCGTGTGCTAATCTGGCTGCATATAACTTCTCTGGTGAACCAAATATTTTTTTTTGAACCAGATATCTTTTAATGAAAATTAAAGTTACATTATTCATGTAGATTTTTCCAATATATTTTAATTAATATTCGAAACTGACAAAATACTTTTTCATTGTCTTCTGTTTTTCATGGACAATTTCTAAGATGAATTAAACACTTTTTTGACCCCTTAGCGTTCTTAACCATTTTCTTACAGAGATGACTGAGGCATGGCCCCCATACCAGTCGACTATGTTAGTTTACAACTATGTTAGTCGAGTAAATTAGGTTTGTGTTTCATTTTCACAGTCTTTCTCTCTCCTTCTCGTCAGGGATACTACTTGTTGCTGTCCCTGTGCTTGTCTAAAACTGCACATTGTAATCTGCTGTATAATTAGCCACGAGCTTATGTAATTACTTAAGAAATGAGCATAAATGGCTCTGAGTACAGGTCTGAAGGTCTCTCCAAGAATCAGGCCCATAGGCTTCTCCCAGGTACCTGATGACACGCATTTTATGGCTTATTTCCAGATCAGGACTCTGCTTGAGAGATAGGTCAAGTCAGCTGAGAAATGCCCCCCAGGATCAGGGAAGAGAATCTCTCTCAGCATTTCCAGATATACAGAAAGTTTGGGGAGGACTCAAAGTTTTGGGGAACGCAACTCTGATGCACTCCAGAAGGAACCAATTTTTCTCTTCTACGGCTGTAATGATACCAAGTAAAATACAGTTCATGCTCCAGTACAGTGTCTTAAAATAAGTTCCCAGCTCTCCTTTTTGTTGGCCACAGTTCCTCCTGGCAGAGAGCCTCATGCTGACCTAAACTCCCATAGGGATAAGAAGCAGGGGCACCTCCTGCCTGGAAAGTTCTGGATTCCAACGCGACTCCACCCCTCCCAGCGACTGCGACCCCACTGCCGCCGGTTTCCTCATCTATAAAATGACTATAAAGTACATACCGCCCACCTCAGAGCACCTTGCGCCCGTCAAACAGGAAAGAACGTGAGTGTGCTGTGTCAACAGTATCTGACTACGGGAGACCAGTCTTACCACCATGGCTCAAAGGGAAGCCTGACTCATGCCAAGGCAGAAAGTTCCTATGAAGAAAAACAACAACAAATACACAAATACCCTTTGAACAGGACCGAGGAAGGACAAGAGCCTCCCAGTGAGACGGAGCGACACAGGTGCCGTCTCGGGAGGAGGAGAAACAAAAACAGGTTGTGAGCAGAGAAGAAGCAAGAGACCCCGATAAGCAAGGGTAAGGAAGGGACAGGAAGTCCAGAGGCTGAATGAAGAAACAGCAACGCTGGGCATGGCTTAACCCTGGCCTGCTGTCCACACAGCGACAGCCACAACCTGGAGTTTGCAGTGGGCAAGTCTTCCAGGGAAACTTCAGCTCCCTCATTCCCACTTCAGTGTCGCTTATCCATCAGAACAGATGCTAATTACATATACTTCCCACCTTCTTACTGCATCTCCTAATAGAATTTTTATCCCAGCCTGAGCTTCTCAACAGTCTAAAGGAGATCATCTGTTTAGAGGAAGTGCCTGGTCATTCGATTACTTCTAGAAATATTTCCTCAAGATTTTCCATGCAAGCAACAGACCTTCAGAAGGCAAAAAGATTCCTAGACTCTTCCCAGAGTGAACACTTCAAAATACCCTTGGGATCAATGAGCCGGAGCCAAACAAAATAGGACGCTGACGGTGAACCCTAGTTCTGGGTTTTTTTTTCCTCTAATACCATCCTAGCTGGAGCAGGAGGGAAAGAGGCTGTTCCCACAAAGAGAACAATAAATCCATTTAGCAGTTTAATCTGCCCTTTCAACCATGTACCTCCAAGTATCTAATTCTATCAGGTCCTTTTATATGGACCCATTTTTCTGTAATCATTATCGCAATGTGATTGAAGAAAGATAGATTCATCATGTGGCTTCCTCCCTTAAGTCTTTTATGTTCAATCAACCAACAATTAAATTTTAGATAATACTGCACATGCTAAATCCTCTGCTCTCCCTTGCCTTGTCTCTAAACTGGAGAAGGTTTCGTTTCAGTAAAAATAACAGGTGATATGTACAAGATGGGTGTGCATAAAATTCCATCATAGTTCATCTTCTCTACAAAAACAGTAACCTCTCTCAATTTTCTAAGATCATTCGTAGTGATAAAAAAGAAAGCCAGACTTTACCAGCAATGTGTAATATGTTAATAATATCCCTCAGAAACTATTCATTAAAAATTATTATTGTTTTTTTATTAAGTTCCAGGAAATGCACTCAGCTCTTTACAAGAATTGCTTCACAATCCTAAAGTGTGGTAAGTACTGTGATTAGTTCAATTTACAGGTGAGAAAACCGAGGCTCAGAAATGTTAAGGAATCAATTCAAGATCTCAAAGGCTTTGAGAATGGAAGAGCTAATATCTGAATCTAGGACTCCAGAGCCCAAACTCATAATGACTATGTCATAGCTGTTTGTCTTATTTTCTTTCTCCCATCCCTCTCCCATAATGCTCATCCTTCTTTTCTCCAAAATTTATGCATTCCCTTAATAAAACTTTATTGAAAACCTATTAGAATACATGCCAGGCAGGAGGCTAGTTGCTGTAAGGCATCCCTGAATTCTCCATTTCAGTCACTGGCACTAAGTTAACTCCTATCTCCCATAACCCAGTATGAACATCCAGGTACCAGCACTAGACCCCCATTTGTAGGATGAGCTAGGTGCTCCTTGTTTGGACCAATGCGACCTTATACCAGAAAAATGCATTTCCAGGCCTTTCCTCCATGACTTGATGGTAAGTCACCATTGCTAGGAGCTTGGCTCTGGCCTTGTGCATTCTGAGAGTCAACTCTGTCCCTTCTCCACACCTGAGTCTCTATTCCAGCTCAATATCCCAGTTTTGCAAGACCCAGGGCTCTACCATGCCTTTGTCAGTTCCATCCAAAGAAGATTTTCCTCACTAGAAGGTAAGTCCCCTGGGAGCAGAGATCTGCCTGTTCATGGAGGCATTCCAAGCTCTGAGCACAGTGCCTGGTACGCAGTAGACCCTGGATGGTATCTGCTGGTGGAAGAGACTCGGGTCCTTCGGCTGAAACCCTGATGGCCATGCTGCTTCCTGAAATAATCCTGATACTTACTTTCTCTTTTTCTGCCTTAAGACCATCTCAGCAGATTTCTTGGGAAACTCCCTACAAGTCCCTGGAAACCCTGAAGCCAGGTGACGACCAGAATCAGTCTGGTGCTGTAATTTTCAGATTGTTTGCCTTGGCTTCTGGACTAGGCCTTCTGGCCGCACCTGCAAGGTATATTCGTTGGCACATCCCAGGTCCTGGGCTGGTTTCCAGCCCCTCCCAGCCGGCCTTGTTTGACAGTGTTCATTGGTTTTTGTCTAGTTTTATCTAGAAATATTTTTTATATAATTATATACAAAAATCATATAAAATTCATAGAAATATAAGTTCAAAGATGTCATAGCAAGAAATTAGAGTGGATAATAAAACTGTTCAATAAAATAGGGCAGATACACACAATGGGCTTTAATTCAGCCATCAAAACATCATAAAGAATTCTGATGACATGAGAAAATGCTTATACAAGAAGTTATAAGGTGTTACATGTAGTATGATCCTGCCTATGTGAAAACACATTTTTAAAAAGACCAGGAATAACAGTGGATTTATGAATGATTCAGGTTTTTCATTAACATGTTTCTACCTATTTCTATATTTCCACAACAAGCATATATTACTTCCATAATATGAAAAAAAAAAAACCTGTAAATTTCATGTTACAAATGTGTCCTAAAGCAGATATCCCTGTGCCTTGACAATACTGGATTCAAGTTTCTCAGCCATTAGAATCTGAGTTACTAGCCTATGGTTATCAGGAAACCAATTAAATAAAACAAAATGAATACAATTTGAATTTTAATTTACTCCCTTTTTATTTCAAACTAGTGAATAAGTCTATAGACTGGGGTAGGGTACGGCCTGCTCACATGGCACAGAGCTCAAGTCTTACGGAATGCCTGACACCATGCCCTGTTAATTACACTTACTTATGGACTTTACTCATTTCTCCCAAAAGGCTATCAAGTCCCTAAGGATATTCCTGGAGTGCCTAACACAGAACCCACACGGTGCCTATTGAGTGAATTAATTTTCAGAGTATACCAAACTAGTTCCAAAGCAGTCAGCTTCTTTCAAAGTTACCATAGAGAAAAAAAAAATTAAAAAGCAAATAAACAAACAAACCCAGTAAGTCTAATGGAAAAAAATCTCTATTCGGTCAAAATGTCCCTCCTTGGGGCACGTGGGTCTGTCAGTCGGTTAAGTGTTGGACTCCTGGTTTCCACTGAGGTCATGACCTCAGGGTCTTGTAGAGCTCCACCCTGAGCATGGAGTCTGCTCAAGATTCTCTCTTTCCCTCTCTCTCCCCCTTTGCCCCTTCTCTCACGTTCTCGTGCTCTCGCTCTCTCTCCCTCTCATAAATAAATAAATAAATAAATCTTTTTTTTTTTTTTAAAGTCCCTCCTCTATCTCTTTCATCACAATAGCATAGAAATCCTTGGTCTTTTAAAATAAAAAACAAACTACAAATTCAGAAATAAGCAAGCTGCCTCTGTAAGGCTGACCAAAGTTCTGAAAGAATGAATGAAGAAAGCTATTTAAGAGGTGGATGGGAATTAGGTGAGGTATCTCAATAGTCCAGTTGATCAAACTGCCAAGTTACTGGGAGAATCAGCTCAGATACTTATCATTCAGGCTATCCCAGGGCGATTTCAGGAGCACAAATAGATTTCCTACATCATAAGCCTGCCAGAACACCACATCCCACTCAAACATTCCCATCCACTAATGAGTGCTTTAAGGTTCACAGTGTAGTAAACAACCCTTTCTCTAAAATGTTTCTCAATATAGGTTAGAGGAGTAAACATTTTCGATGATATGTGGATTAATATTTCTAGATTAATAAATATGCATTGATTTTAATGTTGATTAGAAAGTATATAACAAAGACTGCAACACTGTAAGTTTATGCTTATCAAAATAGTTGTAAATCAGGCAAAAAGAGTCAATTTAAAAAATACTCTTTAGTTAGTACAGTACAGATGAATTTGTCAAATCTCATTAAGTGTACAACTTAAGAATTTTACATTTCATTGTATGGAAATTCTACCTCCATTTAAAAAAAGAAAGTAATATAAAAGAATGGGTTGTGTGCATATTTAGAAGAAATTCTAAGGTATTATATGGAAACAGAAGCCTGAAAAATAGCGTGCTCATTCCACATATATTCACTGAGTTCATACCGTGTATGTACTAGGCATTGTTCTAGGCACTGGTGACATTTACAACCCAAACAAAGTCTTTCTCCTTGTGGTACTTACATTCTAGTAGAGGAGAGGCCCTGTACGAAAATAATCCCATATATTCATTCTGGTTCACCAAGCACTACTGAATTCACCACCTTTTTTGATCCTAGTAAGGAACCCCTGAAGTCTACAGAGCTGCTACTACAGGTCTACAAAAATGAATCCAGTGTACTCCATCTCTAAGCAAGCCCATGTATCCCATCTCTAAGAATATTCTTCCACATCAGTATATTTTCAAGCTTTCTTGTATCTTCATTTTAAAAAAAAACAATCATCTTGGTGTAATTTTTTAATGTTTTCCTATGGAACAACATGCATTAATCTAAACACAACCAAAAGATACACTGACTTTATCACTCTTTATGTTACTACTCATAAAACTCATGAAACCTGATAGTGGTTTTCAAACTTTAAGAGTGCATCAGAATCACCTGGAGGGTTTGGCAAACACAGGTTGCTGAGTCTCAGTTCCAGCATTTCTGATTCAAGAGGTCTAGAATGGGACCAAAGAATATGCATATCTAACAAGTTCCCAGGTGATGCTAATTCTGCTGGTTCCAGAAACAGTTTGAGAACCACTGATCTAAGATAAACTTCAAAACAAATAACTCTAGAATCTCACTGGCTTAACAGAATTTTGTTTTCTTCATAAGAATAAATGTTCTTCACAAGTTGGTAGAAAGTCTTTTCTTGTTGCAGTCACTCAAAGACCAAGGCTCTGGAGCATCCTGTAAGACCAGAAAGTGCTCAAAAAAACAAAAACAAAAAAGTCTCTGGTATCAAAGGGACACAGCTGATAACCGAGTTTCCAATGGCCAAAGCCAGAAAAATATGAGCAACAAACTAAATTAGGTAGTACTAGAGTATAACCCAAAGTACAAAATACAATATCCCTGTGTCCATACTAATATAAATTAGAGAGAAAAGACAAATCTCGTGTGCAGAAGAGTTGCAAATGATTTATGTAAATACTCGATCCTCAAGGAGGAGCATAACTCCCCACTCCTTAAGTGTGGGCTGGGCATAGAGACGTCCTTCCAAAGAGGACGGTATGGAAAGGAGGTAAATGTACAATGGAAGAACCTGACAGACACTACTTTAGCCAGGTGATCATGGTCAACTTCAACAGGGACAAGTCATGTTGATAGTATGCACCTTTAATGATGTGATGAGAATGGTATTTTACCTCTGCAGACTTCCTCCCCAAAATCCAGTTTAATCATGAGAAAAACAGCAGACTATTGAAGGGTATCCTACAAAATATCTGATCATTACTCCTCAAAACTATCAAGGTCATCAAAAACAAGGAAGTCTGAGACACTGTCATAGCCAAGAGGAACCTAAGGAGACATGACAAATGTAATGTGGTGTCCTGGATGGGATCCTGGAACAGAAAAGGACATTAGAGAAAAACTAGTGAAAACCAAATAAAGTATCAACTTCATTTAACTTAAAAATGAAACAAAGCACTCAGGTGCAATGAGCAGCCACCATCTCTAAGAATGTTGGTCATCTTGATGAGGGAAAGAGAAGGCTGAAGGTGCTGGCACCTGTAATTAAAGGCTTTACTCCATCACTTTCATTGGCTGTAACTAGTCACATGGCCCCACCCACCCAGAAGGGCACGAGGACATGTGAGAACCACCATACGCCCAGAGTAAAGGGAGAACACAACTATTAGATGAATAATACCAGTGACGCCCATAGCACCTGCTTTCTATCCTTTTAAAACAGAACCTTGGACCACTTAGGCCTTGTTCTGCAGATTCTTTGGAGCCAACCTCTAGACTGATGGGCACCATAACCGAGCATGCTGCATGGTCTCCATACAGAGATTATTTATGCTGCATCTAATTTTCTCCTGCTCCTCCAAGTGTCTCCTAGGTTATGTACCATGATCAATCTAGTCTTTGTCTCCAATGATTCTTTTGATTTTACCTCAGACCCAGCACACAATCACATCCAAGGGGGCTATTTAAGAGTTGTTTGGTGGTTTCCTCAAAAGGCACAAATGAGTTTCAATGCCTCACTCACTTGTTTCAGTAAAATGAAAAGGGCAGCCCCTTTTTCACATGAACCTGCTCAACCAATTTACAAACCAAGTCCTCAACGTGTCTGGTTTGAGAAAAAATCACTATTTCAAACTTAGTGTGCTTCCCCCTTTCCCTCCCATTACTCAGTTCAGTTCCTAGTGTTTGCCTCTTCCTAGGAACAGTTTCATTTCATTTCTCCTCTTTTCCATATCCATCCCCTCCCCCCAAAAAGCAAATACATACCTACATAAACAAGCAAACCAAGCTTAATTCTCTTTTAATGCCTGGATCTTTATTCTGTTTACATTTCTCTCTGTGTGACTACAAGGAGACTTTAATTTTCATTTTGCTTTCTCATGTCTGGGAAGTTAAACACATGTCAGTGGGCAGTCCTGGTAACTTCCTCCCAAAGGACATAGCTTGACCTTGAAATTGTCTACAAACTCCAAAAGTATCTATCTCTTTCAATAAACAAGTGTTCTTTATATTCTTTATAGGCTATGAGACAGCCACAAAAAGATCTTGCTTCTGTGTTGGGGTTTTGTGGCGACAGTGGAGGTGGTGTGGAGGTGGTGTGTGTGTGTGCGTGCGTGTGTATGCACATGTGTGTATACATACGTGTGTGTGTTCTCATCTTCCTTTTTTCCTAATGCAATAGTTTTTATAGCAGAGACATACTATGGCCATTCAGTACTGAACACTGTACAAAACATCCAAGCAAGGAATTACTGATGGCCTCATTTCAGCCCTCCCTACGTATTCTGCACAGCTCAGAATTCTGAAAGTCACAGCCTAAGTTTTGTGAACATTGCCCAAAAATATAATCACACCAAGATCAAGTGGTTTAACCCACTAAATGTATTTTTCTTAAATTATCTTTTTTACATCAACATTAAGAAATCCTCATTTTGGGCGCCTGGGTGGCTCAGTTGGTTAAGCGACTGCCTTCGGCTCAGGTCATGATCCTGGAGTCCCGGGATCGAGTCCCGCATCGGGCTCCCTGCTCAGCAGGGAGCCTGCTTCTCCCTCTGACCCTCCCCCCTCTCATGTGCTCGCTCTCTCTCTCTCATTCTCTCTGTCTCAAATAAATAAATAAAATCTTTAAAAAAAAAAAAAAAAAAAAGAAATCCTCATTTTTCTTAATAGACTCCTCCTGCTTGAAACTATCCCCATTCAGTTATGACAAATTTGCTGCGATGGTTTAGGATTCTTAGCCTTGTGAAAATTATGGATTTTATTTTCTGGAGTAGGAGTATTTAACTCTTTCTATATTTACAATATTTATTTATTTCTATATGTACTTATATGATTGCCATAAGGACCAAACCGATTTAGAAGCTGTTAAAATTAATATCTCATTTGTACACATATCATGTACTTTGGCCCAGGCTCCAACACCATCAACACTTTTCCTAAATTGGTGTTCCCAATCCTTTTATTAGAGATAATGAATTCATCTCATGGCTGGGAGCAGATAGTGATTTCCAATCAATCCCCTCAGGGCTGGGAATATGTCTTAATTGTATACTTGTTCTTGAACGAAACTACTGCTTCCATTTGATTTCTTTCCCCTTTTACTTACCCAAATGATTTTCCTTCTTACTTCACTCATCAACTTGTCAATTGGAAAACAGAAGCTATTTCCTTTCTTTGTTTGGGAGTCTGGCCACAACCCAGGCACCATTTTCCAAGTAATTAATGAGCCCTGCAATGTCCTGGCTTGTGACCACCAACCTCTTCCTTTGTTATATTATATCTCGCCAGGAGAAGGGCTGAATGCAAGAATAGGCAGTAGGCTGTGGCTTAATGAAGAGCAAGCTGCTATTTTTAAGTGAAAATACCCTAAGGTCTTTTACTTTTGCCACATGGTAAAAGTGTGTGCTTACAGTTAAATCTTAGGCTCCTGAAGAAAGCCCCAGAAGCATAAGTATTTAAGAGTTATAGACTTCTTATAGACTATCAAGAGTTGAAATGGAACATACAATCTGGTAGGGTAGGAGGGAACTTGACCTTTGCTCCTACACCTGCCGCCCCATTCCACACACGCCCCCCCCCCCCCCCCCCCCCCCCGCCAAAGCTGTTTTCCCTGCATCAGCAATGAGAAAACACCAGGATCCCCAATCTGGGGTGAAGGGCAAAAAGAGGTCAAAAGACGAAAGTGGACTTTTCTTTCCTTCTTTATTCCTTAGAAGCAAGGGGATAAAATGCTGAGGTTTTCTTTACCATGACCATTCATGCATTCAAAAACATGCTTTTGGTGTCTGCTAGATACCAAACATGAATTTAGTTGCTAGAGGCAGAGTACTCATCAAGAAGAATCCTTATCCTTAAGGGAGAGTTTAGTGGAAAGAGACTGAAAAGAATGAGTGAATGAGTGAAGGAAGGAATACATGAATGAATGAATGGAAGATGGTGATGAGTCCCATAGGGAAAAAAAGACAAGCACAGTAAGGAGAAAAAGGAATAGGAGGCCTAGAGAGTGGGGCATTTCTATGAGGTGGTCAGGGAATGTCTCTCTAATAAAATGACATTTGAGCAGAGACCTAGAAGTGAAGAAGCAAGGAATAGGGGTATCTGAAGGAGAGAATTCCAAGCAGATGAAACAGCAGGTACAAAGGCATTGCAGTCAGCTCCTGTTTGCACGGTTGATCATTAATTACTCTAAAAGCTTAACAGTCTATGCAGAATTGAGTCACGGTAGATAAATACTTAAAGTCCCCAAACTTTCATTTGACCATTTTTGAAGAAAAATCACTGAAAATGAGTTATGTAATCCTCTGCCCTGTTAGCAATATGGCCCATAATTAAATCTTTTCTGATGACTCCCATGTGTAAGTATCATCCTTTATTCATGTACATATTAAGCACATCATCTATGTACCATATTCTACTTCCTCTTTACCTATCAAACATCTACTCTTTACTAGGTACCATGTTAGTTACTGAGAATACTATGATAAGCGGAGCAGAAAGTCCCTGTCCCCATGGAGCTTCCAGTCTGATGAGGTAGAAAAGCATTATCCAACTAATATATACCACTATCATCTGAGCTTAGTGCCCTAAAGGAATGTGCAGGGCCTATGAGAGCTCAAAAGAGGGCCTCGGATCTTCTGGAGGATGAAGACAGGTTTTTGTGAGGAAATGACATGAAGGAATTCATAAGAGCATTCCAAGAAGCTGGAACAGCATGTGCCAAGGCCCTGAGATGTGCAGGAACAAATTTGGCTTTGCTGTATTAAAAGAAAGCAATGTGTCTGGATCCCAAAGAGTGAGGGGAACTGCAATAAAACTGATTTTGGAGAAGAAGACCTTATTCACATCCTGCTGGGCCTTGGTGGCTAAGTTTGGTCTTGATCAGATGGAAAGCCATTTGAAAGGTTTTAGGCAGGAGAAAGACATGGTCAAGTAAGCATTTTTCTATGACCTCGCTGGCTGCACAGTGGGAATGCAGGGGCTTCAGGGATACTATCAGGGGACAATCCACTGAGGTACTCGGCAGGCAGAGAGAAAGATATTTATTGCCCGCACATGGAGAACAGCAGTAGAGACAGGAAACAGGAAGAGGGAATCAAGAAGCATTAAGGAAGTAGAATCAGCCAAGCTTGGTCATGGATTTAAGTTCAGGAGATTAAGATGGGTCATGGGTGACTCCTCCTTGGCTTTTGGAGGATACCCATCATTCTTTTGTTCATTTGCTAGGGGAAAAAAAGAAGGGGGAAAAAAAAAAAAGACAAGCTATCCTAGCTCAGGCACCAAACACACAGAGCACAGTCAGTATCTCTCTTCTTTTTCGCAGCCAGGCTGGTCCTAAGTTAGTACCCGGATCCCTGGTATTCAAGTCCTCAGTGCTCTTGGTTGAAAGGGTCTATCACAAAAAAATTAAAGGGAAGTCCATAGTCTACATTAGACTGGAGATAAATGAGCTCCTGATCCAAATGACTTCTGTGTCAACTCCATTATTGTGGCACTTAGCTGGTCACACCTACAAAGAAATCAGCAAACTGGGTGACTCATTAAGATTTTCTTTTCCAGAGAGCAAAGCACCTAAACAAAGCACCTCGCATTTAGCATACAAGACTGAGAAGGGAACTGAGCCACAGCAGCAGGAATCTGGGAGAACTTCAAGTGTGGCATTTAGGTTTGAGAGGGGAAGTTAGAAATCAGAGAACTGATCTCACAAACAAAAAGCTTTTATAATAGCCTGTCCTGGATAAGACAGTAATGAGAGGACAAAGAGAACAGCCGTCCTCCTCTTAATGCCAAGGAAACCTAGGGAAGTGACTTCTTAAAAAGGAGCAGGTGAAAAGAAGAATTCTAGTGTCATCAAGAATGACTGTTCTTCCTCTTTGCTAGAAATAGCTGTAAAGAGTCTAAATCACTCACAGGGCCCTAAGAAAGGAGGTGCTCATAAATGAGCTTGAAACCAAATGGTGCTGTATAGACTCTTCTAGGCTCTTCTAAGAATCCTGATGGACTTCATTCACCTGAAGATCATCTGTTCATGGTCACAAAAGGTTAGGATACCTGCAGTTTATTTGTTTTGTATGCGAATCCGTCATAAACCCAATTCCTTTCCTTGACCATACGTTATTAAAAAAAAAAAAAAAAAAGTCTTTCTAAGCCTTAAATGCTTTATGCCTGTGTTTCCAAACCAGAGAATGTGTACTATGCGGTGGAGGGTGGTGGGGGACATCCTATGCCACCCTATGCCAAGTAGGGGCAGGAAATGACAGATTTTTTTTTTAAGTCTACCTTTCTGTAGGAATTAAATTTAAAAAAAATTTTTTAAGATTTATTTATTTGAGAGAGAAAGGGAGAGAGAGCACGCACACGAGCACAGTTGGGGGGAGGAGCAGAGGGAGAGAGTCCCAAGCAGACTCCCCACTGAGTGAGGAGGGACTTGATCTCAGGACCCTGAGATCACCACCTGAGCCAAAATCAAAGATTCTGACGCCACCCAGGCGCCCCAAGTTCAAATAATTTTAAATTGAAGCAACAATGACTTCCATAGTATAAAAGAAAACTCCAACTGAACTTTTAAGATAAAGCACAAGGTTTCAAATACATTTCATTCTTGTGATTTCTCTGCCACCACCTTGAATGAAGCCCCCAGACTTCCCATGGGGATGGGCAGGTACAGGCTGACGCCTCCATTAGGCAAAGTGAGCACAGTGCCTAGGGTCCCACAAGGGCTTTTTGGAGCTGTCAATAATGTCATGTTAATTTTTAAATAAGAAGAAAACAATTAACTTTTAGGTAGAAGAAAATGTTTTATAACATGGATGTAATTGTCTTTATGCCAAAATAGTTGTAAAATCTAATTTTAAAATGTTTTTATGGACTTGGATAACCAGAAAGGCAAAAATGCCTAGGACCCACAAGAGTCTCACTCTGGCCCTGGGTCCCTCCTAAGGTAAACCTCAGAACAAAAGTGACAGTTGATGTAGGAAAGATGTTCAGGTTCGGAGCCAACAGCCAAGAAAGAATTCTTGAGACATCTTTGGTGCAAAAAGGTGGTTTTACTGAAGCGCAGAGACAGGACCCGTGGGCAGAAAGGGTTGCTCTGGGGTCATGAGGAGTGGCCCATTATACACTTTCAAGTTGGGAGGGGGTTAGAGATAGTGAAAGTCTCTAAGGAATTTTAGAAGCAAGGTTTCCAGGACCTTGAGGGGGCTAGCTATTGTTAGGAAAAGGTCATTTATTACTGTCTAATAAAATCTTAGTCTTGAGACCCTTCCGATGTATATCACTGAGTCGGATGCTTGGGGAATGATTGCCAACATGTATCTTGGCGGGGAGATGGGGGGTGTGGGGGGAGGGTAGAGATGAAGGAAGTTTCCAAAGGAATTTTTAGATGTTAAAGTAGACTTACAGGATCCTGGGGATCGGGCTAAGACTGCCTTTTGCCCTTAGCAAAGTATTAACATCGAGGCAGCTGAGTTCCTAGAGGAATGTCACTCTGCCTGTTTCAAGGACTTGTCAATGGGCTGTAGATAGTAAGGAAATTTAATTTTTCTTTTTGCCTTTGGTTCCCACAACAACAATGGTATGGTTTAAAGTATGATGATCCAAATATCACCGTGATTTGGTGGGACAGTGGCAAGCATTTTTAAGTTGAAAAGTATGTACTATGTTTTAAAGTGTGGTTAAAAATGGTGGGTTTCCTACTGATGGTAGCAATAAAGCTTCCTTTTTGGGAAGTTAGAATTTTTGAACTCTGGTCTGATTGCTTACTCCATTTTTAAATCATATATCATAATGGTTTTCAGAATTAGTGGGTCGACCTGTTAAGGGAGGAAGAAATATTTATTGGTTGGGACAAAGCATGTCTCACTAGCACATGAAATGATTCTACATAGCTCTTGCATTATACAGATGGAGGCAGATAATTGATAAAGATTCCCCACAAGAATGAGATGTTCACATAAAAATGAGGTCAGCAAATCCAGTCCTACCAGCTGGGATAATTTTACAAGGGTCAGACAGCCCTGGGGCATAAACTAATCACTCTGGGGTCTGGAGGGAGCCGACTCCTGATTCCCAAGAGGCAGCGTCACACAGTTAGATGGTTTACCCTTGCTCAACACAAAGTTGACACATTTTCCAAAAACCGCCTGCTGAGGTCCTGTCAAAATGGATGATGGAAAGTCAGAATAATTTTCTGGCCCAGAATGCCTAGCATTCCAATAATCCATTCCATTTCAGTCCTGTTTTGGATGTAGAGAAGGATATTTTCCTCAGTAATGTTTTAAATCAATCCATTCTTGCATGCTTTAGCTGCCCCCCGCCCTCCCCAAGCACAGATGCACGGTTGAATTGGAAGAAGCCAGGGGCATCCAGGACCTTCTGAAAGTAGTATCCTAAGGCTTCTTTTTTTTCTTGTATGTCATGGAGTTGTTAACTCAGAGAGAAGGAACTTATCTACTCCCAAAACAAGAATGCCTTATGTAATTTTTAATGGCCAATGCAATTTTTCCCAGGTTGCTGGAAGAAAGCTGCCCACAGAAAAATATTCTATATATTTCTCATGAACATTCGGACTACAAAATAAATAAGACACTGAATACGACATTATTACAAACACTTTTTTAAGATTTTATTTTTTTATTTGAGGGAGAGAGTGATAGAGCACCAGCAGGGGGAGGGACAGAAGGCAGTGGAAGAAGCAGACTCCTCACTGAGCAGGGAGTCCGACGTGGGGCTCGATCCCAGGATCCCAGGATCATGGCCTAAGCCAAAGGCAGATGCCACCCAGGCGTCCCTATTACAAACATTTTTTAAAAGGGTAAATAAGATTCTCAATTGGTTCATTCACCCAATATTTTCTATACCATCATCCTTACCTAGTATTTACATAAAATATTGTCGCTGGTAATAAGCAGAATCGGGATTTGAATTCAGGTCTGCTTAGGTCTAAACTCTTGCTCTTACCCCCTATATTAGAATAGTGCCTGGAACAAAGCTAATAGTCAATATATATTTTTGAATCTGAATCTAGATTAGGAAGTGGGCTGCTGGATCCAGGATTCTGAGGTATTTTCTGGAGCTACCTTACAGCTAATCTCAACTCCCAGCATGAAACATTTCGTTAAAACCTCTGATAGGATTCGAGGGCCACATCTGATAAGGCCCTAACTCAAATATTCTTTCAGGGTAATTTTACTCCTTATTGAAATTCAATTAGGATGAGAAAAATTAACTATTACAATTAAGTAAGCAAAAAGAAGTAAGAGAAATGATTAAAGTTCTATTGCTTTAAAGAAAAGAATGTCCAAAGAAACTCAAACCATTAAACTGGATTCCAGATCACAGTGTACTGCGTATATACAAAACTAGCGAACTTGTTTTTTGGGTTTTTTTTTTTAAAGATTTTATTTATTTATTTGAGAGAGAGAATGAGATAGAGAGAGCATGAGAGTGGGGAGGGTCAGGGGGAGAAGCAGACTCCCTGTTGAGCAGGGAGTCTGATGTGGGACTCAATCCCAGGACTCCAGGATCATGACCTGAGCTGAAGGCAGTCGTTTAACCAACTGAGCCACCCAGGCGCCCTGTTTTTTTTGTTTTGTTTTTTTTTGAGTACTTATTTCATTCTTGAAACTCCTCTAAATGCACTTCACACATTATCTCACTTAATCCTTGTGAGGTAGGTATTACTACTATTCCTATTTTTCAGCAGAGGAAAAATGGAGAGAGGTGGAGAGAGGTGGAGCGATTAACTCCATGTCAAACAGCCAATCAGTGGCAGAGCCAAGATTCTGGACCCAGTTGGGTCCAGATGCAAAAGCCTATGCACTTAACCACTTTGCTCTGTTGCTTCCTATAATAATAACTATTACTTATTGGATACTTCAATGTGTCCCATATATCCTTTAGACACATTATCTCATTTACTATTCCCAGCAACCATAGGCTTGTATGTACAAGCGTGTATATGAATGGATGCAGATATAGAAATTGGCTTGTGTGAATAACACCATCTTTTATCCCATCACTGTAAATCATTTGACCACTCTTTCAACCCTTTGAAAGAAAGTCATCTTAGATACGTTCAAAGAAAGTCATCTTAGATACTCTATGATTAATCACACGAAGAACTCATACAAAAATTGCATTATGTATCATCTTTCTCAAATTTCCATTAGGTGTTTTAAGTGAATCTCCATTTCAAGACTTCAAGTTGAACAGAATTCATGTATTGTCATGTTCTTGTTCTGTTTTTTTTATTTGAATATGAAATATAACGGTGCCAAAGGAAGTTCTGCAATATCTTAAAGGACAGAGTTTTAAGACTATCAGAGTTTCAGGACTATCATTGAACTTATAAAAGTTCAGAGGAAAGTCTCCAATGCATAGTTGCAGCCAAATGCCTCAAGTCTGTATGTACGTTCCACTAAGTATTATAAGACTCCATCATGTGTCCTGGTTATCGCCAGAGCTAAGAAGATCTGCCTTCTCCTCTTCACTTACTCAAGTGTGCAATTTATCTCTGTGGGGTGTGACAAGCCAACCAGCACTGGGCATCAAGGCCCTGCCCTCGTCCTCTCATCTCCCAGAAAAACAGTTCAACACAGAAGTTAAATGGGCCATTCAAGGCACCAGCCCACCCCGAATCTGGTCTTATACCTTCTCTTTAATTAGGATAGGTGTTTCACCTAATCAAGTGATCTCTAGTTCTCAGGGCCAATGAAGTGGCCTAAGCTCATGCTTCCCAAATTTAAATGTGCATATAAGTCACCTGGAGAATTTTGTTAAAAAGGGTGTTCTGATTCAATAGATCTGGGAGGGCCTGAGATTCTGCATTTCTAACTCTCTCCCAGGTGGTGATGGACAGCAGACCACACGTGGAACAGCAAGGCTCTAGTTAATAGGCAAATGCAAAAAATAAAGGTCTGTGTTTCTGTTTTTGAGAGGTTCATCTTGGGTTCAAATCCAGAGGGATCGATACAATTTTTCATTACCTTCATGTGGCATTAAAAACTCTGGACAATCCTTAGAAATATCTATTCACTTTTTTAGCCATAAGACTCCTCAAGGTTACCTCACTCCAAGTAGGGAGGGAGACCGTTATCCCAGACATAAAGTTAAAGGCATCTCTTCTGTCACTTAACCGCGCGTCCTCTTATGTCCATTTACCCAAAGAGTAAGCAATTAATGACTTCAAAATGGTGACTCTATGACACCGATGTGCTTAACACTCAGCTTCTCTAACTCAGACTACTTTGGATGCAAGGGTTGGTAACGCTATGTAAATAAGGGACGATTTTACTGTATAGCTTAATGAACCAAGTACAGGCAGCACAAATTCCTTGGAGAAAATGCTTTAACACTGAAGAACAACTTGTGATTAACATATCAATAGGAATAAATAAACAGTTTTAAGATACCTGAGGGTACTTAAGGACAGAGGTTTTTCAACAAACTTCTTAAACTTCTGTTTATATTCCTAAACTACTTGGTTAATTCTTCTTAGATACTTTAAAAGGTCAACTTCAGCCCAGGTCTCCTGTCTGAAAATTAATAAGGTTTTAATGTAGTCAGAAATGCAGAAGTGGTGTCAAGGTAATTTGATTGACCCAAGCCAAAGAAACTTCTAGAATAGCAACATATTTTGGCTAGGTTTCTACCTATCTTCTTAAGTGTGATATTTTAAAGAACATTTATTTCAACATATTGGCAGAATTACTAGGTCACTTGCAAGAAGCAGGATAACTCTTTAACCATTTTTAGCTGGTCAGAGAGGAGCCATAAAGCACGTAGACAATGCTGAAGGAAAAACAGCTTGTCGGTGTGGCTTCTCCACTTTAAAAGGGATCCTAAGAATCCTAAGAACTAGAGACAGTAGTTCTCCATTAAACCAGAAATGTTTAAATGTTCAGATCACTGAACACTTGAGTCAAGCAGTCAGCCCCACAATGCTTTCATCCTTCCAATGAAGTACATCTGCTTAAATCTTTGATGTCAAAAGATTGTAGATGGCTCACCTCCAGACTGCACCACTTACTGTCCATGTGACCTAGGGCAAGTCAAACTTTCTAAGGTTCAGATTCTTCATCTGTGGAGCAGGGATAATAAGTAGTAAGTATCTATCTTCCTCATGACATTGTGGAACGGAGCCTTTCCTATAATGGGCAGAAGGACTATTTATATACTCTATATACATACGTGCTTGCACATCAATATTGCTTCTACTGTTAAAAGAATGGGGTTCAGTCTGTGAGCTTTAAAAAGACACACGAACCACAAGAACAGTCAAGAACTACCACCTAAACTCCATATTAAATCTATGAAACTCCTGAGCACAGAGAAGATCCAGGCTAAAAAATATAAAGAGATTTTTCCTTCACAAACTGTGGGAAGAGTTCTGAATGCCACTTAACTTCTAAGGTTCAAGTCTAGAAAGATAGTAGTATGTGACCTCAGTGTGACCTTCTACAGCACACAAGCCTACAGGGCTGTGTTTTCCCTTAAGTCAGTTCTTAGGCTTAGGTGTTTCACTGTGATGTCCAGTCCTTCATCTGAGCCAAGTTGATATTTGTTATTTCTTACAATTTTTATCTAGAGAATCTTTGTAAACAACCTCTACCCTCCAAATCTGCCAAAAAGTGTATGTTAGTATAAAGTCCCATTTTTCTAGCAAAATCAGCTTTTTGGGCCACATTTATATCTTTGGGTGACACTGCACCACCAGGAAAAGAAGAGTCCTCAACTGCTACTTTTTCTTAGGGAAAAATCTAATTTGAATAATGCATAAACTCAGTCAACAAGAACACCACATGGAAACATATACCCTTCTATATCTACTCTTCTTTCTTTCTTTTTTTTAAACTAATATTCAGCACTACACACGAAATTACTTCTACTCTAACCCAAAACACTGACTATGAAGAAGGGATTTTTCTCCCCCATATTTACTTTGGGAATAGACACCAGCCATAGAGAAGTTAGCTGACTTCACATGCCCACAAAGTCACAGCACCTCAGCTGATCAGCTCCCTGAGCTGTGTTCCTCGAGGAAATCTGGAAAGAAAACCTCTCAGCTTTAACCAGGACCTCAGACAGCTGAGAGAGCAGCTCTAGCAGAGCTTTGTGAACTAAGACTCTAGGCCTAGGAGTTATGTGTGTCACACCCTTCCTGAGAAGTAAGATCCTGAGTAAGACCGTGAAACCTCTGGGTGTTTATGTTCTCACTCAGCAATGGGTATCACAATCCCAACTAATCTCCAGCTTTGCTTGTTAAAATGACAGCATAATGACCACAGACTTGGAAATGCAAAGATGTTCCCTGGAAGATTATTTGCAAATCATATATCCACTAATGGGTTAATAACCAAAATATATAAAGAACTCATACAACTCAGTAACACCAAAAAAATCCAATTAAAAACGGGCAGAGAATCTAAATAGACATTTTCCGAAGAAGACAGACAGATGGCCACAGGCACATAAAAAGAAGCTCAACATCATTAATCATCAGGAAGATGCAAATCAAAACCACAACGAGATATTGCCTTATACCTGTCAGAATGGCTATTATCAAAAAGATAAGAAATAACAAGTGCTGACAAGGATGAGAAGAAAAGGGAACCCTCATGCAGTGTGGGTGGGAATGTAAATTGGTTCAGCCACTATGGAAAACAGTGTGAAGGTTACTTAAAAGATTAAAAATAGAGCTCTCATACAATCTGGCAATTCCACTACTGGGAAGAAAACAAAAACACTAACTGGAAAAGATATATGCACCCCTATATTCATTACAGCATTATTTACAATAGCCAAGATATGGAAACAACCTGTGTCCATTGATGGATGAATGGATAAAAAGATGTGGTATGTATGTATATATACATATACATAAACATGCAAATATATATATATATTGCCATGTATACAAACACTGAATCACTGTTGTACACCTGAGACTAATATAATATTGTATGTCAGCTATAAATAAATAAATAATAAAATTAAAAATAAAATTAAAAAGGAATATGTGAAAAAAAATTAACTTAAAAAAACGAACAGAGATGCTCCCTAGAGACTACTGTAGAGAATAAGGAGTCCCTTCAACACTGAGATGCAGATGACAGAATGCTGGGGGTGTGAGGTTAAGTGGTGAGTGGGTTTGACGGGAAACCTACTTACTTTTAGGTATTAACAAATATATAGATTTGAACAAGAACTAATGCTACGATGCACAGTATTCAAGCCAAATTTCAAAGAGCACACTTAACCACGGTGTTACTCATCAACTTAACCAGAAATTCATAAATCTCCTGTGCTTCTGGACTGAAAATCAATATTCAACACAAAGCTTTTTGTTTTGGAGGATGCTATTTTGTTTGGGGGTTTGTTGGTAGGCTGTTTTCTTGTTTCTATTTTGTGGTTTCCCCCCATGCCTTATCAACACTGGTTTCTTGGCCACATCTTAAATTTATAACACATTTACTCAGATGATTAATTGTAGGCATTAATCTTGTTCAAGCAAGTCTTGTCCTGAGCAACAGATAAACGGGAGACCCAAGGAAGAAAGCAGCCACAGCTCCTCCTCTGTCATGGGCTCACCTCATCCCATCTCCCCATCTCTCTGGAGACCAGTAAAGCTGGGGTTAGCTGGAGGGCTGGGTGCCAAGCATCTCCTCCTGTGAGCCCTCACACAGGGGCATATTCATATGCGGAGGGGAGCCGTTTGGGTGATTAGCTTCCATGATAAGTTTCTTCAGAGAATGAAAGGTTTTGAAAGTTTTGAAGTATCTCTCAAAGTGCTTAAGTGGGTACAAAATGGTAGAACAAAATGTACTGAACATTTAGGTAACAAAACATTCCTTTTCTGCTAAAATCACCAGAAAGGTTAGCTGAGGGAAATCAGGATCTGTTTAATTTGGAACTTCTTTTACAAGAATCTACAATCGGGGCGCCTGGCTGGCTCACCGGGAAGAGCCTGCAACTCTTGATCTCGGGGGTTCATGAGTTTGAGCCCCATGCTGGGTGTAGAGATTTAAATAAATAAATAAATAAATGAGCAAACAAACAATGCTTAAAAAAAGAGAGAGAATCTGCAATCAAGTCTGCCTCCATTCAAAGAAAAGGACACAGTGCCCTGTGTTTTCCCAAGCCTTCATTGTTTTCACACATAGTAAGAGAAAGAATGAGATCAACATGGGTAAAACTTGCCATTGAATCATCTGATAATAGCTTTTAGAGGCACTGCTAGTGTTCTTGGGTCATGGGTGCTACATACTTAAATGTGCAGGGAAAAAAGAGTAAATACTGTGGTCCTTAATGGTAACTCCAACTTGCACTCATGATAAATTATCCAGTAAATAGTTTGCATCCTCATAATGTAGCCAGGTCACTCTCAGAAATTCTGTCCTGAGCAATGGATAAACCAGAAACAATAAACCAGAAATTCTTTCCTATCATCTTCTGTCTCATTGTTCCTCCCAGCCCCCAACCCCTAACACACAAACCTAGGTCCCCCCTGCCGAGAGGGGGAAATATAAAAGCAAAGAGTAAGCACTTTGTCACAGTGCCATGCCAGGTTACAGCTACCTGGCTTTCCCTCTACTCAGGATAGAGGAAAGTACAGATTATGCACCTGGCAAATATTTGCATGGTCTCCAGAGCAGTTAGATTCATCCATTTGCTCACAGAAGTACATGAGTACAGCTGAGAGAATAAATCAATTCAATTCAACAAACATTTATCAAGCTCCAGTCTGATTACAGTCTTTTGCATAGGAAAAAAAAAACAAAAACCAAAAAAACACACCTGGCTATTGGAGCTGATTTTTGAAGAAGTCTGGAAATATGCTATTCTTTCCCCTCTCCCACCAAAAACAAATCATGAGGAAAGAAGCAACCAATTCCCTCAAATGATCAGCACGGCAGCATTTCATATTGTAAAATGTAATAAGCGCAAAGCCTGCCAATTCTTTTTTGTAGATGGAAAAGAATTCCCTTCTTATCTTTCTGGGAAAATAGCTATTTTGTTTGTTGGATAAAAAACTGTATCTCCACTTGCTAAGAAATCAGTGATTAATTACCCAGCCATTGATCACGCATCAGTATTTTGGATATAAACATCAGAAGAACTACATATTAAAATAAGTCATGACATTATTGCTTTAGGTTATAAATTCAGACTTATCAGGGATCTACTTAGGATGAATTCTAAACATGCAATGGAAGGGAAGGACAAAACCAATCCCTGCCAAACATTTAAAGAGATTTAGGCTACTTGACCACGAGCCAGGCTCTACTGCCTACTTGGTGACATCAGGAAAGTCATGTATAAACTCTGAGACCTCGAGGTGCCTGGGTGGCTCAGTCAGTTGAGCGTCTGCCTTCAGCTCAGGTCATGATCCCAGAGTCCTGGGATCGAGTCCCACATCGGGCTCCTTGCTCAGCAAGGGGCCTGCTTCTCCCTCTGCCTGCCTCTGTCTCTCTGATAAATAAATAAAATCCAAATAAATAAATAAATAAATAAGCTCTGAGACCTCAAGTGCTCCATCTGTAAAACAGGGATACCCATACCTCTTTTATCTCATTTGTGGGGCAACTGTAAAGGTCAGGTGAAATAATGAGTATGAAAGTTTGGGGAAAATGGTTACAACCATCAGTATCGATGTTTAACTCCACAGTCCCAAAGACATGACAGAAGGAAAACCCAAGAAAATTCATATATATGAGTATATGTACTACTGTATAGCAGGGTCTTTACAAGTTCAGATGAGCTGTGGCCTCTTTTGTTTTCCCACATGGACAGTTTTAAAATCATGTCCATGACGCTAGTTGTAGAAAGAAGGGAAGACATTCTTTCCTTATCCTATTTTCATTACACTTCACGGTAGGTGGACACTTTTTATTTAACTTATCGGTATTTAAGCTGCTGTTGGCTATTAAATATTATATATTTATATATTATATGATTATATAAATAATCCTGGATTCAACACTTGAGATTAAGCAACAATGACACATATTCCACTGAGACAGAGCATTTCAAACTCAGCAAAATATAAGAGTGGTATGCTCTTTTTTTTTTTTTTTTTTTTAAACCATCTACTCTGCATTGGCACTAGAGAAAAAGTAAGATAATGTTCTGGACCTCAAAGAGCTCAGAGTTTAGAGTGGAAACAAGCAGAACATTACAAGACCGTGAGGTCAGTGCAGTGAGAAGTCAGCAGGTGTCACAGGGTACGGAGAAGGGGGCTGCTGCCTGAACCAAGTGTTCAGGAAGTAGGGAAACTAGCACGAATAAATAGAAAGCATGTGGGCTATGCATGAATGCCGAGCAATGAGATAGCACTGAAGCACCTGGTGAGTCAGGATGGGCCAAAGACGAGGCTGGAGGGAGAGACAGAGATCCCATTATGAGGGACCTGGGAATGGGGGGTATAGAACCTAAGTGTGGGGCCGCTGTGTGGATTGATGCAACGAGGGGACTATCAGGTGAGTGTCGCATTGATGAAGGAATAGCTACACGAAGGAGACCCCAACAGTCCTCCATCCAGAACATTCTGCTGTTTTGTGAAATACTGCATCTCCTATGAAAAAAGAAACTTCCTGGGGTGCCTGGGTGGCTCAGTCGGTGAAGTGTCTGCCTTTGGCTCAGGTCATGATCCCAGGGTCCTGGGATCAAGCCCCGTGTCAGGCTCTCTGCACAGCGGGGAGCCTGCTTCTCCCTCTCCTCCTGCCCCTGCTTGTGCTGTCTCTCTCTATATATCAAATAAATAAATAAAATCTTAAAAAAAAAAGAAAAGAAAAAAGAAATTTCCTGCTAAAAAAGAAAATAGTTGATACATTTAAAGGTAAAAGGGAACCTCATTTATAAAACTGTAATAAATATAACCACAGCCTAGAACATGTTAGTAGAGAAAACATTAACCACACTCTTTGAGGATTCATACAAAATACTTGTACATTTTTTATTGATCTCGACCTCTATTTCCACCTCAACCTGAGAAGGATCACTTTATGGTCGATAAAAATAGAGTAGAAAAATCAAGGACTCCGCTGGTTTCGGCTTCCTAGAACAAGATGCAGCCCTACAGGTGCTGGGTGGTCAGTCACCTGGAGAATAAAGTGGGCTGTTAGTGAGTCATCTTGAGGAATGCCAACACATGGAGAGACAGACGTGCAGGACCTTTTGAGGCTTACTGGAAAGGCTGAGTTTCAAGAAACTACCCAGGAAACCATCACCTCCACAATTAAGTTAACAGGGAGTATTTTTTAAAAGAAAGACCAGAGGCCTAGGGGAGGAAGGGAAGTAAGGAATGAGGAGTTATTGTCGAATGCGTGCCGAGTTTCAGTGTGGGATGGTGAAAAGCTCTGGATTTGGATGGTGTTGATGGATGCACAGCCATGTGGATGTACTTGTTGCTACTGCATGGTACTTGGTGCTATGTATATTTTACCACAGTAAATAAGAGAGAGAGAAGCAAAACTAAAAAGTAGCAAGATTTCTAGTCAATTCAGCTAGGAGCCTCATACTGTCTTTCTGAATGTGATGCACAGACCAAAACTAAATGGCTCAAGAAATACTTTAAAGAAAGGTGTCACCTGGAACATGCTAGTGGACTGCCAAAGGGGGGCAGATTGTATAACTAGGGCAAGTTTTCTAAAACAATCGAGCATCTTCCCCCTAAAGGACACGAGCTCTTCACAGCATCTGGTTCATAACTCTTCCGTGCAGCCTAGGAAGATAATATTGTTATTATCCCCATATTATGATGGTAGCTATTTGGTATTTGTTAAGAGTTCTCAGTGAGTCAGCTGCTCTTCATTTCTCCTTTGTTGTAGATAGGAACAACAACAACAAAATAGACAAGTTCTGTGCATTGCCTTGGAAAGTAAGCAACAGGACCCAAATCAGAAGCAATGCCCAAGACCACAGCACTTGGCAGGAGGGGTAGCACCCAGCCTGATTTGGAGGCCCTGGCAATGCTTTGTTCCCTCATTCTAAAACCTCACCACCAAGCAGGGCTCCGACTTAGGAAAGAGTATGTATTTGCTTGTCAAACAGCAGATACTTGTTTTTGCACGTGCAAAATGTCCAAGTCGATTTAATAAAATTACATCTGAGGTTAAACCACAGAGATAAGAAATTCAATCTCAAGGCTCCAATTAATTAACTGGTTAATAAGAATTGGTTATTCTTTTTCAAAAGGATCTCAAATGCTTCCCATGTACAAAAATAGTTAAAACTGTGCACAGCTCTAAATTCTGTGCCTGTAATCCTGGCAGAGTTTTATTTTACAGGTTACAAATAACCCAAAAGAATGGTAATTATACATAGTAAGTATTGACTGTTTAATTACTTGAGACTGCCTTATAATCACCGAGTCATTAAGGGTGTTATGAGATCTAAAAGCTACAAGTCACCAGGGTGTTGTGCATCAAGTTATTGGGCAATTCACTGATATGAGATGGAATGGAAGTATTTTGAACTAAAGCAATCTAAACACTTCCAATGGAAGGTGGGCACACACGTGCCAAGCCAATGATAGATGCTTATTATAAAGGCTGATGCTGAATAAATGAATAAGCGAGGTAAACAAAACTCCAAGATAGAGATAAGAGTGGCAGGGACTCCTTCCCAAAGGCAAAGACACCAAGAAGAGCCTCTCTATTACCTGAGAAGCAATACCTTAGTCCAGTGGCTCTCAGTTCTGGTTGCACGTTAGAAGCAACTGGGATGTTCCAGAAACCAACTCTACCCAATCATACACCAAGCCAATGAAAACCAAAACCAAGGGCCCAGGTCTGTATAGTCTTTCAAAGGTATCCAGATGATTTCTACAAAGAGCAAGGGCTGAGAACCACTAGTAGCAACAAGATATCCCACATCATCCGCTGCGGCAAGTTTTGGTAGCCACTCTGGAGGTCCTGCCACCTAGCAGGGAAAGCGACCTTTCCATATGGCATGTGGGATACAGGCGCTCATGAAGGTCTTCCCTCTGTGCTCATGTGGCAACCATCTCATTCATTACACCTAACAGATCAGAGCACAAGGTGCCATGGTCTTGAGCCAAGTTAGATGCAAACAACATGGCGACCTATGAGGATGAAGAGCTCATCAAGACAACACGTTTCAAGGGTAAATGATTCCTCTCACCACCCCGCCACAAGGTTCCAGAGTGCTACAACCAATTCTTCTTTCCCCTAATAATCTATCTTTTTTTTTACAAATTACTGGGAAGTTGGGTTTTTTTGAAATCCTAAAAATCAGCTATAGTGACTCATTGGCAATTACATCATCAAACGCCATATAAGAAGTATTGTGAACTGGATTTAATATAAATCATGCAATTCTGAACATACATAAATAGCAAGAAATCCAAGGTAGAAGGGGAAGCACAATGCTATGTGTGTTTCTTTTTTTTTTTTAAAGATTTTATTTATTTGAGAGAGAGAGTGAGAGAGAGAGAGAGCACAAGAGGGGGGAGCGGGAGAGGGAGAAGCAGACTCCCTGCTGAGCAGGTAGCCCGATGCGGGACTCGATCCCGGGACTCCAGGATCATGACCTGAGCCGAAGGCAGTCGCTTAACCAACTGAGCCACCCAGGCGCCCGCTATGTGTGTTTCTGACCTCATCTTCTATGAATGTCTCTTCCAGGTCATAAAATTTATAAAAATAAAACCATGGAAAGAACTGGTAAGCTAGGCTCAGCTGGCACGTGTGTTTGAGAAGAAGGAAAGGTTGCTGAGTGCTTACTGTGCATCAGGCACTGTGCTGAGGTCTTCCAGACACAGTACACCTCAGGCTTCTTAACAGCCCTCCACTGCACTATTACTAACTGATGAACAAGTCCAGATGCAGAGAGTGAGTTGGCTGTCTTCACACAACCAGAACAAGGCAGAACCAGACTGGGAATCCAGCTCAGTCCTGCTCCAAAATCCTTTTTACTACACCTCTCTCCACTTACTAAAATGCTAAATTACACTCCAACATGGGCAAACCCCAAGGCCTCCAGGTTTCTTCCATATCCCGCTTCCATAGTCCACTCGGGTCTCCACTCTGCCTGGGCAGCATTACTGCTCCATACTCTACACTCCCACTGTCTCTGCCCACCAATTTTAAGAGTTTTGCTATCTTGTCTTATCCTTAGAGAAGAGGTTCTCAACCGGGGGTAATTTTGCTCCCCAGGAAATATTTGGCAATGTCTGGAGAAATTTTTGATTGTCATGACTTTGAAGTGCTACTGATACCTCATGGGTAGAGGCCAGGGATGCTGCTAAACATCCTACAATGTGCAGGAGAGCCCCCCCCCCCCCCAACAAAGAGTTAGCCATCCCAAAGTGTCAATAGTTCCACGATTGAGAAACCCTGCATTGAGTGATAATGTAGTTTAATAAATAGTGCTTTAGTTTCTTCCCCTACAAAATCATGAAGAGTAACTAAGACAATATATATGAAAACTTTTAGCACATAGGAAGCACTCAGAGTCCTAATGAGATAATCTGATTGCACACTTCCATACAGTAGGAACCACCTCAGTTGGCTCTACATTCTTCCCACACAAAGCACAGAGCTTTTTTCACTGGCACTCAACAACTGGTGAAATAATGCATTCTTTGTATTGGAAATTCTTGGTTAAAAAAAACAAATGCCACTATTATCTAAGAAACACAACATTCTCCCCATACTCCTTACCAAAAGAGAAGTGAATAGTATAATTCGTGATTCATTAGGATGGACTATGAAAAGCTACACTGCATCTGAGTATATCATATAGTCACCTCCATATCAAGACTATTGAAAAGCTCACTATTAAAATGCTTTGTCTTACTTTAACAGGTTAATTAAGAGATCACAATATACAGACTTGAGGAAATCTCATGCAACAGGCTCAGATTCTTCTATCTATACCAAGTTGGTTTGACCATATTGATTCTCAGGTCTCAAAGTTGAATGATTCAGGACAACCTTAAACTGTAATCACAGCATGTCAAATAAAAACACCAAAAGCTTGGGCGCCTGGGTGGCTCAGTTGGTTAAGCGACTGCCTTCGGCTCAGGTCATGATCCTGGAGTCCTGGGATCGAGTCCCACATCGGGCTCCCTGCTTGGCGGGGAGTCTGCTTCTCCCTCTGACCCTCTTCCCTCTCATGCTCTCTGTCTCTCATTCTCTCTGTCTCAAATAAATAAATAAAATCTTTAAAAAAAAAACAAAACACCAAAAGCTTAATCTCTCAATGAGTACATCAGAACTGGTTGGCATCATATCTCAGGTCAGGATCTTTATGTTTTTGACTTCTCAGTTGATGTAAATTGGAGTCAGCATGGAAATCCTAAAGTAAATGATTACAAAAAGCATTAGGACTAGCATTCATTCAAGTGGCCCTACAACAGGATAATCTACACTCATTTTTGCAGTTTCTGGAGGCATGGCCCCACGGCCCTACCATCAGAATGAACCCATATGCTTAATAAAAGTGCAGATTCCTGGACCCCACCCCAGACCCATGAATCAAAATTTCAGAGATTGATCCTAGCCACCTATATTTTTAATAATTTCCCAAATATTTGTTTTGCACACTAGAGTTTAAGAACCTCTGCCAGGAGACTGAAACCCCAGACAATGGGTTTGCCTCGTTTTGTAAATGTCCAGCATGGGTCTGGCTTCTATAGACTATCAACAATTCATTTAACATAAAATCCACATCCACTTCCCACTATAAAATATAAGTAGGGCATTTTGTTGATTATTTTGTGCAAATATGCATTTCTGAATATTAATATTTTATGGGAATATTAATATATTATGGGAAATGCTGAAAAACTGGAAATGAATATAAAAAGAATTATCAAGGAAAACAAAGCTCAATGCTGGGCCCCACAATCGTCAACATCTATTATGTACCAGACTAGGGATACAATGGTAGCTAGACACACTAGGTTCCTATCCTGATTTTTCCTTTATTTATGCATTTAAATTGTTTCCTATGCACTCAAACAAAGAAGCAAGATGATTTCGGAGAGTGGCAATGCCATGAAGACAATAAAACAAGGTGATGTAATAGAGAAAGTCTGTGGGGGAAGGAGACAGATGTGGTGGCTGTCTGTATTAGATACAAGGATGAAAAGTAGTTTCCTTGAGGAGGTAGCATTTGAACTGAGACCCAAGGGAGAAGGAGCCAGTCATGAGAGGGTAGGAGAAAAGTGTTCTAGACAGAGGAAACTATTGCTATAAAGACCTCAAGTTGAGAACAAGGTTCTCATGAAATTATTACAGGAATTAAATCAGAAATCAGATCACATATACAAAATGTTTTGCAAAACTGAAAACTAATTAAAAGTATAAAGTATTATTTTTTAGGGGCATCTGGGTGGCTCAGTCTGTTAAGCGTCCGACTCTTGACTTCAGCTGAGATCATATCAAATGGGTCATGGGATCTAGCCCCGCATTGGTCTCCGCACTCAGCGGGGAGTCTGCTTGAGGATTCTCTCTCTCTGTCCCTCCCCACCATATGCTCGTACTCTCTCTCTCTCTCAAATAAATGAATAAATCTTTTTTTAAAAAGTATAAAGTATTATTTTTAGTAATATGTTAAAATAGTTCCCAGATACATCTGCAATAACGAAGGGCCTCAGGTCTGTGTCATATGAAGAATTAATCAAGCAACTTGAGGCTATATTGCCTAAAGAAAGGGAGATACAAGTATGTGTTTGGGGGAAGAAATGAGAAGTCTTCTTCAAATATCTGAGGACTATGTTCTTGTGGAAGGAGATTTAATGTTATTTTTTTTTTATTTTTATTTATTTATTTGACAGAGAGAAAGACAGCGATGGAGGGAGCACAAGGAGGGGGAGCGGGAGAGGGAGAAGCAGGCTCCCGGCCAAGCAGGGAGCCTGATGTGGGGCTTGATCCCAGGACCCTAGGACTATGACCTGAGCAGAAGGCAGACATTTAATGACTGAGCCACCCAGGCACCCCTAATGTTATTTTTTAAAATAGCTCTGAGAGTATGGAATGAGCTTGAAATGGTAAACAGTTTAGAAAGGCAGAATGCTGGCTCAAAATGATGATGAACATTCAAAGAAAGTTGCAGGAAAATGCACTGACTGGTAGGTAGTGAGTTCTACATGACCAGAACCGATCAAGGTTGGGCTGCACAGACATTTGGCGAGGAATGATTTGATTAGATGCCTTATAAAGATTTTTGCAATCCTTTGAAAGTACACGCACTCGCTCTCTCTCAGTGTTCCTCACACATGCACTGCAACACCCAAGGCCTCCTTAGTCCATGCTTTACAATCTTAAGGAGGTTTTGAGAAAAACCTGAGAAATACTGAGGATTCTACCACATTTCTAATTCACACTGTCACCCTGGAATCAAGCATGTCTCCATCTCTGTAATAACCAATGTATATTTCAAAAGGGCAAATGAAGAAACAGGATAGACTAACATTCATTTTTGAAATCTGTGGCTAAGATTTAGTGGCATTTTACAGTAAACATTAAACAATTCTCTGAACTTATTAAAATAATTACTTTATTTTAACAAAAATATGTATCTGAATTCCATTGGCTCCCAATATGTGGCATGCCAATGAACAGCCAAAACTGATAGTAAATAGGTATGTGGCCTTTGGTTGGTTTGGTTTTTAATGGAGCCATGGGCCCAGGAAGATGATTTCCTCAATAAAAGTCCTGACAGAGAATCACTACTCTATTATTTATGTACTCAGACCAATAAATAAAGTAAAAAAATACTGAGTTGCCACTTGACCACCTGGGACCAAAATGCTAAAGATAAACAATCTAGCCTTCCAAGGACAGAGAGCCCAAGCCAGACTTGGGAGTAAGACTAGAAATAACTTTGAAAAGCTAAACATTACTATGACCTTTATATAAAATATTTATATTTCCACATCCAGATGTATGTGGCTCATATTCAAATAGACTGCAGAAAACATTCTCTTAATACCTACAATTTTTGTGCACATTTTTGTTTATTGTATCTTAAAAACTACTTGTAAATAAAATTATATCATGACCCTCTTAGGACAACTTATAAAAGAAACTTATAATGAATCTTTCCATAAAATAAAGACAATGTCTATATAATTGTCCAAAAAAAAATTATACTTAATTTTATGAAATTCAGGAACACCAAAAACTGGATTTACAAAAAATTAAAATCAAAGGTTTAATACTTAATATAAAGAAAGAATTTATCATAGAATTTTTTTGTGTAGGAATCTCTTCTTAGGGCTATAAAATTACTATTTATACCTACAGTATTTTAGAAATACACCTATTCCCTAAAAGGTAAATATAACCTATAATGTAAACAATCACTTCATAACTTATTTTTCTTTAGGTTCACATGTATCTGATTTTGCTATTTTATTTTTAGAGATTTATTTATTTATTTGAGAGAGAGAGAGAGAGAGCGGGGGAGGGGGAGAGAGAGAGAGAGAGAGAGAGGGAATCTCAAGTAGAGTCCCCACTGAGCACAGAGCCAGAGAGACACAGAGCTCACTCCCAGGACCCTGAGATCATGACCTGAGCTGAAATCAAGAGTGGACGCTTAATGGATTGAGCCACCCAGGTGCCTCTGATTTTGCTATTTTTTTAAGCTTTAATCCTTCAGAACTCAGATGACAAAAGGACTGAATTAGCGGCTCAGGAAACCCAGGTATCTCTGTTCATAAGCAGGTGCCACTTAATATCATCTGAGTTGCCTAGAAACCAACCCCTTAAATGAGCAGGGAGTTTTAATTCTTCAGATATATCATTACAAGTCCCCAAAGCATTTCTAACTACATTCTCACTTGACTAATGCACAGAAAAGCTGCAATGCCACAAAACAATACTTAGGGCTGGTAAGAGAGACCAAGTTTTCTGTCCCATACACCAGTGCATTCGCCAAGACCTTTCTTTGCAGCTTGAGCGGTGCCAAAGTTCTGTATCAACCACTAAAAGAATGGAATCTTTTCCTTCCTTCCTTCCTTCCTTCCTTCCTTCTTTCCTTCCTTCCTTCCTTCCTTCCTTCCTTCCTTCCTTCCTTCCTTCCTTCCTTCCTTCCTTCCTTCTTCCTTCCCCTTCCTTCCTTCCTTCTTCCTTCCCCTTCCTTCCTTCCTTCCTTCCTTTCTTCCTTCCTTCTTCCTTCCTTCCTTCATTTATTTTAAGTAGACTGCATGCCCAGCATGGAGCCCAACATAGGGCTCGAACTAACCACTGTGAGATCAAGACCTGAGCCAAGATCAATACCCAAGCTGAGATCAAGAGTCGGACACTCAACCAATTGAGCCACCCAGGTGCCCCAAGAATGGCATCTTCAGAATAATGTTAACAACATAGTTGGTAAATATCTTTCCTTTCTAAAAAGACCCCTACACCTCTTGACACTTGTTTCCTTTTCTTTTCAGGTGACAAGAAAGTAGGGATAATTCTGAATTTTCCAAACATTCTCATCCTTAACTTAATCTCTTTGTTGTCTTCTTTTGCAAGAATATACAATCCTATACAATCCACCTCTTAGATTAGTAGACAAAGCTGTGAATTGTCCCCTAAATGCATATTCTACAGGAGGAAAGCATGGTACAATGGAATGGTTCTAAAGAAAAGGCACCAGGCGCCTGGGTGGCTCAGTTGGTTAAGCGACTGTCTTCAGCTCAGGTCATGATCCTGAAGTCCCGGGATTGAGTCCCGCATTGGGCTCCCTGCTCAGCAGGGGGTCTGCTTCTCCCTCTGACCCTCCCCCCTCTCATGCTCTATCTATTTCATTCTCTCTCTCAAATAAATAAAAATAAAATTAAAAAAAAAGAAAAGGCACCATAAAACCAAGAGCATGTGATAGAGTTGCAACTCCATACTGTCAGCAAATCAGAAGTAATTTTCTACCTAAATCAGAGCTTAATTCATTAGCCCACATTAATTCACAAGTTCAATCCAATTTCTCAAAATGCAATAACACAATCTTCCAACCTAATTATCTTCATTGACAGTATTTTAAAGCATTTGCTGAGACACATTTCTTCCTTGTGTCAGACAGGATCAACTTCAAGTGAACAGCTTGGGTGGACTACATTTTGTCTAATTGCAAGGGGTTGACATTTTAGGAAACAATCATTTCTTGCAAGGGAGAAATTTTCCCCTGGATGGACACCAAAGGCTACCTTCCAATAAGTAAAGGTTGAAATGTATCTGTTTACAATTGTGTTCAGATTCTCAAGAACATCGTGTGTGTGTGTGTGTGTGTGTGTTGTGTACTTTTGACATTCTGTAGAATTGGAAATATTACAATATGAAGGACTTCTACAGTAGTTTTAATCACTAAGAGAAGTTTAGGGATCAGAGAAGGAACTTTTAAAAACAGATCAACAAAAAGAGATCATTTGTAATGAAAATACCATCCCATCTCACTACCACTCAGAATAATGATGGATATTTCCCTAGAAACAATCACGAGAAAAGAATTGGTTTGTTTTGAAGGCATTTATTTCAATAGCTCATTTACTAAAACCCCCTGAATTTTAATCCAAAAACAGTACATTTCTATTTCCTTTTAATAATCAAAAGGGAAATCAACCCACATTTTTAAACAGTCATATTTTTTAAGACCCTTTACCGGGGGCAATATCTTTTAAAAGAATTTTTGAGTGAACTTACAAGCAAAAATTAGTAAAAGGACAAAAAATACTTCTTATTCCTCAACTCAAGTTTAACTTTTATTTATTGCCTATCTTCTAAAAGTCATTCTGCCATTAGGCTTTTGCTTTGTGAGGTAGCCAGGTTTCTCCTAACACTGTTCACTAAGCTCAGTTTAATTCATGCCCTGGGCCAATAACAAATCTACCTATCCAGCTGCAATACTTTAATAGCTTAAATTGCTAAAGTAAAAGTCATCCTTTACTCCTTTGAAAACCAGTTCTGGCAGTGTTAAAGTAAAGGAAACTAAATACGTAAAGAGCTTCAAATATGCAGCATTGAAATTCATGCGTCAGATGTAAACATTATAATACATAATGAAGGACAAGGCCCAAACTTCAGAATCCTGTTTAGGCAATGGGATTACAGATATATGTTAAAAGATGGAGAGTCAATTAAGAAACACATTATTTTGTTTTAAATCTGTTGTAAGGCATATATGAGCAAGAACAGACAGCACAGCTATTTAGCATTCATGAATCAAAAACCACATAGAAGCCATTTTCAAACTCAGTGAACTTACCTTATAAACTTGTCCATATGTTCCATTTCCAACAAGTTCCACTAATTCAAAGATCCCTGCAGGGTCCTAAAAAAACAATAAACAAACAAAAATTCAAAATAACATTCCAGGCATTGTCTTAATCAAAAGCAAACACTTAAAATAAGCAAGTAAATAACAACTTTAGCTTTGGGGGCTCTCATGTGTTAGTATTAATTACTAATAAAATTTAAGTCAGCTGAAGCTATGCAACTAGTCAAAATCCACTTTGTTTCCATTTTACTCTTCTATGAGATGTGTTTAGATCAGACAAAAGGAGGTATGACTTCCACCAAAACCATAAAAAAGAATGAACACATTTATCGCTGCCACATGGAAATACACTTGCAGGTACATCAGGATAAAATGAAAGACCCATCATCCTGGGAGGGGATTCTAATTTTCCAGATCTTTCTCTTTGAAGCTTCTGAGCTGCCCATTCTGTTGAACACAATTAAGAAAGGGTTGTTTCTGTATTGTGGGGAAAGCATACATAAGGTAGTCAACGGTTCCCAAGCGCCAGTGCAATCAACATAGCTGCCTCCCCCGAATGTTTTTCCTTGGCTTTACCTCCCCCTCTCTACAACACTGTCCCTGCAAAATCTGTTTCTGTGCCTGATCTTCAGATCCTGCACTACCTGCAGAAGGAGTCCCTGCAGGATTTTGAATACCAGCTGAATTGGAGATTCATGCACATCTTGACCACCAAACAGGTATCTGCTAACACTCAAAGTCAGCTAACTCTTAGGGTGCTCAGTAAATGTCCAATAATTGCTGCTATTTATTACTGAATTCTTATCCCCTCAAATGGAAAAAAATATCAAAGCCTGTAAAATTCAACTCAGAAGCATACACCGACTCTGAACTCTACTGCTACCTCACTGGACAGAAATTGTTTCTTTAAGGGCGTAAATGAGGAATCACAAACCTAAGTGTCCACAGAGGCTAATCAAGTAACGTAACAGAATGAAGGGGGCCAGCTGGGGTCTGTGGCCACCTGGAGAAGCCATGCCTCCCTGCAGGGGTGGGGCTGGGGGTCACGTAGCTGGACCCACAGTTGTGATTACATCCACCTCTGAGCACTATATTGCCTGGTCTAAAGTTCTCGTTTTGGTTTGTATGTTTCCAAGATGTCCTAATTTTTAAACGTTAGGCACTAACTCACTTAAAAAAAATACTCTGAGGGAGGGACAAATAAAAGACTGCAAAAGAGTCAACACTTTTATGAGATAATAAATTGTTAGGGTGACTGAGAGGCAGGGGAGGGAAAGCCTGGGCTTTGGATACAGACAGACCAGCTTTCCCTCGAGTAGCTGCACGATCAGAGGACACCCTGAGAGAACAACTAAGTCTCCGGGCAGATAAAATGGGGATGGCACTTGCCCTTGCAGAGCTCTGATGAAGAGTCAGGAAGGGCCTAACACCACACCCTGCACATAGCTGGCCATCTGCTCGGGTCTCGTAGCAATCATTTTTCAGCTGAGGAACTGCACACGGCTAGTAGCATTTAAAGGGCGAAGGGCTGCTTCAGGGGTGCTATTCGTGGGGAAAGAGACAAATGAGTTCGATGTGACAAGTAAGAGTTCTTTAAAGCTACAGTCTTTAGGGGCGCCTGGGTGGCTCAATAGGGTAAGCGTCCAACTCTTGATTTTGGCTCAGGTCATGATCCCGGGGTCCTGGGATTGGGCTCAGTCGGGAGTCAGCTTGTTTCCCTCTCTCTCTGCCCCTCCCCCTGCTTGCTCACTCGGTCTCTCAAATGAATAAATAAATCTTATAAATAAATAAATAAATACATACATACATACATACATACATACATACATACATAAAGTTATGGTCTTTAGCAAACCAGGCCCAAGACAAGCCCTTTGCTGTGTGCCTTCGAAGATTCCGCAAAGAAAACAACAAAACCTCAACAGTTGAAGCCGTTTATCCCTGAGAAAGAATTGTCATCCATATAATCCATTGTTATAAAGCCAGGAGGGCAAAAAAACCCCACTCCAGACTCGACTCGGACCTCACAGCCCGAGAAGTCCGGAAGTTCCAGCTACACCCCCCGGGTCAGGGGGTGTGGACGACGTTCCCGATGGAACCGTGTGACAGGAACAACAGTGAGGGCCCGGAGCTCTGGCAACGGAGACCCCGTAGCTGAAAGACCACCTGGGAGGCCTCAGGATGGGAAGGAAAATGGTGTGTGTGAAACTGCTAGGCCATCAGAGCAGCAGGTTCTATTACAAACAGAATTAGAAAGAAATGAGGGAACAGGGGAAAAAAAAGCCCACAAATGGTGGCAGCTGCTGTTTGTTTCTAAGCTGTTCCCAGTAGTTTGTTTGCTCAGTGGTGTTTCTGCAACAAATTTTGAGAGAGGTTCTACATGTGCTCGAAATATCTCAATTGTGTTTTCAACATTAGTTTTTTTTTTTTTTTTCTTGACTAAGAAACAAAATTTGAACGAAAGACAGAAGCAGGACGGTGACTACCACCTGCTTTAAGGAGCCTAGGAAGCATGGTGGGGTGGGGGGGATAGAAGGGGAGCACAGGAGCAGAAACAGGATGCGGAACTGAGACCAGCTTCTATGCCCAGGGGCCACCCTACTGTACGGACCCATCCTCAGGGCTGTTTAACGGGCTGGTCTCAGGTAGAGCTGGGCAACTGACTTCTAGCTCTTTCCTTTCCTTGAACAGTCCACTAATGGGCCTATGGCTCAGCCCATTAGCGGACTGATGGCTCAGAACCAAGGAAGTACAATGCCGAGATTTTTGTTCCAACTGCTGGGAGATGGGGTCTTTCCGCTGGACACATACATCCAAAGGGCTCAAAAGCAAAGGTCAGAGTAACCAGAGTTGGATTGGTGACCCACCTTGGGTAGGCAACCAAACTGGAAACAATCATCAAATGAGGGTGGTTCCCCAGGAAATGGGACTCAGAATTGTGGAAAATTACAGAGGGAGTTTATTGGGGTGTGCCTCAGAATCAAGACCATTTGGGAGTGAAGGAAGAAGTATAGGACTGAGCAGAAGGAATGAGTTCAGCTGTGATGCAGTGGAACCAAAACTTCATCTGATCCCACAGGAGCTCCGGAGCTGGGGTGAACCTCCAAAATTATCGTACCCTGAGGCATGGGAGCCTTTGCACCCCACCTCCGTTGACTAGTAATTGCATGCAGACTGTTCCCAGCCCAGCGGTTATGATCTTGCGTGAAGTGACACTCTTCTGCTAAGGACAATCCCCAGGTGAGAACAATCACTGGTTGCCTACACTCCCAGCGGGTGGACAATGAGTGCCTCAGGTGCAGAGAGGAGATCTGGGTTACACATCACAGCACCACTAGAAGCATCATGGCTAGAAATGAGTACCGGTTCGGAATTGGAAAAGAAGTCTATAAGCTTCTATCTTCTACAGAATGCTAACAGTAATAAGACAAAATGGCCCAATTAGAGTAATGGTATTTGCAAGGAGGGGGCTTTCTGAGACCCTAGAAAGCAGAAGGCAGAGATATTGTTCAGGGGCACTCGAACTAAGCACTGATCCTAAGCTTCCCTCTCCCCTACCCCCACTCCAAGTACCCGGAGAGCTGATGTTTGTGAATACTCCCTTCCACAAATGCAACTAATTGCTAGGTAGGCTCCTGGGGAATAGTGCGGTAGCCTGAACATGGTAAGCACTCATTCATCTGTTTTCTTCACGCTTGTAGGACTCTAACGTAATTTCTCCCAAGGGTCACCAATGACTCAATCTCTTATCTATAATGGTCTCTTCTCAGTCCCGTCCTGGTTGTTCCCTTTGAGGCATTTACATTGTCGAGCACCACCACTCTTGTTGAAATATCTCCCCTCCCTTGTCTTCCGGCGTACTGCCCAGTCTCTGTCAGAGACTCTGTTTCTTCCACCCAGACCTTAAAGGTAGGCTGACCCCAAAGTTCCAACCTCGTGCTGTTCACTAAGTGCTAATGAATTCATCTCCAAATGACCATTTTATTCATGTACTCCACTCCATGCAACAGGCCTCACCTTCTCTTGCTGGGACTACTTAGTTTCAACCAATTCTTCCCTCCTTCACACTAACTTTCTAAAATAGACACAACACACCCTGCTTTAGAATCCTACACAATGTGGTTCAAACTGAAAGTCAAGGTCCTGTCTTGCTTAGGCCCAGTCTCATGTTCTATCATTTCTTACTATAACCAACCACCTCAAACCGCCTGCCATTTCCCTAACACACCACACAGGCTGGGTCTCTTTGCCTGGATTCAGGACGTCTGTCTGCCAAGATTATTCCTTCTACCATTCTCCACCAAGCAAGCCCATCCTTAAAAGCCCAGTATGCCACCTCCCGTGTGAAGCTTTTCTCAAATTAGCGCCACCAACTCTCTGCCTCCACAGCATGTTGTACATAGCTCTATGATAAGCATTTTCACCTAGTGCCATCCCCTCTTCCATTTCTTGCCCTCGATATATTACAATGCCCTGAAAGACAGGGACTGTAACATACTTATTTTACTATTTCCCAGCACTTAGCATGGTGTCCAACACATAACTAGACATAACGATTTACCGAATAAGGTTGATGTCCCACTCGCACCTCTCCACAACATGTGTAGAGGAAGCTGCAAAACAATGGGATCAGAATGTTGAGCCAAAGGTCTAGCAAAAGTACATCATTTCTTTTTCAATCTAGACAAACTGCCCCAGCCCCTACACCCCCTCTATCCCCCTTACCCCGCTTCCAGTTGCACAAAACCATCACATACATTAGCTCCTATGGGATTCCCAGCTCTAAAGAAAATGCACGAAGCCCATTGGTGTGAGCTGTGCTTCAGGTGCATTGAGAAGACAGGCTGTCAGGATGCGGCCACGTGCAATGCAACAAGATGATGTACCTAATAATCATGTTACAAAGACAGGAAAGCTAAGAGACAAGAATCAGCTTAACTCTCTCTCTCTCACGTTTGTTTAGCTACTCATAAAGCCAGAATGGGCGGCATGGAAGAAAGCTGCATACACCAAGGAAGAGAGAGCAAATCATTGACATTTACCAAAGTCAGGAATCCCTGTTGGCTATACATGCCTTTATTCAGATCTTAACCTTTGCCAGGAGATGGGGAAGAGAATTTAATTCTAAGGTAGAGTAGTTTACACTATTTCATAATGAAATATAACTACATATCAAAAGGCAAGCTGTTCCATAAAAGAAAATGTAACTTTTCAGCAAGTACTGAGCAAGGCAAATTTGGTTAACCACCATCATAAAGATCACAATAACAGCGCACACTTTAGGAGCGTTTATGTGCCAGGCACTGGTCTAAGCATTTTCCACGAAGAGGCCATTTCATTACTTCAATTATGTCAAGTGGATGCTATTGTTGTCTCTATTTTACAGATGAGGGCATCGAGGAACAGAGAGGGGAAGCAGGTGGTTGAGGTCACACCACCGATGGGTGGCTGAGCTAGGATGGGTGCCTGGCTGCTCAGGCCCCAAACGCTGGGCTTTTAACCGCTCGGTACTCTATCAGCTTCATGGAATCAGCATTCCCAGCCCTTGACTTACCACTTGTTAGCTCTGCTTTGAGTCTCGGTTTCTTCATCTTTAAAATGGGGATAATAGGGGCGCCTGGGTGGCTCAGTCGGTTAAGCGACTGCCTTCGGCTCAGGTCATGATCCTGGAGTCCCGGGATCGAGTCCCGCATCGGGCTCCCTGCTCGGCGGGGAGTCTGCTTCTCCCTCTGACCCTCCCCCCTCTCATGTGCTCTCTCTCATTCTCTCTCTGTCAAATAAATAAATAAAATCTTAAAAAATAAATAAATAAATAAATAAAATGGGGATAATATTACCACCCTCCCAGGGTCACTGTGACAGCTCCAAAAATATCTAGACTATCTCAGGGCCTGACACATACTAGTATTTCAACAAACAGTAACCTCCTTCCTTCCTTTTTTGTTTCCTCTTTGGAAAAAAAAAAGATCATTTAACACACAAGGAATATGCCACAGAAAAATTCCACCTGTATTTCGTATATTTTCAACTAGCAAAGCCAATAAAAGAAAACCTATTGTCTTTTAACCAACACCACCATGTGCTTAGCAAACAGGGTCGGGTATTTATGGACAAACAGATGTCTCTTTAGAAATTACTGAGAAATTGGGAAGACGCAATAACTTTTTTGGGCTCCTGGGATGTTGGAATAAACTCTCTCTTCCATCAGCTGATGCCGTTCAGGCGGCATTGGCAGCTCAAGCCTGACTTCGCAGCAGAGTGCAGAGATTTAAGACGTAGGGGTTAATAGTCCCCCATCACTGAGTTATACTTTAATTCTTCCAAGCCCTCTGAATGACACTGGATTTATCAGAACACTAAATAATATCTCTAGACTAAATCCCAAAGATTGAAAACGACAAACCTAAACATATAGCTAGGATGACTACCTCCTTAGTATCATAAAAGATGATGTCTTTTCTTCCCAACCCTTCTCCCTTCTCTGAAATGAAATTAAGAGAGGGTTTGGGAGAGATTATGGCCAATGGCTTAGATTCCAGACATCCTTTCTCCCAAACTCCTCTCACAGACAGCCGTTCAGATCTTTCACTTGGGGTCACCGGTCCTTGGCGGGGTGAAATAGACCCCAAACAAGTATGAATAGCTGATCTGGCTCCCAGAATGACTGCCCACCCCCAGATTCCCTACTGACATCTGCCAAATGACTGTGCTTACTCTAAACTTACAGGCCTTGAAAAGACCAAAATGTTATTTCTCTTAGAACCATATTTAGCAGCTGTTTTGTTCGGTTTCAGCCCTAACTGACAAGCATATGCTTACAAAAGCAAAACAGCACAAAGAAAACAAAGAACAGTAGGAGAACTCTCCATATTCATCTTGAGCCTTCAGGCTTTTCAACACTATCGTTCTTCCAAAGTAAGCACAGTGCTGGGAAACATCGTACTGATGCAACATGGCCCGATGCTAGCCCATGCTGTGCTCACAGACAGGCAAGCTCCCTCATTTTTTACTGACCTTCCCTCCTTCCGATGTAGGGATCTGAGGAGCCAAAGGTTTTACCTTCCACAATGGGGTTTATTCAGTCCCTGAGTGCTACCCACACCCTTCACACCCAACTACTTTCCAAGGTAGAAGGACGGGTACACTGGCCCCTGCCTCCTGGTGTTTCCAATCTGATGAAGGAATAGACATGAGCCCATAACTACACGTACACAGTCATTAAATTACAATTAAATTATAGTGACAGGCAACATGCAGGAAAAAGGCAAGGTGCTCTCAGAGTATACACCTGGGAGATCTAGAATATAATCCAGACTTACCTTCATTAACATACTGCCCAAGCCAGCATCTCAAATAGAACAGGTAATTCATGTAAAAGAATATATTTGAAAATATAAAAATAAAACGATTGCTGAATTTTCTCATTTGATCATTTGTGCGGAACAAATTACATGATGCAGACCTATCAGACGATTTACACAAAAAAGTTAGGGTTCAATTTGGGATTCTACTCTTTGCCAGGGTTATCTGACCTCTCATATTCTGGTTTTCCCATCTGTGAAATGGGATCATACCCCTTGGCCTGCTTTCCTGGCAAGGCTCCATCCTGCGTGCGAATGTGCTAGACACCTCCCTGGCTCCACGTGTCCAGTGTTGAGCTTTGGGAAGGGTGGTACTGATGGCAGGCTGACTCCAGGACACCATCTGCCCCCCTAGAGTTGGGCCTGGCTACATGGTATCAGTATCCAAAACTGGCTCCTGGCAGGGTCAGGACATGGTGCCAGCCAAGCATCAAGCAACCCTTTCCTTGATGATGGTGGCTTCTAGCCCACGGAATAGGGAGGCCAGAGCCTCCTCACCTCCTGCTTGGTTTGCTACCTGTTTCGTTCCACCTGCTACTGAGCAGCCATTGGTAGTGAAACAGCGTCCCACGCACCTTGCCCCTGATCACCTGCTCACTCCGGACTCTGCAGCTCCAGCCTGCTCTCACAAAGGCAGCCTTTAAAATTAGTTCCGCATGGCTCAGTCAGTTAAGCGTCTGCCTTTGGCTCAGGTCATGATCCTGGGGTCCTGGGATCAAGGCCCGCATCGGGCTCTCTGCTCAGCAGAGGAGTCTGCTTCTTCCTCTGCCCCTCCCTCCCATGCTCTCTCTCACTCTCTCAAATAAATAAATAAAATCTTTTAAAAATAAATGAATAAAAATCAAATAAAATTAGATCTGAAACCTGGCTCCTCAGAGTAATAGCTGCCAGACCGTAAGCTATAATGGTTATTATCACAGTCTCGGGGATAGACGATGGCCTAAATACTTTATATTTTTTTTCATATTTAATCCTTACAGCAACCATGGGGAGTACACGTTACAAACCCCCATTTTCAGATGATGAAACTAAGGCTTCCAGGAGTTAAGTAACTTACCCCAAGTTAAATAGTATGTGGTGGAGACAGCAGCTAAGACCAGGCAGTCACATGAGGAGAAAAATGCCTCCTATGAGGATTGTCCTGAGCCCCCAGAAACAACATATGAAAAGCAGTTAGCACAATGCACAGTAATGCTTCATAAATACAAGCCCCTGATATTATTATTGCCATCGCTGCTAGTATTATTAAAAGTTGCCCAAGGTGACAGCGTTGGTTAGTAGTAGAGGTGGGAGTCAAATCCAGATATTTTGAATGCAAGTCTGTCATTACTCACTTTTCTACAAATGGCCAATGCTGAAATTAACTTGGGGTTACAGGGATGGTCAAGACCTTGCGGTTTAACAATGGAGCCAGAGAAGGGCCAGTGACCTCCAACCGGGTAGTGCGACCAGCCAAGCAGCTGGGAACCAGAAGTAAAATGTGCCAGGTTTTGCTCAGTGCTCCTGCCTTCCCATCAGAGCCTGGAAGGACTTAGAACATTAACTTGGATATTTATTCTGATTTCGGTAGACTGGTTGCTTGAATCCTTTGTCAACTGCTGGGATTCACCAGCCAGCTCTTCTCACACTTCCTGATGCAGAGATCCTGAGCCGTGCCCACAGACCAGCCTGTGCACACATGCAATGCACAAAGCCCACTTCTCTGTTCAGAGACTATTTCCAACTTATCTGCTGTCAGGGAAAGACATACTAACTCCATAAAGCAGATTGAGAAATTTCTCCAGGATACTAAGCCAAAACGCAGATTTTTAGACAAAGATGGGGTCTCCACCTTCCAGAACTTTCCTTAACTCTCCCACAGTCTGTTTAAGCTCAAACATGGTAAAAAGGTCAGTATGTATGTAAGGGCCCCTACCCTGGTCCCTTCCCTCCCATCATAGGTTGTCCCAGAGATCATACAGCTGTTTGGGGAAATGTACCAGACAGCATACAGAGACACGCAAACGTGAGATCTCTCTAGGCCTGTTAGGGCAGAGTAACTTCCCAGTATTTGCAGCAACATGAGGTCAAAATTATGGGAACCAGACTAGCAAAGATTTGGGCATTTTGCCTTTTCGAAGATGCTTAGATTAAAAAAAAAAAAAAGGATAGCATTTGCAGCAGATGGACTATAAAGACAAGAACTGATTACCTAAATAATTAAGTAAGAAATATTAGGAAACCATCCAAGGTTCCATTTTGGGAAGAAGAGCCTTAACCCTTCCCCCAAAGGTATTCACTTATCACCTGTTTCCAACAGACCAATGACACATATTTGCCTGAAAGCATTTTCAGCACTTCTCCCAACACCTAGGGGCAACCATATAGTTGACAACAGACCCTCTCTAAGGGGTGAGGAGGCTAATATTGGCTAGATGGATCCCCTATTACTCTTCTACTTCTGAAGAGGAGTGGGATGGCCAAGAGCCACATAGGAACAGACAAGAGCCCACCAACACGTACCTGGGGCAGGGGCCTGTCACCTGGCAGATGATTGTAATGAGCCCATCCCAGTCCATCACTTGGTGTCATCACTAATGGTACAGATGGCTGGCTAGTTAATACCAACTCTTACACAGATTAGTGTAACAGGGCTTCACTGGTGTCTGATCTATTTTTTTTCCTTCAAGGCTTTTGTCCCTATGGCTAGGCTAGCATAAAGAATATACAAGTTTGTCTGTTTGTCTGTCTGTCTGTTTGTTTTACAAGGCAGATAATTTTTTGAATGGGGTTTTTTCAAGGATCTAAAAAATTTTTTGCCAGTTTCAAGAAGCTAAATATAAATTTCTCTGTCCCTCCAGGCTTCCAAAGGTGTTAGATTTCCATTGTCAAGTAAGTCTGGGAACACTGAGTCTAAAAGATTAGCAATTTAGGGGTGCCTGGGTGGCTCAGTCGGTTAAGCATCTGATTCTTGGTTTCAGCTCAGGTCATGACCTCAGGATTGTGAGATGGGCCCCACGTCCGGCTCCACGCTCAGTGCGAAGTCTGCTTGAAATTCTTTCCCCTCCTTATCCCTCCTGCTCTGTCCCTCACCCTGCTTGCATTCATTCTCACTCTCTCACTCTCAAATAAATGAATAAATAAATAAAAATCTTAAAAGATTAGAATTTAACTCACTCTTTACTGCATAGCCTCTCAAAGCCTTTAACGTGTTAATGTTCCCTGTGAATCTCCAAGAGAGGGCAAAGCTTTCCACATTTCCTAAACCTGTTTGGCTATGGAACACTGTTTAAGGAAATTGTGTCTCTCTAAGCACTGGTGTTCTGTGGAGCACAGGATAGAAGATGATAAGGTATAGAGCAATCTTTCCCTTCTCATACCCACTTAACCAAAGCTTGCATCTTACCTTACTATAGCAGGGCCTGCTCAATCACCCAATGTTCATTCTCCCATTGTTCCTTAGTAACAAAAATTCCAATTTTATTTGGGAAACCAATGCATCCAAGTCAAAAACTACATGTCCCCAGCCCAGCGGTTATGATCTTGCGTGAAGTGACACTCTTCTGCTAAGGACAATCCCCAGGTGAAAACAATCACTGGTTGCCTACACTCCCAGCGGGTGGACAATGAGTGCCTCAGGTGCAGAGAGGAGATCTGGGTTACACATCACAGCACCACTAGAAGCATCATGGCCAGAAATGAGTACCGGTTCGGAATTGGAAAAGAAGTCTATAAGCTTCTATCTTCTACAGAATGCTAATAGTAATAAGACAAAATGGCCCAATTAGAGTAATGGTATTTGCAAGGAGGGGGCTTTCTGAGACCCTAGAAAGCAGAAGGCAGAGATATTGTTCAGGGGCACTCGAACTAAGCACTGATCCTAAGCTTCCCTCTCCCCTACCACTGAAGCTAGAAGTGAATATGTGACTAAGTTCTGGCCAATGTTATGTAAGCAGAATTATTGTGTAGGAATTTCAGACAGGTTGCTTAAATGGAGTTGACTTAGCTGAGAGAAAGCCTCTTTTGTCTTCCACCTTCCGCCTTCAGCTGCCTGGAATGTAGATGTGATGGCCAGAGCCCTGCAGCCATTTCTGACCCTAAGGTGATTTTAAGGCTTGAAGCCTTTTGCTAGGTTGTTACAGCAGAACAATAAAATAATCCTAAGCCTCTGATGACCATGGAACTACCATATATCACTGCTCTGCTATGTCTGGACCTCCCTGTCACGAGAGAGAAAATTTCTAGCTTCCTCAGCCTACTAATATTTTAGGTTTTCTGTTTGATGCAACTGAATTCCAACTGATTTGCTTGAATTTTACCATTCAGATATTTTTATTTATTTATGTTTAACAGTCCTTCTTTAAAGTACTCCTCTCCATTAGCCTTTTGATCTTTGATAGAGATGACAGTCATTACAGTTCAACAAATATTCCAGTTCTCCTGCTGGTATGTTATATGATATCAACTCCCCCTCAATACACACTCTTTAAGTTGGGTGTGACCACATGATTTGCTTTTGCCAATACAATGTGAGTGAAAGTGATGTGTCACTTTCAGATGGAATATGTGAGTGTTGTATAAAATACTGTGGTGACAATGGAAGCACACATGGACATGAAATCTCCACTGGTCTGTGTCTTTGGGTAGCTGAGGAATAGAATCCTCTCTTAATGGGCTCTGGACATGTGGCATGGTCAAGAAATAAACTTTAGTTACATTAAATCTCTAAGACTGTCATCACAGCATATCCTAGCCTATTCTGACTGATAGACTACAAACAACCAAATGGTGGTGATAACTGATAATCTCACTGCATAATGCTTTATGATTTCTGAGATGGTATTTCTGAAAAGAGCCACTTTTGACTGGGTACACCTTAATCCCCAGACACTGTGCAGGCCATTTTGCAACAATCATTTTATTTAATCTCTGCCTTGATCCCTTGAGGTACATTGTTTACAAAAGAGAAGACCAAAGCTAAGAGAGTAACCTACACAAGATCGAAGTCCAATGCCAAAATGCACATTCTCCCCACTGTCTCCAACCTGTAACATCTGAAGCCAGCCCTGGGAAAATAAAAATGCTGTACAAAGCTGGCTGGTGACACAGGAATTCCAGGAGCCCTTTGTTACCAGGAATGGGGAGGAAACATTAAAACATGGACTGTGCATTCACATAGCTGACCACGTCCTATAGGCCTACACCAGGGCACGCCGGGCTTGTAGTCCCTACACCCCACTGAGGACAGCAGAACTGCAAGTCCCCCAGCTGCTCATTTGAGTCCTTTGAACTCAAAACCTGCTTTTGAGCCACTGTCAAGGTAACCACGCAGCTGAAAATAACTAATTGGGCAACATTTTCTGACTGCTGCCATGGGCAGTTATAATCTCAGCATCTCCGTGGCAACCTGACTGGAATTCTGGATATTCACACAAAGAAAAACCAGTCTCCGTTCAGACCAGGGCTGCATTTTGTCTCTATTCCACTTTTCTCATTACAAGTTGCTACTGAAGGAACAATGCTTCTTTTATGAAGAATGTTTATTACTGGTCTGTGGCAGAACAGCATCTTCGTAATCTGGAAATATTTGGAAAGGGGGAACATGGTAATATATCCTTTACTGCCACATGCAAAGAGGTTCTATTAAGACAGGCTCTATTACAAACAACAGTAAAGGTCACCATGGAGTAAGTGACTTAGAATCAGGCCATGGAATTCTATGGAGATGTCAAAGGCATCGTCCAGGCAATGAATCCCTAACAAGTACATTGCAATAAATTGACCACTGCTCATCTCCTCGGCACCAACCAGATGCTATTGTAAACCCCTCCTCTAAATCCCAGTGGCTCCCCTGGCCTACTCTGCTCCACCATCCCACCCCACTGGGTACCTGTCAGGAGGGCACATTTGCTGGAGGAGCTGCTATAATCCATTTCTCAAGTATCCTGCTCAGAAAGGAGCAGGGGTGGAGTGTCGGAACCCTGCTCCAACCACCCAAACGGGCCAAACACAATGTAAATGCTAAGGGAGTTCTGATGGGTGGGAAATCAATTCAGACTGACCCAGCCAAGGAAGGCTGAAAGGAAAAGGTGGGCATCGTGTGGAACTTAGGAATACAAATAGGATTTGCAGAAGTAGAGAGAGCCAAGGAGAGGGACAAAAGTAGTTTTCTTCATGGTGTCATTTAAAAAGAATACATTTAATCACCTGTAGCACTTCTGTCAGAAAGGACAAAAGCTTAGAAACATGTCACCTTCGGAAGAGCACTTTCATTCAGCAAGTTTTACCTCATCTCTAGAAACCATGGTTCCATAAGAATTTCATAAGACAGATTTCAAGTACTGAACACACATGCCTATAACAAAGGGGCAGACACACATGGGCTAAAGAATATATAAAGCCACTGATTTTTTTTTTTAGGCAAAATGCTACGTTTGTTCCGGGCAACAAAGGGACCAGTATATAAATGGCACTGCTGTAATAATTTGCTTATAGCCAACTTCTCTACTCAACTATGCCCCTCACGCCACAGAGCAGGGGCTAGGCTCTCTTCAAATTAATATCCTTAGCAACGTGCCCAGTACCCAGGCTACCGAAGGCACTTAATAAATGTTGGTTAAGTCAATAAATAATTTTATCAAGACTGACAAGAGAACATATATGTTATTTACTTTTTCATCAGTGAAATAAAGACATGAGTAAGGAAGACTATATTTCATGAAGATGTGGGCACACATTCCTCAGGAGTACACAGCTAGGTACCAGAGAAAGTGGGGACCACATTCAAACATGGAAAGGCTTCCTGGAAAGCTCATTTTCTACAGCGACTTAAGTGTTTGTTATTTTCATATATTTGGTTACACGTGGATAAGTTTGTATCAGTATTTTTTCAGTAGAAGTACCACAGTCAGCCTACCAGGATCTCTGTGGGTTCAAATTTCGTCTCCTTTACCAATAGGGATGTCTTGGTAAAAACATACAGAAGCATACTGTCCACCTATACCACTTATATTCCTGATTCTCAAATACAATAAATGCTCTTTTTTTTTTTTTAAGCTGTGTTTATTTATTTTAGAGCGAGAGCGTGCGGCGGGGAGGGACAAAGGGAGAAGGGGAGAGAGTCTCAAGCCCACTCTGCCCGGTGGAGCCTGACACACGGCTCGATTCCACGACCCAGAGATCACGACCTGAGCCGAAACCAGGAGTTGGACGCTTCACCGACTGCACCACCCAGGCACCCCAGTAAATGCTCTTTATTTCCCCTCTTTCATTCAGAATTTGCCATTACTTAGATGAGACCTGGACAGCAGTTTAATTTTCCATTGTCCACACAGAGAAGATTTTAAGAAAAGGAATAATGTGAAGAAGATAACAAAAGGAATACTTATTAAAAAAAAAAATTTTCAAACAATCAAGTGTCATTCACATCTGGCTGGCTAATTGCAATCAGAGACATCTCTACTAAAACTGGTGCTCTACTACCCGTCTCGTAGTGACTGCCTACACTAAAAAGGGAAGACTCTTCACAAATTATTATTGTCTTACTTTTCACCAATATAAAAATACCCCCTGTTACTCCCCTCCCAATTCCTTGGATTAGTGAGGTTGTCCTGTGAGGCAAAAAGGATCATTCTAGTTCTCAAATAGAGAGATGGTCTAGTGGGGTCAAAAAATAATTTAATCACAAAGAAGGCAACTTCAATAGAAATAGATACAAGCAATTAAAATATCAGTTCCCTGTCCTAGGAGCCCCTTGGAGCTCAGTAAGTGAGGCCTGGTTAAAACCCTCTTAGGTAAAAACCTTTTGTTACAGCACAGACATTCTTGTCCTGATTATTGAGTTCCACTCAGTAGTTACCATACCACACAGTACAATGGTAAGCATATAATTCTTGTAGTGTACTACTTCATCGACTACTGTTTGCCAGTGAATATGTAAGTAAAAGAAATCTATGGCCACATCCCCAAAATCTGACATCAGCTCTCACATCTTCCATACTTGTAGCAAAATCTTCCAGGAATAGATCCTTCAAACAGCCCTCTCCTGTGCCTCTCCTTCTCAGCCACTACATTCAGATGCGTTTTCAAGACAAGAAACTTGCGGGGTATGTGGCTGGATATACTGTTAGGAAGGTGGGATTTTGTGCCACTGATTGTCAAGGCAAACAATGAATTAAGAATAACGACAATGACTGAAAAATCTGCAGGTCATCAGAATAAACTTTTTCTCTTGAGTAGAACCGTTTGGCTTGTACCAAAGCAACCTGCAGACTAAGATTCTAACCATTAAGTGTGAGGCATGGGAATCTCTAGCAAGCACTGGTCCGGAGACACTAGTTCTCTTCTCCACAGTGCCTCATGGGTGAAGGTGGAGTAATTTTAAGTTCTCCGTGGGAGAAACACACAGTTAAGAGGGAGACAAACCATAAGAGACTCTTGACCTCAGGAAACAAACTGAGGGTTGCTGGAGTGGAGGGAGGTGGGAGGGATGGGGTGGCTGGGTGATGGACATTGGGGAGGGTATGTGTTGTGGTGAGTGCTGTGAATTGTGTAAGACTGATGAATCACAGACCTGTACCCTGAAACAAATAATACATTATATGCTAATAATATAAATAAATAAATAAATACAAAATATGAAGCTGTGTTTAAATTTTTTTAAAGATTTTATTTATTTATTTATTTATTGGAGAGAGAAACAGCATGAGAGGGGAGAGGGGAGCGGGTCAGAGGGAGAAGCAGGCTCCCCACTGCGCCGGGAGCCCAATGTGCGATCCCAGGACCCTGGGATCATGACCTGAGCCGAAGGCAGTCGCTTAACCAACTGAGCCACCCAGTTGCCCAAAGCTGTCTTTAAATTTTAAAAAATAAAAGTAAAGTAAGATAAAATAAAATGGCTTAGTGGTGCAGAACTGGGGCTCCACGCAAAACCAAAGCAACGGCGGCACCATCAGTAATACTGGCAGAGGAGGCGAGGCAGGGGGGACCTTTCCAAAGTAGAGAAAAGGGCCCTGCCAACGAACTACCTGGCTATTTGATAGGCTTATTTTACTTTAATCCTCTCCAGGAATAATAAAAAATGACTGAACAGCCTGCATGCGTTTTGGTGATTTCCATATACTACAAAGTACTCAACGGAGACACTGTCCAGGCGCAGAGCTGGTGAGCCTGCATCACCTCATCCACCAGAGGTCGGGTCTTCATCTCCTCCTCACAAGAGTTGCCTCTTGCCTTGCTGGAGAAGGCCACCAGATCTCACTGTACCTAAGCAACCACGGGTGAAAGCCCTGGCTTAGAACCTCATTTTTATAACACAAAACTTGCTGCCGACACACATTATGAGCCAGAGATACTCTCCTCCTGTTAGAGTTGGGGCTCTAAGAAGTACTATAAAGAATATCTAAGAATGTAATTCACATATTTTTAAAATTAGGTACAAAAGCTAGAAAGAGCACCGGCACTATAGAAATCATTTCAATCCAAATTTTAGACCCTGCTACTTACTAGCTGTGTGACTTTGAGCAAGCTGCTTACTTTGTTGCTTTTCCCAAAGTTCTTGGGACTGAAAAGTATCGCCCACATAGGGTAGTTCTTCCCCCACCACATCTGCACACACACACACACACCCTCACACACACACAGAGACACACACACACACACCAGCCCCTGCTCTACTTTAACTACTTTTTTTTAAAGATTTTATTTATTTATTTGAGAGAGAGAGAGAGCTCACATGCACATGGTGGGCGGGAGGAGCGGCAGGCAGAGGGAGAAGCAGGCTCCCCGTTGAGCAGAGAATCCAATGTGGGACTCATCCCAGCACCCTGAGATCATGACCTGAGCCTCTTAACTGAGCCGCCCAGATGCCCCTCAACTACTTTCAATTAGTCCGTGCACAAGCGACTTCTTACAAGCTGGTTTTCACCTTCAAATCGTACAAGACCTCATATCCAAGCCCGTCCTCAAACCCACCTCCTTCTCCCCAGCAGAGCTTAATTGTTCCTCCTCTGTGTTTCTCGCAGTATTTGTTCTAGAAAAGTGCCATATATGGTAATTACGTGTTTAAGTGTCTGACTCCCCCTCTAGACTGTAAGTAAGCAACTTGAGGTATTTCTGAGTCATACCGATATCTCTAGCTTCTAACAGTTGCACACTCACAGAAGGTCCTCAATAAGTGTTAAATGAATAAATGAATGTACGTTAACAGTGTTCGTTTCTTGAGCACTTACTTTGTGACTGAGCATTTACATGCATTATCTGTAACCCTGGCGAGAGTTCTATAAGGTGGACAGGAAAATTGTAATTTTATAGATGAGAAACTAGAGGCCCAAACACAGCAAACAAGTGATGAAAGCCAGGGCTGGACCAACTTAACAATCTGCCTACAAAGAATCTAGTACAACACTCAGCACTTATTAGGGCCTCAAAAACACGGCATCTTCCTTCTGTGCAATCAACAGTAAGGGTGTGACTTTCATAATGTATTAGGAACTAGGCTCATTGGGGTTGGTTAACACTAACCTGGGAAATTTGAAAGAACAAAGCTCATTTCACCAAATTCTGCATAGCGGAATTTTGACCCGTTTTTTCACTCGCACATTAATCATTCCCAAAACATTTTCCAAGTGCCTGCCTGCTCCAGGCCAGCACAGGGGACCTGCAGATAAGAAGTCACGATCTCAGGCTTCCAGGAGACGACACCAGGAGGTACCGGCCTTTGTAGAGCACCTGCTATGGGAACTTGTGAGTGCCTCAGAGCACATATTCTTAATGAGCAGATGTTGCACGCCCATTAAGTCTGCCATTAGGGGGATCTATGAATCATCTAATGGAACAGAGGGCAGCCTGCTCTGTGTAATGTATGTGGCCACAGAAGATTCTTTTAGGAAGATAATGTTCATGTTACAATTGAAGAGCAGCCCACATGTGGACTCCTGCCCCCTGGGGTAATGAAGTGAGCCCTTAGGGAACTGATCAGAGTTTCCAAAGAAAAGGCAATATGGCTGCCACCTAGCAAAGCAGCGAGCAGCAAGACATCAAAGGCATTCATCATTGAGATTTTACCACACATGCCCTGCCAACCCCTCCCTGGAGGAGTCCCTTGTTTCCACCAACCCATTACGTCCATCTTGAGACTGCAACGCGGTGTGCCTCTGCTCACAACACCAAGAGGCATCGTTCACATAGCATCCTATGTAAATCGCACCCTGGAGCACAACACAGTGCGATGGTAATATACCTTGAATGATGTGTAACAGAGCGGTCCTGGCTACCAAGGGAACTAAGATTCCCAAACACCTTCAGTGGCCACGCCATGACCGGCAAATCCAACTTTTAGGCAACATGTGGGAAGTCTACTATGCCTTTCCAGCACTGAAAGCCTCAGCAAAGCAAAGCCTAATGATCAAGGTGCACTTTCTGCCCAAAAGCATGAGCATGCAATCAGCCACATATGAGACCCTGACAAGTTACCTCAGCACTTTAGCTATTAAAATGCCACCCAACTGAATATAGTCTTGCCAGATCTCCCCTCAGTGTTAATAACTGCCATATCATCTTTGAAAGCAACACAGAAATGGTTGAAAGTGGATAATAAATAATAATGGTGTAAGAGTGCAGCCTCATTTTATGTCTTTTGTCACATAACCACACCTGATCTGTGTTCTGTACCTTCAGTTCTCCCCACCATTGCTCATGGACTGAGCAATTATTGTTTACAAACTCCTCTGAAGAGCCCCTGTTTCGTAGGTTCTCCCACATAGCCACCCAACTAATAGAACTAAATGCCTTGGGTAGGTATAGAAGCTGCCAACAAACTGCACTTGGCATTTGCTTCCAAGGAAGAACGTGATGTTGGGTGATGTTGGTCATCCCACCTCTTTTAGGTGAAAGTCCGAGACCATCAACGTGATTAGCCGAAGGGATGCATGTTAATCTAACACCTAACCTTCGTGAAATGAGTGTGCTGGCTTGTGGCTATTGAAGGGGTTTAGAATATTCCACCCCAAAATATGCCACTTTGACATATGGATTATTTTGAGCTGAAGACAAATGAAAGGAAGCAGACACACAGACACACACAAACTCGCCCTCTCCCTCTCTACCAGGAAGGGCAGAACAATTCTTATCAACCCCCAGAGACAACTCTAAACTCTTATAGCCTAGAGACACACCAAAGGAATCTACACAGCAAATCTTACTAATAAGCCCTTATCTTCCATTATCTTCCTCTGTATGTCCACCTTCCCGGTTTGCGCTCCCAGAAGCTTTAAACACTTTTCCTTTGTCTTCTCAATTTTCTACAAATTTATTGCTTTTCTGGTAAGAGATTCTTTTTTTTTTTTTTAAAGATTTTACTTATTTATTTGAGAGAGAGAGAATGAGAGACAGAGAGCATGAGAGGGAGGAGGGTCAGAGGGAGAAGCAGACTCCTTGCTGCGCAGGGAGCCCGATGCGGGACTCGATCCCGGGACTCCAGGATCATGACCTGAGCCGAAGGCAGTCACTTAACCAACTGAGCCACCCAGGCGCCCTCTGGTAAGAGATTCTATGTAAGTCCAAGTTCTAACCACCTCTTTGAGTTACTCATCACTGAGTTCTCTTGTTTGTATGCACAATGTATGTGTTAAAAAAAAACTCTGTTTCTATTGTTAATCTTTCTTTTATCAGTCTAATCTGCAAGGCCCCAACCAATGAACCAAAGAAAAAAGTGTTTTTTACCTCCCCTACGCTATATTCTATCCAATAATTCTTAACCTGTGCCCGTGAGGGATACAAGGTCTGTGAATCTCCTGAAACTAGATTCCATGTTTTGTGCATGTGCATTTTTTTTAGGGAAGGAATCCAAACATTTGATCATCTGAAAGGACCCTATATCCAGACCCTCAGTTGACCCTTCAATAATCCTTCAACATGAGCTAAAATGGTGGCACACTCACCTCCATTTCATAAGGGAAGAACCAACTCTGAGTTATATAACTCACCTGAGTCACCTGAGAAAAGTCAGGGAGCCCTCCTACTCCTAATCCACATCTTTTATTTTAAAGATTTTATTTATTTATTTATTCATTTTACTTAAGAGAGAGAGAGTGCAAGCATGCAAGCAGAGGGAGGAGCAGAGGGAGAGAGAGAGAGAGAAAAACTTAAGCAGACTTGAGCTGAGTGCCGAGCCTGATGAGAGGCTGAATCCCATGACCCTGAGATCATGACCTGAGCCAAAATGAGTCAGATGCCTAACCAACTGAGCCACCCAGGTGCCTAACCAACTGAGTCAGATGCCTAACCAATCAGATGCCTCTCCTAATCTACATCTTTACATGGAATGCATCCACCATCTTTAGGACCCACCCTGCACAGACCACCTTGGCTGGGATAACTTACTTCTCACCTAGATTCTAAGTCCTGAGGACAAACTATTTTTATCTATTTCCTCTCATCTCTGCGTGTATCAGGGGAAGCGACATTTGTGTATTAACAATAACCATAATCAGTCAATTTGATGGCAAGCACCTTTGGTTTTTAGAAAAAAAACTACTTCTATTTTCTGTCCCAAGATACTTGTAGGACAAAATTTCTTAATGACTGTATATAATGTATATAAGGCCATAAGATGTGGGGGGACAAGACTTTGACAAACCTATAACAGATACCAGGATAAGCCTGCTACATGACAGACAGAAACTTCAAGATCTAGAAGTTCCCAATACTCTCGAATTTCTGAAGACTGACTAAAATTCTAACAAATTAACAGCTCGAAACCTCCTTTCAAGTCCTCACAAAATCAATTAACTCATTTGAAAAAATATTAAGCAACTGTATCAGAGTCTTACAGAGAGCACAAAAATCAATCAGGTGTGGGTCCTGCCCTTGATGAGTTTAGGGAGTATGCTTAGGGGAGAAAAACCGCTAAGCAAGAACACCTGCCCCTTCACAGCTCCCCAGAATGCCTCTTGGTTTTCAATCCTAAAGCTGCAAAGACTGTACCCATCTCTCAATAAAACAATATCTGGTCAGGGGCGCCTGGGTGGCTCAGTTTTTAAGCGTCTGCCTTCGGCTCCAGTCATGATCCCGGGATCCTGGGATCGAGCCCCGAATTGGGCTCCCTGCTCAGCAGGGAGCCTGCTTCTCCCTCTGTCTGCTTCTCCCTCTCCTGCTCCCCCTGCTTGTGTTCCCTCTCTAGCTGTCTCTCTCTCTCTCTCTGTCAAATAAATAAATAAAATCTTAAAAAATATATATATATCTGGTCAATGTGTACGTAGAAAAAAATGTATATTTGACCCCAAAGCTCAGAACAACATTTTAAACAAAACACAACGTGAGAGAAAAGTTTCAAGTTACACTTAAAACTCAGGTGGCGTAACAGCAGAATGATGTGTACATGATTTTGCCAAGTGCCAAATTCAGCCAACAAAGAGGGTGTGGTCGGGATGCTGCTAGCTGCAGCATCCTTCGTGATCAGGAAGCTAAGGTGTTAGCATTTCACAGCCTAACAAAAGAGCTTACTCATTGATATTTTTGCTGTGTTTTAGCTACTCGCTAAGAAATTGGCTGGGGCTTCGAAGTTGACATGTAACATATTCTCATTTTTCTCATTTAAAAAAAAAAAAGATCTACCCCAGGTAGCTTTCAGGCAGAACATTTGGTTTCAGGTAAAACTAAGGCCTGTATCTGTGACACAGTTAAAAAATAATTAGAAGCACCCAAACAAGGACAAGTGAAGCTTCAGCAGTTCAGAGAAGGGAGACATTATTTCTAATAGGTAAGAGGGAAGGAATATTTTGTTTAGGGGCCTAAGTTTGAGCCCAGATGTTGAAAGGCGGAATTTAGACAAATACATATTGGTAGGGATCACCCAGCAGAAGGACTAAAAATTGGGCAGGAAAGTTTAGGGCAGGGTAGAGCAGAGGCTACATGAAGGGACTGATGGAGAGCTGGGTTTCAAGCAAGTTCTAGTGTTCACGGTTTCCAAAATTTTCACAAGAGCCAGACGGGTGGCTATGAGAAAGGGAAGGAGGGGTTCGATGAGCATGACCAAAGTCAATGACAGAAATCCCCCCCAAAGCTAACAAGAGTCCACCTCAGAGAAAGGCACAATGACATAACCAAAGTGCAGTATTCAACATATGAAAACAGCACATCCTTGATCTGTCCAAAGACCATTAGTCTTGATTCTAACTTGTTGTTAAAAATATATATAATTATCATACACAAGGATCTTTCAAATGCATTCTCTTGTCTCCTAAGAAAGGGAATTTTCAACCATTTTACTGGGCACAAAAACAACCATCCTAATCTGTTTCTGCCTGACTGTCCAATAAAAACAATGGCCCTCTCCCTTCGACACAATGTGGCATGCCCATATAAGTCACATTTCTAAGAACCGTGGTAAGAGGGCCACTTTATCAGTCTATCTGAGGGCAGACAGCCCTTTCAACCCTCTCTCCTCACTCAGTGCACTCTCTCCGTTGCACAAGTACAAACACATGGAGAATGTGAAGAATGTGTCTAAGTTTGGCAGAGCTTACCACATTCTGCCTGTAGAAGTGCCCCCGAATGGTGCAAACTGAAGCAAAACAGCCACAGAAGCAAAATGCAATCTCGAGGTCAGTGCAGACCCAGCTGCCCTTGTCTCTTAGACATTCCTGGCTGGAATCCCACTGAGCAAATGTGGAGGAAGAGCAGACAAGACAGTCCGGAGGATCGGAGGATTGGGAAATACCCAGCTGCAGCAGGAGAGAGCAATCACCAAACCCCTAAGCTAAGCAGGCAAACAGCAATTTCCCTCCAGGGGTGCCCCTGAAGGCGGACTTGTAAATTATCCCAGGCTACTTCTTTGCAATCATGCCCTAACCTGAACTCTGCTTTTCAAACGCCGCCTCTTGAGTTACAGGGGGTCAGGAGGAGGTCCACAAACGCAGCTTTCACTATTCCGCCTAAATCGCAATAGAATAATGTCACCCCCGTAGAGCAGCTTCCTCATCCAGCCACTTCTGAAATCTTTTTTCCCAAAACTTCTATCGAGAGTGGTCGTTACACCCACAAAAGGACAAGTGTTCAAGGAAGACCATCAGTTGTTTCTTTCGTAATCTCAATGTGTCAAGTAAAGGAAGCTGCACAACTTAGACATCGAGTGTAATGTTCATTTCTCAGGTATTTATTCTCTTCCAAGTCGACACAGGAAACGGGCAGGAAAGATCCATGCGTTCATTCTTTGACAAATACATATTAAGTGCTACAAATGCATTTCATTGATTCTAAGATACACATTTGTTTCCCATGTTAACATCTCTGGAATTGAGATCCTTCTGAAAATTAAGATATTGGTGTCCTTCTTTTAGTATGTGAAATAAAATAGCATGTTACAGGGCGCCTGGTGGCTCAGTTGGTTAAGCGACTGTCTTCGGCTCAGGTCATGATCCCAGGGTCCTGGGATCGAGTCCCACATCGGGCTCCCAGCTCAGCAGGAAGCCTGCTCCTCCCTCTCCCACTCCCCCTGCTTGTGTTCCTGCTCTCGCTGTCTCTGTCTCTGTCAAATAAATAAATAAAATCTTTAAAAAAAAAATAGCATGTTACAGTCGATTACATGTGCCACATAGGGACTGCTTGATACTTCCCAACTGAGAAAAACCATCCTTCCCTCTGACTTTGTCCTTCCCTCTCCAATGCATCCTTGGATACTGCTACCCGAGCAATCTCTACAGCAAATCTGATCATGTTACCCTTCCCCTCGTTTGAATGAGCCAATGAATTCCCTTTACCTATGGGTATACAGGAAGTGAGAGGCCCTAGGTGACATGTCCCAGGACTATTTTCTCAGCATCATCTCCTCGCGTCTCCTGCCAAATGATGAGCATTTTCCACAATGTACCACATTTCTCTCAACTCAGTGTAACTTTCGGGATTCAGCTCAAGTATCGACTACTTGAAATCTCTTTCTCTGACACCTACCCCCCTGCAAGGTTGAAACAGATGTCCATCTTCTGAGGTCCCACCTGTGTACTATTACAGCATTATCACACTCTAATTTGAACCTCTTTACCTATATCCTCCAACAGACCATGACTTCTGCAAAGGCAGACTGCATCTTGCATGTTTCTAATCAAAGCCTTTGAGACACTGGGACACTGCCCAGCATGGAGTTGGAGATCAGAGCATAATTAATTAACAGATGGGTGAACAAACCTCATAACATTCTCTTCCTTGGTTCATGAGATGACTCATAAGTTCACAAAGTTCATGACTTTTAGAGGTCATCAGCAATCAGAGTTTCATGTCTTCTTTGTTACTCTTAATTTCAGGTCCCCCTTCTCTGAAAAATGACACTTCTAAACTGGATGGTCTCTAGTCCCCTTCTATTCTACAATTCCATTATTTATACTCCAGTGAAAGCTACCTGCTATTCTGCTCATGTAGCATTGATCAAACACTGTTCTTGAAGATGGATTATCAGACTGGCAAAATAGCCTGGCTCTCAAGATTCTCAAGGTTGTGTGTTGAGGGGAGAACATGTCTAAACTCCAGAGTTCATGTCATTTGAAAATGCACATTCAGTATAATTCTAGCTCTGGAAATCAAACACTCCATTCATTATAAACTAAAGAATAGAAGGCTTAACAAAGTGATCTTAGCAGATAGAAAAAGAAAAATTTAGTGATTCTCAATTGAAGACAGATGATATATTTTTATGAAGTTTACCAAAGGCGGCATGGGTTTTAGAAGTTCACAAAACACTGGTAAAATAAATGCTAACATGGCATAGTCAGGAAGAGCATAGACTCTAGTATTCCTCTGGGTTGAAATTCCAAATCTATCCCTTACTAACTAGCTCTGTGATCCTGAACACTTAATCTCCCCAAGCCTTAGTTTTGTCATCAGTAAAACAGGACTTATCATACACATATCACAGGGCCATTATAGGAATTAAATTTATTTATTTATTTATTTATTTTTAAAGATTTTATTTATTTATTTGAGACAGAGAGAATGAGAGAGAGAGCACATGAGAGGGGGGAGGGTCAGAGGGAGAAGCAGACTCCTCGCCGAGCAGGGAGCCCGATGCGGGACTCGATCCCGGGACTCCAGGATCATGACCTGAGCCGAAGGCAGTCGCTTAACCAACTGAGCCACCCAGGCGCCCAGGAATTAAATTTAAAAAGATTGCACATAAAGCTCCGCCAACAGTGCTTGGCATTTAGCAGGCCCCTAATGAATGATCGCAATTATTACAACTATTATTAACATCCTTCTCCAAACACAGAGACCATGTTACACGCTCCACTACACTGCACAGGGCGCTGGAGATGTACATAGGCACCCAAGGAATACTGGCAAATGGTGACGGTAATGAGGATGAGACAAAGTAGTAAGTATCCATGCAATGACGTTTGATTTTCAAAAATTATATACTGACATTCTATGATGTCACCAGCTTTTTCTTTTTGGATCAGAGATTTTTTTTTTTTTTAATTCATGAAATACATCACAGATACCAAGAGTGTTTGTGATATATGTGTGCAGTTTATATAAAAATTATAATACATTAAACACAGTGAACATCCATGTACTCACCACCCAGCTTAGAAAACAGAATATTACCACTCTCTCTGAAATCATCCGGATGCCCCATGCCCTTCCCTGGTAAACCCTCCCTCCCACTTCCCAGGGTAACTGCTACCTTGAATATTACGTTTCTCATGTTTATCATTTCTTGCTTTAAAAAAAAAAAAAAACAGCTTGACTGAGATGTAATTCACAAACCATAAATCGCCATTTAAAGTATACAATTCAGTGCTTTGTAGCATACTCACAGACATGTGCGACCATCACCACAGTCAATTTTAGAATATTTTTATCACCTTAAAAAGAAACCCTATACCCTTTGGCTACCACGTCCATCCCCTCCTCCTCCCCACCCTCAGCTCTAAGCAACTACTAATCTACTTTCTGCCCCTGCAGATTTTCCTGTTCTGGACATTTCATATGAATGAAATCATCTAATATGTGACCTTTTGTGACAGACTTCTTTTACTTAACATAATGTTTTCAAGGTTCATCCATGAAGTAGCACGAATCAGTATTTCATTTCTTTTTATGGTGGAATAAAATTTCATTGTATGGAGATACCAAATTCTCTTTATCCACTCACCAGCTCATGGACATATGGGTTGTTGCCACCTTTTGACTGCTACGGATGGTGCTGCTAGGATCATTCCTGTACAATTTTCCTAATGGACATATGTTTTCATTTCTCTTGGGCATGTAATACCTAGGAATGGACTCGCTCAGTCATATGGTAACTCTGTTTAACCTTGTGAGGAACTGGGTTCACCAGCTCTTATACTGATTCCCAGAAGACAAAAAGATAAAAGCTTACAAATGACTTACGATGCTAAACCAACCTATTCAGCCAAAGGTAGACCCTCAGTGCCAGTGGCAACTCCTCATCTACCTTATAAAGAATTACATGCCAATTATTCGTATATGGGCAGGTACCATCTTGTAAGAATGGAAATTTTCTAGCTGTTAAAGACAGCCAGTAGCAAGAAGAGAAGTGGATTTAATAGAATCAAGGTGTCCCCACTCCCTGGCCATTACTGGTGGACTCCCTTCACTTACAGAAGGCCATTTTTAAAACATTTTTCTTTTAGACTCAGTCCATTATTTTTGTGGATGGCAATTCTAATGATGAAATCATCAAAGGTAGAATATAAAAAAGACCAATATTGAAGACTTAAAGAAATAGCAACCCATTAAGCATAGGCTGTTTTTTCAGACTTATTTTCTAGCAAGTATGTTTATAAAAATTAAGGTAAATTTACTTCCCACCAAGAGTCTGAACTGCCAGGAATATGTGGATATCATATGATATGATATCATATGATGACCCAAAAGTGGGCGATGGGGTGGCAAGAAAGAGATTAAGGAAGAGAAACTTCATTTGAGAACCTCTGAAATGTGACATCTGGAAAATCTATTCACACCCTCACAAATCACTGCAGGTCTGACGTGTCGGTCTCTAGAGCCTTCGATAACAAGAGTGCTAAGGGCATCTGTCTGTGATTTTCCTACTGAATGCCTGCCTTGTTTTCCATGGTCTGCTGCACTCCTCTTTTATTAGTCATGGCTGGATTGATGGACAGAGAGAGGTGACAGACCAAAGAGTACATTACTTACCTTTCTGTTAGTATGTTGAGGGGGTTAAGAAGTTGGCCAATACAGAAATGTCTCTGAATTTTAATATGATATTTCTAAGTGTCTTTGACTCATGTTATACCATAGCTCAGAAAAATGTGGGGTAGGCTTCAGGAAGCAAGGACTCTAAATACCCCATGGTAACTGGCATGAAAATATGCTGACTGCTCATCCACTCATGTGAACTCCATGTCCCCCTACTCTTAAAGTGCAATAGTTAAGAACAAAGAGAAAATAAGACAAAATTCCTCCCTGTATTGACTATATTTCAGTTTTAAAAAAAGTAAAAAAAAATTTTTTAATTCCTCCTTGCAATGACAAATGGACTTGCAAAATGACAATATATTAGAAAATTGTATTTAGGGCGCCTGAGTGGCTCAGTTGGTTGGACAGCTGCCTTCGGCTTGGGTCGTGGTTCCAGGGTCCTGGGATTGAGCCCCACATCGATCCCAGGACCCTGCTTGGTGGGGAGCCTGCTTCTCCCTCTGCCTCTGCCTGCAGCTCTCCCCGCTTGTGCTCTCTCTCTCTCTCTGTCAAATAAATAAATAAAATGTTTTAAAAATTGTATTTACATTTGAAACAGAGATAACACTGTAATATACTTCTATCTCAAAGGAAATACATCTACAAAAGCTTGCACGCTTTCCTAAAATCCAAATGCATTCAGACAATCCATACACACAGACATTAGTACGTAGCTTATCAACGAAACTATTCCTATAACACAACATAAACACTTTTTCTTTTCTGCTTGGTTCTGTGGTCGAGATTTACAGCATTTACAAAACACAAAAATAGTAAAGCAAAGTGTGACCTAACACCCCGTTAGGGATCCTAACATTTTTATCTTTTTTCTTAACCTTGCTGCTGCAGAATTCTTAGATCTTAGAGACGAAGTGATACAGGTAGAATAGGAGATGCTGGAAAAAGAAAATACGGTGGCGCTATGTGGAGGCTTAATTTATGTTGGCCAAAACACAATTTTCCCATTTACTGATTCTTTTCACACCAGTCACAGTAAATAGCACAGAACTTCTGGAGACAGCAAAATAACTGATGTTTTACTATTAGCACTTTTCAAATCATTCCTCCTTAGACTGTCACCTTGTGCCAGCTCAAAACAGACTTCACGACTGCAAGTTTCCACTGTGTAATTCCCACATTGCAATATTTTCCCCAGAGAGGTGTGAAACAGGTCAGTGTGCAGAGCTAATAGCATTAAATTGTTATTTAGGGGGAAAGAACGCACAGTGTGGAATTGTTAGGATCGCAGAATAGGAAGCCAGCCGCGTGAGTCTGGAAGCAACTTGAGGACCCATGTCTTCTCCTTCCACAGTGGTCTGTCATGGAAGGACTGTCCCTGAACAGCTGACAAAGGAATCCAGACTCCTCCTTGCAAGGCCCACAGATCAGCCCTTCACAGTCTGCACCCAGCCCAACCTTCCAGCTCATGCGCCATGATCCTTCGGCCATGTGCCCAAACCAATACTACCCAACTTTCTCATATGGCACACTGAGGTAAAGGATGAACCGGCCCAGGGCCAAGGGGCTCTGGCCCTAGGACAGACAGAGTCGCTGCCTACACAGACCTGTTACCTTGTGTGGTACTGAGGTTGGGAAGTTCCGCCTAGATGCCACCTATGGGAATGTATCCCCGGGTTCCTGGACTTGTCAAGTCACCATCACAACTCTGTGCTGTGGCGTATGCCATTCCCTGCCCCGGAACACCAACCCCCCTCTGCAAAAATAATTAGTTGTTGTTCTTCAAGATTCCATTCAGATATCACCAGTGCAGCCCTTGGCCTGAGGAATGGGAGACTCCTTCCTGGTCCCTCAGGGCAATTCTCACCCACAATAAGCCTTTTCCCTATCTGTCTCCTGCGCTGCAAGTAAGCCTGTGGAGGGCTTATTTACTTCTGCAGCCCCGGAGGTAAGCACCGTGCCTGGCAAATCGTAGGTGCTCCACTGCTGTTCTCTGAAATAATTCAGAACTCATCCAAAGCACGAGGAGAACAGAGTGATTTCAGAACCAATCTCTAGCAAACAGGGATTTATTCTGAAGCTTATGTGTTCAATTTCACTTGCGGTGGTGCTTGCCATTTATGGAATCCTGAAGAAATTCTTTAAAGCCTCCTTCTGAAACCCAGCATGCAGTCTAGAAGATCTCAAGCAGATGTGAACAGCAGCAGGCAAATTGCCTCGGCCCCTGAGCCTCCCTCCCTCTTGGAGGCCGGTTTAGCTGGAGGCCAATCAATCACAAGAGTCCTGGTCTCACCCTGAAATCCAGCAACATTCAGCATCTAGAAATCTATGTCCTAAAGAAATAATCAGCAATGCATGAGCAATTACGTTCAAGGTTATTAAATGTAGCATTATTTATAAGAGCACAAATTGGAAACGGCCTAAATGTTCAACAACAGGGGATTAGTTAAATAAATTATGAACATCTCAATGCTGGAATACTAGGCAACCATTAAAAAAATCATGTCGATAAGGATTTTTCATGACATAATAAAGATCACTGCCAAAAAATACAGAATAAACAACACTATATACAGTTTTATCCAATTTAATTAATAGAAACATGTATATGAGTGTTTGCATAAATAAGACTGGAAGGAAATATACTAACATGTTTGGTGGTGTCTATATCTGAATGATGGAATAATGAGTGGTAATAAACTTTATTTTGCTCTCCATTCTTTTTCAGTGTTTTCCAGGTTTCCAATACTAAGTATGCTCTACTTTTGCAGAAAGTAAGAGGTTGAAGTAAGATGGGATGGAAAAAAAATCAAAGCAGAAGTAAATGAAGAATGCTGATTGATGGGTTGTCCTGCTCTGGGCTGCACATAATTGTCCAGCCAGGTTCTGGGAAACAGGTCCATTGTCAGTGTCCCAGGACACATAAATAGTAAGGCTCTTCCAGGAATATGTACACAAGGATGCCCAAGATCTGACCTAGCTTCCAGTAAATTTACCAGACTCAAAAATGATCTAGGGATTGACAGACTTTCTTGAATTGGTAGAAACCATACTCTGGACCCATAATTCTCCTTCCATCCTAGGACTAAACCAAAGACCTAAAATTATGAGTTTTCTGAATTTCGTATTTAGGAATATAGAGAGGTTTGAAGATACCACACCAAATTCTTCTCCTGAAGTCCTCATTTTCCTCATAGAAAATGCTAGATCCAGATCTCTGCGAGAAAGACATTTCTTCCCCATCTATATTCTCCTACTACTCCATTTAGTAAATAAAATAAAATTCTATTTTATTCTTAATGTTGTTGAAAAAATACTTTTTAGAAACACTCAAAATGAGGAAGAGATTGATCAGGACAACGAGGACTGGATGGTGTCACAAAAGGTGACAGAAGAGAGTCTCCTGAGCATCATATGCTCCAAAGAAGCTGAAATGAGACAGAGCCCAAAAGCACCCTTTGGATTAGGCTTCTAGTGAGCAATGATGATCTTTACCAGAGTGATTCAGGCAGAACCAAAGTCAGATTCACATACGGTAAAAACTCTGAACGATTCTTTCAGGGGCTTGTCTAAGAATGGCAGAAGAAACATAGGCCAGCGGTCACACAGATCAACAAAAGAATTAGAATCTGTGTTTGAAGCTACAGTGAAGGACACGGGGAAAAGGAGACCAATGAAAATTCAGGACAAAGGGGAATAATGGCAGAGCAGGTCTAACCCTGGAAGAAAAGAAAGAGGGGCTAAGAACCAGAGCCTAGTGAGAGATCACTCTTGAGTAAAAGAGGCAGCTTGTCTTCTGGAGCTCAACCTGGTGATTCTCCCCCAGGGAGCACATCAGAATCTCTTGAGAAGATTTTACAACCACCACACACCTGGACCCCACCTGCTGACCTATCATCATCAAGGACAGGGAGCAGGCTAATAATGTTTTAAAGTTCCCATGTGATTCTGAGGCACACAAATGGGGAAAGAGGAGAGGGTGAGTTCAGAGGGAAACATGTCCATGGGTCTAAAGGCAGAAAACTGAAGGAAGAGAGGATTCAAAGTTCTGTCAACTTCGGAGGTAGGTCATACCGAGAATGGAGGCAGGAGGTGAGCAGAGCAGTGAAGTCTTAGAATAGTCTCTGGGTATGGCTCAGAGCAAGGCATCTGGGAGCAGGAGGTGGGAGCAGCCATCGTATGGAATGTCCAGGAACGCCAATGAACACCATGGAATTGTTTCTCCCCAGTAGGGCTCAGCGGTGCAGAGACCCAGTGAGAAGCAGATGGTCAGATGAATCTAAATGTGGGAGTTTCACAGGGAATTGGCATAAAAGAACAAAGAAGCAATTTCATGTCAACCTCATAGGGCTGTTGGAAGAATTAAATAATGCATTTAAACATAGCCCAGTGTCTCACACAAAATGAGAGCTCAATAAACATTAGCTGTTATTGTCATTGCTGCTACTGCTATTGTTATTTATTTCTGGAACCAGGCAAAGTGATCCCTGTTTCTTAGGGATCTATAAAATATAAGTCAGCAGTTACTCCTCAATTAACAGGAAAATTCACAAACTATGTGGGGTGTTAAACCCTTCCAACAAGAGACGCTAATGACCATGTATTTCTATAGGTTTCCACTTATGCTTACTTTTGAATGGTCGGTGGTTGAGCATTCTTGTGATAATGACTAAAGATAACTGGTACCATTGTTACCACAAATATGGCAGCACAAAAGATTTTTAAAAATTGAATGGAAAATAACGCTGTCTTTAGAAAGTCCACGTGAGGCTGTTTTCAGGTAAGACATTCGGAGCCTGTGTATTCCATTATTGCTGCCCCACCTCATTTTAAAAGGATCTGTGGAGGTGGTCAAAGACACATGCAGAACAAAATTGAGAAAAAAAAGTGAGGCAATTAGTCTAAAGAAAACTAAAGAGTAGGGAAATATATATTTGGCGCCCAACGGAAATGAATGGACATGCTAACAGGTCCTTTTTCTTGATGCCAGTAGTGGGTGTCAAATTTGGCTGTGAATCACCTAGCAGTGAATGCAAAGAGAAAAGCAGGACCCACAGCATAACAACTCGCAGTTTCCAGGAGTAAGGGAAAATGCTGGACTGCTGTTTCCGAAGTATAAATATTTCTTCTTTTATACATTGACAAGAATACAGTGAACAATGTCTACAATATCATCCTTATAGCAACACTTAGCTAATTAAAAGATACCATTCTTGGGGCGCCTGGGTGGCTCAGTCGTTAAGCGTCTGCCTTCGGCTCAGGTCATGATCCCAGGGTCCTGGGATCGAGCCCCACGTCGGGCTCCCTGCTCCGCGGGAAGCCTGCTTCTCCCTCTCCCACTCCCCCTGCTTGTGTTCCTGCTCTCACTATCTCTCTCTCTGTGTCAAATAAATAAATAAAAATCTTAAAAATAAAAAATAAAAAAAAATAAAAGATACCATTCTTTCATCTTCAAAAACACTCTTAATTCCTGGAAAAAGAGACTAGGTACCAGAATCAAAGCTTAACTTTCCAAAATTCAGAATTTTGTTCTATATTGTTTATTAGTCCTTTTGGTTCCATAGTAGGCAGAACCACTTAGAAACATATCCAGTTCAAATCTATTAATGTTTCTCCTTTTTGGAGGAAATCAATTCACACATTATACATGTCTGATATGATCACTCCTCTAATAAAATAAAGTGTAATTTCCAACCTAGAATTCCTTACCAAAGAAAACCATCCAAACAAAAATCATGAGAACATGATAATGACATGTTCAGACAGGCAGTGTCTAAAAATTATCCACCCTTTCTCTGAAAGTTACTGAAAGATGCGCTCCTTGACAATAAGGGGGTAAACTAAGAAAGAGAGGACATGGGATCCAGGAAAGATCCAACACAGAGGGGCAAAAGATGGCGGTGAAAGGGAAGCCCAGGCTCAGGCTGAGGGCACAGGCATTCCACTTGGAGCGATCAGAGGCTCCAGAAGAAATGACTCCAAGCGGATGGAAGAGCAGAATACCTGCTGTAGCTAAATATACAGTGACCAGGCAGTTCACACGCAGGGCAGGAGTGTAGGGATCTGCTGACCATAGGTGACTACGCAAGATACCCACCATATAAGCAAGAGCTCTGCATTACGAAAGGTAGAGAATTACTCCATACATCCATTTCCAACATAAAGAAACAATAAGAAATTCATAAAAATGGCTACTTACAGGAGGCAGAGGGAAATGAATAGGTTAGGACAAGCACAGAAGTGAGACTTTTTCAAGTCTACCTTTTATGTTGTTTTAATTTTTGGACCATGTGCATGTATTACCTACTCAAAAATAAATAGAAAGAAAAGAAATATTAAAAGTGAGCAAAGAGAAAAGAATGTTGATTCCTATTAAAAAAAACAGCACATTACTTGTGCTGGTTTTTCACGGCAACAAATGTTGACCTACACCTGACTTTCCGTGTCGCACACATCTACAGAGAAGCAAAGGCAAAAGGTCACAGGACAGGGCTACAGCCTTGAAAATGAAATCAGTGTAGATAAGAGAAGTGGGGAGAAGCATTTCCAATTTATCAAAACATGAAATACAGCCATTCAGTTTTCTACACAAGTAATACTGGCTATGTACCCGTCGTAGGACCTATGTCCACGAATAGAAATGGGGTACTAAGTTGTTCTTCCTGGGGGGACTATTAGAGTTCCGAGGGGTAAGTCGTTGTCAAGCTAGGCTGCTCTGCTCATCGCAGGGGATTTAGCATCCCTGGCCCCTGCCCACCGAATGCCATTACGAGTTCCCACTCATCATGACCACCAAAATTGCCTGCCCCGGCACCCTACATCTCCAAAAGCCTCTACTCCTGACTGAGAACCACGGTATGCAGTAAGTAAAAAGAATTAAAATTAAAACTTGCCAACTTTTTTCCCATCATTGCAGCTAATTTTCATCAGTTAATTAATTTAATGAATTTTCATAACACATTCGTTAAGAAATCATGAGCAATCTGATCTGACAAATGTTTGACTGTTACTAAAAATAGTTGTGCCTTGAGTTTAAAAAAAAAACTGATGTAAAGAAAATCTGAGGAATCTAGAATCCCTGCCAGCTTTCAGTCAAACCTACTTCGCAGAGTGCACAGTTTAATTTTTTTTAAGTTCATATATATTCGCTCATTGATTATGCTAATTAAATCTCTTAAGAGTCCTGTAAGCTTGGCAAGGAAAATATTATTTTCTCCATTTTCACAGGCAGGGAGTCTAAGGCTCAGAGTAGTTAAGTGATTTTTCCAAGCCCATAATTGACAGAACTTGGGGTAGAAACCAGAACTTTTGGTTGCCAGGTTGGTGTTTTTTTTTTTTTCTCTCTCTCTAGATAGTATTTCCTCTATGCCAAGCGGATAACACATTGAGTCAATTCAAACATTTAACTCAATAATTATAAATTCAAGATATAGCAGCCTCTTTGTAAACAGTTAAGCAGAGATAATGGTCCTCAGGACGGTGTGACTTGAAAAATCAATAAAGCCGACTTTATAAGCCCACATAGGTGGTAGAGGTGGGTGCAGCTATTATTCCATTTTATAGGTGAGGAAACGGAGGTAGAGCAAGGGGTAAGCACTGTGTTAAAGGTCACACATTCACAAGAGTGGAATATGAATGCAGGCAGTCCAACCCCAAAGGGAAAACTTAAAATCAATTAAATTTAAAAATAAATCACAAGAAAAACTGGTAGGTGGAATGCTTTAGATATGCAATGAAACATTCTGTTTAGCTTTGTAAATAAATCAGTACCCCTCATTAAATGTGGTTGATTTGTAAAAGTGATTTCACAGTACAGAAACAATCATGCAGAGGTGGCTGGCTGGCTGGGTCCTTACAGCATGCGACTCTTGATCCTGGGGTTCCTGAGTTCAAGCTCCACGTTGGGTGTGGAGAATTCTTAAAAATAAAAAAATAAAAAATAATTTTTTTTTAAAGATTGTATTTATTTATTTGAGAGAGAGAGTACAAGCAGGGGGAGCGGCAGGCAGAGGGAGAAGCAGGGTCCCTGCTGAGCAGGGAGCCCGATGTGGGACTCAATCCCAGGACCCTGGGATCATGACCTGAGCCAAAGGCAGACGCTTAACCGACTGAGCCACCCAGGTGCCACCCCCCACCAAAAAAAAAAAAAAAAAACAGAAACAGGGACGAATGGGTGGCTCAGTGGGTTAGGCATCCAACTCTTAATCTCAGCTCAGGTCTTGATCTTAGGGTCATGAGTTCAAGCCCCACACTGCACTCCATGTTGGGTGTGGAGCCTACTTAAAAAAAAAAAGAAAAGAAAAAAAGGAAACAATCACGCAGCTAGTCCTTGGTCAAATTAACCAGTATTTTAACTACTCAAGTAGCAGACAGTAAGTTATTGATTTTCTACTCCAATAATGCTTCTGTGAAAACAAAATAATCCGAAATAATTAAATAAGACTCTTGGACATCTTATTTGGATGACATGAAAGGACTTAAAATTTTTCTACCCTAAACCTACCAATGTATAGCTTGAAAAGACTAAATAAGTAAATGCACAAAGAACTCCCTAATACCAATTTGGCACAAGATTGCAACAATAATAATGCGAGGCGAACAGCAGTCAAGAAAATAAATCCACTTAGTTCCAACAACTTCAAAATAGAAATGGAGAAGTTGAGTCCATTCTACTCCACGTAGCAGGTTATGGTGGTCATGATGCATAACCAGTGCAGAAGATGATATGTTTTCTCCCCTACAATTTCCACAAAGCATCTCAAAATTCTATTTTTTTAACCAAATTTAATCTCTAGAAATAAGAGTATGATATCCTACTAGGAAATTCTACTTAAAATGGAAATTCACAGTTGCCAGATAGTTTAACAGAAAGGGTCATGCTCATGCCTGGTAATCCAAACCAGGTCGAGGGCAAGTGAGAAATTAAGGAAAAGCTTGAGCTCTAGCTAAAGAAATCGCTTGTCTGACTTCTCAGAGGAACTAGAGCTCTACAGAGGTAAGAAGGAAAGGGCTGGAGAAAAGGCAGAGTTAGTAAAACTCTGTGTGGCCTAAACTCTGTGATAATTTATGCTTGATGCCACGGTATAGGTTGACAAGTATATTTGGGTCTACAGTACCAGGATTACAAACACTCAATCGAGTTAATAATTAGGTAGTCAATGACCCATGACTAAAGAAGAGCTAGAAGAAAAAACAAAGCGTCTACTTGCTATTGATTCACTGGTGGTCCCTGCTGCCACCAGACATTCATGAATCGCAGAACCTTACCCTGTCTCCCTAGATGACAGAAATCTGACACCAGTGTGCATTCCAGGAGCTGCCTGGCCGGGCTCTGGAGTCAGATCAACACAGAGTCGAGGACGGAGAAGAACCCGGAGTTCTGCAGTGTGCAGCAGACACTCCACATACCAAGAGCAAGCATGGTCCAAAGGCTCTCTAGAAAAGGTCCCCTAGATTAACCATCCGGAGTAAGAGACCATGTTCCCATTTTACAGATGGCAAACAGAGGCACCCAGAAGTGTGATATTCTTCAGTTCGCTGGGTCAATACTGAACACCTGAGATAGCAAGCTTAGTAATTTGCTGACAAGGATCATAATAGATCCCATAAGACTCAGGCCAAAGGAAAAGGGGAAGAAGGCAGAAGAGGAGTGTAGCAGGCCCTTCCAGCCATGCTTAGTTTGAGGGGTGGAAGTGGGGAGAGGTAGAAGAGCACAGGAAGAGGCCCTTCCAGTAATGGACAGGAGAGGCAAGGTCAGGAGGAGTTAGAAGGGGATGGGGACTGGGAGGGCGGTCTCCACTGCTGTTTAGTGGAAGAAAAGCAGAAAAAGCTGTTAAGCTAAAGAAAGTGGGAGAGAGAAGTAGAAGAGAAAAAGAGTGGCTCCCACAGCAGTCAGTGTGGAAAGGGAGGAAGGTGGGCACAGGGAATGCTGAAGATCTTGGCAGGAGTGTCATAAAAAGAATGCAAGCATCTATCTAGATGACCTTCAACAGTGCTAAGATTCTATTAACTTTCCAGAATTATCTGTTCCAAATTTAGAAACTCTTTTACTTGTGAAGTGAAAACTGCCTTGTTGCTGTGGTCCATTTTCTCTCGTTTTAAATGGAGTGGGGTTGGGGGACAGCTGACCACCATTACTGAAATAATAATTTTCACTGGCTTCATAGCACCTTGAATAGTCTGGGGGGCAAACACTCCCCCTCCCCTGTTCCACATTGGCAGGGAGGGCAAGGCAGGCAATGAAGCAGCACCTACCCTCTGCAAATCGGCACTCAGTACATGCATGCCCTTTAGTGGGACAACAGAACGTACACCTCCATTTTCCGGGGGAACAGAAACATTCAAGAGTTTAATGTTTTTAACTTGAATCTAACAGGTGTTCTGAGGCTCTGGCTAAAGGCTAGGTTTCCCCAAGTGTGCACAGGGAAACACCAGGACATCCCACGATGGAACACACGAGAATCAAAGAGCTGTGAGCTGTGCCCATCTACCTCATCAGGCTCATCTAAGCATCCGCTGCATCAGCAACAGTCCAGAAAGGAGGGAGTCCAGGTGCCTCATGGCTGCTTCTTGTCTCCAGTGCCTTCAGTAATTATGATTCTGAGCCAGCTTTCATAACCCGCAGTGAGTGACACACCTACTCTGAAGCACACATTCCGATATAACAAAGCCCATAAAAGGCTAAAGATAAAAGAGAAAATCATAACAGTATGATGGGAATCATAACAAGATACAATTTCCATAAAAATCATCTCGGTAGCAGCTTCTTCTAAAAAAAGGAGCAAAGTAAACATAATATCCCTCACATTATGTTTATGTTCTGTACCTGGTATAAATTCTATTTCTTCATTAAATAGAAGGGAGGAAAATGTCTACATAAAGAGCTAAAATACTACATGAGGAATTTTTTTTCCCATTCAATTTGGAAAGTTTTTGCAAAAGTGGATCATTTATTTATGGAAGCCTTAACTTTCTCATCTTATTTAATGAGGAAAGCTTTAGCTTTGATGAAGGGAAAAGACCACAGTGACTCATTTAGCCAGGAAGGGAAGCTTTGGCAAGGGCGGGGACCAAGACTCATCAAGGAAGGCCGCTACAATAAGGAGGATTGGGTAGTGGCCATCAAAGTCATTCTGCCACTAAGGACCTTACTTGGCATCAGAAGATGGGCATTCTCTTCTCTTTGGGCTAGGAAGACACCAGAAAGCAGGCAGATAAGAATCAAACGCAGGTACTGGCACTCATTAGCTGCCTCGGTTGTGTGACTTAATCTCCCTGAGCCTCAGGTCCTTTGATGGTCAGATGTGAATGAGACCAGTACCGACCTCAGTGGGTCGTGGTGGTGACGTGAAATGTTAACGGTTTTGGCTCGTACAACACACACCATGCATCTTCCACTTCCCCTTACCTCCCTGCTGGCCGAACCCCACGCCAGCAGAACAGCATGCTAACCATCTGTAAATTTCACTTTCCTCAGCTGCAAACTGATGAAGGCTAATATATGGGAAAGCATTAAATCCATGTACCGATGTTAGGAAATATCATTAGTAGCAACCAGCACTCCTCCCTCAAAACTGTATTTCATGGAAGAAGAGAGGAAGAAGCATCTCTCAGGCGGTTTCTCCCCCACCTGCTTACCACTAAATGTTGATATACTTTTATATTAGTATCCCCTGAGAGGGATTAAACCGTGCTTTATAGTTATTTTCATTTTGTGCATTTAATTCATGCTTTTATTTCCGTGCCCATACTCTGGGGTAAAATTTGAGAAAACCAGAATTTGAAATGCTAAAGACAAATATTAACAGTAAGCACCTTGATTTTTACTTCTCCTTGCACCCACAATCCAAAAAGGGTATTTAGAAAACACACAAGATTAAAAAAAAAAAAAAAAACAAGCATCAAGAGAAAAAGAAATGTGGGGCACCTGGGTGGCTCAGTCATTAAGCGTCTGCCTTCCGCTCAGGTCATGGTCCCAGGGTCCTGGGATTGAGACCCGCATTGGGCTCCCTGCTCCGCGGAAGCCTGCTTCTCTCCCTCTCCCACACCCCCTGCTTGTGTTCCCTCTCTCACTGTGTCTCTCTCTATCAAATAAATAAAATCTTTAAAAAAACGAAAAAAGAAAAAGAAAAAGAAATGTGAGTTCGCCTGGGGTGAAACGTGCCTTAGAGTCCTCAGTGCCTAGCAAAGGGACCAGTACTTTCTCCATCCGGAGAAACAACACAACTTCAATCTACCATCACCCATTAATGAAAAGAAAAAGTTAAAAACTCAATCTGAAAGGCACTAACACCCTTCTACTGATAGGCATTTCCACTGAGTAAATAGGAGGGCCATCTGTAGCCTATAGATGTGCATGGCCTTCAACTCTGAGCTATTTAAAATACACAGACCTTAACCCCCGTTACCTGTACCGTTGAGAAGATAACCTTGATGGACAGGCAAAGCCTGGGATCGAACCTCATCCTACCATCTCCTACACACCACACATGCCTCATGGCTTTCAGAGAAACCCCAGTGCACCTAGTCACTCTGAATTGTATTCTCATTCAGGATGCCAAATGTTAAATAATCATAATCAAGACCAAAAATTCTGGAGCTTTCTCTCTCTCTCCATTCTTAGTACAAGCACCATTTTTTCCCCTAATGGCTAATCATTTTTCCTCTCTCCTTCCTGCCAATCTCTCGGTTCTTCCCACCTGCCCCAGTGTTTCTTCTGGCCAGTGCAACGCTAGCTTTGCAGGGATATCATGCCAGAAGAATGGAAATTTATATTCACAATTTTGTAACAAACAAATAAGGCAAAGTTAAATAGAGAGAAATCAGAAGCCTGATGAGAGCAGCAATTTATACAGGGTTCTTTGGTCCACGAAGAATCTTAAAAGAAGCCCAATAACATCAATCTAAAGAGGTTCCCAGCATCTGGCTATGGAAGTACACAATTCTGGACTGTCAAAGCATCTCCTCTGACAGTGAAGAATAAAACATCTCCTTACTCCAGTTATCTGATGCTGGATAACCAACCACTTCAAAACTCAGTGGCTCAAAATAACACCTTTTTACTATCATTCATGGTTCTAGGGGCTTGCCTCCCATCTGAAGCTGGAATTACCTGAAGGCTTTTCCTCACATGTCTGGCACCTTGCTGAGATCATTGGTTGGCATCCTTCTCTGCACACAACCTCTCCAACCAAGTGTCTTGAGCTTCCTCCCAGCATGGCCATCTCAGAGTAGCCAGACTTCCAACATGGCAATTGGCTCCTCCCAGGGCAAGTGTTCTGATACACAGGAAATGAAGGCTGCAGGCTCTTAAAACCTCTGCCCAGAAAACTGGCACAGAGTCACTTCTGCCATACTTTATACAACAAAGCAGTCATCAGACCCATTCAAATTGAAAGAGAAGGAGGAACAGACCCCAGCTCTCAAGAGAAGATCTGAGTGTGAAGATGGGCATTACCACCCTACGCTCAGATAGCCTTGCATGGTCTCTGTTACAAACGTAGGGCTGATGGCAGACTGAGCCCCATTGGATCAGATTTGTGCACATGTAGATATCCACTCCCACGGGACATCATAATCTAAATGCTGGGCAATAGAGGCACTGGTCAACTGTGCTAGTTAGCTATTTACAGCGCTTTCATTGCACTGCGGGTCACCAAGGTTGGGGAAGTGATTAGAAAGAAAGAGTAAAAGAGTTTTCTTTGATCACTAATAATCATCAAATTTACATATTTGCCGCATGTGTTTTAAAGTCTTCTGGGTTTGGGGCGCCTAGGTAGCTCAGTTGGTTGACTGCCGTTGGCTCAGGTCATGATCCTGGAGTCCTGGGATCGAGTCCCACATCGGGTTCCCGGCTAGCGGGGAGCCTGCTTCTCCCGCTGACCCTCTCCTCTCTCATGCTGGTTTCTCACTCTCTCAAATAAATAAATAAATAAATAAATAAAATGTTTTTAAAAAATAAAATAATAAATAAAAATAATAAAATAAAAGTCTTCTGGGTTTAAAAAAAAACAAATACCATTAGTAATTTCATGGAGGTGCAATAGGTTTAGCTTCAAATTTTGATCATTACAGGAGTTCACTGCTCATCTTCTTATACTGGTCCTCCAAGTGCAAATGAATGGATAATTAGTTACTGAACACACAGATTTTCAGGACATTAGCAATGTAATCCTGAGCGTGAATTCCTATTGTGAATATTCATTTAGATAAGCCGCCAAACTTCAGGTGATTTTAAATTAGATCCAGAAATCAATCCTACTAATACTGGAGACTATATCTGTATATAAAACTGTTCATTAAAGCCAGGCAAGAAAGAAGTAACTCCTGGAAAGGCCAACTGGGCAATTACACCAAAGCTTATCTCCACCAGTGACTCGTTAATGACCATCTCTGGCATTCTAGGCCCTAGAAGAACACACAAAGGACAAGGCAAGGAGTTTTCTGTTTTAGATGACTATTAAGCCCTGTGGGAGTTGGTTCTCTTTGAATCCTTTGTCTTCCCCCTTCCTGATAACTGCAACCAAGGAGGTGGCTTTTTTGCCCTGCTTCTCTGGTTTCATAACCGCCTATTTCAACTTTGCTGAGTGACTTCTTCAGAAATCTCAAACCATCAATTACTTGAGTTCATCCTTGCCCCACACAGTCAGCAGCTCCAATAACTCTTCAGCGTGGGGAAAAGCAGCTCTTCCCTGGTGAGGACAAGGCGAGGGGGACAGTGAGGCAACATCAAGTTCTTCTTGCTTCACCAGCGCCAGGTGGCCAGGGTACTGCACGAAACCACAGCTTACGATGACTGGGACGGGCACGGAGGAGAGGGTGCGTAGTATCAACATGGAAACCGGGTTACAAAAATCCCGGGGAAAAAGAAGAGAACTAATTAGAGATATCTGATCAACACACACAAACCGGAATGAATTCTCAAAGATGTTGCCCTTTTTGTGTGTGTGAGAACTTAAGCCTTTTTCTGAGCACCAGAAAAGTTAACAGCCGACAGAAGGATTTGGTGATAGAAAATAAGAAGAAGAAAATAAATCATGAAAGAGCCATTCATTGAGCCCTTATAATAATGCCAGGTAGATACTATGACTAATCCCATTTTACACATGAGAAAAATGGAACACGAACCATACATTTAATAACGTGCCCAAGAGCACTTAGCAAGCCAGGGAGCAGAGCTGGCCAGCAATTAAGTTTATACTCTTAACTACCACTAGTATAAAAGAAGAAAAGGGGTTTTCTGACTAGACAAGGCTAGTTTCTAATCCCAACTCCACCATTACTGTGCTAATCATGTGACTTTAATTGTTAACCTCTCTGAGCCTCAGTTTCCCCACCAACAAAAAGAGATACCACTTAGTTCTTTCAATTGCTGGGAATTCCCAGAACATAGATGGTTTTCAGTAAATGATAGCTATTTTTATTATGCAGGCCAGAGGGAAAATGGTCCAGTTAAACAAAAATAAACCACAAAAACGAGAAGGAAACCTGGAAGCATTAAGAACATGAACATCCCATGCTGAGCTCCTGAGGAAAACCATACCTTGAAAAGGGCTCCCTCTCTACAGCCTTGAGCCTCTCCTCACACGTGGACTGGACACAATCTTGAGACAGTATGTATAGCCTGTGTCCACAACTCAGGGAATTAATACAGATTTTCCTTTTCCTTTTACCTAGAGATACATAAATATATAATATATAACATACAAAAATACGTTTTCACTCCTATCCAATCTTTTCTAACTCTAACAGGTCCTTACATCTGATTCTAAATTAAATTCTCTTCAGACACAGCTCTGATTAAATCTCACTGGCTTCAGAGCCATTGAAGGATCTTTAATGCTAATAGAATAAAATCCAGTCTCTGAGGTCTGGCCTCCTCTACCCCACAGCAGAGATTCAGGCTTCCATTCTAATCCTATCTCCCCTCATGCCTCATCTGGAACTCCCCTTCAAGGAAGGACAAGGCCCCTCAGCCCACTTGTCCCTGGGCATAGATACCTGGCTGGTTCCCTAAGCATCAGCTCCTGCTCATCTTTTCCTGTTCAAATCCCTTCAACCTTTCCACGCCCCACTAAAGTGCCTCCTTTTCCAACAAAACTCCTGATATGGTCTGAATGTTTGAGCCTCCTCTAAAACCCGTATGTTGACATTCTAACCCCCAAGGTGACGGTATTAGGAAGTGGTCCTTTGGGAAGTGATTAGGTCATGGGAGTGAGCCTCATTAATTGGATTAGTGCCCTTATTTTTTAAAGGGATCCAGAGAGCCTCCTTGTCCCTTTCACCGTGTGAAGATGCTATAAGTCTGTGACCCAGAAAAGGGCCCTTACCCAACCATGCTGGCATCCTGACCTCAGTGTAATAAATTTCTGTTGTTTATAAGCTGCCCAGCCTGTAATACTTTGTTATAGCAGCCTAAACAGACTACGACACGCATCCCGTAAGCAGTTCAGCCCCCAGTAAATCATTCTCTTCTTCCTCTAAATCCCTACCATGTATGAGCCTTTCTTCTCTCCATTGCACATATGTATAGTTCAGTATTGTGATGTAACTTCCCTCGGAGACAGTTCTTCTCTCTCCAATGATACCATATGCAACTTGAGAGAACATATATGATTTAGGGTATAGGTTTATAGGCAGGCAAATCTAAAGTCAAACCCCAGCTCTGCAATTTTCTAGCTGTATGACCTCGAGCAAGCTATTGAACCTCTCTAAATAATATTTTCCTCTCCCATAAAATAGGATAATAATATTAGTTCCCACCTCTGATTTGAGGGATGGCTCATGCCAGGCACATATAAGTGCTTAATAATGTCAGCTATAATTATTACCAATATCCATTTTTCATATACTTTCATATACTCTATCCCCCACAGCACCAACTAGCTAATCTATTTATCTACCTACCTATCCATCCTTTCATCTTTCCATTTATCTGTGTAAGACACTCAATGAATCTTTGCCCATTGCCTAATTTAGATGCACCAATCCTTCTCACCTTTCCATTTCTCCAAGAAGCACAAAGCTGTTCCTAACTTATTAATCTGGCATTGAAACTCAAGAAGATTCTCCAGATAGGATCTCACACAGAGCATGGTGATTTCCAGGAGGCTGAAATGGGAGTGAAAAGTGATCATTTCCTTAGTTCAGATATGCTGGTTTGAAGAACAGCTGAATAATTCATTAGGTCCTTTAAAGTGCATGGATCAGATTCTACTCTTTGAGAGGCATTTTACCTTGAAGTAAACTATTTTTCATTCTCCTTTGGAATGAGAGGTAGATAACAGACTGCCTCTGTTTAACAAAACTATAATAAAGGTCTAAATGATAACAATCCCTTAGATTTGCAGAGTGCATCACAGTTGATAAAGCACACTCCTATCTATCACCCCATTCCATCCTTCCAGCAGCCCCATCAGACAACCAGAGAGCTTCTCTCAGTGTGATAAATGGGAATGCTCAGGAATGTTCAAGAGCTTTCCCAAGTGCCAGTTTGTTGGTTCAAATCTCCCAGCTCCTAATTCAGTGCTCCTTTTACAGCACTACAGGATTTAAAACTATTTGCACATCTTTGCAAAGAGATAGCCAGCTGGAAAGAATGAAACCCACTGCTAATTTGTATTTTGGTTAAAGTATTTGTGTTATCACCTTGGAGATTATGAATGCAAAGCAAAAATGTCAAATGGTATTTAATGCAGTTCTATACAACATGAGACTCAGTGGGAGACCTCAGTGGAGAGTCTATTTTAATGCTAGCCATTTTCAGGGTCTTTTGTTCTTGTTCTCCTAGCAGTAACACAGGAGTATACAGCTCCAACCTCCAGGGATTTCCCGTGACGATACTCAGGGTGGACCACAACTGGATACTCTTCCTAGGTCTAGTGTTCTACCAGGCCCCCTCACTCACAGCCTTCCAGCTGCCCAACCAGCTACCTGGCTCCCCCTCAGACATAGAGTGTGTTCTATCTGAACACCTGGGCCATTCAGGGGCTACTCCCATCTGCAGCCTGCTCCCTAACCTCATTCACACCTTTGCACAATTACTTCAGAGAGGCCTTCAGCCCATCTTACCTCATTCTCATTCCCCTCCCCTCCCCCTACACACACCCAGTCACACTTCCCTACTGTTCCATCATGGTACTTATCACTACCTGACATTTTACAAACTTTTTATCTCTCTGTTTATGACCGGTCTCCCCGCTAGAATGTAAGCCCCATGAGGGCAGGGCTTTGACTAGTTCACAACTACACCACCAGTACTTTCAATAGTCCCTGACAATAAGAAGCTCCCAATAAATACTTGTTGAATAAGGCAATACAGCCTACACATTGCCCTGTTTAGAATCTCTACTTCTTCCAATGTGAAAAGATTCTTACAGATGAAACTAAAAGAACAAAAACAAATCTCGCAACTAGGAAAGATGCAAAGAAAATTAGTGCCATGGTAGGGACTCGGAACATGTGGGCAGAAACCCTGGGACCACAGCAACCATGACTGCAACTAGGTGACATCACTAGAGCTGATACCATGCAGTCGGTAAGAACAGATTAATGACCAACACTCCTCTCCCATCCCAACCAACTGGCATCTCATGGCCTAAGGTAATTCCATCAAATGCCTCAGGCTATTCCTTTTGGAAAGGGGTCCAAGTTATTTCTTGGATTGTGCACATATGGCAGCAAATTGGCATGCATCATGGGGGAGTAGCCCAACATAACATTACATCCTTCAGTCTCATGGGATAACAACTACTCAACATCAGTCATGAAGTATTCTTGCTAAAAATATTTAACCTGAATGTAATAAAGAGAAAATCATCACATGTCCAGAATGTGGGATATTACACAGGGCAACTGACCAGGACTCCAAAAAAGTTAATGTCAGGAAGGGAAAAAAAAAAAAAAAAAAGACAGGAAGACTCTCCTAGATAAAGAAAGAAAGAAAGAAAAAAGAGAGAGAGAGAGAGAAAGAAAAAAAAGAGAGAGAAAGAAAGAAAGAAAGAGAGAGAGAGAGAGAGAAAGAAAGAAAGAAAGAAAGAAAGAAAGAAAGAAAGAAAGAAAGAAAGAAAGAAAGAAAGAAAAAGAAAGAAAGAAAGGAAGGAAGGAAGGAAGGAAGGAAGGAAGGAAGGAAGGAAGGAAGGAAGAAAGAAAGAAAGAAAGAAAGAAAGAAAGAAAGAAAGAAAGGAAGAAAGAAAGAAAGAAAGAAAGAAAGAAATAGGTTGGATCCCGGGGTTGGGAAAACAGCTATAAAATTAAGAAACCAGAAAAATTGAATGTGGACTGCATAACTTACAAAGGTTCCATCAGCTATACCCATTGACTCTGTTATTGAAAGCCAAGATCCAATTTGTCATTAGTCACCCCTACAAGTAATCATTCTGCATTTTCCACATACATCATGTCCTCTGGTTGCATACATCTGGTCACAATAAAATCTATATCCTGAGTTCAATAGGGCTTAGCCTGCATGGAGCATCTTTAATGCTAATTGGAGGAGACGGAGTTTGTAAATCCTTATTTACAAGATGATTAGGAAAATTGTATTTCCTAAGCCTGCCTTTTGCATTTCTACTATTCTTTCCATATATTTCTCCACCCCCTCCCTCTCCCTTTGCAGCGGGGGGAGGGTGCCTATTAACATTTATTAAAGTTCTTATAAAATACTACTTCAGCCACTAAATTGTAAATTCCTTTAGAGTAGAAATGATACCTAGTTATTCTTTGCATTCCTCGTGGCAAACACAATGTCTCACATAGAGTACATAGCTCATAAGTGGCTATTGAATTCTAAAAATCACTATACTTTAATTTAGAGCATGTAATGACTATTTATTGGCTTGAATTTTTAAATGACCCTGACTCTACACTGTAGTACACTACAAAATGTACTGAGGAACTAATACATTTCTCAGAGTTTGCAACTTTCATTCAATTACCAAGCCTTTTAAACATCTCATGAAATGTTTAACAATAAAGCTACTCTTCACATCTCAAGAAATATTCCTGAAGAAATTGGAAAATCAAGACATTCTTTCCATGTATAAAAAAATTCAGTAAGTGATTCAATAAGTCAGTATCACACCTTATTTCAAAATGAGATGGCATGAAGAGCATTTGGTAAGACCTTCTGAATACTCATATCTGTTAGAAAAAGGTCTGTTTCACCAAATAACCCTTGCATTATGATTTACCCACCTTTCTGCATTCCCATCAACTGCATCTTCCCTCACTCTCTTCAATGAGAAATTTTATACTTGCTTATTTCTTTAGTACTTATTGAATTGATGCCGGTAATGTGAAAGGTATTATAACATTTAAATATCATTTAACTTTCTGCTTTTCAGCTCACACCTTGCTTTTTTAATTTCCATTTCCATTTGTGAATCCTGACATTTGCAAATGTCCTGGATCATCAGGCTCTGAGACATTCACGTTCTACTTTACTGAAATCAGACTGCTCGTTGCACTTCAACAATTACATTTCTTTTACACTTGCTGACACTCTTTCATGACGATCTCCAAGACCAATACCTCCACTGGGGCCTCAGGTACCCCCTTCCGATAGTCAAAATGCTTTTCAAGACAAGCTTTCTCTCAGGCCACATAGCATATCCTGAAGAATTACCATGACCTAGTTCTAGAACGTCACTCCAGATAGATTTCAGCCAGCGGCAAACAATACACAAAGCATCTTTACTTTAGCCCCATTTCTAAGAACTGCTCCCTCTTTGAGAGATTAACCAGAGGAAGTCACCCCCTTGGAGAAAAAGAGACCATGTGTTTGGTCTCTATCCAGCCACTACCTGGCTACACAATCCGAGACGTGTGTCTCTGAGTTTTATTTAGTTTCCCCGTCTTTAAAATAAAGCAGTTATACTAGGTCACCCCTCACTTGCCTTCTACCTCTAAGATTCTGTAATTCCATTGAGTGTTCCTATGTGGGACAGAGGACAAACATGATTATCAATTTTTTTTAAAAAAAGCATAAACCTTTGGATAGCTCTTCTGTATTTTGCTACCTCAAAGTATTGGGGGCACACTGGCAACTTCCACAACGTTCTATTAAACCTTAGAGATTAAAACATGACCCAAACCAATGCCACAGCAATTGCACTCTTAGGTCTATACCCAAGAGAAATCAAAACATGTGTCCACACAATACTTGCACACAAATGTTCACAGCAGCATTATTCACACTAGCCAAAAAATGAAAATAACAAAAATGTCCATCAACTAATGAATGGGTAAAAAAAAAAAAAAAAGGTGGTACATCCATACAATGGTATATTATTCAAAAAGGATTGGAATACTACTACCTGCTACAACATGAATGACTCTTGCAACTATTATACTAAGTGAGAGAAGCTAGTCACAAAGCTACTCACACATGTTATGTAAACCTATTTATATGAAATGTCCATTATAGGCAAATCTATAAATACAGAAAGTAAATTAACGGTTGCCTAAGGCTGGAGTGGGAAGAGAGTTGGAGGGAAATGGGAAATAACTGCTAATAAGTAAAAGGTTTCTTTTTGGAGTGACGAGATTGTTCTAACCATGATTGTGATGATGGTTACACAACTCTGTGAATACACTAAAATCCACTGAATTACACACTTCAAATGGAAGAATTATACAGTATGTGAATTACATCTCGACAAAACTGTTGTTAAAAAATTAACGCCCCAGAATTCTGCCTAAGGATAAAAGAATAAAAAAAAAAAAAAACTTTCAAAGGAAGCCCTGGGTTCAAATCTCAGTGCTCCCACTCAATAGCTGTGTGATCTTGAGTCAGTCTCTTAAGCCGCATTTCCCTAGCCTGTGAAGTGGGGAAAGCACTGCAATCTCCCCTCCCCGCGCTGGTGAGGATTAAATGAGGTAACATACAATGTCCAAGATATACTAAGCATTTAATAAATGGTGGCGGTTGTTGATGTCATTATGATCTCATTAATGGAAAATTGACTATTTTTTTAAATGAATTGACTTCAAAGCTCAGGCACTGAATTTAACTGCAAGTTTATAGCAGCCAGTGCCTAAGTGGAAACGCTCAAGTTTTTTCATTTTCTGACAACAGAAGTCAGTGCCACTAACCCATAAGCTGGCTATCCTATCAGTGTGGTGTTTGGGGTTTTTTTTTTTAAGATTTTATTTATTTATTTGACAGAGAGAGAGAGCACATGCAGGGGGAGTAGCAGGCAGAGGGAGAGGGAGAAGCTGGGTCCCCGCTGAGCAGGGAGCCCAATGAGGGCTCGAACCCAGGACCACAGGATCATGACCTGAGCCGAAGGCAGATGCTTAATGACTGAGCCACCCAGGCGCCCCTATCAGTGTGTTTTGACTCAACAAGAGGCAGGTCAGTAAGATCAAAATGGCTTTTAGCATAAATAGTTCCAAAGGAGAATGACAACAAACTTCCAGGTAGTCAAAATACTTCAATGACTTATGCCCAAGACTGGTCCTCAATGATTACCTTATTCATGCCTGACTTGTGAAGAGTTCTATTTCAACCATGATGTAGTAAGTGTTGGTGAGACAGGTCTGGTGCTGGCCTTTGGGGGGGGGGGGGAGAAGGAACAGACCTGGTCCCTGCCTTTGGGGGAGTTTGTATTCTAGCATACAGTCCTAAACTCATGTTAAAATTTACTTTCACCTTAATTTTGCCACCATATGAAAAATAATAAATCTGCTCAGTACATGAAGGCAGGTAGTCAAAAGGAATAGCAACACTCAAGGTGGTGCTCAGGTCTCTGGGCATTTCGGAGGCTCAGTTCCCCTCAGAGCCTGGAGCATAGAACTCTGCACCCTGGGCTGAGAGGTCAGAGTTCTGTTCTTAGCTCCACCACTGGGCACCGTGAGTCTAAACCACTTCACCCCTTGGTGTTTCTGTTTCCATCATTAAAATAGGCAGGGCCAAGCCTAGACATTTAATTAAATTTCTCCATCACTTAGGACCAAAAAATGCTTACGCTAGTTGCACATAAATTTTTCCCAGCTTTACTGATATAATTGACATAGAACCTTGTGTAAGTTTAAGGTGTACAACATGACAATTTGATATATGTAAAATTGAGAAATGATGACAATAAAGTTATTTAACGTATCCATCTCTAGCTGCACGTAGAGTGCCAATGACAGTGACAGTTCTCAGTATAAATTAATAAATTGATACAATGTTCCATACAAGACGCTAAACACTCCCCTGTACTCACCCGTGCGTGTGCGTGCACACACACACAAAACCCAGAAAACATAAAGTGAGGTCCCTGGCAGAAATGACCCATTATGGTAAATTCACCCGTGTGAGAGGTGTCCTCTAGGGAGGCAGCCTACCAGCCTATCCTCTAGAAAACACACATTTCTTTCCATGGCCCTTGTATGGTACTGCACGTAAAGTAATACTGTGGTTCAACTTAGATGCATATTCGTCCTCTGAGGTCATCCTATTATCGGCCTTTTGGGTATTCATGATTGCACGCCACCAATACACGCACACTTTATACATATGCATTCAAATTTCACATGCTGCTTCTAATTGGGCCATTTACTTCTGTGAATTAGTATATCAGACTGGAAATATGAAGATAATATTTATATGGTTTTTAAAAACTAGCTACATGGTGTCTGCTTTAACTCAATACTTTATTGTTTTTTAAACTTTCTACTTTCTCAAAATACCTTCTTTTGTTTTACTACTTTTTTAAGAACTGCTATCAGAAAATGGGAAAATAAACTTACTTTTGGCAATTATACAGTCATCAAACATCTAACATGGGGTTCGGCAAAATGGGGCAAGGGGAGTGGGAGATACGGGCTTCCAGTTATAGAGTGAGTAAGTCATGGGAATGAAAGGCACAGCATAGTGAATATAGTCAATGACATTATAAAAGCATTGTATGGTGACAGAGAGTAGCTACACTTGTGGTGAGCAAGGCATAAGGTACAAACTTGTGGAATCATTACGTTGTACACCTGAAACTAATGTATTATTGTGTGTCAACTATACTCAAAAAAAAAAAAAAAGATCTAACATGTACAGAAGTTGTACTATGCACTCAGATACAAAGATGAAGAATATGGGACCCCAGTTAGCCTTAACTCTTAAAGAGATCACTGTCCAGTGAAACTGTAGTAAAACAATTTTTTTTATTTTTTTAATTAAAAAAATTTTTTTTTCAGCAGGGCCTACGGGGGGAGCATGAGGGACGCCACGAATTCCATTTGGAGGCATCTTTGAGCTCGCCGAGTAGACACCATGAGCAAAGCTCACCCTCCCGAGTTGAAAAAACTTATGGACAAGAAATTGTCATTGAAATTAAATGGTGGCAGACATGTCCAAGGAATATTGCGGGGGTTCGATCCATTTATGAATCTTGTGATAGATGAATGTGTGGAGATGGCAACTAGTGGGCAACAGAACAATACTGGAATGGTGGTAATACGAGGAAATAGTATCATCATGTTAGGAGTCTTGGAGCGAGTATAAACAATGGGTGTGTTCATCAGAAGAAATCAACTGCTTCCACATGGCCCATCCATAGTACCTGTTTTACTACAATATAAAAATCAGGTCGTGTGCATTTTCATCTTGAACTTTTTTGTTAAATAAACTTTTATGATAGTCAAAAAATTTTTTTTCAGCTTTATTGAAATATAATTGACATATAACATTGTGTAAGTTTAAGGTGTAAGAAGTGTCGATTTGATACACTTATATATTGCAAATGATTATCACTGTAGCATTAGCTAACACCTCCATCCAGTCACATAATTACCATTTCTTTTTTGAGGTGAGAACATTCAAGATCTACCCTCTTAACAATTTCCAAGTATATAATACATTATTGCTAACTATAAGCACAAGGCTGTGCATTAGATCCCAGAACTTACTCATTTTCTAACTGGAAGTCTATACCCTTTGACCAACAATCTCATTTCCCCCTGCCTTGGCCTCTGAAAAAAAATTTTTTAATCGACCAAATTAATTCTCTTCATTGGTATAAAGAGTGAGTTCTCATTAGTGTTCTAATACCTCCTAGGTGGGTTGACTGAGCAGTTGAAATCTTTGGAAGCTTAGAATCTTCCTCTGCACAAATGAGAAGGCAGACCAAGAAGTCTATCACACTCCTCCTCCAATGAAGATATGTGCTTTTGATTGCCATTTTAAGCCAGGCTGAACTTTCCCTCAGTTTTTATAAGGTTCCAGGGCTAAAGCTGAAGATATTTTAGCCAATGTGCAAATCAGTCAATGTGTAGCACTGTGTCAATATGTGAATAGTTACGTATTACATCACTATATAAACCTTACACAAGCTACTAAATAGAGGAAATGACTACAATCACCCAGACCATTTAAAACCAAATTCTTGGGCGCCTGGGTGGCTCAGTTGGTTAAGCAACTGCCTTCGGCTCAGGTCATGATCCCGGAGTCCTGGGATCGAGTCCCGCATCGGGCTCCCTGCTCAGCAGGGAGTCTGCTTCTCCCTCTGACCCTCTCCTCTCTCATGCTGTTTCTCTCTCTCTCAAATAAATAAATAAATAAAATCTTTAAAAATAAATAAATAAATAAATAAAACCAAATTCTTTACATTAAAAAATACTCTGAATTCATATATATTGGTGCATTGTGTTTATATGCACTCCCATTCAATTTACACATGATTAATTTGTGTGCTTCAGAAAAAGGCAATGAAATCAATACCTGCTTTTAATATTCATATACTAATTTCAAAAACCACAATTTAAGCAACCTGCCAAATATTAAACCATGGGTATGTAAACTAGTAATTCTTCTCAGGTATCTGTTAGTAATGTTATAAATAGTAACACTAATTCACACTAATATAAATGCCAACTTTTGGGCGCCTGGGTGGCTCAGTTGGTTAAGCGACTGCCTTCGGCTCAGGTCATGATCCTGGAGTCCCTGGATCGAGTCCCGCGTCGGGCTCCCTGCTCCGCGGGGAGCCTGCTTCTCCCTCTGACCCTCCCCCCTCTCATGTGCTCTCTCTCTCTCATTCTCTCTGTCTCAAATAAATAAATAAATAAATAAATTTTAAATGCCAACTTTTTAGCACCTCTTTGGCTAAATAGAGAAGTATGAATAATTTGACTCTCTATAAATTCTAATTTTAAGAAATTATATTTATCACTCATGCTATATTTATTACCCATACCTACATAGTATTTATCCTAAATTCTATGCAGAAGACAACCCATTGGTAATTTTTTTCATATTAAAAAAAAGGTTTAATGTGAACAATATGGGTTCTACTTAATCAAAAAAAAAGAAAGAAATAACAGCAACATGAATGTAAAAATGCACATTTTTTTTCAACATCAAAGTCATCTTGGAATACACACAAAACTATTTTAAGCAGGAATGAGTTTTATTCAGGTCTACCTTGCTTCAAATCTCTACCCGTTTTAACTGGAGCTCCATCCTCTCTAGACCCTTCAAACCTTTACCCCTTCTCAGCACACCCTGCCACTGTTAACCCTGCCCTGCTTTCCTTATAAGGCCACAGATTCCTCAACTCCAGCCACAGGTACCAATGACTGAGGAGGGGCAAAGGTTAAGGTCACCGGATTTGGGGAGGGCAATGAACAGCAAGAGCCAGGTGTTGAATGGCCATCTACCTGGACAAATAATTGTCAAGAATGATGAAGACAGGTGCAGCCACTATGGAAAATAGTACGGAGGTTCCTCAAAAAAAATAAAAATAGAACTATCATATGATCCAGCAATTCCACTTCTGGGTATTTAACCAAAAAGAATGAAAGAAAACACTAACTTAAAAAGATTTTGCACCCCCATGTTCACGGAAGAAGTACTTACAGTAGTTAAGATATAGAAACAGCCTAAATGGGTACATGGATAAAGAAAATGTGATACTGAGAAAAATCCTCCCTGATTTCTAGCATCAAACCATCTGCTTTTGATCCCCTTTTCTTAATCAAGTATAGTCGAGTGCCTCCATAATCTAAGAGCATGGGCTAGTTTATTAAGCTTGTGAAAGTTTATAAACCTTCCCATACTCAGCTTCCTTCGCTGTAAAATGGAACAGAATGTCCACTGTTCAAAGCAGTTGTAAGATTTAAATACGGTAACAGATTACGGTAGCTGCCACAGAGTCGGGTGCTTAACATACAGTAGCGATTATTGTTACCCTCTAAGGCCTGTCTCCCTCAACAACAAAGCACACTTTCTCTCACATTAATTAAAGATTCCATTTAGAGCCCACTTCCGAGAGGTGTTCTAGCCACTGGGAATGTAGCCATGAACAAAACCAAGGGAAAATCCTTGCCCTCGTGGAGTTTACAGCCTAGCAGAGGGAGAGAGACGGGCAATAAATAAAACAGAGAAGTAAATTATATGGTGTTAGACGATGCCAAGCCCTATGGAGTCGCAATTTATGAAAGTGTGTTCTGGGAGGCCTCACTTAAAGATGACATGCGTGTAAGCAAAGATCTGAAAGAAGCGAGTAGCCAAGCAGATATCTGGAGCAGAGGGGTCCTCAGAGGGCCGAGGCAGGAGCATTCTGGACCATCTGAGGAATAGCAAAAAGGCAGGTGTAGCTGAAGCCAGTGAGCAAGGGGAAGAACAGCAGATGAAGGCAGAACAATGAGGGGAAGAGGGCAGGAGGGGAGCAGATCCGGCCTGACAGGGCCTTGAAGGCCATTGTAAGGAATTCAGCATTTACTTCGAGTGAGTAGAAGAGTAGGAGCCCCTGGTAAAATCTGTACGGTGGCATGATCCAACTTAACCTTTGTTAGGATCACTCTGAACACTGTTGAGGACAGGCTCAAGGTCAAGGAAGGAAGAGGAAGACCAGTTAGGAGACTATTTCAGTAATTTAGGACAAAGACGATAGTGGCTGGTTGATGTCAATAAAAGTGAGAAGTCGTTGGATCCTGGATCTATTTTTGAAGGGAATATAATACCCAAAGGATTTTCTGATGGATCCAATGTGCGGTGCAGAAAAAGGGAAGGGCCACTGATGACTCCCAAGGATTTTGTCCCCAGCAACTGAAGAACCCAGGGGTCCTTTAGTGGGTAATGCCTTTATCTCTCCCGGACCACTGCTTCCTACCCACTAACAGCCCAAAGGTCTTCCTTGCTTTAAGAATAGAAGAGAAAGCATGTCAGCTTTCTGCTGTCCTAATCTCTCCTAATGCTTGACACTAAATTTCCTTGCAAAATTGCACTGTAACCACTGCCTTCACCTCCCCCTGCCTCTACAACAGACCCCTCCCCTTCCCTTCCAGAGAACACTCCGGCAGGGCCGTGAGGACATTCCAATCACTCAGCCCAGCCTCTGGAATTCTGTACTACAGTGTACCCTTCTTGCTATACTGTAGCATTTGGCACAGACTCAATACCTCCTTCCTCAAATTCTGGCCTTGGTGGGAAGGTCCGCTGTCCTGACTTACTGTAATGACTGTGACCCTTCCTTCCACAGTCTCCTATCTCCTTTACTCTCTCCTTCATTTCCGCTCTCAAGTATCACACTCTAAATTCCTCTCTGTCCCTCTGTGCACTACCAGGACCTTCTACTCACAGCCATTCTGACTGTTCCCTACATGGGGTCCCTAGCCACCAGCTCAGCATCTAGAACATCTCTGATTGCACAAATGAACGAATCAATCAATCTGTCCATCAGTCGTCACGTCTCTCTTTAGTTTTCATCTGTCTCCCAAGCTCCTGCTCTGTTATTACAGCACAAGCTGCACATTCCCGTTCAGTTCTCGGAGTCTAAATGAAACACGCCATCTTAACTCTCCCTCCACATAGCAGGCTGCTTCATTCGGACTACCGCATTTATTTTAAGGATGTAATGATCCCTGTATAAAAACTTTTATTTCCTCAAGACTAAAATTTCTCCAAGAGCCTCCCTTCGGCCCTCTTCAATTCTTTTTACAATGCTACCAGCTCAATTTTCTAAAACACTAGTTTGATCATGTCATTCATCTAATCAATAATGTTTATTGGCTCCACATTGCCTTCAGAAGTTGAGACGCAGAGGGAGACAAACAGAGAGACAGAGAGAGAGAGAGAAGGAAAGAAAAAGAGGAAGGAAAGAGAGAGCACAAGAGAATATTATCTAGGCTTGATTTTGGCTTTTTTTTTTTTCTTTTCTTTTAAATAAACTTTCTTCTTTTTGGCCCCACCTTGCACACCAGTTTCATTCCAAGCTGTTCCTCAGGGCTGCTTTTTAGATACATTTTCTCCTCCTAAATTCTGACATACTCCATCTAGCCCCTTGACTAGCCAAAGTATAATACAAGCCCTTCGCTATATATTAGAGACTTTTAAAGTCTAGTCTGTATCAACCTGTCCAATCTTACTCCCCACAAATGTCTGCCAAAAACCCATTTTCTCCCTTCAGATGGTCTCTCCACCCCTCCAACAAGCCTTATACACCAGTGTTCTCACAGTTCCTTGCCTGGTTGTTTTCTCCTCCAGCTTCTCTTTGTATCTTGTACTACGTGTTCATCAGTGCCCCACTCAGATCCTGCACTGCCCCAGAAGCCGCATACACACAACCCGGCCAAGAGTGGCTTGCAGCATTCCTGTCCTAGAATGTACTGTACTTGCCACTCCTATGCTGCTCATAACACTGGTTCTCAAGTGGGGCCCTGGAACCAGCCACAGTATCACTTCATTAAAATGCAAATGCTTCCCTGTACCACCGCTCATGGCCCCCCAGCCCTACTGAATTAGAATCTCTAGAGGCCGAGTCCAGCAATCTGTGATTTAACACACTCTCCAGGAAAGGCTAATGCACACTGAAGTTTGAGAACCGCTGAAGTTTTATAATAAAATTTATAATAAAATTTATCTTGCCAACCAAACAATATGCAAAATGCCAAGAGCAGTGTCTAATGTATAGCTGTCCACCCAGAAACTTGAGTTTTGTGACACCGTTCTCCGCGATGGCGTCGCATTAAATATCAAGTGAATTTTGCCCCCAGCCCCTAATTTTGAGGGAAAAAAATCATGAGAAACAACGAAAGTACTCTAATTTTTAATATGAACCAAGAAAAAAATTAATATTGTTTTAATCAAAAGTTTAAGCTTTTTAATATTAGCACAAAATTAAATGCTTTTATTTAATATTTAATATGCAGTAAATAAAGAGACTCTTCTTTTCTATTTCCTTTATAGTTCAGCTTTGGAAAAATAGTTCTGAAGTTTTGAGGTCTTACCTTAATCATGAATACAGGAGAAGGCACCTAAATAAAAATCCCTGCAACAAGATGACACCTTAATTTTAAACAATCTGTATGTTACAGAAGATGAAAAGTCAAACCAAGTCAAGTTAGACATTCAGGTTTAATATTCTGCTTTCAGGAAATTCAGTAATAATGAGTCACACTTAGGTCCAGCCTACTTATTTCCACTCTTTAGACAACCACATTTAAGAAAGAATTCATCAAAAGGCCCAAAATGAAACATTTTTTGTCCTGGCTATAAAGGAAATATTATTAACACTAAAAATGCCATGGGATAGTATAATATGTTCCATTTATTCCCTATATTGATGAACTTTTTTCATGTTTAATGTGAAAAGGATACAGTGGTAGCTATGCTAGGTCTTAGCCTAATTTTGTATACTGAGCCTCTTTGGAGTTTTATTGCCAAAATGTCCAAGATTCCATACCAGTACATTCTTTTTAATATAATTATTTTTAAAAACAGAAAGACTGGAAAAGACTATGCCAAAATAGTAAAAGGAGTTACCTCTGGTACCACATAATTTTTTTACTTCTTGTTTTTTTTTAAAGATTTTATTTATTTATTTGACAGACAGAGACAGCGAGAGAGGGAACACAAGCAGGGAGAGTGGGAGAGGGGGAAGCAGGCTTCCTGCAGAGCAGGGAGCCCGATGCGGGGCTCGATCCCAGGACCCTGGGATCATGACCTGAGCCGAAGGCAGATGCTTAACAACTGAGCCACCCAGGCGCCTCCTTCTTCTTTTGTAATAACCAATTTTTTTTTCAATGAGCATATATTAACTTTCAAAATCTGGAAGAAAAAAGTTTTAAGGACACATTTTTGTTTTATGTAAGAAATAGTACAATAGTTCATTTCTTCATTTAGGAGAATTGTGTGTGTGTGTGTGTATGTTTCACATCTCATTTAACACAAAAACTCTATAAGGTAAAATCATTATTCACATTTTGTGGATAAGAAAACTGAGTCACAGAGAAATTAAATATATTGTACAGAGGACTCAAACATGTGCAGAATGACGTTAAAGCTTACTAGAGTCACCCATTGGGAAGCTGCCATCCAGGCTGAAACTTCCACCTTGCCTTTTGGCAAATCCCAAGACTGGTTCATTACTTCCTTTTGAGAATATAGAAACAGAACGGAACAGCAAAAACAACAGACATTGGGTCATTATCCCATTTCTCTTATTCTACACTATGTCCTGATAACTCAAAAGGAAACAGACAAAACATATTACACATAAAAATTTGAGAATGCACCTTCATGGTGTCCTCAAAAGGGGGAACTGCAAGAGGAGATGGCCTCCTTAAGACTGAAACAAACAGCAAAAAGGGAAAAAAGACTGAGAGGAGGACAGAAATGAGAAACACACACACACACACACACAGAAGCCTAAAATCTCACTGCAAAAGCAGAGGCAGTAAAGAACAGAACTGGTACTGTGGAAAATAATATCCATACCATGAAAGACAAACAGGAAACACTCTACCAGAAGCAATTTAAAGGACAGATATAAAAATAAAGACAGGAAAGGTGACATATAAGGACTATAGGGGACAGAGATCCAAATCAAGCACATAGATATTTCACAGGATGAAATTCAATAGGAAGGAATACAATTAATAAAAATAATAAGGGTAAATAAACATATGTGGATCAAAACCAGCTTCCAGGAGCAAAAGTACACTGAGTTCTAAGCAAAATAACTGAAAACAGATCCCACCTGTGCCCAAAAAAGTAACTTCTAATTTTTTTCAAAATTCATTTAACTAACCAGGCAGAAAATCAGGTTAACTACAAAGTAATATCAAACTAGACCCAAAGCTCTCTTTCACAATATTAAACACCACAAGCCAATGAACCATCCACAAAATTTGGTGAGGAAAGGGTGGTGATAAAGTAACTGTATTCCCCAATTATTGTTCACAAAAAAAGGCAAAAGAAAAATTTTAAGCTAGACAAGAACTCATAAATTATGACAAATACATAATATTCACAAAAAAGTAAAATATATATTCCAGGTAATTGAAAGATAAATCAAAAATAGAGAACTCAAAAATATAGTAAGTGCAAAAAACAATGAATTTAGTATAACCAATTTAATGCTAAACACAAAAGGTATCCCTGAAAAACAATGTATTGTTTTTAATACCTTCAAATTTGAATTTAACATTTAATCTTTTATAAAATAAGTATATAATATTAAGTTGAGATCAGATAACATAACATATATATATCCAAGCTATAATGTCAGATTGAATTAAACACTGGAAAGAGCAGGAGAAGCATGGGATCAAGGTAGGGATATAAGGTTTCACTCTTTGTTATGGAACAGGGACATTAAAGGCTCCCATTTTCCTATTAATTTGCATCATTTGAGAACTACAAGCTTAAATATATATTTAAATTGCATTTTTGAAAAAATTCTATATAGAAAAACAAAAGAAACACTAAGGAAGATAGGACTTTAAAAAAGAGAGACAATCAAACATATCGTAAGTTTAAGTAATCAATAAAACCAAATGATTTAAACTCTCCCTCTGAAAGAAAACCCTCAGACTGGGTTCAAAAATAAAATCTTATTCACAATATATACTTTTATCAAATCCTAAAACTAATCAAGTCCTAAAACCTAAAACTAATACACTGTCAAATATGTCTCATTTAAAAACAAACAAAAAACAAAATCATACCATGTATATGCTTTCTTACAGCAAAAATACACCTAGACAAAGTCTAGAAATTAAAAGAAAATCAAAAATATCAAGCAAGCACAAAGAAACACTCTTAAAAAAACAAAAATAATTTCTTCATGATAATAAGCACTGAGTAATGTATAGAATTGTTCAATCACTATTTGGACAATTGAAACATATGTTAACTATTATAATGGAATTCAAATGAAAAATGTAATTTAAAATAATAATAATAATAATTTACAAGAAAAGCCATTATTGGGACAGAGTGTTTCTGTATTCATAAAAACTATAATCTACTATGAAGTTGTAGCCCTTAAAACTTTTGTATTACAAGTAATAAAATTAGACATATAACACACATGAATGACAGAAACGCAAATCATACCAGGAGACTAGGAAGCTATTTTTGTCTGGTCATTCTTCCAGATGAAATTTAGAATCATTTTGTAAAATCCTAAAACAAATTCTTGCTTGATATTTTTATTGGAATCCCATGTTAACGTATGAAGAATAGACACCTTTACACTACTAAGTGTTCCTATCTAGGAACATAGAATATCTTTGCATTTACTCAAGTCTTCAGTATATCCGTTGTTAAGATTTAAATTTTCCTTCAAATAAGTCCTACAGAGATCTTGTTAAGTTTATTCCTAGATATTTTATAATTTTTGTTATCACTGTAAAGGTATCATTTTTCAAATACATTTTCTAATGGGTTATTTTGGTTCACTAATAAGAATGCTATTGGTTTGGGTATACTTATTTTATATCCAGCCATACTGCTAAATTATTATTGCTCTATTTTTTTTCAACTGATTCTCCTAAGTTTAAGTTATCATCTGTAAATAATGAAAACATCACTGTCATCTAATACTGATAATTGTTGTTTCTTCAGTCTTGTCTTATTTCAATGGCTAAAAGTTCCAGAATAGTATATATTATTATTGGTCCTTACCTTAACCCTCACACCTTTGTATAATACCTGTTTAAAAGGAATATACTAGACAGTCCCTGACTTATCATGATTTGACTTACGATTTTTCTACTTTAAGATGGTGTAAAAGCAATATGTATTCAGTAGAAACCATATTTAAAATTTGTATTTTGATCTCTTCCTGGGCTATCAATACACAATACAAAGCTCTCTCATGATGCTGGGCAGGGGCAGCAAGCGGTAGCTCCCACACAATCATGAGGGTAAACAACCAATATACTTACAAATTTTCCGTACCTATACAACCAGTCTGTTTTTCATTTTCAGTATAGTATTCAATCAATTACATGAGATACTCAATACTTTATTATAAAATGGGCTTTGCATTAGATGATTTTGTCCAACTATAAGCTAACATAAGTGTTCGGAGCATGGTTAAGGTGGGCTAGGCTAAACTATGATGTTCGGCCCTGTATTTTTGATGTAGCCTATTTCTAACTCACAATGAGTTTATTGGGACATAACTGCATCGTAAGTCGAGAAAGATCTGTGTGTCACTTAAGATGTTTACAAGTGCAAATAAAAGATTACACAACATCAGTGGCTTAAACAATGAGGAAATTGTTAGCTAATATAATACGAAATCTGGAGTCAGGACAGTTCTAGGTTGATTAATTCAGCTACTCAACAACAATGTAGGAATCTAAGTCAGTTTTTCTGTGGTTCTCCAGGCTTTCCCTTCATGAATGTGAGATGGCTCCAGCAATTCTAAGTATCATGGTCTTCTATACAATATCTAAGGCCAGAAGAGGAAAAGTCTCATTTTTAAAAACTCACTTGTAAAAGTGAGGATATCCTTCCCACAAACCCCGCTGACTCCTTCATCCGCCCAGTTGTGTCTCATGACTTACCTAAACTCATCAACAAAAGGAATGGAATCCAATCCTTAATCTAGTCCACCTCCTCCATGCTGGGGCCAAGGATGTAGGGGGCAGGGGTCCACTTCCTCTGAGAATGTGGGAGGGGTAAACATCAATGCAAATTCAGAGCACTGACATCAAGAAAGGAGATGGGAACGGCTGATAGGTAGTTAACCAACAGTATCACCACACAGAGAATCTCTGGTGTTTGAAGAGTAGGGATGAAGTGAGCTATTGGTTTTAGACACATTCTCTATCAAGTTAAGAAAGGATCCCTTCATTCTTAGTTTAATAAGAACAGTTGGAATGGGGCACCGGCTGGCTCAGTCAGTAGAGCATGCAACTCTTGATCTCAGGGTCATGAATTCAAGCCCCACATTGGGTGTAGAGTTTACTTTAAAAAAAAAATAGACCAGGGGTGCCTGGGTGGCTCAGTCAGTTAAGTATCAACTCTTGATTTTGGCTCAGGTTGTGATCTCAGCATTGTGAGATCAAGCCCCACGTCGGGCTCAGTGCTGGGCATGGACTGCTTAAGTTTCTCTCTCTCCCTCTCTTTCTGTCCACCCCCCACAAATAAATAAATAAAATTTTAATAAAAGAATAGTTGGGGTTTTTTTGGGGGGGAGGGTAAATCAAGAATGATAGCTAAATTTTACCAATGCCTTTTGACTGTTGAAATGATTCCAGAGTTAACATCCTTTGGCCTACTGATGTGTTGTATTGTATTAATAGATTTCCCAAGACGGAAACAAAAGTGCTTAAAGGGCATTTCTGTGTTTTCAGTTCCATACTGATTTGCAATATTTAGGCTTCCTCATACAAAGCAGGACACATACACTTATTAGTAAACAACACTTCATATATATATTTCCCCTCCCCCCAGATCCCATGTCAAAAAGACTGAAGAGGGAAAGACTAGAGTTAGGGGGTGGCAGGCAGGAGAGAAAGAGATAACAATCCAGGCATGGAATAATTCAGCTTAGTCTGGGGTAAGGACGGCAGGGCAGGAGAGATGCAAAGGCTACTCCTAAGAAGAAACTTACACGTCATCCACATCAGTATTTGGCATCACGGCACCTCCCAAAATGGAACCAGTGAAAATTGCTCTAAGGTATTTCAGCCCCCTGAAACATCCCGCTCGCCATCTTGGTCCACTCCCCCCACCTCCCTCTACCCAATACAGCTGGCCATCCAGCCCCGAGCTCCTACCAAACATCTGTTTTTATGTCTGTCTCTACCACTACCTTCGGAGCTCCTTGAAGGCAACGCTGGTGCTGAACGTGTTGAAAATTATATCATGCATTTGCAATATGGCAAGCGCTGTCCTAAGTACTTTACATAAAAGATGTTTAATTCCTGCAATAACCCCACTCGTCTTACTATTATCTCCATTTTACAGGCATGGAAAGAACCTAAAGAATTTACATAACTTGGGGCGCCTGGGTGGCTCAGTCGTTAAGCGTCTGCCTTCGGCTCAGGTCCTGATCCCAGGGTCCCAGGATCGAGTCCCACGTCGGGCTCCCTGCTCGGCGGGAAGCCTGCTTCTCCCTCTCCCACTCCCCCTGCTTGTGTTCCCTCTCTCGCTGTGTCTCTCTCTGTCAAATAAATAAATAAAATCTTTTAAAAATAAAATAAAATAAACAAAAAATAAAGAATTTACATAACTTGCCCCAAGTTGCAAAGCTTTTAAGCTGTAGCGCCAGAGCCCAAATGCAGAAACTGACCCCTAAGGTAACCTGTAAGCCACTTTGCTTCCTGTAACTCTGAAAACAAATGAGATAAGCCACAAGCTCACAACGGGTCTCAATTATGTCATGATCACCTCCCATATAGGTTACTCTCTGCGGAACTGCCAAAAATGTTCTGGCTGACTTCACTGCCAAGGTGTCATCTGGAGAATCCTAACCAGATGCCAGAGGCCATCATCATTCATTTTCACTCCCTGATTTTAGGACACCCGAGAACAGGTGGAAGATTTGAACATTTCGGCACAAATCTACATCGGAATAGGCAGCATGTCCACCTCGCCACCCTCCTCCCTGTCCTCATCCAGAGCCCTCGGCACATTTCCCCCTGAGGATCACTTACTTGGCCAGCTCGCCAAGAATCTCAACACACCTCAAGAAAGAACGAAATCAAGCGTGACTGTATCCCTGCCCATTCCCCTCTCCTTTTATTACCGCCCCAAAGCCTAAGAAAGCTTGGAATCTATTAATTCTATGTTTATAGCAGGAATTTCTATTCGTTATTACCTGGGAAAGGAAGAGTCAATTTAATACCCTTGATTTCAAAGATTCTATCCAAGCCAGAGCCCACTACAGTCATATAAGCTAATTACTGAAAAGTGCAACAGTCTGCATTTGTAAAAGAAAAAGGTATCCAAGCTTAGCAGGCTCTACAGAGTAGAGAACATAAAGACATGATGATGGCCTTTGTCACTGAATTGCGTTTTCAGAGCTGATGGAAAAAGCTCCCCCTTCACCTTGCTCTGTTCCCAGAATGCCAGTTAACTGCCATGGGCCTTATCCCCCTATAGCTATAAGAAAGGAACCACAAGAACCAGTGAGCACTCACTAAAGCTAATCAATATTTAGAAGCTGAAAATAAAGCAAAGAAATAGACAAGTGTCCGCACAGGCAGAGGAAAGGGGCTTTTTCCTTGTGCCCCCAAGACTCAGTTCTAGGCTAATTCCGGTGGCTGTTTCTGAGATGCTCTGGGATTTACAGCTGCACGAGATACTCAAGCACACCTTAATCTCTGAGGAATAGCTGAGAACAGCCCAGCACATGCAGAACTCTTTCCCACAGCAGTCAGGGAGGCGAGAGGGAGTCTGCGGCCAAGGTCGGCCTCATCATTCCCAACTTCTATTAGGTAACTGAAATCCATGTATCATCTGCTGCCACACCAAGAGGCGATCCTTCAACTTCATCTGATGCCTCTGGAGAAGGGAGAGAGGATCTTTCTTTATATACACCTCACAAAAATAAGCTTAGAAGGTTCCAGCTGACTTCATTTGACAGATACAAGTGCCTACAATGTGCCATAAAGGACAGGTGCTGAGGAAATCCAGGGATTGATAAGGAGCCCTTTGGCTAGCTAGCCATCTGCACCATGATGTAACGTAACATCCTTTACCCTGCCTTCCTGCTAGTCACTGGGGAAGCTGCCCCACAGGCAGTGCCTTTTAGAGTCCACGGAACAAAAGTGCAAATACACTGCTGTATGTTTGCAGTGACTTGTCAACAATAAAAATTCACCCGTGTCTCAATTTACTGAGCCTGGGTTTATAAGGAGGTTTACAGTCTGCTCTGTTAATAAACCACTTTACATCTGAGGGGAGCTAGAAAAGCAATAATTAAAGGCCATTTTGCCATCTCAGAGCCCCTTTCTGCTTCTTGCCATTAAAGTTCGTAGGACCCTGGAAGATTTCTAATCATGCCAACATGAAGTCCCACAGTTGCCCGGGACATGGGTTTTTCAATTTCTCAGGAGTCACTACACTTTGATTTCCCAATATCACAGTCCCTCCTCTTAAAGGCTGAAAACACACTAAATTGATAGCCAATCTGCCATCCATTCAGTGCACAGTGGGGCTGCAAGATCCAAACAAGGTAGCTCCAGGAATGTACCTCACTCTGAATTATGTGTTAGGCATTCTATAAAACTCAGATGTAAACCAGACACTATTCTTGTCCTTAAGAAGTTTATAATTTAAAGACACTACTGATTCTATGGGTAAATAATTCTAGAGGAAGACACAGCTGCAGGTGACACTAAGTATGAACAAAATAAGGCAGGAGAACAAAGTAGAGATTAATGTTAATAAGGTAGAGGGGTGTCTTACTATGGATGATGGATCAGGGCCACAAAAGGAAGAGTGGGTGAATTTAACAAGACCTGTCCAACCACCACTCACTCATGGTGGGATCAGCATTCTGACCTGAGCAGGGTACAGACCTAAAGATCAGGGTCAACCCCAGCCTCATACCAGCCACAGAAGGTCAATTTCTGATCAAATTTTCAGATTCCCAAGTCCCTCCAAAATCAGGAACACACTGCCCTGGAGAGCAGTCGCTCCACCACTTAAAAGGTATTACTGCTATATATTGAGAAAACAGGAAGTCGCAAGAGCACAATGCTCACATTTCATACTTTTCAAATCAGGCCAGCCTGGGTTCAAAGCCAGGCTCCATCATTTCCCACAAGTCACTTAACCTAAGCCTCAGTTTGCACATCTGTAAAATTAGAATAATAGTACAGATCACAGGGGAGCCTGAGTGGCTCAGTCGGTTAAGCGTCTGCCTTCGGCATGGGTCATGATCCCGGTGTCCTGAGATCGAGCCCCGCATCGGGCTCTCTGCTCAGCAGGGAGGCTGCTTTTCCCTCTCCCTCTGCCCCTCCCCCTGCTATTCTCTCTCTCTCTCAAATAAACAAAATCTTAAAAAAAAAAATAGTACATATCACAAAATTTGACTGTGTTATTAAGACCAGACTTTTAAAATAAGTAGCCCACTGCTTCACACATGGCAAGTGGTCACAGAGGATATTAACTATTAATATTGGCATTATTATTATTATTAAATAAATTATATTCCAGAACAGTGTCAGGTGCATCTATGTGTCGGTATGACCTGAGACTCGGCATCTGACCACATCGTGTTTTGGGAACTATAAGGCTGAGGACCAGATCTCTGCCCTAACCAAGGGCAGCATGAACCAGCAGCCTGTGCCGCCTGCCTTCCAGCCCCTCCCTCAGCACCTGGCACAAGCAGATCCCAAAAAGGAAACATGGATTCAGTCTCCACTGGTTTCAGGAACGTTACAGCCTGTCCCACAGCTGCTCAGAGGGAAGGTCATACTCTCCCAGCCTCCCAACCTCACTGGGGCACACAGGACAAAACTCCTCCTTACAGTTCTCCATTGCACAATTTGACAGGTCTATAGCTTTCCTCTGCCTCTTTCTTTTATAATATCCAAGACCATGTGAGCCTGGAGGATGACCTCAGCGACCACTGGCTCTGAGCCCCCACCCAATTCTGTTACTTCTGCTAAGTTCCCAAGCCCTATCCCCTCCCCACATTTCCCGAAGCATGCCCTTGTGGCTAGAGTGACTCTTGCAATATCCAGCAACTTGTCCCTCCATAAGCAATGACCCTTTCCGTCCTCAGCTGTCACCCCCAGAGCTCAGCTCTTCTGCTCCCACCAAGCTGGAGAACTCCTTTTGTCAAGTGACCATAGCTCCATTTGGCATCTCGTCTTCCTCAAATCTCTCTGCAGATACCCAGTGAAATTACAGGGTTGGTGGAGCAAAGGTGGGGCTTGGGGTTCCCCAAGCACCCATAGGAACAGCACGCTCTTTTGCATTTTGTAGCCAGACTGTACCTTGTGTTCGCCAGGGCAAGGCATCCAGGGCCCCGGCGGTGCGCCTAGCTCGCAGAAGGTGTTTCAGAGAGGAACAGGAGGCTGCAGCCTGCGAGGTGGATGGCAGCAGTGACAGAGTTTCTTAAAATGCACAACACATACATCCGAATTATGTGTGGGTCACAGTGTTGCAGATTTGTGGGCCCCAGGCTGGATCACTGAACTACAATTTGCAAACTGAATAGATTCCCTCTAGGTGAATCGTATGCAATCTTATGAACTAAGCCAGAGCAGCGAACTTCGACCTTGTAGTGCCCTGACCCTGTAAGAAATACGTTCTACACTGTAACTTAGTACACACGCATATACGATATATGCACAGTAATCGTTTTCTACTCTATCTTAATTAATTGTTTTTAAAGCCAACTGCAACCCATTAAACTCACTCCCACAACTCGTTACACTTTGAAAGACTCTGGAGAGGGAGGAGGGTGGTGATTGCTGGTATTGTAAAAAAGGAGGGAATGGTTAGGCCATCAAAGGCATTGCTAAATTAAGGAGTTCAGCCTTATGCTGTAAGTCATGAGAAGTCATTCATTTCATTAATAAATAAAGGCAGATCGGGCACCTGGGTGGCTCAGTTGGTTAAGCGACTGCCTTCGGCTCGGGTCATGATCCTGGAGTCCCTGGATCGAGTCCCTGGATGGAGTCCCGCATCGGGCTCCCTGCTCAGCGGGGAGTCTGCTTCTCCCTCTGACCCTCCTCCCTCTCATGCTCTCTGTCTCTCTCTCTGTCTCAAATAAATAAATAAAATCTTTAAATAAATAAATAAATAAAGGCAGATCAACAAAACACAGGTCCCGCCCTGTGGAAGTTATAGTCTCCTCTGGGGGCGGGGGTCGTGGTAGGGGAGAAGACAAATAAATTGTCTGTGAACAATAGGGATTGGAGAAGACTTCTAGGCAGGGGGAACAGCATATGGAACAGCAGAAGGGTGAGCAGAAACACTGAGAGAATGGAAAGCAGTTCAGTAAGGAATGGTTTCAGACTGGAATAGCTATTCTAGTCCTTTCTCTGGGAAGGAAATTACTATGATTACGTTTATAAAACAGGAGACATCCTTCAGAATACGAGATGACATGAAGGTAAGTACAAGGCAGAAGACTGGACCAGACTTCCCATCTCTCAAGGTCTTGAAGAGATGGTCTTCCTAGAAATAACAGAGCAGCCTGACTCATGGTGTACAGCTGTGAAGCAATGTCTCAGACACTTGATATTTTAACAGGTGTATTGAGGAATAATTTACATACCATAAAATTCACTCATGTCATCACCACCATCCAATTGTGGAACATATTCCATCACCTCAAAAAGATCCCACATGCCTACGTGCAATCACTCTCTGTTTTCATTACCAGCCCTAGCCAACCACTAATCCACTTTCTATCTCTACAGATTTGCCTTTTTGGACATTTCATATAAATAGAATCATACAGCATGTGATCTTTTGCGCTGGCTTCTTTCATTTAGCATAGCATCCGCATTGTAGCATGCACCAGCACTTCATTCTTCCTTACTGTGGGATGGTATCCCATTGTACTCCACCTTATTTTATTTACCTCTTCATCAGTGGATAGACACTTGAGTTGTCTCCGGTTTTGGCTATGATGAACATTCAGGTTACAAGTTTTTGCCTGGACATATGTTTGCATGTCTCTTGGGGAGATATTCAGAAGTGAAATTGCTGAGTCATAGAGTAAACTTATATTTAACTTTTTGAGAAACAGCCGAAGTGTTTTCCAAAGTGGCTTAACCATTTTATAATCCCACCAGCAAAGTATGAGAGTTCCAGGGTATCCACATTCTCAGGGATATTTTAAAATCAGATTTACATTTATGATGGCATGAAGCATAGTCTGAATATAGTTTTAACTAGCCGTTCTGGGAACCATGAAGTTCACATGGCCTCGTAATTTATTCACATTCCAAATTTCACTGAAAGTTAGATAAGAAATGATCAGAGATGTTCATTTGAACCATGCTTGAAATCATTTAGCATTAACATGCAATATCAAACAAATGATCACAGAAAATTTGACCAAAATATTTGTAGAAGCGGAGTTATCAAGGAACCAAGCATGGCAAATGAGAATGGGCCTTGCACACTAAACAGAGTCTCCGCAGGGACAAAATCCTAATTATGAATCCCGCAAACAAGCAGCAACTTACAGAAGGCAGGAACCCAGAAAGAAGGTCAGGGAACTATTGCTTTAAATCTGATGCAACTTGCCTTGAATCAGGTGATAAGCTATGAATCAGAGACCCTGCTTTCAGAAAAGAAAAGAAACAGACCTGGCCTCAAGGGGATAAAGGATACTCACAGTAATGTCCCTGCTGCTTTGTAAACCCCAAATACCTTTTACAAACATACTCACAAATTAAAGGAGGGAGTGGGCATGCAGAGAACCAGCAAGAGCCTTGGTTCAGAGACCAGAGGGACACCAAGCTCTCAAACCCCTGCCATTTACATTTTTCCAATCTAGAAAACAAACCCGCTATCTGGGGCTGGGATCTCTGCGCCTCTCACATTTTACTTTAAGTATCATAGATGGTTCACTGAATGTGTATAATCCCCTCTCTTCACACACGGGCTTCCTCCTTGGGAGGGACCCTTTTTGTTCCTAGGGATGAAGACCTAAGAGGACCTATGCTAATTACCCGCTAGCATTCTTTCTGGGGCCATCAGTTAAGTGGGAGATTTAGGTACCCAGCTGGTCGGGTTCCAAGAGATTTCCCCTGCTAATTTTCAGTCACTCAAGGAAAACAAAGGAGTAAGATTGAGTTACTATGATTTTAAAGAAACAGTGTTCCTCCTCCCCTTCTCTCTCCAGCTCCCCTCCCCGCCCCCCGCCCCTCCCCCATCAAAATGTGTAAACTTCTGTATTTCACACTTTTACATCCGTTCTTCTCCCAAAACAAAAGCTGTTTATATTCAAGAAATTATGACTACAATCAATACCAGTGCGAGTTACGTCTTTAAAATACTCACCGAGAGAACATACATATTATTCCGACCAAAGTGTGTGCAATGCTCTTTCCCTGAGTAGCATCCGGGTATTAAGCCCCAGGGGGGCTCGGTAGGGATTTTGTTTATTCCCATGAAAAGAAAACCCTGTTCTCTCTGGTGCTAGAGCTACCGGTTTAAAAAAAAGAAAACAGAGGTGTGCCCTTTTAGGAATAGCAAACACTTGGCTTTGACCTTATCACCTTATCAACCATACCTGAGTAGGACACCAGCACCAGAACCATCCAAGCTCAGTCTGTGGCCTCTAAAAGAGTCAGTCTTATGAGTTCAACTGGAAAACGGCAGCACTCCAAAACTCAGAGGGCCCTCTCACCCGTGCAGACGGCTGCAGAGGAACCATGTCAAATTCAGAGTGTCCTGGGCCTAAACTACCACCACCAAAGGAAACAAAGCTTTGCAAACCTGGTCCCGGGAAGAATTCTTTGAATGACATAGTCACTGGAGAGTAACCCCATCTAGAGAGTCGCGAACATTCCTGAGTAAAATGCTTGCACAGTTCGATGATACTTTAGTTATTAAGACCTCTTCTGAGAAAGTTGGATCTGTCCCCCCAGCTGCAATATTACAAAAAACTGTATCCTCTTTAACTAGGTATTTCTTATATCCAGGCTAATGATGATTACCTCACATCTCTTTTCCCTTTAAAATAGGCCTTCTTGGAGGGGGGTCTTTGAATTCAATTTTTTAAAAGCATCTTCCCAGCAGTAAGTATGGAATAAAATCTTGGTACATACTCATTATCGAGCTGTATACAAAGTTACCTTAACAACTCCAAATAAAAAACCGCCCAATATAAGCAGTGTGTGTATCTAAAACCTACAGATTAAAATAACAACACGGGACATCTTGGTAGCTAGGTAAAAGATGTTTATAGATTGTTGTTACAAGAAAAGTCAGATCCTTCAGCCTGCTGCCTAGATTCCAAAAGTCCATTTCATTTTTTGTTTCACAAAATACACAACTCAAAGATTTCTTGGCTTCAAACAAAAGTAGAGCTGAAAGTGCTGTGAATACGGATTCCTTTTTCAGCTTCTAGGCAAATACCAGCATCTCCTGGGCTTCAAACTGAATCCCTACAGGTCCATAGGGAAAAACAGGAAATTAGCACTAAAAAGATGCATCTTCCTGGTCATGGGGGTGGGGTTTCTGCCCCCTGAATCAAACTTGCTAATAAAAAAAAAAAAGGCAACACAAAAAACAGTCCAGGATTATCAGCTGAAAGTGTCGACTTTTGCAGTTCAAGTATCCCCTTTCTTACAAACAACTCAAATGCATATATTAGTGTGAAATTTTAAATTCCATATTCCTTAAAGTATGCGCCTTCCACAAATCGAAGCCATACGCCTTGTGAAAAAGTTCCAGTTACCTTATATAAATAAATCACTATTTTCTACTCTGCAACATTTTCAGGCATACTCAAATTTCTGTGGATATGCTGTGTTTTCCGAAACAACCTGTATTTAGTAAGTCATTCTTACAATTATTTCTTTAACACATGCTTCTCCCCATTCATTAGGCACCAAGATCCATGAGGACAGCGTTCCCGGGTGTCTTCTTCACCAGATCCTCAGTATCTAGCACAATGCTAGCCACACAGTAGATGCTCCATTAATATTTGTTGAATGAATGAATGAACCAGCATGAAAGAAACGAGAAAAAAAGAAAGCTATATTTTAAAAATTTAGGCCAGTGATTCCAAACCTCAGAAGTACACCAAAATTACCTGGAGGGCTTCCTAATGCACAGGTTACTGGATCCCATCGCCAGTTTCTGATTCAGTAGGTCAGAGAAGCAGGACCTAAGAGGTGAGTGTGAAGGTACTGCTCCAGGGATCTCGCTTTGAGAATTACTGTCTAGGCAGTTAACCTGTCAACCAGCTCTTAGAAAAATCACAATGCACAGGATAACATTTACTAAAAATCTACCAACTGCAGACTTCTCCACTTCCTACTGAGTAAGCCACGCAGGTCCTTGCTCCAAGCTCTATCGAAATTGCCAACACAGGACATACGTGCAAGGGGACGGTACACAGACACATGTCCAAAACAGCAAGAAGTCATTAGTACAGTTGAACTAAAGATGTTTCATTTCTCCAGTGCATTTCTTTATGATGTATCCTACTGTGCGGTTTAATCTATTTTTCTCAGATGGAAATTACTAAATTGCAATGCATAGCCGTTCTTTCTTGCACGACCCCACTTCATTTCACTTACTAATGGGAGTTTCATCTGAGGCCAGGACATGAAATGCAGCGAGGAGGCCCATTTTAAAGCTTACTGATGTTGTTTATATTTTAGTGTCTGTAAGGACCCGGGCAATGATCAACACTCAGTCCTTAATGATCAGAAAGTCAGCAGAGGCATTAATAAGGTACAGATTTAATCGAAACCTGTCACCAGGTTTAACAAAAGGATCCACAAAACCAATCTAACAGAATCCCAAGCTCTAACTCTGATCATTGCATAGGTTTTTAAAGAATAGCTAGCATTAACTTTCAAATGTATATGTTTCTCATGACCCTGTTCTGAATTTAAGTGCATTTATACCCAGATTATAACCAGAGAGGGTATTTAATTAGATAATCTTTACAAGTACTTTGAAGATATTAAGTGCTCTATAAATGCTAAATATTATTATTATTATTTAAATATAGTTTGCAACTACTGCTTACAACCCATTCCACCCACCACACTGCTATAATTTGATTACAGGCAGCTAAAAAAAATTAAAAAACAAAGAAAAACCTAGAAGTAGAAATGATGAAACAATGTCCATGTGAAGTTCTGGATTTCTACCCTAGGCATAAATAATTTATAAGCATTTTAAATGGAGGGTTAAGGTATAAAATCTAATAAAGCAAGGCAGTTGGTCTCTGGTCTCCACAAAACTGACAACCCCAAAGGTGTGTCAATTTTAATAGTTTCTTACCTATAAACCTGGTGGAAAACAGCTTGTGTTCCAAAATGCAAGGCCCTTTACCCTTCTGGCTACCAGCTGCCTCTTCCATTTTCTCCACTGTAGTCTTAAAATATCCATAATCATCTCAAAGAAGGTACAACTTGAGATTTTTGACTTTAATAATTATCTGACAGATAAAGGCTTGAGCATGGCCCCTGCTATAACATATCTTCTGGCTCCTCTTGCTAGCTTCTGCAACAATCGCACATTCGGTGGTCTCCAGTTCTTAAAAAATGGAAACCTTTGAGCCTGACTCCACATGTCTTCCAAACACACCTGTCGAGTGATTTTCCAAAGAGAATGACAGACTGAAGGTAAACATGCCTGATACCCAGTGTACAAGGAAATCCCTGCTAATCCCCAAACGGTTCACATTTTATGCTTTTACATTTTTAAGGCAAGAAAAAGAACAATTAACATATTCTAAACTGACCGTGGTTATTTAAAAAACAAAATCACAAGGAAATAACACTTAAACACCATAAGCTCATCAAAGAGAGCTTGTTCCCCAAAGAAAGGCTTCTGGGAAATCTGTGAACTTTAGGGAGATAATACATCAGATAATTCTGACGTCCTGACAAGGTCTACTGGGCAAATAATGGCCATGTGGGTCACTATTGGCAGTGACTTTGGGGCAGGTCAGTTGTAAGTACAGCCATTTCGTAGCTCTATGACTTTTGGTAAATCAATTGATTTTTCTAAGCCTCATGTGTTCACCTATAAGTCGTAGACACCTACCTCACAGGAAATTTAGAGGAAATCTAACAGTATCAAGAGGCTTAGAGTCATTTACAGGCTTTTATCATAAACTGCACTTTTAAGAAGTTATTCTAAGGACACAGAGATGTATACAAAGACTATGTATGTTTACTGACCCACTATTTGTAAGACTTGAGAAGTTGGAAATAAGCAAAAGCTTCACCAGTAGGAATTGGTTAAATATAATATGATTCATCCCCACGATAAAATGCTAAGCAGTCATTAAAAACATGTGACTAGAAATTTGAACCCTGACTGAATACTTGAAGAAATTTTAAATTACATACTAATTACGAAGCCTGATAATAGTATTGTGGTTATGTATTTTTAAGAGTGTTTATCTTTTAGAGCTGCATACTGGAATATTTACAAATGAAATGATATGATGCTTGAAAAAAATATGGGGGAGGAAGCGGATGGAGGTGTGGATAAAACAAGACTGGGCATGAATGGATCATTGTTAAGTTGGGGGCTCATTCTACTATTTCTGTCTATTTTACATACCAGTTTTATTCAGATTAAATTCACACTCTATAAAATTCACCCTTTTGAAGTGAACAAGTGATTTTTAGTATGTTCAGAGCTGAGCAACCATCACCACTGCCTAATTTTAAGAAATTAGCAGTCATTTTCCACTTCCCTTCAAGCTCTAGAAACCACTAATCCCCGTTTCATCTCTATAGATTTGCCTATTTGGGGCATTTCATATAAATGGAATCCTATAACATGTGGCCTTCTGTGTGCAGCTTCTTTCACCTAGGATAATGTTCATCCATATTATAGCATGTATCAGCACTTCCTTTTATTGATGAATAATATTCCATGGTATGGATAAACTACATTCCATTTGTCCACTCATCAATTGGTGGACATTGGGTTGTTTCCACTTTTTGGCTAGGATGAACAATAATGCTACGAACATTTGTGGACAAGTTTTTGTTTGGATATATGTTTTCAGTTCTCTTGGGTATATACCTAGGAGTGGAATTGCTGGGTCACATGGTAACTCTATTATTTAACATTTTGAGGAACTGCCAACGTATTTTACAAAGTGGCTGTACCACTTGACATTCCCACCAGGAATGTATGAGCATTCCAATATTCCTTCCACTTTCACCTAAGTTTAAAATTCCCCACGACAAAGAATTTTTTTAAAATTATGTTATAGAAAAACATTAACAGCATGCAAAAAGGGTGACTATTACGTTTAAAAAACAGGTTGCAGGGGGACCTGGCTGACTCAGTCATTAGAGTATGGGACTTTTGATCTTGAGGTCATGAGTTCGAGCCCCACGCTGGATGTAGAATTTACTTTATAAATAAATAAATAAACAAACAAAAGCAACAAACAACTGAAAACACATTTTTGAAAAAACAGGTTGCAGATAATATATACAATATGATAATAATTTTTAAAGCTATCTAGTTAGCAGGGCACCTGGGTGGTGCAGTCTGTTGGGTGTCCAAATCTTGGGCTCAGCTTAGGTTGTCATCTAAGGGTTGTGAGATCGAGCCCCGCCTCGGCTCCATACTCAGCGCAGAGTTGGCTTGAGGCTCTCTCTTCCTCTCCTTCTCTCCCTACCCCCCACCCCGCACGCATACACTCTCCCTCTCTCGCTCTCAAATAAATAAATAAATCTTTAGGGGAAAAAAAAAAAAGCTATCTAGTTAGCTATGCAGAGAAAAAACCTTCTAAGCCATATACCAAAAGGAGTCCTGCAGCCCCAAAGGTCATCCCGGTGGTGAGTCCTAAGAGAATCAAATATATGCACTGCCTTCATGAAGTTTACTGCCTAGTAGTGAATATAATCCAGGACAGAAAGTTCTTTTTTTTTTTTTTAAGATTTTTATTTATTTATTTATTTGAGAGAGAGAGAGTGAGAGAGACAGTGGGAGGAGGGGAAGAGGGAGAAGCAGACTCCCTGCGAGCAGGGAGCCCGATGCGGGACTCGATCCCAAGACTCCAGGATCATGACCTGAGCCGAAGGCAGTCGCTTAACCACCTGAGCCACCCAGGTGCCCCCCGGGATAGAAAGTTCTGAGTGTGAGGTCAGTTCTGAAAGGGCGTACAAATGGGATGGATAACTACTACCCGAGGGAAATCAGGGACAATTTTGTGGGAAAGGTGGCATCTGAATGCTTAGTGTTAGGCAAGGAGGCACAGATAAGGGCCCCCCACCCCAAAGAGCATCCATGGGGAGAAGGATGTTGTTCTCTGTGGCAGGAGTAAAGGATCGGTGGTCAGAACTGCAGCGCATGGCGGGAGGCGCGGCTGAGTCATAGCCCTAGAGTTCAGCCTTGGGTCTGCAGACGGCGAGGAGTCAGGGAAGGCCGTGAATAAGAAACCCCGAGACTGAAAATGTGCTGCTGAAGAGCAGTGTGGCTGCACGGGCCAGTATAGAGTCAGGGGAGTCAAGTCTTGTCACAGCGGCTGCCCAGGGGACCGTCACTGCGGTGCCTGTAGGGAGGAATGGAGCAAAAGGCCTCATGCCAGAGACAGCAAGGAAGGCCGTATAAGACTGGGGTGAAATAAAACGTGTTTTGAGAATTTCCAGGCACCCCTAGAGACAACTGGAGAAGAGCCTGGGCGTGTAAAAAGCAGAGAGCGAATCATCTTTCTCTAGAGGGAAATAAGCTTCCAACCAGAATGAAAGAAATTACAAGCGGAATTCATCCAACATTTTCTATTTAAGTCCTCCCTCTCTCTCCTCTAGGAACCTTATATTTATATGAGCAGAATAACATTTCATTCAAAAAATATCACCCAGATTTTCTTGGAATTCTCAGCACACTGCTAGTTCAGGCCCTGTTCTCAGACAGCTACTTCCCCCACAGATATGGAAGAACCAATTTGACATAAAAGCATTTTTCAGACACAAGTTATCCCAAATTCCCTCAGAAACACAGACTCAGAGACTGGGGGTGCTCAGCTGGGCATGGCAGCCATGATCCAATCACAGTAGCTCAAAGCCGGGTGGATGTTAGAACCATACCCCTAAAGGAAGGAAAGGCATAGAGCGAGAAGGGCATGGAAGACTAATACCAGGGCAGAGACACAGAAACACAGAAAGAAGACTCAAAATTACAAGCTTTCAAAGAGCCTTACAGGTAAGGCAGCGGGTGGTGTGATATTTTCGTGAAGGAAAAATGCTGGGTATTCGTTCATCAACAAAATATTCTATGACCTGGGGCGCCTGGGTGGCTCAGTCATTAAGCATCTGCCTTCGGCTCAGGTCATGATCCCAGAGTCCTGGGATCAAGCCCCGCATCGGGCTCCCTGCTCTGCAGGAGGCTTGCTTCTCCCTCTCCCACTCCCCCTGCTTGTGTTCCCTCTCCTGCTGTGTCTCTCTCTGTCAAATAAATAAATAAAATCTTAAAAAAATATATAGTCTATGACCTCCTAAGTAGACAATTATGCAAACAGCAAACCATGACTTATATTCCCTTTTGTACTAAGATTACTGCAGTTAATAATGGATACTGAAAATGATTATGCATATTTCTCTGATATTCTGATAATTACCACTGCACACTATTTTATTATGAGGCAATGTCATGGCAAAGAAAACACCTGTTTAATATCTCTAGAAAACTACAAATGTATCTAATTAAAAAACTGCTCTGCTATTATCATTTTAAGATATTGTCATCTTATCAATTCCTGCAACTTTACTAAATTCTCATTTAAGGCCAAATTTAATTAAGCGCTCTGGGGTAAAGAATAAATAATGTTTCAAGATTTCTTTAACCCCCCCTGAGACCTCTGACCAGAAGGTTTTAAATGCAGGACTAGTATTGTATCACTTCAGGTGCCCACACTCCTCCCTAATACACAAACTTTGTAAAGGCATAGGCATAATAAATGTGGTTTTATTTAAATAATGGTTAATCCATAAAGAGGGGAAAAGTTTTAAAAAAAGAGAAGAAAAAAAGAAGAAAGTTTTAATGAATAATGCTGATACCTGATAGTAGCTTAGAAATACGCTAGGGGCACCTGGCTGGCTCAGTCATTACAGCGTGCGACTCTTGATCTCGGGGTTGTGAGTTTGAGCCCCATGTTGGGTGTAGAGATTACTTAAAAATAAAATCTTTAAAAAAAAAAAAAAGTAATGAATGCTGACCCTGGGGCAAAGGTCAACTCAGGCCAGCAGAGAAATATACAAGGTCATGTGGACACATAAAAAGGAAAAGGTACTATTAGAAAGTTGCAAGACCTTCTGTTATCTTTTTCTCAGGATCATTTTCAATTAGGTGAAATCATTGGGATCAAATGGTAGAATCAAGATTCCCATAAAATTCTATTTAATCATGGAATAGTTTATTTGTGTAGTGCTTTACTGTTTTCTTTAGTGTTTTCCTTAGTACTTTAGTGTTTTCACAGTATTGCCATAAACACTTTGATTGTTGAAGTCAGCATATGAGGAAGGCAAGCAGTTGAGTTCATTCCCATTGTTAAATGAATTATGGCTACGTGACTTACCCGGAGTCACAGAACTACTAAGACATGGACACAGAACCCAGTGCTCGGTACACTCCATTCACCTACTCACTAATTTGTGCATTTATCCGTTTATGCAACTAACTGCAATTACAGACTCAAAGATGAGCAAGACCTAACCTCCAGCCTCATGGAGCCCATAGTTTATTAAGTAGGCAGAAAATAATCCCCACACCATTTATAACACAAGGAGGAAAAGTGTAGCAGGAAAGATGTGTGCAAGTCTTCCAGATGAGGTCAGTTCTTAAATCTAGGTCTTAAGAGACAAAGAAATAGCTGGGCCTAGAAGGCAGTGAGGGGCAGGGGGAAAAGACAAGCAGAGGTCATCTAATTCTGTTCAGATAGAAAACTGAGTGCGAGTCCTGGCAGAAACTTAAGAGTATGAAGTCAGCAGCAGCCAAACTTGGCCTTGAAAGCCTTCCTCTGTGGGCCAAACTAAGGACAGCCAAGGTGCTCAGACTCAGATAGATGCTAATCTCCAAAAAGCTTTCTGGGCTGATCTCACTTCATATGTAGTAAAGCATACTGGTGGCAAATTTCATTTCTTTTAACACTGTGATGTCTTGAAGGGAGAATGACTCAAGCCTTGAGTTTGAATGAGTAGCTTGTTTTCTGTGCCTATGTATGTATACACACATTTCATACACCCACATGGGTAGTTTATAATCATGACACTATATATGAGTATCCACATAGATTATGCAAAACATACATAGAACTCTATAAACCTCACATGCAAAGACATCTGAATAATGTGCATATCTAGACTGACCCGGTGGGACCAATTCAGATGGAGATGGGTTACTGAGAGAGGGTACTATGCAGGACAACCATCTGTCCTAGATGATTCAGACAGTCATTTGCCAGGAGAGAAAGAATTGAGGGGGGGTTGAACAAGATGAATTCCAAAGGTACCTTAATGCTCCACGGTTTTATGTATTATGAGTTTACCTGCATGAAGCAGTTTCTCTGTTCTCGATAAATACAATTCCATGACTCTGGTGAAATAATTCCTCGCTGCCGTTTTTTTGTGCTCAGGCAGAAAATGTATTATTGATTTCTGATTCAGCCACAGACAGTGTGACTTAGAGAAAAGAGCACAGATGAGAAGTCAGGAAACCTAGATTCTCTCTCCAAACCACCCTTTTTGCCTCCCTCACCCGCACCCCAGGGGAGACAGGGCTGTGTGACCTTGGACAATGACTACAACTCTCTGGGCTTCAGCTTAGTATTAAATGAAAGGAGTGGCTAAGGGTTCTCCAATTCTCTTCCAGCTCTAAATCTATGAAATTATCCCCCTCCCCCAACACTTAGTTTATCTCCAGAGCTCTAAAAATCAGGACTAATAAAAATGGATTCATTTCATCTCTTTTCTAACCAAAGAAGATCCTATTTTATCTTACTTTCTAAAACCATCCAAATCTTGCATAATTTAAATGATCAGTGCTGTCCCTGGTTGCTCTGGTTTAAATTATGCATCGTTGCTATTTGGGGAAAATTTAGACTGGGTCCAGTCTGGGATCACTGGCTGAGAACAATAAGCCCCCAAAGTGAGAAGGATAAAGGCCTCTCCAGACAGAATCTGCTTTTAATGCATTGAGCTCAGGGTTTACAAAAAGAGCATTGACTGTGTACATTAAAGAGCCACAGAAACAGCAAGGGACTGGTTAAGGCTGCAGCAAATTCTCCTAGATGCCACTGACCTTGGCTGCATTTCAGGGGTCAGGCATTCCCCAGGAGGTTCTCGGCAGGCGGGCTTTCCTGAGGGGTTAGGCACAAATGAAACCTCTCATCTAGAGAAACGCACCTCTCCTAATTTAGGAAGACAGAGAGACATTATCTGCCCTCTGGTTTGTGGAGATCACCTAGGTGGTCTGTGGACTCAACAGCCGGCCTGCACACCTCACCCCCTACAAGACTGGTCATACCCCCCAGCATCCGGGATGCATTTGTCTCCACATCTGCATTTAAGTCTTCCAGCCAGCAGTTCCCATCTCTAGAGGTGGCCTTAGCCCTCCCTCTTTACACACCTCCTGCAGGCAGAAATACAGAGGCAAAGCACTAAGCCCAGGCCACAAAGAGCGATTTCAGTGAAGCCTGCAAAGATATCTTTTCAAAATACAGGTCTCTTTTTTTTTAAAGATTTTTTTTTTTTTTAAATTTCACAGAGAGAGACACAGCGAGAGAGGGAACACAAGCAGGGGGAGTGGGAGAGGGAGAAGCAGGCTTCCTGTGGAGCAGGGAGCCCGATGCGGGGCTCGATCCCAGGACCCCGGGATCATGACAGAGCACAGGCCTCCCGTGTGTGAATCACACTCCAGGCAGGCCGGTGAGCCCTCGTGGTTGCTCACAAGCCTGCAGGCTCTGCTCCGTATGTCAGAAAACCTTCCCCAGGAAAAAGCCCACAAGGGACACCTCCAACCAAGCCCAACTTAAAAATCACATCGGAGCGCTCTCCATTAGAGGAGCAACGTTGAGATTCTAGCTCAGGAAAACCACAAGCCTTGCCCATTGTTCAGACTCCTTCCCCCTACCCACCCCACCCCCTCCTGGGCTTTGCCACTTTCCTCTACCCTGTAGTCTGGGCCATCCATCCACCTGATTAACCCACTGGCAGCAACTTCCAGCGCAGAAAGTAGGGCAAATGAACACACACAGTCTGTAAAGCAGGAAACCAAAGACTTAGCCAAAGCACCCACCCTGTTACCAACCCCCACCCCCAGCTGCCCAGGGGGCAGCGGGTTCTGAATATGGCATTTCTGCATCAGGGAAATAGACAGCTTACTGTAATATCACATGAATGGGCTTTTGCTGCCCAACTATCAAAAAAGCCATTTCAAATGGCATCTATGTTCCTTCTCCATCCCTAGGCTGCCTTGCAGAAACCTCACCTCTTGGAAGGACTAAGGAGAAGAGGAGGGGAAGTTAAAAAGAGGAGGCTATGCAGGGAGAGACGATTAATGAGACTAAAGAAAAAGTACCACTTTGATGGTAAAGGTAGCTCTTTAAAATAGCAGTGGAGAATGAGGCAGTGTCAGGAGAAGTAATGAAGATTCAGGTCTATAATCCCAAGATTTAGCATTGGTCTAACAATGTATGCCTCAGGAGGGCGTGTGAACTTCCAAGCTTCACCCATCCTGCGTGTCTGTGTTGAGAGCCATCATCAATTCGGTCTCACCGACCCTCCATGCTTCAAGTATATATGTGGTTGCTTTTTTTTTTTTTTTTTTAATTTTATTCTTGGTTCAGGAGAGGAAGAAGCCATCCTTAAATTGGTATCCAATCCTTCTCAGACCCCCGCTGCTGCCGCCACCCCCACCCCTCACCCCCTTTTCGCCAGGCAGCATCTAATTAAAATGGCAAGAAAGCTCTGCCCCCTTCCCCGAAAGAGTGTGTTGGGAGTCGGGGGTGGGGGTGGGGAGTCGTCGAGGCTACACTGGGACTCCTGGTATTCTGATCTCAAAACAACAGCAAAATGGATTCTATAGCAGTGATGTCTTAGTCAATACAATGAAAAGGCGTGTGAGGCAATTCACGTGAAGGTAAACGCAAACCAGTGGGGCTGGAGGGAAGTAGATGCTCTCTACAAAGGACTGGCCACAGACACAGGGCGAACACGAACACACACGCGCGCGCGCGCGCACGCACACACACACACTCAACGGGAGTTCCGGTCTGCCTGGGGAAAAGCAGAGAACACATCCTTTCACCTGCTTAAGTTCAGCCATAAAACTGAAATGTCAGAGGCACCAAGTCAGAAAGCACACGCAGGGCTAAGTTAAACCATAAATAAAAGTGAGCGGCAGACTGGCATAGAAGAGAGCGCTGAGAGGGAGTCCGGGCGCGGAAGGCGGAGAGAGGGTAGAGGAGGCAGTTGCCATCTACAAGACCAGCATTGCAATAGCCTCCCCCTTGGAGCGGCAGGTTCGGCTCTTGGGGACAGTCAGGCTCACAATGTCATCTTGCAGGTAGCTGGAAAAAGTGAGTGGCCAGTGCCTTAATTCACGCTGCTGTTATCCTTTTTTGCAAAAGGGGACGGTGGGGTCTGCGCCTTGGCACGAGATGACCGTCCGGGGCGTGTGTGCACACCACACACACACACACACACACACACACACACCAGGAACATTTCATTTTAATGCTCTTACACTGGTGTAAGATGAAACTGGCATAAGCTCCACTGGTTCTCGGGGGAGCCTTGGCCACAACCGAAGGAGGACACGTACCGCACAGCCCTTGCGTGGAGGCTTAGCCAAGAGCACCTCAGCAGACCCCAAATCAAAACGAGAAGCCAGGTTCGCTCCGCGTCGCATTCGCCTCTGCCCACCAGTCCCGGCCCCAGTTCACGCACCGAGCCCATTCACCCCGACCCAAGCCACTGGAAAGAAATCAGAAAACATGTTCTGCTCACCCTCAGAGCCGAGAGATCGATTTCATCCAGGCTGCGAGCCGGGGAGTCGCTCGCCATGTCTACTTCTTCGCGGGAGAAATGGTCCAAAACCACCCTGAAGCTTCTCCCTTGGAAATTCCACCTTGGTCTATTTCACTCGCGTCCTCATGCGGGTGTCGCGCCAGAGGCCCCGGGCCCAGCCTCCCCCGCCCACTCCGGCCCCACAACACCCGATCCCGATCCTCCGCTCTTCGGTCCGCCGGGTCCGGGAGCCCAACCTGCGCGGATCTCCAAGCCCGGAGCCGCGGTGCGTGTGGGCTGCGCGCCCTGCTCAGCTAAGGGCGCTGGGGCTGCGTGGGTGTATTTAAATGGGACATGCTTCTTTGCTTGTGCGTGGATGGCGGCTGCATTGGCTGTTATAATGAGACACATCAACTCCTCCACTCTGCCGGGGGGTGGGGGGGTGGGGGTGGAGAACCACACAGAACTGTCTATCACCGCTTCCTGGGAGGAGTAAAGAAAGGGCGGGGGGAAGGCGGAGGAGGCGTGGTCTCCGACTGGGGAGAGGCCGCGCTTCCTGACCCGGTCCCTCTGCACCAGCCTGGATGGGGGAGGGGCGCGCACCCTTTCCGCCCAGGCTTTTGCAGGCTAATCTGGCTGGATGTGAAAAGCTGTTCCTGAACCCTGCCGCGCTTATCGTAGGGGCAAAGGGGCTTTATTTTTGTGTGTCCAGTTTGTGCACTGCAACACAATGGCTCTCAATCGCATCAGGGGGGTTTTCGGCAAGGTTCACTGCTCTAGCGCTGACAAATCCAGAGGGGGGAAAAAAAGAGCGGGCCTCCCTCCCCCATTAATTATTTGTGGGGCTGGAGTAACACGGGCTGGTGCAACCGGTGCATATAAGGACTTGTGTGCAGGGAAGGGGATCCGCCTCCAGGCGCGGAACGAATGGGGGAGAAGCGCACTCGCACCCTGCGCTCCAGCGGTTTGCTTCGGCGGCGGGGTCTGTCCGCCAGCGACCCCGGGATCCCGGAAGGCGGGTCTCGAGGGCCGGTCACTCGCCGGTCAGGGCCTGGGAAGGTTTGCCAGGCGCGGGAAGACGGAGATCTGAGTTCCCTGTTGGCACCGCCACACCCAGGACCTGCCCGTACCGCAATTCCCCCACGGAAAGGACCGAAGTGAAACGAGAAGCTTTTTCTCTGGGTGCAAGAGCTTGAATGCTTCAGGTAACTCCAAAGGCAACACCGGGTAAGGAGCACACGCCGCCTCCCGACGCTGCGTTTCCCTTTCAGGCAGCATTTCAGCCGCTGACCTACTCAGACTGATGGAGAAAGTTTGGCTGGTGGGTAAGATGTCACATACAAAATGCACGGCGTGAGAGCGATCTCACTCCACCCGCTTTCTCATTTAAAGGCTGAACGTTTACACTGGTAAAAATGACATTCCGTAATCAAAAGTATGAAGTCACTTCCCCCAACCCCCCGTACAGCCCTTCCCCTCTGGCTTTGGCCACGCGAAATACATAGGAAGAAACGCTAAAATTGAGCCTTTCCCCAAATATAGCAATAGTTTTGAAAGCATTATCTGCACCTCTGTTAATATGAGAATTTACATCTGGCCAAGTGCAGTGGGGGCTTTTGAATCCTGTGGTGTGAATGTCAGTTTCAAAATAAGACTTTTGAATGAATGAACGGAAGTCCATGCAGTTAGTTCATCATGACTGCAGACACTGGAAGACTTTTTAAACAGCATTCGCTATGCGCTGTGTTTTTGTTGTTGTTGTTAATATTATTGTACTTATTTATATGCACTGGGGAACATGAAACTGGAAAGTTGTTCCAACATCTCAATGGCCACACAGTTGTTTAGGAGCTTTTGCCCTTAAAACGTCAAACGTTTAAATGTGTTATATTCAGAACGCTCGATTTGATCTCTCATTTTCTAATGAAGTCCTCCAGCTTAAGATAAGTAAGGTGCAGTAAACCACCAAGTAATGTAGAAATGACATTAAAAAAACAAACAAACTATCATTTCCCATCATGGTACTTCCCATCATGGTCCTTATTTTTTCCTTCTGTCCCTTTTTTACCCTTAATCTAGATGACCAAGTAATGTATTGTCTCAGCATTGAAAGAAATCATTAAGATCAGGTATTTAGATCTACGAACGTAACTATTTTTAAAACTCCAAACATGAAAAATGAGATAAACATTTTTTTCATGGACAATCTTCGTTTTATACCCCAGAATGTATCTGAAACATCCTTTCTTCCCACCTTAAAAAGCTGTTCAGGCCATGATGATGCTGTGATATGGCACTAAATTCTACCCTTGGATTTAGAATTTGAAGACTATATGTTCAATACAATGATGGGTACTAAGTGGGGGAGGGCTTCGTAGAGCCTGACTGGATGAGCAGAGTCAAGTGGAGGCAGGGTGGGGGGGCAGTGATGGTTGCAGGAAATACCATATAAGGAGAGATTACAATAACCGAGGCACCTTCAGCTAGGAAGGGAAGGAGCAAACTCCAAGCTGTTTGTGCCCTAGGTGAGCTAATAGTGGTGACTGGGCTAAGAGAAGTAAAGGTCAGCTTCTCATGTCTCATTAAGGAACTTGAACATTATCCTTGAGGTCAAGTGTGTATCAAATTTCAGCCATTTCAATACAAGCTCCTCTCATTTTTTGTTATGTCTGTGTACCCCCCGTCCTATTATCTACTTAATGTTTTTCTTTAAATCAACACTTTTCTTTTTTTCTTATTTAATTTAAAAGGAAACAAGGGTGCCTGGGCATCTCGGGCGGTTGGGTATCTGACTCTTGATTTTGGCTCCGGTCATGATCTCAGAGTAATGAGATGAGCCCCCCAGGGGGCTCAGCGCTGGGTGTGGAGCCTGCTTACGATTCTCTCTCCCAGTCTCTCCCTCTCCCTCTGCCCCTTCACCCCCTCCCCACCCACTGGCATGGATGTGCCCCCTCTCTCAAATCAATAAATCAATAAATCACTACTATAAAGGGAAAGGTAGCAACACTTGCTACAAAATAGAAGGAAACCACCAAAATAAATATACTGGGAACTAAAGCAATATTATTTAATTTTAGCTACGGCTGCCTGCTCCAGGCTTCTAGCCTGAGGCCTGCTATTCCTTTGTTAAAAGAGAAATTAGCAAATGCCAGAAAAGGCATTCAAAATTTGACCAAAGTGAGATTTTTCTCTTGGTGTCATCTGAAGGATTCAAAGAATTTATATCATTTATGTACAATTTGAAATCCTGTAAAACAGTACAATGTGCTGTTTATGTCTATAAACATATCTGTGTTTCTGAAACATAGATATGTTTATAAAACATGTATAAAAAGCATGGACACAGGCAGGAAGGACACAGATCAGCTTCAGGATAGTGAGAAGGGTGGACGAGGAATCTGATGAGAAGGTACAAAGGAGCCTCCAACAATGGTATCTAATTAAAAAAAAAAAAGATCTTAAGCAAATATTGCTAAATGTTTGGAATTCTGAAATCTGGATGGATGGTTCCTAGTTAGTATTTATTGTATTGTTCTCTGTATCTTTCTGTATATTTGAAATATTTTTCTATTTTAAAAATATTTATAAAAAGGAGAGAATCCCAAAGGGGGTTCAGTTCCCTCTATTAGAGTCAATGTTATTTCATGTCACATCCATGCTCCAACTAAAATAAACACTGTGGAAATCAGTAACACAGCTTGTAGAGCTTCTAAAAGTACACTCTGTACACCTTCTAGCCCCACAAATCCCTAGATATAACAGGAAATGTGTTTTAAAACATTCATTAGTGTCCTGGAAGACAAAAAAGGGAGCATCAGTGGTCCAGCAATTCAGAGGACTTCCTGGATTAGATAAAGCAGGTAGGATTTGATTGCCAGTAGATCTGTAAACCAAAACTGTACAGGGTAGGACGAGGGTGAGAGCTGGGGAGGCTTCCAGCTCAGAGGTAACGGCTACAAGGAGCAGACACTTCCATCACGGTAAGAAACTAAAGAATGGCATTAATCCATTCATTCCATAAATACATAAATCATTTACTCTGTGCGAGGCACAGTAGTAGGTCCTGGAGATTTGCTTTCACAGAGGCAAATAATCAAATTGTAAATAAATGATCCATAACTAAGATTATGTTAGATGGTGACAAATGATAGGACCAAAATCAAGCAGGATAATGAGAATCAGTGGGTGGACATGTCCACCCCCAACCCTGACAGATGCTCTCTCTGTAAGTATGGGTGCTTGGGTCAAGGAGAGAGGGTATCATCCCAAGGGCTGCTGATAGGAGCAGGAGAAAGGAGACCACATACACATGCACACATACGTGCACAGACACACACAGAAGGTAAACTACCTGTATCCCCTGCCATGCAGGACATTCTATGCTGCCCCCCTTCACACCACAGTCAGCAAAGCAAGTACTCAGAATTAGAATTGGCACCACAAGGGTTCCTGGGTGGCTCAGGCGGTTAAGCATCCACTCTTGATTTTCACTCGGGTCATGATCTCAGGGTCATGGGATCCAGCCTTGAGTTGTGCTCCCCACTGATTGGGGAGTCTCCTTGGGGATTCTCTCTCCCTCTCCTTCTGCCCCTCCCCTGCTCATGCTCTCTCTCTCTCCAATAAATAAATAAATAAAATCTTTTAGAGTCGACACCACAGATAGGCAAATGAGATTTTCAAATAATCCACCGTTGTTCCTAAAAAGCTATTACTATGAAAGAAAGGAACCAACTGCAATCAACAAACAGACTGAAGACCCAAAGTTATTGTTCATAGAGCAAAAAGAAATTTTATAACATATATACATATATATTATCCTCAAAAAAATAATACAGGATCTTGCATTCATAAAATAACCAGGTTATTATGAAAACAAGCCAGTTAGATGAATAGTTAATATATTTATTGAAATTTTTTAAGTGAATGTATAGGGGCGCCTGGGTGGCTCAGTCGGTTGAGCATCTGCCTTCAGTTCAGGTCATAATCCCAGGGTCCTGGGATTGAGTCCCATGATGGGCTCCCTGCTCAGCGGGGAAACCTGCTTCTCCCTCTCCCTCTGCCCCTCCCCCCATTCGTGCTCTCTCTCTCTCTCTCTCTCTCTCTCTCAAATAATCTATAAATAAAATAAATTTATAGATTGAACAATAATAAGTAATACTATGCCGCAGATACTCCTCTAAGCAGTCATGCATTAACATATTTAATCTTTATAATCTTCTGAAGTAGGCAATAATATTAGCATACTCATTTACATATGAGTAAACTGAAGACTTGAAAGTTTAATTAACTTACTCAAGGCAACACAGTAATAAATGACTGAACCAGGATTTGAACTCAGGCTTTTAATCACTATGCTATACTGACTCAAGCTGAACTGAAAGGTGAATTAGTAAGCTAGAAGATTGGGCCCAGTTTTATCCCAAATTGCAGAAGAAAGGATAGATAAAGCAATGAGCAAAAATTTAAGTAATATGGAGAATAAATCAAAGTTCCAACATTCATCTGATATCCACCTAGAGAATGGATAGAAAGGAATACTCAAAGAAATAATAGAAAAATGTATCTTCAGGGCGCCTAGGTGGCCCAGATGGTTAAGCATCTGCCTTCGGCTCAGGTCATGATCTCAGGGTCCTGGGATTGAGTCCCACATCAGGCTCCCTGCTCAGTGGGGAGTCTGCTTCTCCCTCTCATTCTCCCTTTGTGTTCTCTCTCTCTCTCAAATAAATAAAATCTTTTTAAAAAGGGAAAAAGAAAAGAAAATTTATCTTGAGGCTAAAAGCTCCCATTTAGTGCATAAGTAAAAAATACCACACTTGAACACATCATGATGGAATTTCAGAGCATCAAGGATAAGGAAATTCTAACCAGTTCACCTATTTTTCATCAGCAACAATGGATGCTGGGACAAATCAATCTAACATATGGGATAATGGGACAAAGTATTCTAATGTAGAATTCTCTACCCAACTAAATTAGCATTTAAGAAAGTACAAAATAATCACATATTTTCAGAGACCTATGGATTCAAATGGTTGGTTATTTCTTAAATTATTATTGGAAAATGTATTCTGCCAAAGAGAAAAGTGAATCCGAGAAGAAAATGTGTGATATAAAAGACAATGGGAAGCAAAGATAGCGAACCCTGTGTATGACTCATACAAAGTCATTCTCTTTCTTCCTTACTAGCAAAACTCTGATTCTGAGAATTTATCCTCCATGTATTTAAAGAATATGAGCTCTTCCTAGTACCAGAGGGAGACAACATTAACTCGTCTAAAATCGTCATATAATTTTCTATTCTTTGTCCTAATAATTGCTTTAGGCACAGACATATCTTGCAACACTGACTTAAGGGAAGTGAAGAGAAGTCTGGTGGGGGGTTATAAAAATGGTTTTCCTCTTTGAAAACTGAAAAAAGAAAAGGGACCGAAGAGAAGAGAAGAATGCCAGGAACAGCTTTCTGCTTGTGGTAATCATTCTCCAAGATGGCTTCCAACAAGCCTCACCCCCTGGTATTTACACCCTTGTGTAGGACCCACTAACATAGAATAGAGGACTGCCAAACCTGAGTCATAAGAGGCATTTCAGCTTTTACCTTGTTCTCTTGGTTCCCAGCTCGAATGCCAGGGTTCTCAGTCTCAACATTATTGACACTTTGGGTCTGATAACTCTTGTTGTAGGGGGCTACCTTGTATAGTGTAGGATGTTTAACAGCACTCTTGGTCTCTACCCACTAGCTGCCAATAACACCTTCCCAGTTAGGACAACCCCAAATATCTCCAGACATTGCTAGATGTCCCCTGGCAGGCAACATCATTCCCAGTTGAAAACCATTGCTGTCAGGGGAGCCAATTGTCACATCCTGTGGACGTTTCACGCAGCTTGCCAGCCTGTGAGTGAGCTGCCTTGAGATGGATGTTCCAGCCCAGTTGAACCTTCAGATGACTGTGATTCCAGCTGGCTCTGAATGCAATTTCGTGAGAGACCCTGAGCTACGACAGTTCAGTCAAGCTGCTGCCAAATCCCTGACCCACAGAAACCGTGAGAGATCATATATTTTACTGTTCTTTAAGCCACTTGATTTGTTACACAGTAATAGGTAACAAATACATTGTCTTCAGATATGGGTGTGTGCAGAAATAATTGCTAGAGCTATAGCAGCCATCTTCCTGCCAGGTCAGGATGAGCTTGGGAACGAAAGCAAAAGATAAAAGGTATTAGATCCTTCATGACATCATTAAAGTAGTCACTAAGTTAACTAATCCAGGAACAAGATGACTGACCTTCTTCTTATGGGACATAATAAGTCTTTCTCAATTTGTTTAAGCCACCTTTAGTTGGGTATTCTGTGATTTGTAACCAAACACTTCTTGTTACAGAAAATAAAAATTAAAACTTTTCATTGTCTTTATCATTGCTGACTCATAAAGTAAAAATGAAATAATGATAACCTGTAACTAAAATCATCTTATCATGAGGGTAAAAGGAAGGGAGAGAGAGAGAACCATGAGAAGATTTTTGTCTTATTTGGAGATGTATTTACATACAATCTCTAAACATACACAGAAAAATGTAAGTCAATTTTGCATGATTGATATAAGGGTCACCACACAGGCAAATATAAACTGGATGTTTAAGAGGCACCTGGGTGGCTCAGTCGGTTAAGCGTCTGCCTTTGGCTCAGGTCATGATCCCAGGGTCCTGGGATCGAGTCCCGCATCAGGCTCCCTGCTCAGTGGGGAGTCTGCCTCTCCTTCTTCCTCTGCTCCTCCCCCTCCAGCTCATGCTCACTCTTTCTCTCTCTCTCAAATAAATAAATAAGATCTTAAAAAAAAAAAAAAAGCCAGTAAATCAGATATTTAAGTTACAAACTAGTTGAGTGGGAATAAAAATAGAACAAGAACAGCCTGACAAATTTAATAAAATGAAGAAGAAAGAAAATATAAACCATGAGATAGAATAGTGTAAAGGATGTGTTTTTAGAGTGGCAGGCCTACTCAGTATCCATTCTGCTTTTGTATACTATGATAGGTAGACTGATAGCCCCCAAAGATGTCTATGTTCCAGTCCCCAAATATGTTATCTTAGATGGCAAGAGGAACTTTGCAGATGTGATTAAGTTAAGGAATTTAAGATGAGAAGGTTATCCTAAATATCAAGATGAGCCCAGTGTAATAACAAGGGTGTCTAAAAGTGAAAGAAGGAGGCAAAAAAGGAGTCATAGAGGAAGATGTGCCATGGAAGAAAGGCACAGAGAAATGCAACATTACTGCCTTTGAAAATGAAGGAAGGGCCCGTAAGCCAAGGAATGCAGACACCTGTAGACACTAAACGAAAAAAAAAAAAAACAGATTCTCCCCTAGAGCCTCCAGAAAGGGATGCAGCCTTGCTGACACCTTAATTTTAGCTCTGTGTGACCCATTTTGGATTTCTGACCAGTAGACTGTAAGATAATAAATTTGTGTTGCTTAAAGCCACTATGTTTGCGGTAATTTGTCACAACAGCAATAAAAAACCACTAAGACTTACTGTGTCCATATTTCCTTTTGAATGATTGTCTCCCTGTGGTTACATATTACTGAGGCTATTTCCCAGGTTTTCTGCCCATTGGTAGCCAAAGATTGAGTGAGTATCTGAAATCAGAACTGAGGCAACCCTCTGCACAGAAACCTAGACCTTAAGAAGAATGAAAATGGGGCGCCTGGGTGGCTCAGTTGGTTAAGCGACTGCCTTCGGCTCAGGTCATGATCCTGGAGTCCCGGGATCGAGTCCCACATCGGGCTCCCTGCTTGGCAGGGAGTCTGCTTCTCCCTCTGACCCTCCTCCCTCTCATGGTCTCTGTCTCTCATTCTCTCTCTCTCAAATAAATAAATAAAATCTTTAAAAAAAAAAAAAGAAGAATGAAAATGGTTAGTGGTCATTCATTCCATTTGTGGTACCCTACCCATAGGTATTTACCAGAGTCCATTTCTCCTTCCTATTTCTCAGAAGTTGCCTTGCTTCCTGCCCATTTTTAAGCTTGGTTCTCTGTGCTAGTTATCTATTGCTGTGCAACAAACCACCTCAAAACTTAATGAATAAAACAACAATTAATCTCTTCAGCTCACAAATCTGTAATCTGGCCAGAGTTTGGTAGGGAAGGCTCATGTGCTTCACAGACCATCAGCTAGGGCTGGAGGACCCACTTCCAAAACGACTCACTCACTGACCTAGTAAATTTGGTGCTGGCTACCTTGCTGAGTGCTCAGCCAAAGCTGATGGCTGGAAACTTTGGTTCCTCTCCAGGTCAGTCTCTCTGTGGGGTGTTGGGTCTTCTTGACATGGTGGCAGAATTTCAAGAACAAACATTTCATGAAAACCAGATAAAAGTTGTATCACCTTTTATGACCTAGCCTCAAAAGTCATGTGACTTTAATTCTGCCATTGTCACAAAGCTACCTAGTTCAAGAGGAAGACATATTTCCCATCTTTTGATGTGAGGAGTGTCCAAGTCACATTAAAGAAGAACATGTGGGATGGAAGTTGCTGCAGTATTTTTGGAAACTAAGACCTACTGCTTGCTTCCAGCCTTACTATTAGTTTTCCATAATCAATATTTTTGCCTCTTGTTCATGTTAACCAGAGTTGGTTTCTGTTGTTGCTTGTAACCAAAGAGTGATGTAGCAGGCATAAGGACAAACATATCAGACTAAGTATAAATATTTAAGTTTCCTTATTAAAAGACAGAGGCTCTTAGAGTAGGTGAAAGCAAAGCAAAACAAGCACAGTAAACTAAGAATACACATGCTTTCCAAATCTGCCATAGGAAATTAACAAAATTTGACAAGGCCACAAGGTAAAGTTTGATACTTTCCAAAAGGCAGCAATCATAGATACCACATTCTCAGACCACATCACTAGGAGGTTTCAGTATTCATGCCACAGATTTATCTAAATAAGTGATTCACAATTCTTGGAGTTTCTTCAAGAAAACTTGTCTCTCATAACACTACACTTAATTCCAGGGACCCAACCAGAAATTTATCATCATCCTAAACAGCTCTGCCTTAGAAAATAAAATTCCAATTTCCCATTGTCCAATTACAAACCCAATCCTTTTAGCTTTCTCTTAGCCTTCACTTACATTACCACTGGTTTCAGCCACACAGACTCCATTTCTGTCCATTGAAAGCATTTGTCATTCTTTTGCAATTGGTTTTCCTCTTACCATTTCTTCCTTCCCTTTCCAAGCTGGACCTCAAAGTATTTAGGAGCCTGGAATTTAATTTACTGCATTCTGTACAGTATGATCTAAGGTAAAGACCATGGTCCCTGGAGTTGATCAGCCTGAGATCAAATCCCAAAATAGAAAAAGAAAAAGAATACAGTTGTTTTATAGTTCTCATTTTTTGTTTCAGATAAAGAGATAGATATACTTTTTTTTTAACCTTAGTTACCCTTGAAATAATAAGGCCAAGTGACTACATCTCTTTTGTATTAAATGGGTACAGAACAATTTGCATAATTATCTAGCACCATTTAAGTCCAAAGACAAACACAATACTTTATCTAAAATACCATTATTACACTTTCCCCAAATACAGAAAACTATTTTTACTAAAAATTTGGCAAGCCCTTTCAAAACAGTATTTTCTGTTTTCATTCTTTGGGAAATTCCTAATGGCAAAGATGTATAGAAATTTTAATATGCAGCTATAGTCCTTCAATATTTATTATAAAAGTTTGTTATTACACTGTATGTTCACTAACTGGAATTTAACAAAAACTGGGAAAAGAAAAAAAATAAAAGTTGGTTTATCATTTTTTTTTAAGAAATTTCTTGATCTTTTTAAATCCTGAAGCAGTTTTAATTTTAACTATATTCTAGCCGAATAATGGAATTTTCAGCTTACTTTTTCCCTCAGTATTTTTAGGACCTAACCTAGTGTCTTGCAACAGTGAGCATTCCTTACATTTCTGGTCAATGACCAAACATACTATAATAGAAACGATGAAAGGATGTCTATTCTGACCACCAGGCCTATCCAGACCATGGCAAAAGTCTGTGCTGCTTTGCTCCCTGCTAGCTGTCTCAATTAATTTCCACTTTTTCTTTTCCTTTTTTTTAATTTTATTTATTTATTTTAAGCAGTCTCTATACCCAACATGGGGCTCGAACTTACAACCCCAAGATCAAGAGTTGCATATTCCCCCAAGTAAGCCAGCTAGGCTTCCCTCAATTAGTTTCCACTTTTTCTATATAACTTTTCTACAGGACTGTATCTTTTTAAGTCTTAGATTCTAAGTTCCTCGTGCCCCAACATACATAAAATACTTTTCAGTTTTTCATTTCATGTCCATATATTTGAATGGCATGACCCCATAGGTTAGCCCAGAGCTGGGGGAGGGGAGGAGTAGCCTAGCTGGATCTTTACATGAAGTCATAGCGTAGATAAAGCTCTTATCAGACCTTTCAAGCTGGAAGGAACATTAGAGATAACCCGGGTCCAACCCTCTCATTTTACAGATAAGGAAACCAAGGTCCAGAGACTCTATGACTTGCTCAATGTCACAGAGTTAACACAGGAAAGGGCTCCGGGGACTGAAGGCTTTGTGCAAAAAAGAAAAAAAAAAAAAAAAAAAGGAGGAAAAAGAAAAAGGAAAAAAAGCAAGTCTGCGCTTTTATTGTTACGGTTTCCCCTCAGATTCCTGATTCTCGGTTTCTTCTACTATACCATATTGCTCCCCAGACATTTAAAGTACTATCCACTTGTGTTGTGCTTTTTATCTTAAGGAAACTGTAAAGCATGTAACTGATCGTATTCCCCTTGAAGTGTGGGTTGCCGGAGAGCTTCAAGCTAAATGAGTAGGTTTGCCATGCCTGGTACTGGCTCCAGCGTGGGAGGAAGAGCCACAAATGGAGCCAAGAAACTTGTCTGAGTGGAATCTTTAAGCCACAGAACCCAGGCAACAGAATGAGGAATGGATAGTTGTTTTGGTCACCTGACCACAAAAGATAGAAGCCGAACGTTTCTAGAGATTTAACACCCTCCGTTCATGCAATTACATGGATGATTTGTAAAGTCTACACTGGAAGATGGGTTCTCTCTCTTAGAACATTTAAAACACTATAGTGCAGTCACTGGTTTTCTTTTCTACCATGGAGCTATTGAGCACCAGGAATTTTCTTACCCAGCTCTATTTCTCTAGTGCCTCACATAATGCCTGCAATAAAGTGGTGGTTATAAAATTAATCAATAAATCAGTGTAGTGAAAAAGCTGATAAAGGTGGACAGAACTAGCCACATTGAAGCCAGAAAACTTGAGGCAAGTCTTTTAAGCCCTGTGTCATCATTTTTATACTTGTTATGATTTTGCCTGCCTAGTTGATTTTGAGAATAAAGCAAGCGACCTATGGCTATGACTGTGTCAAAAGCTGATAATAAAAATTAGTTGTGGATCCACTTTTCTCATCCATTCACAGAGAGTATAAATTCTTTCACTCATTAGTGTATCCATTCATCAGAAACATGTATTAAATACAGGGATCATCAAGATGGTCTTTGCCTTTATAATTTAGATAGTGTTTCTAAAAGCATGGTCCATGAAGCACTTATATCAAACAAGGAGACAGAGCTTAATTAACATGTGGATTCCCAGAATCATGGGGGAGCAGGGTTCAGGAATTTTCACCTTGAAACAAATACCTTCCCAGGTGATTTTTTTTTCCCCATTCCCAAATATTTATTGAGCATCTTTGATGGGCAAGGACCTTACTTGGTTAAACCAAAGGAATAATGGGAGTAAATTATGCTCTGCAAGTATCTTGGTCTGTTTGGGCTGCTATAACAAATTATCATACACTGGGTGGCTTAGGAATAACAGAAATTTATTTCTCACAGTCTTAGAGGCTGGGAAGTCCAAGATCAAGGTATTGGCTGATTCAGCATCTGGTGAGAGCCTGCTTCCTCATAGACAGCTATCTTTTTACTGTGTCCTCAAAAGGCAGAAGGGGCAAACTACCTCTCTGGGGTCTCTTACGAGGGCACAGATCTTAATCATGAGAGTCCCACCCTCATGAACTAATCACCTTCCAAAAGACCCAACCTCCAAATACCATCACCTTGGGGGGTTAGGATTTTAACATATGATTTGGAGTTGGGGGGATAACATAAATATTTAGTCATACTAACAAGAGACAAAATCCAATTTAATAAATATAATGAAATTTATTAAGTTAAATGCACAGGGGTCCGAAGAGCTGAAAGGGGTGAGAGGAATTCAGGGACAGAGTTCAGTTTATGAAGAAAAAAAAATAGGATCCTAAAGCTGGTTAGATAGATATTCTAGAAATTATACATGTTGTAGCTGATCTCTCAGTGAAGGAGACACCAAAAATTTGCTTAAAATTCTTTGTCTTCTAGTATACACATTGCCTGCTTCTCTAGTCATATGCATATCACTATAGTTAATTTTATCTATCTCCCCTCTCTATGGTTTTTTTTCTTTGCTAAAATATTTTTTTTTATTTTTTAAAAAGATTTTATTTATTTGAGAGAGTGAGCAAGAGAAAGTACAAGTGGGGGGAGGGGAAGAGGGAGAGGAAGAAATAGACTCCCCACTGAGCAGAGAGCCCAATGTGGGGCTTGATCCCAGGACCCTGAGATCATGACCTGAGCCGAAATCAAGAGTCGGATGCTTAACCAACTGAGCCACCCAGGCACCCCTGCTAAAATATTTTAAAACAAATATTTAATATCATGTTATTTCATTTCTAAATGTTTCAGTATGTAGCTAAAAACCCTTTTAGAGAAGATGAGTGTGGACTGTGCTTATTGACTGTCTCCAAAGAATAGTGTATGGAAAGAGGGGTGAAAGTAACTCTACAGTGGAAAAGTCTAGCAAACTGCAAATGCTACCTTGGCCAAGTAATCAAAGTCAACATCATCAGTGATGTCATGTTGATAGAATGCACCTAATACAATATGAGAAAGACACTAGTAAAACTCAAATAAAGCATATAGTTTAGTTAATAGTAATGTGCCAATATTGGTTCCTTAGTTGCAACAAATGTATCAGAGTAATGTAAGATGTCAAAATAGGGAAAACTGGCTCTGGGATATATAGGAATTTTGTACTGGCTTTGCAATATTTTGGTAAACCTAAAACTATTCTAAAAATTTTATAAGTTTATTATTTAAAAAGAGGGGAGTATAACAAATTGGATAGCCTGGAAGAAGTAGATAAATTCCTAGAAACATACCAAGACTGAATCATGAAGAGATAGAAAATTTGAACAGATTAATAATGAGTAAGGGGATTGAGTCATAATACAAAACATCCCAATGAAGAAAAGTCCAGGACCAGATGGTTTTACTGGTGAATTCTATCAAATATTTTAAAAGAATTGGGGCACCTGGGTGGCTCAGTCATTAAGCATCTACCTTCGGCTCAGGTCATGATCCCAGGGTCCTGGGATCGAGCCCCGCATCAGGCTCCCTCTTACACAGGAAGCCTGCTTCTCCCTCTCCTACTCCACCTGCTTGTGTTCCCTCCCTTGCTGTGTGTTTCACTGTCAAATAAATAAATAAAATCTTTAAAAAAAATTTTTTTTAAAGAATTAATGCCAATCCCTCTCAAATTCTTTCAGAAAGTTAAATAGGAGTGAACATTCCCAAACTCATTTTTATGAAACCAGCCACATAAGGACTCTACAAAAAAAAAACCCAAAAGACAAAACAAAAACAAAAACAAAACCAAGCAAACAAAACCCAAAAACAATAGGCCAACATCCCTCATAAATACAGATGCAAAAATTCTCAACAAAATACTAGCAAAACAAATTCAACAGTCCATTAGAAGTATCATACACCATGATTAAGTGGGATTTATCCCTGGGATGCAAGGATGGTTCAACATACCCAGATCAATAAATGTGATATATTACATTTAAAAAATGCATGATAAAAATCATATGATCATCTCAATAGATACAGAAAAAGCATTTGACAAAATACAACATCCTTTCATGATAAAAACTCTCAACAAATTGGGTATAGAAAGAATATACCTTAACATAATGAAAGCCATATATGACAAGCCCACAGCCCACATCATACTCAGTGATGGAAAGTTGAAAGCTTTTCCTCTAAGATCAGGAACAAGACAAGAGTGCACATTTTCATCACTCCCATTCAACATGGTACAGAGCAATTCTGCAAGAAAAAAGTAAGAAAAAGCATCCAAATTGGATTGGAAGAAGTAAAATGATCTGTTTCCAGATGATATGACCTAATATATTAAAAAAATCCTAAAGGCTCCACCAAAAAACTGTTAGAACTAATCAACAAATTCAGTAAATTTGCTAGGATACAAAATCAACATCAGAAATCAATTGTATTTCTATACACTATCAACAAAATACCTGAAAAGAGAATAATCCCATTTACAATAGCATCAGAAACAATAAAAATCCTAAGGAATAAATTTAACCAAGGAGATGAAAGATCTATACCCTGAAAACTATAAGATTTTGCTGAAAGAAACTGAGGAAGACACAAGTAAATCCCATGTTCATGGGTCAGAAGAATTAATAGTGTTAAAATGTCCATACTACCCAAAGCCATCTATAAATATAATGCAATTCCTATCAAAATTCCAATGGCATTTTTCACAGAAATTTAAAAAAAAAATCTAAATTCGTGTGAAATTACAAAAAAAAACATGAATAGCCAAAAAAATCCTGACAAAGAAGACTAAAGCTGGAGGCATTATATTTCCTGGTTTCAAACCATATCACAAAGCCAGTTACCAAAACAGTACGGCACTGGCATAAAAACAGACACATATACCAACAGAACAGAGTTGAGAGCCCAGAAATAAACCATTGCATAAACGGTCAACTAACATTTGACAAGAGAGCCAAGAATACTCAAAAAAAGAAAGGATGATCTCTTCAATAAATGGTGTTGAGTAAGCTGGATAATTACATGCGAAAGAATGAAATCAAACCCCTATCTTGTACCATTCATAAAAATTAACTTGAGATGGATTAAAGACTTAAAGATTAGACTCGAGACCATAAAACTCCTAGAAAAAAAAAATAAGGAAAAAGCTCCTTGACATTGGTCTTGGCAATGATTTTTTTGGATATGACACCAAAAATCCAAGCAACAAGAGCAAAAATCAACAAATGGGACTACATCAAACCCCCAAATTTTCTGTACAGCAAAAGAAACAATAAAATGAAAAGGCAACCTATAGAATGGGAGAAAATATTTGCAAGCTATCTATCTGGTAAGGGGTCACTATCCAAAATACTTAAGGAACACATACAACTCAATAGCAAGAAAACCAAACAATACAATTAAAAAATGAGAAGAGGAACATAACAGACATTTTCCTAAAGAAGACATACAAATGGCCAACAGATACATGAAAAGAACAGGTATATGAAAACATCACTAATCATCAGGGAAATGTAATTCAAAACCACAATGAGATATCACCTCATACCTGTTAGAATGACTATTATGAAAAAGACGAATGTTGGTGAGGATGTGGAGAAAGGGAAACTTTGTGAGCTGTTGGTGGGATTGTGAACTGGTAACAGCCACTACGGAAAATAGTATGGAGAGTCCTCAAAAAATTAAAAATAGAAATGCCATATGAGCCAGCAATCGCACTTCTGGGTATTGAAATGAAATAGGAAATGAAAATAGGATATGGAAGAGATCTCTGCACTCCTATGTAAGCAGCATCATTCACAGTAGCCAAGATACGGAGGCAATCTAAGTGTCTGTCAACAGATGAATGGATAAAGAAAATGTGATAAATATGGATTTCCTCCTTTCTAGTGGCCATGAGAAAGGAGGAAATCTTATGATATGTGACAACATGGATGTAAGTGAAGTAAATTCGACAGAGAAGGACAAACATTGTATATTCTCACTTCTCTGTGCAATTTAACACAGCTAAACTCAGAGAAGCAGAGAGTAGAATGGTGATTGCCAGGGGCTGAAATGGTGGGGGGCCAGGGAATGAGGAAATGTTGGTCAAAAAGTACAAACTTCCAGTTATAAGATGAATAAGTTTTAGGGATCTAATGTACAACATGGTGACTATAGTTAACAGTATGTATTATATACTTGAAAGTTGCTAAGAGGGGCGCCTGGGTGGCTCAGTTGGTTAAGCGACTGCCTTCGGCTCAGGTCATGATCCTGGAGTCCCGGGATCGAGTCCCGCATCGGGCTCCCTGCTCGGCGGGGAGTCTGCTTCTCCCTCTCCTGCTCCCCCCTCTTGTGCTCTTTCTCTCTCTCACTCTCTCTCTCTCAAATAAATAAATAAAATCTTTAAAAAAAAAAAAAAAAAAAAAAAAAAAAGAAAGTTGCTAAGAGAGTCGATCTTTTTTTTTTAAGACTTATTTATTTATTTGAGAGAGAAAGAGAGAGCATAAGCACGTGGGGGAAGGGCAGAGGAAGAGGGAGAGAGAGAATCTCCAGCAGACTCCCTGCTGAGCACAGAGCCCAATGCGGGGCTCGATCTCATGACTCTGAGATCAGGACCTGAAACCAAGAGTCAGATACCTAACCAACTGAGCCACCCAGGAGGCCTGAGAGTCAATCTTAAATATTATCATCACACAGGCAAAAAAAATTGTGATTATGTGAAGTGACAGAGGTTTTAACTAACTCTATTATGGTAATCATGTCACAGTATGTATGTATGTGAAATCATCATGTTGTTCACTTTAAACTTACACGCTGTTAAGTATCACTTTTATCTCAATAAATCTGCAAAAAAATAAAACAAATTAATAATATAAATAAATAAAATATGTAATTCCAGCCTCATGATTTTCTCATTCTGTCCTAAATGAAGAGTAAACTTTTGGGGGAAAAAACCTGTTGTTTTCAATAGATCATTACCAAAATCTTAGTAAAAAAAAAAAAGAAAAAGAGGGGAGAGGGCAGGATGATGATGCCACTCTCATACTTAAAAAGAAAACTTGTGGGACACCTGGCTGGCTGAGTCCATAGAGCATGCCACTTTTAATCTAAGGATCATGAGTTCGAGCCCCATGTTGGGTATGGAGATTACTTAAAAACAAAAGCAAAAACAAAACCAACTTGTCCCAAACCAGGTCAGAGACAGAACATTTTTGCATAATGTAATTCATAACCACCTTCTGCAAATATATTTACACTCATGATAAAATTCTTAAGCACTTTTCTGATGAAACTAATGAGACTAAAGCTTGTCTGAAAACCAGTTATTTATCCGCCCAAATGGCTGCCAGTCAAGGATCCAGTGAACTTTAGTTTTGGTTTATTTATGGGGTTTTTTGGGGGGTTTTTTTGTTTTGTTTGTTTTTTGCTTTTTTAGTCTGTTCTATGTTGACTATCTTACTGGTCTCTTTTTCCATAAAATAAGAGTGAATCTTTGAATGGGCCCGATAAAACCTTTCTCCTTGAATGGTAGCAATGTCTTATGGTGAAAAATCTTCACATATGTTCATAATTAAATTATCTGAAAAGTTTTCTTTAATAGTACCTAAAAATACATCATTCCTTAACATCATCTAAAACCCAGTCATATTTGTATTTGGCTATTATATGCAGATGGTTCTTAAACTTGCTAAGTTTGGGAATCACAGGCCTCTGTTGGACGGATTGGAAGAGCTGATAACAGTCTCTGGCTTTGTAAAAGGAACATCAAAGTTCATGATCAAGACTCCTTGGTCTACGAGTCCCAAACTTCTCTTATTTTATGGACACTTTTGATAATTTTGAAGCTACACACCATCTCCCCAGAAATATGCACATCTACACACATCTGACATTTTTTTTAAGTAGGCTCTATGCCCAACGTGGGGCTTGAACTCATGACCCTGAGATCAAGAGGCACATGCTCTACTAATTCAGCCAGCCAGGCACCCCAGCACACATCTGAAATTTTTGCCCATAATTTCAGGGGAGATCATAGAGCTCTTGAAATTCATCCAAAGGGTCTCAGACCTAGGTAAAGAACACACACTTTAAACATTCCTTCCCAATTGCCACTCCGCTTCTCTCACAAGGAGGCCCTATATACAAGACATGCATTGCTTTGTTTCTTGAGGAGAGGACATTGTGCCATTATCATGGCCTCCACCCTCTGCAGTCACATGATAGAGTAGAAAAAGCCCTAAGTTTGGTGGCAGAAGACTTAGATTTTCCAAGATAGTTTTTCAGTACTGTGAGCAAGTCACTTAAGGGGACAAAGACACAGTATAGGTTAGAAACTTACAGGGCAAGGAACTCTACAATATTATCATTTCCATTCTACAAATTGGGAACTGAGAATTGGAGAGGTTCAATAATGCATCCAAAGTAGTCTGCAGCTTATATATAGATGTTAAGTCAGGTTTCATCAACACCGGGCTTGTCTGAATTCAAAACTTACTTTTTTTTTTTTTTCAAATTATACTGGTGGTCTTCAAACTGTGCTTAAGAGAACCTTCTGGGAGAGGTTGGCCCCAGCAAGGTGGGGGTAGAGGGTACCTTTGGCCCACTGGTTTTATATATATGACTTTTTAATTAGAATTTTCTAGGCTGCAGAAATGTTTGTAAACCACTGCCTTTCACTCTGCTGTTCAGTCTCCAGAGGTATACGGCTAATATCCACTTTATTGTGAGGGGTAAGCAAGAAGTGCACGTGCAACAGCTGTGTAAACTTTGAGGCATTATTCAGATGGGAAATATTAGTGTAATTGCTCTATTGTGGTGCAATGGAGAGTTTTCCGCCTTAAAAATCTTTACTACAATCAACCCACAAACTTGGTGTCATGTTTCATGCACGTGAGAAAGCATGTTGGCTTGCAAATGGTTTGGGCACGCTAGTTTAGATCTGAAAGCTCTAGGTAAAGGGTGGTGTCTCTCTATATTTTGAAAAGTTTAATTATTAATACACTATTAAATGCATAATTGGATTATAAGCAAGAATGGATACCTCTTCTCAGATGGATTTGAATTGATCCACCTTTCATTTTAAATCCACAAGCCTAACTTAGAATTCCTGAGAAATTTCAGGTATGATTTGGGGTTTATCATAATTTAAAAATATTATTATAACTTAAGTTGGGGACTAAAGGTCAATTCTAGGATTTGGAGCCTAGCCTTGTCTACCAGTCTTTCACTTGGTGACTTGGTGAAACCATGTCAGAGGCTGCTAACCTATTTTCTAAACTGGCAGTACCATTTTGTATTCCCACCAGTAATGTATGTAATGAGTATAACAGGAGAATGGCCTCCAAAAGTCTGCTGAAGCTCTCAGAGACCAGGCATCCAAAATCAAAGGAGAAATCTAGAGCGTTATTGTTGAGCTGACTTGTGGGTAGAAATAACATCTTCCAGAACTGAGACCTCTCAGAGGTGGAAAAATGTTTCCATTTCCAAAAAAAAATTTTTTTGAAAAATCAAACAGTGAAAAAAAACACACCTACAAAAAAATTCCCCTTGTATGCTTCGTACTTCAAAACAATATCACTTTCATTACTGAGTCATCAAAACTTCCTGAGTATTTCTTTTTTAAGTGAAAAGACCAATCATTAGCCCATTTTGTTTTCCACCCCAGCATCTACAGCAAAAACAACTCAGAAACAGTCTTTGGTAGAACTGCCAAGTAGGCAAGGTTTTTCTCTGGTTTCTTCCACCTCCTCTCTTTTAACCCCCCACCTCACTGATGGCCCAGCCCCCTCCCTGCTCCTCTGAGCCCCAGCTGTCTTAGAGGATACAATGGGGATAAAATGACTGTGACTGTGACTGTGTCTGAAACTTTCCAGGACCAACAAACCCAACCGCCATCTTTCCCTGCTGCAGTTTGACCTTCCTACATCTCCAGTTCATGCCTATCACATCCCAGCATCCTCTCCCAGCATTTTCCCACTGCCAGGCCCCACCACACACACTCACCTTGTGATCTTTGTGTAAGCCACCATCTGTTGACAAGGGCAGCTGGTTGCCACCACTGGCTGTGGATTCCATGTAAATGGAGTCCCCTGGAGTTGTGCATGTGAACCCAATGTGAATGAGGCCCAGAGGTAGGCAAATTCACTGTCCTGGATGAGGCTATCTAAAGGGAAAGTGCAGGGCTTAGCAGCCAGTCCTCCTCAGGATTCATCTTCATCTTCCTTTCTTCCCCCTCCTTGGACCCCTCCTTTCCTTGTAAAGCACACACTTTGAATTTAGACAGACTGGTTTGAAGGGTGACACTGCCACTTCCTAACTCTGTGACCTGGGGAAAGTCACTTAAGTCTTCCAGAAAAGCAGGATAATAATGACACTTACGTCTAGTGTGATCAGGTGGACTAAAACGAGGAAATGTTCATCAGCTGGCCCAGGGGCAAGCTCAACAGTAACCTGGAGAGGGGTACCTGGCTGGCTCAACCCGACTCTTATCTTGGGGTTGTAAGTTCGAGCCCCACGTTAGGTGTAAAGATTACTTAAATAAGTAAGTAAATAAACTTTAAAAAAAAAGTTACCTGGAGAAGTAATTCTTAATTATAAGGCTGAGTTCCCACCCATGAAGTCCACAAAGCCCCTCTTCGAACTGTGTGGAAATTATCTTTATGCTCCCCTCAGTTCTCCATACTAATTATAATCTTTCTCCATAGTTTTTGAACATATTTTATCAGATTGATAGTTAATTCAATTAAATCAGTCCTTATGTTCCATCATGATCAAATTATTAACACAGTCTCTGCTCCGAAGTTCTGTGCCCACTCTCTAATGTATTTTAGCCTTGTATCTCTTATCCTGTGTACTTCGTCATCCTGTGTTCTTTATCAATAACAACAACAACAACAACAATAATAGTGGTAGTAGTAATAATAGTTACCATTCACTAAATGTGTTTTGTTTCAGACACCCTATTACGTTGCTCGATTTAATCTCCACAGCGGGTTGGCATTTTTTTTTTAAGATTTTATTTATTTATTTGACAGAGAGAGGGAGAGAGCACAAGCAGGGGAAGAAGCAGGCAGAGGGAGAGGGAGAAGCAGACTCCCCGCTGAGCAGAGAACCCGATGTGGGGCTCAATCCCAGAACCCTGGGATCATGACCTGAGCCAAAGGCAGATGCCCAACGACTAAGCCACCCAGGCGCCCCAGGGGTTGGCATTCTTATTTCCGTTGTAGAGTCAAGGACACTGAAGGCAGGAGTTTTTAAACACATTGTCCAAGATTTCGAGGCTTGTACTGTTGAATCCAGGGATGGCTTATTCTAAAACCCATCTCTACCCTTTGCTCCAGGCAACCACTACCCAGCCTTCTGTCTCAGACACAGGGTCTTTGTGCCTGAGAGACTGGGTTTGCCTCTTCTGGACATTCCATATAAATGGAATCCTATGATATGTGATCTTTTGTGACTGGCCTCTCTCACTTAGCATATTTTCAAGGTCCATCCATGTTATTCATGTATCAGTAATTCATTCCTTTTATGGCTGAATAATATCCCATGGGATGAATATAGCACATTTTGTTTATCCATTCATCAGATGATGGACGTTTGGGTCATTTCCATTTTGCCTATTATGAATAATGCTGCTGTGAACATTTGTGTAGAAAGTTTTTGTGTGAAGAGATGTTTTCAAATCTCTTACTAAGAGTGGAATGCTAGGCAGTCATATGGGAAATACAAGTTTAAGAAACTGCTAACCTATTTTCTAAAGTGGCAGTACCATTTTGTACTCCCACCAGTAATGTGTGAGAGTTCCAGTCTCCTTGTATTCTTGCCAACACTTGTTACTGTCCATCTTTTTTATTATAGCCATCCCGTGGGTATGAAGTGGTATCACACCATGGTTTTGATTTGCATTTCCCTAATAACTGATGATGTTGAGAGCACTACCTAATTTTACATTAGTGTTCTTTGGGTGAAAACACAATGTCAAAATTTAGTGGATACTGAGTGAAGAATGATCTAGATAGGAGCACCTGACTGGCTCAATCTGTACAGCATGTGACTCTTGATCTTAGGGTTGTAAATTCGAGCCCCATGTTGGATGTAGAGATTACTTTAAAAAAATAAAATCTTTTAAAAAAGATCTCTATAAATGTTTCTCTTGTCTTTAATTCCTATACTAAACTTAATATAGCATTTAAAAAATTAATCTGTGGGGGTGGCTGGGTGGCTCAATCAGTTGAGTGTCCAACTCTTGATTTTGACTCAGGTCATGAGCTCAGGGTCCTGGGATCAAGCCTCACATTGGGTTCTGTGCTTAGTGGGGGGTCTGCCTGGGGATTTCTCTCTCTCTCCCTTTGCCCCTCCCTCTGCTAGTGTGCACGCACACTCTCTCTCTCTCTCTCAAAAAGAATAAATAAATCTTAAAAAAAATTAATTTGCTTTTTTGTACTAGTCAAAAAAAAAAGCTTTGTCCCTGTTGCAGGGGTATGTGTAGATGTATTTTGTTTGTAAATAAAGTGGTTTAAATACAAAAGAAATAAGTATATACCCTGGTGGTCTCTGGACCACATGCTCTCAGCCCACCTAACTTCAGGAGGACTGTGATGGTCAGTTCCACGTAGTTCCTGTGCCCACCTTGAGTGCCTATTCCTGGCATGATCTGGTTTGGGCCTCAGGGCTTTCTCCAAGACCACAGAAGGCTGCTTGCCTAATCCTAGAGCCCAGAAGTGCTGGGGCAGGAGATTGGAGGGTAGACTGACCTCCAGAGGGAAGCTCCAGGCTGTCAGGCTGGGAGTTGATGGATAAACATTCCCATGCCTTAATGGGACAATTCTTCAGCCATGTTCTACTCAGTCCCTTAGAAGTCCCTTTCTAAGAGTAAGGCACAGTTGCTCACAGCAGAAACTTATCCTTCAACAAACATTTTTTTGGCATTTCTCCTTTCCCTAGAAACTTCCCAACTCCCACACTCCTGCTTCCTGGGATCACCTCACAAATAAGCTCCTTGATCACAAGTCCTTATCTCTGTCTTTGGTTTTAGGGAAACCCAAATTAAGCAAAATTATATAAATGAAAATTGGCTAAATGGCAAAGTCAGCATTAACTGGTTGAGAAGTTAGAAATCATTTACCTTGAAGATTCCCTTTTGTTATTTTTCCACAGTGGACCTAATGTTTTAAAGATTTCTTCTACAAAATAAATTGCATTTATGAAGTAATAATAAATGTTATTGTTTTAAGGCCAATGACCATCTGCTTTCAATACCAATGTTTCTCTGCCAAGATAACATCATTTTTGCCAAAGAGCAAAGAAGACTGGAATTTTAACTAGCCCACTTAACCTTATTGTGGCTAAATGTGTGTGTTCCATTAGATTTGTTCAAAACATTTCCCCAAATCTGGTTACTACTACTGTATTAATGGTCAAATTGGCACTGAGTGCATGGGTGAACTCCAGAGGCTGGGAATTCCATGCTGCCAAGTTCTTCACGTGATGGACTTTTTGGGAACCAGGGAGTAGGGCAGTGCCCATCCTCAGTTCCTACCTGCATTCAGAGCTTTTTACAGCCTTATCATGAGCTGCCCCTTCTTTGACTTGTGGTATTCCAGTTTGGCTTGCTGTCCATGAGCATTTCACAACTCCCCTGTCTGTGTTATCATAAGTCTGCACTCTTCCTACTTAACCCAGACTTGGCAGCTCTGTTTGGCCATCACTCCACATATGTTTGTCATTCCCTGATACTCCATTCTGCCGAACTGCAATCCTCTGCTAAGCTGGGAAGTGAAGAGACTGGCTTAGATGGTATAGAGTAGTGGCAAGCACCCAGAAGTCCTGGATTCCAGTCCCAGACCTGCCCGTTCCCAGCCTTGAGACATTAGAGAATTCAGAACCTCTCTGAACTCTATTTCCCCGTTATTTTTTTAAACTAATACTTAATGGTTTGTTTGTTTATTTGTTTGTTTTTAACTAAACTTTGCACCCAACGTGGGGCTTGAACTCATGACCCTGAGATCAAGAGTCATACGCTTTATGGACTGAGCCAGCCCAGCATTCCAAAGCTTCATGTTTTAGAGCAGTTTCAGGTTCATGGCAAAATTGGGGCGAAAGTACAAAGATATCCCATATATCCCCTGTCTTCACACATGCATAAACTCCCCAATTATGAGCATCCCCCGCCAGAGTAGTACATTTGTTACCATCGATGAACCTACACTGACATATCATTATTCAAAGCCCATAGTTTACATTATGGTTCATTCTTGGTGTTATACATTTTACGGATTTGGACAAATGTATAATGGCATGTATTCATTATGGTATCATACAGACAGGTTTCACAATCTTAATACTTCTTCATCTCAAATGTGGCACAACAAGATCAATTCCGAATCCTCACAGGATTTGAGAAGATAAAAACTGCCTGGGTGGCTCAGTCAGTAAAGCGTCTGCCTTCAGTTCAGGTTGTGATCCGGGGACTCCTGGGATCGAGCCCCCGAGTCAGGCTCCCTGTTCAGTGGGGAGTCTGCTGCTCCCTCTCCCTCTGCCTGCCGCTCCCCCTGCTTGTGCTCTTTTTCTCTCTCTCAAATAAATGAATAAAATCTTTAAAAAAAAAAAACAATAAAGGCAAGAAAGTTCAGAGTAGTGTTGTTTTGAGAATGAAAAATTAGAATTGTACTTAATTTAAATATCCAAACACAGGAACCCAGTTAAAGAAATTATAATGTAATCAACAGAATCTTTGCAGTCATTAAAAATTATGTTGGAGAATAGTTAAAGGTACTGGAAAATTAAGTGAAAAAATTATAAAACAATAAGTACAAGTCGAGGTTATTAGGGTTTATGGGGAGGCAGGGCTGGAGAGTTATCATTTACTGGGTACAGAGTTTCTGTTTAGGATGATGGAAAAGTTCTAGAAATGGATAGTAGTGATGGCTGCACAACATCATGAATAAATGGTACATTTAAAAATGGTTAAAATGGTAATTTTATGCCATGTATATTTTACCACACACACACAAAAAGGAAGGCTGCAGAGAGTTCTTGACAAGGTCAAAAACAATTCTCATGTGAAGGCATGGTGGTTTCTTATGATTTGCTCTTGTTTGCATGATCACAACTGATATTCTATTATATTATTTACTGATATTTTCAACACTAAAAGGAAAGTGTTTGGTTTAAAATATAATATGCACAGGATGAACCTATTCCTTAAATCTATCTATCTACCTCTTATATCTATGTCTCTATACATCCATATATAGATATATACACACATTACATGCATGCCTGCTTTTTTTAAATTTTCTGTGATGAATATATATTACTCCTACACCAAAACTTTATTTATAAAAAATGTATGAAGCATTATATAAACCATAAGGAAATTTTATTATTCATATAAGGGCTTTGGCCTATCATAGTGTAGAATATACAACTGTTGCCAAAGAAATCTGTCTCAGGTCATCTCCAAGACAGTGGTTGATTTTAACTTACAGGAAAAGAAAACCGTATATGCCAAGTTCAAAAAGCAATAGACTACATGGCTCATTTGAGACCTTGCAATAAGCTCATTATGTTTGGAGCATTAGTCTGTGAGTGGATGATGTTGACAACAAAGGGCTCTGGATAAGTCTGGAGAGGTAGGCAGGTAACAAATGAACAGTTGACCAAATTAAAGAGTTTGGACTTTATCCTAAAGACAGCAGCAAACCACTAATGGGTTTTAAGCCAATGATATGATTAGATTTGCATATTAGAAAGATTATGGTGTTTGCATCATGGCAAATGGCCTGGAAAGGAGCAACACTGGAAGCAGAGAGGTTGATTAGAAGTCTGTTGTAGTCATCAGGGCCATCTGGACAGGAATGGTTACAATGGGTACAAAGCACATGGATCTTAGACCCATTAGAAAGTGGAACTGGTGTCCCACTTGGTACTGATTGGATATGAGAACCAGAGGATCTAGGGTGACTCCTGGCTTTAACCTTGGGCAATCAAGAGGGGCTCTGACACTCACTGAGATAGGAGTTGAGGGAGGTGGAAAGTAACAAGTTCAGCCTGGAACCAGATGAGCTTGAGGTGCCTGTGCAGTTGGAAATCGCAGAAAGGAAGAAGTCAGAAGAAGGATCAAAAGTCAGCGGCACATGGAGAGCAATTGAAGCCAGAAGAGTAGGGAAGATTTCCGTGGAAAGAGATGTAGCGGACAGGTTTTTAGCCTTTCTTGAGGGTGAAGGAGGAAAAATCTGATGAATACTATAAACATTTTCTCCAGAGATTTCTTTAAAGAATCTGGCTGTTAAGGGAATGAAAAAATCAGGATATAGTTGGGGGTTGTCATAGGATCATAAGAGTTCCTTTTTAGCTGAGAGCCTTGAGTAGTGAGGGAGTGATTAAAGAAACAGGAAAGCAAAGGAATAACTGGAAGACCAAAACCTTGGGAAGAGACCAATAGCCTCTATCCCAGAGCAAAAAGTGTGAGTCAGGCAGAGTAGGGACACATTTTTTTAAGACAGGAAATAAGGGGGCAAGACTAGAAGAGAATGCAGGAGAGTTTGTGGCATGCCTGGAAGTTGAAGGCTTTCTTATCAGATGACCCCTCTGGACTCAATGAGTAGGAGGTGAGGTCATCTATAATGAGGGTGGCCAGAGGTCAAATATCTGTCAAATGGCCATGGCAGATATTAGGGCATATGATCAGGGAGACGTCATAGGATTTTTAGGCTGTGAAAGCCCAGCTGAATATTTATAAATAGGAATCATTCTGGATGATTTTTCTACAGCAAACCTCAGGATCCTTTGTGTAAGTGAGAAGAAGGCAATAGTTCAATTTTTTGAAGGCTATAGATTTGCCAAGAATCGTGAGTCAGGCAAAGGACAGTGGAGCAAAGCAGATGAGGAGTCAAATAAGAATGGACCATAGATTCCTCAAAAAGTTAAAAATAGAACTACACAACGATCCAGCAAATCTCACTACTGGATATTACTCAAAGAATACAAAAACACAAAAATGCTCAGCATCACTTGGCATCAGGGAAATACAAATCAAAACCACAATGAGATACCCCCTCACACTGATCAGAATGGCTAAAATTAACAAGTCAGGAAAGGACAGATTTTGGCAAGGATGCGGAGAAAGGGGAACCCTTTTACACTGTTGGTGGGAATGCAAGCTGGTACAGCCACTCTGGAAAACAGTATGGAACTTTTTCAAAAAGTTGAAAATAGAGCTATCCTATGATCCAGCAATTGCACTACTGGGTATTTACCCCAAAGATACAAATGTAGTGATCCAAAGGGGCACCTGCACCCCAATGTTTATAGCAGCAATGTCCACAATAGCCAAACTATGGAAAGAGCCCAGATGTCCATCGACAGATGAATGGATAAAGAAGATGTGGTATATATATACAATGGAATACTACTCAGCCATCAAAAAAATGACATCTTGCCATTTGCAATGGTGTGGATGGAACTAGAGGGTATAATGCTAAGCGAAATAAGTCAGCCAGAGAAAGACAAGTACCATATGATTTCACTCATATGTGGAATTTAAGAAACAAACAAAAATGAGCAAAGGGAAAAAAGAGGGAGAGACAGAAACAAACCAAGAAACAGACTCTTAACTATAAAGAACAAACAGATGGTTACCAGAGGGGAGGTGGGGGGGGGGTGAAATAGGTGATGGGGATGAAGGAGCACACTTGTGATGAGCACCCAGTGATGTACGAAAGTGTTGAATCACTATATTATATACCAGAAACTAATATTACGCTGTATGTTAACTGTACTGGAATGGAAATAAAATTTAATTTAATTTAAAATAATAAAGAAAAAAAAAGAGTTGACCATAGAAGGATGTGCCCATTGTCAAAGCTATATAGAAAGAAGTGAGGTCAGGAAGGAACTGAGGGAAAGAGAAAATGAAAATATCTAAGAATTGAAAGTACCAAAGTTCTCAGTGATTCATTTTAAAACAGGACATTTATTTTCATTTTTGTTTTTGTTTTTTAAAGATTTTATTTATCTATTCGACAGAGACAGAGATAGCGACAACAGGAACACAAGCAGGGGGAGCGGGAGAGGGAGAAGCAGGCTTCCCGCCGAGCAGGGAGCCCGATGCGGGGCTCCATCCCAGGACCCTGGGATCATGACCTGAGCCGAAGGCAGACGCTTAACGACTGAGCCACCCAGGCGCCCCTCATTTTTGTTATTTTTTAAAATCACCAAGTGTCTTGATGCATCTATGCTGTAGGTTGATCATGAAAACTTGGCCGGAACACTGAAACTAAGAGAAGCCATTTAAAATTTCCTTGCCTCAACATAATTGCAAAGACTACTGTATAATCACTCATTTGTTTTTCAGATATAAGACCAGGATTAGCCATTAAAATGTATCTTCTTTTCCCATACTCAAGGCCAATATTACTCTGCATAAATAAAGTCTTTGGACTGGGTATTCAATAATATTGGAGATTTAGAAATGTTCTTTTTTATTATTATTATGTTAATCACCATACATTACATCATTAGTTTTTGATGTAGTGCTCCATGATTCATTGTTTACGTATGATACCCAGTGCTCCATTCAGTACGTGCCCTCTTTAATACCCATCACCAGGCTAACCCATTCCCCACTCCCCTCCCCTCTAGAACCCTCATTTTGTTTTTCAGAGTCCATAGTCTCTCATGGTTCGTCTCCTCCTCCGATTTCTCCCCCTTCTTTTTTCCCTTCTTATGTATAAAAGAACTATGGTTATGTGGGCCAATATTCTTAGTGTTAGGAGATGCCTTCTAAAATATATGGGGGTGGGGGCGCCTGGCTGGCTCAGTCAGTAGAGCATGTGACTCTTGATCTTGCGGTTATGAGATTGAGCCCCATGTTGGGCATCAAGTTTACTTAAAAATAAATAAATAAATACAACTAAAATTTTTTAAATACATGGGTGTGAACCACCAGCATATCTGCAAATTATTTTCAAGTGGTTTTGAGAAAAATCATATAATAGAGCAAATATAGCAGGGGGAAGCTAGGCCCTGAGACTAGCTCAGTCAGCAACTCAAACCCAAAAGAACTCAGAAGCTTCATTCTGTTAAGGGAAAGTGGGATAGTTTGGGGAATTGGCATCTTTGGGTCTTCCTATTATGAGCTGCAAGAAACCTCGCCTTTTTTTAAATCCTCACATTTGCATCACTTTATACTTTAGATTTGCTTTTATTTTTACCTTTGATTTAGTTCTCATGGATAGTGCTATTGTCCCATTTTACAAATGAGCATTTCAGTGACTTACTCAGGAAGACACACCTAGCAGGTCTTTGGATTCCAATTCTTCTGCACTGACCTCCACCAAAATATTTATGTGAAGTAGGTGTGACCTGTGCCAATTGTTTTCAGTAGACATGGTGATTGTGTATGTAGTACATGTGTACATATGTGTATGTGTATGCGTGTGTGTGTGTCTTACATGCTTTTGTGTCCTAGTTTTCTTTTGTCAATACCACTTTTGCATGTCATCTGCTTTTTTTTGTTGTTGCTTGTTTTTTGTTTCTGTTTAATCACCTGGAAACTGCTCATAAAAATTAGAAAGTATTTTTGGTGAAAATAATCTTTGAAATATTAGGATTTAAAACAGCAGGAATTTGCGATTTGACAGAATAAAATGAAATTACTAAAAAATGTAAATTTAATGGTGAACACTCTTACCAGTAAAAAGGACATTGAGTTGGTTTCAGGATCTATCATGAGTTTTTCTTTTTAATTAAGAAAACAAAGGTTCAGGAGCTCCTCGAAACATTTTCCACATATAACACAAATAGGACTTCTGTGAGGGAAGTCAGAGTGCTAAGTAAAGTAAAAAGAGAGGCCTTGATCAGCTCCCTCCACAACTAAGATAATCCAGTTCCACAAAAAATGAAGGACCTCAAGGTTGGGTAGAGATCAGAGTTCAAATTCAGAAAGCCACCAGAAGCAGAACTGGAGAGACTTATGCCTGTGAGGAAAGCCAGCAGGGGGGAGAAGTACGCATCTAATGAAACACACATCAGTCGAATATTCTAAACATTGCTTCCTCTCTTCCTGAATAACATCTGGCTTGGATGGAAGACCCTTAGGGTCATCAAGTTTTCACCTTACAAAGATATATGTATATAAGCTTACAAAAACCTGGGCTTAACAGAAGGTTTGTCTTTTTAAAATCCAGAATCCATTTATTTTTTAAGAAAAGATACTACTCTCCTTGGAATCATAAAACACCTTGATGCTAACTCAGAGCTTGTATATCATCCAGGTGAATACAGAATAATTTACCCAGAGTCATCCAGCCAAGTGGGCCCCTATTTTCCTAACTTCCTGCTTTGGTGTTCTCACTATGCTTCTTAGGAAATAAAAGAGACACAAACAATAATAACATGAAATATTTAATGGCATGGGGGAAATGTTTGCAATAAATTTTTGTGTAAAGAAAGCACATTCCATTATATGTATCACATGATTCTATTTTGGAGGGAAATAGAGAAGGCACGTGTGCTAGGTATAAAAAGCCTGGGGACAGGTTAACAGGCCTGAAGTCTCTAAGTGGGGCAATTAGCAGGACTTGCTCTTTTCCTCTTTTAGTTGTTTTTTAAATTTTTTGGATTTTTATAATAAATAAGTATAGCTGATTTCAAAAAGAAATTAATGTTATAAACAAAGAATTAAGAGCATCCTAAGAAAGTCAGGCTGGCACATTTCAGAAGTATAGAGACAAGTAGCATTAGAACTCTTTCTTCTCAAGGGTTGGGAGGGAGAGGACTCTATCTATAGAAGTGGAGTGTTTGACCAGAGTTGTACTACAGGATGGCTAGAGCTGATAGACAAATGTACACCTAAGAGCCAATGCATGGGCCACAAGTCAAATCTTTGGGGTATAGGAAGAAGTGAGAGCTTCCCTTTAGAGGGAGTATCAGCTTACTTACCACTTACCACTGCTCTTAACATCTAAACAATTAGAAAATATTGATCTATGAACCCTTGTGTTCACTTCTTTAGAGGCATGAAATATTCCTCTGGAACTGATACTTTCTGAAGGAAGCTAATCTTTCATGGCTACTCCATTTCTTTTTCCTACCTTGACTGTATAGCTGATACTCAGACCTGGTAAAATCAGGAAAAAAGGAATAAAGATAATAAGTAGAAGGATGAATGGATGGATGGATGGATGGATGGATGGATGGATGGATGGATGGATGGGTGGATGGACTACTTTCATTTACAGAGCACTTCCTATTTACTTGCCAGACTAATTTGTGAGCTGTATAATTTCTAATCCTTAGCATTGTTGCTAATCCTTACATTATTTCTAACTTCAACAGGAAGCCATTATTATTCCCATTTCAGAGATGGTAAAACTTAGGCTGAGAGAAGTTGACCTACTGTAGAGAACAGGATTAGAACCTAGGCCTGTCTGACCCAAAGGCCTATGGCCTCTTCCAAGGTCACTGTCTCCTTTTCTGTACCCTGGAATGGTTTGGCCCTTCTCAGTGGATCCAGTAGACTGCTGTAGGGGTAAGAAGAGCACTGGATTAGGAGTCTGTTTCTGGATGCACTCCAGGCATGAAGAGTTGTCTAAATGATCTCCAAATGGCCCCTGTCTAACCCTCTCCCATCTTCATAGTTTGTGCACACAACAGACATTCTTTGCCACAGTTGTTTTGTTTTGCTTTTTAATATGTTGACCCAAATTGACTCATTGAGATAGAAAATCTCCTGCTTAAATTAGAAAAGATGGAACTTGGAATGAAATTCAGAAACCAGTTTAGGATAGAGGATAAAGGTAGGATGGGTTTTCGAAAAGTGAACCCCAAATGGCAGAGCCCTTGCTGTCAAACTTTATTTCCTTTTCTCATTTCCTTTTCATTTCATGCACATCTCATAAATGCTTATCTGTCCTCTGTGTACCAACTAATGTTAGGACAGAAAGAACCTCAATTTCCTCAGAGCTCTTTTAAGGGGACCAACCCTAATGTGGTTTCTGTGTAGTTAACTGGTAGGCTCTTGTTAAGTAAACAACCCAACTTTGATAGCAGAGAGTTTGTGGTCAGGATGGGGGTTGAGGTTGAAGGGGAGAAGAAGCAGCCTTGGGGGAAATTTTAAGTAGAAGATTTCTCTTCAAAAAAGAAAACAGTCTTCACTAAAGCTATTCTCTATTTCACCAGTTGGGATCCATCTTCAAGTACTCTACACTGACCACATGCTGCACTCTACTCTTTATACTTGCCCTGCCTTCTACCTTTGATCTTGGGCTATAGGCCTACACTGAGTGATGTCAGAGAAGTTGCTCTATGTCCTACATGAAGATCATTGAGAATGTGGCTCTCTTAACCACACAAGAGAAATTCTTCTCAGTTCTCTGCTCCAGGGAAGCTGCCTTTCTACTGATGACTGATATGTTTTATCTTATGAATGTTGGGAATCAAGTAGTTGATTTTCTTTCTTTGTGTTAGCTGCAAGGAAACTCACAGCCAAATTTGGGATCCACTTTTAGTAGAGTGTGCTGGGCCTCGTGGCATAATTTGAAGTACCAATCTTACCTTTTTTGTTGGATTCCTCCAACTACTTCTTTTCCTTTCCACTAGGCCTCATTGTTCAAATGCTTTTAAAAAAAAAAAAAAATTGCACAGTGGGGGCCTGAGTGGCTCAGTCATTTAAGCATCTGTTTTTGGCTCAGGTCATGATCCCAGGGTCCTGGGATCAAGTTCTGCATTGGGCTCCCTGCTCAGCAGGGAGTCTGCTTCTCCCTCTATCCTACCCCCTGCCTTTCCCCTTGGCTTGTGCTCTCTCACTCTCTCTCTCTCAAATAAATAAATAAAACCTTAAAAAATAATAATAATTTTAAAAATTAAAAATAAAAAATTTTGCACTGCTTGTGTCTTTGTAAGTTGCCTTAAATTATTCTGGAACAAGTAGGAACAACTGAATATATTTGCTATACCATGTTTATCCTAACCTACAGTAGCACCCTCCTTTTTCTTTAAGATTCATGGGAATGGGGTCCTCTGCAAACCTGTTTGCACCATGGGATCCTGCCTGTCTGGCCAACTTGACTGGAGTTGACCCAGGCTAAGCCACAGATTCTTTCCTCCAGAAATTTGAAATTGGGACTTGACAAATGATCTACTAAGCTGATTCTTTGACCATGTAATATATCTACAGCATTGATTCTCAACATTTGGGACCCTATAAAGTCACTTGGGGCACTTTTTAAAAATATGGATTCATCCCTGATTATCAAGGACGGCAAAGATACATACAGATATGTAACCAAATAGATCTACTGATTGGATTTACCTAGTGTCCTTTCTCTAAAGAGTTGTGACTGGAAAATATGAGCACAAACCCTTAAATGGCCCACCTCTCAGTGAAAATTGTTACCTAGGAAGCATATGAAACTGAAGCACTTTCTAGTCACTTAAGTCCCAACCATCTGTGTGTGGACAGACAGAATTGTGAATGAAGTAAAGGGCCTTTCGCTACCACCGGACTTTATTTTCTGATTGTTTTACTAGGTCTCACTCCCCCAAATAGATTTATTTATTTAACATTCATTTGTTGAACCCATCCTAAATTGGAGTCCCTCTGCTGGATGCTATGGGAGAAGGTTGGGGGAGAGAAAGTAGGCACCTAGATGAACCTGACCCTAGGGAGGCAGGTGACAAGGAATGTGGCAGAGGATGATGGTCACATTCTCAGGATATAGCGACAGGAAAGCACCCAAAGCAGCACTAGTGGGTTCTCCTTCTCTTGTTTTATGTATAGTAATCTATTATTCTTTCCATTTGTGGAAATCATCAAGGGTTGGCTAAAGTGGCATCCAAATTATGTCCATGAAGAGGCTAGATGCAACCAGGCTCCAAGAACAGTCTCATTTAAATCTAGAGAAAAATCTATCTGATATTCTGCATATTAGAACTCCCACTTGAATTCCTTGCTCAACACCAATTTTCTCAGCTGGCCTTTCTTGCCCTTTCTTTTTATTGTTTATCTACCTTTGAAAATAACAAAGAAATGGAGTGGGAAATGGAAAATTACTCTGTTGGAAAATCTTACCTTCCTAAATGTGAGCTTTCAATGCATTCAGAAATAGTCTATAGCTTTGCTGAGTGCTCCCAGACATCTCCAGCAGCTAGTGTAACTGACACAGGTTCAGGTTGGAGAGAAAAGAAATAACAGTAATACTTAAAATTTATTGAGTACCTACATGCCAGACATTCTTCTAAGAGCTTAGATGAAATATCTTATTTAATAGCCAGAACAACCCTTGAATAATTCTATCTTCTCTGTGTAACAGAAGAGAAAACTGAGGCTTAAGAGGTAAAGAGAGGTGACCAAGGTCATGCAAGGTCACTAGTGGTAGAGAATGGAGCAGTATCTCAGCCTGTCCACTAGAATGCAGAGACTTTATTTTTGATACTTGCTGTATCTATAGTGCTTCAAGCAGTGCTGGGCACTTGGAAAACCCTCAACAGATATTTGCTAAATGAGTGAATAAGTGAATGACTCTCTGGCTACAGAAGCAAATCTTTAGCAAGGAGGTAGAAAGAATCACACAGCTAATGGATAAGTCTCGTACACCAAGGATTCTGAGCTTGGGTTCCATGTGGCACAGAGGTGTCCTCTTTCAGAAATGATTGGTGGAACAGAAATAGTATCCCATGACCGAGAAGAGGTAGGTGCTAATCTTGGCTCTCCTCTTGTGTGACCTTGGACCCATGATCCCCATGCCTTTCTGAGTTTCGGGTGTCTTTTCTGCAAAATGAGACCCCAAGAGTACCTCCAAATTCTCTTCCAAATCTAACAGCCTGTCATTCACAAGAATTTTACACTACAGAATTTATCTTCTGGATGAACCACTCTAAGGACAAACTACAACTGGCATCAAGAGCTGTGGGAAAAGAAGCATTCCCATTTTCCACTCTGTATTTGGTATCACCTCCTGTCTTCCTAGGTTCTCCGCTGGGATGCTTTACATTGTGGGTTGTTTTTTTTTTTTCCCTTTTCCTTTCTTTTTCTTTTTTCCATTTTTCTACTTTTAATTTTGAAATAACTTCGACTTGCAAAAAAAGTTACAAAAATAGCACAAAGAATACCTGAATACCTATCACATAGTTTCCCCAAATGTTCCCATTTCTCATGCCACAGTGAAAAGATCACAATCAGAAAGTTAACATTAACAGAATACTATTATCTGATCCACAGTACTCAAGTTCACCAACTGCCCCACTGATACTCTTTTTCTGGTCCAGATCCAGTTTAAGTTAACATGTTACATGTGGTTGTCTCATTTTGTTAGTCTCCCTTAACACAGAACAGATCCTCAGGCTGTCTTTGTCTTTCATGCCCTTGACACAACTGAAGAGTTACTGCCCAGGTATTTTTCAGAAGATCCCTTAATTTAGGTTTGTCTGATCTTGATTGAGTCCATGCTATACACTTTCAGTAAGAACACCACAGAGGTGATTTTATTTCCTTCTGAGGGCATTTCTTCAGAAGGTACATGGTGTCAATTTGTTGCTGCATTACCCATGAGGTAACTTTAATTATTCCTTCTGTTTTTTCATATTCTACCTATCTTATCAGAAAAACAGAATAATAAAGTACTGCCTCCCAGGGTTGTTGCAAGGACTAAATAGAAAAGAAAAATGGTATACGAAGCACTTAACCCAGTTCCTGGGACACAGTAGGACTTAACTATTATATTATTACCACATCATCATTTTTTTTTTCTTTTAAAAGCAGATTGAACAATTAGGAACTTGTTTAGGTAAAAATGGGAGTTGCCGATGGAGCCGCACTTGGGCCATCAGCAGACACACATTCTGCTTTTGCATTTGCTGCTGCAGCTGGTGCCCCCTAAGCCTGGAGAATTCCAGCAGGCTCAGAAGGATCACAGCCCTCAGTGTTTCTCTGTAAGGGCAGCAAATGTAACTAGAGTGTCATTTGAGTGTTTGGCGATTGTACACTTGGTGGCAGGGGACATGTCCATTCAGCCCCGGATCTGGCTTACAAGATGTTAGGTAACCTTGCAAGGCCATGAGATTTTAATAGACTTCGAAGTCGAGTTACCAGATATGATGTTTTTACCTGGGTAAAATATACGATTAATGTATAAATCTGGGTTTTACAAGTGACATCTGCATACTGTGTTTATTTAACTAATTGCAGAAGGATTGACACATAGACATTCCATAATATTTATCTATTAGTCTGTGAATAGGGAGTCCAATGAATTATTTATTGGTCTAACACATCCTGGTGCTTTTTTTTTTTTTAAGAGAACATTCTCTATTAGAAGTCCTGGCCTCGCTTAGGCAATTAACCTTCCCCTGTCCAGATCTCCTCTCTTGGGGAATAAACCATCAAAACCCAAAGTAGCATTTTAGTGTGCAGAGGAAGGGATCATGCCTGCTCACGACCTTAGTAGCCTCCTGTTGTAATCTCCCCAAAGTCAGATGTAAAACCTTATTCCCAAATCAATTGCAATTAATGTACACACATGCAGTTACTGTGCTTTCCTAGAAATGAGCTAAAGCCTCTGTTGCAAAGGAGAAAGAGACGGCAGACCCCTGTTCCTGCCAAATTTAGCCTCATTGCCCTGACAATAACCAGCGGTGCCAGGGATGGGAGCAGGGTGGAGGGCAGGGGAGGTGACAACAAGAGCTATTGAATCAGAAGGTGTCACTCTTACTTTCCCCTTTTCCTTTACTCTCTTGCTCCCTCTGGTGCTACTTTCTCCCCAGCTCCCCTCTTCCCCAAGGCTATGCTGGTAGTTCAAGCGAGACATGGTGGTGGCCTGTACTGGGTGAGGAGGAGGTGATGATCAGTAGGGTCAAATTCAGAAGATACTTTGAAGCTAGAGCTGACAGGACTCGCTAATAGATTGGTTGAGTGGTGTGAGTGAAAGAGAGATCAATGATAATGCCAGATTTTTGGCCTGAGCAACTCGCTGGGTGCTAGTGCCATTTACTGAAGTAGAGAAACCAGAGAAGAATGAATTTGGGGGTGGGGAAACTCAAGACTTTGTTCTGGGACCTCTTATGTTTAAGGTGCCTGTAACAGAGCGAAGGAGAAACGCCAAATAAACAGTTTGGATACACAGTCTAAAATTTAGACTAGAGTATAGTGAAAAGAACATGGGATTTTATGTGGTACATTTGGAGTTATAATCCTATTATGAGACCTTACCAATATATTTAACTTCTCTGAGCCCCAATTTTCATATTTGTCAATTTCACTTATATTACCCATATTTCAGTTGCTTATTGCTTTGTAAGAAATCACTCCAAAATTGCTTAAGACAGCAATTATTTATTCCGTTTTTATGATTCTGGGGGTGGGACTCAGCTGGGTGGTTCTTCTGCTAGTTTTGCCTGAATATCTTATGCACCTGCATTTTACAGGGAGTTTCACTAAGACTGAAATAATCTAAAATGGCCTCTCATCCCCTTAGAACCTCTTTCCATGTGGCCTCTCATTATTTTGTAATTTAGCCTGAACTTTTTACATGGCAACTAAATCTCAAGAGGAAAAATCCAATGCCTTAGCACTTATTCAGCCTTGGCTTATATTGTGTCTGTTAATGTCCTGTTGGGCAAAGTAAATCACCTGGCCAAGCCCAGAATCCACGTGTCAAGGGAATACATAGGGTGTTGATTCTGGGGTGTATGGCTAACTGGGGGGCACCATGTGAGAGTCTACCACAATGGACTTGACTGGGTTTTTGTGCAGATAAAATTGTCTGTCATGTGGTAGATACTCAGTAAATATTAGCTGTTATTATTAAGACTTAACAACCTTCAAAATCAATCCCCAGGACCTATATTTTCTTTTTTACTTATAAAGGTACAGGGGAAGAAAATTAACCTGCTTTTTTGTCTCTTTTCTATGTTCTCCAGCAGAAGTAGAACTTTAGTCTTTTTAACTTTGCACTCAGTTGTGCTACCTAAGAGATGTACTGTGATTATTTAAAACCCAGCAAAGATGTGGTCTAATATTATGATTTTGGAAAAGTAAAAATTCTCATATCTTCTCATTAAAAATGGCTTTGAAACCAAAATTAAAAATCTGAACCTCCATGCTCTTCCAGTGGTTTTTCCAAACATAAAAGTTGTGTTTGATTTTTGTGATTTTAACCTAAGTCCATTTTAAGTCCTTATTTCTAACTGTCATTCTCCCACTATTTCTTCAGCATTTGATACTTTTTTCTACATCAGTCACATCAAGGTCGTTATACATATTTCAATAGTAAAGGAACAAATCATCCATGCTTTACCCATAGCTCTTCTCCTCCACAAAAACACACAAAGCAATTCATTGTTTAGCAGAGACATGGAAATATAGAGGTGGCACATATGTGTTTTTTATCCCATTCTGGGCCCCAGAATCTTGACTATAATAGTCACACAAAGAATCTGCCGGCCCAGATAACTCTATATCTCTATCTAGCACTGTTCAGAAAGGTTATGAAACTTGGGCCTCTTTAAAGATGGCAAATGATTTTTGAGAATGATTGTACTTAGACTTTAACCACATATATATGTATGGATGTACACACACAAGCATTTTATGTATAATAACAAAAGCTCTATGGAGGAGAGCTCTGTTATCCTTGGTAGGGTAAAACTACTTAGCCAGTGGTATTTGGTGAATATTTCTTTCCTTCTTGTATTTTATTAAGTTCCATGAATTAATTCTGTTTGGATTCTGGCCCCAGATCTCAGGCCTACTCATGCTGAAAGGCCATTTCTTTGGGGCCCTTCATTCCTATGGTAGAGCATGTCTGGTCTATCTTCTCAAATGATTTGTAGAATGTTATCTCCTTGTTGTACATGTGAGCCTCTGTTTCCCTACCCTACCCAACCTTCTGTATCCTGTGTGTGTTTCTGCTTATGTGACCCTTGTCTTTCCTTTGACAAGAAAAATAACTTCCTGGTTAGGATCCAAACATAAAATGCTCCATCCATTGGCGGCAGCGTGATTGTCATAACATGTCCTGTGTAACACCTCTAAACACCTCTTTCTATCAAAGCAACACAGGGGTGCTCTTGCTAAATCACAATGCACACAATGTTGTCTGGGTAACAATAGTGAAAGGACCCAAAGCAAATTAGGTATGGATTAATTCAGAGTCTCAGAATTGACTTTTCCCTTTCTTACTGAATTGTTGGTGCCACTTTCATAAAAACCCATGGCTTACATTATTCCTATGAGTCAAACAACTTCCTTTCTCCCCTCTATTTATAGAAAGGCATTAGGAAATTATTTTCAAATTGGAAAATCATCGGCTATGAAAACATGTTTTTATTCATTTCAGATCACACAGTCCTAGTACCAACTTATGCATTTTCATAAAGTGAGAAGACATTAATCCACTTTTCACCTTATTTTCATACAATAATCACATAGAACTATATGAGTCAAGATAACCTCAATTATTTTGTAGTAACAATCAACCCTGAATTTCAGTGCTTTAATAAGGTTTATTTCTCACTCATTCTACCTCCCAGTGTGAATTGGCTGGAGACCTCTGGTCAACACGGTCACCCAAGGACCCAGACTGGCAGAGGCTCTATCTCAATTCATGCTTTCATGATCACCCAGGCAAGGAATAGAGAATGTGGCAAGTTGTGCACTGACTCTTAAAGCTTCTTGCCAGAAGTACCATATCACTTTACTCATATTTCAGAGGCCAAAGCAAGTCATATGGCCAAGCCTCTCTTTAAAGGAGGGAAGGTCCAAACCTATGTTTCTAGCTGGACAATATGTGAAGGGCCCCTGTGATTGTTCCAGCACTTAAGAATCAACTTCACCAAAAATCCAAGAAACCTAAGACATTTGCATGAAGAAAAAAGAAAAAAGGTGGGATGCCTGGGTAGCTCAGTCGGTTAAGCATCTGCCTTTGGCTTGGGTCTGACATCGAGCCCTGCATCAGGCTCCTTGCTCAGCGGGGAGTCTGCTTCTCCCTCTGCCTGCCGCCCCCCCCCCCCCCCCGTTTGTGCTCTCTCTCTCTGACAAATAAATAAATAAAATCTTTAAAAAAAAAAGAAAGAAAGAAAGAGAGAGAGGGAAAGAAAGGAAGAAAGAAAGAAGGAAAGAGAGAAAAAAGAAAAAAAGTTACTCAGTGCTACCAAAGTAGCAGTGATATGGTCACTCTCTCAAGGGCAATGGACTATTACACAGCCACTAAACATTATTGAAGAATTTATAATGACATGGTAAAATGCTCAAGATGTAATGCTAAGTGAAAACTACCAAGTTGTCATATTGGTTGTTTGGTTTTTTTTTTTTTAAGATTTATCTATTTATTTTAGAGAGAGAGAGACAGCACAAGCAGGAAAGGCAGAGGGAGAAGGAGAGAGAATCTTAAGCAGACTCCGCACTGAGTGCCGAGCCCGACACAGGGCTCAATCCCAGGACCCTGAAATCATGACCTGAGCAGAAACCAAGAGTTGGAAGCCCAACTGACTGTGCCACCTAGGTGTCCCGGTGTAATATGTTTTCAATATTAGCTCTTTTTTTTTTTTAATATTTTATCCATTTAACAATGTTAACAGGAGTTATCTCTGGCTGGTGGGAGTAAGATTTTTCCATTTTTTATACCTTTCACACTTTCTAAAATACACAATGTAAATTTTTATTGAAAATATAAATGAACTTAAAAAAATACACAAACTATAAACTATACAGTTACATGAGTTTTAGCAAATATATAGAGTCATGCAACTATCACCACAATAAAAATTTAGAATATATTCAGTGCCTCAAAAGTTCCTTAAGTACCCTTTTGGTCCACCCTTGCACCCCCAACAAGCTGCTCAGTCTATTTTCTGCTGCTATATCATTTTGCTTTTGCTAGAGATTTCACGTAAATGAAACTATACAATATGTAGTCTTTTACATATACAGTATGTCTTAGTAATATGTCTTTTACATATACAATATGTCTTCTTTTACTCAGCATGATGGTTTTGAGATTCATTCATATTGTTACATGTATCAATAGTTCATTCCTTTTTATTACCAAGCAATATTCATCAGTTGGTAGACATTGGAGTTGTTCCCAGATTTGGGCTATTATGAATAATGCTGCTATAAACATTGCATATAAATCTTGGTCGTATACTTTGAGTTCCCTCGGGTAGATACCTATGAGTGGAATTTCTGGGTCATACAGGATGTGTTAGTTTAACTTTTTAAGAAACTGCCAACCTGTTTTCCCAAGTGGCTAGACTATTTTGCATTCTTATCAACAATAAGAGGGTTCTAGTTTCCCCACATTCTTGCCAAAACTTGGAATTGTCCATCTTCTTAGTTTAAGCTGTTCTAGTAGATGAAAAATACATAGCACTTGGACAACTCACTCACAGATATGTGGTTGGCACTTAGCATAATGGTAGCAAGCTTCACTCACACAGTAGCTGAAATCTTGAGCTCCAAGATTGCAGGCCTCCACCAATCTAACAAAGCTAAGGTAAATCTTCATTAACTACCAAAGGTTTCATGTCTTCATTACTATAGACTTGGGCCGAGTAAGTCTCTTACAGTAACACCACATAGGCAACTCAGCTTACACACAAACTAACTAGAATAGGTATCTGTGCTTCTTGAAAATGTGTGTGTTGCAGGTACGGCAATGGAGAAAATTATGTTGTGAAATTTTCTCTGTGCATTAAAGCTAATCAAGGAACAGTAACGTCACTGGATTTTTCTTCCTTTTGTTTTTCTTTTTTGGTTTGACAAGACCAAGTGTGGACTTAATTTATAATTATTTCTTGATGACTACAAGGACAGGAAGCAACTGCTACAGTACTAATGGGATCCTTTGGCCTGGGATGAGTCTAGGGAAATGGGATACTTACGGGTAAGAAAGGTAAAGGAGAAAATTCCGAAGAGAAGCTATGTGTAAGGTTTATGTTATGTATGGGGAGATGTGTGCACTGTTGTTGATGAACATTGTGCTAGAAGAAAAATGTTCTAGGTTCAATTTCAGGTCTTCCATTTATCCGCTGTGTGACCTTAGATGTGCCATTTAATATGTCTGGTTTCCTCATCTGTAAAATGAGTGTAGTATTATCTGACCTACCTAGTACATACATGGTGACCAGGGATGCAAGCAGCCTTATAGAACCATATCTGTACTGTGATTTACATTATCTGTACATAGTACATTTGTACTTTTCATTTCATCTTTTATCTTATGTGATTGCCAAGTGATCTATTGAAGTAGGAAAGAGTAGTTATTACCTCTATTTATAGACTAAACCAAGACTCTGAGGGTTTGAAATCCCCCAGTGAATTTGTTGCAAAAGAAAGACTTCTAATTCCCTGGCCAGTAGATTATTATTTTGTGTTGTAATTCTTATATGATATATGTTGTGCTATAATCTGTAATGTTGTAATTGGAATACAGCCACAGTTGATTCACTTATGTATTGTCTACAACTGCTTTTGTGCTACAAGGGTAAAGTGAGTCATTGTCTGAGAGACCACATGTCTTAAAGTCTAGAATATTTACTATATTTGCTTTAAGAAAATATTTGCTAATCCTTGCTTTAAATGTTTTGTGTATGTATTGATTCATTTTTTCCTCCTAACAATCCTATGAGGCAAGTTATGTTAGGATCCCCATTATCCATTTGAGGAAACCGAGGCACAGAAAGTTAGAGCAATTAGATCAAAGTCAAACAGTGAGTCAATGAAGGAGCTGAGGTTTGTCCCCCACGTACTCTGGCTTCAAAACTTTTGTTCTTAATCCCTTTTATTATTGGTCTCTCTTACTCTTGCTGGACTGTATTTCATTCGGGCAACAGAAATTCATTGAGCAACTATTCACTGCACCATTCTAGGTAACAAACACCATTCTAGGGATTGGGGATAGGGTAGAACGAGCTCTCATGGAGATCACATTCCAGTGGCAGAGAAAGATAATTAGAAAGTCACAGAATAAACACGCAAGACTGTCTCAGAGAGGGATGAAGGCTGTGAAAAAAGAGCCAGAGTGACAAGGACAGAGAAGTGGGTGGAGTGGGGGTGGGGGCACGGGGGACAGGAAGAGTTGTTGCCAGAAACTAACTGCATATGTGGAACACATTTTGACTGTGATCCTCCCCAAAGCAAGGTGCTTGCTTCTCCTTCTTTGCCTCTCCAATCCCTGACACAGAGCAGGTCCTCCAAAATCATGCGAGTCCATATGATCGCTCCTTCCTTCACCTGCCCCTTCATCTGGCTTTGTATCTGAGGGTTCACATGGCTTCTTCTTTCTCACAAAATTATGAGCCTCCAGTGGTCATGACCTCTGCTCGGCATTCCATGGACAGTTCAGAGTTCTGCCAGAGAGGGCCCTCAAAAATAATTTCCAAATGATTTCTTATCAACAACCAGCCTGGAGTGTTTCAAAAATAGCCATGAACGTTGAAATGGTCGTTAATATTGCATGTCATCCATAGTTTTGTCTCTCTTTCCCGAGGTCATAGGGAGGGAGTGGCCGTCATGTGCAAACCACAGATCAGGCGCCCGTCCTCTGTGCGGCTCTGGGAGGCGCGGCGGCATCCATACCTCCGCTCCATTTACCTGGCCCTGAGCCCTGGGGAGTCCAGCCTGGGGCTGGGGGTTGGGCTTTAGCTTTCGGATACAGAAAGTGGGGAGGAGGGAATAACCCAAGTCCCTACAGGTACCACACAAATAGGGTGCTACACTAGGAGCTGATTAAAGGTTGATTTTAGATTGATAACTGTCATCACATAGGAAACACCACTTTCCAGGAATGATTTAAGCAGCAATTCCATCCTAGTGCCAAACTAGGCCTTTGCAAGCATAAGCAAACCCAGAGCCCCCGTGAGGTAGGATGGAAGGAATGACTAAATGCCTGGAGAGATTCTGACATGGGCATTTTCAGTCCTGGCTTCTGGCCTGACTTTGGATGACCTTTGCAATGGTCCTGGGCAGGCCGACTTCATGACTCCTGTCCTCAACAGCAACTGTCAAGGCCAGCCCCACTCAGCTGGATGCTGGCTCCGACCCACTGTACCTACAGCCACCCTGCTGATGCCCACATTTGCCTTTGTGCCTTCCTTTGCCCTTATTTCCTTCGCTGCTTCCTCTTGCTGTTTCTTTCTTTCTTTTTTTTTTTTAACCCTGATGCACTTCTATGACTACTAGTTGCACATGTTTGAAAATGTCCTGTTGCCAAAAAGTGTTTTGTTCTGGGTATGACACTTTTTCCAGAAAGACTGGGAACAAATCCTAGAGACTAGGGAAAAAGTTATTTGTATGTGTATTAGTTTCTTAGGGATGCCCTAACAAATTGCCACAAATTGGGTGGGTTAAAGCAACAGAAATATATTCTCTCACAGTTCTGGAGGCTAGGAATCTGAGATGAAGGTTTTGGCAGGGCCTCGTTCCCTCTAACAGCTCTAGGGAAGAATCCTTCCTCGCCTCTTCCAGCTCTGGTGGTTGCCAGCAATCCTTGCCATTCTTTGGCTTGGAGCTATATCAGTCTAATCTCTGTCGTCACATGGCCTTTTTCCCTGTATGTATCTCTGTGTCCAAGTCTCCCTCTCCTTTCTCTTATACAGACACCAGTCATTGGATTTAGGGCCCACTCCCATCCAGTATGACCCCCATCTTAACTTGATTACATTTGCAAAGATCCTAGAAGGTCCAATAAGGTCACATTCCAAAAAAGGTCACATTCTCAGATACCAGGGATTAAGACTTGGACATATCTTGGGGGGGGGGCACAATTGAACACACTGCATATGTGTTGGGTGTATTTAGGCATGCGAGGTCATGTTTGGTCCATGCCATGCTGCCATCTGACATATGGATTGCACTTTGAAAGCCCACGCCCAGTGAGGAAGGGAGTGGATTTGGTGAGATGGCAGAAGCCCAAAAAGTGAGATTGGTCTCACAACATCTTCTTGCTAGCTGCAGATAAACAGGATTGGTTGGTGCCATATGTCGTCTTCTGCACATTTTAGACAGGAGTCCAACTTGCCAGAATTCGAGGCCGTCTCCTCTTGCAACGTGTCTGTCCCATCTTTTATTTATTGAGCATCTCCTGTGTAGCAGACCTCATGTGAGTCCTTTCTTCCCTGAAAATTCTGAGGTGGAGCCTCTTTGCACTACTTTGCAGATAATAAACCTGAGGCTTCGAAAGTGTAAGTAAGTAAACTGCCCACAAAACACAGCTGGCAAGTGGCACAGCTGGGAGCAGAAATCCATGTCGTCCGTGTCTTTAGTCCACTCTCTGTTTCACACATTCATTCATGTAGTCGTTCAACTTATAATCGTTAAGCATCAATTACGTGTTAGACCTTAGTGATAACACAGAGAAGCAGATGGCCATGGCCCTGAGTCCACATAGTAGAAGTAGAACTCTGGAGGACGCAGAGGAATGAATTATATGAGAAGTCAGGAAAAGAGCATTCCATGATTTCTCTTAACAGAGCTAAACTGTCTGAAAGGCTGTCATTTTTAGCATGGAGGATGTGACCTATTTTGTCATTTTGGTACACCTTAAAGATCAATGAAAGGAGTTTATCTTTAGAGGGCAGGGAGTTTGTCAGTTAAGATGGCTTATGATTCAAGCCTACTCTCATTCTAGGGACCCAGCATTTACAACTCTGTTGCTAGCCTCTCTTTGATTATGTTCCCAAGATTGTAAAACAGAGAGGGCAACCCCTTGAGTTAGTTCAAGGGCTGTGCAAGGAACATGTGGAATATAAAATTCAAAAGGGAATATGATTGGGTTTTATAAATTACCACTTGGATTGACCACAAGGTTTAATATTTATGTCCCACAAATATAAGATGTTGTTAATTGCACTCATTTTATTATCAAAATACTTCCAAAGAAGGTAGAGAAAGAGCTACAAATTAGCTGGGCTGGCAAACAGGTTGCATGTCACTGAGAATGTTGTAAACCTTACTTGTGTGGTGGTCTCAGGAAACCTGGAGGCTCCTGGTTTGGCATTTGGAATGGGCCCATTTGCCACCTTCGAGAGTACAGCGCAAGGAGAGATGGTGGGGAAGATCCTGCTGCTCCATATGCTGGAATGCACAGCATACCCCTGAATGACAACCCCCCACATGGCGGAGGTTTCATTGGATGGTGTCATTTTCCCTCTCACAGGACGTTGGAGAGCTGCCCAGGGAGTGGAGAATACATACAGTCCAAACATCCTCCCTCCGCCTTGCCTCCAAAGCCCTCCGTGGTCTGGCTTCTACATTCTTATCCACCTTAGTCTTCTACATCCCTCTACCTCCTCCCCGACCTGCCATGAGTCAGCACTGTCAGGGCACGTGCCCCTCATTAGGCTTGACCCGGTCCAACCTCCCAGCCCGGCACAGCTTTTTCCTTCGGCTTCTGTGGCAGATTGTAAAAATGGCCACAGTTACGTATTTTCCTCACTATAACCCTACCCCTCTGGAACTTTTCATTTTCTTTCATCAAGAAGTGAAACTTCTCCCCAGCCCTTGAATGTGTGAGCTGGACTTGTGCCCCGCCTTGGCCAGCAGGATGCAACCGAAGTGAAGTAATGCAAGTTCTGAGCCTAAGCCTTAAGAGGCTGGGCATGCTTTTGTTCACTCACTTAGAACCCTACTGTCACAGTGGGGGCAAGTCTAGGCTGGTCTGCTAGATGATAAGACATATGTGGCTCAGTCACCCTGTCCCTCAACCTGACAGCCATCCAGCCACAAATGGAGCCACCAGAGAATTGCGGATGGTACAGTGAGTGATGGCTGCCGGCACGGAGATCAACCATGCTGGGCCCAGAGCAGCAGAGCTGTCCATCTCATCTGTGGACCGGCAAGCAAAAATAAATTCTGGTTATTTTAAGCCACTAAGTTTGGAGGTGGATTAATAGGCAGCGCAAGACAACTAACACACCCTGGAATTTCTTTTCCATTCATCCAACAAACACACACTTGACGCCTCCTTGTCACTCCATCTGTGCTTGGCTTGGAGGGCTTAGAGTGAACACAGACGATCTCCAAGGAGTTCCCATTTTCTTGGTTTGGGCTTTTGAAGTTCAGTTCTTTCAAGATAGGCAAATCCCATTTCCCAGATGTCTTCCCAGTTCTTCCCAGTCAGAATGAGTCACTCCCTTTCCCAGCCTCAACTGAGCGCATCTACCTCATAGCATGCAGCCAGATTCTCTCTCTCTCTCTCCTGGACTGCTGTGAGGGTGGACGACCTGGTCTCTCTGCCTAGCCTGTTCTCCACTCTGTCCTCCACAGTCTAACAGTGAGCTTTCTGAATGCAAATCATTTTATGACTCCCTGAACAAATCTCTGCACTGGTCTTCTCTCAGCCCCCACAGACAAGGTCCCAGGTACCCCCACTGTGTTCTGATCCCCTGCCCTCTAGCCTAATCTTCTGCCATTCCCAGTCCCAGCTCACACTTTTACAGTCTAGCTATCAGTAATTCACTCTTCCCAGTTTTCTTCCAGGAATTCTCCCCACCCTAGTCTGCCTGATATGCTGCTATTTATGTCTTAGGCTCAGCTGTCACCCCTTCCAGCAAGTCTTTATTGAATCTCTCTCTCTGCCCCACCCCTCCAAAGAGAGTTGTTCACTTCTCACCTCTGTGCTTTGTAATATTGCTGTTGTGTACCATTGTAATTGCTTGTGTTTACATGTCTGGGGTCAAATATTTGTTCATTCAAGGCCTAGGCATTAATATTATCTATATATCTAGCTAGCCCTTAGGTAAAATCTTTTCGGTTAGGAGATACTCAATAAATGTTCATTGAGTGAGTGAGCCAATAAATGAAATATGAAACGAATAAAGACTACCCCTACGGTTCCCCCAAACACACCCCAAAAGGGTAATTTCACATAGCTATATAGCACATGTATCCTATCCTTGTACAAATAAAATATCTTTATTTCCTAAGGGAGGATTTCACCTAGGAGATAAAGGAAGAGAATCAAAGTGTCTTGAGAAAGCGTGAAGAAATACCAGATGTAATGGGAGATTGATCATCTGAAAACCAAACATTACCCACCATCCAAATTTGTCTGATCTTTATGAATCCTGGGTCATGAGGTCCAGTCTCTGCATTTCTAAAAAGAGAATTCTAATTTTCTTTAACGTTTCTGAAAAATAGTAAAGAGGACCTACTTTATCCCAGCGCCATTGCCTTTTTATTCTTGTCATCCCTCCCTGAGTCTTAGGCACCACATGCTTTCTGGAGTCTGTCATTCCAGCACCACATCCACCCGAGGAAAACTACCCTCAGCATGCCGGGATGCTTTTCCTTCTCTCCCACTCGTCTTCACCCCTCTCCTTCCCAGTTCTTTAATCAGCTTCTTTTGAAAAAGATATTTTATTTACTTATTTATATTGAAGAATAATTGACATACAAATATTGTATTAGTTTCAGGTACACAACCTAGTGCCTCAATATTCATAGATATTCCGAAATGGTCACCACAATAAGTTGAGTTACCATCTGTCACCATGCAGTGTTACAATATTACTGGCAACATGCCCTATACTGCACATTACATCCCAGGGTCTTATTTATTCTTTAACTGCAAGATTCAATGTCTTCTAATCATCCCTATCTGGTCTTTCTCTCCTTTGTCTTTCTCTGCCCATTTTCAAATCACCAAAGCCAAGGAACATGTGTGGCAGAGAAATCTAACTTTATTAGAAAAGAGGACCTAGAAGAGAAGAAAATTTTACGAGGAAATGATAGCATTCCCTTCATGACATCAAGGTGGGTGAGGCTAGGAGCAACTATACTCTAACACAGCCTGGTAGCCTTAATTATTCTATCCCCACTTGGTATGATCCGATTCATTGGTCCATAGCAAAATGAGAAAAATAAAGTAAGTAAACTAGAATGTTTATGAAAACAATTATTAAAACAGATTTTAAAAACTGCCTTTTAGGGGCGCCTGGGTGGCTCAGTTGGTTAAGCGACTGCCTTCGGCTCAGGTCATGATCCTGGAGTCCCGGGATCGAGTCCCGCATCGGGCTCCCTGCTTAGCAGGGAGTCTGCTTCTCCCTCTGACCCTCCCCCTTCTCATGCTCTCTCTCTCTCATTCTCTCTCTCAAATAAATAAATAAAATCTTTAAAAAAATAAATAAATAAATAAAAACTGCCTTTTAGTCTAGTATCTACCTTCCCGGAGTTGTCCTTTCTTTAATGAAACCATTGTGATAGAAGATAGTTTTTTAATGTTCTTATATGGCAAAATAGAAAGTTGGTGAGCCTATGCAAGTCCACTTAAAAAAAAAATTTTTTTTTGCTAGTCCATAAAATCCTAAAGTATGGGAACTATTAATCTACTGTTAAGAATTAAGAAAAAAAGGGAGGGGGTGCTCCAGTTGAGAGGGAAGAACAAGGAAAAGAGAGGGGGATAGATGTCCCAAACTCTATGAAAACATTTCCAAAAGCTATTCTTACTCTTTGCCCTGTTGCCAATCCGGACTTCTGGACCCTATGACCTTCAAAGGCATTCTAATGAGGGTACTCAAGCTATTGGCAATATTTCAAAAATTCTAAAGAAATCTATAATTTGCTAAAAAATAGTCTGAGTAGACTAGACAGCAAATTTCTCTGCTTGTGGCTAAAAAAAGAAGTCAATATCATAGCAAGGGTTACCTCATGCTGATTAGAAGCACCAATTAATGTCTATGTGTTTATTTTAAAAAATGGAACATGGCTAATTAAATATTTTATTTGAAAAAATTTGGCAGTTTCTTAAAAAGTTAAAGAGTTACCATGTGATGCAGAAATTCCACTCCTAGGTGTATATACCTGAGAGAACTGTAAACACACATCCATAGAGAAACTTGTATATGAATGTTCATAGTAGCTTAAAAGTGGAAACAACCCAAATGTCCATTAACTGACAAATGGAGAAACAAAGTGTAGTGTACCCATACTATGGAATATTACTTGGCAATAAAAAAAGAACAAAGTACTGATACAGGCTGTAACATGAATGAACCTTGAAAACATTATACAAAGTAAAAGAAGCCAGGCAGAAAAGACCTGTGAAATTCCTTTTTTTTTTTTAGATTTTATTTATTTATTTGAGAGAGAGAGCACAGAGTGAGAGTGAGAGGGAGAAGCAGACTCCCCACTGAGCAGGGAGCCCAATGAGGGGCTCGATCCCAGGACCCTGGGATCATGACCTGAGCTGAAGGCAGACGCTTAACCGACTGAGCCACCCAGGTGCCCCATGAAATTCCATTTATATGCAATGTCCACTGTAGGTAAATTCATAGAGGCAGAAGGTAGACTTGATTAGTGGTTGCCAGAGCCTGTTGGGGGAGAAGGGAAGGGAGACGGACTGCTAATGGGTTTCGTTGTGGTAGTAACAATGTTATGGAATTAGATAATGGTGATGGTTGTCATTTTGTGAATATACTAAAACCCATGGAACTGGGCACTTTAAAAATAAAAACTAAACTAAAAATGTCATATTCGTTTTATAGATAGTGTTATTTAAAACATACAGGGAAAATGAAGGGGGGGAATCGGAGAGAGAGACAAACCATGAGAGACTATGGACTCTGAAAAACAAACTGAGGGTTCTAGAGGGGAGGGGGGTGGGAGGATGGGTTAGCCTGGTGGTGGGTATTGAGGAGGGCACATTCTGCATGGAGCACTGGGTGTTATGCACAAACAATGAATCATGGAACACTTCATCTAAAACTAATGATGTAATGTATGGGGATTAACATAAGAATAAAAATAAAAACAAAAACAAAAAACTAATGATGTAATGTATGGTGACTGACATAACATAATAAAATTAAAAAAACGTATCAGGGAAAAGGAATAAAAATGAATCTTTGGAGAGAGGGTTGGGAAATACTGCTGTACATAGAGTAAATCTGTATCAGGAGTCAGTGCTCTGTGTCCTGAGTTTACCCACATCCAAACAAACAGGGTGGCATTCACATTACCTCTAATGTCTAAGTTCAAAGGTTCCCCACCCCTTCCTATGTAACACTGTGAGTGCCCAAACAGACCTCTCTGGGCCAAACCACATCGAGTCCCAGGAAGAAAGGAGAAAGGGTCAAATCCCGCTCTGTCTTTCTTTGCCCCCCGGGCCTTGTTCCCCAGAGCATCACAGGAAAACTTGTGAGTGTAAGGGTTTGTACTTCTGCCTATGGCCGCCGGACCGTCTCCCCAGGACCAGACTGGTGGATGGGCCCTTCTCAGGATCAGAACTGGGCTATTCTCCTCCATCTCCCCCCCGCCTCCGCCATTTACTCCTACAGGATGGCTGGCATCCTGATCCTAGTTCATCAGACACAGTTATACTCAGCTTCAAACTACAGTTTGGCTAAGGCTACCCCTGAACTTCTACGGTATTACACTCCCAAACGATCTTCCCCACATCAAGCATTTTGAGGCCAAGGTTAAAAAGAAAAAGAGATGAAATAAAGACGAAATAAAATTAAAGGGTGGATTTTCTCGAAGTTTTAGCTTTTTGGGATTCTAGTGTCCTATCTGTTCCCTGACAAAATAATGTTAGGCCATCATGTGAGGAAAAGAGCCCCAGTCAAGGGTTGTTAGAATTTCCCAGGGAAACCCTTGGTGTCAGAGAGTATAGGGCTGGAAGGGGCTTCACAGTGCCTCTGGTACAATACCTCAGCCACCGCAGGGATCAGTTCTAGTACATTCCTGGCTGAGGTCCATCAAGGACCTTCATACATCTCAGGAAGAGGTGCTCTCCTCTTATACATTGCTATATAACCTTTCATGGGTCCCTGCTTTTCCTTTTAGTTAAAGCCCACTGTTTATATACACTATCACTAACAAAACCATGTTCACCTATCTTGTTTTATTTCATTTTTACACCAATCCTGTAGGAAAAGCATGTCTATCTCTATGTTACCTTTGAGGAAACTGAGTTTCAAAGGCATTAAAGGAACCTCCCAAGGTTACAGAGTCAGGATTCAAACTCTGAGCTTCCAATTTCTTTGTTTGTTTGTTTGTTTGTTTATTTATTTATTTAAGTAATCTCTATACCCAACATGGGACTCGAACCCATGACTCCAAGATCAACAGTTGCATGCTCCTCCAACTGAGCCAGCCAGGTCCCCCTGAGCTTCTAATTTCAAATCCAGTATTGTTTTCACACTAACCTGCAGCCTTCTAGAACTTTCAGAGAATGGAGAACATATGTTTATGCCTTTTTGTGCAGTGCCTTAATAAATACTGTTTTAGTAAATTAATTCCTTTTCCAGACATAATTTTACTTAGTAGATAGAATGTAGCATAGAAGAATCATAAAGTACAAGATCTGAGCTCCACCTTGGCTACCTACAAGCTGTTTGACCTTGGACAAGTAACTTAACCTTGCAGACCTTAATTCTCTCATTTATAGTATGATTTGTTATAAATATTTATATTTTGTTATAAATGTATATATCTGCTAGACTCCAAGGATGATCCCTCAATGAGTCACATGGCTTAGTATCTACACCTGTGAATCTGGATTGGTCCTGTGACTCACTTCTGACCAATAGAATTGGTGAAAGTGGCTTGGTATGACCCTGGAGCTAAGTCATGAGAAATCTTTCAGCTTCTACCTTGAGACCCTCAATCCAGGGAAGGAAAGCTACCATATAAAAAAAAATCTGAATCCTCTGAGATTGTGATGCTTTGAGGAAGCGCAAGCTGGTGGATGGAGAGAGACAGACAGCCCCCAGATGTCTCAGTTTCCCCAGCAAGGGGGACAGACATGAGAGAAGATGCCACTGTGGCTATCTAATACAACTCTATGCAATTCTGAGCCCATGGAACAATGAGGGATAATAAGAAATTATTTTAAGCCCCTGAGTTTGGGGGTGGTTTGCTAAACAACAGCAGAGAGACGGAATGCATGAGGGTGATAACCCTACCTACTGTATGGAAACGGGGCAAACATCACGGGACATAGTAGGCAGTCAGTAAACTGCAAATTATGATTATTGTTGCTGTACTTCATTCTAGGCCTCATTGAAGTCCTGACTTAAGGTAGCTAATTTATACATATGTCCCACAGATGTACATTTCGCAACTCTGAGGAGCAAGAGTTATTTGCCCCCTGGAAAGTGAACGTCCATCAGCCCAGAGCCCTAAGGAGGGCTAGACCCTCTGCCCTTTGCTATAAGTCTTTTTCTCTATTCTTTATATCTAGTTTTGTTGGGCTGGTTCCTGCTCCCTCCAGTCTCAGCATGTCACTAGGATCTTATCGGCTGTGTTTAGGGTGTTCCTTTGATCCACCAATACAAACCATTTAAAATGAATCACCATTCACAGCCGTGCCAGTTGTCTGTCAGCATAAACTCTGCTCAGTTTTGCTCTTTCCAAAGTGGGGAAAAAAAAAAAACTTTAAAAAAATACATTGGTGCTACCAAAAATATTTATTAATCAAAGGACCAGAAGGTCTTATTTTGTAATTTTTAGACCCTAAATGCAACCTACGCAGGCCTGTCCCTGTGCTTTTAAACACATCAATATGTAATCAAAAGTTTGCCCAGGAATGATGTCTAACACTCAGCCCGTGTGATGAAGGGTTTGGGCTTAGGTGAACTGATGGAGCATGTATTTTTTAAATCAGGAACAATTCTGTAAAGCCAACTGAATGGTCACCAATTGAAAAGCAAAGCCACCAATCGTATGCCTTGGCTTTAATAAGTACATCTGATACTTTTGGGGTTGTTTCGCATTTCAAAGGGCTTTCCCATTTGAGTCTCAAACCTGACCTGGAAAAAACGAAGACTGCAATTTTCATCCCCATTTCACAGAGGAGGAAACAGAGGCTCAGAAAAGTTAAACAATTTCGTTCAGGTGTCCCAACTTCTAGTCTAAGACTGGTTCCATGGCAATAAAGTAACTCTTCTTAAGCCAAGAACCAAGTTCCAATTCAGTAAGAGAGAGAAATAGAAATTCATGAATGTGAAGATGAGGTCAATGTTTTCATTAAGTTATTAAGTAGGGACTTTTATGGTGTTTTTATCTATGGGTCTATAATTCCTTATCTACAATCTCTGACATTATATGTGCTTTGAGATTTAGAATATTTCAGGTACACATACACACACACACACAAGCTAGCAGGGTATACCTTATAATTAAACATTAATTTTTTGCAGTACAATCTGTAAATATTCCTGCTAAATAAGATAAATTTTATAAATAGCTTCATGCCAGTTCATGTCCAATTTTACCACCACATGAGCTTGCAGCAGACTTATAAACAAAATAAAAACTTTTGTTTTTCAGAGCTTTTTAGACTTTAGGACTGCAGAAAATGGGTTGCGGAATTGTACTCAGACTATGAAAATGATCATTTTCTCGGTGCTCTCTGCTGTTGGGAGTGTCACTTGTTGGCCTAGCGGGCTTGTTCTCCAGCTTTCTGCAGGAAGGCTGACTGGAACAAACAGTTTGCACCTGCTTGCCTGTCTTCCGTAGCTGGCATGCTCTCAAAGGAAGGGCCTTGGCTAAGTTTGAAGCGTAGTTCCAAGCTTTGGGGAGACAAGCCAGTGAGCTCGACTAATAAACTCTTTTATCCAAAATCCCCAAGGGTGAGAGGAGAAAAAAAAAAGAAATTAAAATGAAATAGCAGCCTGCTTTCAACTCCATGGGAGCTGATCATATGATGAAGCCAGAGGCATCTCATCAAGAAAGTCCAAATCTGATGAAGCAATTTTGTTCTGGAAGGCTTTGACTCGTCAGACCTGCAATGAACCCATTAGAAGGTCATCAAGATGGGTTGATAGAAGTGGAATCCATGTATTAATATTCATGGTCGTAATAATTATGATACCACTCCCCATTTCAGTCCCTGCCTGTGAGACACGGCTGGGCTCCTCTGTGCCGAGAGGAGACAGAGAACATTTTCCAAGGACATTGAAGACTTGTTGTGTTGTCACAATTGGCCTCCTCTTCTGTATCAAATGGAGCTGTGTCCATCTGCTGGCTGGTCATTCCCAGTGACCGCACCCATTGAAAATCATTTTGTGTCCAAGGTGATGACACCTATTACTGGGAGTGGTTACATGACGGGACGTGGGTAAGGGAATGGTATGGCGGTGAGCCCAGCACTCACAGGCCCCAGTGACCTGCAGTCTGCAGGGGTCTGCTGACACCAGAGCAAAGAGTAGGATGGTTGCCGTGCTGACTCAGTGTTGCAAGCATGCTCAGTGTATGTATACTGTATACGCATTCAGTGCATGTATACTGTATGTGTACCCTAGGTATGCTTGGTGGCTACTCAGTGCATGTATAGTCAGCATAAGCTGGAGGTTGGGGCAATTGCCCCACAAGAAGCAAACAGAAAACGCCCACCTGAGAGAAAGCATTTTGAACAAAGCTTTTCTTGTGCAAGAAATGAACCACATTCATTTCCCTTGTAGTTTATTCACGATCATCTCTGAAATCTAATCAATTATTTGGTATCTTCCTTGTTATGAAGGGAAAATATCAGGGCCTCTAATCTCCTCAGGGCTAACTTCTTTTGCCAAGTGATTCCCTTATCTCTTGGTGCACCTGACTCAATTCAATTTTTGAAAAAACTGTTTTTGAGCATTTCCTGTGTGTGCAGAGCTCTGATGGTGCAGATAATAGGGTCTGGATTCCAAGCTGACTGCTTACTAACTGTGTGAACCTGGACAAGTTACTTAACCATCACAGGATGCAATTTCCTCAATTATAAAATGGTGGTAACACAGGAGAAGTTTGTTGTGAGAATTAAATGAAGGAATAAAAGTGCTTATTTATACCCAACAGACACTCAAGAAAGGTTTATTATAACGAGATGCTGCGGGGAGCATGAAGATAAAGAAAACATACATGTTTCTTTAGTGCAGGGAAAAATACATAAAAGATCTCTACAATGGCTTGAGAGCACAGAGAGAAGTTACATTAATTAAATTGTGCAGTGGAGGGTATGCATTTGATCTGGGTCTGGACAGACACAGAGAATATTAGAATATCAACAGGCTGGGGAATGAGAGTGAGGAGATTGAGGAAGGAAGGAAACAAATTCTTCTAGGCATAAAAAAAAAAAAGTGACACAAAAGCAGGAAAGAAGTGGGAAGGAGAAATCACACCACAAGACCTAGACCTTTCCAGTACTGTACAGATTGAAAGTATTTTCCCCTGATAGCCTCACAATTATTCTTTTGTCAAAGAAAGTGTTCTGATTTGGGGATTGAAAAATAGTCACACTAACATCCATTGTGCCATTGCAACACATAATAGATGTGAGGTTGAAGGCATGGGGGGCACGTTAGCAGAGTGGATTGCAAAGGCCTTGAGTGCCTGGAAAGGAAAGGAGATGTCCTTGAAGTGTCCTCTAGTGAGAAGCCCTAATAGGCTTTAGGACCTGAGGGGCACGAGTTTGGGAAAATTTTGCCATCAGTGTGCAGGGTGAGTTGAAGGGGAGAGAGACAAGGCAGGGCAAGGGGATTCATCCAGGAGTTACTGTAGCTAAGGCAGAATAAATAAGAAACCATGCAATTTTCCAAACACAAAAGGAAAAGACAAGACCTCACAGCCAGAAGAGCTACTTCAGGAGGCAGGCTTGTGGCTAGAAGACTACTCAGGACTCAGGGAGGCTCTGCTCATGTTCCAGCCCTGCCAGGGGGCTTGTTCTTTCTGCGCTGGGGACTCAGCCATTCATCTCCAGTGACAGTGCTTGGCCCTTTCAACATACAGCAATCCAAAAAATGAGTCACCATGCTTGGCTACCACCATTAAGAAAGTTATTCTCATCACAACCTGCCTGCCAGAAGAGGATCTCACAGACCAGAGCATTTGAAACAGGTGACAAAAGTGGGCAAGCACAACCTATTAAGCGTAGCTAGCTCCTGAACCATGGTGGCAAACAATTTTATATGATTAGAGAAGCTTTGCAGTCAGTGTAGATGGTGGTTGTCTTTCTTCATATCTGCCTGTGTGTCTGTCTTGTCTGCCTTTCAGCCTTTTCCCCTTCCTTTCTTACAAGAGGTGAGACCAACCCATCTGTTAAGTTCTAGTTCAGCTTTGGAAGAAAATGCAGGAAAGTCAGGTAACTTGAAGATGGTTTGGAATGCGCTATGATCAGATGGGAACTCCTAAATGCACTGAAAAGGCCTTCTGAACAGCTCTTCGTTATAACAATTATAACAAAAGAGTTTTCTACTGAATTGACCAAGACTAGCAAAGTACTTCTAAATTTGTACACCTGGGAACTCCCATGACTTTCTCTAGTAAGTTTGAGTTTTCCTCTAGGGAAATCATTCTGCTTCTCTCCTCTCTGAAGGTCAGCCATGAGTGCACAGTAGAAATCTCCTGCAGCTACGGTGCTATGCTTGGAAGCACCCTCCAGAAAGAAATTAAATGCGTTCAAAGATCAGCCATCTTCTTAAATGACACGAATAGGGATGTGAGGCAAACTGGAGAAGATGCTCCAAGTGTTTGTTTCTTCCTGGCTGGCAGGCATACCCTTGGCTGCTAGATGGAATGAGGTGTGTGATAGAGCTATGGTCTTAAGGGAAAACTAGACGTCTCTGGCTTGGTGTAGTCATATCATCTGTCCACCCTGGACTTGGCAGAAGCTGTCAAAGTATTTGTTTTACAGGCTGATTTGAGCAATTGAATTTGGGAAGAACTTCATAGAAGATGCTAAGGCATATGTTGATCAAGTTTGCAAACGGAGAGGCTCTGACCTTAGGATAGGACTTGCCTACCTGGGAATTATTCAATTTGTCTTAAGTTCTCCTTTCCTTTTTTTTTTTTTTAAAGATTTATTTATTTATTTGAGAGAGAGAGAAAGAGAGCAGGGGGAGGGGCAAAGGGAGAGAGAGCAGACTCCCCGCTGACCACACAGCTAGATGCAGGGCTCAATCCCAGGGTTCTGAGATCTTGACCTGAGCCGAAATCAAGAGTCAGACGCTCAACCAGCTGAGCTACCCAGCTGCCCCAAGTTCTCCCTTTCCTATAATTTATTATACCTGGCAGTCAGCTCCTGCCACCCTCTGGGAGAAAGAAATGTGGGTTTCTTTAAATGCTGTCCAGGGACCCCTTTGGCATTCACACCTTGCCTTAAGTTGGCCACTCAATTCCACAGTCCTAGGAGTTATTTCCCTCAAACCTTTCATATGCCAGAGACGTTGTACAAGTCAGTGCATCCCTTTCCCCTAGTAGTCCATCTCCTTTCTCTACAAGTGAAAGTTTTAGCACTTGCTCTGTTATGGCCTGCCAGGAACTATCAATACCTATCCCTAGTGATGAGGTCCTCATTGTCATCGGGTGAGTGAGTAAACCATCCCAGAATTCTGTCATTAGCATCCAATTCCCAGAAACACTCAATGATGTCAGGTTGATTGGATAGTGTTGTTCAAGTCTTCCATGTGCCCTAAGGGAAAGCATAACAGGCAACCTAGAATTTTATACCCACTGAAAAAAATCTTTCAAAAACAAAGGCAAAATACTTACTTTTTCACACAAACAAGAGCCAGAAGACCTGAACTACAAGAAATGTTAAAGGAAGTTTTTCAGACAGAAGGAAAGTGATGTCAGGTGGCAAACAATTTTATATGATTAGAGAAGCTTTGCAGTCAGTGTAGATGGTGGTTGTCTTTCTTCATATCTGCCTGTGTGTCTGTCTTGTCTGCCTTTCAGCCTTTTCCCCTTCCTTTCTTACAAGAGGTGAGACCAACCCATCTGTTAAGTTCTAGTTCAGCTTTGGAAGAAAATGCAGGAAAGTCAGGTAACTTGAAGATGGTTTGGAATGCGCTATGATCAGATGGGAACTCCTAAATGCACTGAACTTGGTACCCCTCTATTTTTCTTTTTAATTAGTGTTTGCCTAGGGCGCCTGGGTGGCTCAGTCGGTTAAGCGACTGCCTTCGGCTCAGGTCATGATCCTGGAGTCCCGGGATCGAGTCCCACATCGGGCTCCCTGCTCAGCAGGGAGTCTGCTCCTCCCTCTCATGCTCTCTGTCTCTCATTCTCTCTCTCGCAAATAAATAAAATCTTAAAAAAAAAAAATTAGTGTTTGCCTAGTTATGTTTTGTCATCCTCTTCCTTCAACCTAGCTGTATTGTTTCATTTAAAGTAGGCTTCTTCTGGACAATATATAGTTGGTCTTGCTTTTGTACCCAAGCTGACAATCTCTGCCTTTTAATTGGAATGTTTAGACTATTTATATTTGATGTAATAATTAATAAATAAATTTAAATCTACCATATTGCTGCTTGTTTTTCCTTTGTTCCATCTGTTCTTTGCTTCTTCCTCTTCTACTCCTTTCTTTTACTTTATGTTTTATTATCTCATTTTAGCTTCACTGTCAGTTTATTAGCTGTACCTCTTCAGTTACTTTGTTATTGTTGTTATTTATTTTTAGTGATTGCTCAAGGATTTACTTATACACCTTTAACTTACCATAGTCTCCTTTCAACTTTACATACAGTATAAAATCTTTCATCTATTTCCCTGTTAGTCCTTGATGCCATTCATTTAAATTCTATATATGGTAGAAACCCTACAATTAAAGAATGAGAAAAAGGTGATTTTTATATTACCCACGCATTTTCCATTTCCACTGTTCTTTATTCCTTTGTCATGTCAGATTGCCACCTGACATCACTTTCCTTCTGTCTGAAAAACTTCCTTTAACATTTCTTGTAGTTCAGGTCTTCTGGCTCTTGTTTGTGTGAAAAAGTAAGTATTTTGCCTTTGTTTTTGAAAGATTTTTTTCAGTGGGTATAAAATTCTAGGTTGCCTGTTATGCTTTCCCTTAGGGCTTTAAAGATGTCACTCCATTATCTTCTGGCTGCATAGTTTCCAACAGGACATATGTTCTTATTCTAGCTTGTTTCTTTTCTCTGGCTGCTCTTTATCACTGTTTTTCAGCAAGTTAACTATAATGTGCTCTATGTAGTTTTCTTTCTGTTTATTCTGTTCAAGGTTCATTGAGGTTTTGGGATCTGTAGGTTTGCCATTTTTATTAAATTTTAGAGATTCTCAACCATTATTTCTTCAAATATCTAAGGTTTCCCCCTCTCTCCTCTCCTCATACAACACCACACACAATATGCTAGGCCACTTGATACTTTTACAAAGTCCTCTGTTCATTTTTTAAAATCCTTTTTCTTTCATTTTTCATTTTTTTAGATTTAAAAAAATTTTTAAGTAATCTCTACACCCAACATGGGGCCCAAACTCAACCCCAAGATCAAGAGTTGCATGCTCCACTGACTGAGCCAGACAGGTGCCTCAGCCACCACTGAGGTTGTGATGAGGTTCTGAGGGAATGCATATGGGGGAGGTCTTAGTTGAGGTTCTTTAAAAGCAGACCCTGAGGTGAGAATTCATGTGTACATGAATTATTTGCAAAGTGCTCTCTGTAGACATCTCTGGAACCAAGATAAGGAAAGGAAGAAAGATTTTCAAGGGTGCAGTTTCAAGCAAAGTCCTAGTCCTAGCCTCACCCCACAGATTTTTTCTGGAATGAAATCATACCCCAGAGTTGTCATAGCTGAGTTTGTCCCACCACAAGGCAAGGGAGCTGGGCTCTCATCTTCTAACACCAGTTATTGGCTAATCTCTGGTGGATGTGACCTCCTAGGCACTCCCAGCTCTCGACTTATGCTGGATGAAGTGGCTCTGGTGGTCCAAACGTGGTTTTCTGAAAAAAGTTACAGCTGTCAGCCAACAGAAGCAAAGGACACAGAAGTTTAGAAATGGACACACAGAAACAGGCATCCGGGCATAATACCAACAGTGTCCACCACTGGGAAGGAGGGAAATAAATACCACAACCACACATTACTCTCTCATCAGCCGTACCCAACTAGAAGCTAGTGAGCAGGGCAACCCAGGTGATGCAGGCCTTAGGCATTATTCTCCTGAGTCAGAGAGTAGGCGCTGGAGGATAGAAATGGATCTGGAGGGCAAAGGGAGCATAATTAGGGCAGCAGGAATTGATCTAAAATTGTATACATATTTATTTGGTTCTTGAATTCATATAGTGATAGTTTGGAAAGCAAGACATATCTGTATGTGTGTCTAGATATATGTAATTAACATTTACTATACTATTAGCCATCATATAACAGCTTGGAGTATACCCTTAATGTTACTTCTGTGACTGTAGACCAGCTTCTCTGGGTTGAATTCCCCATTTATAAAATTTTAAAAACCGCAAAAGGCATGTTTCCTAGCTCCAGCAGGGAACAGTTATAACAACGTGCCAAGTGACTGAGATGGAAAGAACTACTTCTGAATTTTACTTGATACTTGAAAACATGTCACTATTTGTGTGTGTGTGTGTGTGTGTGTGTATTTAAGTTCCAGGTACTCATGAGATAGAAATTAAAAGGTATCCTGATAGCATCTTTAAGAAGTTTAGATTCTAAAAAGGCATTGATGCTTGTGATCTTGAGAAGTCCTACATAAAGTCATTGTTGCTTGCTTTTTTGAGTATTTTGCCTGTATTTAATTTCCTTTCTGATATATCGCACTAACTCTGTGGCAAGATAGCACTACCAGTAAAAGCCAAGATTCCAAAGCCCATAATGAGCAAAAGTTTGCACTGGGCGGATATGGGCCAGGTATCAAGTGTTGAGTGATGTAGTGATCATATCCATTCCACAGCAGTGCCAAGGTTAAGCACTAAAATTCTGTTGGGCACTATTCCCACTATTGCTATAACTTACCCAAGCCTCTTCTTAAGCCCACTAATAGTATATCTAAAATCTGGACCCTTTATAAAAGGGTTTCCCTACATGGGCTCATATACATAGGGCTTATATAGGCCCAATGCAAAGTATTTGTAGAATTCTTTCTTTCTTTCTTTCTTTCTTTCTTTCTTTCTTTCTTTCTTTCTTTCTTTCTTTCTTTCTTTCTTTCTTTCTTTCTTTCTTCTTTCTTTCTTCTTTCTTTCTTTCTTTCTTTCTTTCTTTCTTTCTTTCTTTCTTTCTTTCTTTTCCTTCCTTCCTTCCTTCCTTCCTTTCCCTTTTCTCTTTCTCTCTTTCTCTTTGCCAGTAACAGCTAACCTAACTCATATTAGCTTAGGCATAAATGGAGATTTACTGGTTCCATAATTATACTGGGGAAATGGCAGAGTTATTGCTAGGACTTGGGGGTGTTTAGACCTCAGCTTTTCCTCCACCAATTCTCTCTGCTCCAGTCTTTATGTTGATTTATTCTCCACGACAGGCTTTTTCCATTTGTGTGGAGGCATAGCCTGGCTCTCATCTCTGCTTTACCACTGCAAAAGGGTGGAAGCTCACCTTTTCTGGTGCCAAGTGAAAAACATCCCACAGAGAGACTTGATTGGCCTGATTTGAGTCAAATGTCTACTCCCTGATCAAATGACTATGGCCAAAGGGATTGGCTACTCTGATTGGGCCTTTTGAGTCATGTGCTCACCATTTTGCCAACCCATGGCGTCAGGAATGGTCACGTGAGAAGAGAACAGCTCTCCCTGGACCTCAGGGTTTTAGAGTCAGAGGCAGGAGCAAAAGAAGCAGTGTTTAGGCACCTGTTCTGCAAAGTAATTATGACTATTTTCATTTTTTTTTAAATAACTTTTTTCAAGGTTTTATTTATTTATTTGACAGAGAAAGAGAGATCGTGAACAAGCAGGGGGAGTGGCAGGCAGAGGGAGAAGCAGGCTCCCCACTGAGTAGGGAGCCTGATGCAGGACTCTATCTCAGGACCCTGAGATCATGACCTGAGCTGAAGGCAGACGCTTAACCAACTGAGCCACCCAGGCACCCCTTGACTATTGTCATTTTTAAAGATGAGATAGCCATGTCTCAGAGAGGGCAAGGGACTCTTTTAAGTCTATAGAGGTAATAAGTGCAAAGCTGTGATTGATGAAAGGCAATATATTATAGGGATAAGAGCTCAGATCCTAAGACCAGATAGATCTAAGCCCAAATCCCAGCTCTGCTACTTACCTGCCATAGTCTGGGATGAATTACTTTACCTCTCTGCCTCTGATTTCTCCACCTAAATGTGGGCTATATTTATATATACTAAATATATGTATATATATATTATATAATTATAGTATCTCCTTCATTAAGATAATTATGAGGATTAAATGAGGTAATACATGGAAAGTGCCCAGCGGAGTGCCAGCCATAATGTAATTGCTGCTTAAATATTTGCTGTTATTATTGGCTAGGAATTGAACTTATTAAGTATGTCTGTCTCAAAGCAACACCTATGTGGTTTGTGAGTCTCACAGGAATTATTGCCATTGTTTTGCTCTGTTCTTGGGCCCACTGACTTTGGAATTTTTATACATGGTCCACAGGCAAATGAAGTTATGAACATAGTCTCCATCACCACTGATCAGAGAGACCACTACCAGTCACTAAATGGGCTTGAGCAATTGACTGGAAATCCAAACCCAGTCTCAGAAATCAAGGATTCCAGCCAAGTCTTATCATCAGAGGACATTCTATCCATTTACCTGAAGAACTAATGTAGTCTCCCAACTGAGAGCACTAACATCATCCATGCTCCCCAACTGGACGCAGGCAACGGTGGCCTGTCACTCATTCACTCATCAAATGTTTATTCTGCATTTACTATGTATAGCCCCTGAGCTGTGCATATTTGGTATTTACATATCAAAAGAAACTCTCCTGGTTGAAAAACCAAAAGGGTATTGCATTCTTTGACAGAAGACTGTCAGGGGAGAAAACCTAAAAATACATATTATCTGACAAAATTCTCCTTGAAACCAAGCTTGTGAAAATTTGAAAAAGTTTCTCAAGAGTGAGAAATTAACAATGGAAATTAAGTGTAGTATCCATTCTTACTAACTCATGGTGTATAAAAATATCAATGATGTTCTCTTAAAAGCACAAAATGTATTTTTGTGTGTTGGACAAAACTTCCATGAGCAAATTACCAAAGGAATGTTTCTGGCAAAATACATGAAGCTAAAAGTGCTTGTGTGAAAGATGCCTCAGCTTGATAACCTGTGAAAAATGCCCATTATTCTTAATCACAGTTTATTGATAGGTATTCATTAATTATAATAATATTTTGTTGATCCATGGATCCTTTCATCTCTAATTTTCAAAGTGCTTTACAACCAGTAATTAATTCCTCCAACATCCTAGAGACATATTTAAAAGGAACTTGCATCAAAACTTGCACTGATGCTCAGAATACCTTACTCAGGACTTTGAGACCCAGACCATGGTTTTGTTGCCTGAAGCTTCAGAATGAAGAGCAGCCGGTTCCCAAATTGTACCCAGAAAGGGACCCAGCAGAGGGCAACTCTTCATGTGCTGTAAAAGGAAGACAATCAGGGTGTGGGAAAGGCCACAAATGATGGTGGCACTTACGGCTGGCATGACCTGTTGGCTAAAACAGAACCCATGTGGAGTTATAGGAGAAAGTTCTGCAGGTCTCACGAAAATGCCTGATCTCATCATTCGTAATAGGAGAGGGATCCCATGACCCAACTTGACGCAACACACGGGCTGTGATACAGAAGAGTAGGGAGAGCCAGGAGTCCAGGGACTGGGCTGTCACACCATGGCTTGGCTGTGTGACCCAGAGTGAGACACTTCCCCTCTCTGAGTCTTATTTCTTCATTCACACACTTAGTTTGGATTAGTTTAAAGCCATATGTCACCAATGGGCAGCCTGCATGACAACATTGGCTGGTAGCCCTGTTTTCTTTGGCTCACCCAGTGTTTTTTAAAATGCATGTACTTCTGGTTTGCTTCAGCCCCCACCATTCCTTGTGACCTTCCACCCAGTCTTCCTCACTCATTTGTGTCCCTTTCCTGGCCCCCGTAGGCATCTGAGGTCACAATCGCTGGGTTAGATGATCTCAGATGCTACTTCCGACCCTGACACCCAGTAGTCTAGGTCCTGAGAGGTGACGAAGCCTCAGCAGTCAGAATTACAGGACTATGAAGCTTTGGGGCTCTTTTTAAAAATACTTATCAGACTCTTCCATCTGCAAGCTGATGGTATAGACTCCTAAGCCTCTTCCTATAGATCCCCAACAGCCAAGCTCTCCACTGTGGTCACACAGTTAGCCTTTCTCTCTCTTGTTCACAGCAAGTGAGAGCACACAGCTTAGATCCCTGGGTTATTTTTGTTTTTTTGTTTCTTTGTTTGCTTTTCCTAATTCTCTCTCCTTAACTCTTGGAGGCCAGCTAAGAGAATCACTCAGAGGGCAAAAAGCTCTTGCCAGGAACCATGGAGGAAAGAGAGGTGAGAATGAAAAGGTCAGCACTATGGAGGCCAATCCCTCCAAATTTAAGTTAGAAAGGAGTCACGAAGGCAGGCTAGCTATTTTAGGATGATCTCCCACAGATTCCCAAACTTCCTGACTCTTTCAACAGCTCCAACCCTTACTGCATGCTTTCCTAGTGGGGCAGTTTTCCGGAGCCCTCCAGCACGGCTCCCTGTCTGCAGGGCAATTTGTTCCCGTTGACCCGAGGGCACAGAGCTACCACAGGCCCCTGGGACACAGGCTGTCTGTACAATGCAGCCCTGTTGTAGAAACTTCCCCACACATGTCCGCACATAGGAGTTCTGTCATGAATGCAGTCTGGGTCATGGGGTGGAATGCACAAAGGGTGGAGAAAAAGACCTCCTTTTCAAAAGTTTCTTTTTATAAGCTTTGTCCCCCGGACCCCTACCCCGGACAACTTGGAATTTTCTCTTGTCACTGAAAAAACACATTTCTCTTAAACACGACCCAGGCAGTTGTGTGTCCCCAAGGAGCTGTTGGCCAAACAGGTAAGTGAGAGGACAGTGGAAAAGGACCCAGCTCCAGGTGAAAATCAGGAAGCTGAGTCTATGAGCCACATAACAACTGTGGTTTAGCAATCAACTCTCCTTTATTAAGTGGTTAAGTGTCTTCTTCATGATCTAAATCAATCATACTCACTACGGAAAACAAGGGGAGTGAATAACAATCATCCATAAGCTCACCACCCAAAGATTTCATGTTAGCACATTTTCTGGAGACTTTCTATGCCCAGGAAGATTTCTTTAAATGAAGTTGAGATCATACTAGTGTCCTCACTTAAAGCCACACTTTTCTTTTCAGGACATTGTGAAATTTCTCTCAGGGTAGACAGAAGGCTTTTGTCATTTAATTCATTTGTAATAAGATATTCAAGGTTTCGGGAGGGATGGAAACATTGGTCCAGAACCACAGAATCTTAGTCATCGAGAAAGGAGATTCAACACTTCCTAAAAAATGCCATGGGTTATAGTTTTACTGGACTTAAGCTGTGGAACCCAGATCTCAAATTCTTGTTCACACACATCTTCCATGAGGCTCCTAGCCACCTACTGAAAGTCACCCTCATAGAAATTCTTGGGAAAATATCTCTATTTTTCTATTGCTATTATTATCTCCTAACGAACCTCTGAGATTTGACTCAGAACCACTAGATTTTAAAGCAGGCTGGGGAGAAGTCCCAGTGTATGCCCACATCCCAAGGGTTTTGCTCTGGGAGCATAAATAAGCGGTCTATATGGGGAGGGAGAGAGGGTACACATAAGGGAAGGAGGGCTAATAAGTGGTGTTTTCAGTGTTAAAAAAATAAATGAAAAAGTTTATGTAAATGACCGTACGTTCAGCCTCAAGCTTTAAACGGATCTCTAGCATATCTAGAAAGCATGAGTTCAGTACGAGAACCAGTGCCCTATAAACACATTTCCCTTGTTATATCCGTCTGCAAGGTGAAGAGACTCCCAAGACGAGCAGGCGTTGAGGAATTCAACAAGATGGAAGAGCAGCAAACTAGGAGAAGGGCTCTTGTTCTGCCCTAGCCTGGCCAATCCCAGAGTCAGGGCACAGAGCCCTCTGGTGCTGCCCCACAGGCAGTTTTCAAGGGTGCCACGCACTCAGGGCTCTTTTTCCCTGATTAAAACATGCCCCGAACCACACCGGTGACGGCCTTTCCATGGGGGTTGTCACAGACATGAGCATCGTTGACCCCCTCAACGGTGTAGACCGCAATCAGGAGGCAGAGAAAATGAAATTCAGCACAATTATGTGAACTTCCCAAATGGCTCAGGTAAATGACATCTCTCAAAATTCTACCACCTCATTTATCCAGGCCTTGGAACACAAGCCATTTGTCTGAAACTAGCACTCACTAGATGGGCATAGTACTCTGAGGGCATTCATGGCTGAGCGCTTTGCTGAAGGACGAACACGACCCACCCTGCCACAGTAAGGAAAGGGCCGAGGGAAGGCAGGCGCTGCTCGCCCTCTGTGCTTACAGTCGCCGAATCTGATGTAGGCAGAAAGCCCACCTGTCTGAATTTCCGGGCTTGCTGCCACCTGACTGGCTCCAGTGGGTGTCAGCTCTGGCTGGAATGGATGGAATGTCACCTCCCTCGGGGGGATGGCTTGTCCAAAGAGCCTGCTGCCCCATGTTGCTAAGAGCAGAGCTCCTACTGTACACCCGAATCCCTAGGTGGACCCAGTCAGGACTTCCCCTGGAAACTTCCCTTCCCTAAAGTCTTACTTACTTAGAAAATTGGAAATAGTCTTTCTTGTCTTTTCTTATCACCAAAACAAAATCTGTTCATTGTAAAAAAAATTTGGAATATAAAATATGTACCGGGAGGGGGGAAAAAGGAAAGAAAAACCCCCACCCACTCACTAGAGATAACTCCTATTAGTACTTAATATCTATCCTTGTTACACATACTTGTGTGTGAGTATATATATCGTAATGCCCATTGCTCTGTAGCCTGTATTTTATCCTACTCTATGCTGATCACCTTTCTGTGTCATTAAATATTCATTCCTCCATGGTTGTGCTTTCTGACACCGTCAGAAGTGACACCAACTCCAACATGGACTGCCATCTAGGAACTCGTCTTGAGATATAGAGAAGACTGTTGAACATTCTGCTAAGGACAGATGTCCAGGCACCGCAGAACATTCAAAGAAAGATCTAACAGAGAGATGCAAGATGGATATGGACCCAGGAAATGCACCTGCTTCTTATGAGGCAGAAAACAAGTAAGAAGGACTGTAATCACCCAGCGTCCCTTGAAGCCAGCACACATGACAGAGAAGTGCCGGGGCTGCCATGATAGTAAAGGGGGCTGCTCGTTGCTGAGGCGTCTTCCTGCTTAGCGAGGTGGAAGAAAGGGGCACTTTCCTTCAGGTGGAGTCTTGCCTGCCTGGTGGAACTCTGACTTGGGGCCACTTCCCTGACTCTTCCTTCTGCCCAAGTAGAAGTCAGGGAGAAAGGGTGCCCTGCCCTCGTCAAAAGTGAGGCTTGCACAATTAAGTCTTGCCCGAGAAAAGACGATTGTTAATTCAGAGAGAAGATGTAAGCGGAGTACCATACCGAGCTAGAAGCCCAGAGCCCATGACAAGAGAGGTTGCATCTCTAACACTTGGATTTTCAGGAAAGTTAAAAACCTGTCAAAATCTTGAAGTACACCAGGCACTTCTCTTCTCCACGGTGACAGACCTGCCCACTGAAAACAAACCCAGGGATCCGGGGTTTTCTTTTCTGTTCTGGTTTCTGTTCAGTCCTTAATGCACTGTTGCCGGTGCTTCATGGCTGAGGACCTGAACATTTTCCCTTGGTCATCTGTTTGTGTGTGTGTGTGTTTAAGATTTTATTTATTTATTTGAGAGAGAGAAAGAGAACATGAGCAGAGGGGAGGGGCAGAGGGAGAAGGAGAAGGAGACTCCCCTCTGAACCAGGAACCCGACGTGGGGCTCGATCCCAGGACCCCGGGATCATGACCTGAGCCCAAGGCAGATGCTTCACCAACTGAGCCACCCAGGCGCCCCTCCCTTGGTCATCCTTTATAGCCCATGTAGGAGAGGGGTCTTCTGTGAGTGGGGACATCAAATGGAGCAGAGTACTGTGCTACCTACGTAACTAATTTTGTCTGAGCAGTTCTCTTTCCCAACTTTGGAATCAAGCCAGGCCAGCAACTATAACTGGGGACTTCCAAGGTTCTGGCAATTGTCTCAGAAATGACCTGAGAGTCATTTCTGCTTTATTCTTACTTTGCTTAGTAAGAAAAACTGCGGGGGCTTGGCTGTCCATTTACGTTGTTCAAGGTGAAAGTTAGCAACAAAATTTGTAATGTCATTCTCCTATATTGTTACTCAAGCCACAGATAACTGTGGGAACGATCTGGTTCTCCTGAAACTATTATCCCTGATAACTCTGTATTATAATCCATGTTTTCTAGCTGGCCCCATTTGGAGAGGAGATAAAAATGCACACTACTGTGTTAGCAAAACAGCATAATAATATCATTGGTTTTGATAGACATTTTTAGAAAAATAAGGGATGGAAAATCTTTCAGTTTTATTTATGTGGATCCAACATTCATTTATTCATTCAACAACCATATGTGAAGCTCTGCCACTGAGCTGGGTGCTGTAAGAAATACAAAGATGAAAAAAGGCACAGTTCTGTCCTCTTACCTCCTAGTAGGGAGATAAAACACATTCACAAGCAAGCATGTAGTATAATTTAATCAGCGCTATAAAAGAAGTAAAGATATACTCTATGAGACTTCAAGAAAGGGAAGGAAGTAGTGAGAGGATGGAAGAAGACTTCACAGAGATGACATTTGAGCTGGACCCTAACAGGTATGTGGGGATGGGTGGGAGGCAATTCCAGGCAGAAGGAACAGCATCAGGAAAGGCACAGAAGTAAAAAAGTATGGGTCTGTAGCAAACAGTGAGGAGTTTTGTATGACTTGGGTATAGGATACCTAAAGGGAGGCACAAGGAGGGAATAAGATCAAAAGTGCAAGTCAGATGAATATTTTGGAGGATTTTGAATATCAAGCTAAGAAGTGTTGGCTTTTACTCCAATAGCTGCATGACATCGTCAGAGCAGAGAAATAATGTGGTACGAGTGGACTGGAAGAGAGCGAGGGATGAGAGATGAGACTGCTGCTGGCTGTTGCCAGAACGTGGGTGGGAACGAACAGGGCCTGAGCTGGGACAAAGACAAACGAGAAGGCAGAGGCAGAATTCACAGAGCTTAGCATCTGGTTGTGAGGGTGGAGCCGAGGATTTATGCCCATAATGTACTTTCTCTAGGTCAGTGGTTCTCTAGCTTCATCAGAATCACTTGGAGGGCTTGTTAAGATACAGACTGCGGGCCCCATCCCCAGAATTTCTAACTGAGGTCTGGCATGGGCCCCCAGAGACTGGCATTCCTAGCAAGTTCCCAGGGGCTGCTGATATTGCCGGTCTGGGGGTCATTCTTTGAGAAGACTGCTCCAAGTCCTGTGTGGCTCCCCTTTGTGACTCTCGGGAGGCAATTGCAAAGGGACAAGGTGGGGGAGGGGAGGCAATAGTTAGAGTCCTATAAGTGATTTGGAGGGGACTTGTTCTTTGAACCTACAGCATCCTAGATGTCGGGAGCAAAAGGGCTTAGTCGGAGATGTTTGCTGTATACGAAGACATTTGTATCCACCTCTAAGCTGGAGTACAGAAGGACATGAATGTAGGGCTCAGGCGTTTTGTCTTTCTTTGAAAAGAGAATCTTATGGGGAGGCAAGGTGATGATGCAATGTTAGACTCCACAGCCCCGAGGTAAAATCCTGACTCCGCCCCTTCTGCCCATGTTTTAACTTCTTGAAGTCTGGGTGACTCTGTATTAAAGTTGGGGTGACAATGCGAGCGCACAGCATTGTGGCGAGTACTGGGGAAACCCACGGGGAGCTCTTGGCACTTTGCCCGGCCCGCCGTGGGGGCTCGGTGAATTTTGGTTTCCTCGCTACCCCAACCCTTCGAGTGGGGGTAAGAGGGTGCGGCGGCGCCGAAAGCCTCAGATGCCCCTCCGGGGCCAACAGCCCCTTACGGCCGGCCGCCCCACAGTGACCCAGTGGCGCCTTGGGCTCCAGCCTTGCCACAGTGTGGCTCTCCTTACAAATGCCCGCACGCCGACTCCCTAGAGCATCCGGGGCGCGGACTGGTCAGCTGTCTTCAGCCTGCTGGGGGAGCCCTGGGGAGGCCTGGGCAGGGGTCTCTGCAATGGACAAGGACACAGAGGGAGGAGTCGCTGGAACAAAGGGAAGTTTTGTCCGCTTTAACATTGTGTCCGGGCCGGCAGGTCTTGGTCAGAGCAGTTTCACTTTGGGCCTCTTGAGGCTTTGATCCTCGCAGGGAGGCCCGTGTGAACCGTACAGGATTTTCAGATCGCCCCGGGGAGAGAAATGAGCGGGTAAGCATTTTCTCCGTTAACCAGCTAAATCTGATGTCATAACAGCCCCAGACAGGAAAGCAGAATGCAGACTTGGCGGTGAATCACAGGGGGAAGGGCGTCTCACTGAGCCTGTGTCACGGGAACTTGATGACAAAGAAGAGCGCCTGAGGCCCCCGCACCCCCAGGCGGGGAGGAAGAGTTTGGGAAACAGGCAGCTCCATGGCTTCAGCCAGGTGAAGCCGCGGTGGGGGAGGAAGACCGGAGGAGAGTGGGGTGTCACACAAGTTGTTCCCCTGATCTGGGCTGACCAAACCAAGTGCGCAGGGTCAGAGTTAGGGAGGTCAGGGCCCTACTTGTCCATTTAGTGGGGAGATGGAGAGAGGGCGGGGAAGGGGTTTCACTAAATGACTTCTGGGTGCCCACCCCACGGGCCATTTTGTGGTTCTGTGATAGGAGCTAACAAGCCTGACAGGAGCCCAGCCTCCACTTGATGTAGATCCAATGATGAGTAATGAAGGGGAGCACCAATAATTCATGTCCACCGGGTCCCCAGCTGTGAATTGGCACCTTTCGTTTTTTAAAGTTTATTTCTTCCCCCCCCCCCAAATACATCCAGTACAGATACAAAGGAATACTACACAGCTAAAATAGGTGCCTTGCAGAAAACTGCCGTGACAAGGAAAGGAAAGACAGGTAACCAAAACAGTATAACCCTGCTGTCGGGTAAAAAATAGAATGAAACAGGGGCGCCTGGGTGGCTCAGTCTGTTGAGCGGCCAACTCTTGATGTCGGCTCAGGTCATGATCTCAGGGTGGTGAGATCGAGCCCCCCTGCCCTTAGGCTTCCTGCTCCGTGAGGAGTCTGCTTGATATTCTCTCTCCCTCTCCTGCTGCCCCTCCCCCAGCTCTATCTCTCTGTCTCTCTTTCTCTCTCTCTCTCAAAAAAAAATATATATATATATGTATATATATATATATATGAAATAAAGCCTGGAAAAATGTCTCAGGGGTGACTCTGATGGTCAAATTACAGATACTTTTTCCCCCTTTTCTTTTCTGCATTTTTGAAATTATTTATAAGTAAGCATGTATTCCCTTTGAAGTAAGAAAAGACAAAATTATTTAATTTAAAAAAATAGGTCCACTATACAAAATGATGCTCTCTTTTACTAAATATGGATATAAACTACTTGAAACTAATAGAACGCTGTGTGTTAACTACACTGGAATTAAAATAAAATTTTTAAAATTGTGATTATAAACTATATACAATTTTGTGACCTGTACTTAAGCATTTTCCATGCTGTTAAAAAGTCACTAGTATTATTTTAACAGCTGTATGGTATTTCATCACATAAATACAGCATACATTTTTGTCTCAATCCCCAATTGCTTGGCTGTTTATATTGCTTCCACCTTTTTATTATTACAAATAATGTTACAATCAATATCTTTTTAGCTTATTTAACTTTCCCATAGGTTTCTTCAAAAATTAGCCCACCTACAGATTTTATCTGGCCCCTAATTGCCTTGGCAGGATTGAATTTCCACAGATTCACACAACTGCAGCAACATCTTTTTCATTATATAGCGATAAACTCTTAATCTTTTTTATAAGATCTCTCTCTCACACTAAGATTTTCTTGTAAGATTATTAGGCATTTGAATTACCAAGACAGTTGTCAATCACAAAGTTGAGTTTTCAAGGTTACTCAGTCCTATGTGCATTTATAGGCAGGAAGCTGAGGCCCGGTGAAGTGACATGACCAGCCCAAGGGCATACATGGTTAATTGTGACCCAGCTGGAAAAACAACTTCATGAATATTTTCCAAGGACTGGGAACTTTGGAGGATCATGAAACACTAAATGATGATAGAGCAGAAGATAGAAAGAGAGAATGAAAAAAGATGAGGTGGTAAGAGGGGGAAGGAATAGAAGGATTAATAGGACAGAAGGAAGGCAGGTTTGCTTAGGGGGAGAGGGAGAGAATGGGCCAAGAATAGCAACATAAAAGGAAAAAGAAAAAGTAATGAGAAAAATTGATTGAGATCATTTACAGCAGAGGTTCTCAACCTTAGCACTATTGGCATTTGGGGCCAGCTGATCCTTTGTTGTGGAGGGCTGTCCTGTGCATCGTAGGATGTTTTGCAATGTCCCTAGCCTCCTACCCACTAGATACCAGTAGCACCTCCTGCCCAAGCTGTGACAACCAAAACCATTTCCAGATATTGCCAAATGTCCCCTGGGGGGCAGATCAGCCCAAGTCCAGACCACTGCTCTATAGCATTGTTCTCCACTGAGAACACTGGAGAAATACTCCCCCCCACCCCCACCTTACTGCTGGAAAGGAATCTAAGATACCTGCCGTAAGAGGAAATTGGAAGCAAAACATTTGAATGCATTTTAGAGAATGTCCCCAAACCGTAAGGTTGTGTGTGCTGCAGGGCAGGAAAGGAAAATTAATAAATAAAGCCCATTTTTCAGATAAAGAAAATAAGACTGGAAATATATAATTTGCTTTGGGCACTAAGATGAGTCAGAGAGAAACGAGTAAGAGAAACATGAACTTAGGCTCTGACCTTTAGAAAGAAGAAAAACAATTTGACCACTAACCCCTGCCCACTTCAATGCTGGATCTTTGTGAGAAAAAGGAAGGAAATTTCCACTCTACCTAGAAGCTGATGAAGTTCAGGAATCAGTAGTAACATTTAGAATTTTTTTTCCTATGAAGGATAAAAGCAGAGAGTGGTTAAGAGTTAGATTCCCTGATCTAAATTAAAAAGAAAAAGTCATTGTGCATCAAACGCTCTAAAGTACCTCACGTGTATCATCTCCCCAAAACTTCACATCAGCCCTTCCAATTGGGCCCTGTTATTATTTGACAGATGACGAGCTGAGGGTCAAAAGTTAGGTAACTTGCACAAGGTCACACATTAAGTGAAGAGACTGAGATTTCAAACCAGGCCTGCCCAATTCTCAAGGCAGGACAACAACCTCTTGGCATCCCTGCCTCTATGCCATTGACAAAGCCTACTCTTGTAGGGTCGCCATTCTGTCTCATTTTAGAGTGTTTTTCAAGAAATCCCACAGTTCACTTCATCATGGACATGGACAAAAGTATCGGGCATTGCTTGTAACAGAGGCATCCCATCTGGAAGCTCCCGGGACGGGGTGGAGGGGGGCTCACCTACATCCTAACTATGCAGGAAAATCAACAGAATATATCTCATAAGGTGCTGTCAGAATCCCAGTCCTGGGCTTGTACCCATCCCATTCCCTTCCTCTGGCTGCCTTTCCCAGAACACAGAGGGTATCTGCCCTGCCCCAGCCCCCCACAACCACCGCTGCCCCGGCCCAGCCGGGCTGCCATGTTCCTGGCAAATGCTTTGCTTCCTTTCTTTCATCAAAACAATTCGGGCATCACTGTCAGACTTTAGATTTTTTTTTCATTATTGAAGTATAGTTTCACATACAGTGTTGTATTAGTTTTAGGTGTAAAGCAGAGGGGTTTGACAATTCTATAGATAAGCATAGTCACCATTTGTCACCATATAACATTATTACAATATTATTGACGATATTCCCTATGCTGTCTTTTCATCCACATTTTTTGTGTGTTTTAATTTAAATTACATTAACCAACATATAGTACATTATTAATATCTGATGTAGTGTTCAACGATTCATTAGTTGCGTATAACACCCAGTGCTCATCACATCACGTGCCCTCCTTAATGCCCATCACCCGGTTACCCCATTCCCCCCACATTTTTTTAAGGCCATTCTTTTTAGAACAGTTTTAGATTCATAGCAAAATTGAGCAGAAGGTGCAGAGATTTTTCATATACCCCTGTCTCCACACAGGCACAGCCTCCCTCATTACCAACATCCCACCCCACCCCACCCCACCGAGGGGTACATTTGTTACCATTGACGAACCTACACTGACACATCATCATCACCCAAAGTCCATAGTTTACTTTAGGGTTTACTCTTGGTGATGAATTTTTAAATTTTTGTTTGAAGAACATTTTTGGGAACCACCCTTGGTATTTTTAAAAAGAACTATGGGCTTATATTGTAAAAGCCATTTTGTTTCCACCAAAAGGAGGACTTTAGAAGGCAAGAGTTTTTTTTTATGCCTTTCCCCTCCTGCAAAAATACTCTGTGAGTTATTTGGATGGGTAGTACAGATGTTTCATGCCTCCCCTTGCTTCCAGGATGACAAATTGTTACATTTAGTTATAATAATAGTTATATATTATAGTTATAATAACAACGGCAGACAGTATGATCTGCTTACTCTGAGCCAGGCCCTCTTCTGCATGAGCCGTGCACTTTAGGCTTGTACATGAAGAACCAGTGTCCAGAGAAGGTACATTATTTGTCTGAGGTCATACAACTAAGTAGTGCAAAAACTTCATACAATGAAAGAGTGGAAATCTTTCATTATGCTTAAAAAGGATATCTGCTTTCAATACAAGCTGCATTTAGGCAGTTCTCAGGGTGCGGCCTTGCTTTCTTCCAGGAATATTTATTGAAACCTTCCCATGAGCCATTCAGAGAAGGATGGTGCCTCAGGCAAGATTAGAATTCCTAGCCTTGATTTCAGCACTGGATAGAGACATGTAAGGTCATTAGAAAGTCTTTGTAACAGGAGAAAAATCTCTCTCCTCTTTCATGCCCCCAGGCAGCAATACCCCTCCCATTTCCCCTCTCAGGAGATGGCAGCCACCCAGCACCTCCTTTCTGTTCATCTTCATCCACTCAACCCAGGGCTTCCACTCCTGCTTCGCCAAATGCCGACCAAGGTGAACAGCGCACTCCTACAGGCCAGGGTCCTCCTCTTACTCATCATCTGTGTGGCATTTGACACTCTTACTGACTTCCTCTTCCTGGAAACTCCCTTTTCTTGCAACTCTGGCTACTTTCTGAGACCACCCTGTTTCCCACACCCCTCCCACTCTTCTGAGGCTCTCTCGAAATCTCTTTCAGTACAATTAATTTTGAAACTTGGAACTTTAAACATGCTTTGTGCATCATTAACCTACAATGGTTTTGATGAACTAAATCAGCACCATGCCCACTGATGGGATGGGAAAACTGGGAGGAGAAGGCCTTGAGCTTGCCCCGTGATTCGGTGAGAAGCTGCATTCCCAGCTCCAGCACAGCGATGAGCTTGGCTGTGCCTCTTCTGGGCATTTATTGTCAACCTTCAAAGCAGGAGCAGCTCATTGTTTGCTGTGAACTATATTTAGGAAAGACAAAGCCTGCTGGGTATGGAAAGACTGCAGGTTTGGGCAGAGGGTGGGGCTTTAAAGGCCTGGACCCGTGAACAACACTCATTTCATTGAGGGCTAATTTTATATATGAGTTTTCTAACAATAGGGCCCCAGGTTCTGCTGCCCTTAAAGGGTTGCAGATTTTCCCTCCCAGTGACAGATTGCACAGCTACATCCCAGAAGACATAAAACTCCTTCCAGTCATCCCAGAATTAGGTCCATAGATTTCCAGTTATAGAAGAGAGCCATTCTGGGTAACGCAGCAGATGTAAATTGTGTGCCTGAATTGATTTTGCATTAATTTCTCGTAGGCTATTTCCATGCTGCTTAAATACCACTTTTTAAAGCTTTTATGGTATTGTATTTTAAAAGCTGATCTGTTTCCACCAAAGACAGGGCTCCAAGAGGCAAAAGCTGTTTTTCAAACCCTTCCTCTTGTGGGAAAGTATTTTCACCAGTGACGAGTTCTTGGTAATGAGCTGTCTGTTTGCACAACTCCTGAGTGCATGTTCTCGTGCTTCTTCTGGATTCTTCCTTTTGCAAAACACATCATGGGGCACAAGCTTCAGCTTTCATACCTCCTTAAAGGACCAGCCCTGCACCCACTGAAAGGGAGTAAAGTGGCCATGTAGGGGCCCAGGGGCTCAGATAAGGGTACTGTGTGTCCTTACTGTACAGTGTCTTATGCTGTGAGCTCTTGGCTCTCCTACTTGAACCAAATGCTTCTAGAAACCACCAGATGAAGAGCAAAAAGGTAATCTATAAACCCATCTTTTTTTTTTTTTTTTTTAAGAGAAATAGGGGGTTGGACTCAGACTGAAGTCCTGAACCTGATACAGGAGCTCACCTTACAACTATCAAAGCACACACTCTCATATGTAAAGCTATGTAGCATTCGGCAAAGTAACTACATCAGCTGTTCCTGCTACCAACACGTGCCTGGAGCAGGGACTCTGGAGTTGCACTTCTCCATTGCTGTGGCCATGTTTGGTAGGCATAGGTTTATTTTTGAGACCTTTTGCAAATGGTTTGATGAATTCCCAGTTAAGTCTTAAAGTACTGAGAAAATTGAAAATGCAATCGAATAGGTGTGTGCAGCTATGATGAAAACGAAAGTTTCCATGAAAATGTAAAGAAAAGGAAGATGAATGTGGATCAATGACAAGGAATCCTTCCCCGTGACAAAGAGGGAGATATACAACAAGGAAGGAGCAACTGACAGTCGGCCAATGGTTAGAACACCAGCACTGACGTCGGATTTCTGTTATACTAAGATTGATTCACAAGAAGGCTCTGGACTCCAGGACAATTGGACTAAAAATTCCCTTTAGGGATGTAATCTCAAAGGGAAAGGTAATTTTGCACCAAGCCTCGGCATGTACCAGGGGCCTGCTCATTTTTAGATTCTAGCACCACCTAGAGGCGAGAATGAAATAATTTCCGCCCACCGCTGAGCCAAAGGACTCTTTCCTCTATTAACCGTTTTCCCGTTTTCAAGGCACGTGCATTTTAATATCTCATTTGATACTCAGGTAGTTTTCCTTGAGATAGGAATTCCTACTATCTTCATGGTATAGAGGAGGAAATTCATCTCTCAGCAGCTTACTGTACAAAGAATTTGACCAATTTTTCACGTGACCAAGTGTTTTCCAGGAGTTAATTTTTTTTAACAATGGTATTCAAGTATAGTTTCCATACCGTGAAATTCACTAATGTTAAATATACAAGTCAATAATTTTTAGTCAGTTTACTGAGTCGTGCAGCCATCACCACAATGCAGGTTTAGAACGTTTTCATTAGCACCGCTCGATGCCCTCAGCCTCTTTCCCACTGCATTTCCCCCCCGCGACCCAGCACCCGCCCCCCCGCCCCGCCCCCGGCCCAGGTAATCACCACTCTTGTTTTCTGTCTCCATAGATTTCCGTTCCTGGGTGTTCCATATGAATGGAATGATACAACACATGCTCTTTTGTGGCTGGCTTCTTCCACTTAGCACCATGTTTTTGAGGTTGATCCAGGTTCAGCATTTATCAGTATTTCATTCCTTCTAACTGCTGAGTAGTGTTCTGTTGTATCGATGGACCACATTTTACTTGTCCATTAATCAGTTGGTGGATATTTGGGTTGTTTCCAGGTTTTTGCTATTATGAATAATATTCATGCGAAAGTCATCTTTTTAAGCAAGAATCATTACTTAAGAAGGGAGTGAATAAAATGTGTAAAATGAGATTGATTACCTAAATTATGTGTATTGGGGGGAAAATTAGGATAAACTATCTGGAGATGCCCAAGAGAAAGACATCTGGGTCCTATGTTCAATATATATACCCAGGAACCAAGGGGTCTTGGAAATAACACTCTTGCAAAAACGAAGTGTGGGGAAATAATTGAGGATGTCCTTTAATGGATTAACAGGATTCAAAGACAATTGTTGTTGTTGTTTAAGTGATCTCTATGTCCATTGTGGGGCTTGAACTCAAAACCCCAAGATTATGAGTCGCATGCTCTACTGACTGAGCCAGCCAGGCACGCCTCAAAGACAGTTCTTAAAGAAATTTTTTCTTGTGGAGTCATTGCAATATGTAGCAGATACAGACTTTGTTAACACATCTAAGGTTGGGGGGTTCCATTATATTCCTCTCATCATGAAGACAGTGTCAAGGGGTCCTTTCAAGAGTTAAAAATAAACTATGGGGTCAGATGCATCTGAGTCTAAATCCAGGCTCTGCCAATATGTTTAAGGCCGTGGTTGGTCAGTATTCTCATCAGCATCCTGGAAGGCAATAGCATCCACTTTATAAGGCCCAGGTGAGGACTCGCTAGGATGGTGTAACACTTAGGATGCTAGCACTTAGCACAAAGCCTGGCACACAGTGAGTGCTGATATTATTTTTGTAGGGTTGGATTGTGCCCTAGATACCCAGAAACAATGACCTTGAGCTCTGCTTATTCCAGAGAACGTTTTATGTGTTTTCACTGGATGTTTCTGGCTTGAGGTCCAGGCAAACAGAGGTATAAATTTCTTTTAGAGGTGATACAATGTTTGTGGAAATGGAACCTTATTTAAAAAATATTGCTTACCACCCAGAATGCCATAGGCTGGTAGGAAGATGTAGTGCAAATCTGAAGGGAGTGCTTAGGACTTAGGGGGACAAACATCAGAGCAATTAGCATGATAAGTTAGCAACTCATTTTGCATATAAAAACATTGCCTAAGACTACAGAGTTTTCTCTATTTATGGAAACCAGTCAGAGGTTCTGGGGTTTAATCAAAATTTAATACCCTGTGAGGGGAAATATGAAGAATACAAATTCTCAGTAAATAAGCAATATGTCAAATGCAGTAATTGCCAGTTTTAAACAGTCCTTTCTGCTGTCCCTCTCCTTGTCAGCCTGTGCACCTGATTTGTAGTTAGGAAAACATGGCCAGAGCCATATTAAGTCTCCGGGAAAACAGAGGAATGAAATACATATTCTGTGGCAGGAACTATGTCAGAGACTCAACAAAACCAGTATCTTTAAAATGACAAAGTGACATATTCAAAAGGATTTAAATCAGGGGATTTTCCCCCAAGAAGATTTGAAGGCTCTTATTTCATGTGAGGCAAGGCAGGTGAGACTTCCGGGAGCCGCACACACCCTGATATTCACCAGAGTGTAAATTTAAGAGGCTGAAGTAACCAGAAATCTTTCCGTTGAAGAAGCCCAAGATCGGCGGAGGGAAACTCATTGAATGCGCTGCTGGGACACAGAAGAATGCAAATACACATGTGCTGCAGGCCCTACTTAGGGAAACACCGGACGGAACCGCCGTGGTGAGACACAAGCGTGGGGAGTCACGATCCTATCAGATACGTTGGTACATTGACTTACAGGCACCAATTTTTGTCGCCTCGTCGCCACACCGCTTGCCCTGTGACTCTGCAATTTGCACGAGAGGCCTGGGTGCTGGGTTTAAACACGAGACTTGCTGTGGCCCCTGGATGGAGGGCAGGGCGACCAAGTGCCGGTCGTGAGGAGGCGTGTGTGCTTTCAGTCACCCCATTGTGCTTCTGCCATTGTTATGAGAAGAAAATGTTGTGGTCAGCCCAGTGTAAGGAGGAGGAGGAGAGACGCAGGAAGCAGGTCTGGACGCACACTCAGCCTAGATCAGCCGCCCCCCCCCCCCCCGCGCCCCGCCTCCCCCCACCAACCCGCAGATGCACCAGCCAGAGTAGGTAATCGTTGTGTAAAGCCGCGGGATTCTGAAGCTGTCATTATGGTTACTGATATAAATGGCTATTTTATAGGGCTAGTTGGAAGAAACACTGAGAGATTATTAACCTGAGACCTATCAGATCTTCCTCTTCACATTTATTCTATCTGGATAGTAGAAAGTTAAATTTTCTGCAGAAACCTGAGCATATCCTATATCAAAAACTGATAGTTGGACCATGTGAGAACCTACAAACAATATCCAGGCAGACTGATCTAGGATGGGGGTTGGGAGCAAGGGTGCTTGGATCTTTATTTAGATAATTCTGTCTCATGCAGCCTACTCTGAAGACACTCCTCTTTTTATACCCTCCTTCCCCAAATGACAGAAGACGTGCTGGTTTTTGTTTTTCTACTTGAAGTCCTCTCTTTCCAAATCCAGCTGGGTTTTGTGCATCATGAATTCCCATTTGTCAGCCTTGTAGACTGATGTTGGGATACCCCTAAGAGCTGGCAGAACCTTCTGACTTAAAGTAAGAGGGGAGCAGGTATCAGGGCCATGCTGAGAGCATAGGGAACCCCTAGTAGAGCTGACTGGACACAGGAATTGGGACAAATCTTGGGGCCAGGTCTGGGTTGGAACTTTATTCCTAATTGCTTATGAGGCTAGCAGGTCCAGATTTGCTACTTCATAGATCTTAACTCCCTCTTGGATAAATGGAGGGCTAGGGCTCCAATTCCAGGCTGGAATTCCAGAAGCCTGAGTTGGGTATGAGGTTGGGGTGGGCCAGTGGACAGCAGAGGTATGAAGCAAGGGCCAGTCCTAAGCACCAACCAGTAAGAGGCAATATAGTCAGAACCAGACTGGAACAGCTGGAACACGCTGGGACAGCAGGTAGGATTGGGGCCTGAAGAGATGCTCTGGGCCCCACTACATGGCTGGGGTGGGGGTGGAGGGTTGGGTAGGTCCTACTGGCTTTGGCTGGCTAGGGCTCCCGGCTAGTTTGGAGCCAGGCTCAGTGAGGATGAGGTGGGCCTACCAAGCACGAGTAGCAGTGAGAGCCCTTACTTCAGGCTGGCTTTCTTTCCTGAATTCTTATCTCTGAATAAGATGAGTTATGAAGACCAAAAAAATCACCTGGCATGTTCCAGCTTTTTGGCTGTTTAGAACTCGCTAGAGAAAGGTCTTTCTTCCACTGCCAACCAGGAATTTTTGTACTTCAAAATGTCTGAGCCTACTCCTGCATGCCCCCACCACTTTATTTTCCTGCCAGGAAATAACAGCTTTCTGCCTCCTTGAAGGGGATTAAGTCAATGTCTCACTGAGAGCTGAAGATAGAAGCTAAAGAGGAGATGAGGCATGATCCTAAGAAAAAGAGCTTTAGCTTCTCTTGAAGAGAGGAAAGACAGTAAGTGGCTATCTGCACGTGTGGTGACTTACTATGCTATTGGGGTGACAAACCATCCAGTTTGCTTTAGACTGAGGGATTTCCTAGGACAAAAGTCCTTCTGTATTAATACTGGGCTGGTCACTGGATTTATGCCCTAAAAGATGACAGAGTTTTTAAAGGGTTAGCATATGGATGCAAAGGAACAGAATACCTGGTAATGTGGCCATATAGGGTATACATTGCCAAGTAACAAATTGTATTAGTTTTCTATCGCTACATGACAAATTACTGCAAATTTAGTGGCTTAAATCAGCACACATTTATTATCTCACAGTTTCCCTGGGTTAGGAGTCTGGGTCTGGCTCAGCTGGTCCTCTGCTCAGGGTCGCACAAGGCTATAATCAAGGTGTCAGCTGGGCTGCATTTTCATATAAAGGCTTGTCTGGGGGAAAATATGCTTCCAAAATCATTCAGGTTGTTGGCAGAATTCATTTCCTTGCATCTAAAGAACTCCTGACGGCTTGCTTCTTTAATAACAGAGAAAGAGTCACTGGCCTCAGAGAGGACCCAGTTCCTCTCTTAGGCCTTTCACTTGATTAAGGCAGGGTCACCCAGGATAATCTCTCTCTTGATTAACTCAGAATCAACAGACCTTATTTATATCTGCAGAATCCCTTCACCTTCGCCATATTCTATTGGCTAGAAGCAAGTCACATGTCCCATCCACACTTAAGGGGAAGGGATTGTGCAGGATGTGAACACCTGCTATTTGGAATCACCGCGGCCATCCTACAAACCTTTGTCGTACAATTCATCTTAAAGCATACTGGCTTAAAAAACACTTCTTTTAAAAAAATGTTATTTCCTCATGATTCCATGGGCCAGTAATTTGGGCTGGGTTTAGCTGGGCAGGTTTTTTTTTAAGATTTATTTATTTATTTGGGGGGTGACCGGGGGATGGAGGGTGGGGAAGGGCAGAGAGAGAGAGAAAATCTCCAGCAGACTCCCTGCTGAGCTTGGAGCCAGACGCGGGGCTCCATCTCACCACCCTGAGATCATAACCTGAGCCGCAATGAAGAGTCGGACGCTTAACTGACTGAGCCGCCCAGGCGCCCCTAGCGGGCAGTTCTGCTGTTACACCTGCGGTCACGCATGTGATTACAGAGAGCCGGCAGATTGGCCCTGAGCCTGTTAGTCTAGGAGGTCTCAGCTGGGACAGCATGATGTGGCTCCGTGGGGTCTCATCCTCCAGTGGAAAGACCCGGGCTTCTTCACGTGGCAGTCCGACAGTAGCCAGAGAGAACAAGCCCTAGGGTGCAAGTTGTTTTCTAGCTTGCAGCATGTTTTCTACTACCTCATTGGCCAAACCAAGTCATCTGGCAAAAGCTTGAGTAATTGGGGGAGGAACTACACAAGGGCATGCATAGAGGGAGAGGGATTCATTAGGGGTCATTACTGTAACAATTTACCACAATAGCATTGGGAGATGCAATCAAAAATCCTCTTGCTCAGCTGTGGAAGTAGGGCCAATAATTACCCGACTCCTAGTGGAACAGGAAGGCTATACAGCCTGCATAGCAATAGCAGCTACAAAGTCCTCAAGAAGAGAGGCCTGTCCCCAAGTTTTCTGGATAGTCTGAGCTTTATGGGTTTCCTAAATGGCCCTAGGTAGAGGGAGGGACCTTCTGACGTTGGACCTCTCAGTACACTGGCAAGTGCAGATTTGGAAATGGCTTTAGTTTGACTTAGAAAAAAATAAAGCATAAGAGGCTTGAGCAGTAACTTTATGCTAACTGTGTATTTTTACTGGGATCTTTATAATTTGAAATCATAACACCTTGTTGCACATTTCACATCATGATCACCCCCTGGAAAAGCCCTTGTTAGCTTTTTCCTTACAGTTCCATTACTCAAACTGGGTAAATTCCAGCACAGACAAGAATCTTTTACGACAATACCCAAACTCCTAATAACTGCAGTCATAAAGGCCACTGAAATATCTGCATCATAGGCTAAAAAGAATGAAAGCACAGAATTTTAAATGAGAAATGATGAGCAAAAATAACAAAAACTTTGAGATTTCACATACATCCTGAATAAATGAAGGAAAGGAGAACGTGGATGAGAGAAGGAAGTGGGAGAAAGAAGCATGGCGCTCTTCTTCCTTTTCTGTTATTACCTGGATTCAATAATAATGTTTTTTTTAAACGTTAATTAAAATTAGGTGGTGTATTACCTTAAACCAATTTGGTCTTTTGTGTAGGTTCTGCGGTGGTGGTGGGTATTGCAAGCTTCCTGTGACTGGAGTTTGTGAGAGCCATAGATTTCCTCCACAACCTTTCTACTGGGTAGTCTGTTACAGCTATAGGGAGTTCGGATGAAATGCTTCCATACATAAAAGCATGTGTTAGCAAACAGGCACATGAGAAGTCATGCCTGTTCCTTAAGCTCAGAAAAAAGACTATGCCCTCTTGCATGGCTGAAGGCTCCAATATTCCTAGAGTAGGATTTTATTCTTTTTAGCCTAAAGCACGATTCAATAGTCTTCCACTGGATCATGCAAGAGACTTAGCTGTACTTCTCTTCAGTGTTGGCACACAGGACCTGATGGAATCCTAGACTTGAGGTGTTACTCTGATGATAGTAGGGCATGGACTTGCCTGGTTCTGACACCATATATCTTAAACACCATGTGCCCATGAAAATATGTTTCTTATAAATATAATGCACAAAGGCACTCTTGAAAAATTTGACACATTAGAGACAAAGTTAAAATCTTCTCTATGATAGTCCTCAATCTCAGTTTCATTCCCGAAGGGAAGCACTATTCTGTGTGAGTCTTCCTACAATGTTTCTATGTGTTATATACTTAGATACGTACTTAAAAACTTTTTACATAAAGATCATGTTATTCCAAACTGACTTTTTTACTTTTTATCTCCCCAACTTATTGTTGTGAAAGTTTTCAAACATATGGAAAGTTGAAAAAGCATTAGTCCTCATATAATCTCCACCTAGGTTCGACAATTGCTTACTTTCTGCTATATTTACTTTATCTTTTTCAACAAATTCCTATATTTTACTGTATCTTTTGAGAGTTTTCATTCTTTTTTGAGCGAGAGGGAGTACATGCTCACATGCCCGTGTGTTGGGGTAGGGAGCGGCAGAGGGAGAGGGAGAGAGAGAATCCCAGGCAGACTCCATGCCCAGCGTGGAGCCACACATGGGGCTCGATCTCACAACCCTGAGATTATGACCTGAGCTGAAATCGAGAGTTGGACGCTTAACCAACTGAGCCACCCAGGCACTCCAATACCTCATTCTTAAATACATCACATGCAGTTCTGAAAAATATTTCTATCATCGAAACATAATTACCAAGTCCCCTAATTTTGATCCTGAAAGTGTTATAAAAACTTTGGAAAGAAAGAAAAACATAAAGAAGAAAAGGAAAACAGAAATAAGACTATCACCCAGAGATAACTCTACTCACATTTTGCTCTTTAATTCTAATCTTCTTTTTGTTCTTTTTTTTTTATTATTATTTCTTTGTCAGAGAGAGAGAGAGCACAAGCAGGGGGAGAGGCAGAGGGAAGAGGAAGAAGCAGGCTCCCCGCTGAGGAGAGAGCCTGACATGGGGCTCGATCCCAAGACTCTGGGATCATAACCCGAGCCGAAGGCAGATGCCCAATGGACTGAGCCACCCAGGTGCCCCTAATCTTCTTTTTGAAATACATATTTCTTAAAGTTGATTTTTAAGCAAAAATCAACATTTCCTAAGGTGTATTTCATGAGATGTTAAAAGGCATTCTGTGACAAAAAGAGTTCACTTGTTCACTAAATTTTAAATGTGTGGGGTTTTTTTAAGATTTTATTTATTTGACAGGAGAGACATAGCCAGAGAGGGAACACAACCAGGGGGAGTGGGAGAGGGAGAAGCAGGGTTCCCGCCGAGCAGGGAGCCCGACTCGGGGCGGTGGGGGGGGGCTCGATCCCAGGACCCTGGGATCATGACCTGAGCCAAAGGCAGACGCTTAACGACTAAGCTACCCAGGCGCCCCTTAAACATGTAAGTTTTTAAAGCTTTCCATGTGATTCCAATGTGCTGCCTTATGCTTGTGCTTACCAAAATGCAATGTCCGTAAAATCACTCATTTGTTCAAATGCAGATTCTGATCAGTGGGGACCAAGATCCCACATTTCTAGCATCTTCCTAGTTGATGCTGAGGCTGCTGGTCTGTGGACTCTCTTTTGAGTATGAAGCCTTCGCAGCACAAGGGAAGGGTGGTGGGATAGGGCAGCGATGTGGTATAAATTCAGAAGGCTCTTTCTAAATAACTACTGTACCTACCTGAGGCCTGCTGCTTTAAAAGTCTCAGGTTATAAGTTTAGTAAAATAATAAAAACAACCACCTTTTATTGAGTAATCCCTACATCTATGTGCTCTGGATACATTATCCCACTTAGACCTCAAAATGCCCCTCGGGAGTAGTGCAGCAATGCTGTTGATGCCCCATCCCATACCCCCTTGCTCCACGTCCACATCCACCTAAGGCCATGGTGGACGGTTCCCATGCACCTGCTTACCTTCAGCACCCATGTTGCTCTCCTGCTTGGCCATGGGATCAGGGAAGCCTGGAATGCCAACCACTGTCCGATCATGGTTTATTTCACATACGCTATTTAAATAAAAGAATGTACATAGAAGTTTTACTAATAATAGCTCCAAGATGTACACAACCCAAAAATCCATTGACAGAAGAATGGATAGAGTACAGTTTATTTATACACCGGAAATCCGCAGAGCAATAAAAAATAATGAACTGCTGCTGCATGCGACAATATGGATGAATCGCACAGATACCGTGTCAGGCAAAAGAAGCCCAACACCTTACAAGAAGTGCAAGGACAAGAAAAACTAATTAACAGTGATAGAAGTCAATGGTTATGAGTGGGGGGATGAGTGAGGAGTGTTAAGGGGGAAAGGGCACCTACCAGGGTGCTGGAAACGTTCCATATCATGAGCTGGGCATTGGTTTCATGTACATATGTAAAAGTCTCTCAAGCAGTACTCTTTAAATACTTGTGTGTTTCCTGCACTTCACTCTGTTTTTCATTTCACACCTAAAAAAAACCCCAGAAACCAAAACCAAAACCAAAACCAGAACCAACCAAACAAAAGAGTACAGACCATGGTGGCTAACGGTGGTTCTCTAGCAGCTTAGCTGAGCAGCGCTCCCAGTCAGGCTGTTCTGCCAGCTGCGGTAGCTTTACTGGTCGGATCAGTCCAGCCCCCACCACTTGGTTCCAGCTATTGAGCTAGTGAACACATTCTTTTCTTTCTTTCTTTTTTTCAAGTTTTTATTTTAATTCCAGTTAGTTCACATACAGTGTTATGCTAGTTTTAGGTGTACAATATAGTGATTCAACACTTGCATACATCACCTTATGCTCCACACAAGTGCCCTCCTTAATCCCCACCACCTGTTTCACCCATCCCCCCACCCACCTTCCCTCTGGTAACCATCAGTTTGTTCTCTATAGTAAAGAGTCTATTTCTTGGTTTGTCTCTCTCCTTCTCTCTTTTTCCCCTTGCTCATTTGTTTTGTTTCTTATATTCTACATATGAGTGAAATCATATGGTATTTGTCTTTCTCTGATTGACTTATTTCACTTAGCATTATACTCTCTAGCTCCAACCACGTCATTGCCAATGGTAAGGTTCCATTCTTTTTTATGGCCGAGTAATATTCCCTTATATAGATATACATACAGATCACTTTTTTTCATTTTTGTCAAACTTTTTATTTGTATTCTGTAGTTGCTTAACACACATTTAAATGGTCTTATTAGAAGAAGGAAAAGAGGAGGTGCTTGCAGATTTCCAAGGAAATGTCAGAAAGGCAAAATATGGCCAGCATTATCCATTTGCTTTTTTGGATTACTGGGCGAATAGCACTTTCCTTATGTAAGCATCTGATCTTGGGGTTTTTGTACTGAGAACATTGACATCTCAGTTTGAAGACATTATGAAATCCTAAGAGTAGCATACCCTGGCCACCCTCTAATAGCTAGTTTGTTTGTATAGGCAGAAGGAGTCACCTCTCTATTTTAGATGGCTAGATGTTTGTGGAAGGTCTTAGAATTGCTTGCCTCATTTACTAGGAAAAATCAAGATATAGGAAGTGGCCTTTAGGGACATTTTTACTTTATATACCACATCTTCTCTATCCATTCATCATCAATGGACACTTGGGCTGCTTCCATCATTTGGCTATTGTAAATAATGCTGCTATAAACATTGGGGGGGGGCATGTATCCCTTTGAATTAGGAACACATTCTTTTCAATTCCCAGCAGGTAAGAAGTTGACAAGCAGTTTTGTTTTTCATCAGAAGGACAGCAGGACACATTCACTTTCTTGTCCCAGGGCTACGTTAACTTTCCTGCTCTCTTTGATAAAATACAGCCCAGAGGGGTGTTAATATTTTGACATTCACACAACATAGTAGTACTCCACTGTATTGATCACATCAAGTTAACTTGGGGAGCAGTAAGTGGTGAGTTCTCCGGATGCCTTGGTAAGACACATGTGAGCCAGATGGTGTAAAAAAAAAAAAACCTACCAAAATCCAGGGGGCAATTCTGTAAAGTTTTTAGAGATCCAATAATCTGCTGCATGCCAGAACATCCTCCATTAAAAAAAAAAAAAAAAAAAGGACAAATTACTGCATCTACATTAAGAAAGAAGAGCAGGCTTATCACAGCCCCTCAGAGAGACGATCACCAGCAGAGGTCTGAGGCCCAGGTTAATGGGTCCCCTCCTTCAAGCTTCTAGGTGTTAAAACCCCATCTTCCCTTTGCTTTTCCAGCTCAGGGGTAGAAGCTGCTTCCTGCAGATACCATCTCTATGGTACTTCAGTATTACCACCTGGCCTTTTCAGTCCTCCAATGACAGTTTAGTTTATCCTTATGTTAAATGCTCTCTGTTCAAATGACCAGTGTGGTTCCTTCTTTTATCAGTCAGGATTCAAAACCAATAGGAGATTATATATTAAGAGATTTCTTGCCACGATTTATCTTATGCAATGGTGGGGGCTGGCAAGGCAAGGCTGAAATCTGTAGGGCAGGCCATTAGGAATGGGGGGGGGGCTGGAGCTGTTGGGTGTGAACTCTACTCTCTGCACGCAGAATTTCTACTTCCTCAGGAAAGCCTCATTTCTGCTCTTAAAGCCTTTCAACGGGTGGACTCAGGCCCACTCAGAGTATCCAGGATAATTTCCCTACTGAAGGTCAACTGATTATGAACTTTAATCTCATCTCCAAATACCTTCACAGACACATCTGGCTGAGGGTTTGTTCAAAGAAATGGGGACTGACTAGCCCTGTTGACAATCACAGCCTTCCCCTTCAAGCTGTGATTGATGGCTATACACACGAAGAGCTTGTCGAGTGTCCAAGCATCTCTGCCACTTTGCCGGAGGCCTATCTCAGGCTACGAGAGTTGTGGTGCATGCGCTACCTGTGAAGTGGGATGGAGCCCACTGCTACAGCTGCAGCCTGCTCACGGATGCTCTCATATCGGTGCTTCCCTTTCCCTGCCTCACTTTTCCTCTCCTCCACTTGTGCTTTCTGGGGTTACCTCCCCAGCAAATTACCTGCATCCCAGTCCATCCTGCAGGGTCTGCTATTGAGAAAACACCGAGTATGACAAGTGTCGTTGTTAACTCCATTCTATGCCTTCTTTCCCTCCATAATAGCCAAAATAACACCCTACAAATGTATTGCATCCATCCTCCCACCTCAACCCCACTTAGAATTCTCCAGTGGATTCTTAAGACTTAAGATAAAATTCAAACTCCTAGCTAAGACTTAAAAATTCTACCTGGTCTGCCCTTGCTGTGACTCCAATGTCAATTCCCACTATCCCCTCACTCACTTTCGGCTATACTGGCTTGCTGCTGTGGCTTAATCACCCCAGAGTCCTCCCTGCCTCACACTTTGCCCTCACACTTTGTCCCTACTGTTGGAAACATTTCCACCTCTGCCTTTCTATGGATGACTCCTCTCACCATCCAGATCTCTCTGAACTGCCACTCCCTTAGAGAGATCTTCCTTAATCATCCTAACTAACATAACACTCTCTTCCAAGTCTGGCAAATTCATTATTCACCCCACACTGCCACCATTTTTCTTTTAGGACTTTCTCCCATCTGAAATTCTTTTCTTCTTCTTCTTTTACTTCCTTATTATCTGTTTCCTTTCCCTCTGTGGGCAAGTGCTGGCCTATATTGTTCACCAGTTATCCTCAGAACTCGGAATGGTGCCTATGACATTGTAGACCCTTGTTAAATATTTGGTGAATAAATAAATAATTAAAAAACACACAAAGAGCCAGAGCTCTTTGAGGCTCTCAGACACTGAAATTCACTTCAGACCATGTCTGTGAGTCATCGTGGGGATGACTAAGGTGGAGTAAATGTGAATTTCACAAGCGTTGGAGTAGAGGTCAAGATACTGAGAGGTCAAGGTGTTAGAAGAGTTACCCATCTGGATGAGATGACCCTAGTAAACAGTAAATAACAATGGAAAATCTCTGTGGTTGGGGTGGAAGTGAACAAAGGATTGGTAGATGATAGGCAGAGAGTAATAAAATATAAAATTGAGGCATTAGTTGTGTTTTGTTTTCTTTTGTTTTTAAGATTCTCAAAAATTCCCTCCAGATTTTTATTGTATTGTTAATTCTAAAGGCACTCCATATTCCTATTGTTCATTTCTTACCATGTTTAGATGTTACAGATTTTCTTACCATGTTTCCCATAATACTCTCAAACATAGTACAGGGATTCACAGAAAGTAAGCACTCAATAAATATTTGTGTAGTAAAAGAAACTGGGGTTTAGGATGATTGTGTTACTTGCTGAAAGATACTGTGTAAAATATTGACAGAGTTGGGCTTTGACCCCAGAGTCCATTCTCTTAATTATTAAACCATGCTGCCTTTGTCTATGGACTGTTGTAGTAAATAGACTTATGCTTTCCTGCAGAGTTACAACTGTGTATGTTTTTAAAATTCCCCAAATCCTTTTAGGATAAGATTCAAGAATCAAGCAGATCATTAGGACTTCTGTAAATGGGATGGAGAAGGGCAGGAAAGGTCAATGAAGCATTTAAACCTGGGCTAGAGTTGTCGTGATTTGTAGCCTGATGGTGTGAGGGAGTGAGAGGAAGCAGGGCACAGAGTGTAAGGCTGCTTTAGCTGGATGTACTCCTTCAACCTCATGGGGTCAGCTCTAAATACTTGGGGGGTCTGTCCCTTTCTCTGTGCCCATTATTTAGACTTCATCCATGTCATTTAATCTCTTAGTCCTCTGTGCCATAAAATGTGACAAAATAGCAGCTGCTCTGATCTGCCATGAGCAGCCATTCTGGGATCATTCTTGGAAATGTTTTTGGCTCTATGGAGAAGGGTCAACTATATGATGGCATTACACTGCTCTTCTTCTGTAGGCTTACCTGGGCAACATCTATTATGCATCCCAGGCATGCTCCGATGAATGAATATCCTCAAGTGGTGAATGAAGTAGCAGCATATGGTCTGTGCGGAAAACACCCACACATACACTCCATATCATCCGAGGCCCCAATTTTGCCCTGGTCGTGACTCCTTCTATCAGATGATCTATTTTATCAGAGAAAATGCAGGGTACTTGGGCCTGGTACATGGTCTCTGGAATTACCAAGACCAAGGCAATAATCCTGAAGTAATTCCGAAGCAATTTCTGGCCCTCGGTACATACTTTAGGTTTGTAGAGCCCTTTACAATTGGCACAGCACTTTCACTTATTGACTTACATATTCATTACTACAAGTCCGACCCTCCACAGGAAAATCAGAAGCTTAGCCTCTAACTGATATTCAGTTAACATTATCTGTCTTTAATTCCTCCAAATGTTCATTCCTAACTACAGATCTCTGGAGAGATCAAACAAGGCCAAAAAAAAAAAAAAAAAAAAAATCTATTTAGTCTTGCTTGAAGTTTACTGATTTCGGTGCCATTTGTGAAGGAGATAAATTAATGGTCCCTTGGCTTGTGTCTGCCTCAAATTGGACACAGGTTGAGTAGTGCATACCATTTCTCATAGGAGGTTGTTAACAGTTCATCATGTGCTTATTTTAGACAGGAACAAAGAGCTCTTTGAGGCTCTCAGACACTCTGGGCACCTCAAAATAAAAGGAGTAGCCAAGATAAAAATTATGTTGAAGTAGTTTGCTTCTGTGCTAAGGCTCTCAACTGTGGTGATAAGGAAAATCTGTGTCCTCAGATGACCGACCAAGCTGGCAAGAGAGTCCCAGTCCTTGCCCCGGGGCTCTTCCAGGTTCTTCTCCCTGCTCTGCTTCCCACGCACACCAATCCGGGTACTTCTCCCTGCCCCGCTTCGCGCATGTGCCAAAAGTGCCCACTATGCGGAAGTAGAAGTGTATAAATTGCCCCCTTTGTTTGTGCTTGGGGCTCAGACCTTTGCAGACCACTCTCCTCTGAGCCCGCCACCGTTAAATAAACCTCCTATCCTCCAAGATCTCCGGGTGCCGCTTGGTTCTTCCGTCGGGTGATCCAGGCCAGGTTCCATAATAATGGTAACTACCCAAACTCAGGTAAGGTTCAGTAATTTATTTCTCTGGCCAACGTGATGGGAGAAACTCTCAGGCTGAGTGACTTTACTTTCCCCTTGGACCCTTCATGCTCATCTGTATCTCACTTTGGATAGCAATGGCTGTATTTGTGCTGAACAGCCTTTTTGCTTCAATAAATAAAAAATGGAAGGGATAAATTTACATTCTTTCTTTTTATTTTTCCTAATGAAAAATGAATTTTTGGTTCCCTATTGTATTGCTATTATTTATGATCATTAATATTTGGTCTGATGTGCATCCTTGTCTTCGTCTGTAAAAAACACAAAGGCCAGAGTAGCAGAAACAAAAAGAATACTTATCACTTAAACTTTTCATGTAGTATCATTTCAGAGCTGTTATAGTGACCATTTTGTTTGTAGTAAAACATTCAGAAACCACTGGATTTGTTGTAGCTTTCTCTGACCAATAAAAGTGTCAAAGAGGATGCTTCTCTCCTCTGTATTTCTCTTAACTTCTAAAAAGGCAAGATACCTAAAAAGGTATCTTACTAATGTGTTATGTGCAAGTACATTTTAAAAATGAAATCACTTGAAACCAATCCCACTACTTATAACAATAGAAAGAGAATTGAGGTTGGCTTAAGTGAACAAGAAATACCATGGCTTAATCGGAATTCAGGTTCCTGAATACAATGGGCTGCTTTTCCAGGTGTTGGAAATCTATCATGATAGAAATCTATCATGACAGCATTTGACAACCATTTAACAATTCTTACACTAGAACTCAGTGTGAATATGAAGACAACAGGCTTCGGAATTTTTTCAAGCCCAGGAAGGTAATGTACATCTTCTAGGATGCAGAGTTATCTCCAAATAATCAACTCATGAAAAGAATAGAGCAATAACCAGAGGCACCTGGGTCGTTCAGTCCATTAAACATCCTACTCTTGGTTTCAGCTCAGGTTGTGATCTCATGAGTTGTAGGATCGAGCCCCACATGGAGCCCTGTGTAGGGCTCCATGCTCAGTGGGGAGTCTGCTTGAAAGAGTCTCTTCCTCTGCCCCTCCCCCAACTTGCTCAGGGACTCACTCTCAAATAAATAAATACATCTTTTTTTAAAAAAAAAAAACAGGAGAGCGGGGGGGGGGCTGGGCGGAGCAAGATGGCAGAGGAGTAGGAGACCTGGATTTCGTCTCCTCTCAGGAATTCAGCTGGATAGGGATCAAACCATTCTGAACACCTACAAACTCAACAGGAGATCGAAGAAAAGAATAGCAACAACTCTCTCATCAGAAAAGCGACCACTTTCTGGAAGGTAGGACGTGCGGAGAAGTGAATCCGCAGCGATATTCGGGAGGATAGACGGCGGGGAGGGGCCTCCGTCTGCCGCTTCTGGCAAGTGATAGAGCCGCGGAGCACAAAATCGGAACTTTTAAAAGTCTGCTCCGCTGAGGGACGTCACTCTGGTGGCTAAGTGGGGGGTGGAACCCTCCGGGACAGTGTGGTCTCAGGACCCTCGGGGTCACAGAAAGACCGGGGGTGCCTGAGGGTGGCAGAGCTCCCAGGTATCGGAGCAGGGAAGCCGGCTGCAGAGGCGGAGCCCAGGCGCGGGCTCTCAGCTCGGGGTGGCCATAAACCGTGATCCGCGGCCCAGTCGGGCCCCTGCTCCTCCAGCAGGGACCCAACAAGCGGCAGATCCGGGGAGACTCACCTTCCTCCTCCAGGAGGAGCCACGCGGGAGTGCACCGCAGGGATCTGCTGGGTTTGGAGACTCCACCCGGGGTCGGGTGCCAGAGATAGAAACGCGCGGTCACAGGCCGGTGAGCACGGGGTGCAGCCGGAGACCGGGGAGACGGGAGTGACTGACGGCTTTTCTCTGGGGGCTCACTGAGGAGCGGGGCCCCGAGTTCTCGGCTCCTCCGGGGCGGAGACTGGGAGGCCGCCATTTTCACTCTCCGCCTCCAAAGCTGTACGGAACACTCGCAGGGAACAAAAGCCCCGAGAACAAACCCGAGCAGATGACTTAGCCGGGAGGGGGCAAGGGCGGGGCAATTCCGCCTCCGGCAGAGACATTTGGAAACCACGGCAACAGGCCCCTCCCCAGAAGATCAGCGAGAACAGCCAGCCAAGACCAAGTTTACCGATCAATGAGAACGGCAGAACTCCAGCGCTAGGGGACTACTGCACATAGAATTCATGGCTTTTTTACCATGATTCTTTAGTCTTTCAAAGTGAATTTTTTTTAACTGTTTTTTTTTTTGAAATTTTCTTTTTCCCTTTTTCAACCAACATCTTATCAATCCCTTTTTTAAAAAACATTTTTATTTTTCATTTTTAGAGTCATATTCTATCCCTTCATAGTAGTTACCCATATTTTTGGCATATATATATAAGTTGTTCTCTCTTTAAAATTTTGAGGTAGTTTCTTCTAACAGATTAAAATATACCCTAAATCTCTAGTATATGGTTTTTTCTACTCCCCTGCCTGATCACATTCTCTTCCTTTTTTTTTCTTTTTTCTTTTTTTAAATCCTCTTCTTTCTTTTTTCAAACAACTTCTTATCAATTCCTTTTATAAATTTTTTATAATTTCCATCTTTACAGTCATATTCCATCCCTTCATCATATCAACACTTATTTTTGTACATATATAAGTTTTTTTTTCTTTAAAATTTTGGGAGGTACTTTCTTCTAACAGACCAAAATACACCCCAAATCTAGTGTGTGGCACTGATCTATATACCAGCCTGATCATATTTGATCACATTCTGGTTTTTTTTGTTGTTGTTGTTTTGTTTTGTTGTTTTTGTTTGTTTTTATCTTTTTCTTTTTCTTTTTTTTCTTTTTCTTTTTTCTCTCTTTCTGTTTCTTTTTCCACTGCTTCAGGTCTTTCTGACTTGTTTAGAGTATATTTTCTGGGGACGTTGTTACTCTGCTAGCATTTTGTTCTCTCATTAATCTATTCTCCTCTGCACAAAATGACAAGATGGAAAAAATCACCTCAACAAAAAGAACAAGAGGTAGTACCGACTGCCAGTGACCTACTCAATACGGACATTAGTACGATGTCAGATCTAGAGTTCAGAATTATCACTTTAAAGATACTAGCTGGGCTTGAAAAAAATATAGAAGTTATTAGAGAAACCCTTTCTGGAGAAGTAAAAGAACTAAAATCTAACCAAGTAGAAATCAAAAAGACTATTAATGAGGTGCAATCAAAAATGGGGGCGCTAACTGCTAGGATAAATGAGGCAGAAGAGAGAATCAGTAATATAGAAGACCAAATGATGGAAAATAAAGAAGCTGAGAAAAAGAGAGATAAACAACTACTGGATCACGAGGGCAGAATTCGAGAGATAAGCGATACCATAAGACGAAACAACATTAGAATAATTGGGATCCCAGAAGAAGAAGAAAGAGAGAGAGGGGCAGAAGGTATAATGGTACAATGGAGCAATGGAGAAGGTATAATGAAGCAGAGAACTTCCCTAATTTGGGGAAGGAAACGGGCATCAAAATCCAGGAAGCACAGAGAACCCCTCTCAAAATCAATAAAAATAGGTCAACACCCCAACATCTAATAGTAAAACTTATGAGTCTCATAGACAAAGAGAAAATCCTGAAAGCAGCTCGGGAGAAGAGATATGTAACCTACAATGGTAGAAACATTAGATTGGCAACAGACCTATCCACAGAGACCTGGCAGGCCAGAAAGGACTGGCAGGATATATTCAGAGCACTAAATGAGAAAAATATGCAGCCAAGAATACTATATCCAGCTAGGCTGTCATTGAAAATTGAAGGAGAGATAAAAAGCTTCCAGGACAAGCAAAAACTAAAGGAATTTGCAAACACAAAACCAGCCCTACAAGAAATCTTGAAAGGGGTCCTCTAAGCAAAGAGAGACCCTAAAAGCAACATAGACCAGAAAGGAACACAGACAATATATGGTAACAGTCACCTTACAGGCAATACAATGGCACTAAATTCCTATCTTTCAATAGTTACCCTGAATGTAAATGGGCTAAATGCCCCAATCAAAAGACACAGGCTATCAGACTGGATTAAAAAACAAGACCCATTGATATGCTGTCTGCAAGAGACTCATTTTAGACCCAAAGACACCCCCAGATTGAAAGTGAGGGGGTGGAAAACCATTTACCATGCTAATGGACACCAAAAAAAGCTGGGGTGGCAATCCTTATATCAGACAAATTAGATTTTAAACCAAAGACTGTAATAAGAGATGAGGAAGGACATTATATCCTACTTAAAGGGTCTATCCAACAAGAAGATCTAACAATTGTAAATATCTATGCCCCTAACATGGGAGCAGCCAATTATATAAGGGAATTAATAACAAAAGCAAAGAAACACATCGACAACAATACAATAATAGTGGGGGACGTTAACACCCCCCTCACTAAAATGGACAGATCGTCTAAGCAAAAGATCAACAAGGAAATAAAGACTTTAAATGACACACTGGACCAAATGGACTTCACAGACATATTCAGAACATTCCATCCCAAAGCAACGGAATACACATTCTTCTCTAGTCCCCATGGAACATTCTCCAGAATAGATCACATCCTAGGTCATAAGTCAGGTCTCAACCGGTACCAAAAGATTGGGATCATTCCCTGCCTATTTTCAGACCACAATGCTTTGAAACTAGAACTCAATCACAAGAGGAAAGTCAGAAAGAACTCAAATACATGGGGGCTAAAGAGCATCCTACTGAAGAATGAATGGGTCAACCAGGAAATTAAAGAAGAATTTAAAAAATTCATGGAAACCAATGAAAATGAAAACACAACTATTCAAAATCTTTGGGATGCAGCAAAGGCAGTCCTAAGAGGAAAGTATATAGCAATACAAGCCTTTCTCAAGAAACAAGAAAGGTCTCAAGTACACAACCTAACCCTACACCTAAAGGAGCTGGAGAAAGAACAGCAAATAAAGCCTAAACCCAGCAGGAGAAGAGAAATAATAAAGATCAGAGCAGAAATCAATGAAATAGAAACTAAAAGAACAGTAGAACAGATCAACGAAACTAGGAGCTGGTTCTTTGAAAGAATTAACAAGATTGATAACCCCTGGCCAGACTTATCAAAAGAAAAGAGAAATGACCCAAATCAACAAAATCATGAATGAAAGAGAAGAGATCACAACCAACACCAAAGAAATACAAACAATTATAAGAACATATTATGAACAACTCTATGCCAGCAAATTAGATAACCTGGAAGAAATGGAGGCATTCCTAGAGATGTATCAACTACCAAAACTGAACCAGGAAGAAATAGAAAACCTGAACAGACCTATAACTACTAAGGAAATTGAAGCAGTCATCAAAAATCTCCCAAAAAACAAAAGCCCAGGGCCAGATGGCTTCCCAGGGAAATTCTACCAAACATTTCAAGAAGAATTAATACCTATTCTTCTGAAACTATTCCAAAAAATAGAAATGGAAGGAAAACTTCCAAACTCATTTTATGAGGCCAGCATTACCTTAATCCCAAAACCAGACAAAGACCCCATCAAAAAGGAGAATTACAGACCAATATCCCTGATGAACATGGATGCAAAAATTCTCACCAAAATACTAGCCAATAGGATCCAACAGTACATTAAAAGGATTATTCGCCACGACCAAGTGGGATTTATCCCTGGGCTGCAAGGTTGGTTCAACATCCGCAAATCAATCAGTGTGATACAATACATTAACAAAAGAAAGAACAAGAATCATATGATCCTCTCAATAGATGCAGAAAAAGCTTTTGACAAAGTACAGCATCCTTTCTTGATCAAAACTCTTCAGAGTATAGGCATAGAGGGTACATACCTCAATATCATAAAAGCAATCTATGAAAAACCCACAGCGAATATCATTCTCAATGGGGAAAAACTGAGAGCTTTCCCCCTAAGGTCAGGAACATGGCAGGGATGTCCACTATCACCACTGCTATTCAACATAGTATTGGAAGTCCTAGCCACAGCAATCAGACAACAAAAAGAAACAAAAGGCATCCAAATCAGCAAAGAAGAAGTCAAACTCTGACTCTTTGCAGATGATATGATACTTTATGTGGAAAACCCCAAAGACTCCACCCCAAAACTGCTAGAACTCATACAGGAATTCAGTAAAGTGGCAGGATATAAAATCAATGCACAGAAATCAGTGGCATTCCTATACACCAACAACAAGACAGAAGAAAGAGAAATTAAGGAGTTGATCCCATTTACAATTGCACCCAAAACCATAAGATACCTAGGAATAAATCTAACCAAAGCGACAAAGGATCTGCTCTCAGAAAACTATAAAATACTCATGAAAGAAATTGAGGAAGACACAAAGAAATGGAAAAACGTTCCATGCTCATGGATTGGAAGAACAAATATTGTGAAGATGTCAATGCTACCTAGAGCAATCTACACATTCAATGCAATGCCCATCAAAATACCATCCACTTTTTTCAAAGAAATGGAACAAATAATCCTAAAATTTGTATGAAACCAGAAAAGACCCCGCATAGCCAGAGGAATGTTGAAAAAGAAAAGCAAAGCTGGCGGCATCACAATTCCGGACTTCCAGCTCTTACAAAGCTGTCATCATCAAGACAGCATGGTACTGGCACAAAAACAGACACATAGATCAATGGAACAGAATAGAGAGTCCAGAAATGGACCCTCAACTCTATGGTCAACTCATCTTTGACAAAGCAGGAAAGAATGTCCAATGGAAAAAAGACAGTCTCTTCAACAAATGGTGTTGGGAAAATTGGATAGCCACATGCAGAAGAATGAAACTGGACCATTTCCTTACACCACACACAAAAATAGACTCCAAATGGTTGAAAGACCCCAATGTGAGACAGGAGTCCATCAAAATCCTAAAGGAGACCACAGGCAGCAACCTCTTTGACCTCAGCCAAAGCAACTTCTTCCTAGAAACATCACCAAAGGCAAGGGAAGCAAGGGCAAAAATGAACTATTGGGACTTCATCAAGATAAAAAGCTTTTGCAAAGCAAAGGAAACAGTCAACAAAACCAAAAGACAACGACAGAATGGGAGAAGATATTTGCAAATGACATATCAGATAAAGGGCTAGTATCCAAAATCTATAAAGAACTCATCAAACTCAACACCCAAAGAACAAAGAATCCAATCAAGAAATGGGCAGAAGACACGAACAGACATTTTTCCAAAGAAGACATCCAAATGGCCAACAGACACATGAAAAAGTGCTCAATATTGCTCGGCATCAGGGAAATCCAAATCAAAACCTCAAAGAGATACCACCTCACACCAGTCAGAATGGCTAAAATGAACAAGTCAGGAAATGACAGATGTTGGCGGGGATGTGGAGAAAGGGGAACCCTCCTACACTGTTGGTGGGAATGCAAGCTGGTGCAGCCACTCTGGAAAACAGTGTGGAGGTTCCTCAAAAAGTTGAAAATAGAGCTACCATATGATCCAGTAATTGCACTCCTGGGTATTTACCCCAAAGATACAAAAGTAGGGATCCGAAAGGGTACGTGCACCCCGATGTTTATAGCAGCAATGTCCACAATAGCCAAACTGTGGAAAGAGCCAAGATGTCCATCGACAGATGAATGGATAAAGAAGATGTGGTATATATATACAATGGAATATTATGCAGCCATCAAAGGAATGAGATCTTGCCATTTGCAACGACGTGGATGGAACTGGAGGGTATTATGTTGAGCGAAATAAGTCAAACAGAGAAAGACATGTATCATATGATCTCACTGATATGAGGAATTCTTAATCACAGGAAACAAACTGAGGGTTGCTGGAGTGGGGGGTGGGGTGGGAGGGATGGGGTGACTGGGTGATAGACACTGGGGAGGGTATGTGCTCTGGTAAGCACTGTGAATTGTGCAAGACTGTTGAATCTCAGATCTGTACCTCTGAAACAAATAATGCAATATATGTTAAGAAAAAAAAAAGAAGAAGAAGAAGAAGAAAGAAGGTAGCAGGAGGGGAAGAATGAAGCGGGGGAAATCGGAGGGGTAAACGAACCATGAGAGACGATGGACTCTGAAAAACGAACTGAGGGTTCTAGAGGGGAGGGGGGTGGGAGGATGGGTTAGCCTGGTGGTGGGTATTGAGGAGGGCACATTCTGCATGGAGCACTGGGTGTTATGCACAAACAATGAATCATGGAACACTACATCTAAAACTAATGATGTAATGTATGGGGATTAACATAAGAATAAAAAAATAATAAAAAATAAAAATAAAAAAAGAGTAGAGCAATAACCAAATATCTACTAGTAAAACAAATCTGGAAAAAAAAAAAAAAACCCAGAAGTATAATGGACAATATGTGTGGTGGCTAGCCACCAAGATGATCCCAGTAATACCTGCCTCCTGGTATTCATGCTGTGAATAGTCTTTTCCCACACTGAACAGGGCTGACTGGTGTCATCGGTAAAGTATTGTTATGATGATTGTTTATGATTTCCAAGGCTAGGTCATAAAAGACATGTGGCTTCTGCTTTGCCCTCTCTTGGACCATTCACTCTAAGGGAAGCCAGCTTCCATGTTCTGAGGTCACTCAAGCAGTATGAGGATTTTTCATGGCAGCATGTGTGTGGTGATGGGTAGCTGGAGGTAACCTGAGTGTCAATCTTTGGAAAAGTAATGGGTGAAGTGTGGTGATTACATAACATCAAACACCATGATTAAACTCAAGAGATTAAACCTAGATACATCAACATAGCTGGATATTAAAAATAGTGCTTTGTCAGAAATCTCACCCATGCAAATAAAAATTCCTCAAACAACAATACACATTTTGCAAGAAAACATTCAAATATAAAAGACATACAGGGGCACCTGGGTGGCTTAGTCGTTAGGTGTCTGCCTTCGGCTCTGGTCATGATCCCAGCCAGGGTCCTGGGATCGAGCCCTACATCAGGTTCCCTGCTGGGCAGGAAGCCTGCTTCTCCCTCTCCCACTCCCCCTGTTTGTGTTCCCTCTCCACCTGACTATCTCTCTCTCTGTCAATTAAATAAGTAAAATCTTAAAAAAAAAAACAAAATATAAAAGATATACAAAAATACATTAAAATACTGACCTATGGCAGGGAGGAGAAAATGAATAAGGTATGGAGATAAAAACAAATAAATGAATTAAACAAGAGAGAGAATCTTAAATTCCAGTTAACATACAGTGTAATATTAGTTTCAAGTGTACAACTCAGTGATTCAACACTTCCATATGACATCCAGTACTCATTACAAGTGCACTCCTTAATACCCATTACCTATTTCACCCATCCCCCCCACCCACCTCTCCTCTGATAACCATAAGTTTATTCTCTAGAGTTAAGTTTCTTGGTTTGCCTCTGTCTTTTTTTCCACAATGATCTTTTGTTTTGCTTCTTAAATTCTTAAATTCCATATATGAGTGAAATCATATGGTATTTGTCTTTCTCTGACTTACTTCATTTAGCATAATACTCTCTAGCTCCAACCATGTTGTTGCAAATGGCAAGAGTTCATTCTTTTCTATGGATGAGTAATATTCCATTGTATATATTCCGTTGTATGTATACACCACTTCTTCTTTATCCATTCATTAGTTGATGGACATTTGGGTCCTTTCCATAATTTGACTATTGTTGATAAAGCTGCTGTAAACTTTGAGGTGCATGTATCCTTTCAAATTAGTATTTTTGTACCTTTTGGGTAAATAGCAATTGTTGAATCATAGGGTAGTTCTCTTTTTAACTTTTGGAGGAACCTCCATACTCTTTTCCAGAGTGGCTGCACCAGTTTGCATTCTCACCAACAGCGTAAGAGGGTTCCCCTTTCTCTGCCTCCTCGCCAACACCCGTTGTTTCCTGTGTTGTTAATTTTAGCCATTCTAACAGGTGTGAGGCGATATCTCATTGTAATTTTGATTTGTGTTTCCCTGATGATGAGTGATGATAATTACCTTTTCATGTGTCTGTTTAAATTCCAGTTTTATTATGTTGAGGTATGTTCCTTCTAACCCTACTTTGTTGAGCGTTTTTGTCATGAATGGATGTTGTACTTTGTCAAATGTTTTTTCTGCATTTATTGAAAGGATCATATGGTTCTTACACTTTGTTTTATTAATGTGGTGTATCACATTGATTGACTTGTGAATATTGGACCACCCTTAGAGCCCAGGAATAAATCCCACTTGATCGTGGTGAATGATTCTTTTAATGTGCTTTGGACTTGATTTGCTAGTATTTTATTGAGAATTTTTGTATCCGTGTTCATCAGGGATATTGGCCTGTGGTACTCTTTTTTAGTGGAGTCTTTGTCTGGTTTTCATATCAGGGTAATGCTGGCCTTACAGGATGAATTTGGAAGTTCTCCTTCCATTTCTATTTTTTTGGAATAGTTTGAGAAGAATAGGTATAAGCTCTTCTTTAAATGTTTTGTAGAATTCACCTGTGAATCAGTCTGGCCCTGGACTCTTGTTTATTGGGAGATTTCTGATTACTGATTCAATTTCTTTGCTGGTTATCAGTCTGTTCATGTTTTCTATTTCTTCCTGTTTCAGTTTTGGAAGTTTATATGTTTCTAGGAGTTTATCCATTTCTTCCAGGTTGTCCAGTTTGTTGGCATATAGTTTTTCATAATATTCTAATTATTTGTATTTCTGTGGTGTAGTTATTTCTCCTTTCTCATTTGTGATTTTATTTATTTGGATCATCTTCTCTTTTTAATAGGTCTGGCTAGGGGTTTTTCAATTTTATTAATTTTTTCAAAGGACCAGCCCCTGGTTACATTGATCTGTTCTATTGTTTTTTAGTTTCTATATCACTTATTTCTGCTCTAATTTTAATTATTTCTTTCCTCCTGCTGGCTTTAGGCTTTGTTTGTTGTTCTTTTTCTAGTTCTTTTAGGTGTAAGGTTAGGCTGTTTATTTGAGATTTTTCTTGCTTCTTGAGGTAGGCCTGTATTGCTATAACCTTCCCTCTTGGAACAGCTTTTACTGCATCCCAAAGGTTTTGGACTGCTGTGTTTCCATTTTCATTTGTTTCCATGTATTTTTAAGTTTCTTCTTTGATTTCCTGGTTGACCCATTCATTGTTTAGTAGTATGTTGTTTAACCTCCATGTATTTGTGGTCTTTCCAAATTTTTTCTTGTGTTGACTTCATTTCATAGCATTGTGGTCAGAAAATACGCATGGTATGATCTCAATCTTTTTGTAATTGCTGAGTCTGGTTTGTGACCTAGTATGTGATCTATTCTGGGGAATGTCCCATGTGTACCTGAAAAGAATATGTATTCTGCCTCTTTAGGATGGAATGTTCTGAATTTTTCTGCTAAGTCCATCTGTTTCAGTGTGTCAGTCAAAGCCATTATGTCCTTGTTGATTTTCTGCTTAGATGGTCCATTGATATAAGTGGGGTATTAAGGTCCCCTACTATCATTGTATTATTATCAGTGAGTTCCTTTATATTTGTTATTAATTGTTTTATATATTTGGGTGCTCCCATGTTGGGTGCATAAATATTTACAATCGTTAGATCTTCTTGTTGGATTTTCCCCTTTATGATGATTTAGTGCCCTTTTTCATCTCTTGTTTTATCTTTGGTTTAAAATCTAGTTTGTTTGATATAAAGATTTCCACCCCAGCTTTCTTTTGCTATCCATGCACATGATAAAAGTTCCTTCATCCCCTCACTTTCAATCTGCAGGTGTCTTTAGGTCTAAAATGAGTCTCTTGTAGGCAGCATATAGACGGGTCTTGTTTTTTAATCCATTCTGACACCCTATGTCTTTGGAGCATTTAGTCCATTTACCTTCAGAGTAATTATTGATAGATATGTGTTTAATACCATTTTATTACTTGTTTTGTCATTGTTTCTGGCAATTTTCTCTGTTCCTTTCTTGTCTTTGTTACTTTTGGTTTTTCCTTTCCACTCAAAGAGTCCCCTTTAATATTTATTGCAGGGCTTGTTTCGTGGTCACAAACTCCTTTAGTTTTTGTCTGGGAAACTTTTTCTTTCTACTCTGAATGATAGCCTTGCTGGATAGAATATTCTTGGCTGCAGATTTTTCCCATTCAGCACGTTGAATATATAATGCCACTCCCTTCTGGCTTGTCAAGTTTCTGTGGAGATATCTTCAGCTAGCCTTATGGGTCTTCCCTTGTAAGTTAGGGACTTCTTTGATCTTGCTGCTTTTAGGATTTTTTCTTTATCACTATATTTTGCAAATTTAATTACAATATGTCTTGGTGTTGGCCTGCCTTTGTTGATTTTGATGGGAGTTCTTTGTGCCTCCTGGATCTGGATGTCTGTTTCCTTCCCCAGATTAGGGAAGTTTTCAGCTATTATTTCCTCAAATAAATTTTCTGCCTTCTCTCTCTTCTCCTTCTGAGACTCCTATAACATGAATGTTATTACATTTGATGGAGTCACTGAGTTCCCTAAGGCTATTCTTGTGTTCCATAATTCTTCTTTCTCTCTTTTGTTCAGGTTCATTATTTTCCATTATTTTGTCTTCTAGATCCCTTATTCGTTCCTCTTCTTCCAGCCTTGTGTTCATTGCATCAAGCCTGTTTCCAACCTCAGTTATTGTATTTTGCATTTCTGATTCTTTTTAAATTATTTTATCTCGGTGGTAAGGGTCTCCCTTAAGTCTTCCATTCTTTTCTCAAGCCCAGCAAATATCCTTATGATTATTGTTTTAAATTCTCCATCAGGCACATTACTTATATCTGTTTTGCTTGGATCTCTAGCCATGGCCTTATCTTGTTATTTCATTTGGGATGAATTGCTCCATCTTGGCATTTTGTCTAAGTCTTGGTCTTCTTCTCTGTGTTAGAAAAGGCTGTTATGTTTCCTGCTCCTGAGAGTAATGGCTTTATGAAGAAGAGGTCATACACTGTCCATGGCCTGGTGCTTCAGGGAGTGTCTCCAGTGTGAGTTGCGTGCACAATGCTGCTGTGTTTTGGCTGCCTAGCCTTTAGGCCAATCATTTGCAGAGGCTCTCCTTGCCTGTAGTGAGCAGTGTTTGGTCCTTGGCCAGAGTGTGGCCAGTTTTAACTAAGTGTGCTCTGGTCTACTTGTTACATGAGATCTGATACCACTTCCACTAGAAATGAAGTTTTGCAGAACACTCCAGTTAGATTACATGGTGTGGGCAGGGTTTCTGCTGGTCTTCTGGGGAAGGGGCCCACCACACTGGAGCTGAGGCAAGCTTGACCGAGAAGGGCAGTTGGGCACAGAGTGTGGGGGTGTGGGACTTGGAGCAAGCAGGGGAGGCAGCCAGTGTCGGGCTGAGCTGCCCTCAGCAGGTGACTCTGCGCCTTCGCTGAGGGGTACGGGAGGGAAATAGTGCCAGCCAGCTCCTTTGTCCCCAGAGAGGTTGCCTCAGGGCCTCTCAGGGACACGCTCCTGGAAGAGTGAATCATCTCCCCTCTGTGTGCCCCAGGTTTTCCTTAGATTGCTGTTTCCCCACTGTCTGCCCTTGGGTTGTTTGCCTGCCTTCTCTACTGGAGAAAGGCAGTGCCCTCAGGGCTCTATCTCAGCCAAGCCCACGGACCTCTAAAACTCCAGTCTTTGAGCCCTGCTGCTTGCAAGAACTCACAAAAATCAGCCCCTCTCATTTTCCCCACCAATGGCTTTGGGGAAATGTTCTCCTTGTGTGCTCCCCTGTGTGCTCCTCTCTCCTCTCTTTCTTTCCTGCCTTTCCCTGAAATCACAGCTCCCTCTCCTCCACAGCACCAGTGATCCGTTTCTCCCCCAAACCATGTCTCCATACTTCCTACCTTCCATGATGTGGCTTCTTTTCTCCCTTTAGTTGGGCAGTTTGTTCTGTCAGTCTTCGGGTCAATTTCTGGGGTATTTAGGATGATTTGATAGTTATCTAGTTGATAACTATGTGTGAGGGGAGCCTAGGATTTTCTTACTATGCCGCCATCTTAACTCTCTTCTCCAAAAACCCAGACTTTAAAAAAAGAAGGCCATAGGAAAGAGTGATAAAAAAAAAAGAAGAGTTGCATCCAGTGACCCCTCAGACCAGTTTCAAAACAAAGAGGAGTCTGATAGAGCTGGGTTGTTCTAGACAGAAAAGTGGTTAATTAGCCTGGTGAGGGGAAGATGACATAAGCCAAGAACTTTTGGATTTTCACTTCACTTTGAGATCCCTGTGTCTTTATCTAGGGAATGCACTGTAATGTAAGTTTCTTAAAAAGGAAGAAGGGTTATGAAAAAGAGGCTCTGGAAATATGTCTTTATTTTATTTTATTTATTTATTTTTTAAAGATTTTATTTATTCATTTGAGATACAGAGAGAGAGAGAGCATGAGCAGGGGGAGAGGCAGAGGGAGAGGGAGAAGCAGGCTCCCCGCTGAGTCAGGAGCCTGATGTGGGACCCAATCCCAGGACCCCGGGATCATGACCCAAGCTGAAGGCAGATGCTTAACCATCTGAGCCACCCAGGCACCCCATATGTCTTTATTTTAAAAGACATTTAAAAAGTACTCCTTCTGTTGTTTTTCACAAATCACCAAGTGTTTGCCTACTGCGTTATCTGGTGCAATTCTGAACTAAATCCTTTGGGCGACTGTCCAGCAAGTGAATAGTCAAATATCATGGGGAAAACTATTGAATTTTAATTTTCCATGATTTTTCAAATGAGATTTTGACCTGATGTTTAAAAGTTCCACTATGACAGCTGTAACTATATTTTATATATATATATATAATTTATAAAATATATTTTAAATTTTTAAAAAGTGATTGAGACTTGGGGCACCTAGGTGGCTCAGTCGTTAGGCGTCTGCCTTCAGCTCAGGTCATCGAGCCCCGCATAGGGCTTCCTGCTCTGCAGGAAGCCTGCTTCTCCCTCTCCCACTCCCCCTGCTTGTGTTCCCTCTCTCGCTGTGCCTCTTTCTGTCAAATAAATAAAATTTTTTAAAAAGTGATTGAGACTTAACAAATACTAAAGAAAAATGTAGAAATCGAATTCTTACTGCAGCACTCGAACATAAAAACAACTCATTTCTTTGGGTTCTCCTCTGTGCTTTCTGGATTGGCCCAAAGCATCCCACGCATCAGAACACAGACTTGGGGGAAGAGGATAGAGAAGACAACTTTTCAACCCACTTTTCACATGATCTGAATAATGTGCTCGGCATGGTTATAAGCCAAATGCGGAGTATTAAAAAAGTTAAATAATGCCTGCCTTCAGGGAAGTTACATGCCCCCTAAGGATAAAAATGATGACATGAAAAATCAGAGGCCTGTGCTTGGGGGCGCTGTTGATGCATCACCCTCAATGCTCGCAGCCTGCCTCTGAGCTTCCCTGAAGCCGTAGTTGTGGTTCCCCACATTGCAGCTTTGCCTCATGGGCTTCTTACGGCTTCTCTGACCCACAGCAGCTGTGCTGAACCTGTCTGCAGGGAAATTCCAGAAATGCCTGGGGTGTGGCACTGCCGGGGGCAAGGTTCAACCAATGAGAAATGGAAGCTTGCAGATAAGGACGGCAGCCTCCCTAGCCTTCAGGAGTCTAAGCAGGATTGGGCCCCGCTGCCTTCAGTGCTAACTCCCTCTTTATTCTCAATTGGCTTTGCTGGTCCCTGTCTTGCTTCACCCCTCCTCCACATGTGCTTCCTGAGAAGGGGTTCTAAGTAAACGGGACTGCAGGTGAGCACAGAGCTGGCGGGGAAGCCGCTGCCGTCCGAGCAATCACCTGAGCATTGTGCAGAATGAGAAGACCCGGGAGCTCGAGCCGGAACCTGGGGTTGTGAAACGGAGAAAGGGGAGCCACGATGATTTTAAAGAGTGACCAGTCACCTGGAAGCCAAGGAAAGCTTCAGACAGGCCTAGTGAAATAAACACTGAAATGTGTCCTTCTTGAAAAAGCCAGCGAGCTACAAAAATAGGCAAGAGGAATCTATGTTTCAAGAAGTCAGGGAATTGGTAGTAACTGGAAGGGGAGGGGAGAGAAGGGGGCTTCCCTTTTTTGATGTGGGTGCTGCTGAGCTGTGTATGTTAAGTTCCTGAAAAAACATCAAGCTGCCTATTTATCACACTGGCACTTTCTGTAGGTATGTTACCTATTAGTAAAAAGTGTAAAGAACCACAGGTAGGTCAGTTTAGGTGGATGGGCTGGAAACCAGTTTAGGTGGATGGGCTGGAAGGTGGCAGTAGGTTATAGAGCAGCTAGAAGTTGAAATAGGAAATATGGAATACCCTGAAGAAGCTTGACTCAATCCATTGTCTATTGTTGTCACAAACCATCCCAGAACTTAGGGGCTTATGACAGTAACTGTTCCATTTGCTTATAATTCTGTGGGCCAGCCATTTGGGCTGGGCTCAGCTGGGCGGTCCTGCTGCTAGTTGCAGTGGCAGTTGGACTGGGTCGGGGTGATCTAGCATGGACTTACACCCATGTCAGATAGTTGGTGCTGGCTGTCATCTGGTCCTTTCTCTTGGTCTCTCATCCTCACTTGGTGACAGCATTTAAGGAGGATTAGAGTGGAGGCTGCAATCTTCCTGGGGCATAGGTTTGAAAGTTGTACAATGTCATTGCTGCCATGTTCTGTTGGCCAAAGCAAGTCATAAGCCCTGCTCTGGTTTAACAGTAGGGAATGGTGGGGACTGTGGGGACCTAGACAGCACATACATCTTAAAGGGACAGCTGTTCAGCTCCCAACAGGAATGATGCGATGTGTCCCATTGTTCCTAGACATTCTGATTTTGCACAAAAGTCTGAAACCTAAAACATCATGTGAAATCTTTCAATTTTTATATTTAACAACTAATTCTCAATGTTAAACAAACTCTATGGTCCAAATAAATATGCCTGTGAGCCTTGAACTTATAACCTCTGCCTCAGATGATAGCAAGATTTCAAATAATCGAGACCATCATTCTCCAAATAAAAGTGGAAACGAATTTAAGAAATCCATACTCTCTCTTTGGCCTGTGGGGCATCAGTCTATGACTTTTGGTTTATTTCTGTAGTGTAGGAGACCAACACTGTAAGCATAATAGGAATTTGGAGAAAACCACCTTTCATTTCCTCCCCTTAGACACCTCTCTCTGCCCTCCCTCCAGCTTAGAACGTCCACTTGGAAATTATTATTTTTTGAAGTATAGTTGACATACAATATCCTATTACTTTCAGATATACATCATAGAATTCCACATTTTTACACATTATAAAATGATCCCCAAGATAGTCTAGTTACCATCTGGAAATCACTAGCATTTTATTGACTTCTGGAAGTGGGAAAGAAGTCCAGACCATGGGTGTGTGGGTGTGGGGTGTGTTGTCCTCTCTATTCAAGATGGTCTGTCTCACTTTCAGAGAGTAGATGAAAGGCATCTGCTATAGCTTGATAGAAACACCTGCGTGCACATCTGCTGTTGTGCTTTTACCTATGTATCTCATTGGCCTTCATGAGTGCGGCTTTATTACCACGTTTGAAGACCTCAGAGAGGATTATTTGCTGGCAGAGTCCCACTGCTGGCAAGTGGCAGGTGGAGATCTGGGGTGAGCTCTCTTGCATGCTGAAGCCCATGCTTTTCCCATTGGTATTTGGTCAGTCCCATACCTGTACCTCATATACCTGGGGGTTGTATGTAAGCCCCCAGAGTCTTGAAGAGGGGGTAAAGGGGCAGTCTCAGGGCCATGACCATTCCTAAGTGTGAAGCTCTAGAACTGCTGAATGAGCTGAAACATGTGAAGTGCTTAGAAGAGGTCCTGGCCAACAAAGTCACTAATAATAGCTATTACTGTTATCAGTAGTAGTAATATGGTTGTTTCCACATTCCTACTCTGGTGTCCTCAAAGACTGACACTTACTCTATTTCATTCTCATCTTTGCTGTTTTCTCCAGCTTGGTAATTCCCACATTTGCACTCAACTACCTCTTATTTCAGGCACTTTCTTATTTTGAGAAGGACAGTAACTTTGCACTCACAATTCACTAGAATGTGGGCAGCATGAAGGGCCCCCTGGTCTGACCTGCTCACTGATGCGCCCCAGCACCCCCAGTGGCCTTCTGAATATGTGCTTACTGGAAGCTGTCTCAGTTTTTTAAAAGAAATTTGCCGCCTCACTCTATCATCACACCTCACAGGGGACAGAGGCCTGGGAGTAGCAGAGGATGCTGAGACTCTGAGGCTGATCCTCCCGGGGGCCCACGACTGGGGTGTAGGGCAGGGTATCCACAGATACACAGTGCTGTCTCAAGGTCAGACATGTAGCACTCTGGCTCTCAAGACCCCGGTGCAGAATGAGGAATCTGGTTTTCAAATAAAGGGACGCTGCTGATTTCACACTTTTAATTATTTAATTAATGAATATTTACATTTTAAAAAAGCAGTTAAGGAACCAAGCACAGAGAACACTGATTGTGAGGCAGAGAATGGATACATGGATCATTTCCAATGCTTCACGGATGGAAAGTTCACAGGAAACTGAGTCCCCTGAGTTCACAGTTCTCATTCTGAATACAAACCCTTCAGCCGATCCATCCTCATTTTTTTTTTTTTTTAACACTTTAGTTACAAACATTGTCAACCATGTATGCTTATGAGTGCTCAGCTGGGAGAAGCCTGCTTTAGCTGACAACCTCTCTTTCCAGAGCCAAAACCATGTGATTTTATTCCTGAAAGGACTCGACCTTGTTCTTAGAATAAATCCATTGTAGAATGTTGGGCTCTGGGATAAGGAGACTTGAAAACCTTGAGAGAACAGAACTCATCCAACTCTGTTTGGTGGAGGTACTCTGTCTGGACCTTCTCTGCTCTCTCTACAGGAAAGACCAGTAGGCTTTTCTTAAAAGATGGTGAATATTTTAGAATTTGCAGATCATTTGGTCACCAATGCATGTAAATGAATGGACATGGCTGTGTTTAAATAAAACTTTATTTACAAAAACAGGAGGCCCAGCCTTGGTGTGCCAAGCGCTGCAGTAGAGGTGAGGCTAGGAGTCTGAGTTCTGTCTAGAATATCAAAGTATTCTGAACGGATGTTCACTGCCAAGTATTTGTTTTTTTGTGTCAGTGACGTGCTCCAACTGCAATACTTCGGTATGAAGTTTTAGAGTGGTTTAGGAGAATATCAGTACCTTTGGCCCAGAAGAATCCAAGTAGATCTACATTAGGAGGGCATGATGTTCTATTTCTTTGTGTCAAGCAGAAGTAGGGTGACATTCACTTATGTGCATTTATTAAGAATAAACTGAACAATTATAGCAGCTTGGGGAAAGAGCAAGTAAGCCTGCATTTTGGTTGGATTGCCATCCTAGTCTCTCACTTTACAACTTCCAAATGATCAGCGTGACAGATTTTCATTTACCTTATGTTTGACTATGGTTTGTAGGTTAAAAATTTAAAATAGTGTAAAGGAAAAATATTGCAATGTTAAAGATAAGTTATTTGAACTTCCATGACTAGGTGGTAGTGCTGTCAGAATGATGGCTAATTAGGCCACGCACTGTACCGCGTGTCCACACCCCGCGTGACTTTTGCAGAGTGCTGCCCTACGGAAGCTGCTATTGCAGATAGGCAATTATTGCACAGAATCTTCCAGAAAATCCACCCACCCAAGTAAAGCTGGTAGCCTCTCATCTTTGCAGAAGAATATCTTGCCTTTGAGAAGATGCAGTAGAAAGGAAACTGGCCCCAGAAACCAACAGTAAGATTTCTTGCCTGAGATTCTGTAAGTTTGGCATTTCATGAGCTCACCCCTCCACCTCGTTTATTCACCCACCAAGCAGTTACTGAGCACCTCCACTGTGCCAGCACTGTTCCAGGCTCGGAGGATACACTCTGAACAAAACACAGCAAAGTCCCTGCCCCGTGGAGCTTACATTCAAGCAGGGGGAGACAGATGAACCCTTAAGTACACGATATCACGGTGTTCAAAACAGCTTAGAGGTATCCTGTCTGAAATCTGTTTACTGCCTCTCCTCACTTGCGGACAATGACCACGTCAAGGGAGAGGCCACGAATGAACCACAGCAATTTCACTGGTCCTGCCTCCACCATCTCTTAGACGGGTGAACTCAAGTGAGTCCTTCAACCAACCTGGGCCTCAGTTTCTGAGGAGAGGCTGGATTAAGTGACTTGTTTTTTATGAGAAGGGGAGCTTTTGGGCTTTTCTTTTTCATGGTGTTAGGAGAGCATTTTGCACAAAATCAAAAGCCAGTGCATTGACTGTTCTACAGTTGAAAAAACATGTAAAAGTAAACCATAAGAAATCCTTAGGTATTCCACGCCCACTCAACTCTCTAAATGCCAATCTAAACTTCAGAAATAGCAAATGTCTTACTTACAGCTGCTATAGAATGAAGTCATTTTACCATCTTCAGCCATCCGAGAAATTCTTTATTCATAAAGCATAGTCCCACCTCATTCGTGAAATGTTCTCTAGCTGTGACATCCTCTCCTGAGTGTGACACTCTTTCCTACTCACCCAGATTATTGACTTTATACTCCTGTTTAACCTCTTCCTAGCTCCATGAAAACAAGGATTGGGTCCTCGCTTTTTCTGAAGAATGACTCCAATGAGATTCTGTCCCAGTAATCCATACATGTGTGATCAATGCACCTACATCATGTTTTATGGGCACAGGGCTTTTGGGAACCCACATCAGCTCTTCAGGCTGGAAGAATAGTTCTGCTTAGTAACATTAGAGCTGGGGTGTACCAAAGGGAATACTACTATTCACAAAGGAAACATGGGTTTCCAGAACAATTCATAGACTAGGACAATGTGAATTAATGAAGATCCTAACCTCTTTGGAAGGCTGGTGGAATGTTAAGGCATATTTAATAGTACAAGTTAAGTAGCAAGTATACTGTAATCAATTAATTTTTCTTAAAGAAGGTAACATAGCTGAGAGCTGAATGTCAAATAAGGTCAGGCTTCTACTTATTAATTTGGTAGGAGTTATGAAGCCTCCGGTTCTCTTGAAAGACAAATTGCATTCACTGGTTTGATTTTTCAAATGGAGAAACTCAGATCTCAATCAATCCAGCAGCTAAGGGTGATAGGAAATTTTCCAGGACTATAAGGAATCTTCTTTTCTTGTCTGGATCAGATCCCCACGGCCACCTTGGAGGCTTCTGAAGGCTGCGTGCTCTGAGTTTTATCAGCTGCTGTGTAATGAAATATCTTACATGTGTTTTCAGATTTGATCAGGTGGGCCCTATCAAAAGACCATATCTTGTCATTGCCTTCGGAGGCAAAGTAAAATCTCTGCCTCAGTAACCAAATTTACTTCCTTCCTATTGCTCTGTGGTGTTAAGATCTATAGTCTCGACATTATCAGAAGCACCCAACTTGGGCTGCTATGTACATAACGTCTACCCAGTCCTTTCAGTCACTGAAGAGGGATAAGGACCACATCCTTGCTTGGGTGAACACTCCTACGTCAGGAACAGATGGGCAGGGGCATCTCCCTGCCACCCTGAAGCACCTGGGAGCAGCATCACAACATCTTCTAGGAATAAAGAATGTCTCCAACCGTGTCCGTATGTACTATGAAGCGAGGGCAGGTCCGGCAGTCATCAGCTGCATTAGTGAGGGTCAGAGACAATTTCTGGCAACCTAGATCACAGGCACAGGTAAATTCTTGTTAGCAAAGGAAATGCATTTTGGTGTACACCATGGCATTTGTTGTTGAGCATACAGCTACCAATAAGAAGACAGTCCCTTTTTCACAAGGATAAGCAGGAGGAGTTAGAAAGCCCATCTGATGTTCAGTGCCCTTCTATCAGGACTGCAGCCCTGCCCAGCCAATCCAGAGGGTCCCTGGGGTGGATCCCAGCATGCATCAGGGCTGCCTGCAGCTGTGAGGATCTCCCTAAAGTCACTGTGCACAGTGTACTTTTCAAGGTGGAAGTCCTTGGAGCTGCAAACGAATATCACCCTTAAGTCCAAACCTCTGTGGGCACTATGGCTTCTTTGGTTCCAACGGAAGGCAGCAGGTTTTCTTCAGACAGGAAATAAAAGGGGAACTGCACTAAGAACCCACGAATCTTCTTCAGTTCTTCCTCAGCTCTAATAGGATCTTCCCTTGCTAAGATGGGCTTGGTTATAAAGTCTCTCAATTGAATTAAATTGTGTACTTCATCATTGGGAAGGCACCGGAACACCTGATTAAAACACAAATCGGAAGAAACTAGGTCATAAGTTTAAAAGAAAAGATATCCCCTTTACGGAAAATATGCATTCTGACAGACAAAATCTTTGCTAGTTTTATGCCACAGCACAGACCTGATTGAAGAGTTGTTTCTCTTATTTGCTACCAAGAGATGCCTAGATTTGCTTCCATCAAAAAAAAAAAAAAATCATAGATCCTTCTATCTGATCTACATGAGTCATTGACTTCAGGATAAAGTCAAGCTAGTGGTATGGGAATTCCACTGATGTTAGTCCACATTCAGATTAGGATTTTGGATTATAATTCCCCGAGTTTCACTGGAGGTTCTGGTCTAAGAGGAAAATTGCAGATTATATTGTCTCTAACTTTTCATTTTCAAAAATGTTCGTATCTGTACCTTTACTTAAAGTTATCAGTTGTACACTTATTTTGCTAACTGAAAATGAGCTTCCCATAGCAGAATACTGCCCTCCTAAATACTTCAGCATGTATTAAGAATACGGATGTGCCTATATAACCACGATAGCATTCTCACACCTCAGAAAATCCATTCCAAATCATTTACAATAACGGTCCATATTCAGACTTATCCTATGTTCCCAAAATGTTTTTTATAGCTGCTATCTACCCCGCCTCCATGAGGATCCAAAAAAGGCTGTGCACTGCATTTTTAAAATTACATTTTAAAAGACTCCATGCATATGACCTATTTGGTCGTGGCCTTGAGTCCTCGGTATGAAATAAGGCTATGTCAACTGTCATGTTTCATTAGGAATGATGAATTCTCCGGGCTGGAAGGCACTCCAGCAGTCATGAAGAACACCAACACACTCTTACCCAATTTCTGATAGATGGTCAGCAGATCTCAGCTTGAAGATTTTCTATGACAGAAAGCTGGCTACTTCATGAAGTAACTTGTTCCCCTGTCGGACAACTCTTAACTCTGGTGCATTCTTTATTATAACCCATGGATAGAACTTACCAAAAGATACATTTGGCCTCCCTAACATATGGAGCTGGTTTTAAAACACCTTTCCAAAATTAGAGCTGCCCAACAAAGGACGTGTTTCATTATTAGTAAGTTCCATCATAAGGATGGACGCCATTTACTCTGCTATGTGTTAAATACATTTAAAAGACTATTCTTTATTTTCATAACTACCCCAGTGAATATTCCTCCCAGTTTATAGGAGAAGAGAGGAGGGCTCAGAAAGTCAAATCACTACATACAAAGTTCTATCACCAGCAACCGGGTGAGCTGGGTTGAACCCAGGTCTGACTCATTTTTGGATCTCATCTGCCTCTTTTCTCTTTGTCACTAGACACATCCAAAGGCTGGGTAACCACCTTCTAAGGATGCTCATGATACGATCCCAGAGTCAGATGAGAGATCAGAATGCAACTAACGGCTCTGCTAAACCATAATCCATGATACTTTTTGACTCTGTTTTTTAATGTCTACAAAGAGGTATTTTATTACAACTTGGAAGTGTACTGGTTTTTTACACTCATTAAGAATACTCTGTACCAATAATATGCAGTAATAATGGTGTGCTTTGGTGATGTGATTCAATTAAAAAAGGTGGGGGGTGATATGCAAACCTCACCTTATCATAAATTGTAGCATTTCGAGCTGCCGTTGCAACCCACACCTCCTTGAAGAATTTGTCACTCACTGGATCCTGAATGTTTTCACTTGGGTCAGAAAGATAGCCAAGGACAACCCTGAAATACAAATACCTTCCAAAATGAGTAACTGAGATAAAGAAGTTTGGTGCAGGCATTGTTTCTAATGATAATGTACTTCATTATGTTCCCATTCATGTAACCCAACCACAGAAGTCCTTTTTTTTTTTTTTAAGAAAATCAGAGGAAGCCATTAAAACTGTGTGTGTATAAAACCTTAGTTGCAAAACAAAACAAATCTAAGCTGTTATGATGTTTGGAAGTTTTAACTATTGGATAGACAGAAAGACCTGAATTTAGTTCCAAGAAAGTCCTGGCAATTTGGCCTAAGGGGGTGAGAACCTCTTGCAGGATAGGGTTACATTCAAAACATGGGCCAGGGGGCGCCTGGGTGGCTCAGTCGGTTGGGCATCTGACTCTGGATTTTGGCTTAGGTCATGACCTCAGGGTCCTGGGATTAAGCCCTGTGTCAGGCTCCACGCTCAGTGGAGACTCCCCTTGGGGATTCTTTCTCTCCCTCTCCCTTTGTCTCTCCTTCTGCTCTCTCTCTCTCTCTCAAATAAATCTTTAAAAACACACACACACACACACACACAACTCATGGGCCAGCAAATGGGCAAAGTCCTTTCCAAGAACTATCTCAGTAAATCCTCAACAATCTTATAAAGAAGCAACTATTATTATCTCCAGTTTACAAATAAGGGAACTAAGGCACAGAGAGATTAAGAAACTTGTTCAAGGTCTCAACCAGGATGAAATAGCCCTTTCTCCTCCCTCTCCCCCTATTTCTCTCCATTTCTTCCTCCCTCTTACCTTCCCTCCCTCCCTTCCTTCTCTTGGGCCAAGAATTATGTCAAACTCTAGGGTACAGAAATGAATACAAAAGACATGGAGCTTCCTTGGGTAATTAAATTTGATGGGTAAGATCAACAATGAATAAATAATCATCCTCAAAAAGAATGAAGTATTGTGATAAATACTGGGTGTGCTTTAAAAGTATGAGATGAGAGTAGTCAGGGAGCCTTCCCCCACCCTTCCTGTTTGCCAGACCCCACCTACCATCTTTTAGCATTCAGTGCAAGGCTTCCCCTTGATTCATGGCTCCCCCTTCTCCCATCTCCCATTCTTCTGTCTCAGTCCTCAGAGACTTCAACATTCTTCTTTTGTTCCCCCTCTGTACTTCATATATGCTTTGTTTTATCAGAACATCTACAATACTTCACTCACTTTTTGTTTTTAACAGGCTTATGTCCCACATCTAGCAGGTTAATTCTTCAAGAGAACATGACCTGGCTACTCTCATATCCCCAGAGTGCCTGGCAAAAAAGAAGCCACATACTAGATGTTATCTGACATCATCTACAAACAGCAGACTGGAAACAACAAGAAATTCTTAAGCAAAGCAAGGTAAGTTTTAGAGGTCATATACGATAAAAACCCTTATACTTATAGAAGGCCTTGGAGTTAAATAAAAAAACATTTCAACCTCAATCCTGTGAGGTACATGGCACACGATTCCCATTTTGCAGATGGGAAGCTAAAATTTGGAGACACACTACTAACAAAGCTAGATTTCAAACGGAGTCTAAAGCCCTTTCTCACATGCCTGATAGGTTCAAAGAAGATCAAAAAGGTTTATGTTACATTGAAGGCAGAAGTTAGGAAATCGGTCTTAGAAGGACTTTGGCTTTTATGCTAAGTGAAACTGGGACATATTGCAGACACTGAAGCAGACAAGTGATAGGAGCTGACTTACATAGGAAAATATGGCGACTGTACTGAGAACAGAATGTGTGGGGCAAGGGCTGTAACAGGGAGACAACTCAGGAGCTCCTGCAGTAACGTGACTGAGAGATGATGATGGCTTGGGAAGTGGAGGGGAAGGTGGAGCCAACAGGTTGTACTGACAGAGTAGGTGTACGATGTGAGAAGAAGTGAGGCATCGAGGATGACAATGGGGGTTTTGGAGTGAGCAACTAGAAGAATATGGGTGCCACTGGTTGACATGGGGAATTATGTTGGTAGAGCCAGTTTGTGGGAGAAGACCAGAAATTCAGTGTTGAACCTGTTGAGACTTTCATTAAACATTCACAGGGTAATGCAAAGTAGGCAGCTGGAGAAATGAATCTGGAGTTGAGGAGAGGGGGCCTGGCTGGAGTATAAATTTGAGAATTGTGTGTGTGTGTGTGTGTGTGTGTGTATATATTCATAAAGCCATGGGACTTTAACTGGTGTACCAAAGGAGTGAGTTTAGACAGAGAAGAGGACCCGATGTGCCTCAGTGGGAAGGAAGAAGAGGAATAGCCATCGAACGTGGAGAAAAGCAAGGGTGTCGTATCCTGGAACCACGCGAAGTTCACCAAGGAGAACTGTGTCAAATTCAGATGAGACGGGACCACTGGATTCAACAGTGTGGAGGTCCTTCTATTGTTACCCTCTCTGTATTTAAATAAATGTGGATTGACGTCATCGTTCTTAATGGTTGCAAAATTTCCCATCATGTGAAATTTCTTCAACCAAGTATTTTATTATGACCTCTTGGATGGTTTCCAGTTTTTCATTATTCTGAACAATTTTACAATGAACATAATTTATTCATCATGCATAATACTTCGTGAATTTACAGGACTCTTTCACCAGGAAAAATTTTAGAGTTAAAATTTACTTCAAGAAATGCTGTTCCAACACAGACGCTGTAACCGTGCCTGTTCTCCCCAGTCATCCCCAACATGATTAATTCCTGAAAAAGCTCAGCCATTTTTACAAGGATAAAAGGACATCTCATTTTAGTTTTAGTCTGCACTCTTCCCACTACCTAAAAATTCTTTAAAATGAGTGGATTTGGCACCATGGGCTCACTTAGGATTTTTTAGAGTTTTATAACCTGAAAATTTTATTTCCACTTCAAATAATGTCTCCTTCAGACTACAGAAGAATAACTTTTAAAATGGATTTAAGGATGGTGTTTGCACACAGATGCTGGCTGCTCATTAAGACCTAATGCAGGGGCACCTGGGTGGCTCAGTCGTTAAGCCTCTGCCTTCGGCTTAGGTCATGATCCCAGGGTCCTGGGATTGAGCCCCGCATCGGGCTCCCTGCTCGGCGGGGAGCCTGCTTCTCCGTCTCCCACTCCCCCTGCTTGTGTTCTCTCTCTCACTGTCTCTCTCTGTGTCAAAAAAATAAATAAAATCTTAAAAGAAAAAAAGACCTAATGCAAAATCTGCAGCAAATCTGAAGGACCATGCAAATTATGACAATTCATCAATTAAAACAATACCTTTGATGGGGATCAGGTCTAACCAGCTGAAAACTTAGCAAAAAGAACACTTCTGTAACTTTGCTTTTAATTTAAAAACAAGAGATGACACAATGTGTCCACCAAATTATAAGTTAAGAGCAAATTGTAAGTTAAGTCTACAACAGGTAATTTTTAGTAATAAATTACTTTCCGTCAGTTTTCTCATGTTAAAATGCACAGTAAAATGAAATTCTCTGGATCTTCTTTTGGGGACTAAGGTGAGAGAAAACTCATCTGATTTAATGTAGGTGTGTATAATGGGAATTATTTACTCGTTCATTGTTTATGCATTGGTGGAACAGGAGAAAAACTGCAGAAAATAGTTCCTGGTCTTTCCATTCCTCATGTCTATTGCTTAACATGATTCTGAGCTCTACTTGGGTGGATAATGGTTTCTGTTGAGTAATGGTTAGATCTGTACAGTTGGATAATTTTCCAGGACTTAATGAACTGTTCGGCACATAGTTGTGACATTCAGTGCAGTATCCTGATGTTGACTCTATTTAGAATTGATTTCACATTGAAATGTGTCTCTCTATTTCTATTCAAAAATAACCCAGATGGAAAATGGATTGAAGCTGCATTTTTTTTTCTAGTGAGAAAATGGCTGTATCCTAGGCCCTGATATTATCTTTGATAACATTTCCTAATAAAATCAACATGAGGTTTTTTGTGGCGCTTTTTAATATATTAGCTGTGTTTGCCATTGAGGCAAAGTGAAAAATGATTGCGAACAAATGCCTCTTTAAGACAGTTTGAAAATTGTCAGTAAAGTAAAAGCACCTAAGAATATGCTTAGCCTCAAATGTATAAGATCAGCATAAAAAAGTTAAAATAAAACTCTAACGGTTCCTGAAGAGCAACACCCCCATTAATGAAAACCCTAGAGCTTTATTAAAGAAAAATTCAAAAAGAATTTGAATACATTGAAGCCTATACTTTGTTCAAGAGGATGACTCAACATTATAGATATGTTAATTCTTTTTATATTAATCTACAAATCTACTGTAATTTCAATAACAATAACAAAAAAAATGGAGAACATGAATAAATAATTCTAAAGTTCATGTGGAAGAGTGAATGTTTAAGAGTAGCCAAGATTATTCTGCCAAAGAATATTGATTTGGGAAGTGGGGTGGCAAGAAGCAGTAAATAAAGCACACAGACACAATGATTAAAGCGGTGTCACACTGGGATGCAAGTAAGCAGATTATAATACACCTGATGGAGAGACTAGAGATGAGTGAGGATATATAGCAATGCGGTGTATCATAAGGAGGCATTGCATGTTAAGCAAAGAGTACTGCACATCATTCAGTTCTGGATCAACTGGTAGGCTGTGTGGGGGAGGGGGAATGTTAGAGTCCCTACACCTCATTTCTTACATTAAAATAAATTGCAGATGTTAAATGTAAAAAGCAGTATCAAATAAGTACTAGAAGAAAATACAGTATTTGATCTTGGGTTGGGGAAACTATACTAAGCATGCAAGAAAAGGAGGCAAAAAGCCTGGATAGATTTGATTAATAAGATTTTGAGTTTCCCCCAAATACTCTAAATATGATTCAAAGGCAATTGACAAATCAGATTTGGAACCAGTGTGACAAAAGAATTAGCCTCGTAGATACTTAAATTACTTATAAATCATTCAAAGAAAGGGAAACATTCCAACAAAATGGACAAAAGACATGAATAGCCAGGTAATTTCTAAAAGAACAATTACAAGAACAATATGGCTAACGAACACATTTTTTTTGAACCCTCAAAAGTGCAAATTAATGAAATTCCATTTGAAATCCAACAAATTGGCAAAGATTAAATAAAATAATAGAACCCAGTGCTGGTAAAGACAGGAGGAATAAGCCCTTGAAAGCACTACTAGCAAGACAGCAAGAAGTCAGAGGGTAAAGGAAGCGGCACAACCGCCTTGGATTAGAAATTCCATAGTTAGGATTTAGCTAAGGAAACAATTAAGAAGGTAAAGAAGATGCTATCTACAAATATATCAACTTATTTATTTATTTTAAAGATTTTATTTTTAAGTAATCTCTACAGCCAACATGGGGCTTGAATTCTCAACCCCAAGATCAAGAGTCCGCTCCACTGGCTGAGCCAGCCAGGCATCCCCATATCCACTTTTTTACATCCATGAAATACCTGACTATCAGTGAGGTATTGGTTAAAGCAGTTATAGCATACTCACATGATGTAATACAATGCGGCCATTAAATGTTATAGAAGAATACTTAATGACACAAAACTATGTAACATTATTTAAATAATAAAGAACTTCCTAGGACTGCAAGCTCCTAATTATGTTTTAAAAAAGAAATACAGTATAGTAATATATATGTACTGACCAAAGGGGAATGATAGACAGCAAATGTTAAAGCTGCTAGCTCTGGGCAGTGGGATTACAGATGAATTTAATTTTCTTATTGCTTAACTGTATTTGCCAAATTTTCTACCACAAAAATAGGTTGTAATCAGAACCACCTACACCTTTATCATTATTATATATTTAGAAAGTTATAAAGGACATCTCTGACTGTACTGCATGTTTAAATGAAGATTACACAATGGGACTTAAAAATATGAAGGAGAATAAATGTGAAGATGCCACAGAACCAGAGCCAATGACCAGTGATAATTTCTTTGCCACTCCTGGCCTCCAGCAGTTGAACAAAAATGGTGCCGACTATATGAATTCTCCCTTGGCACCTACATTCTGCACTCCTGGTTTGGAAATTCCTTCTACAAAGAACAGTACAGCTTTGGGGTCCACAAATTATCCATTATCAAAAACAAATAGTTCATCAAATGATTTAGAAATGAAAGACTGTACATCATTAGTTTTAAATTCAGACAGGTGTTTTGAGAGTTTTGCGGATCCCTCTTCTCTTGTAATTTCTTCTTATGAGAATCTGTTGAGAACACCTACACCTCCAGAACTGACTATCATTCCAGAAGATATTCTCCAGATTTTATCAAACTACAACTCAAACCTAGCAACTCCAGTAGCAGTGAAAGCCGTGCCACCCAGCAAAGGGTTCCTCATTAAATACGAAGGACTGAACATCCGAGGTGTTGGCAACAAAGCAAATTGGTGAAGAAATTCTAGTGGATCCACCCATTGTAGAAACTGAACAGAAAGATGAAAGCAGAGCTGGACTTACTTTGTTATTCACATTGCCCGACATCTTCCCCATTTTTAAAAACCAAACCATATTAAAGACAAACATGGACACTGGTGTCATAATGTGGATTGTTTTTTTGTTTGTTTGTTTTAAGTGGGCTCCATGCCCAATGTGGGGCTTGAACTCATGACCCTGAGAACAAGAGCGGCCTGCTCTACTGACTGAGCCAGCCTGGCGCCCCTGTTATAATATGCTGTTTATTGAGATTTGATTTAGTTTAACCTCAGTCTTACAGTTTTCAAAGATCATTACTATTTCATTGATTTCACATTGACCCTGCCTAATCTGACAGAATGGCTGAGTAATATTAGGAAGCAGGGTGAATAATTTAAAATTTTTAAATGTTACTCAGGCAAGGCCACCCTGATCTTAAGGTGGCATTGCTGTCAGCTGGAGCTGGGCTTCTCCCCTGATTCTGGCTCTGCCCTGGTCCTGTCTCCTCTCACAACTGTCCCAGAGCCTTTCACACCATTTATTTCAGCAGTGCTTTTAAGACTGTTGTCTACAAATGGCAGCTTAAATAACTTGAGGAAAAGGGAGGAATCTGCAGGTCTGGGTAGCCGTACCACAGAAGGTCTCAGTTGGAAACAGGGACTCACCTGTCAGGCTGTGGGTTTTTCTTGTTTTTACTCCCTGCTTTTTACTTCATGTCAGTTTTATCCTCTCAGATCAGCTCTTTCCATCACATGGCTGATGATATCTCCAAGCGCCCTCTCCAGCTTGACCACCCAGCAGACCCTGAGCCTCCATCTGGAAGGTTCTGATGACTCTTACTGGGCCTGGTGCCCTTCTATGGATTGTCACCTGAGTGCGCAGGAGGCAGGAGACCCTTACCTCTCAAGCCTTCCGATAGCTTCAGGCTGCCCTGTCCATCGAGTCCAGGATTCTTCCCATTTAAGTATAAGCGGGAAGTAGTTCTAAGTTCATGCAAGTAATGTTGGTGACTCCAGATTACAGCCAAAGGGAAAATAAGGACCTAGCCTATTGCAAAGACCAATTAAAAATTTGCAAAGAAACAGTTTGCAAGTATCATGACAAGGCGCTTCAAAGGCTTTGGTTTGGGAAATTTGATGCAGTAAAGACTACCCTCTTTTGGGACACCTGGGTGGCTCAGTCGGTTAAGCATCTGCCTTCAGCTCAGGTCATGATCCCAGGGTTCTGGGATGGAGCCCCGCATTGGGCTCCTTGCTCAGCAGGGAGCCTGCTTCTCCCTCTGCCTGCTGTTCCCCCTGCCTGTGCTCTAACAAATGAATAAATAAAATCTTTAAAAAAAAAAAAAAAGCTCACTGCTTTAAAGAGAATACTTAAGTTCTCACAAAACCGAAAAGACTGGTTTACACAAAGAAATATTTGCTTCCTCATAGATGCTGCAGTAGCAATCAGTGGGCTGATTAACAGGGTACTGATTTTAATCTCTTCCCGCTAAACAAAACAAATTAACACTAGAAGCTAATTGAAATATCAATGGTTTGGAAAAAAAAGTCTTACTGGCAAAACAATTAGTAACAACGGCAACAAATACAGCCACAAGAATCGTGAGGAAGTACTGACAGTCAGATTTTGAGGGATGGATTTGCCGAGCTCCTGGGGCAGAGAGAGCAGAATGACCCCTCTCTGGAATGGAAGGAACTGAAGCTTATCTTGCTTCTCAAAAGCTGCAGCAGCCTGGGCGGCTAGATAGGAGGGAAATGGCGGCCAGCATTTGCAGGGAGTGGAGTACCCACGAGGCGCCTACCTGCCAGTGAACCCGTGTCCAAGCTCATTCACGCCAACAGGGTTAAAACAACAGTGCTGTGAAGCATTTTGTGCTGCTTCACCTCTCCCCAAATAGCTTAAAGCCTCGTCAGGACCGATTGCTGCATCTCACTGTGGAGGCCACAGGGAAAACCCATCCCTGGCGGATACAGCTCTAGAATCATGGACTGGGGGGCTCACTGCGAAGGCCGAGGCGTAGGACAGTGCTCGGGGTGTTCCATGGACCATGAGCAAAGTGACAGGATTGGGGCTAGATTCTAGAAGGATCACTCTGACCACTGAGACTAGATTACAGGGCCTGGGGTGGGGCCAGTGAGAGCCCAGCCCCGGAAAGTTCTCAGAAACATTAAGGGAATGAAGGACTCATTTAGGGCCCCCCAGCCCTTGCTGCTCCACCCAGTGTTCTCTCAGCTTGAGCAGAGATCAGTGTAGAACTCACATCTTCTTGGAGAAGATCAAGAATCTTTTGTGTCTGGGGCTGAAGTTTCCAAACTTCACCATCAGCAGTCATTGGCACCCTCCTTTAATACCTTCTCTTACATCCCTGTATTATTGGGACTATAATTTTAAAAAATGGACTCACTTTAAAAAACTTAAATAGGGGTGACTGAGTGGCTCAGTTGGTTAAGTGCACAACTCTTGGTTTTGGCTCAGGTTGTGATCTTGGGGTTGTGGGATCGAGCCCCCAGTCAGGCTCCACACCCAGCATGGAGTCTGCTTGAGATTTTCTCTCTCCTGCTCCCTCTGTCCCTCCCCCCACTCACACTCTCTTTAAAATCAATAAAATCTTAAAAACAAAAACACAGACACTAGCGGGGTTGACCTGGCCTGGCCCTAAATCAATGAGTAAATTTAAAATGCTATTTTTCTTGATTACACATAAAAATAATAAAAATGATTAAAACAGAAAATATGCCCCACGGAAAGTCATTTTGCACACTACTGGTGATTTGCATCCCATACTCTGGGAGACGCCGTTTTAGACAAAGAAGAACCTAGGGATGACGTGTGCTCAGGGTGGGAAACCACGCAGTGAAACCACGTGAGGGGGTCACAGCTCTGGGGCGCCCACCTGAAGCACTGCAGCCGAAGTCCCTGGGCGAAGCGGCCAGCCTGGTACTCCTCTCCATCCATCACTGAAGGGACCGTCTCCATGTCCTGCACAATGACAGCCACTTCACTGTCACGCTTTCCCAGCATGCTTCGGTCATTTATGTTGGCAGAGCCTGTAACAGGAAACAGCGACATGGAACAATCTTCTCGGCAAAGCACTGTCGGTTGCCCACCCCGCTCAATTCTTCCTTGCTAAGAAAACCTTAATTTTGTTCAGCTTATCAACAGATGCTGAGTTTTGGGAAGGGGAGGCCCCCCTAACCCAGACATACGTCTTGAGCAGTCTAAGCCAGCTATGGTAATTTTGTGACTTTTACCCATGACTGGCTTAGGAATGGGCAGTTGACATCATTGTAGCCAGTGTGACATGAAGAAAAGTCTGCTGGGGGCTTCTGAAAAAGTCTATCTCCTTATAAATAGACACCAGACTGGGATGCCGTCTCTTCCAGCCTTTTGATATTTTGGTTTAGATGTTGGATGAGGCCATGATTCCAGGAGCTGCTGCAGCCATTTTGTAACCACTAGGGGACAAGCAGACCAGCTGAAGACAGCAGAGCAGAAAAAAGAAAGACCCTGGGTCTTCAAGTCATTGAACTTGCCAACTTTCTTACCTGCTGGTATGTGAAATAATACATTTTCCTTATTGTTTCACATACTTTTAGCTGAATTTTCTATCTGGTGGCTCAAAGGATTCTAACTGATATAATCATTAAGCACACAAAGAAAAGACACACCGGTTCAATTTGGTCAGCTTTTAGACTTACTCTGCGGAGTCTAATGACTTAACCCACGGCCATATAATTATGAATGTCAAAACCCCAGAGTAGCTTCACAATCAAGAGTCCACTCTCAAATACGGATTAGCATTAGTGGCTTTGGTTTTTACATTCTCTTGCCTCACTTGTGTGGCATGCCAACAGCTTCTGTATCAACTTCCTTCCATTCTATTTTTAAATCCAAACGAGCTGAGAATGTTGACTTTCACATGTGAAGGGCAAGTATTTTAATATTAGTTCAACCTGTGTTTTCTCCACTCTGCTGTGTATTCAGAAACCTCAGCACGTTTTTCTGCATTCATTTTTTGAATTCATGCTTTTGGATTCATGCCTTTGAATCCTTGAGGTGTCCTACGAACTACAGAAGGAACCCGGCTCTTTTTTCTTCCTCTTCCCCTAGTCACACATTCCACTGCTTTGGCAGAAGGGTTGGACTGAACAGGAGCAAGAGGTGACCCTCTGGGATGGAGACAGTCAGGTTGTAAGGTGATAGTACAGCCCTGCCCTGAACCCAAATGGCAGCCTGTTGTACATGAGAAAAAGCTGGCCCTTCCTAAGGAGAGTTTACTGCCATCTGCCGCAATCCTGTCCTGTACTTTACTTAATACGCAAATCTATGCTAACTGTGGATGTGAGTGGTGCCCCACAGTGGCCCTGGGTGAAAGAGAAAGGATGGAGCACCTCACAGAAATCCGGGAGCTCTACCGGAGCTCTTTGTAAGGTGGGAACGATTGACACACTTTGTTTTGTTAGCAACTAATCGTCTTTTACACATGCACTTATATTTTGATGATGCTATAAAATTTGCAGCCGTAACTTTGGGCTTCACAGTTGGCCCAGCACTCATTTGGACAAAGTCATTTAATCTTTCTCACCTTTAATTTGATCTTTTATAAATTGAGATCATAATATAGATCTTTTTCTTTTAAAGAAGGGTTTTTTTTTTTTAAGATTTTTCTTATTTGACAGAGGAAGAGAGAGAGAGCATACACAAGCAGGGGGAGTGGCAGATGCAGACTCCCCACTGAGCAGGGAGCCCGACATGGGGCTCGATCCCAGGACCCTGAGATCATGACCTGAGCTGAAGGCAGACACTTAACCGACTGAGCCACCCAGGCACCCCCATAATATAGATCTTGTAGGGTTCTTGTGAGAAGTAAGATCATGTGGAAGAACTTACTAATTTATAAACTGCTCTACAGTGTTAAATATTATTGGCATTACTATCAGATACTCTGTTAAGGCTACAACATCTAGAGGACACTGCCATAGGAAGGGGCAATTTACTGGCATGTAGCATTTGTTTGAGACCAGCCTTCTCTCTGGGTTCATCACATCCCGCCCCGCCAGGTGTGTGAGCCAGAGGAGGAGAGGAACAGAGTGCCCACAGTGCTACTGCGGGCGTGCACTACCTCGGGGCCTCCAGAGGCTTCTCTCGGGCTGGGGGTGCTGGGCTCCGTGGACATTGCTGCTCTTCACTGTCAGGAAAACTGGGGCATGAGGCCCCAGGAAAGTCTCCTCCATACACACACACACACACACACACACACACACGTTCACACCCGTCCCTCAGTCTCCCTCCTCCCACTACGGTGGGCTCCACATCCCAAAGGAAGGAATACATTCCTGGCATTCTGAGCTGGAGTTCTTAGACTGTGGTCCTTGTACATCAGCAGCCCATCTGGAGTTACCCAGAGCACTGAATCTCAACCGTGTAGGATAAGTGAGTTGGCTACTATTTAACAGGAATGAGAAGAAAAGGATGAGGGGATTTTAGATGGACTTAATAAATGAGATGCTGAAAATGAGATACTGGTGTAATGTTACCTCCATTGTTACTGTTAAATGGTCCCATATTCTGAAAATCAAATTCAGAACAGCAGATATATTATTATCCCATTTCTATATAACATATGAGGAAAAAGAGAAAGGGCTCTAGAAAGATTCACACTGAACTGTTAAGAGTGGTGGGTTCTTTCTAGCAAAGAGGGATTTTTGACCTTTTATTCAGTATGTGTCCTTAGAGTTTGAATTGTTTGCAACAAATATGCTTTGTATTCTATGTGTTACTTTTTATGATAACTGCAATCCCTTGTTTTTATTAGGACATTGCCCCGATAATTTAAAACCACTTAATTTTTAGGGGTGCCTGGGTGGCTCAGTCGGTTAAGCGTCTGCCTTCCGCTCAGGTCGTGATCCCAGGGTGTTGGGATGGAGCCCCTCATCGTGCTCCCTGCTCAGCAGGAGGTCTGCTTCTCCCTCTCTAATAAATAAGATCTTTTAAAAAAAGAAATAAAACCACTTAATTTTTAGATTTTCTAAGTCTGCTTTTAGGGAACATTTTAAACATTGTGAGATATAGCAAAATACAAAAGAATATATGAAAACATATATGTACAATTTAGTCAATAATAAAATAAATATCACTGAATTTATTCACCCAAGCTGAAAAGCAGAACATTACCACATCTCAGAAACCCTCAGGTGTCTTCCCATGCAGGCCTTTCCCCATCACGAGAGAGATTTTATATAGAATTTTGTGTTCATCATGCTCTGCATGTTTTCCTAGTCAAAGAAATCGTTTGCTTTTGACTTGTCTTTAAATTGCATAAATGGACCCATCTAGTAGATAATCTTCTGAGATTTGCTTCTTTCATTCAATAGTGTATCTTCGGGATTTATCTGTGTCTGATCGCAATGCATTATTTTCCTCAAATGAGCACAGCAGGGTTTATTCATTCTAAATCTGTTGGTGGATGTTTGGGTTGTTTCTAGTGTTGTCTATGATGCACACTTATGCTCTCCATATGTTTCCTGGTGTGCATATGTGGGACTCTGCCTGGGCTCTGTCCATAGGAGTGGAGTCCCGGGTGCTCCTTGGCCTCGTCAATACCTGGATTGTCCAACTTTTACATTTTTGCCAATTGGTATTTTGAAAAACTGTTGCCTCATTAGATTAATGAGGATGAATATCTTTGAAATGTTTATGGGCCTCAGGTATGTCCTCTTTGCTGACATTCCTACACAATTCCTTTGCCCCTTTTCCTTCGGATGGTGTCTTTGTTTCTTGGTTTATAGTAGTTTTTTATAGGTTCTGAATATTAAGTGTGTTGCAAATATCCTGTTTTCAGCTTATGGTTTATCTTTTTATTCTCTTTATAGTGCTTTTTAATGAATGGGTTCTGAATTTTAATGCAGTTGCATTTATCTGTCTTTTCCCTTTTGGTTTGTGTTTTTTAAAAAATGTGACTCTTTCTGGGGTAGGCAGAATAACGGCCCCCAAAGATGACCACGTCCTAATCCCCAAAGCCTGTGAATATGTTATGTTAGACGGCAAAGGGGAGTGAAGGTTGCTAACCAGCTGGCCTCAAAACAGGGTGATTGGCCTGGATCCAGGTGGGCCCAATACAATCAAAGAGTCTTTAAAAGTGAAGGGGATTCAGAGGGAGATGTGGTTACAGAAGTATGGTTGGGACTTTTGGGGACCTTCAAAGAGATTCAAAGATGCTTTCAAAGATGGGGAAAGGGGGCCCTGAGCCAAGGGATGCTGACAGACAGGCTCTGGCGCTGGAAAAGGCAAGGAATTGGATTCTCTCTGGAAGCCCCCAGGAAGGAACGTGGTCCTGCTGACCCCCTGGTTTTAGCCCAGGGAGACCCACGTTGGATTTCTAACCTACAGAACTGCTGGATAATAAATTTGTTTGGTTTAAGCCACTAAGTTTGTGGCCGTTTGTCACAGCGGCTACAGACAACGAACACACCAACTCTACCTTGCTTCAGCTTGGTTGTTTTTAAGGAAAACGGACTCTCCTATTGAGCCCAAATGGGCTACTTAGTGCTTTCTACCCACTGGTGTTCCCTGTACCTCCAGTTCAGAAGTTCTCAGCTCAGACTGCATGTGAGCAGCACCCAGGAGGCTCTTTAAAAACATACTGGTGCCGAAAACAAAAACAAAAACACCTTGATGCCTGGGCCCCAAACTGGACCGATTAGTCAGAATCTCTGGAAGTAGGAACCAGACATTAGTATTTTTCCCCCAGTACCACTCCATCCCTTTATCCATTAATGCATCTTTTATGGGGGAATCTATTTTTTTTAATATTTTTTTTAAAGATTTTATTTATTTATTTGAGACAGAATGAGAGAGAGAGAGAGTACATGAGAGGGGGCAGGGTCAGAGGGAGAAGCAGGCTCCCCGCCGAGCAGGGAGCCCGATGCGGGACTCGATCCAGGGACTCCAGGATCATGACCTGAGCCGAAGGCAGTTGCTTAACCAACTGAGCCACCCAGGCGCCCCTATTTTTTTAATATTTATTTTATTTGCAAAAGAGAGCCTGTGCGTGAGAAGGGGGGAAGGGCAGAGGGAGCGTGAAAGAGAGAATCTCAAGCAGACTCCCTGCTGAGTGGGGAGCTCGACTTGGAGCTTGATCCCAGGACCGTGAGACCATGACCTGAGCCAAAATCAAGAGTCAGACGCTTAAGAGACTGAGCCACCCAGGCACCCCTTGGGGGGATCTATTTTAAAGTAAATTGCAGACTTGAATAAAACTCCTCCTAAATGATATACATATATTTAAAGCTCCCCAGACAACTCTAATGCAGCCAGGGTTGAGATCCATGGGATTAGGTCAAGGGTAAGCCCTTTCTCCTGGGGCAGCCCTTCAACTACAGACTTTGATCAGCCACTCCCAAGCCTGTCCTTTAAGCACTGATACTCATTTCTTCTACATAGCTTCCCACCTACCAATCTCATTGATTGCCTCTGGACCTTCTTACCCTGCTCAGCAATACCCACCCAATGTTTCTGGTGTTAAATGGAAAGAATACCTGCCTTCCCTGTAGCCCTTGAGCTCTGTAGGACAGAGGCACTGTTTGATTCCATTTTCATATTCTCCCCTTTGTGCTTTTTAGTGGATTAGTGAACACTGAAAAAAACTGTTTCACTTCGTCAATAGGATAGGCTCAAAGTCTATTTAAGGAGAGCCTTATTTTGTTTAGGAAAGCAAACAAAATGTTAGTTTGGTTAAGTGCCAATATTAAGATGGAATAGAAAGTGGACTTAGTCACAGACCAGTCGGACCAGCAGGGGCACTCAGGGCAAGAGATAATTAAAGCTCCACACAAAAGAGATCTTTAGTGTGAGAAAGCAGGTATTTCCTTGTGAGGAGAAAGGGAGAATAAACAATCAGTTGTTTTTCTTTTGTTAATTATTCAATAATTCTGGCATATATTTGCCATGTTAGAAAATTTAACCACAGGTTACTTTAACCTCTTTGAACAGCTGTAAAATATTTTCAACCTAACTTCTCAAACTCCTCTCTGAGAATTTGAAATATTGTTCTCAGTGTTATGAATTTGAGCAGGGCTGATGTGTGAGAGCAGCAACAAACCTGCTTCTCTTAGAGTTTCCCCTGAGATACAAAAAACAAAATTATCTTTGGATCTTTTCCATGGGGAAATCTGTTTTGTCCATGGGGAAGGAGAAAAAGAAATCCAGCCCCTAAAGACTAGCAAGTAAAACCTCTTCATACTCTCCAGGCCACTTCTTTGGTTTCAAGAAAATGGATAAGAATTATGTACAAGATTGATCAATTATTGCTAGCCTAAATAAATTGTAGCCTTTGTGAGTTCAGAGAGCTTTCTAGAAAATAAGTCAATTAAAAAACTCAACTTATTTAATCATTAGCTCTGTTACTGCAAACTGCTTTGCATTTATACTTAATTAAAGGAAAGCCAAAATGACCTTTAAAAGGAAAATATTTATATCTGTCAATATTTACTTCAAGATTCTGAAATCTTGCTGAAGAAATCAACTAAATTTTATTTGGCTTTGTTTGTTTTTCCATTTCAGCAAACATCGCATCATCATCATGCCAAACTTAGTATGAAAATTTTCTGAGATTGGCTTCTGGAGAGCAAGGCCAGGGTAGCTTGGGGGAAATTAGAGAAACTTTGCTTACTGGGGGACTAGAAGAGTAAATAAATCCCTAAAGAACTCTGACCCCTATAGAGCAAGAGATAGAAGACTCAGATATTTTTCTAAATGCCCTATGTAAGTATTAAAAGAGAGAGAGAGTGTGTGTGCGTGTGTGTGTGTGTGTGCATACATATATATGTATCACCACACTGTGGCCTATACATTTTCTGGCTTCAGAATTGCTTTTTCTTTCTTTTCAAATCATGTTCCAGATAAGACAATCTCATTACTCCTAGATATGAGATTTTTTTTTCCTTTGCTCAGTGGAGGATAGAGATGGAAACGGCATATTTACTGCCAAAGAAATTTCAAAACACTCTACAACATTTAGTTTCTCATAGAATAGGGAAGATAAGGAAGTATCTAATTATAGTTGAGAAACTACACTTTATTTTTTCTGGGAATTTATTTTTTTAAGTTTCTATTTAAATTCCAGTTAGTTAACATGCAGTGTAATATTAGTTTCAGGTGTACAATATAGTGATTCCACACTTCCAAATAACACCCAGTGCTCATCACAACAGGGGCCCTCCTTAATCCCCATCACCTATTTCATTCATCCCCCCACCCACCTTGTTTACTATGGGTAAGCATCTGTTTCTTGGTCTCTCTCTCTCTCCCTTTTGCTTGTTTTGTTTCTTAAATTCCATATACGAATGAAGTCATGTGGTATTTGTGGTATTTGTGGTATTTGTCTTTCTCTGACTGACTTATTTCATTTAGCATAATATACTCTAGCTCCATCCATGGCATTGCAAATGGCAAGACTTCATTCTTTTTTATAGCTGAGTAATATTCCATTGTATACATACACAATCTTCTTTATTGTTCATCAGACAATAGACACATGGGCTGCTCATTTTCTCTCCCCATGTCTCCCCCTCCAGCCCCTGAAACCTAGGTACTTCAATTTTAAAAAAGGGGGTAATAAAGAATTAATGAGAACAGGCTGATTACTGCTCTGCTGGGCTAAACCACGGCTCTCTGGCTACTGTAATTTGCACAGTGGCCATTTAATTGCTCTGTGCCTCTGTTTCTTCACAGATAAAAACAGGGATTAGAAAGGACATAAATGGAAAAGACTGCTTCAGAAATGTTTTAGATGTCATGTTACAGTCCCTCTCAACTGTAAAGGAATCTTGGGAGGAAGAAAAAGAAGGATTTTTGCATGAAGTACATCAACTAGCAAGCAACCCATTTCTAGACCATGTACTTACCGATAATAACAGTGTTGTCATCAGCAATTAGCAACTTGCTGTGGACATAGATGAGCTCAGTGACTAGGTTTCCTTCAAGCTCTGCATGTGTTCTAAGGCCACAGAATGAGATGTAATTTATCCACTGATTGCCAACTATAAAGTAAAAAAGAAAGTACTAACATGAATATGACAGAGTTCATTAAAGGCACATTAAATTTTATTGCTTTTCAAAACAAATATACTACTTAAACAGGTGGTTAAGAATAGATTGTATAGTGTGTGTGTGTGTGTGTGTGTGTGATTTCAGAACTCACCCAGGGTCAATTTTTGCTATCAGAAGAGTCTTTTACTATTAATCTGGATGAATATACATTTTTATTTTTTATTTTTTTTAAAGATTCTATTTATTTATTTGATAGAGACAGATAGGGACAGAGATAGCAAGAAAGAGCACAAGCAGGGGAAGAGGCAAAGGGAGAGGGAGAAGCAGGCTCCCTGTGGAGTAGGGAACCTGACACGGGGCTTGATCCCAGGACCCTGAGATCATGACCTGAGCCGAAGGCAGCCACTTAACAACTGAGCTACCCAGGCGCCCCTGAATATACATTTTTAAAAAAACATACTGGAGTGCTTTCCATGAATTACCTTTCTCCAAGGCAATCCAAAAATATTTTTAATGATTTGGCGAGTAACTGTTGAAGAGTGATGATTAAAGCAGAGCCAGAGTAGATAACCCAAGACTTCAGTGTGACATTTGCATCTATCTTGGTTGACACCCACTGCAGTTTAAATCAGATGCAAAAATAATGCCCAAACTATTTGTTATATACATACTGTATCATATTCAACGCAGAGCAGCAGTTAAATTTTATAGACTTTGGATAAATAAAAATGTTGGCGATTAAATAACACCCCTTCTACATCAGTAACATTAGGAAATGGAAGAATCCTAACTACATTTGACTTTGGAGAATCTTCCTCAGAGCAAGTGGTACCAGGTTTGTACTTTAAAACGCTGCCCCATCATCATGTGAGGACCATTCATGTGATAAGAAGAAATGAATTCCATACCAAGCCAACCCATAACCATTATCCTGGCATGAATGTTAGTCACACAATTTTATGGTCTCTCTCCCACATAGTGGTTGTCCTGGATAAGGAAAGTCTTATACTAAGAATAAATGGAGTGGAACCAAACCATCATGAGTTCTAATAGAAAAAGAATATAAATTTTTTTTCTTTAAGAGAATCTGAAGCATACTAATAGAAACAATGGCAGTTCATGTTCTGTTTACTGAAGTTTCCATGTATTACTGATGCTTTCTATTATTCTGTTGATGTTATTCAGTATGTCTATTAAATCTGGATATCTTGGAAAGAAATTAATTCATAGGTTAAATATAGAGATTCCTCCATTTACAGGTAAACTTTCCCTTATATATGTAAATAATATTGTAGCTGTTTGCCAAGAGTTGATGTGTTGATGTACTAGTACATCATGTGTAAGAGATATATTTCTAAAAAGTTTCATGTAAATAAGATTTTTGTAAGTCAATTTCTTCCCCATTGTTAATGTTATATTGGAAAGATGCTTCATCTAAAGCATCAGCTTCTCTTTAAATGTTCTCTGATCTAGGAGAAAGAGGTATTTCCTCTTTTAAGTCCATCATACCCATAAAATTCCTGGAAAATATTTCTAACAAAATATCTAATATATTACTTTACAAACATTCACATTTAATTCTCCATTTCTCCTACCGTTACAGAGGTCTTATACATTTTTGTATCCCCATCCTTGCATAGTGCTAAAAGACGCTGAATAAATGAGTGAATTGATGAATGGATAGTCAGGTGACAGCTATTATTTTAGCTTTTGGTTTTTTCTGTACCATCTGTTTTTCTGCAGCTGGCTCCTGATCTAAAATTTCAAGATAAAGCAGATTTTTAAAGGCATCATGGAGCACATTCTTTGCTAAAGTACATAATTTTTTGCAGTCACTTCCCATAAAAAATCCACATTGAACAATATGGTAGCCCAATGGTTCTCAGTGTGCATAAGGACTGCCCCTGCAAGGGCCTGAGAGAAGTAAAATCTGGAAACCCTCCCCAGAGGTTCTGATTCAGTAGGAATCCATAATTCATAAGTTCCCTAGGGGATATCATTCTTTGAACAACACTGTTGCAGAGCTTTGGTATTTATAGTTTTAAGATTAGTGGCATACTTTCAGGAAATAATACACCATGATAAAGTGAGATGTGTTCCAGTGGCGCAAGTCTGCTCAATATGAGGACATCCATTAATATAAAACATGATATTGATCAATCTAGGGAGAAAAATCATAGGATTATTATAACAGATGCTGAAAAGTTTTTGACACAATTCAGCACCCATCCTGGATAAAAACAATGAAGAAAGAAGAAAATGATGAATACTTTCTTAACATGCTTAAAAATATATAATATATACATTAAACATGTATAATACGTCTGTGCGTGTAGAATATCTTCAATACTGCGTAACATTGCCTTGGAGGTATCAGCCAATACATTTAAACAAGAAAAATCACATAAGGAAAACCAGCTCCATTGCCAGATATGATAGTATGCTTGGGGAATCAATGATAAAACTATCTCAAATGGTAAAAGAATTAAACATGATAACAGGATATCAATTAACATATAGAAGTCAATAGCCTTCATACAAACAATAACCATTTAGAGGATAAAATCAGACAAAATGTTGCTTACAATGGCAGCAAAAAAGATAAAACATAAAGACAATAAACTTATCAACCGATGTGCAAAATCTTTATGAAGAAAAAATTAAAACGCTATCAAAAGACACAAGAATAGACTTGAACAAATGAAAAGACATTCCTTGTTCTGGGATAGAACAATTCAACATCAAAAAGATGCCAACTCTCTCCATGTTAATTTATAAATTTAATATAATCTCAGTAGAAATACCAACATGTTTTTATGGAGTTAGAAAACTTGACAAAGAATGTCTATAAAAAAAAAATTGGGAAAGAAAAGCACTGAGGGGGCATTAGCCCTATTGCATATGAACACACACTATAAAGGCTGTATAATTAGAACAGTGCTGCACATAAACAGACAGCTAAACCACTGAATGGAACAGAAAGTTAACAAAGAGACCCAAGAACATACAAAAATTTTGCATATGATAAAAGTGGCATCTCAAATGTCAACGACTTTTGCATAAAGGCCTAGAGCTTTTAGATTTTTTTTTTTAAAGATTTTATTTATTTGACAGAGAGAGACATAGGGAGAGAGGGAACACAAGCAGGGGGAGTGGGAGATGAAGAAGCAGGCTCCCCGCTGAGCAGGGAGCCCGATGTGGGGCTCGATCCCAGAACCCTGGGATCATGACCTGAGCTGAAGGCAGACACTTAACAACTGAGCCACCCAGGCGCCCCAAGGCCTAGGGCTTTTAAATAAAAGGTGCTGGTATCATTGCATAGCTATTAGAAAAAGAAAAATTACCATGCATACCTCATACCAATCACAAGAATAAACTCCAAATGGACCAGAGATCAAAATGCAAGCATATGAAACGACACATGTGTTAGAAGAAAAGAGTAAATTCTTTATTATATAAACCGAGTGTAAGGAAGGCTTTAACTATCTATAGGCAATAAAAGAAAAATATCAATAACTTTGCCTAGATTTTAAAACAACACATGACCTAAAACACCACAAGCAAAAAAAAAAAAAGAGAGAGGGACAAATGACAAAGTGGGAGAAAGTATTTGCAGTGTACGACACAGATAAAGAGCTTAGAGTCCAAACCTATGAAGAAGTCTCAAAATCTTGATACAAAGAATGGGCAAAAGACATAAACGGACAATTCACATACACGAAAAGATATTTGAATGATATTCTTCCTCACTCATAATACAAATGCAAAACTACGCTGAGAAACCATTTCTTACCTATGATATCAGCAAAAAAATAACACATTCTGTCAGGGAGACTGGGTTAAAGCAGGCTCTCTCATACATTGGTGGTGAGAAACAAATTGGTACAAATTTTTGGGCGGGGAGTTTGGCAATATCTATGTATCTATTACAAAAGAATGATAAAGCAAAGAAGATAAAAGGTTAACATTTGGGAACTCAGGATGAAGGTGTATGGCTGTTCTAGAATCCCTTCTATAAGTCTGAAATTATTATTATTTTTTTAAGATTTATTTATTTATTTGAGAGAGAGAGAGTGAACATGAGTGCCGGGGGGGAGGGGGGAGGGCAGAGGGAGAGAATCTTGAGCAGACTCCCTGATGAGTGCAGAGCCCGACTCGGGGGGCTCGATCCCACAACCCTGAGATCATGACATGAACCGAAATCAAGAGCCAGATACTTAAGCAACTGAGCCACCCAGGTACCCCAAGTCTGAAATTATTTTAAAATAATTTTTAAAAAAAGATTAGTGATGCTGACTAGCTTAGGAGCCTGAAGCTTTAAGACATGTAATAATATGTAACTTTCTAAGGCACAGATTTGTACCATTCCCTAGCAAGGCTGGAGAATATCGACAACATATCAACTAGCTGGATAGCTTCATAGCCCACCATCCATACCTACTTCCCATCCATCCTTGCCTTTGAAATAACTCCTATGAAGTGATAAAAAAAAAAAAAACAAAAAACAAACAAACAACAAAAAACTTTGTTTCTTTGTGAAAAATGCCCCTCACAGAAGAAGAAAGCTAAAGGTTGGTACCAATAACAGAACCCAAAAGGAAAGATCTGGTACCAATAACAGAACCCAAAAGGAAAGATCTGGGTCCTAGCCAGAAAGTGGACATTTTGGATTAAAGCATAGCTGTTAGAGTGCAGTGGGGGTACCCATCCAAGATGTGAATGATTCCACCAGAAAAGAAGAAAAAGCAACCTGAGAAGCTATTTCGGCCAGTACTATATTCCGTGAAGAAAACTGGCTCAACAGCTAATAGATACAAAGTTGGAGATGTGAACTTGAGGTGTGAGGATATACTGAGCAAACAAGTGCCTTCTGAAGAAAGTATGAGAAAACCAGGAGCATGCAGAGGAGTGATAAAGAGCCATTACTGGAAAAGCATCAGGTGGTTTCCAAATATTATGTCATGGAAGTATCTGAGAATCTGGAGGTGTATAAAGGCCCCTAGGACATATCTGTTAGGAACACAGGTGCATATATACCTCAAAAGATGGGAAATCAATACAAAAGACTCTTGATATTTACAAGGAAGTTTCGTGAAAAGACTTCCAAGAGTTGTTACAGGCTTTTGTTACTGAAAAAGTTGTAGCGCTTCGTATAGGTACATTTCTACAACCTGATTGAAAACCTCTAGACCTTGTGTTAAACTATAATCAATTGGCTGCTGAAGTGCCATAATTCACAAAAGTTATAAAAATGAGAAAGATATGCTTTAAATTAAACCCTAAATCCCTAAAGATTGGTGTGCATGATAATTGTAGTCTACTAATACCTGCTGGTTTTCTTTTCAGGAATTGTAACATATTCATAGCAGAAGTTTTGTTATTTCTAAAGAATTTAAATAGTAGAGAACTACAGTTCTCTATCCAATTAGAGATTAGCTATTTCATGTATTTAAAACCCACTACACATTTACAAAAACAAAACCAACAATATAACATTGTACCTCAGAAAGGGGCATTATGTAATTAATCTGTTCTTTACGTTTAGAGTATGAACATTTTTCCCACTGAGATGCCTGATTTTGACTTGTTCCCAGGGAGCTTGGAAATCTTTTCATAAGAGGGCTTAACATTGAAATTACTTCTTGTGTTAAAATCCAATTTTTCCCCTGAATAGGCAAAGATAGGCAAAGGGTCCAGAGCCAAAGGAATGCTTTATAATAAGCTCAGGCATTTTTATGGTTGAGAGAATAAATAGGTTTGTTCTGACTTTTTGTTCTCCTAGAACCTCACCTTTGCATTTTTGCTAGTCCCTGTCACTAGTGAATGGCTTTCCCGATTTTGTTTTTGTCAATACTTCATTCATTATCATCTTCATTTTAAGTCATTAGAAACAGAGACAGTGATAATGCTCTGGTAAATCTTCTCTGTCCTAGATGAAATTAGATACAACTTTTGAAAGTATTTATTATGGGTGATGTACATATCTCATGTCTACAGTTGTTTCTAGAGAGTTGACTGAGCAGCCCATTAGTGAAAAATTATTGAACATCCAACACACACACACGCACAGTATATATTTTAAATTATCATGTACTAAAAGCTTAATTTTTTTTGAAAGCTTCCAAATCATTTATAAATCCATATACCATACAATTCACTCCTTTAAAATGTACAACTCAGTGGGGTTTTTTTAGTACATTCACAAAGCTGTGCGATCATCACAACCATCTAATTTTAAGACATTGGTATTACACCAAAAAGAAATGCCATGCCCATTAGGAGTCACTCCCCATTCCACTCTATCCAGACCCTAGCAATGACTAACTAATTGTCCTGACTCTACAGATTTACCTATTAAAAACATTTCATAAAAATGGAATTATATAATATGTGACCTTTTGTGTCTGGCTTCTTTTTATTTACCATGATATTTGCAAGGTTCACCCACGTTGTAGCATGTATCAGTATATTTCTTTTTATATATAAGTAATATTCCATTGTATGGATATAAACATTTTGTTTCTACATTCATCAGTTAATGGATACTTGGGCTGTTTCAAGTTTTCCACTATTATGAATAATGCTGCTATAAACATTCACGTGCAAGTTTTTGTGTGGATATAGGTTTTCCAATTCTCTTCGGTATACACTATGGAGCAGAATTGCTGGGTTACATGGTAACTCTACGTTTAATTTATAAGGATCTACCAATTGCTTCCCAAAGAGGCTGTACCATTTTTTTAGAGTTTTTATTTAAATTCCAGTTAGTTAGCATACAGTGTAATATTAGTTTCGGGTGTCCAAGATAGTGCTTCAACACTTCCATACAACACCCAGTGCTCATCACTCTTAATCCTCATCACCTATTTCCCCCACCCCCCACCCACCTTCCCTCTGGTAACCATCAGTTTGTTCTCTGGCTTCCTGGTTTAACTCTCTCTCTCTTTTTTCCTTTTGCTCATTTGTTTTGTTTCTTAAATTCCACATGAGTGAAATCATATGGTATTTGTCTTTCTCTGAGTTATTTTGCTTAGCATCATACTCTCTAGGTCCATCCATATCATCACAAATGGCAAGATTTCATTATTTTTTATGCCTGAGTAATACTCCATTGTGTATGCATGTGTGTGTGTGTGTGTGTGTGTATACACAGCACATTTTCTTTATCCATTCATCAGTTGATGGGCAGTTGGGCTCTTTCCATAAGTTGGCTATTGTAGTAATGTTGCTATAAACATCAGGGTGCATGTATCTCTTTGAATTGGTATTCTTGTATTCTTTGGGTAAATACATAGTAATGAAATTGCTGGATCTATTTTTTAACTTTCTGAAGAACCTCTATATTCCTTTCTAGATTGGATGTACCAGTTTGCATTCCCAAACAGAGCAAGAGGGTTCTCTTTCTTCCACATCCTCACCAACATCTGCTGTTTCTTGTGTTGTTGGTTTTAGCCATTCTAACAGGTGTAATGTGATACCTCATTGTGGTTTGACTTATATTTATATTATTAGATTCAGTTTAGTAATATTTCACTGAGGTATTTTGTGTAAGGGATACTGGTCTGTAGCTTTCTTATAATGACTTTGATTTTGATATCAAGATAATATTGATCTCATAGAATGGGCTGGGAAGTATTCTTTCTCCCTTATTTTTTCGGGGGGGCGGGGGAAGTTTGTGAAGAATTGGTGTTCTTTTGTGGATGGTAGAATTCATCCACAAAGCCATCTGAGCCTGGGCTTTTCTTTGTAGGAAGACTCTTGATTACTCAGTTCCTTTGCTTATTATAAATCTACTCAAGAGTTTTAGTTTCTTCTCAAGTCAGTTTTGGTAGTTTGTCTTTCTAGGAATTTATCCATCTTATCTAGGTTAACTAATTTGTTGACGTATAACTGTTTGTAGTGTTCTTTTAAACTCCTTTTTTTTTTTGTAACTTGAGTTTCTGTTTTTTTACTTGGTCAGTCTAGTGAAAGGTTTGCCAGTTTTGTTAATCTTTGCAAAAAATCAATGTTTGGTTTCATAATTTTATTGTTTTTCCATTCTCTACTTATGTCCCTTCTGATCTATATTATTTCCTTCATTCTGCTATCTTTGAGTTTAATTTGTTCTTCTTTTTCCAGTTTCTTAGGGTGTAGGGTTTGGTTATTGATTTGAGATCTTTCTTCTTTAATATAGATATGTGTATAGCTATAAATTTCTCTCTAAGCATTGCTTTAGAGTGTCTCCCACATTTTGATATGTTGTCTCCATTTTCATTCATATCAAAATATTTTCTAATATCCCTGTTTCTTCTTCAATTTTTTGGTTATTCCATCTATTGTGAATTTCTAAAATTTCTTTTTGTTATTAATGTATAATTTCATTCTACTGTGGCCAGAGAACACACTTTGTATGATCTCAATCCTTTTAAATTCATTGTCACTTGTTTTATGGCCTATTTGGTCTATCCTGGGGAATGTTTCATGTGTACTTGAGAATGTATATTCTGTTGTTATTAAGTGGAGTCTCCTATAGATGTAGGCTATGTCTAGTTGATTTATAGTCTTTTTTTTTAAGATTTTATTTATTTATTTTGACAGAGAGAGACAGCGAGAGAGGGAACACAAGCAGCGGGGAGTGGGAGAGGGAGAAGCAAGCTTCCCACTGAGCAGAGAGCCCGACGTGGGGCTTGATCCCAGGACCCTGGGATCACGACCCGAGTCGAAGGCAGATGCTTAATGACTGAGCCACCCAGGTGCCCCTAGTTGATTTATGCTCTTAGTCTTCAGTTTCAGTGCTGATCCTCGGTCTAACTATTCTATACAATATTGAACATGGGGTACTGAAGACACCAACTATTATTTCTAAATTGTCTATTTCTCACTTCAATTCTGTCAGTTTTTGCTTCATGTACTTTGGGCTCTCTTTTAGTTGTATATGTTTATAATTCTTGTATTTTCTTGATGGATTGACCATAGTATCCTCTCATTACATTACATAGTATCCTCTCATAAAAGTTTTTGTCTTAAGATCTATTTTGTCTGGTATTGTTATAGCTACTCTAGCTATTTTTTTGGTTACTGTTTGCATAGAATGTATTTTACCATCCTTCTACTTTCAAACTATTTGTATCTTGAATCTAGAGTCTCTGGTAGATAGCATATAGTTAGGTCATTTAAAAAAAAACATTCCAGGGTTGCTTGGGTGGCTCAGTCAGTTAAGCGTCCAACTCTTGATCTCAGCTCAGGGCTTGGTCTCAGGGTAGTGAGTTCAAGCCCTGTGTTGGGCTCCACACTCGGTGTGGAGCCTACTTAAAAACAAACAAACAAACAAAAAACACTCCATTCTGTTCATCTCTGTATTTAATTGGAGCGCTTAATCCATTTTATATCTGGAAGGAGTTATTACTGCCATTTTGTTATTTGTTTTCCACATGTGTCATATCTATTTTGTTCCTCAATTACTCCATATCTGCCATTTTTTATGTTACATAGGTATTTTCTAGTGTAACATTTTAATTCCTTTGTTGTTTCTTTTACTATATATATATATAAATATATATATTTAACAAACATGTTTACTTTATTTTTTAAATTTTATTTTATTATGTTATGTTAATCACCATACATCATTAGTTTTTGATGTAGTGTTTCGTGATTCATTGTTTGCGTATAACACTCAGTGCTCCATTCAATACGTGCCCTCTTTAATACCCATCACCAGGCTAACCCGTTCCCCCACACCCCTCCCTTCTAGAACCCTCAGTTTGTTTCTCAGAGTCCATAGTCTCTCATGGTTTGTCTCCCCCTCCGATCTCCACCCCTTCATTTTTCCCGTCCTACTATATTCTTTTTTTTTTTTTTAACATATAATGTATTATTTGTTTCAGAGGTACAGGTCTGTGATTCATCAGTCTTACACAATTCACAGTGCTCACCATAGCACATACCCTCCCCAATGTCTATCACCCAGCCACTCCATCCCTCCCACCCCCCACCACTCCTAACAGATTTTATTTATTTATTTGAGAGACAGAGAGAGAGAGAAAGAGAGAGAGAATGAGCAGGGCAGAGGGATAGGGAGAAGCAGACTCCCCGCTGAGCAGGGTGCCCACTGTGAGGCCTGATCCCAGGACCCTGGGATCATGATATGAGCCAAAGACATACACTTAACCAACTGAGCCACCCAGGCGCCCCTTCTTTTACTATATTTAAAAAGTAATTTCGTTAGTGGTTTTCCTGGGTATTACAAACAATCTAGTTTGGATTAATATCAATTTAATTTCATAGTATACTAAAACTTTTATCTTACATAATTCCATTCCCCCTCTCTTATGCTATTATCGTCATACAAATTAGATCTTTAAAAATTATATATACCCATCAACGTAATTCCATTCCCCCTCTCTTATGCTATTATCGTCATACAAATTAGATCTTTAAAAATTATATATACCCATCAACACAGATTTATAATTATTGCTTTGGGCAGCTGTCTTTTACTTTTGATTGGAGGGAAAAAAGTTAGAAAAAGAAAATATATCTACACTTTTTAATTTACCTATGTAGTTATCATTGTTGTGCTTTTTATTTCTTTGCGAAGATTCCAGTTACTTTCCAGTAACTTTTCATTTCTGCCTGAGGGCTCCCTTTAGCATTTCTTGTAGGAAAGGTCTGCTAATGATAAATTCTCTCAGTTTTTGCTTATCTGAAAATGCCTTAATTTCTCCTTCATTTTTGAATGATAGTTTTGCTGGACACAGAGTTCTTGGTTGATATTCTTTTCTTCCAGCACTTTGAATATGCCATCACAGTGCATTCAGAACTCCATGGTTTCTGATGAGAAATTGGCTATTAATCTTATAGAGGATGCCTTGTATTTGACAATCTGCTTCTCTTGCTGCTTTCAAGATTCTCTTTTTGTCTTTGTCTTCAGATAGTTTGATTATGATGTGTTTTGGTATGGATCCCTTTATCCTTGTTGGATTTTGTTGAGCTTCTTGGATGTGTAGATTCGTATTTCCCATTAAATTTGGGAAGTTTTCATTTTTTTAAAAGATTTTATTTATTTGAGAGAGAGAGAGCAAGCATATGAGTGGGGGAAAGGGCAGAGGGAGAGGAAGAGGGAGACAGAATCTCCAGAAGACTCCCATCTGAGCACGGAGCCTGATGCAGGGCTTGATCTCATGAACCTGAGATCAGGACGTGAGCTGAAACCAAGTCTGACACTTACCCGAATGAGCCACCCAGGCACCCCTCGGTCATTATTTCTTTAAATATTCTATCTACACTTTTCTCTCCTTTCTTTTTGGGACTCCCATTATGTGTATGTTACTATGTTTGATTGTGTTTCACAGGTCTCCAAGGCTCTGTTCATTTGTCTTCTTTTTTCTTTCTGTTCCTCAGGCTATATAATTTCAATTGATCTGTCTTGAGGTTTGATAATTTTTCTGCCTACTCCAATCTGCCACTGAGCTCCTCTAATATACATTTAATTTCAGTTATACTTTTCAACTCCAGAATTTACATCTGGCTTTTATTTTCCCACAAAAAAGAAATTATATAGAGTCTTTTTAATTAAAAAAATTTTATTTTTTAAATATTCTCTATTTGGGAAGAAATTGTTTCTTTGTTCTCTTTAGTTCTTTAGATATTATTTCCTAAGTTCTTTGAGCATAGTTACATTACACTATGTTCACACAGTTACACTAGTGAGCATAGTTATACTTTGAACATAGTTACACAAGGTCTTTTAAAGTCATTTAAACCGTCAGGTCAAATTATGACAGTTCCCTGAGAACTGCCAGAGGATGGGAGCTTCAAACCCATGGCTCCCTCTGGGAGCTGATAGGCTTCTGGTTTTCACAGTGATGAGTGGATTGATTTTCAAGGCTACTGTAGAACTGAGGAGAGGATGAGGGGTATATGGCAAATTAAGATGCCACAAAGCTTGCTGCTTTTACCAAGAGTCTGCTGCCTTTTTTTTTTTTTTTTTTTTTGAATAAACACTCATCAGAGTGTTACAAGCCTTTGGTTAATACCCAGTGTTCTAAAAAAGTTGACTTTGACAATCTCTGTCAGTGTTTTTGTTGCTTTTAAGACGAAGTGGATTTCTGGAGATCCTTACTATGCCAGTCCTGCTGATATCCCAATTCTTTTTTTTTTTTTTTTAAAGATTTTATTTATTTGACAGAGAGAGACACAGCGAGAGAGGGAACACAAGCGGGGGGTGTGGGAGAGGGAGAGGCAGGCTTCCCACAGAGCAGGGAGCCCGACGCAGGGCTCGATCCCAGGACCCCAGGATCACGACCCGAGCTGAAAGCAGACGTTTAACGACTGAGCCACCCAGGTGCCCCGATATCCCAATTCTTTAAGTGAAAAATATACATACATGGAAAGACTAATATTCTCTCCCACATTCTTTTTTTTAAAAAAGATTTATTTGTTTGAGAGAGAGAGAGGGTGAGGGGGGGAGGCAGAAGGAGGAGAGAGAAAATCCTCAAGCAGACTCCCACTGAGCATGGAGCATGATGTGGGCCTCAGTTCCAGGACTCCAAGATCATGACCTGAGCTGAAATCAAGAGTTGGTTGCTTAACTGACTGAGCCACCCAGGTGCCCCTCTTCCCACATTCTGATACATCATGATCTCTTGCCTGCCACCAGTCTCTATTTTGCTTACCAACAGTAAGTGAATCTTTGCATAAAACACCACGGTGATATGTTCACTCCAGGGAGCAGAGGCTTCCACCAACCTTATCTTGTCTTCTTCAGGTTAAAATCTAGTTCTTTTTATGTGGCCCTCCAAGTTTGCACAATCTGTATCCAATCTGAACTGGAGGTCCTACAAATTGGGTTCTGATCCCAGCTTACTTCTTGTGGAACCTTCTGTACCTACTGTACAAGGTATAGAACATTATCAAGAACCTACTATGTGCTGAACTTAGTATCAGGAGATACTAAGTAATATACTAAGATAAGTAAACCCATAGTTACAATACCTGCTAGCTGGGAGCTATGTAGAAGGGTCAGTTAAGAGGGTATCTGAGGGGCACCCAGGTGGTTCAGTCGCTTGAGCATCTGCCTTTAGCTCAGGTCATGATCCCGGGGTCCTGGGATCCAGCCCCACATCAGGCTCCCTGCTCAGCAGGGCATCTGCTTCTCCCTCTGCCTCTGCCCCTCCCCCAACCCATGCACGCATGCTCTCTCTCTCTAATAAATAAATAAATAAAATCTTAAAAAAAAAGATATCTGAGAAAGTGCCTTTGAAAATGTGAAGAACTACAGAAGTGAAAGGTATTACGGTGAGCTCATTTCTGATTTATTTACCTCTAAGTATAATACCTTCAAAGGTTTAAAGGTTTAGTCTAAAATAAATGAAATAAATAAAATCGGTTTTCTTCCCTAAATAGAAGGCAATATTGTGACAACCTTGGGACTTCTGCATAATAGGAGGCCATAGGAAGATCTGTTGACTTTGCAGCATTTGTGCCCTCAGCTTTAAAGCAGAAGTGACACCTGTCCTGCTTACTTCCCAGGACTGTGGTGAAGGACTGCCGGAGAAGCCACATGGAGGGTCTCTGTGAAGTGCCTAACAAATCTCACTTATTATCAAAATAATTAGTATAAATACATAAAAATAAACAATAAAATACTCTTATTTTTTCTTATCTATGCATCTGAGGTTGTGGCGTCTTCATTTGAACTTTGCTTTGGGCAATGTAATGAAAATAAGTAATTTGTCTCAGTTAAACATTTTACGGGCTACCTTTAGTGAACAGAGGGTCACAATCACACTGTGAAAACATCAATGATTACGGATATGTCACCAAAAACAACTGTGGAGGAAAATAAAAGCTGTTACTTACGCTTTGCTTTTAACTGTCCAAGGATGGAATTTTCTCCTCTGCACATGGTCCTGAGCACATGTAAAGGAAAGAAATAATTATGGACGTTTCAAAGGAACCAATCCCAACTTGCAATATCTGTGGAGTATCGTCCTACCCCAAGTAAAAACAGAAAAGTGCTTTCATGAAAAGATGCTACATGGATTTAAAAAGATTAAAAACAAAAACAAAAACAAAACACCCCACCTGGATATCACTTTTGTAATGTCACTGATGGGACAAGATAGTTGTTTTGAGGTAGGTAAATGGAAAAGTCATAAAATTGACATTAGATTTCAGAAAAAGGTGCTATTTTAAAAAGATGGGCTATGAATGAACTTTCCCTCTTAGAAAATTCAGTGACAGCAAAGATAAATTTAGAATACCTCAATAGGTGAGAACACTTACAGACTCACGTTACTTTCAGAGGTGCTTAAAAGGGCAAACACTTAGCAGAATAATTTCAGAGCTAAACTCTATACCGAGGCTGTCTCTGCAAAGTTGGCAAATGCCTTGAAAGTGAAAAACAGAGTCTCAAATAACTGACTCTGCTAATGATTTTGTTTCTCACAACTCTGATAATAGTCAATGAATTACAAAGACTGACAAACCAAAAAAAATTCTACGCTCCATCTGCTTGCTCTGTAAAAATAATTAAAAATACAGTTACGCTTGGGAAATACTGATATTCTTAAAGATGATGCCAGCAAATAAAGATGTTTTTGCATAATAAAAGGTTAGAATTTAGTTGCTGAACAAAAGCCAAGCATGTTATTTCATTCAGTTGGTTCAAACCCAAGAAAATAGTCATCGAAAATAATTACAATTGACAATATCCCCAAAATAGTATTAGAATGGCAAACCAAGTGGATAAAATCCAATTAAACATTATGTCAGTGCCTTAAATACATGAAAAGCTTTGTTTGTCATGTTAAATCAGATAATATTAGAAATGGGCAAATCTCCAATCAAAGCATATAGACCAAAGCATAAAGTTCTCTCATACTGTAATCAGGCAAAATTACCCCACAAGAATCTAAAATATATATATATATATTTTCTTCAGATCCTGGCAGACAGGCATACCTCAAAAAGTCCGTAAAAAATGAGAGGACTAAAAAAAAAAAAAAAAAGACCACCGCACAATGGTGCCCACAAACTGTGCCGAGGACCTTCAGATCCTGCAGGGGGTACCTGTGGGGGCGGGCGGCAGGAAGGCATCTATGCCCCTCCCCACCATTTGACCAAGTGCCTGAATCTTATCTGCTTTACACATTAGGGGTTCTGTGTAAGGTCTCATTGCTCCCTCCCCGACAAAAGAGTTTGGTTAGAAAGTTGGGAAGCTACAGATGGTTCTGAAGGACAAGGGCTATTAAAAGAAGATATCCAGGTTCAACCCCGAGAGAATGTTAGCGGGGCCTTTCCATCATTTTCTACACCACCTCTCTATGTCTGCTCACCAGACATACCTCCCAACCCTCCTCATCATGTTCTAACGGCCAAGTCTGAAGCTTCACAGGTCTTTTTGAGTGAATATGGCAATTCTGCTTTTTAGAATATTGAGAATAGGATTTAATACTTTCCTTAAAATTTTAACAAAGATGTGGCAGAGAAAGCAGAATTAAAATCCCAGGAGGTAGGAAAGAACCTTCATACTTCATTTATTGGCAAAGGCCATCATTACCAACCTTGTTGAAAACCTCACTACCTAAAGAATCATAAATACCTAGAAAACCATACTACTTGAAGCATTAAATTTCTTTCTTCACAGAATATGGAAAGCTCAATAACTGTGGTGGCTTAAAGATAATTTTTAAACCAATATTACATATAAATATTATTATGTACATATATATATACATATATATATAAAATCCTTGTCTCCATTTATAAGATATATGTATATGTATGTCTTGTGTATAGGCAATGAATGTAAAAGAGAGATTTATATTTCAGTTCTTTTTATATTTGCCATGTGTTCTAGGCCTGCCATTTACGATTTTAGGCTCTATTTGAATTTTATCAACTAGTAAACAGGCCAAGATCCAAAAGTAAAATAAAGCGTTCATCTGTTCAACACTCCCCGAATAGATGTGGAGAAACATTTCCATTCCTTTCACCAGCTTACGTGCGTGACTGAGAGAAAGCTGAAAACAGATGACTTTAGAACTTTGGCACCTGTAGTTGAAGTGCATTATGGCTTGCAGAGCATTTCCTCCACCGGTTGAGATGTCGCCTTCAAATCCTGGAAGCAGTGGCACCACCACATACACCCGGTATCTACGGCTTTCCCTACAAAAGTCAGACGCAGAGCCATTCACCAAAAAATGATAGCTAAGCAGTTCACGCGGTTTTGGAGGCTGAGCTAATGGCTTCCTACACTACATTCTATCCCATTTCAGGGCTTGGAAGGTGCTGTTGGATCGGAGGCCAGAAGCTGCTATCGAGATAACACTTCACAACAACCTAAAAAATAAGCTGAACTTGGCAAGAGAGTGGGAACTCTACTCACTATCTCTCTGCAGCATAATTCTTCCTAGGAGAAAAGCCACTGTAATCAACCCATGCTTGGATCCCATGGAAGGTGGGGTAGGGGTTATAACAAAGTTTTGAAAAAGACGTCATCATAATAGTTTTATGTATAACAAGTTGTGTCCATTAGTACCTTGCTCAGAGCCCAGCAAGTAACAGGCATTCAGTTAATGATTGAGTCAATGAGTTCCCACAGCCTAGATCTAAGGGGCAGAAGACATACTGGTCCCATACACTTTCCAATGCAAAAATCATCATTGCTTAGAAACTCTGATTCAGCTCTGAAAACCGGTTCTGCTACAAAATGTTATCCTGGGCCCTTCAAGAATTCTGAGTGATTGATGATTTTTTAAATCCTCTGCATATGTAACTCAACATTTCTTGGCCCACTGTTCCAACGGATTGAGGACAGCCTTTGAAAGAAAAGCCTTTGAGTAGCCTTTGCTACTCAATAATGTAACAAATACAAGGAGGAGGTGGGGCTACTTACTTTGATCTCCATTCAGAAAGTAAAAAATTTGGAGAATTATGTTCAAATGGGTATCACTGGAGGCACAGCTGTTAAAGTCCCTGTCTCTCTTTATAGGATACACAGGAGGAAGGGAAAGCTGAAAATGTCTGTGGTATCTATGTGGTTGAGAAGTCTTGTCCATAGATCTGAGAGATCCATAGTCACACAAAGATGCTGCTACTTAACCTCTGCTTAATACTTAATTTCTAAGGATCCCTTTCTTCTAAACAACTACATTTTTCTTTCACGTGAATATTACTGCTCCTCTCTGAAGGGTCAGATTTCATTACAGTGTGTCTGAACACCAGTGTTTGTATCAGGGCGCGTGGGCGGTCAAGTTCCGGGCAGAAGTGATGGCCAGCACCAGGAGTCTGGACGCCCATGAGCCTAATTGCCCTGCTGAGGAACAAGGCATCTGAATTAGGTTGTTGCAATGGCATGAATTAATCACTAGATGGCAAACGTAGTTTGAGTTGGAAAAATTAATTACAAAAAAAAAAAAAAACACCTCTTCAAGTTCTCTGTCTGATAAGGGCAAGAGGCTCACATCCTTAAATGATAAACAAGATAGTGGGGAAAGAAGAACAGAAGGAATACCTAAGCTATTTCCCCATTGCCAGCATTTAAAAGTCCAAATGAGTTAAGCCAGACACTTACGAATGGACACCATCTGGCCTCAGCTGCCTTTCCAGAATCGCCTTTCCGTAGGATCTTCCCAGACCCACAGCCCAGTGCCAGACTACTGCCCTTTGCTCAGATGTATCCCTCCCTACTAAGGAAGGTTGGTTCATCTGCCCTCTGAGTCTGGAATACCCTCTCTGCTCACAGAATCCCACTTCTCCTTCCAGGGCAGCTGAAAGGCACCTTCCTCGGTCAAACCATCCTGAATCTTCCAGTCAAAGCTGGTTTGCTCCTGCCTCTGCACTCCCATGGCACATGGCAGGAATGTCTATTCAGCATTCTTTTTGCTTTACACGATAGTGACACACAGATCTGCTGCCTAGGCTATGGTGATAAGTTCTTCTGAAGCCCAGGACATATGTCCACATATCTTTCTATTTTGGGCAGTGCATACACGGTATGCACTCAGTACTATCTGCTTTGGGAGAATGGGGTCAGGTTGGAAGCAGGTTTGTTTCTGGGAAGCCACTGGTAGAGAAGAGATTAAGCTGCAAAAGTTAAATTAAGTTTTTCTTTAAATTACATTTTATTTGAATTTTTATTGCAGTACAATATACATAGCACAAAAGTGGCCATTTTAACCATTTTTAAGTGTACCGTTCAGTGGCATTAATTACATTCACATGTTGTGCAACCATCATGATACCTACTTCTACAACTTTTTCATGACGCTAAGCAGAAACTCTGTGATAGTTAAGCAATAACACCTACACTTTCCCTCCCTCCGAGCCCCGTAACCTCTCATCTACTTTGCGCCTCTACGAATTTGCCATTCGAGATATTTCATCTAAGTGGAACCATACAATATTTGTCCTTTCCTGTATGACTTACTCCACTTAGCATAACGTCCTCAAGATTCATCCACGTGTCAGAAATTCTTCCCTTCTTGTGGCTGAATAATACTGCTCTGTAGGTGTAGTCCCCATGTTGTTTATCCAGTCATCGGTTGATGGGCACCTTTTGGCTCCTGCGACTCATGTTGCAGTGAACACTGCCATACAGAAGCTCTGTCCCTGTTTTCAGTTCTTCTGGGTATTTACCCAGGAATGGCACTGCTGGCTCACAGATTTATTCTATATTTAGCCTTTTGGGGAATCATCAATTAACTTATATTTCCTAATGGGTAATATATTGCTCAGAGTACAAAATTTAAGAGGTAGAAGATTATATGATGAAAACAAAATTCTCTCTCTCCTTTGTCCCCAAGCACTGTTTCCCCTCCCTGAGGGCAACTCCTATTGCCTTCCATGTTCTTCCAGAAATAGTCTATGCATTTATAAGCATATATATGTACTTTTCTGCGCAAATGTTAGAATACTATAAACACTTTTATGAATGTTATTTTTATTTATGCCTGTACCTTGTCCATTTTTAACAACAGTGATACAGAATTCCACATACATCCTTACCATGATATTTAAAGCAGTTCTCTATCAATGGGCGTTTAAATTGTTTCTAATTTTTTACTACTTTGAAATACTTATTTTATTTTTTAAATTTTATTTTATTATGTTATGTTAATCACCATACATTACATCATTAGTTTTTTTTATTCCTAGAAGCTGATTTATTTTTATTTTTATTATGTTAATCCCCATACATTACATCATTAGTTTTAGATGTAGTGTTCCATGATTCATTGTTTGTGCATAACACCCAGTGCTCCATGCAGAACGTGCCCTCAATACCCATCACCAGGCTAACCCATCCTCCCACCCCTGTCCCCTCTAGAACCCTCAGTTTGTTTTTCAGAGTCCATCATCTCTCATGGTTCGTCTCCCCCTCTGATCAAAATACCTATTTTCTTATGGATGCTGACCCACGTAAGTCATTTCTTCACAATTGTGAAACGTGAATACCACTTTGGAGTGATACCGATGGTCTTAAAACCAAGGGTTTGTGATTCTGTTTGCAGAAGATGGTTCCCTTTTATAAGAGTAGAAACAACCTCAAAACAGAGGATCTCGTATGTAGGATATTGGGAAATGTCCTATACAAATCTTATGTCTTCAGATAAAATATTCTTGCAAATTTAGTTTGTAGGAATCAGAATGTCCATGTTTTCTTGTTCTTGAGACTCTGTTAGCTCCATATCAAGGTCTCTGCCTTTTACAATGCAGCAGTTCTTGAATTTCTTGAATGATGAAAATTTTAAACTGTGTTCAGCCAGTTAGCAGAAATGACTTAGATTTTCACTGTTGTAGAAAAAGGGGCTCCTGGATTTCAAATCATAAAATTATGGCTGAGTTTAAGCCAATGAAGAGAAAAATTCTATGCGATACTATGTCCAATCTCCTTCCTTGATCACATCCCCAGAAGACAATAGCTCTCAGCTGCCAAGGATTCTGAAACACTGCATGCTCATAAAGTCGGGGTGGTGCAGATGATAGCCATCAGCTTAGGGCAAGAACCTGAGCCCCTAATGTGCAGAATTATTTATGATCTTAAAAACAAGATAAAAGCTAGTGGGCTCTAAGTCTTCACGCAGGCAATCGCTTCACCCACTGCAGTTCAGGACAATTTTATAAAATTGCTTTCTCAGGCTTTTTGTTAAAATAAGTTTTCTTTCAAACCTCACAAACTCTCATAGCAGTGCTGGGTCTAATATCTAAAAACTGGAAATCAATGTCCAATAATGGATGGTTAACTAAATTATGTTACAGCCACTCAAAGAGTGATCATTTTGCAGCCATGAAAATGACCATGATGATGACTTACTAGCAAAATACTGCTGGTACTGTGTTAAAATGGCCCCTAATGCAAAGCTACAATCGTAAGACAATTACAGGTGTGGCAGGCTGATACTATGAAATATGCAATAACTTTTCCCCTTAAATGCATTCTCTTCCCTCACCCTGTGCCTGCAGATATGAAGCAGGCATTGTTCCCAGTGGTGCTCTCACAAAGGAACCAGGGCACAAGATATCAACTTCTTAGATCTGGGGAACTGGGTAGAGATCCTCTGAGCTGAGCCAAGAGTATAAAGACAAAAGAGTGGGACTCAGTGCAAGGATCCTGCCCTTCACTCTCAAGCAGAATTCCAGGGAGAACAGGACAGACCCCATCACCTTTCAACAGAATAGGGGAGCCATGAGGATCTGAGTGTGAATCATAATCTTGCTTCCCAGGGAACTCCAGAGAAAGGTCCACCAGCCCATGTGATGCAGCAGCAACAGAAGAGAAGTGGAGGAAAAGCAGGTCTGACAGGCGAAGGGGGAGGCCCCCACGTCACGGTAAGCAGATGCCAGAACAGGCCCAGGAGAGATCAACACTGAGGGCTGGAAGTCTCTTTGCAAAGATCCAGGGCACCTTACCATCCATACCAAGGTTGGGTGCATCGGCGAGGGGAAGAGAGGAGAAGGCTGGGTTGTGCTGAGTGACAGCATACAGAGCAGAAATAGCAAATAGCAAGAAACTGTGGAATTTGGCCATACTTAAGTGTGGAAGTGACTAAATTTCCTTCTGTTGTGTGGGAATGGGATTTGAAATCAAAATTCAGGTGAACTATAGAAAGAGGAACTAAATTACAACTCAAGAGAAAATATATGTATATTAATATGAACAAAAAAGAAATAAGGAAGTAAAAAGTGAGTTTTTAGGGTGGTGAGGGTGTGGGACCTTTAATATTTTCCATTTTTGTGATTGCTGAAATGTTGCCTGTACCTTTAAAAACAGAGCACTAATTCACCATGTAAATGGTCCTGGCTTTCCTCTACACTACCCTCCTTGTTCTTCCCTCAGGAAAAACCCTCTCCTCCTTCCCTCTTCATCATGAAGGGCTGTCAGGAGAAGTGGGGCTGCCTAGAGTGGGATCTCAGGATCTGTACGAAGGCCCCTGAGGAGCCTGTCATGCTTCTCCAGTGATGACATGTTTTGTTTTTTGAGAATTTGGGATTCATAGATCATTGCTATAAGCTCCAAGAGCTGGTATAAATCCTATCATTGTAGATTTTGCAGCAGTGAACGCTGCCAGGACTAAGCAGAACAGTGGTTGGGGCAGAGTGTTCTTGCGGGGAGAACTCTATACTGTAGTGGGATCGGTTATATGAGAACTGGATCTGTAGCTTCTCAGTGGTTTGGGACATAACCCATTTTATTTTATGTTTGGCAAATCTTTAAAAGTGCAGTGGCCTTTTTCAAGCTTCAGTTTTCCCATTTGCAAATGAGGGAGTTGGCTAAAATCATGGCGAGTCCACTAGAAATGCTGGCCCTATTTAGCAGTGACTTTGCACATTGGATGTGCAACTTTATAGATTATGGCATAATGCATATTGTGTGTGCCCACGTGTGTCATTTTTTCATTGGTTATCTTCTGGAGATGCAAGCTCTTACATGTAAGGATGCTGAAGGCTAGCCCAGCATGTTTGACTAAGACTTCACTCTCGACTTGATAAGCTTTGTCAGGCAGGCCCCTCTGTTGCCCCAAATAACATCCTCCAAAATGATTGCTGCCCTCTGCCCTGTGCTAATCTTTACATCTCTCTATCTTCTGCAAGTACCATTTCTAGAATTTTTGGAATCAAACAAAAGTCATTAAATGATCTAAATCAAATGTTCTGCCATGATCTTGTGTCATCTCTGACCCAGGGTAACCTCTTCTCGGGGTATTTTACAGAGCTTGGAGGTTGGCCCATAAGAAAAAAAGATGAACCCAGCAACTGGCATACTTAATCTACATGCTCTTGGTTCTATTATAACTGCAGTTTAAATTTCTTTAAGACAGTGCTTCTGAAACACGCCCAGTGTGTCCTTTCCGTGTGGTACACAAATTATAGGATATGGGAATTACAGAGGCAGACTTTCTGTAAGCTGAAGAACTTCTTACCTATCAAGCAATTACTTTAAAAAAATAAAACATTCATCTGATTTCTTTATTTTAAAATAAAGTGTCTCTCATAGATTTCTGGGAGGCTTACTATTAGAACCTTTCTACTTCCCTTGACATGAGGGCAGCTTTGTAGCTGAGTGGTACAGAGTGTCAGAAAGGTAAACTGATAGATTGAGAGGTCACATACCTGTCGATAACAGAGTTGAAAAGAACTCAAGTCTCCAGACACCTGGTCCCCAAACAATTCCAGATTCCCCAGGGGAGTATTCCCCATGCCACCCAGTCCTAGGCAAACTGCAAGCACTGTCTGGCACTGTTCTACAGTTACAGGAAGCAGGAAGAATTTGAGCAATTTCAAAATTGTGTATTTTTCAATTTAGTTTAATATTAAAATATGGAGGCATTAAACCGACAGCCTATTTTCACTGTATGTGTCAACTCTGTTGATAACAATACCAAATGGACTCTCTCACTTCCTGTTTACCAAGGCAGCAGAATTATGCATGTCAAGTTTCCAGAAGCAGAACTGTTTCATCCTCAGAAATCATTTTTTCAAGGCACACTATGTTTTAAAATTTCTACCTGGATCAGTTGGTTCTCTTTCTCTTGGCTTAGTCAAACATGGTGATTTCTCCCTGATCTGCAGTCAGATTTGAGTTGTCAAAGATGGGCTTCCAGTGGGTTGGGAGCCGGTCCCAACTCCAGGACAGTTTTCCTTATTTCTGATTTCCTTCTGTTTTCTGCAGAGATTCCCACAGCTACTCTTGGTTCGCCATGGGATGAACAATGGTCTGAGCTCTGGGTCATGGATCAGAGCATGAAGTCTTTGCAAAAACCTGTTTCTGCAAAGCATTATAGCCGTTGAGAAGGAACCAGGAGGAAGTGAGGAAAGCAGAGAACTGGTGTTCCCTGGATTCCAGCACTGGCAGAAAAATAAAGTCTCAGCCTGGTCGAAGGAGTTGGCAATTAAAAGACTGATCTTTCCAGGGTGGGAGGGACCTGGAAGAGAGCCTGTGTTCCTTGGTCAGGCCTGGCTGAATGCTGACTGTCATTTCCCTCTGTCTGCTTTGTGCTAGATTCTATTCTTTTTCCAACAGCCAAAATTATACTTGTTGCTAGGCATGTGACATTGGCAGGAAGTTCTGAGTCTCAGAAGAGTGAAGCACAGAGGAGTCAATGAAGGAAGAGAGGGGGTGAACTTGGGCACGGCACACAGTGGCCCTCAGTGGAAGGGTGGGGAGCATTGCAGGCAGGCTGCAAGATGAGTTCTTGAATCCCACCTCTCCCTTTCCTAAGAATACAAGCTCACAGACTTGAAATTATTAAATGAAAACATATTTTACCATTACGATGAACATAGGAGATGAACAATAATGCGGGGCTACAGAGAAGGGGGAAAATGTAAAATATATTTCCAGGATACATGTGTGTATCCACGAAAAGTTTTATGTGTGATAATACATACCCTCTGAAATGTGATTGTCAGAGAAAGGGAGACGATGGAGAGATCAGAGCTAAATAATACAGTTAATTTGAAATTCAATGGACTCATTTCCATTGAATTGAATCTTCTACAAAGTAGGCTTGAAACTGCATCTTTAATGTGCCTTGTGAACTTCCAAGTGTGAGACACAGGCTGCAGCAGATGCTACCCTCCGTGCTCTCTCACCACAGACCCCCTTTCCTTTTAGGAGCAGCTCACAGGATCCCTGAGAAATGTTCAATCAGAAAATATCTTAAAGTTCCTTCCAGCCCTGAAATACTATGATTTCAGAAGAAGTCCAGATTTTAAAAGACAATATGCTAAGGAAAAATGTTCTTTCAGGATCCAAAACCCTTTAAAAACAAATCTTACAGGTACTTATTAATATATGTACTACAGGGAGCTAATAACTCGAATGAGTGAAGCTGAGATTCATTCTACTCTCCTTATTAGCTGATCACAGTTACAATATTCATCATTCGCCACTCAGCCCAGTGAGCTCATCTGTCCGCTCAATGGATTTCAGCAACTCATTTCAATTTCATGAAAAAAATATTTTTCTCTTTTGTCAAATGTGCTTTATAGATAAAGTGGACACTCCTGCATCAATGAAATGCAAGAGCTGACAGAAAGATAATTTAATTTTGTAAATTAGACATAAATTGACCCACAGAATTAAGAGACCAGCATGATGCAAATGTGTGTATGTGTTATGTTTAACTGTAAACAAGGCTGTTTATAAGTCATCTCAGAAACAGATCCCATGGTAACTTTCTTGAAAAAAGTATGTGAGAAGGCAAAAGATAGAAATCATCTGGAAAAGCACAGATCGTCATTAATACTTAGGGCCATGCGTGCTGTTCTCTGTGAGTACTAAGCAGTGCTGTTCTCCGTGAGTACTAAGCAGTCTTGGCTGTGCCCTGGAGTTACCCGTGGACCATTACGAAACACAAGTGCCTGGGCCCCACTCCAGGAAATTCTGACTCAGCAAGTCTGGATTGAGTCCAGCTCTTTGGATTTTTGTAAAAGTCCAATGGTGAGGGGTGCCTGGGTGGCTCATTTAGTTAAGTGTCTTTGATTTCGACTCATGTCCTGATCTCAGGGTCATGGGATCGAGCTCTGCGTCAGGCTCCACACTGGGCATGGAGCCTGCTTAAGATTCTCTCTCTCCCTCTGCCCTTCCCCCCACCCCCCTGCACTCTCTCTCTCTCTAAAATAATAAATAAATCTTAAAAAAAAAAGTCCAATGGTGATTTTGATGTGTAGTAAAGGGCAAGATCTACTGTACACCTTGCAGGTGGGTACTGTGATGTGCTGCCTAAATGCCCTCACCATGGGCTCAAGACAGCCATTCCCTTCCCACTGAGAGTGTTGGCTGCTGACTACTCACAGTGAAGTCCTTCTCCAGGATTTGCCCTCCTTGCCCTCACCCAAGGTCATGCTCATTTCCTCAAGTCAGCCTGTACCTGATGACTGGTTAATGGGAGGAGGGGACAACAAAGGCCCAACCTACTTGCCTCAAATTGTGGCAACCCTGAAGGGGTCTTAAATCCTACCTGTCAATGGATTGAAGTTATGTGGTATGGGGAGAGGCACTGGGTTGGAAGTCCAAAGGCTCGGGCTCAAAGCCATTTTTGCCTATTGCTTTAGTGGCTTAGTCAAGCCACATCACCTCTTGAATCTTAGCTTTTAACTCTACAAATGGGGACAGCAATGACAATAATAACAGTAACAACCACAAGGACTATATGATCTACTTTCAAGAGTAGCTGTGAAGATTCAGTAAGGGTCTAGAAACTACCGATCATATAAAATACTGGTAGTTACTGTTGTAAAATGTTCTTAGGTCTAAAAATCCCCACATATTATGTGGGGGGAAAAAAAAAGATATTTAAGTGCCATGTGACGCTGGAAGTAAACAATGTTTTAATCCCCAAATGTGTATGTACTTAACATTCTCCACTGCATGTGTTCAAGGAATTGAAATAATAAAATGTAATGGTGTTGTTTGTTTATTTTGTTGCCTTTACACAGAGCTAAAATCAGCCCTAAAAAGAAGTAGTCTGGATGCCAGGACAACTCAGTGGAGAAAGAACAGTTTTTTCAGCAAATGGTGTTAGAACAACTGTAAATCCCCACGTAAAGGAATGAAGTGGGTCTGCTACCTCACACCATGTATGAGAAATGACTCAAAATGAATCAAAGACCTAAGTGTAAGGCCTAAAACTATAAAATTCTTAGGAGAAAAGAAGTATAAATCTTCATGATCTTGGATTAGGCAGTGATTTTGTAGCTATGGCCCCAAAGCACAAGCAATAAAAGAAAAAACAGATAAACTGGACTTTATCAAAATTAAAAACTTTTGTGTTTCAAAAGATATTATCAAGAAAGTATAAAAGAAAACACCCTGAATAGGAGAAAATATTTGCAAGTCATAAATCTGATATGATACTTGTATCTAGAATATATAAAGAACTCTTACAACTCAACAATAAAAAGACAACCTAATTCAAAAATGGACAAGAAATTTGAATATATATTTCTCCAGAGATAATACATGAAATAGCCAATAAACAAACAAAAAAATACTCATCATGATTAGTCATGAGGGAAATTCAAATTCAAACCACAATGAGATATCATTTCACACCTCTTAGGATGGCTATAACCCAAAAGAGAGACAATAGTAAGCACTGGCAATGATACAGAGAAATTGGAGTCCTCATACACTATGGGAATGTAAAATGGTGTGGCTGTTTTTGAAAACCTTCTGGCAGCTTCTCAAAATGTTAAACATAGAATTACCATATAACCCTGTAATTCTACCTCTAGGGTAATAAAAATATGTCTGCATAGAAACTAATACAGAATATTTATAGCAACATTAATCATAATAGCCAAACACTGGAAACATCCCAAATATCTACCAACTGATGAATGGATAAATAGAATATAGTATATCCAGAAAATGGAATATCACCTGGCAATAAATATAAATGAAATACTGTTAACATCCTCTAACATAGATGTGTCTTGGAAACATCAAATTAAGTGAAAGAAGTCAGTCACAAAAGACCACATATTGTATGATTCCATTTATATGAAATGCCCAGACTAGGCAAATCTCTAGGGAAAGCAAGCAGTTTAGTGGTTCCAAGAGGATAAAATAAGGAGAAGTAGATAGTGACTGCTAACAGATAGAGGGTTTCTTTCTGGGGTGATGAGAATGTTCTAAAACTGATTAGGCATAGTTGCACAACTCTGGGAATATGCTAAAAGTTACTGAATTGTACACTTTAAGTGGCTGGATTGTATGGTATGTGAATTATATTTTAATACCGTTATTAAAAAAATAATCCCATGAGCTGAAGAAATAAGACAGAGGGTAATAGGCATTTAAACATAACCCATGGAAGAATTATATGACGATTTTGCTTTGATTTTTTAAGTGAACACAGTTCACTGTCTGCCACTAAATAAATCAAATCACAACTCTATCGGTGTGGGAAAGAGACTGGCCAGGAAAAAATGAAGAATGCCCTGGGAGAATTCCGACTGCTTCAAAAATGGACTCAAAATTCTCAGCAACTGAAATCAGATTGAAGGAACCAATAACCTACTGCTACCTGAACCTAATTTATGCCTGCTAGGAAAAGACAGTATTTTATTTTATTTTATTTTTTTTTTAAGACTTTATTTATTTGCGAGAGAGACAATGAGAGACAGAGAGCATGAGAGGGAGGAGGGTCAGAGGGAGAAGCAGACCCCCTGCTGAGCAGGGAGCCCGATGCGGGACTCGATCCCGGGACTCCGGGACCACGACCTGAGCCGAAGGCAGTCGCTCAACCAACTGAGCCACCCAGGCGCCCAAAAGACAGTATTTTAAAACGGGCTTTCAAAAGTTGTTTTAGCAGTAAATGCAAGAACATTTGCAGCAATCACTCCTACCCAAATGCCAAAACATTACCTGTGAGCTTTCAGTATCCTCTGAGCAATGGCATCACCTATCTTGTTGAACACAACTTTATCGTCAGCGCAGCTTATGAAAAACTGGTTCTACAAGAGAGTCATCATGTAAGTCTTTCTTATCTCTGTAATAGATGTATATGGAAAGCATGCTCTATAACAAACACTACGCTGATGTTTAAAAAAAAAAAAACGTTTCACATAGCAGACATGTTCTTATTACTAAAATTATTTAGGAAAGTAAATGACACAGAATAAAAGAAGCCTCATCTCACACATCACATATCATATCTTAGTCCAGTGGAGGCTACACTATTATTTCATCTTGTGATTTCTTTGTAGCTGACATTTTAGAAAGGTAGGAACATTCCAAATTTAATCAATAGGGACCCTAGGTTTACAAATTCATGTATTGTGTAAATGCTCAGGATTTAAAATCCCATACTGGTAAACTTTCTGTCTCGTGCTAAGTTTACCTTTCTAGCAGGGTAGATGGCAGAATCCTGGTCTAATATTCTCCACCCACTCTCTATCATTTCCTAGTATCTGCTTTTGCCTTGTCTCATTTGTTTGGGTCACTTATTATTTCTGAACTTCTATTTTAAGTAGTTCCAAATTGCTTTCACAAGTGTGTTTCATAAACCAATAAACTGGAAAAAGAAATGTTTTTCTTTTTTTCTTTAAATAATTTGTACTATTCATTTACCTATAAAACACTGTTTAAAACTCTTACTAAAAAATCCGGGTACAACGTTATTATCATAATGGTATAAAAGATTTAGTTGCTGCATAAAGGAATGTTAGTAATTAGGTACAAATATTATCACTATTACATACTTAAATACATTGTTATAATACACCTGTAATTTATAAGTATAATCATCAAAAAGTAATCTTTGCTAATCATCCTAAAGAGACATAGAAGCAATGACTCAAACTATGATTCTCATCCCTTTGCAACATCATCATTTTTACTAGTTTACATGTTTATATACTTAAGTATAAATCTTTAAACTGCCTCCATAAGACAAACTTACCAGGAGACACTCTGTGGGAACTCATTTGAGAATGTGTTTTCCCTTAAGGCATCAAATAAAAATTTCGGTGGCAACCAAACCATGTTTGTTTTTCTGAATTCCTATTACAGAGAAGCTTTGCATTCCTCAGTGGCTGTAAACACTCACTGGCCACATGTCACGGCCTGGTTCTCCTTTTCTGGGCAGAGCAGGGTAGATGCCAACCACTTAGCTCGGCTAGAGGTGTAACAACCAGGGATGTGCCCACAGCCATGTGTATCCACATGGCATTATGGACCTCACTTAGCACTGTGGTAGCACTCATTAGAAAGGCTGACTTAATGCTATTAAAAAGAGATAAAGCAAAAGGACTCTGGGTAATGGATGAGGCAGCTGTTAACATCTTCTATTGTGATTGTATAACTGATGTAATTAATAATACTAATTGTATTAGTACTGCAAAGCTCCAGACTCTGATATTCAGAGTCCTTTTTCCATTGTGTAGTCCCATCTAGGACACTCTAATGCATGTAGCCTGCTAATTTTTAAAATCAGCTTCTCTTTCTCCAGGCCTGTGAAGTGAACAAAGCTCTAATTCTTTCCTACCTGCCCTTCGTAATTAGTCCCTGTATGGAGGAGGGGAGGGGAAGGAACATAGGGCTGGGATGGTTTTCTCCAGGAAACCAATCTCCCTCCACACATTTAAAAAAATTCAATGAGAAAGACAAGATGAAAATAAAGAAGGGAGATATGCTCTGATTTATTTGTACAAATTGTGCCTTCTAATTTTTTTCAGGATTGTCCACGTGCTCTGAGCTAGCTTTGTATCTACTCTGAAGTTCAATTAAGGTTCCCAAACTAAATGCAGTGTCCCTAGGTTTTCTCCTCTTCTCCGAACACAAACTCTGGGATCTGACTAAGCTTTAAAATGAACAATGATTCGTACAGGATTGAAGGAGGTGGTACTTGCCCTCAATATTCTCACCTGTTCCTTTCCCTGCATGCCCCTTATTCCAATGATGCCAAACCAGTGGCATCCAGTGGTCTCCACTTTGGCAACTTACCCTTGTGTGTGCTCTCCTGAAACACCACATGCCTCACACTTAGACCCTCCAACTCAAGACAAATAAAAACTTACTCAGTCCTGTTGTGGTATTTCTGGCTAATAATATTACAGTGAGTTGACACACTTTAATAACAAGAACTTGGGGGACCCCTACTAGAGTCCTGAGTTAATGAAAATGCAAAGTGCACGTCAGGTATGTTGCGGAGGTAAAATTTCAGGTGACTTGAATTCATATCTCAACATATGCTGATTAATGTAGCAGATCCTGAGTCTGGGGCCCTGTAAGCTATTTATGGGAAGGCAGGTTGTCATACTAACTTACATGAGCAGGACTTACTTCTATATAGATATAGTGCTTGCTGTTCTCTATCACGTGGATGTAAGCAGCGTGGATGGACTCTTCATGGTACTTTATACCAGCCGACCAATCAGCAGCAGAGCGGAGCAACTACAAGGCAGCAATCAGAAACGAGCAAACAATTGAGAATGATGCCAGATGTAGTCATAAAATGAAACCAATCCTTTTTCTTCTACACAACTGAATGATTACAGGGGCTTGGGTGTCATGTGTGGGCCCAAGGAGAGGAGGTGGGTGGGACACTGGTCCTTGGACATAATCCATAAGGAAGGAGCCTGGCTAGAAGTCAAGCCCTGAATATATCCTCATCCACCCAGGATTATTTTCATTCAAAACTGGAAATCATAAAGTGTAGTTTCTACAAAGAGTATCCCAAAGTACCTCTTCTGGGGGCTATGAGTAGGGTGACCAAAGGTATTCTTTTTCCATACTGGTTCCACAATTACATCAGAATGTTGTTCTGGTGAATTTGTTAATAGTACCACTTTTACTCTCCAAAGTGTCCTGTTTTGAACCATACGATAGAGTCACCCTAGCTCTGACTTGATAATGTCCTGATTCCTTTTCTCCCAAATAGGAAGTGTTCAGATTAATACATTTTAAAACACAAATAGGTTCATTTAGATATATAATCTTGGCGTTGCCTTTAATCAGCTGACTGATTCTTGGTGTGCCTCCTCATTGCTCACCTTTCTCATCCATACTGCCTCCCCCTATTCAGACACTCACCTGCTCCCACCTGGATTACATTAAGAACTTCCAGCTCAGATACCTGAGTATATGTTAAGTACACTGATACTTAGCGGGACTGCCTAGTTCAAAGCTCAGCCCAACCACTCAGTAGCTTTGATCTTGGTCAAGTTTCTCAACCTCCTGGTGCCTCAGATTTCTGTTCTATTAAATTGAATATGTATTTTATAGGGTTATGGAGAGGATTAGATGAATTACTATGAAGTGTGCAGGAGGCCTACTACCTGGTAAGCAGTATATAAGTGTTTGCTATTACTAATGAGAACATTAGAGGATGCATTTGAGCTATGGCACATCACGTCAGAGCTGAGCAGAGATTATGGCTGTGCCGGGGACGGTGCACCAGAGGACATACAAGCCTTGCAAACTAAGAACAACCATTCATCACTTTTTCCAGTATTCTAACTATGACTGCAGTACAATGGTGGACAGACAGTAGGTACTCAGTAAATATTTATTAATTGATTTTCCTTAAGTAATAGCATGATGTTGCAAAAGAATCACTATAAAAATAGATTTGCTATTTGTGATTTGAAATGAATATTGAAACTGTCTCTCATGAGGTCAACTGAAATTAAAAACAAAAGAATGGCTCCATATTATTAGGAATCTATAAAGTGATCCAGTATGTAATTGGTTTTATGTTTATTACATATAAAAGATCTCATAGAATTCTTGATCTAATCAATAACTTTAAAATTTGCATCTATAACACTCATGAAATTCAAACTAGTACTTACTAACATCATTGATTTTATCCTCAAAATCTTACTCTTTAGTATGAGGTATTTATTACAAAATAGCTTCTCCCAAAACACTTATTTAATTTTAGCAGATGAATACATGCCATTGGAAAGTTTAATTGTGAGCAGCAATAGTCAAATATCTCAAAAAAAAAAAAAACCTCACAAGGAAAATTTAAATAAATATGATCCACACTGGGAAAATATCTTGATTTCACATCATCTCTAAGGAACTGCATGATTGTGTATCAGTAGAAATGACAAAGTTCTGAACAAATAGAAGTTTCAGTTGTTAGTCCTCTCAAATTTATGCTGAATTTGGTTGTGGAGGGGCATCTTCCCCTCTGCTACACGGACTGATCGTACTGATCTACTGATCGGGTTCTACAGAATTCTGGAAACAATGTATAGAATGGCAGAGTATGCTGGACAGATAGGAACTCTGGAGATCTGTGCTACAGCTCTGCCCTTACTAGCTCTTTCACCTTCAACAAATCATTCTTATAGCAGGGAGCCTTGGTTTCCTCCACTGTACACCTGAGATCTCTCTCACACACAAACCCACCCACACACACCCACACCCACACACGCACGCACGCAGCATTGCGCCACAGCTGCTGGGTGAAGAAACAAATGGCATAATAAACACACAGAGCTACGGTATGGGGCACATAGTAGCTTTTGATATATAGGATTTCTACCTCTAAAAACTTACAGGCTTAGTTTATATACCACCTTTGGTGGCCACTTCTCAGTCTCCCCCTCAAATCCAGAAACCTTATACTTTTCTTCCCTTTTTCACTTTCCAAATTTGCCCTGATTTAAAGATTTAATAAGCTAATTAACATAAGATATAAAGGAGGAGTGCCAAATCGGTTTCAAGTCTAGTCATGATGTTTGAAGTAGTTTCCTGGACAGCTATGCCAAAAAGAGGATCCCAGGAACAAGACACACTGGGGAGGAAAGCTAAGATTGATGGCGGACAACTCCATGAAGGAAAAGGCAAGTCATGCATTTGCCATCTTTCCTGTGAAAGATACTGGTAAATGTTTCCCTTAAAGAGACACTTAAATGTTTAAAATAAGTATATTTGTAAGCCAAAAGAAGAACCTGAAAGAGAGCATAAGCAACGTGGGGGAGTGGGGGGTGGGGGGAGCCTGATGCCCATTAAACCTCAGCATGTGGGAGGTGGCCCCCCTCCTGGGGTGGGGGTCAGCATTATCAATCCCATTGTTTGAGTCCAAACTCTATTGTTTTCTCACAATGAAAACTAATTTTAGAAAGTCATCATTTTGTATTAAATTTGAACATATCTTTCAAGTAATACAGAAAAAAATAACTTGGTATTACTCTTCTATTACTCTTACTATTATTCTAATTAGTCAACATCTATCACCACAAGAAAAACTAAAAATACAGATTTCCCTTTGGTCCTGCCTCTACCGTTGAACGAGGGACCCTGAGGTGATATACAGATCAACTCAACTGCTTTAAATGCTTGATGGTCTAGAAAGTTTGTAAACAGCCAAACAGGCTAAACATACTGTGACTGACTCCCTTCTGTTTTAAATTTAAGATTTACTCTCTCCTTTTTCTTAACTGGTCTGACCAACTTGTCCTGCATTTCTGTTTTAAACCAGTGGAACTCAGACAAGCCTCAAACCCTTGCTTACACATGCAGAAATGGGCCTTATCTTATTGCCCCAAGAATATGGAGAATCAAATCTAACCCTCACTTTTCAAACCTCAAGTCTGAATACACAATTTTAAAGCATAAAGAAAAATACACCCACATTTCTAATTTTATGTTTTAGCCTCAAAACTGTAACTAGAACCTGTCATTTTCCTTTGTACCCTGTCCTATTTTTTAACTTAGAAGATAGCCTTCTCGGGCAAAATAGGTGAAGGGGATTAAGAGGTCAAACTTCCAGTTATAAAATAAATAAATCACAAAGATGGCATAGAGGATTGAGTCAATGATATTGTAATAATGTTGTATAGTGACAGACAGTGACCACATTTACAATGGTGAGCACTGAGTCATGTACAGAATGGTTGAAATCGTTTCGTAAAGATAGATAGATAGATAGATAGATAGATAGATAGATAGATAGATAGATAGATAGATAGGCAGGCAGACAGAAAGATAACCTCTTTTATCCACAAGCCCGATTCCCTTATATACATGTGGGCCCAATTTGAATATATGAATTGAAATTCAGAAATTTCTTCTTGAAGGAAAACTTTCAAAACTTCCTTAGTATTTGTCCCAAATTACTTTTCCCTTACTATAATGCTTTTCTTCCCTATAAATTCAGCACATATCTTAATTTCTTTGTATTTCCCTAAACTCCCAAATCAGTCAGTTGTGGACCAGAGATTGTTAGGACCATTTATATGTCCCTCTAGCAGAAGTTGGCTTCCACGGAGAAGCCCATCAGTGGCATGGGTTGGGAGACAAGGGAAGCACTCAGACCGTTGGGCCTTATTCTTCCAGTCCAAGGAGAAAAGCAGGCCAGGAGCACCAAGAAATGGACTAAGTTCAAGAATTCGCCTCATACTATCAAGCCCTTGCTTCTAATCACCACTTTGTCCATTGAGTGTCATCCATTCACCACACAACATGGGATGATCCTTTCGCCCGAACAACAGGGAAAAGTTAACCTTGAGGCTGAAGGAGAGGTAGAAAATAAAACGTAAGGGGAGAGAAGTCCTAGGAAGAAAGGTGTAGACGGGGGCTCTCGGGAGCCAGGAAGAAGCAAGAAGAGGGTTGGGGGAGGACTTGGAGCTGCTGCAACAGAAGAGGACCCTAAAAGGCAATCTCGACATGCAGCTTTGCCTTGCTGGAGCCCTTGGTGGTTACAACCAGCCAGATCTCGTCAGAAACAGCCTCTGCCTCGTGGTTACCACCTCGGGCCCTGGTGCCAGACTGCTCAGCATCCAGCTTCAGCCTCACTGTTCCTCCCTGGGCTATTTTAACTTCCCAAAGTCTTACTTTCCTCATCTGTGAAAATAAGAGGCCACACAGGAGTCCAGTTTAGAGACTGGTGAATATTGAATGAGATCATCCACAAAAAGCTTAGTGCAGTGCTGGGCAGAGAGTAAACACTCCCCGTTCATGGGGCTTCTCCCTCCAAGAACCACAGCAGCAAGCACAGAAATGCCACTGCATGGAGACCTGGTCCATAAATGGGCATACAGCCTCCATGTTAGGAAACTGCCTTAGAGGAAGTTAAATGGCTTTCTTTTACCCCTCCCTATCTACTTTATTTTTTCACAACACAAAACATGTTGTGGTCCTTTGAAATCTACATTGATTCCTACATTGACATCCTGCAGAGAGTGATGTGGCCATTTTCCCCAAGTGTAAGGAACAAGTTTTTCCACTAATATAATTCGGATGTCATTCACACACTCGCCTGTATAGTTTCTTTTCTGTTTAATTTTTTTTTTTAAAGATTTTATTTATTTATTTGACAGAGACATCGAGAGAGGGAACACAAGCAGGGGGAGTAGGAGAGGGAGAAGCAGGCTTCCCGCTGAGCAGGGAGCCTGATGCGGGCTTGATCCCAGCACACTGGGATCATGACCTGAGCCAAAGGCAGACGCTTAACCACTAAGCCACCCAGGCGTCCCTTCTGTTTAATTTTTTTAACAGACAGAGAGATCAAAGACGTAACTCCAGCAGAATCATTTCCCTCAATTTGGCAGGACTTCTCAACAATGATTGTCTAAGGACTGGCTTTTCTACAGTAGGCTGCCCAATTTAATAAAGAGGATTGTTCTCTATATTGATTCCATATTGATGCTAATTTGGCATCAGGCATTGTCTTTTACCTTGATAAACATGCCAGAACGTCCTCTGTCTTGGTCATTTACCTTACGTGGCAATGATAGCATTAGGGCACCCAGTTTGTTCTTTTTCAGGAGAAAATAAGTTCTTTTATACAATCTGTGTGTAAGTGGTTTCGGAGCCATCTTTCCTCCACCCCTCGGCCCCAAGCCTTTCTCCTGCTTTGTCTTCTCTAAATGTTCTTGGCAGGCTTCTGAGAATGCCCAGCTCCAAGGGGAAACACCCGAGATTATTTTAAACCTGCTTTCAGGTTTGGATGACTCTTTTTTTTTTTTTTTTTTTTTTTAGTAGCAGAAATTCATGTTGGTGGGGGCAGCCTCTGTCCCCCCTGCCCTGGCTGGTTGTGTCAAGCCTTCTGCGATAGCTGAGCATCACAGCTGGTGTTGGAATTAACAAGGACGACTGGACCCAGTGTTTTTGTGTTGAAAGAATTAAATCACTGGGTTCCTTTTTGCAAATAAAAGAACATGAATCTTACCTACTCTCTACTTTATTATGTCCAATGCTCTTTCTCTCCATTTCAACAAATACATGGTATAAGGATTTTGTATCCAGAACTATCCTTGTGACCCACCCAGAAGAATGTCAACTGCTTTGTTCCAAACTCTTGAAAACACTAGGGAGAGCTTGAGGACTGAAGCTAATACTGATATAATCCAAACTAGTGCACTTTCTAAGCGCTGTTGCATGGATTAATTTAGCTCTCGCCACCAACCCTATGGTCTCTGTATAGTTGCCTACAACGCACCAGGTCCCATCTCCCGGCTCCCTTCTGGCTTCTCTGGAAAACCACGGATTCAGCTAGATTATTGCTTTGGGCCTCTAAGCTCTACTCACTCATGACTTGAAAATAATAATGTCTAGAACAAGACGCATAACGTGGAGAGCCAGTAAATAATGTGAAGTGAAACAACACTGTGGTCAGAACTTTACGGAAAAGGAGACATGAAGCACGCTGATTTCTTTTCTTTTTTCGGTTTCTTGTCCTCTCAGACATCCCTGACTTCAAAAATTTGGCACTGTGCCCACTGTTTTCACAACTGGAGTGATTTTGGCAGTTCTGAAAAACATCTCCTGACTACCAGGAACACTTCTCCACTTAGGCGGGAGTCCTCTTCAAGAAAAAGAATACTAATTTACAAATGCAAACTTTGTATATGCTAGAATTACAGCCACAGCCTCCCTACTGGTATCCTTGCTTTCACTTTCTTTCTCATCTAAGTTCTTCGTATGTACAAACTTTAGGTCCCCAAGTGTGTTTGTTCAGAGAGATGGAAACAGACACGTGACAAAATGAGAGACCCTCCATCCATTCGGCTTGGGAAATTCTCACAGCACATTCATTCTTAGTGATTCCATGATACATATCAGCATAACAAGGGCGCTAAGAAATCCTGTGCTCAGAAAATCTGCCAAAACTTCTCTGTCCATGGAAAATTTTCTTGTGGCACAATTATTAGCATTTCATAAAGCATTCCTATATCATGCTGCATCTTGGATGGAAAAAAAAAAAAGTTCCAAAGTTCACTAACGCCTCCAGGATCAGGTCCAAATTAACCAGGCCAGCACTCTGGGGCATCCTTAAGCCATCTCAACTTCACCTGTCAACTCTTCAAGAGCAAATGGTCTGTGGCAGTCAGGTCTACCACCCACGGAGCTTATTACTTACAGGAGACACCCAGTTCTCTCGTCCTCACTGCCAGACTCTCACAGCGTGCTGGGCCCTACTGTCAAGCTAGCAGTTAGTCCTGGACCACACCTAGCCTTGTTAACTGAATAGTTCAACGTCACAGCTTTCTCTTCCCCAGCTAATGAGGCTTCCAGAGGCCGAGAACTTGTGTCTTCTTCCTCAGCACCCAAGTATGCATTGGTGACTTCACTGTGCAAACATATGGCACTTAATAAACATATGTTGACTGAATAAATGAATTAATGAGGAAGTCTTGGTAGACTTCCTTTCAAATCAATTGGCTCTAGAGGTTCCTGAGTCCAGGCCACCCGAGCATATCAAGCATATCGAGGATGAACATAGAAGTATATCAGGAGATATCACGGATCCAGCCCCATCTCTAACACCACATTCAGTGATGCAGAGGAGGTGACTCAAGGGAGGCATTTGATAGAGTGGACATGCAGAGTATCTATCTACCATGCCAGGGAACTGGATGAGAATATATAAAACAGGGCTTTACCCACAGGTAAGAGAAGACATATGTTTATGCAACACCAGCATACAACTTCCTTTGCTGATCACAAAAATATAGAATTCCGAGAAATTCCTTTTCAACAGATGCTTAATTCGCATCTGCTAACTTTGATAAGTTGATCACTGAGTCAACTTTAATGCCATCTCAAATCTTAAATTAAATTCTCTTGTTTTCTTAACATGAAGGTTCCTATTTTATCTTATAGCATGAGTAATTTTTCCCTCCAAGTAGAATAAAATTAAACAGGTTCATAAAATATTCATTAACTGACATATGAACATACATATATCTGTGCCTCTAAGTTTAAATTAATTGTCTCCTGTAGCCTGGGATAACTAAATATTTGCTATAGGTATTTCTCTCAAGTGGTTTATCTCTTTGATTGTTCTCTTATTTCATCTATGGCCTGAAATGTCTTTTTATTTCTTAGATACAAATACTACTTGTATATAGTACAAAGTAACTGATTTAGGCATTTCATTTACATAATCATATTCACTAGAATCCATGTCCAGATTATATAAATCTGTATTAGTGATGTCAGTAGCAGACTGCTGGATCTTTATTTGAACAATCTTTTTTTTTTTTTTTTAAGGGGGGGGTTGGGGAGGGGCAGAGGAAGAGGGGGAGAGAGAATCTTAAGCAGGGTCCATGCCCAATGCAGGGCTCGATCTCACAACCCTGAGATCATGACCCGAGGCAAAATCAAGAGTCGGATGCTTAACTAACTGAGCCACTCAGGCGCCCTTACTCAATATTTCTGATGCTGATAGGACGACCTTGAACAAAAGGCAATGTCAAAGGCTGCCCATCCTAGTTCTGCGCCTGATGATCTCAAGATATTTGAGGTGAGGTAACAATGGATCTAGAGCAGGATTTCAAGCTCCACTTCTACCTACAACCAGCTGGTGACCCTTGACAAGTCTCATAGCCCCATTGGGTCTTAATTTTCCTACGTGTAATCTGAGATGCTTCAACTGGATGTGGTAAAATTATGTGACTTCATTAAGCAAATTCCATATTCTATTAAAAGAGCCTCTAAAAGGCATTTGGCTAATTAGGAACTAAAATTATATTGAACTATAACTAGCTTCTTAGATGTGAAGTTTCAGCCACATTCCTGGTGTTTACCCAGTATCAATCCCTGGTTAACAGAGTATCATGTTGCTAGGGTCACTTCAGAAGGAATAACAGGACAAGCCTTTCCTTGACTGGCCTTTCCTAAGAATATTTATTTATTTACACATTTTCCAATTATGAACACATTTATTGGAATCCTTGTGACATAAAGATCCTTAATTTACTTGTAAACTTAATACATTTTTGAGGAAACTAAAACCAGACCCTTTATAGCAAATGTTATGAATGGAGGACAAAGAAACTTTTAAAAATATTTTGTAAGTGTAGATGAGCTATTCCAGATTGATTAACCCCTCTTGAGTCATTGTGCAACCTACCAGTGATAATATCAATCATAGTAAAAAAAAACCAAAAAGCAAAATTTCTTGAGCATTTGAGGTTTTTACAACTTATGCATAAAAGATTATATCGATTAAGAATACACATGCTTTCTGTGAGACCCTCTCATAAGGGAAAGACTTCTTAACAATGATTGCTTTATATTTCAGTTACAAAGTGACTCAACTAAGAAGATTATCCATCACTTACTCTAGGATAAGTGTAAGTATAAGACCCTAGGATAGCCACAGTGGGAGGAACAGAAGCATAAAAGTGATGAGTGTGTCGCTAAAGAAATTGATAATACAGGTGAAACAAGAGATGAACATGTAAAGATAATGATGAATACGCTACAGCGTAGAATAAAAGATGAGTAACAGAGGTAACAAGTGGTAAGGAAGTAAAACTGTGTGTTTATTATAAGAGTTTTAAAAAGAGGATAAATGGAACACACTTTAAATAGGAAATATAATACTCAATTTTAAAAGGTCTATTCAGATTTGATTTGGAGTTGTCCTCATTGAGAAGCCAATGTACTAGGCACTTAATCCAGTAAGAGTAATTTTACTCAGTAGCATTTGGTGAAAAAGAAAAGCTAGCCTTACCTGTACATTGGCATGGACGGACCCAGGCACTTGATATTTCAACTCATGGGCTGTTGTTTGAGATTTGGGAAGCAGAAAAGGATAAGAAAGGGATCGATATTTTGACTTCATAATCTAAAATAAAGAAAAACAGGTAAAAAAAAAAAAGATCCAGATGAGAAAATAGCTCCATTCCTCCCTACTTTGTGATTATAAAAGAAATTCAGATTCATTTGATAAAGAAAAAGAAAAACATTAACAGTGGAGTTTCTAGTTGAAGAGGCAATTGATTATTTATTTTGTGTTCTTTCCATTTTCCGGAGGCAGAGAACTCCTTTTCTTCTTCTTTTTTTTAGCTTTTGCAGTGGGCATGTATTGTTTTATATTTTTAAAGAAAGCTTAAATGTGATCTAGAGTTATAGAGGTATATAATGGCAAAAAAATGGTATTTTTTTTTGTAAACTGATTTCTTACTATGTTGTAGATATCTTGTCACAGCAGTATAGCACTGTATATCCTATTTTAGTAACTTCCTAAGAAAATGATAAGGAACCATAATTTGTTAAATAAATTCTTATTAATGTGCATTTCAGTTATTTCTCATTTTATCAGAATTATTAGAAGCAATATCAAAATAAATTACCTATCAGATTACTTCTCTTCTTTAGATTTTATTTTTTTATTTACTTGCCAGAGAGAGACAGCACATACAGCAGGGGGAGTGGCAGGCAGAGGGAGAGAGAGAAGCAGGCTTCCCGCTGAGCAGGGAGCCTAACAAGGGACTCGATCCCAGGACTCTGGGATCATGACCTGAGCCGAAGGCAGACGCTTAACCGACTGAGCCACCCAGGCGTCTCCAGATTATTTCTTTAACTTAAATACCCCCCAAAAAATTTTCTGAGTTAAAGGTTGGATACTTTTTGAAAAGCTTTATGGGGTTTACCAGTTTATCCTGCCAGGAAGAGAGTATATAAGCACTGGAAATCCCAAAACCAATCACAGAGAGGTTAAAAGTAATATTCCTTCATTTATTCATTCATGCTCCCTTAATTTTCGTTAAAAACATTTCCATTATTTTTCAAACAGACTCCGTGCTCAGTGGGGAGTCTGCTTGAGATTCTCTCTCCCTCTCCCTCTGCCTCTCCCCAACCCCCCTACTCTCTCTCTAAAATAAATAAATAAATCTTTAAAAAATATTACCATTATTTCTAAAAATTTGTAAGGTTTATATAAATAAAAACTTATGTAAATGAAAAATCAGGTGAGATTCTAACTTGCTGATAAAACAATTTTTTCCCAAATTATCAAGGAGACTAATGCCTTGTCATAATTTATACTAAAGAAGATGGAACCTTAATGCCACCTGGGTGGTAGGTACTTAAGTTATTCCCATATGTAATGAAGGCATATGACACAGTCTGAAGAAAAGGAAAATGGCGGGCACCTGGGTGGCTCAGTTGGTTAAGCGACTGCCTTCGGCTCAGGTCATGATCCTGGAGTCCCAGGATCGAGTCCCGCATCAGGCTCCCTGCTCGGCGGGGAGTCTGCTTCTCCCTCTGACCCTCCTCCCTCTCATGCTCTCTGTCTCTCATTCTCTCTCTCTCTCTCAAATAAATAAATAAAATCTTTAAAAAAAAAAAAGAAAGGAAAGGAAAATGGCCCCATCTTCTCACACTGCTCCCCTCGCTCAGAGCCACCTCCCAGAAGCGTGGACCGGTGTGAACCCCCCAGCGCAATGCTAGGACTGGGAGGACTTGAAAGCTCGAGCTCTCTCATCCAAACAAAGCCCCTGTCCCCCCTACAATAGCCCTCCAGCTGACCATCAGCACAGACCAGATGCTTAACCAACACTGAGGATCCAAAATGTGAAAAGGATCACAATAGGCCCCGAAAGTGGCATCTATCTCTCTGTGCTCTGAATTGTCTGCGGTAGGAGAGTTCAGGAACGTCTTCTTTTCCTTCTGCCCGCCGACCCTGGCGCTCTGGCAACCAGGCACTCAAGAACGGATGGGTCACCGCAGTACCTTCTTGCCAACCCTCTAGGTTTCTCCTCTTCCAGGCTCTCTCTCTTTATGTGGGCTGAATCGTGATAAGGTCAACCACGTACCTTCGTGAAGTTCCAGCGCTGGATGAAGTGACGGGCCACATCACGAGCCGCCTTCCCGTGGACTGCAGAGGCGATGTCATGCCATGGCATCCGAGGAGTGGAGTGTCTGTCAATGAAATCTGCCCAGGTGCCCCAGGCACAGATCATCACTAACTGCTCGGCCAGGGACAGAGCCATGTGATTCCAGCACTGACCCCGACCGTGATCCGTCAAAGGAAATGTGGTAATGTTCACTATGCATATATTACTTGGCTTGGGTGGAACAATACCTTTGCCAAGGGAAACAAAGATACACACTGAGGCGCACAGTCCTCCATGGGCCTCCCCCCAGGATGTGTCCATTTCACTTAGTATGAGATAATCACTAGGCAAGGCAAGATGCGAGTTGGCGTAAATTATCTAAGGTTGTGGACTTAATATTACATTTTTCTTTTGTGTCCTGTTGAACTAACCTCAGGCTATGTATACAGTTCCATCTCTATCTTCTCTTAAATACATAAGCACAGTGATAATCTGAAAATGTGCTATTTTCATGCTGGAAGATGAAGATGATACGCAGAAAAGGAGAGGATCAAAGGAAGGGCACCATCTCTTGCAGAATTACAGATTATTACCCCCAAAATATGCCTAGATGAAACCTGGAGGTCTCAAACAGTAAGCTGTATCTCATGCTCTTTTCTTACTGTAACTACGAGGAAAAGTCCTTAGGTATATGACTGAATCATAGTCTCCAAAGTTTTACCAAATATTCAAAACAAAACAAAGCAGAACAAAGGACAGTATATCCTGTATATGCATACTCTCTCAGATGCTGACAAGTAAAAAACAAAATATAAGCAGCCACCCATGATCATGGCACTCACCAGCAAAAGGCTTATCCAGTTGAACCCAGTCTTTGAAGACAAAATTGCAATAGTCCTTTCCATGCCAGAACCTGGTTTCCCCGTGGAGCTCTCCCATGCCTGTCTGCAAACTGCGGATGGAGCTGGTGTCTGTGAAGGCAGCAGAGACTGTGTTCAGGTGGGGCCCGGTGGGGGGGAGGGGTGGGGGGGAGTGGTGGGGAGGCTCACCTCTCACTCATTAAACACCCAGGGAATTCTGAACTGTCATCCTTAAGGCACAGAACTAGGGCAGCATGTGTTCATCCCATCTGAGGCTGTGGGCCAGCAGGGTTTCACACTCTACACAAGTTTATCACTAGTAGGTAGTTGGGGTTGTAACCAGGCTTATCACCTGACAGTGAAATTCAACATTCTTCTCCCCATCTACCAGATGACTGAAGAACGGATCACAGAGCTAACTGTGAATAAAGAACTCACTGGGAGGGACAATGAAAGAGCAATAAAGCCAGGTCAGGCAGAGAAACATGAGAGGCAGAGGCCATGAAGAAATCACGCCCTTGGCTCTCCCCAGCCGATATGGTGCACACCCAGTACATAATTCTCGTCTTTGGCATCTCAAAAGCAAGAACCTCAAATCTGCAGGCAGCCCCTGTTCCAGCCCTGGAATTGTCAAGCTAAGTGACACTGAGCTTCATCTTTTGGGGTCAGAAATTCTTTATATATAAAAGGAAGAATTTGGCCTAGATGGACGGCATCTAAGATTCTTGGGCTCTCACATTCTACATTCCCAGCATCATAAATGACATCCATAAAAAATATCACAACAACACACAGAACTTATGATCACATAGGCGCAAAAGCAGCAATCCACTGCAACGTTTCACGTAGAGCTCTGCTGGGACCGTTTCACTAAAGGGTGAATACTTTGACTTAAATAGTTTGTATATTTATGGGCTATGTTGACCACAAAGGCAACGAAGCAGGAAGACGAGCAGAACTACACACCACAAATGCAGCATTTGGCACAGAAGAGGCACTTAACAAAGACGACACTGGATGCAAAACTAGTCGCTGAATGAATACATGGTAGCACGTGCCAGTGAGAGTAGCGGACTGGCCCCTACCACCGCACATCCCAGAACTGTCTTTCTAAAGTGCAGACTGTTGGCTTAAAAGCATTTTAAGACAACCTGCTGCCTACAGGGAGTCAAATCCTAAAAGCTGAGTGTGCACAGAAGGCTCTTTCCCAGCTGGCGCCAACCTCCCTCCCGGAGCCTTTTCCCCCCAAGCTAGGCGCACCATATTTCTCATAGTATTTGGACAGGCGTGGTCTGTTATGTCTTCGAGCGGCTGGCACATTATTCCTTTGGTCTGGAATGATCTTCCCTCCCTCTCATCCTCAACTTCATATCCTTCCAGAGCCACATTAGCTGTTACCTGCCCTACCGCTACCTCGCAGATCCCAGGAGGGTGAGGCAACCCCTAGCAGTGCTGTAGAACCGTCAGCAGCTGCACCCCCAGGGCTTCTGATTCTGTGACACAACCGCGTAAGGATGCTCCCCACCAGTATTCAAACTCCTCAGGGCTGCAGAGTGTCACTTCGCGGCTTGCTGTAGCTCCTGGTATTCAGTAGGCAATCAATCAGTATTTGCAGAGCGCAAGTTTTTAAACAATCACCACACACGCTGCTGATATTCTACCTTAAACTGAATAATTAACCTTCAAAGGTTACTGAAATTACCTATAAAAGAAAAGTGTCTGAGGGCGCCTGGGTGGCTCAGTGGGTTAAGCATCGGACTCTTGATTTTGGCTCAGGTCATGATCTCAGGATCATGAGATGGAGCCCCACATCAGGCTCTGGGCTGGGTGTGGAGCCTGCTTAAGATTCTCTCTCTCTTCATCTCCCTCTGCCCCTCCCAGCCTCTTAAAAAAAAATGTGTTAAAGTGCTATTCTTTTAGACATATTATTTATTTATTTATTTATTTATTTATTATTCGAGAGAGAGAGAATGTGTGTGCACGTGCATGCGTGTGCACACACGTGCGTGCACACACACACACGTGTGAGCAGGGGGAGGGGCAGAGGGAGAGGGAAAAAGAATCCCAAGTACACTCTGCGCTGAGCTTGGCGCCGGACACCAGGCTCCATCTCAGGACCCTGAGATCATGACCAGAACCCAAACCAAGAGCTGGACGCTCAACCAACTGAGCCACCCAGGTGCCCCTTAGCATGCTAATTATTAACAAAACTAAATAATGTTAAAAACAGAATTCTATTGACTTCTCCCAGTGATTTATTTTCCTGCTCTGTTAAGACTAAAGGCCAAAGTACTGGTAATCTGTTTGCTCACCTATAAAATCTTTACAGTAAGCATGGCACTTTGTGTTTAAAAAAAAAAGAAAGAAAGAAAAAGAAAACAGGAACAAAGAATGAGATAAATAATTGGTCAAATTCCAAAATAAAAAAATATATATATAATACACATATAAGCTAAAGCTCTATATTTACATACATACACTTGTTTAAAAATTAACTTTCACCTAATAATCAGTTATGATAAGAAAAACAAAACAAAGCAAATTCTAGTCTCAGAATATTATGTTGGTTCTAATTGGATCCAACCTGTTCATAATTCAAATTTGTTTTTGGTTTCAGTCTAAATAATCTTGGCCTAAGTTATTCCAAATAAATCAGGGTCTTCCTCCAAACACATGAGATATTAAAGCAATAGAGCCAAGGACTCCTAGTTACTGTGATTACTGCTCAGAAGTGTGTGAGCACCTACAAGTAGAAAGAGAGGCTTTTTACATCAGCGATGCTGATCTGAGGGCTTCTCCTTAGTCTGCATCTGGCTCCCAATTGATTGCATGAATGCACCTGCCTTGTCTTTGGCATAGGTTTTCGTGCCAGTTTTCTGCCATCCTCATCCATCAGTGGCCCAGACCCTGCCTGCCAAGGCTGCATCCCCTACACCATTACTCCAAACCCCGTTCTTGATCTTCTTTCCTAGTTCCTCCTCCCAAACAAAGTTCTCCCCAACCTTCTCCAAAATGTGCCCCTCTAGTTCTGGCTTCTCCTTTGGCTCTAAGAAGTACAGCCACTTCCAATGTCTCACTTGGCCTCGTTCACCTAGCTGTCCCACCTGCATTTAAAAGTGTTTAACACTAGAATCACTATTATCCTCACAAAATCAAGCCTTCCCTGGAGATTTCTGCTTTCTGTTCATAGTTACTCAAGCTCAAACCTCGAAATCTACGTTGGCTCCTCTCTTTTCTTTGCTGTCTTCTCCGCCTACCTCCCGATTGCCACTTCCCAAATCCTAATGAAATTCTGCTGATTCTTTCTTTGGAAAAAAGTTTCTTCCATTTACTTCATTCTTGGGACAAGCTAGTCAGACTCCCTGTACCTCTAGTGTAACTTAGTAAAACACCACCCTTAACACCTCCATCCCCCCACGGCCCCTCTTCTTCAAATCCCACCCCCACCTCTCATCCCCCAGGGATTCTCCAACATTTAGTAGATGAAATTCAATGTCGCAGCTTGATTTTCAAGGCCCTCCATATACAGGTACAGATCTATCCCATCAACCCAATCTATACACAAATTTACGCATCCCTTAACCAAAATTTCAAAACCCAAAAGCTCTGAAAATTCAAATGTTTTCTTACAGTTCATGTGTTAGTAAAATCTGACCTCAACTGACAAGAGATTGTAATCTTTATTTATCCCACCTGCTGCTGAACAAATATAAATGATTTCCTTACAGGGTATTTCCAGGACCCTGCAAGCAGCATAACATTATATATAGGTATAGGTATTGCATTACCTTTCTAAAATCCAGAATCTTCTAATTTCTCAAGTACCTCTGACCCCTAGAATTTTGAATAAGAAATGGTAGACCTCTATGTATTTACCACATTCCACACCTACATCTGAGATGCTGAAATAAACACTTTTGGCATTTCCCATATATGTGCCTTAAGATACAAAATCTACCTAGGGTGACTGTTTTTCTCCCTTCTTAGGCTCTACCTACTGAATTTTTGCCTATACCCAGGGCCAGTTCCAAAACGGGTCCTCAATGAGTTATATTTTCAAAAAACCTTCTGATTTTTGAAACTGGGATTTTAGAATTGTGTATCAACACTTTTGTGGACAAGGTTTCACTGGCAACTCTTGCCAGTTGGGTATCTCCCCCTGATGAATTACTAAGGCACTAGGTTAGTGAAACATTGAAAACTCATGCTTATCTATTAGATAATAAACTCTTTGACTGGAGAAAATAAGTCTTATACATCTTATACCATTGCATCCCTGAGAACAGAGTTTAGAAAAGATTTAGCCTACTATTCTTTATCCCTTATGACTAGATATCTGGGGTTGAAACACTGTCTCACTAAATTGCAAAAATGAAAAAAAAAATTGCAAAAATGATTTCCTCCTCTCAGCCATTTATTTAATCTTGCTTAAAAAGTAAGATCAGCAAACAGTTGTTGAATATAAGAGGACAAAATTCAACTGTTTAAAAATAACATAGTTACCAAGCAAAGCCATTGAAACTTGAAATTCTCCCGCTTGCAACATCATTTTGAGAGAAAAAAATCCTGAAGATGGCCAAATGATTTTGAATATATGTACTACAGAAATATATATTATATATTCAAATATAAATTGAATATACATACTATAGAAATATATATTGAGAAATATTGAATGTATATACTACGAAATAATCATGGTATCAGTACATTCATTATGAACTGATTTTAGTGAATTTTCTAATTAACCCATAGTGATCTTGCGTGCATGCTCCACATTGGTTCACTAGGAGCCCAGTTCATAATGGTCTTTTCTTTTTTTTTAAGATTTATCTATTTATTTGAGAAAGAGAGAGAGCAGGGGTTAGGGGCAGAGAGCAAGGGAGAGAGAGAATCTCAAGCAGACCCCCCACTGAGCACGGAGCCCCACTCTGGGCTCCATGCAGGGCTTGATCCCATGAGCACGAGATCATGATCTGAGCTGAAATCAAGAGTCGAAGCTTAACCGACTATACCACCCAGGCACCCGCATCAAGGTCTTTGGCGTCCAAGTGAAACTAACATTACAAAGAAGCTAACTCAATTTACAGCCTCAGGAAAGGAAGTTATTAACTCAAACAAGTATTCAGTTTCAGTTTCTCATAAAGAGTTACTCTATGTTTAATTCGGGTTTCAAGTCCTATGAGACAACAGAAGTTTAAGTCATTACACAATTTAAATGTAGAGCTGTGCTCTTTAAATTCCTTCTATTATTAATAGTAGACCCTTACTTTTTTTTTTTTTTAACACAAATTCACATGGAACTTCAATATATATATGGAAGCAGGATTTCTCTGCTTGAAGCAAGTACCAATAGAGGTGGGAGGGTCTAGGGCCCACCTCCTCAGTATTCCCCTCAGAGACTCTGAGAAACACTGGGGTACACAAGTGACTCACATCCAGCTGTGGTAACTGGGCTCTACATCAGTCTTCTAAATAGCACACTAGAACCATGACCTTGGAATTTAGCCACATGCTCATGATGTAGCAATCTGCGTTTTTGCTAAATCACAAATCTGAATTATGAGCTCTGGGAAGCTAATAAACTGGAACACCATTGTGCAAGTTACTTATCATCTCTGACCCTGAGTTTCCTCATCTGTAAAAAGGGAGATAACACTATTACTACCAAGTGCCACCAGTGCTCAGGGTCGTCCCAGGCAGTCTGCACACAATAAATTAGCTTACAATTTTACATACATTGTCATACATTGTCATACATTACGATCATTACTTATCGCTTTATGTGATCCGTTGCCAAATCCCTCTTCATCCCCACCTCCACATTTTTGGCCGTGATTAACTTATTCAAATACCTTTTCTTGGAAAAGCTTATCAGATTACAATTTCTAATACCACAAGGGACGTGAACACAGTGCAAACAGAAAGCCAGGCCAGAAACACACTCACTTTGCTCATGCAGCAAAAGCGGACACCTGAGGACATTCTGCTGCCTCATACATCACTTACCCATGTCAGGTCTAGCGAGCCCCTGCTCAGACTTACTGGAAGAGCGAAAGAGTTTCAGGTGGGGTTTTAGACCATGGATTAAATTCTGACGACTTCTACAGTGATTACAATAACCTGGAGAAAGTTGAGAGTTCTTTTTTTTTTTTTTTACAAAGAAATATATATAATATCATCAAGTTTTCTAAACTGAAAAGTAGGCTCAATCATTTTTAAAACAAGGCAAGGCTAAAAAATCAGTCACAAATTCTGTGAACAGAAAATGCAGAGCTTTAAGGCAGATGTGAAAAGAAGAGCAAATTTACAAGATGTAGGAAATCTAATGTTTGAAGATAAAAGCTTCACATATTTCTGGATAGGAAGAGAAATGAGATTTCTTCTATGAAAAGTGAAGGACGTCTGGTAACTTCTCTTTTTTCTTTATAACTTGGCATTATGTTAGAAACGCTGAGTCATTCAGCTACCACCAGAAGTATGAATTGTGGTTGTTATGACTCCTTATGTGAATAAAACAATAAATCTGTTCCCAAATGAGGCCAACAAAGCCACAAAATGGCAGGATATCGAATAGGGTGATATAGCTCCTATGACTCCATTCCAGAAAGACCAGTTTTAAAGACTGGTACACAGTATCCAGCTGCAGAAGGACGGAACGTCATCAAGATACATTCTAACGTCATCAAGATACATTCTAACGTCATCAAGATACATTCTAGCAAAGAGGAAGACTTACTTGAGGCACTGTCGATGCTGCTGATGCTATCTGCATTGTGCAGGTGGTGCCTGTAGAGCTGCCTGTAGAGGCTAAATTTAGAGAACTTTCTGGACTTTCCCATTCCTTTCAGTTTTGAATCCATATCATCAGCACTCTTCAGGGTGGGTGGATTTTTACTAGATTCATTTTTATCTTTGAGGCTCAAGGATTCCATGGACTCTATTATTTCAGCCTGAGAAAATTATTTAAAAAAAAAAAAAAAAGACTGCATAAGATATGCTGCAATGTGATCCTTTCATTCCAGTTGAGCTGAGGTGTCAAGTTCACATAGGATGGAGGCTCTCTATCGGACACCCGATAATGGGTAAGGTCAGCCTCAGGTCAGTGAGCTGTTTCAATGCTAGCAAAGGGATACCAGGCATTCCATTGTAGTTCCTCCTTCAGTAGACCAAATTCTTGAAATTTCATACCAGCTAACCTTTTTATCTCAAACACACTTACATGAGTTATATTCACTGTTGAGCAACTGAACTTCTGCCTCTGATAAATGTTAAGTAGTGCTTCTTCTGTCAATTATTTTCCTGGCTACTTATTCATTAAATCTTTTTTTTTTTTTTTCCCCAGAAAAGTCACCAACATATCCAGCAGTAAAATAAGATGGAGCCCATCAAAATTCTTAGTAAGTGTATGGATATGTTGGCAACGGTTAGAGTTGAAACAGTAAGTACTGCAATATGGATCTAGGCATATGGGTATTTTGGCAGCACTTGATTTGAACGGTACTTTGAGAAGTTATTAACTTCCTGTATTCAGAAAGAAGTCCCTCCAGGACTCCAGACTGACCTAGCCTCTATTTGCATGTCTTTAAGTAGGAAGATTTCAAAAGCCTTGGCAGGTACTTGTAATAAGGCTGCTGATTTAACTTAAAACCCAACTGACACATATTTTTGTTTATGAACTTTTTTTTCCAAATAGGAAATGAATCTTTCATTTAAATGGAAAACAAAGGAGCTGACTGTGAGCTAGCAAATGCACTATTGGATCTCTTTCCTCTTACAAGGAAAGAGACTGAGATCAAGAGATGCAAAGTTACAGACTTGCTAGATGGTATTTGAAACCAGGTCTGTCCATCCAGAAATAGGCCACTCCTCATTCAACCAATCAGCAAGTCATGCTATTAACGCATACTTCTACAAACTCTGTACCTTTTATGCAGTTCCATAAAGGAGAAACTTACTGTGAAGGAACCCAGAGATGATCCTACGGTGACACGCTTCACACTACCCACGTCTGTGAGTCTGTGTTCATGGTCATCCCACCTTCCATAGGCCAGGTCGATCCCACCCACAAAGGCCACTGACTGGTCGATGACAACGAGTTTCTCATGATGGGCCCACAGATATACGCTGGATGATACATGATCTGGGTGCCTCATCACCTTGGGAGGGGAAAAAAAAAACCCACCTGTAATGCACTTTTTAAAATGTCCTTCATATATAATAAAATCGATCTGTTTTCTCCCCTGAATAGCATTTTCCTTCCTCCCTTCCTTCCTCCCTCCCTCCCTCTCTTTCTTTCTTTCTTTCTTTCTTTCTTTTTCTGTTTTGCTTTAGTTTTCTTTCAAGAGTTTATTTAAATTCAAGTTAGTTAACATACCAATGTAGTATTAGTTTCAGGGATAGAATTTAGTGATTTCTTTCTTTTTCTGTTTTGCTTTAGTTTTCTTTCAAGAGTTTATTTAAATTCAAGTTAGTTAACATACAATGTAGTATTAGTTTCAGGGATAGAATTTAGTGATTCAGTCTCTTATGGTTTGTCTCCCTCTCTGTTTTTATCTTTTTTTAAACCTTCCTCTGTGTTCATCGTGTTTGTTTCTTAAATTCCACACAAGTGAAATCATATGGTATTTGTCTTTCTCTGACTTATTTTGCTTAGCATAATACCCTCTAGTTCCATCCTCATCATTGCAAATGGCAAGATTTCATTCTTTTTGATGGCTGAGTAATATTCCATTGTAGATATGTGCCACTTCTTCTATATCTATTCATCAGTTGACGGACATTTGGGCTCTTTCCATAGTTTGGCTATTGTGGACATTGCTGCTATAAACATTGGGGTGCATGTGCCCCTTCGAATCACTATTTTTGTATCCTTTGGATAAATACCTAGTAGTACAGTTGCAGGGTCACAGGGTAGTTCTATTTTTAACTTTTTAAGGAACCTCCATACTGTTTTCCAGAGTGGATGCACCAGTTTGCATTCCCATCAACAGTGTAAGAGGGTTCCCCTTTCTCTGCATCCTCGCCAACATCTGTTGTTTCTTGTGTTGTTAATTTTAGCCATTCTCCCCTGAATAGCATTTTCTATAATTCAAATACCAAAATGTGCTATGTATACACCAAAGTTCTAATTTCATTCTCAGTATTTAGAAGAGGAAGACTCCTAGTTATTTTTAAGCCTCTCCACCAGCCCCACCCCACACCACATTTTGGGGTAGCTGCCATTTAGCTAGAAATTTGGCCACACAGTTTAGTAAAAGTTAGCTCAACATAATAGCTGATTCTTTTTTCCACTTTAAAGAATTCTGTAACACCTGATATTACTTAAAAAACTCTAAAAACGTTTAACCAACATCTATCTCTGACAAAATTTTTAATAGGTATATTGATATTTTGGTAGCCAATGAATTAAAATGGCAAGTGTATAGATATAGGGATATACATGCTTTGGCAGCTCTTGATTTGAAAGATACTTTGTTATTAACCTCCTGCTTTCAAATAGAATTCTTTTTAAATGATCCCAGACTGACCTATTTTTGTATATCTTTAAGTAGAAACATTCCAAAAACTCTGGAGACTACTTTTTTTTTTTAGTAACCTACTTCTTTTGTGTGTGGTAAAATACACATAACAGAAAATTTACCATATTGATCATTTTTAAATTTACAGTACACCGGTATTAAGTACATCTCATATTGTTCACTCATCACTACAATCTCCAGAACTCTTCATTTTGCAAAACTGAAACTCTATACCCATTGAACAATAACTCCCCCATTCCCTCCTCCCTTCAACCTCTGGGAAACACCATCCTACTCTTTGTCTCTATTACTTTGACTTACATATATGTCAGTAGAATCATACAATATTTGCCTTTTTGTGACTGACTTATTTCATGTAGAATAATGTCTTCAAGTTTCATCTGTGTTTTAGCATATGTCAGAATTCCCTTCCATGTTAAGACTGAAATATATTCCACTGTATGTACGTACCAATCATTATTGAGAGTGGGATATTAAAGTGTCCAACTATTATTGTAGAACTGTCTATTCTGCCCTTCAATTCTATCAATATTTGCTTTATATATTTTGATGTCCATTATTAGGTGGGTACATGTTTGTAATTGTTATAACTTCTTGCTGCTTTGAAACTTTTATTAATATATAAAATCCTTGTCTACTATAAACTTTTCCTATTTAAAGTCAATTTCACCTGATATTAGTACAGTTACTCCTGCTCTCTTCTGATTACTACTTACATGGAACATCTTTTTTTTGACCAAATAAAATATATAATTGTTATATATTTTAGCCTGCTGGAGATTTATTAATTCATTGCTCTGATGTATCTCAATGACTGAGGAATAACTATTGATAGGCTTTAAATCTTTGGTAAATATCAAATAGCTTTTTTCAAGCTGCTTATTGTGTTTATTTACTTTATTAGTTTTTTTATTCAAGTTGCTATTAAGAAAAAGTTTCTTAAATCCTAGAGGAGCTCTCTGTTGCTATCAGCATCAAGGGATGTCACAAGGAGATCACGTCTAAGAGGTTCCAGAACAATCTTAATGAGGAGCATGGGACCTTGACAGAGCTCCTGAATATTAAAACAATTCTAAGAGGTGTGTTCTTGGCTAAATGATCAGAGTCAGAAATGTGAACTCTGCTAACTCCACCAATACCAGAAGTATAAGAAAGCAGAGTATTTTGTTTTATTTCTAAGAAGGATACAATGCTATTTATTCAAAATATACATTAGAGAATTCTACAGATTACACTGTTCAAAGAAAAACACATCTGAAAAACTACAGAATAATAGAGAAGAAGTACTGTTCAGAAGGATGAACCTGATACCTTTATGTTGGGGTGTAGACGTATTAAAGTCCTCTTGCTGTATTCACTGTTGATTCCGAGGGCAAGTTCCACCTCTTTGTAGAGCATTACAAAGACTCTCACTCCCTGTTGCTGTCACGAGAGAAAACACAGGGAGGAATGAGAATTTCTGCAAGTAGGTGATGATTTTCTTTTTCCTTCTTATAAACTTTCTTCTACAAACAAGTATAATAAAATATTTAATGAAAAGTACAAGGTGACACATAAGCGTATCTTAAGATACAAATAACAAAAATAAAAATTTATCTCCCTTCCATTCCTATGACTTGTCATACCAAGAGATGGTATCAATATTTGATTCACCATAGCCAAAAAGCTGAAATGGTAACCTCATCTGCTAAAAGTGTCTGATGATCTTACACCTCTGAACATTTTCAAACACTTAACATTGAGGAAAGCTTTGGCCTGATTCATGTTACAGGATTAGAGTTTTTGGTTTTTATTATACTTCAGTTAGTTGAAATAGCAGTGACACAAAACTCTAATGCAATAAATTATACTAAATATCCCTTAAATGTTTCTGGAGCACTTTAATAGAATTTTTCTTTATTAAAAAAAATTTAAATTAAAAAGAAATTTCTTTAACTTCAGAGATGAACATATTGATTCATACTCTTAGCCCACAATTACATCATTAATGTCTGTTTGTGAAATGACTTCTTTGGAAGTCAGTTTCTCTAACATGCAAAAATCCCTGAGTTTTAACAACAGCACAAAATTAACATTGATCTAACCTTAGGCCCTGGACTTAAAAGAAGACAGACAAGGCCATTGTGAGGGTCAAATTAAATCGAAAGTGCCTGATAAACTTTAACATGCTATACAGATAACATTTTTTATTAATATTAACTATCAAAAAGACATGTCTAATAGCTGGTAGTATTTAAAAAAACCAAACTACTGGGGTGCCTAGGTGGCTCAGTTTGTTAGGCATCTGCCTTCAGCTTAGGTCATGATCTCAGGGTCCTGGGATCAAGCCCCACGTCATTGGGCTCCCTGCTCATCAGGGAGTCTGCTCCTCCTTCAGCCCCTCCCCCTGCTCATGCTCTCTCTTTTTCAAATAAAATCTTAAAAAAACAAACAAACGGTGGGGTGGGAGGGATGGGGTGACTGGGTGATAGACACTGGGGAGGGTATGTGCTCTGGTAAGCGCTGTGAATTGTGCAAGACTGTTGAATCTCAGATCTGTACCTCTGAGACAAATAATGCAATATATGTTAAGAAAAAAAAAAAAAGAAAGAAGAAGAAGGTAGCGGGAGGGGAAGAATGAAGCGGGGGAAATCAGAGGGGGAGACGAACCATGAGACGATGGACTCTGAAAAACAAACTGAGGGTTCTAGAGGGCAGGGGGCTGGGAGGATGGGTTAGCCTGGTGATGGGTATTGAGGAGGGCACGTTCTGCATGGAGCACTGGGTGTTATGCACAAACAATGAATCATGGAACACTACATCTAAAACTAATGATGTAATGTAGGGGATTAACATAAGAATAAAAAAAAAAAACCAAACTACTTATTTTCTCCTCTAGTTCTGGGCAATAATAAGGTTTTAGCCTGTCCTAAACTGCCCAACACCTGAATGTCCGTCCTCTTCTCCCTGTCCAGTCACAGGGTTCCCTCACCAACATATAGTTCAGAATGTATTCCTCCAGGAAACTCTTATCTTATTTACGCCCACTTATTGTATGACATTTAACTATTTTAGGTTTGCATCCTCAGTATTGCTCTACAGTTTGCAACATTTAAATTTGCATTCTCTATATCCAGCAGCTCTGAAGGCATTCTGAAACATACCACATACACACTGGATAATGTATCTACACCTAGGCACTTAATATCCTAGGGATAAAAGGCAAGAATTTTCCCATGATACAGTACTTTCTAGAGTATTAGAGATACAGGCATATCTAATAAAACTATAGTGACAAAGATTAATTTAGTTACAATTTAAATTAACAATCCATGGTAATTAGGCAGAGGCATAGTTCATGATGGAAATCTGAGTCATTAATTTAAGAAGCCAACTGGGCTGAACACATCTAATTTATAAGAACTGGTTACTTTTGCAATGCTATAAACATGTGAAATAACATAGGAGTTAATATTTTTAGGTTGCAGGGTATAAAATCTTGGAGTAAGCCAAATATATATATATATAGTTCCCCAATACTGGTCTGCCAATATTAAGAAGCACGTTTTGGCCTCTAAATCCTTATAAGAACACATCACTTCAAAATGTGAAAAGTGTATACATTTTTGGAGGAACATACTAAATATATGCTCTAAGCTGCATTCATGAAATTTGAGTACTATAAGACCCATTCTGACTCAAAAAAATAGGATAAAAATATATATGTCATCTTCTTTCTGGCTAACAGCTTACTTTTGGGACTTGATTATTACTAATTATAATTATGCAACTATTATTGCGACCAAGTGTGTAAGTACAGATATGATTAAAGAAATAGGAAGTGAAAGTGTAAGCAAGAAATGAACAGATTAACTTCTGATAGTTTTGGCCACTGAGGGTTCTGCAATAAACTACTGATGGAGAGCTTTAAATGAAAACTAGAACATTATTTTTTTCCTCTACTGTTCATATTTACTCTGCTATTTGAATATTTTAGGATTCAGCACTGGATAACAGTGATAAAAAAGAGCCTCCCATTGAAAGATATAGTATAAAGCTTAAAACCCAAAATTGTAACCTAAATTATACACCTGTCAGGTGTAACATTTTATAATTTAAGTTGCAATTTGGGGTTTTAAACTTTATACTATATCTTTCTAATTAGTTTTAAATGGATGAAATTCTGCTTCTCAGGCTTATGAAACTACTATTCTTGAAGGACAGTAGTTGCAATTTAGAAACTGGGCTAAATCTTATAGTTTTCCATTTACCTGCGTAACTAATGGGTTTTTGAAATAATAGAGATGTTAACACTAATGAATTACATTACTACCCTCCATCTATTAACAACTGACATTTTCTTCTATACTTTCTTTTCTCCTTGAAATAAATTAACTCCAAAGGAAACAGGGTAGACACTTTTAAGTCTGTTGAGCTTATATATGAAGGACTAATAAGGAAGTAATTGAAGAAAACAGTTCATTTTAGGTAGTTTGGTTTACAACTGTTTACTTACATCCATATCATAATAAACGGTTAACTAGTGACAAGATTTCTATGATCATAAAGCAATAAATTCCTCTTCTTTCGGTCAAGGTATTACAAGACTATCATGACCTCTAAACTACAAAGGGCAAAGGAAAAATGTTTCTGGACAATGAAGGCATTTGCCAGGTCATAATAGTGCAGACTTACACAAAATGTGGGAAATACTTGTGTAAAATGAAACCCAAATTAGAAAAGAAAAAAGGACTGATGTTAATTCTGTAATTTAAGGAATTTGAAGCATCCATGGTTTTACCAATGCTTTTTCATGACCCTAGGGGAAGTTACTTTTTGCTGAGAGAGGAAGAAGAAAAGTATTAATAGGGCAAGTAGAAAAATGGGTGGCTTGGAGTGGACCATGTGATGCCATGTTTCTTATCTCTGCTGAAGTCATGTAAACCAGAGGTTAGCAGAATACACTTCATGGTGTAAACACAGAATAAACGTCATGAAACCTGAGTTTTAAAAGATGGACGCTCTGTCCTCTTTTCTATTTAGTTTTGAATCAAGTAGAGCAGACATAATACTAGACACAGTAGGAATGTTTAGGAGCTTTACATATACAAAATACATGTAAAGACAATAAAAAAAATAAGAATTTTTTATAGTTGAAGTCAAAGAGACTTTTTTGAGCCAGTTTTTTCCTCTAATTATTCAAGGTACTATAGTCAAAATATTTTCTAAATGCAGCCAAGTTTGTCCACTGCCTCAAGAAAACTTAATGTATGCATCCCCAGGACAGTCCTATTTTATCATTTGTCAAGGACTTCCCCAGAGGGCATGATATTTCGGGGAAAATGAAAAGTAAAGGACAAAAATCATATCCTCGTCATTCACATGTAAGCAATGTGAAGGAGCACAAATGCTCCTATGCCTTTTTTTTTTTTTGAACGAGTTCTATTTGAATCACTGTTCTCAAGGTTGAAGACACATTTTTTCCTTCCCAGACATGCCCCTCTAGCCCACTGCTTTGATAAGATCCTGTTTGATTTTTCTGGGTGAAGATGTGATTATTTGTCTCATTTGACAAACCTGAACATCTTTCCCTCCTAATGATCACTGATTGCAACTCTAGAACGTGTCTTCGTGTCTTGTGGTCTAGGACAGAGAGAAATTGCCTGACAACAAAATCCCACCTGAGGACCTAAATCCTTTTCTGTAAGTCTCCAGGTTGCTGCACTTGAAGATTCTTTTGGTGCAGGTCCCATCAGCAATATCATAGGTTTCTAAGGTTGAAATATACACACATACAGAAATATAGTTGCCATAACTATGATACAACTTAGCTCTCAGGGCAGGGGCAGTAAATGAAGACCTATGGGAAACCCTGGGATGCTGACTTGAGTTGTAATCAGTCTGTAAGACAAGGTTGCCTTATACTATTTTAAATGATAACACTGCTTAACAAAAGGCCAAAGAAATAGGAAAAATATCAACTTGGCTATCACCAGAGAAATAAAATATTGTATTTCTTCCCTAAAAACTGCCATTATAAGAGATGTTTGCCTACATCTTGGCTATGAGGCAAAGACACTAAATTCCTCCCCCCAAATCTACACAACGAGATAGAGGGAAAAAGTCTTTATGGCCCTTGTGGACCTCTGGGACCCATTAATGTAAAAATAAATCTTTTTTTTTTTTTAAAGATTTTATTTATTTATTTTGACAGAGAGACAGCAAGAGAGGGAACACAAGCAGGGGGGAATGGAAGAGGGTGAAGCAGGCTTCCCGCCGAGCAGAGAGCCCGATGCGGGGCTCGATCCCAGGACCCTGGGATCATGACCTGAGCCGAAGGCAGACGCTTAACGGCTGAGCCACCCAGGCGCCCCTGTAAAAATAAATCTTATGTTCAAGCCAGTACTTTGTGAAGGTAGTGGGTTTCAGAAACTAAATTATTTACGTGAAACAGTATTTATATAAGGATAGAGAAATGTCAATTTACAATGATCTGGGAGGTAAAAATTTATGACCAAAATAATATGGTGTAGCTAGATTAAAGAAGAGCAATTCTGCCAAATGAACCATAGGAAATGAATATTTAATAGTATTAGTATTTCCTTAGGAAATTTTTAAAATCATTATATACAATTTAAAACTTTCTAGTTTCATGAAGCAGATGAAATTGAAAGGAAGCACCATTTTTGTGCAATAATATTTACTTGACCTTGGTGTTCACCTAGGACCTCACCAGGGTTCATGGGCCATAAAAGCAAAGAAAATCCATGTTAGTGATAGAAAAGTCAAATGGCCAGTAGCCTAGGGGGAAAGCAAACATAGGAGAGCTAACGTGACATGGAAGGCCAGGCCTGCAGGATCTACTCCCTGAGCCCTGCTCGGGCATTTACTAGCCTTCTGGAGTTTACTCAGATGTCCCGTAGGCACCTCGCACTCAAGTCCACTAGAATTTAGCTCCTTGAGCCTGAGTTCTCCCCACTTCCTCCCCCTGCCAGATTCACCTTCTTCACACATCATCTTGATCAGATCATCCCTCCTCCACCAGGCTCTGTTCCCCAGTAGTTCCCCACTTTCTTCTATAAAGTCTAAACCACTGACATGGCTCACAAGCCCCCATGTCTGGCTGCAACTCCCTTTCCAGTGTGATCCCCCCATCCTACTTAAGCTAACACTCAGCTATAATCAACCTTGTCACTCTACTGTCACTGACAATGCCTTCAGAATCCCTGCCTCCAGAACGTTTCCTCACCACATATTCTACACCTAGAAACCTCTTCTTTCGTTTCAAACTTTTATGCCCATTCTAAATGCCCTAAAATCCTCATATTGCAAGGGGCTTCCCCACTAGGGCTACCCAATGGTCTCCTTCCTGCCTTTGAATCTTGGCACTGCCTCTGTACCCAGTTGACTCTTGTGTAGATGAGTTTTAAGCTCTTTCAGGTCAGGAATCATGTCTTTTATTTATGTACATCCCATATGAAAAGCCAAGGGCCCTGCACATAGTAGGCACTCAACAAATACATGTTGACTGAAACCTACAGCAGTGAAGTGTTGGATAGGTACCATGAAAAGAGGATTTGCTAGTATGGTTGACAATTGCTAGGCAAGACTGGAACAACTTAACTAAAATGGAATCTTGAGGACAGATGGGAAAGATGCCATTTTACAGAGAGAAACATGGAGAAAGTTATCTCATTCAATATACAGAAAGAAGTTTGATAAAGATGGGACTGAACCAAGTCCTTTAGCAAGCCCTCCATGGGCAGGAATGGAATGTTCTTCACACATATGGCATCTCTAGTAATTAGTGTAGTACTTTGCTCATAGGAGACACTCAGTAACTGTATGCTAAATTATTTAAGGAATATACAAATAATGCTTTTCAGGACCAGAATTTCCAATTCTATGAACGGAATTCTGTTGAAGCAATGCATTAGACTAGCTACGGAAATGATGCTGTCTGGCAGTACACATGTCTGAAATAAAGCTTATCAGCTTCTTTCTCCATCAATATTAGCAGTGAGGTCCTACTGTATCTATGGACATCTTCAGAAATCTTAAAGTAAAGGCATGGAGAAAACACATTGAAAGAAGGGAGATATGTGTGTAGGGAAAAACAAAAAAGAATATACTTGCTAAATATTTTTTATACCAAAAAGAATACACCCAAAATCTACAGGGTCAACTGGAGAGGAAACAATTTCCCATTTTACCATGAACTGTCCCAAAACTGGAACCAAAGCAACAACCAGTTCTTAATGTTCCTCCTCTTTGATACTGTTCTACATTAGCTTGACCCCATCTGATTGAACTCATTCTCCTCATGACTTTATCTTTTGCTCAAATGGCAGAATAATGAATAGAATAAAATGCTACATTTCATTTCATCCTTTATTATTCAATAATAAAATCTTGTTACATTTTTTTGCCTACAAAATTAACTGCCCATAACTGATTAAAAATCAGAAATTAGAGTTCCTAATATAATCCATGCTGTGAATTAGGCTAAAATATTTATGTAGTCGAAAGTAACAGGAAAAAAACCCGGAACCCAATAAACTTGAAAACAAGTATTCGACTTTGGTCAAACTCTAAAGAAAAATGTTGTACTTATACATGAAGGGCTTTGAAAAAGAAAAGACATTTCAGAGAAAATAAACATTTAAAAAAATATATCAGCTTATGTTTGGAATACGTACTGCTTTTCGTTTGAGAATGCAGTCCAACCTCCAACGATTTCCTTCAACCACTGGGCGTTTCAGGAAGATTTCTGGACTCAACCTGAAACCACAAAACCGAGATTTTAAGAAACTAAAACAAAATAGAAAGTTCTGATTGTGTCATAGGAAACAAAGGCAAATTTAGCCCAAATGCCATCATCCACCTCGAGTGTGGTGGGTCATTCAAAGTTCTGCTATGAGTTCACATACAACTTCACCTGGGAACAAGAGCCCCGAGCCAGGGAAAAAAGAGAAAAAAAAATCAATCTGGCTTTCTCTCCTTCTCTCACATGCAAATATATACCATATGCAGATACTATTGATTGCCCAGCCAACAGCCACTCTCCAGCTTCTTTCTTCAGTTAGAACCTAAACCTAACTCCCACTCTACCCTGTGAATATTCTAGACTTTTTTCCCAGCCTCCTGTGCACCTAGAGCACCATGTGCCCAATCTTGAACAATAAGACATATGAGAAGGCACACATGGGGTTAATGGGAAAGTTTTTCTTCTTTGATCTTTGTCTTACACACACACACACACACACACAACAGGAAAAGTGGCTGTAGGACAGATGTTGCATGGGGATATGATGATTAGAAAGGGATAGCCATATTGAAATTCTAAGGGGAAGACCAGAACCCTGAAATCACTAGACCATTTCACCAACTGCCTAACTGTGGATTTCATATTAAATGAGACAAATAAATCCTCACTCTTTAAGCCACACTTGGTTGAGCATTCTGTTAATCCAAGCCAAGAGTATTCTAATTGATAAACAAAAACACTGACTTCTTACACCAGCAAACAGTGTCCTGGGGCTTTCTGAGCCGGGAGGAAGGCAGGTTTGCTGATAGATGAAATTTTTCCAATGTAAGAATGGATCCCTGGGCTCTTCTCTTTAGTGCCATAGGCAGCTAAGAGTACAGTCATTTTTTCCCATGGGGTTGAGCTCTAAAGTCAGCATCTGAGTTAAATCTGTATGTGATGTAATTCCCCTCTAATGAGGAAAAACAGAAAAACGAAAAATAAAGAAAACTTTCAGGTTCCTGGGTGGCTGAGTTGGTTAAAGTGTCCGACTCTTGATTTTAGCTCAGGTCATGATCTCAGGGTCGTAAGATCCAGCCCTGCCTCAGGCTCTGCACTCAGCGGGGAGTCTGTTTTAGATTCTCTCTCTCTCCCTCTTCCCCTCCTTCCTGTGCTCTCTCTCTCTCTCTCTAAAATAAATAAATCTTAAAAAAAAAAAAAAAAGACAAGAAAACCTTATCTGGAGAAATGCCAGACTTAGAGGAGCAGGAGTAGACTGTATAAGGATTAAGGCCTTGTAGAATTCTAGACTGGAATACTGCCAGGGAGTCCTTGAAGCATGTGAAACCAACAGGGTTTTAAGGAGCTAAAGAAATTTTAAAAATCTTTTTATGCTCTATTTCATTCAGTTAAAGAAAAATAAAACCCCAAAGATAAAGTACCTAAAGGAAACACACACTGGATAACATAAATAAGAAAACAAATAGTGGGGTGTATGTAGTATAAATACTTGCATATTTAATTTAAAGTACGAAAGGAACACAAAGGTAATCTATGTCTAAACAAAGAAACAAAAATGCAGCAACTGATAGCAAAAGATCTAAAATGAATTAAAAAGAGGTCTGTTTTAGGTAGAAAAGTGCTTTGCTGTGTACTGCTTGTTCACTGAAGGTAAGAGACACCCAATAACATACAGATACTTGCAACTGTTTATGACAGAGAGAGAGAGCTATAGCAGGGGAAGGGGCAACAGGAGAGGGAAAGAATCTTCAAACAGACTCCCTGCTGAGTGCAGAGCCCCACGTGGGGCTTGATCTCACAAACCTGAGATCATGACCTGAGCCAAAATCAACAGTCAGATGCTCAACTGACTGAGCTACCCAGGTGCCCCTTGTAACTTTTTGATGTACACATTAATTGTAAACTCCGAGATCTTTCCTTTGGGGGCCACTAATTTTAATGCTCTACTCTGCAATTAAGTCTTTATCCTTTATTTAATCTACAAGCACTTTGTACACTGTGTGCAGAACATTCTATGAGATAGTTTGGAGTATCTTAAGATAGCTCTTGAGGAACCCTCAGCTTTGAGGATAACGCATAAAAAGAAAAAAGACCAAAATTCATTCTTTAAACAAAGTATAAACAATGGTCTCACTGGCAAGGAGAAAGTAACTACTTGAGTTATGACTCACAAGCATCATTATGTCAGGATCTTCACTCAGCAACTATTAGATAAGCAGAGTTCAAAAGAATTGTATAATAACCACATTTCATTGAATCTAGGAAACTAATAATTGTGAGATGTATCATTACTATTTTCATCACTGAGAAAGAAAAAAGCATGACAAATATAGCTGTGAGATGAACTTGTGTGTAAGATAAATCCTGATTTCAGAGATGTGAACATGTACTTCTACATAAAAGTTCCTCTTAGAAGATTTTATAGCTTCCAATGCTTCTATCAGAAAGACCAAGTTTACAACCAGTAATCAGAACTTCCATCTTAAGAGTAAGAAAAGAGAGGGACGTCTGGCTGGCTCATTTGGAAGAGCATGTGATTCTTGATCTCAGGGTCATGAGTTCCAGACCCACACTGGGTGTAGGGATTACTAAAAAAAATAAAAAATTAAAATTAAAAAAAAAGAATAAGAAAAGAAAATAAATTAAACCTGAAGTAAGAAGGAAGAGAATAAATAGGTAAGACTAGAACTCAGTGCAATCTAAAACAGAAAAACAATATGGAAAACTCAATGAAACTGGACAACTGGGTGGCTCAGGCGGTTAAACATCTGACTTTGGCTCAGGTCATGATCCCGGGGTCCTGGGACTGAGCTCCGAGTTGGGTCCCTGCTCAGCGGAGAGCCTGCTTCTCTCTCTCCCTGTACCCTGGCTCCTGTGCTCTCTCTCTCTCACTCATTCTCTCTCTCTCTCTCTCTCAAACAAATAAATAAATAAAATCTTAAAAAAAACCTCTGAAAACAAAAGCTAACTTTTTGAAAAGATTAATAAAACTGACAAACTTCTAGCTGGATTAAAAAAAGAAAAAAGGGAGTTTCACAATTTTAGATTCCTCATGTAAATGGAATCATGTAGTATTTGTTCTTCCATGTCTCGCTTATTTCACTTAGTATAATGTGCTCCAGGTTCATCCATGTTATTGCAAATGGCAGGTTTCCTTCTTTATTAAGGCTGAACAATATTCCATTGAATGTAAATACAACACTTTCTTTATCCATCATCCCTCGATGGACATTTAGGTTGCTTCCGTGTCTTGGCTATTTTGAATAATGCTGTAATAAAAACAACAATGCATACATTTCTTCAAGATCTTGATTTCAGTTCCTTTGGTTACATGTTCAGAAGTGGGATTGCTGGATCATATGGTAATTTTATTTTTAATGTTTTGAGAAACCTCCATTCTGTTCTCCATGGTGGCTGCACCAATGTATATTCCCACCAACAAGGGTTGCATCTATACTCCACAATTAAGTCTTTATCATCCTTTATTTAATCTACAAGCACCGTGGTACCCTGTATGCAGAGCATTCTATTAGGTATTTTGGAGGATCTTAAAATAGCTCTCAAGAGGTCCTCAATTTTGAGGATAATGCATTAAAAAGATAAAAGACTGATATTCATAAGTGGTGGTTACCAGGGCCTGGGAAGAGGAGGAAACATCTTGGTCAAAGGGTACAAAGTTTCAGTTACGTAAGATGATAAGTCCTAGAGATCCACTGTACAGCATAGTGCCCATAGTTAACAATGCTATATTGCATACTTAAACATTTGCTAAGATGGTAGATCTTAAGTGTTCTTATTACAAAAACTAAAAATAAATAAAGAAGATGGGAGGAAACTTTCGGAGGTGATGGATATGTTTATGGCACTGATTATGGTGATGGTTTCACAGGTGGATGCTTATCTCCAAACTCATAAAGTTGTATATATTAAATATGTACAGCCCTTTTTGTATGGAAATCATACATCATAAAATGTTTGGTTGTAAAAAAGGTGACTAAACAAACACATGGCCATTGAAAATAGATAATATATTCTCAGATAGAGAAATATGTAATTTCATATATGCTATTATATATCAGGCTTTTAAAATAAATGTATGCATATACACAAGGATTGGGAGATAAAAAAATAAAAATTTTGTTAACTTAGTCAAAAAAGAAAAGGAAAAGCACAAGTTATTGATATAAAAAAATGAATGACAGACAAAATCACTACAGGGCCTGCAGACATTAAAATGATATTAAATAGATAATAAAGAAATATTATAAATAATCTTATAAGAATATGGTAATTTAGATAAAATGGACAATTTCCTTGAAAGAAATGAGTTACTAAGACAGAAGTAAAAAGAAATTGAAACTTTAGTCCTATGTCTATTAAAAATTGAATTCAGAATTTAAAAAAACACAACTTATACAAAGGATACTAGATCATGACAAAGTGAGGTTATCCTAAGAATGCAAGGCTGCTTTAGAAGTTGAAAATCATCAATACAATTCACCACATTAACAGAAAAAAATGATCAATTCAATAAATGCAGAAAAAGTTTTGACAAAATTCAATACCATTCATAACAAAAGCTCTCAAATTATAGATATAGGCAGAAACTAATTTCCTCAAAATAATAAAAGGCACCTATAAGAAATCTAACTAAAGCATAATACAATGAACTGAATGCTGATTTCTCCCAAACTGAGAACAAGGCATAGACGTCCATTCTCATCACTGCTGTTCAGCACTTTGCTGATGGTCCCAGCCAAAGCAATAAGGCAATAACATAAAATAGAAGGTATACAAATTAGGAAGGGAAAAGTAAAACTGTCATTATTCACACATCACACAATCATCTATGGAGAAAACTCTAAGGCATCTGCAATAAAGCTACTAGCACTAATAAGTGAACTAAGCAAAGTTGCAGTAGGTAAGATCAATATAAAAAATCAATTGTATTTCTATACACCAGCAGTGAAAAACGGGAACATAAATTCTAAAAAATACCATTTATAGTAACATTAAAAACTATGAATTACTTGGTGATAAATAACAAAATGTAGGCAAGACCTGTAGAGTTAGCACCTCCCTATTCGTGGGGCATGTATTCCAAGACCCCCATGGATTCCTGAAACTGCAGATAGAACCAAACCTTGTATGCCTATCCTATATATCCTATATTTTCTCCCATACACACATTCCAATGAAGTTTAATTTACAAATTAGGGACAGTAGGAGATTAACAACAATACTAATAAAATAGAGCAGTTATAATAATAATTGTAATAAAACTAATAAAAAATAAAATAAATAAAATTATAAATAAAACTGTAATTTATTTTATGTGAATGTGGTCTCTATCTCCCAAAATATCTTACTGTACTATAGTCACCCTTCTTCTTGTAATGATGGGAGATGAGAAAATGCCTACATGATAAGATAAAGTGAGGTGAATGCTGTAGGCATTGTGATGCAGCTTTAGGCAGACTACTACTCACCCTCTGACAACAGGTCAGAAGGAGGATCATCTGCTTCCAGACTGTGGTTGACCTCGGCTAACTGACATTGCAGAAAGCAAAACCACACATAAAGGGGGACTACTGTGTGTTGAAAGTACAAAACGTTGCTGAAAAAAATTAAGTAAGATTTAAATAAATGGAGAGATATACAGTGTTCATGAATTCAGGAAGAACAGAGTTTGATGTACCATCTAACAAATGGGGACTTTACCATTTTTTTCCCATCTGATTCATCAGCCTGAAGGGAGAACTCAGCAACGGGCATTGGCACAGGTAGAGAGAACTCAGGTAGAAGTCCTCTGCTTCGGGCTTGAGGAGAAAGAATGGGATCTTCTGGTAGTGATGGGGTGGCAGCAAGGGGCTCACAGGCACCAGAAACACTGAAGGATTGGAACTTTCCTCTCCAACTAGAAGAGCTGTGGTTCCAAGAGGACAATGTAAATATCCATTGCTTGGCTCTGGACACAAGTATCATTACAGAAAGCACATAGCAGAGCAGGGAAAATAAAGCCCCACCTTTCTAAATAGAGGACTGAAAAAAAAAAAAATTACAGGAAACCCAAAAGTAGTGGAGAGATCACGGAGAAAGCAGAGCTCAGGAAAGCAACCCTATAAAGTTGTTTATGAACTTCTAGCTCACTCCCAAGCTGCCCTTGCATGAATTACATCCTAAACATTATACTAAAGTTTGAGAACTGAACTAAGAATTAGACCACTGCCAAGGGATGAAAAAACATTCACCATGCAAACGGAAGTGGAAAAAAAAAAAAAAAGCCAGGGTAGCAATCCTTATATTAGACAAAATAGACGTTAAAACAAAAACTATAATAAGAAACAAAGAAGGGCATTACATAACAATAAAGGGATCAATCCCAATACTAGAGCACCAGTTTGAATTGGTAATCAAAAAACTACTAAGAAATGAATGTCCAGGACCAGATGGATTCACAGGTAAATTTTACCAAACATTTAAAAAAGAGTTAATACCTATTCTCTTCAAACTATTCCCAAAAATAGAAGAGGAAGGAAAGCTTCCAAATATATTCTATGAGGCCAGCATTACCCTGATACCAAAACCAGACAAAAGACACCACTAAAAAAGAGAACTACAAGCCAATATCCCTGATGAACACAGATGCAAAAATCCTCAACAAAATATTAACAAACCAAAGCTAACAATATATTACAAAAAATCATTGACCATAATCAAGTGGGACTTATTCCAAGGATGCAAGGGTGGTTCAATATTTGCAATCAATCATAATTATATAACACATTAACAAGAGAAAGGATAAAAACCATATGATCATCTCAATAGATGCAGGAAAGCATCTGACAAGATTCAACATCCATTCATGATAAAAACTGTCAACAAAGTAGGTTTAGATGGAACACACCTCAACATAATAAAGGCCATCTATGAAAAATCCACAGCTAACATCACACTCAATGGCAAAAAACTGAGAGCTTTTCCTCTAAGATCAGGAACAACATAAAGATGTCTACTCTCACTACTTTTATTCAATATATACTGGAACTCCTAGCCACAGCAATCAGACAAGAAAACGAAATAAAAGGCATACAAATCAGTAAGGAAGATGTAAAACATTCACTACTTGCTGATGACAAGATACTATATATATATATAGAAAACCCTAAAGACTCCATTAAAAACCTACTAGAATGAATAAATGAATTCAGTAAAGTCACAGGATACAAAATCAATGTATAGAAGTCTGGTGCATTTCTATACACTAATAATGAAGCAGTAGAAAGAGAAATTAAGAAAACAATTCCATTTACAATTGCACCAAAAATAATAAAATACCTAGGAATAAACTTAAACAAAGAGGTGAAAGACTTGTACTCCGAAAACTATAAAACATTGATAAAAGAAATTCAAGACAACGCAAAGAAATGGAAATACATACCATGCTCATGGATTGGAAGAACAAATATTGTTAAAAAGTCTGTACTACCCATGAGAGACTATGGACTCTGAAAAACAAACTGAGGGTTCTAGAGGGGAGGGGGGTGGGAGGATGGGTTAGCCTGGTGATGGGTATTGAGGAGGGCACATTCTGCATGGAGCACTGGGTGTTATGCACAAACAATGAATCGTGGAACACTACATCTAAAACTAATGATGTAATGTATGGGGATTAACATAAGAATAAAAAAATTTTAAAAAAAAGTCTGTACTACCCAAATATTTAATGTAATTGTATCAAAATACCATCAGCATTTTCCACAGAGCTAGAGCAAACAATCCTAAAATTTGTATGGAACCACAGAAGACCCCAATAGCCAAAGCAACATCAAAAAAGGAAAACAAAACTAGAGGTTATCACAATTCCCAACTTCAAGTCATAAAGCTATAGTAATCAAAACAGTATGGTACTGGCACAGAAATAGACACATAGATCAAGAGAACAGAGTAGAAGACGACCCAGAAATAAACCCACAATTTTATGGTCAATTAATATTTGACAAAGCAGAAAAGAATATGCAATGGGAAAAAGACAGTCTCTTCTACAAATGGTGTTGGGAAAACTGGACAGCTGCATGCAAAAGAATGAAACTGGACCACTTTCTTATACCAAAATAAACTCAAAATGGATTAAAGAACTAAATGTGAGACCCCAAACCATAAAAATCCTAGAAGAGAACACAGGCAGTAATTTCTTTAACATTGGCCCTAGCAACATTTTTCTAGATGGGTCTCCTGAGGCAAGGGAAATAAAAACAAAAATAAACTATTGGGGCTTATAACTAAAAGGCAACTGGTCTTAATCCACACCAGCAGGTGGAGCTGCAGTTAAAGTTTCTGAGTCCATTCTGGGAGTGGGAGCCCATTTTGCTCCCCACTGAGGCCCTGCAGGAAGGCATATGTTTGTATTTCAGACTGATGCATCTAATCCAGGACTCATTCCAGAAACAGATGCAGTAGGTGTAACAGTTGTTCTAATTACATGTACCTATTAAGATCGAGAATTTATTAGAGTTGGCTATTAATGTAAATAATGAATATACTGAGACAGAATTAAGGAAAAATCTGCCAGTAAAACCAGACTTTTTCTAAGGTTCAAAGGAATATTTTGGTATTTAATCCTAGAGTCACGAGATTTCACATTATTTGGGAAGATAACACAGAAAAACTGTACAATGTAGAGAGCAGTAATCCAAATCTACGATCACTTCTTTCAACAGATCCATTACCTTCAGCATCAAAGGGATGGTCAACATCAGAAAATTCACTAAATGGCATGTTAAAATCCCACATGATCTGCCTGTGACCACCTGCCCTCCCTTTAGTACAAATTAAGCTATAAAAATACACAGAACTATTTCCCTGAAATTCCATAACACAGTCAAGAGGCAATGAAGAATTTTTTTAAAAAGCATCCTGTAGAAAGTTTATAAGAAAAACAGTATTTGAGCAATTTAATTAAATTGAATTTAATTAATCCAATTAAAAAATGGGCAGAAGACATGAACAGACATTTCTCCAAAGAAGAAATACAAATGACCAACAGACACATGAAAAGATGCTCAACATCATTTATCATCAGGGAAATGCAAATCAAAACTATAATGAGATATTACCTCACAATGGTCAGAATGGCTAAAATCAAAAACACAAGAGATAACAAGTGTTGGCAAGGATGTGGAGAAACAGAAACCTGTTGGTGGGCATGCAAATTGGTATAGCTACTGTGGGAAACAGTATGGAAGTTTCTCAAAAAGTTAAAAATAGAACTACCCTACAATCTAGTAATCGCACTACTGGGTACTACCCAAAGAATACAAAAATACTAATCCAAAGGAATACATGCACCCCTATGTTTATAACAGCATTATTTACAATAGATAAATTATGGAAGCAGCCCAAGTGTCCATTGATAGATAAACGGATAAAGAAGAAGTGGTGTTTGTTTGTGTGTACATTATTTAGCCATAAAAAAGAATGAAATTTTGCCATTTGCAACAACATGGATGGAGCTAGAGAATATAATGCTAAGTGAAATAAGTCAGTCAGAGAAAGCCAACTAACATATGATCACACCCATATGTTGAATCTGAAAAACAAAACAGATGAGCAAGAGAAAAAAAAAAGAGAGACAAACCAAGAAACAGACTCTTTGTTTTTTGTTTTTTTTAGAAAGAAAGGGAACTTTTTTTTTTTTAAGAGAGGGAGAGGGTGGGGGCAGGGCAGAGAGAGAGGAAGAGAGAAAGAATCTTAAGCAGGCTCCATGCCCAGTGCAGAGCCTGACTCAGGGGGTCAATCTCACAATCCTGAGATCATAACCTGAGCTGAAATCAAGAGTCGATGCTTCACTGACTGAGCCACACAAGCGTCCACCCCGGCTTTTTTTTTTTTTTTTTTTTTAAGATTTATTTATTTATTTGAGAGAAAGAGAGAGAGAACGAGGAAACAAGCAGTGGGGAGGGGCAGAATCTCAAACAGACTCCCCCTGAGCAGGGAGCCTGACGCAGGGCTTGATCCCATCACCCTGAGATCATGACCTGAGCCGAAATCAAGAGTCAGTTGCTCAACCGACTGAGCCCCCCAGGAGCCTCCCAAGAAACAGACTCCTGACTACAGAGAACAAACTAACTGATGGTTACCAGAGGGGAGGTGAGTAGGGGAATGGGTAAACAGGTGTTAGGGATTCAAGAGTACACTTATCATGATGAGCACTGAGTGATGCATAGAACTGCTGAATGACGACAGTGTGCACCTGAAAATGATATAACACACTGTTAACTATACTGGAATTAAAATTAAAAATTTTTTAAAACATGAAAAATCTCTTTTTTAAAATTCTTAGGTTTTACTAATCCTGTCTATTTCTGACATGGTTAACGCACAGGCTCAGCACAGAGGCGGTGGCAGACCCCACTTGCACCCCTACCCCTGATGGGCTGGATAAAGAACCAACTATGGCGAACACTCAACACGCTTGCTGCACACATCCCTGCTGCCCAGTGGTAATGAGAGCCACCACCATCAAGAGGAAATCTGAGCTAAGCCACAGTCTCTGGATCTGCCCTAAGAGTAATGAGCAATTTGGCAAGGGAGCTCGAAGCCACCTCTTTTTTTTAAAGATTTTATTTATTTGACAGAGAGAGATACAGCGAGAGAGGGAACACAAGCAGGGGGAGTGGGAGAGGGAGAAGCAGGCTTCTGGCCGAGCAGGGAGCCCGATGCGGGGCTCGATCCCAGGACCCTGGGACCATGACCTGAGCTGAAGGCAGATGCTTAACGACTGAGCCACCCAGGTGCCCCAGTTCAATCTGTTCTTAAAAAATTTCAGATCTAAAAGGAACTGCAGGGGCACCTGGGTGGCTCAGTCGGTTTAGTGTCTGCCTTCGGCTCAGGTCATGATCCCAGGGTCCTGGGATCAAGCCCCATGTTGGGCTCTGCACTCAGTGGGGAAGGCTGCTTGTCTCTCTGACCCTCCCCCCACTCGTGCACTCTCTCTCTCTCTCTCTCACTCACTCACCCTGTCAAATAAATAAATAGAATCTTTAAAAATAAATAAATTAAAGGAATTTCAGACACCATGCAGTGCAGCAGGCCCTCTCTGAGAGGCAGCTCCATGATACAGGGACTCTAGAGCAGACACACCTGGGTCCCAGCCAGCACCGGTACCTGCCAAGTGCCTGACTGTGGACAGTTTCCTTACCTACCTCATGGGTCTCACTTTTCACAACTATAACATAGCCTCTGGTACTTGTAAGAATTTAACAAATAGTAGCTGTTATTGTCAATGTTACTTTGTGCCTTAGAAACCACTCGCCCTGTCTGTAATAGCTAGGTCCCTAAGGTGGTCTGAGCAAAGACCCTCACCATTTCTCTCCTAGACTACAACAGTAGCTTGCCAAGTGGGCTCTACAGCCATTGTTTAATTCCTCTTCTACACTATTACCAGAATGATCCCTTTTAGAAAACAAATCTGACTGACATCCCCATGCTTAAAAATTGTCAGTGGTTCTCAGTGTCCACAGCACTAAGTGCAAACTCTTTAGCAGCTCCCCCACTGCCCTTCACAATTTCCCCCTGACCCATCTCTTTGGTGCCATCTCCACCCACCATCCCCAAGGATGCTATGCTTCAGCTATCAACAGCCTCCACCCTCCTCCCAAGTTGCTGCGCACTCTCACACTTCTATGCCTTGGTCCTGGCTATCCCTCTGCCGAAAACATTCACCTGTCTTCCTCTGGTCAACTCCATCACCAAGCCCCAGGCCAGCCTTCTCTTCTGTGAAGGCTCCACAGCTCCTGTAGGCTCAGGCATTGCCCCGCCTCAGGGCTCCTCCTTCTTTACAGCCTTCTGCTGTCTTAATCTCCTCACCACTCACTTTTCCCCAATCTGTGGTTTTCCATATGACTTCCTGACTCTCTCTTGTTCTAGAGGAGGGCTGCTTCTCAATCATCTTCATATACACATGGCCTAGTTCAGCACCTGTCACAGGGTGGGTGCTCACTAAATAGCTCTGGAATGACTAAGTTAACAAGTTGACTGAATGGGTGGTTAAATGAATGAACGAACTAGAAGGTTCCAGGTTGTTTCTCATTTCACTACATCCACCTCTGTTTGCATACTAATTATCTTATAAACTTATCAGTACAGTTTTTAAGTTTACACTTAAGCATATGATATCTCTTGAATTAGATTAGAAGCTTCTAAAGGACAAGTGCATCTTCCAACTATGCTTTTCACTCTCTCAGTATACCAATACTAGACATACCAGTATTGGTTAAGTTTCTGAATGCTCTCTTTTGCAATATACTTGCATGGCAAGAATTTTCTTCATCTGTTATGACGGAAGTTACAATGAAGGCTTTATTTCAAAGGGAGTGTGGTAATAAGATGTTACCCTAGACAGTCACAGAAAAGAAATAACCTGGTTTATTTTCTTTCCAACAGCAGAAAATAGTCAGGGTTCCATCTCTTTAGATGTTTAAATGGGAGCCTGTATTTTAGTGTTCAGAACCTTCAAAAGAGATATTATTTTCTTGAATAAAACATGAAAATATGGGCTCAATGGAAAAACTATCTTCAGTCTTTCTCATGTCTTCATCAAACTTTCAGAAATATTATCTAAAGGAATATAGTACTAAATTAAGCTTTAATTTATTCTCGTAAGTGTTTATAAAGTATTCAACCAAAGAAACAGCTCCTAAGTATGAAACTTATTTTTATTCCTGGTAACTGAGTGAAGAGACAAAATGTGACAATAAAGGCCAAGATTTAGCTCCTCCACACACATGAGAATAAACAGGCTCACAGACATGCTGACCATCACACACTTTGTCTATCGACCCTAGATCAACGATTCTCAACCAAGAGAACTCTACCCTCCAGGGGACATTTGGCAATGTCTGAAGACACTATCGCAACCAGGAGTTTGCTACTGGCATCTAGTAGGTGAAAGCCAGACATGCTGACGGTGCTAAACATCCCACAATGCACAGAACAACCTCCCATGACAAAGAGTTACCTGGCTCAGGGGCACTTGGGCGGCTCAGTCGGTTAAGCGTCTGCCTTCAGCTCAGGTCACGATCAGGTCCTGGGATCGAGCCCTCTATCGGGCTCCCCGCTCAGCGGGGAGTCTGCTTCTCCCTCTCCCTATCTGTGCGCTCTCTCTCTTGCTCTCTCTCTCTCAAATAACTATATAAAATCTTCAAAAAAAAAGAATTATCTGGCTCAAAATGTCAATAGTGCCAAGGTTGGGAAAGCATGCTCTAGAATTATAGACTTCCACATTACTGAGGCAAAAAGTAGAAGAGGATGAGTTCATATTCCTAATTACTCTCCCCTCTCCCCAAAATATAGAACTAGGAGGAAATAAATTATGATGATATTGTCAAAGTGTATATGTAAGATAGTATTTGAAAGGAAACAAGAAAGGGAAAAATAAGGAGCATTGCAGCAACTAAATTCTTAGAAGGAAAACACATTTTAGACATGTTCATTTCCACTCTAGTCAATTTTGGCATCTGCAATTGGTTTTAACTGTCCAGGCAGATGGTAATTGGAACTAAAGTCAAACTTTAAAGCCTACACCAACTCCAAGAGTACAATTTACCAAGAGCTAAATGAGTCTGAGTATGAGATTTCCAGTGGCTCTGATAAGCATTGTAACTCTCATGGATATTTGTAAAGGGGGTCAAAAAGTTGAAATCTGATATATTTCCAAAAATGTTGACCAGGCCTAGTCATTCTGTAACAGACAAACGGAACTATTCCAGCTTCAAAGGGACAATTCAGAAGTATATTCACTAGACCTGGGGACTAAAATACCAAATGAAGAAGGCACCCAAGGAAGATTATTTTCTATCACTTCTAAAACTGTATTTGCATTGCAAAATAATCTTTACTAAGATGAATATTTGGGTGTCTATTTCCAAATGGAAAGACAAAAACAGGGATGCCTAGGTGGCTCAGTTGGTTAAGTGTCTGCCTTCGGCTCAGGCCATGATCCCAGGGTCCTGGGATTGAGCCCCACATTGGCTCCTTGCTCAGCGGGGAGCCTGCTTCTCCCTCTGCCTGTGCGCTCTCTCCCTCTGACAAATAAATAAATAACATCAAGGAAAGGGAAGGGAAGGGAAGGGAAGGGAAGGGAAGAAGGAAGGGAGAGGGAGGGGGTAGGAAGAAAGGAAGAAAGAAAGACAAAACCCAAAATTGTTTAAGCTAAATATCTTAAGGATATTTGGAGTTCAAGTTTTTTGAAAAGACTTTTCACTGAGGCTATTAGAGTTAATTGGTTGAGACTTTGGCCAAACCATCTACGGGTACTGCTGATTTTCATAATGTACGATTCTGAACAGCACAACACTGTTTTACATGTCTAATTGCAGAGACCTCCAACCAAATTCCCCATGGATAAATACTAACCACCAGTCTGTGATAAAAATCTCTTCTTCTGCCTCCTCCATAGCATTTGCCACATCTTCAAAATACCCTTTGGCATTAACATACCTGGAAGACAAGTTTTTTGTTTCATTTATTTTTTTTTATGAAAAGAAAGAAAGGAAACATATCTTATGGCAAAAAGATAAAAGCCACTGCCTGAGTCTCTACAAAGCCACCAGTTTATTTTGTATAACTGAAGACCAAGGACTGAAAATCCCGTCTTCCGTCTGCTATGCAGGAAGTACAGTAAGGAGACAGAAGTAAGCGACCGGATTCCCTGAGAGAACAACAAACTGGTCTCATCATCACATGAGTCAGATGAATTCTCTCATCCTGTTGAACTCACACCATTGTTTGTCTGAGACTGAAAACAGACCAGTTTCCAATCCGTGGGTAGGAAAACATGCAAAGCATTTTATTTAAAAGAAATACCTAGCAAGTAAATTCTCATTCTTAAATTATAGCTGATAACTTAAATAAACATTCCATTTGCATCCTTAAAAAATGGAAAAGTTAGCTTTTAAAATCAAACTTCAAGATCTAAAGCTAGCTATTGAATCCTCACTGTGAAAATCTTGAATACAAAAATTGGAAAACTAATCTATGCTCAGGTAGTCCTATAAAGAAAGGCCTTTGTCGAGTATAATGCAGAATATGTTTCCACAGCTTTGAAAACTGATTCCAGATGAACTTAGGCCTGCTATAATATTAGATACTATGACTATAAAAAATAGTCTTAGAGTAAAACGATCTTACCATTTAGCTAAAGTATTCTCTTGGATAGCAGCATATGATCCAAATCGATGGTCTTTGAGAAAGTTGGTGCCGTGTTTCTGGATGAATTCTTCTATAGCCCCTCCCCACCACCGAGCATGCCTATAGCTGTTGCATTTTAAAATAAGTGTCCTTCAAAGAAAAGCAAAGTGTGGAAAAGAATGATCACTCTGTGTTCAGGCTCTTTAAAAATATTTAACAATTAAACATGTGCCATTTTGTTTTGGTATTGCAGTAAACATAGGTTGAAAATTTTAAGCAAAGAGCATCTTATTTATATCAAAAAAGCAGACTTCTGAACATTTTGGGCAGGATTTAAAACTATATTCAATATAGCAAAAATAAATTTTCAGGTTATTTACTCATTCATTCATGCTAACATGCATAAAGTTACTTACTATGACTAGAACTATACTAGGCTGTGAGGGAGATCATCTTAAACCTCCTACTGTCAGGGAAGATCAGGAAGTTCAGCATCTTTTTATACAAATACATACACACACACAACACATGCCAATGTGTATTAGACAGGGTGTGTGTGTGTGTGTGTGTATAAAGATATATATATTTATAATATATATATTAGTCAATGTGTGAAAAGGAAAAAATTTATATTTGTATACATGAGGCTGAACTTTGTAGAACCAATGTATATACAGAGAAAAAATATACACATATTACCTAACTACCATCTTCCAGAAAGAAACATTTATTAACACACACACACTCACTAATAAAATCTATAGTAAATGTGCACTTGAGTATCCTTTCAAGATTTCTTTCTTAAAACCTGTGTGTAAACAGAATTTTTGTATATCAAATCACTGTTTATGTGTTCCTGTTAATTAAAGGATATCAATTTATAAAGCAAAATTTTATTTTTTAAAAATATGAAACTATCACTCCTTAATTTATCTGTTTGGTAAATTGGTATTACTGAGTAATTTTGTAATAGGCATACATTTTGTTAAAACATGCATAAATCAACACATAAGATTATTTATTCTGACTGTTGCACATTGGATATTCTATACTTAAAAATATATATAAGAAAGAAAAGTAGTTTCATTATTTTTGATTGAAGAGGAGTTCTAAATAACAATTTTCTAACATTTAAGTTATTTTACTTCCTTCTTCACTCAAGGTTGGGAGAAAAACTTTGTTTTTGAGAGAAATCTTTTAAAAATACTTGAAATTTCTACCTTGAAAGATTATCAATTCGGAGCCCATATTTTGTCTCTGTCTCCTTCTTCCCCACCTTAATTTTGAATTCTTTATCTACTAGCAGGACAAAGGCAATGGCACCACTGTCTGGTTTCATATATAGTAAAAATGAATCTTTCACTATCAACCACCTGTAAGAAGGTAATAAATATTTTTAGAGTTGCATTGGATTATTGAAACAAAAAGAACAAGTTATGACAAGTTAAGTAAACACTCTAGCAGGCTGCAGATATTTTATTTTTTACACAGGGGATTTGTTTTTTAAAAATCGCTATACAACAACAATAACCAAAAACTAATAAGAAGTCTATTATGTTTTTCTAAGAAGAACTGGCACCAAGCAATTCAAAGTATTTCATTAGTTTTTCACACACTGATGGCATAGACTGAAAGAACGTCCCCGATATGGGCACGTAGCGCTTGCAGGATGTATAGCAGGAGCCTCGGCTGTTGGAAAAAGGTTTGCTAAAATAAACCATCATAAAAGAGGCAAATAAGTTTCTCGGGAGGTAAAAATCCTCCTTTAAAACAACCCAGTAGGGTGCCTGGGTGGCTCAGTCATTAAGCGTCTGCCTTTGGCTGAGGTCATGATCCCGGGGTCCTGGGATCGAGCCCCACATCGGGCTCTCTGCTCCGCGGGAAGCCTGCTTCTCCCTCTCCCACTTCCCTTGCTTGTGTTCCCTCTCTGGCTGTGTCTCTTTCTGTCAAATAAATAAATAAAATCTTTAAAAAAAAAAAAAACAACAGTAAGCATCTAATACTCCACATATTCTGTTTTTCAATTCAAATTACTTGTGGTTTTAAGGATTATTAATAAATGATGTTCAATAGGACATGATCTCTCAGAAGCATGTATGTATTCAACAGGTAGGAACAGCACAGAAGGGGCACCTGGGTGGCTCAGTTGGTTAAGCGACTGCCTTCAGCTCAGGTCATGATCCTGGGATCGAGTCCTGCATCGGGCTCTCCCTGCTCTGTGGGGAGCCTGCTCCTCCCTCTGCCTCTGCCTGCCACTCCCCCTGCTTGTGCTCTCTCTCTCTGTGTCAAATAAATAAAATCTTTTTTTTAAAAAAAAAAGAAACAGCACAGAGGTAAATGAGACATGTTCTCCAAGTTGCTTATTAGACTAGTGGGGCACAAAGAAGATACTAGAAACGGTAAAGGTAATGGGTATAAGGAGGGGAGAGTCCTTAGTTCTGACTAAGAGAAAGAGGTAGAGGCACCGTCCCAAAGAGGTGGCATCTGAACAAGGCCAGAAAGGATCCTATCAATCAAATAAAACCCAAAGCAGGGTGGCCAAGGTGTACATCCCACAAGGAGGGAAGAGCAGGCAAAGGCATGGAGGTGTGGAAATGCTGCATGTGTTGGGAGAAAGTCTGGTGAGGCCAGAGTCTCAGGGAATATAGTAAGGAAAAATGGGCAAATGAGTATTGCATGGGGAAAATGGGCAAAGGCCACACTGAGGAGGGTCTAAAGGCTATGCTCAGGAGGCTGATTTCATAGCATGGAACCAGGGTTTCCTAAACTTGCTTTGCCATCAAAAGCTCTTGAGATGCTTGTTAAAAAATAATAGTTTCCCAGGCCCCACCACAGATCCATTAAAAAGAGCTGACCATCTGTGTTTTTAACAAAAACACCAGGATCCTTATTAAATAAGAGAACCCTCATGCCTCGGCAAGGAAGAGGATGAGAATATCATTGTAATTGTGTTCTAGAAAGAAAGGTCTGAAGGATAAAGAGGGATACTGTAATGTGGCAGGTGAGCAAGCTATTACAATAATACAGAACAACTCTTCTTGGGCGCCTGGGTGGCTCAGTTGGTTAAGCAACTGCCTTTGGCTCAGGTCATGATCCTGGAGTCCCGGGATCAAGTTCCGCATCGGGCTCCCTGCTCGGCGGGGAGTCTGCTTCTCCCTCTGACCCTCCCCCGTCTCATGTAGTCTCTCTCATTCTCGCTCTCTCAAATGAATAAATAAATCTTTAAAAAAAAAAAATACAAAAAGAAAAGACAAGAAAATTTAAAAAATAATAATAATAATAATACAGAACAACTCTTCTTATACTTTACTGTGAATATGCCTCACATGGGTACCCTGTTAAAATGCAGAGTCGGTGCAGTATCAAAAGGACAAGAAATAATAGGCATTGGTGAGGATGTGGAGAAAAGGGAACCCTAGTGCCCTGTTGGTGGGAATGTAAATTGGTACAGCCACTATGGACAACAGTATGGAGGTTCCTCCAAAAAATAAAGATAGAAATACCAAATGATCCAGCATTTCCCCTTTTGGAATATTTACCTGAAGAAAACAAAAACATTAACTCAAAAAGATGTATGCACCCCTACATTTATTGCAACATTATTTACAATAGCTGAGATATGGAAGTAACTTATTGATGAATGGATAAAGAAAATGTGGTGGAATATTAGCCATTAAAAAAAGATCTTGCCATTTGCAACAACATGGATGGACCTAGAGAGGGTATGATGCTAAGTGATAGAAGTCAAACAGGAAAAGACAAAATGCCATATGATTTCACTTATATGTGGAATCTAAAAACAAAAACCAACCAACAAAACAAAGCAAAACAGAACTAGACTCATAAATACAGGCAAAAAATTATTGGGTACCAGAGCAGGGATGGGTGGAAGGATGGGCAAACAGGTGAAAGAGATTAAGAGGTACAAACTTCCAGTTGTAAAATAAATAAGTCAGACGGATGCAAAGTTCAGAACACGGAATATAGTCAATGATATTTTAATAACTCTGCATGGTGACAGATGGTAACTATATGTATCGTAGTGAGCATTTGATGACGTATATGAATGTTGAATTACAATGTTGTACACCTGAAACGAATATAGTATTATATGCCAACTATACTTCAATGAAAAATAATAGTAATAAAATAATAAAAATAAAATGCAGATTCTGATTCAGTAGGTCTGGGGCAGGGCCTGAGATTTTGCATTGCTAACAAGTTCATGGGTGATGCCCATGCTCAGATGACATTTGAGTAAGGATGTGGAGGACAGGCAGGACAATGACAGTGAGAAGAGCAAGACCATATGGGATTGATTTAAAATGAATGCAAATGGCAACTGTGTCATGCTGTCTGTAACACCATATGATCACATTTACTTACGGTTGTGTAGTAATCAAATAAGTCAGTCCATAACAATAAAATAACAGTGGGCATACTGTATCAAATATCAGACAAAATAAAGCACATTATAGAACAGGAAAGGCCAGAACACCTGAACATAAGTAATATTGTAAATGTGACATGGGAAGTCAGCATCTAAAAAAAAATCTATAATAAATTGCTAATGAATTGCTAACCACATTACAATTTAGTGGCTTTAGAGTTTGGGATTTAACACACACAAATCTATGTTGGTTTCCACCTAGTTTCATTTCACTCATTTGTTTCTTAACATATAGGCTGGCTTCTTCCCAATAAAAGGGGATGGGATGGATTTAGGATAACTAACAGTGAAGGACCTACATGTGACATGGTTAACAAAAGGAAAAACATTAAGGTCACAGAAAGCAAATACCGAACCACAACGTTAACATAATTATGGCGATGGCCTGCCATCACGCATCTGAGCTTCCTGGTTTTTCTTACCCAGTGAATAAATTACAGAAATAAAAAGGTATCCCCCCCCAAAAATTAAATTCTAAAGGAAGTTTCTCATTTGGGACCTAACAGCGGGCAACTGAGTAGTATAATGGATAACACTGTCAGTAATTGTCAGCAAATGCAGGAATTCTGCATTTTGTAAGAATTCTCCTAACACTCCTCAGTGTAAATGCCCAAGCCATGATATAAACGAGGACTGAGCGGTTCAGAGGGCCTGAGTTATGAGTGCAGACAAGAAGCTGCCTATCACGATAAACCTCAGGTCAGGATAAAAGAGTGCGGGGCGGATCACATATCTGCTCAAGTTCCCTCTTTAGCTGCAGTCCCTTCCCCTGGCTGCACCTGCGGGACAAGTCAGCGGGCACAAGGCATGGCGCAGGCCCAGAGCGCTGCCGTGCTATCCTGCTGGCTGGGAAGGAGCCAGAGGCTGTGAAAACCACAGCTGTCAGGCTTGCCAATCTGAGAAGAAAGTCAAACACAGCAGACTTGTGAACGTGTGCCTCGACGTCAAGCACACCCCAATGGCAGCAGAGCCAGCTCTCACCAGAGCGCCACACCAGGGACCCCGGTGCGGGATGCCGGTGGGGCGACCCCTATCCAGGTGTACCAGCTCCCAGGACTGGCATTACAGAACAAATCTCAGAAATGTTTCTGAGAGCAGAGGCTGGTGGCACAACCACCAGGACAAAGACGGCAAAACATGGCCTTAGGGACAGGCCACAAGGTACCAATGTGCAGATAGGCCCTACCCCAGGACATCTGGTGTAGGGGGCTGTGATGTTGGCTGTGTCATCCTGCAGAAATGGGTACATTTCTCTAATTGGCACAGAGGCTCTGTATAGGCTATCAACAGCCTTGTTCAGCAATGGCAAGGGGATGGCTGGGTGTACTCTGGGGTGAGCACTGGTCAGCACTGGGGGTGCCATTCATGTGGTCTCCTACGTGCATTCCTTCCCTGCCCCTCCAAGATGGGGCAGCCTGGAAATACAGAAGAGTTTAGTAGTAACAGCTAGATTTTTTTTTTTTTTTTTTTTTTTAAAGAGATTCCATGCCCAGTGTGTTGTCCAACACGGGGCTTGAACTCATGACCCTGAGATCAAGACCTGAGCTGAGATAAGGGTTGGATGCTTAACCGACCGAGCCACCCAAGCTGGATGGTAGCTGGATTTTGAAAGCTGAATGCCAAAGATAATAATTTTTGTTTTGGTCATGAATTCTTTTTAATAGTCATTAGATATCAGAGTAAATTGACTCCTGGCCTTATATAAAGCTCTTCTTAATTAGGCCATTCATTAAAACTCTTCTGATCTTTTTCATTTCTCTCTTTTGTCAGATTTTTTTTTCTTTAAGGAGAGGATATGCATCAAGAAAGGAATTGGTCAACCCGTCTTCTGGAAGTCAGCACTAGCTGCACAGGGAGTAAGCGCCTAACTACCAGTCATCCTCCCTGGGCTCCGATTCCAGCTCAGCCACCCGCCCGACTGTGTGAACTTGGGTAACTGAGCCTGAGGATTCCATCCATAAAATGAGGGCAACAGTGATGCCCAGCTCATCCGTGTTTGTGCGAAATAACAGAGATGATTCACATACATTGCTCAGCACTACGCCTCACACCAATAACTAGGCAGTTTTACAAACACTCTTGTTCTCAAGTAGGTGAGATCAGAGTCCATTCGAACAAGATGCCTCCTGCCCGGGCCACTCCTTGCCATTACTAAAATGCAAACACACCACCGGAGCCAGTCTTCTCAGCCTCACCTCCTCCTGTTCTCTCCCACCCCCAAGGTCTGGCTGTTCCTCAGATTTGCCCAGGATGTTCTCTGGGCTCCTACCTGTGCTATTCCTCTACCTAGAAATGATTTCTTCCAGATCCTCCCAGGGACGGTCCTTTCCTGTTTATTATCTCTCTGCTGAGACACTCCTCCCCAGGGAGGCCTTCCCAGGCTAGTCAATCTTAAAAAGCTGGCCCCACCCCACCCCACCGTTCCGTTCCAGCGTGTTTCGCTTCCTCATGACATTTCACTGGAATTACCTGTCTGCTTGTTCACTGTCTGTAGGTTTCCTGGTATAGCTCAAAGTTCAGCAAAATAAATGCTACACTTATTTCTTAAAATTTATGTATCTCCTTCCCCTCAGACATTATTTGAGATAAGAAACTTATCTAGTCCACCACCTGATGCAGAGAAGTTGCTCAACAGATCGGCTGTTTAAGCAGATGTTTTAAATTGTGGGAAGAAATGTTTGCCGTGTTTGTCTTTTTTTTTTTTTTTTCCTTTTACTTGTCCCTGAGACAAGGTTATCATGAGACTTGATTTAAAGTTTAATTGCCCCATTTGCTTTACCTTGATTTGTCAATGTAGCATAAATGAGAAAGTGACCAGAATGCTTTATATGGGTACAAAAATTAAAAAGAGTTATAAATGTGTCATCCTTAAAAGTGACTCCTATTTAGATACAATAGCTTCTACCATGAGAAAATTTCTAAACTAATTTTGTCAGCTGTATCTTCTCATTTTATTTGGTACTGATACTTTATCACCCACAAACGTAACTCAGGAAATACTTATTAATGGGGAACCAAAGCTTCAATCTTCGTGGAAAGATTTACACAATTTAAAACGATGACACATTTCATTCCAGGGAGGATCATATCTCTTTAGATTGTCCTGGTTGAAGCCTGATTTAATCCCAAGTTTAAGATGCGAGGGAGCTAGGTTATTTTATATAACCAAGTCTGGCCCCCATCTTTTCTGGCTGCCCCTTCTCATGGAGGTTTTAACTCCAACAGCAGTTTCCTGACACGGGGAGCTAAAGTCACCCCCCCACCCCCGCCCCGGTTCCTCAAGTCCCTCACCATCCCACTGCCTTCCAGTCACAGCTGCACGGACACCGTTCACACTGCTTGTCAGCTTCGTCACTGTCTTCCTTTCTCCTCTAGTAAAGCTCGAGGGCAGGGACTTTGGTTTTTACAGGAGCTAGCACACAACCTGGCAAACATTAGGCACTCAATAAATGACTGCATGGACCAGACCAAGGCTTCCATTTCTTGAGTTGATGGCTCAGGTCGGTTGGCCCACAAGTCTACTCTGAGACAAGGAGGTGAGTAAAAGTCGTTCATAAAGGGGCATATTAGGGAGTTATTAGGAGCCTGGCAGGGAAGGAGGAGGAGGAGGAAAGGAGCCAGTGAGGATGTGAGGGCTGCACACCTGCCAGGGGACTCTGGAGACGGTGCAGAGCTTCTGGCAGAATCACCCCACCAGAGGGCTGCCAGGGCAGGATGCCTGCCAGCTCTTGGCTAAGGACTGCTCCTGGGGGCTGTGAACACTTCCAGTCTGCTCTGCACGCACGCAGGCGGACCCTAACTGCCCAGAGTGTCTGCAGTCAAAGACTTGCAAGTGTTTGCCTTTTGAAACCTTGTAAGTGGCCCCCAGCAGCTAGCTACCTTAGCTAAAGCCGATGCGGGGGAGTGGGGGTGCTCAGGAGGAATCTGCACCAGGGCCCTACTGTGTGCTTATGTAAGTTACAGAAGTTTATTTGAAAGCACATATTTTCTAGTATACTACTTCCTTTTTTTATTTCAGTAAAACTGTTTTACTGGAACACAGAAATTTTCAATTTTCTCTAATCTCTTCATCTTTTCCCTGTAATTTCTTCCATCCTTTCAAAATCTTTGAGAAAATAAGAGCCTGACTTAATGGTGTTTTTAGCTGGTAGTGTACCTTAAAAATGTTTAAAGGTAAATCTTAGTTCAGAGTTTATATATTTTTAATATACACTTAGCTCAGTCTCATATGTACACATGAGCTCATATAACTTTTTCAAGGTTGGGGAAATATATACTTCTTAGTATTTTTTCCAAAATCCCAGTGAAGTATTATTATTAACAAACAACTATTGTCTCTTACATTCAAAACGCTGTGATAAGTGCTTTGAGGACACAAATAAGAATCAGATGAGAATACTGATCCACAGGAGTCTTTGGTTGCGTAGGACACATGATAGGAATTAAAGTTCTCTGTCTATATCACACAGCACAATATACATCCTCACAAATGTAAGTCTAAAATTATCATCCCTGAAGTCTGGCCGATTTTTCTTTTTTTTAGTTTATTTTTTAAGTATACAGTTCAGTGGTTTTTTAGTATATTTGTAAAGTTGTGTACCATCACCACTAATATCTAATTCAGAATATTGTCACCACCCAAAAGAAACCCCATATCCATTAGCAGTCACTTCCCATTCTCCTTTCCTCCCAGCCTCTGGAGACCACTCATCTACTCTGTCTCTATAGATTTGTCTATTCTGGACATTTCATATGAATGGAATCATAATATGTGGCCTTTTGTGTCTGGCTTTTTTTCACTTAGCATATTTTTTTTTTTTTTTTTTGCGAGAGAGAGAATGAGAGACAGAGAGCACGAGAGGGAGGAGGGTCAGAGGGAGAAGCAGACTCCTTGCCGAGCAGGGAGCCGGATGCGGGACTTGATCCCGGGACTCCAGGATCATGACCTGAGCCGAAGGCAGTCGCTCAACCGACTGAGCCACCCAGGCGCCCCTCACTTAGCATATTTTTGAGATTCATTCAGGATATAGCATGAATTAGCACTTCATTCTTTTTTTTTCATTAAAAATTTCTAAATATTTTATTCACATGCTGTAAAACTCATTCTTTAAAAGTATATAGTTCAGTGGTTTGTAATATATTCAAAAAGTTATACAACCATATATCTTCATCAAACCGGAAAGAAACCACATATCCATTAATCTTCATTCTTTTTTATGGCCAAATAATATTCCACTGTGGTACAGATATACCACATTTTGTTTACTCATTCATCAGGTGATGGACATCTGGATGGCTCACACCTTTTGGCTATTCTGAATAATCCTGCTATGAAAGTTCTTCTACAAGTTTTGATACAGACACATTTTTTTCAATTCTTTTGTGTAAATACCTAGAGTTACCATGTGCCCTGGTAATCCCACTTCCTATGTTTGAGGAACTACTGCACTGTTTTCTAGAGTGGCTGCACCATTTTCTATTTCTACCAGCAATGTAGGAGTGTTCCATTTTCTCTACATCCTTGTCAACAACACTTGTTATTGCGTATCTTTTTCATGATGGCCATCCTAGTGGGTGTGAAGTTGGACCCCACTATGGTTTTGAGCTGTATTCCCCTTATATAGTGCTGTTGAGATATCTACTTGTACTTATTGGCCATTTGTATATGTTCTTTGGCTGACCAATGTTTGAGTTCTATTGCCCACTGGGTTTTTATGTATATAATAAAATTTGCATACTCTGCCTACAAGCTCAGGTTTGAGTTAGAATGTTGACATGGATGCTGAAACCTGGAACTGAAAATAATTTAAAGTTTGCTCTGCCATGACTTTCAAAGGATATATAACTGATTTATAATTGAAAACTAGTGTGAAAATTCCCCAAATATCCAGTTTATTAAAACAAACACACAAAGTTGCTAAGACCTACCTTTTTGACCAGCGGTAGCAGGCTCTTCCCTGACCACAGCAATTCAGGCCTGGTATTCTGTGTCCCCCAGATCTTTTCATTATCATACCTTCTCTGAAAGAGAAATCAAGTTAACCCAGCATCTTCAAATTTCCAACTCGCACTTCGCTGATATAGCCTCATGACTTGGGACTAAATAAACTGCTTCATTCTCATGTCACTTTCCTCTCCTTCCTTCTTCACCCTCAGATAGCTCAATGTGACATTCACTAGGCTGGATACTCTAGCAGCTGAACTCTAAAAGCACCTGGTCGGATTGGAGGCAGCAAAATTCTCCTGCACACACTGCAGGACCTTAAGCGGTCTGGCTTCTGGCTCCATATGCTGACTGTGCCCTCCAGTCATTGTGACAAGCTGAAAAAGACCCCACAATTGCCAAAGGCCTAGACAGGGACGGTTCAGCTGCTGTTGAGACCACTGGTTCCCTGTTTAAATATTTGAAAGTCGCTAAGAGAACCGCTCTTAACAGTTCTCATCACCAGAAAACCTGAGCCCACAGGTTCCCAAATACTCCTCATCCTTTTACCTACAGTTCTAGGACCAAGCCATACCAAAGGAACAGAGCACAGCTATTAGAGCTTTGGAAAGAGAAATATCTTGATTTTGAAAGATAGGACAAGAAAGGCTATAATACTAATGGCTTAACAAAAGAAAAAAATTAAAACCACTACTAACAATGCTCTTAGGTCTAAAGAAGCTAAGCTCTTTTTTTTTTTTTTTGTAGTTTTAATTTTATTATGTTATGTTAGTCACCATACAATACATCATTAGCTTTTGATGTGGTGGTCCACGATCCATTGTTTTCGTATAACACCCAGTGCTCCATGCAGTACGTGCCCTCCTTAATACCCATCACCGGGCCAACCAATCCCCCCCCCCTTCCCCTCTAAAACCCTGTTTGTTTCTCAGAATCCATAGTCTCTCATGGTTCATCTCTCCCTCCAAACCCCCAACCCCATTTTTCCCTTCTTTCTCCTAATGTCCTCCATGTTATTCCTTGTATTCCACAAATAAGTGAAACCATATGATAATTGACTTTCTCTGCTTGACTTATTTCACTTAGCATAATCTCCAGTCCCATCCATGTTGATGTAAAAGTTGGGTATTCATCCTTTCTGATGGCTGAGTAATATTCCATTGTATATATGGACCACATCTTCTTTATCCATTCATCTGTTGAAGGGCATCTCGGCTCTTTCCACAGTTTGGCTATTGTGGACATTGCTGCTATGAACATTGGGGTGCATATGGCCCTTTAAAGAAGCTAAGCTCTTGACAACATTAAGCTCTCACATTAGGAAGGAAAATAATCATTAAGTAAATTTCAACTTGTTACCTAACATAAATTTTACACAGTATTATTTTTAATCGTGAAAATGAATGATTAACAGCTAACTTTTATAAGTTATTTAAAGAAGGGATCTGGTATATTTGATTTTTTAAGTTGAGATATAATTGACATACAACATATACTAGTTTCAGGTATACAACACATTAATTTGATATCTGTATATATTGCAAAATGGTCACCCCAGTAAGTCTAGTGAATATCCATCACCATACGTAGTTATAAATTTTTTTCTGGTGATGAGAACTGTTAAGAGCGGTTCTCTTAGTGACTTTCAAATATACAACACAGTATATTTATTTCTAATGCTTTCTCCCCCATACCATATTTGCTACCTGTATTAAACATTCCTAATGTTGGGCCAGAGGAAACCTGTGCTGTAAGCACATAAAGAAAGAGGGTGGGGCAGTTGCTACCCTTGTTCAATAGAGCAAGGTAGCACTGTGTATAAACAGATTCCCCAAGTGGCTCTGACTCTGTCGGGAATAAAAGGAACAGGTAGTAAAGTCAGGTAAGCTCTGTCACCATGGCATGCCGGTAAATCAAATGATGATGTTTATCAACTTTCACACTTCTTTTAACATGCAACACTGGAACTTACATGCCCTTTGGTCCCAAATCATGGATGAAAGACAGCTGGCTTATGCCAAGGAACTCTGTCTGAAAAGAGGCCAAAAATCCATACTTTAGAAATGCAGAAAGAGATAAATTTAGACATTTGAAAGAAAAAAAAAACAGGCATTAGATACCGCTATGTGTCAACACAATCTGGGGGACTACACAGATCAAAACAATGGCATTGCCCTGAAAGAACAGATTAGAAGTGTATACATAATTAAGACACAACCAAGAGAGTGATGTGCGCTCTCAAATGTAGAGAATGAATGCTCAAGAAAGTCGCAAAGAGAGATTTTACTCCCAAAATTCGTCTGTGTTTCTGTTGTTGGGGAGGGAGGACTGTGTGGCATAGTGTAGGCACAAATAGTGTTGTGTGAAGGCAGTGATGTTGGCGCCAGGGTCTGGGAGGTAGACTAGATTTGCCATGTGGAAATGGAAGATGAAGGGGGAGAGAGGACAGGGAAGGTGTAAAAAGGTCATTGGATGTACAGTTGGGCTACAGCGAGTAAGATGAAGAGAGTAATGTAAAATTAAATGGTAGAGTAGGTTGAAGGGAGTTTGGGGAGATCTTTGAACATCAGGAATACCAGAATATTTTCATACAAATGAAATACAATAAGGGGCGCCTGGGTAGCTCAGTTGGTTGACTGTCTGACTCTTTGATTTTGCCTCAGGTTATGATCTCAGGGTTGTGAGATCGAGTCCCGAATCAGGCTCATGCTCAGTGGGGAGTCTGCTCGAGATTCTCTCTCTCCTTCTCCCTTTGACCCTCCCCCCCACCCACACTCTAAAAAAAGAAATAAAATCATTTTACATAAGAATAATATAAAAATAATTCTATTTTTAGTGAGTAGAAAAGGAAGAGAATTTCAGGCCCATCCATACCATATAAATTAAGGGAAGATAAAAACTACAAATACTATGATGACATCAACAGCTAACATTTACTGAGTGCTTAATATCTATCTGTTGGCCCTGAACTAAGCATTTTTCACACATTATCTCAAATCTCTCTGAAATAGGTGCTATTTTTCTCATTGTACAGAAGAGGAAACTGAGGCTTAGAGCAGGGATAGGCAAACTTTCTCTGCAAAGAGTCAGACATAAAAATTTTAGGCTTTGTGAATTGCATACATTTACTATTATAGCATAAAAGCTGCCATGAACAATACATAAATGAACAAGCATGGCTGTATTCCATTAAAACTTAATTTATGCATACTAAAATACAAATTCAGGGCGCCTGGGTGGCTCAGTCGTTAAGCGTCTGCCTTCGGCTCAGGTCATGATCTCAGGGTCCTGGGATAGAGCCCCAAATCGGGCTCCCTGCTCCGCGGGAAGCCTGCTTCTCCCTCTCCCCTCCCCCTGCTTGTATCTCTCTTTGTCAAATAAATAAATAAAATCTTTTAAAAAAAATAAAAAATAAAATAAAATACAAATTCAATATAATTTTTATGTCATGAAATATTATTTTTTAAGACTTTTTCAAACATTTAAGAATGTAAAAACTATTCTTAGCTCATGGACCATACAAAAATAGGCAGTGGGCTTGATCTGGTCCATGGGCCATAGTTTACCAACCCCTGGTGTAGAGAAGTTAAATAAATTGTCCAAGATAGAGGCACCCAGGTGCCACAGTCAGTTAAGCATCTAACTCTTGGTTTCAGCTCAGGTCATGATCTCAGGGTCGTGAGATCCAGCCCCAAGTTGGGCTCCACACTCAGCACAGAGTTTGCTTAAGACTCTCTCTCCCTCTCCCTCTACCCCCTTCACCCCCATGTGCGCTTTCTCTCTAAAATAAATAAATAAATCTTTTTAAAAAACTGTCCAAGATAATGTAATTAGCAAGGGATAGATTCAGAATTAAGTCAGACCAGACAGTATCCTCAAAACAAAGCTGCAAAAGCAGTAAATCATTCACCATGAGTGTTAGATGAAAACATGAAAGCACAAAGGGGAAAACCAGTGGACATTACATAATTCTCAGCATATGCAGGAGTTTTGCCTCATGTATTACTTGAAACAGCTAGAGTTAGACATTATTCTGCTCCCAAATGACAGAATTTTCTTTAAAAGGAGGCAGAGTAGGCCCAGATCTACCAATGGTTGTACACCATGTCAATAACAGCATTAACAGAAAATTCAAAATCAAGAAGATATGCTCCTGGCATCAGGAAGCAGAGGGGAGACCAGACACAGAAAATACTCCACATCAACAAAGTTCTGTGGGCAGAACCACAACAATGACATGTCAAAGCAGTTACAGAGGGAAGGTTCCCAAGCTGATGTGACACCTAAGAAGAAATGGCATTTGATCTAGGCTTATAAATGGGATTAATAAAATGAAACCTAACAGTTTTCCTTTAAAGTTTTGTGTATGTGATTGGAAATAATCTAGTATTAACCTTGTGAGCAAAAAATTATAAATCTCTCACTGCTGTCAGTCCTTACCCAATTAAATGCTTCCATTTCTTTCTTAGGGTTATTTGAGGAAGTATTTAAAATTCAGAAACACTTATTTTTAACGTCTTGAGGAACCTCCATACTGTTTTCCTACGACCCAGTAATTGCACTACTAGGTATTTACCCCAAAGATACAGATGTAGGTGAAAAGAAGGGGCACATGCACCCCAATGTTCATAGCAGCAATGTCCACAATAGCCAAACTGTGGAAGGAGCCGAGATGCCATATCAACAGACGAATGGATAAAGAAGATGTGGTCCATATATACAATGGAATATTACTCAACCATCAGAAAGGATGAATACCCACCCTTTGCATCAACATGGAGGGGATTATGCTAAGTGAAATAAGTCAAGCAGAGAAAGACAATTATCATATGGTTTCACTCATATGTGGAACATAAGGAATAGAGCAGAGGACCACAGGGGAAGGGAGGGAAAACTGAATGGGAAGAAATCAGAGAAGGAGACAAAATCATGAGAGACTCTGGACTCCGGGAAACAAACTGAGGGTTCTAGAGGGGAGGGGGGAAGGGGGATGGGGTGACCAGGTGATGGGTATTAAGGAGGGCACGTGTTGTGATGAGCACTGGGTGTTATACGCAACTAACGAATTGTTGAACACTACAACAAAATCTTATGATGTACTATATGCTGACTAACTGAACACAGTAAAAAAAATACAATTAAAATTTAAAAATTAAAAATTAAATTTAGAAAGACTTGGGGCGCCTGGGTGGCTCAGTCCATTAAGCGTCTGCCTTCAGCTCGGGTCATGAACCCGGGGTCCTGGGATCAAGCCCCACATCAGGCTCCCTGCTCAGCAGGGAGTCTGCTTCTCCCACTCCCTCTGCCCCTCCCCTGCTCGTGTTTTTTCTCTCTCTCTCACTCTCTCGTTTACTCGCTCTCAAATAAATAAAGAAAATCTTTAGAAAAAATTCAGAAAGACTTAAAAACCCCAAATCAAACATATCCTCACATTAAATTTTTATAAAGATTTTATAGTCTTTACGTTTCATTTCTTGTATAAGTACCATATTTTTTTAATCTGATTTGTGGAAATGCTTCTAATTGGAAAATACAGTAACGCGTAAGTTATTAGAAGGGACACTGCAGACTCTGAGAATAGAATCCAAAATGTTTTAAAACCCTAAGCCACAACCTGTCATTTTATCTCTAGGGAGCAAAGAGAAAACATCAATCCTAGTTTACCCTGAAAGAAACTACTACAGAAGTGTAACTAATCTATATGCAAAGCTACCGAACAGTTAAATGGAAGAACAGAAAATGAAAAGCAAAAATCAAGGAAACCATTTATCTAATACCTGGATAGTTTCTTATTCATATGGCTCTTATCATTGAGTTGACAGCAGAAGTATTCTTTGAAATAATTCAGAAATCATAACTTCAGAATATCACAATAAAATTGCTAAGTGTAAAGAATTTCATCTAAATAAAAAATACATTAGTAATGCAGAAAATCTAAAGTTGTGCACCAGTATAAAATTTAAAATTATCCTAATCACTTATTTTGACTAGGGAGAGATTTCAAGAAACAACTAGCCCTGGTACAGACCAAAAAAAAAAAAAAAAAAAAAAAAAAATCTCTGGCAATATACGCTCTAATACAGATTTATCAAATTAAAAGTAAATGTGGCAAGTTCAATTTAAAAGCAAACCCAAATAACACAATGTGAAATTGAACAAAGATTGTGTTGTCCACACTTCTCAGTGCATCCTTAGTGATGATAACAATTCCATTCTCTATTTGCCCAGGTGAGTCTCAAGAACATGAATTTAATGATCAATTTAGCTGGACAATGCTCCACAGGGCTTACTGATCTCTTGAATAATATATTAATCAATATATTTTTTTCCCAAAGGAACTTGGGCAAAGTACAAATAAATATTAGGCAAAGAAGTAAGTAAAGTTCCAATGACAAGGGACAAGCAATTAGCCCAAGGAGTAACAACAAACCCTGGAAATTACCTGGCAATCATGCATACACTGTTCCTCTACCTCATCTCTGTACTGGAAGGGAAGGGGGGTGTTCACAGGTCCCCTTTATGCCTGAGGTAGCAAAATTCCCAAGCAAGTGCCCAAGGGGGAAATTCTCAGAAGCAAGGGAGACAAGAGCATTGGGTTGGGCAGTGCCCTTTGGGGGGGTAGGAGGTTGGCTCACCTATTCCAGGAAAGCCTGCCTTCCAGGTCAGACAGTGAACACAGCCCCAGAGAAAAGAGAAGGCATCTCATCAATGTAGGAAACGGAGAGACTGGACTCTTCCCAACTCTTAACTCAATCATGAGAATGACAAGACTTCCCTTACTTTGTAGATGCAGCTTTTTAACAGTACAGCTTTTCTTTGTTGGCATGGAAACACTGTGTGCATCCTCATTCATCTTTACCTACTCTTCCCCTCAAACTAAATTCACTCACCTTATAAAACAAGGGATGGGTGAACTCATTATTAGTCTGTGGGATGCTTATCTTCTGATTTCCTTACTTCCCAGAGGGTGATTAGATTGAAATTACCCTCTTGGAGGTAAGGAATCTGAGTTACAACAGTCAAATGATTTACCGGAAGTTAGCAATACCCCTATCAACCTAGGATGCTTCTCCTGGAAATGATGCATTTCATTCCATTTCTAGATTTTAATCTTCAGCCGGAAAAAAAAGTGCATTTACTGTTCCTAATGACTCTTCCTTTAAATTCCCTGCAAGCTAAGCATTTTCCAGTTACTAATTAAAATGCTCAGCTAGTGGGTTCAGTACTAGAGCTAGCACTAATAGAATTTAGAATAGAAAAGGAATTCTGTTTGAGATTTTGTATGTTACAATTCAGTAAACACATCCCTTTTTTTAAAAACATATTTATGCCTTGAGGAGAGTGCAAAGACATTTATCCCCATTTTACAAATGAGTAAAGAAAATAGCATGAATTACCAATAATCCCTGAGGGAATTATCTGATGTTAAATCCACTAAAACATGAAGACGTGTTTTTCAGAACCTCAAGGAGGAGAAAAGGAATTTAAAAAGTCACTCTCCTGGAGAAAAAAATTCCTGATCTAAATACCAACCTAACCAATTACTATAAGAAAATAAGAAAAGCTGTTCATGTCTGGTTTCATTGAAATTCTATGGAAATGAGGGCGCCTGGGTGGCTCAGTTGGTTGGGCGACTGCCTTCGGCTCAGGTCATGATCCTGGAGTCCCAGGATCGAGTCCCGCATCGGGCTCCCTGCTCGGCGGGGGGTCTGTTTCTCCCTCTGACCCTCCCCCCTCTCATGTACTCTCTCTCATTCTCACTCTCTCAAATAAATAAATAAATAAATAAATCTTAAAAAAAAAAAAAAAAGAAATTCTATGGAAATGAGAGACATGATCCTATCTGATCTCTTGACCTATGATCCATGGTCTCTGGCATAAAAACCCAAATTAACTTCTAATAGGCTTGTTTTACACTTATAAAAATATAAATTAATTATATGTGATTGTATAAAAATAAATTTTACTATGATTTTACAGACTGGAGTTGCAATATTTCTCACAGTTATCAAAGGAGACACAAAGATGCCAATCTAATTTCACAAAATATGAGGCAAAAGCCTGTAAATCTAGTCTCTAGACCAGATTACATTACGTGAAAGTTCAATAATGTTAGAAAATTAAGATAGATCAAATTGTATCCTATGTCTGAATCATTCTGGAGAATTCCATTCTTGGGGTAAATAAGTTGCCATCAAAAATGTGGAGGAACATATATTTGGGTCAGCTGTAACCACGTTTTCCCTTTCAAAGGAAATGTTTAGAAGACATTCTAGAATTTCTAGATACAACATGGCTCTACTCTGGAAAGATTTTTATGATTGGAAAATAAATTAAAACGAACATTTAAGAAAATGCACACATTCTGTAATCAACATTAGAACCCAAAATGTAGTATTACACGTAGAAAGAGCAGAATAAACTCAGCAATTACTGTTCTGGAGCCAAAAGAAATAGCACTGGCAAAGTCACAGGCAGGCAGAAGAGTAAAACAAATGGAAAATCATTGCATACTGGTACTAGTACACATTTAAATAACTCTCTATTAAAGAAAACAGCATATTTGACTTCAGAGACACAACAGGGAGCAGCATTTTTAGCCGTAGCAATAGGAGTTATGCAATTGGACATAATAGCAGTAACATCCTTACTCGTTATACTCTTTCAAAGATGTGTGTTCCTGAGGCCTAGAAGGGAAGAAACCCCTCCCATCATCCTTCTCTTGAGATCTTTGGTTGGACCCAAGTTGCTGGTTTCCCTGGGAAAACTCCTCCAGGATTATGAAACCACATGCGCTCCTTTAAGTCCATCAGACGGAACAGTGCAAACTGCCGCAGAAGCTAGGCCATGGGCTCAGCCCTAGATCATTTGTGTGTGGGGACCAGAGGACCGGCTGGGTGCTTGTCCAGCCTCCAAATAACACCCTGGCAGGCAGCAAGAGTGCAGTGAGTCACCAGAAAACAGAGGACCGGCTGGGTGCTTGTCCAGCCTCCAAATAACACCCTGGCAGGTAGCAAGAGTGCAGTGAGTCACCAGAAAACTCCAAAGAGTCAAGGTGCTCTTGCTTCCTCTCCTAAATACACAGAGGGCTTCCTTCATTCTTCTCTAAGATTTTATTTATGTATTTATTTGAGAGAGAGGGCGCATGCGCGAGCGCATGCATATGGGGCGGCAAAGGGGCAGAGGGGGAGGGAGAGGGAGGGGGAAAGAATCTCAAGCAGACTCTGCGCTGAGGCGGAGCCCCATGCGGGGCTCGATCACAGGACCCTGAGATCATGACCTGAGCAGAAACCAAGAGTCAGATGCTTAACCGACTAAGCCCCCCAGGCGCCCCTTCCCTCTTTCTCTTTAAGTATTAAGTAATGCCAGTCCCTAAACTAGAGGCCACATCTAGTAGGCCATGACTGCCTACTCTTAATTTCTGCACATATACCATATACATACATTCAACCCCACAGCAGTACAGTTTACACATACACAGATGCAAAAATACAATAACCCAGTACATTCTCAGTTATCTGGACCTTTGGATAATTGACGTTTAACCCTTTGAAAACACCCCTTCAAGGCCTCTAAGGGGACTGATGTTACTGTTTCTGAGAACTTCTATAAAAGCCACTCCCTCCTGCTCACCAGCTGTGAACCCCCTAGCTGCTTCTAAGCCCCACCACCTCTTTTCTCTTATTTCCCCGAGAGATTTTTCGCCCCCTCGCTTTTCCCATGCTTCTCACTTTCACATGAAAAGACAGGCCTTTTATAAGCATCACAGGCCAATCAGATGGCCAGCCAAGCAGGACGCTCTGTATAAGCTTTGGGTATTCAACTCTGCTCAGCTGTTTTCATCACTTACTGTTCAAGTGTTTTCTCTTCAGGGTTAGAAATACTTTCAGGCATTATTCTGGAAGCCCGAGGAGAAAAGGATGTTGATTTCTAGATCACCTAGCCTGGAGCAGTGTTCCAAGTTCATTTAAATCTACTGTTCTAGACACATTAATTTATAGTTGATATTTTTTAAATAGCATCACCATGAACTAAATTACAGCTGTCAAATCAATTTTGCATTCATTTCATTAATTCTAACTTAAGGAATACTGCAGAAATGGATACAAGCACTTGTGTTAATAAAATGAGCCAACGTTTGGCTGACAATTTATGATTTTACAAAGTATTTCAAAATTGAAGTCACTGAATAGTACTTACTGTCGCATGGTAGTTTCTGTACATGGGCATTTTTAGTAGCTTTGTCAAATAATCTTCCAGTTGTTTCTGTAACACAAATACATTAGATGAGAGATAACAGTGACAGTGATGTGATCATTATCCCATTTTACCTTCTGCAAACTTATTCAATTATTTATTCATATTATCACTGGACAAAGAATCTTGAATAGCATTAAGGAGTTATTTCCACAGTTCCCCTGAACCATTATTCAAATTGCTTCTCGCTATTTAACTTCTCATATGTTTAGGTCTTTTATAAGCTGCTGACAAGGCCCAAGCTGTATATTCCTTTAATCTTCCATAGTTGCTAGCACAGGACTTGCCCATCATACATGGTCTTAAGGCATTTGTTGACTTTATCAAAAACCTGAATTTCCTTAATTCTAACACTGAACTTACTGGTGGATATATTACAGTTTTTTTAACAGCTGCTCAGGGAAAAAAAAAAAGGGAGAGGTTAAAAAAAGGAGAGAGAGAGACTTTCTAGTAAATTGTACCCTGATTTCAAATATGTTCAAATGTGGGAGGGTAATGCCAATCATATTGACTATGATGATGTGTAGAAGCGCTAATTGTTAATGCCACAGCTTCTCATTTTCAACTGCATTCATGTAAGTGCAGACAGAAGCCCCAAACTGTAGAGTTTTATATATCCAGGTATCTTGGAAAATATTTATTCTAGATCCCTAAAAAGATTTTAAACAAGATGACAACTATACAAAGGAGAAATCAAATATCCCTTTGAGAACATAAAAGTTTCAGATTACAAAACAGAACTGACATTTACTTGTTAATTTTCTAGCAAAAAAACAATCTCCCACCCTGCGGCACCATATCACTGAGGTGAAGCACCTGCGCCTGAGGCTTCTGTCCTACCCCTCTCTGACCCTAATGGCTCGGGAATGAGACTTCACATATATTTAGGACAAGCTACTACAAAGCCTGGAACAAACAGATGGAAATATATGCTTTTGAAACAGTAGGTCTCAAAATCCTCAATGATGAGCTCAATCTTGACTCACAACGAGCCCAAAGAGGCTCTGGCTAGGAGGACAGCTTCTTCATAGAACACGCCTCCTCTCGTGGGAAATACAACCTCCCCAGGTCAGAATGGCTTGGGGAAGAAGGGCTGCTTAACAAGTTCCAGAGAAGCCAGCCTGGGTGAGGGATCATGGGGTGAGAACAGTTGCAACTAGGCGCCCCCTCAGGAGCCGCTATGTTTCTACAGAACTGCAAAATTATATTCCGAACAGCAGAAGACTGGAAGGACTTACCCTTCTACCAAAGAATTGCTCTTCTCTGATCATGTTTTCAGATGAACGGGGCAAACTTGGCATCTCTCGAGGCTCTTCTTTGACATTCTGTCTTCTAAACGTGTGCCTAAGACACCCACACAATGGAAACATTTATTAGATTATTCTTTGAATAATATTACTCTTGTAATATCTTTTGTAAAATGGCTTATTTTTAGAAAAGCCTATTTAATAGAAAATATCCACTGACAATGGACAAGTTAACCCATAACATTGATAAAATACTCTTTCCACCCAACTTGTATACTGGGATAACTTTATAATTAATTCTGAAACAGTTACCTTCTGGTGGGAATGGGGATTCGGATAAAAGCTTTGTACTTGAGCAGCTCTCTGTGAAATTCTTGAAAGTGTTTGAATTTCCTCTTAACTTGCCATTTAAATTCCCCATGTGTTAATTCAATAGTGTAAAGATTGATACTTGGTACCTACAGTGATCAAGAAAAATGATTGCTATTTTAGAGAACAACAAAAATTCTAAAATCTCTCCACGAACAATAGCGAATTAATAAGTAACTTAAATCCAGCCTATATATTTTGGGTAAGTACTTAGGTAAAATGTTTTCTAAAACTACTGATTACAGAAATAGCATACCCTTAGATGTTCACCTCATAATATACATAAAGACAAACTCTGAATCGCACCGAAGACAAACTCCCACAAACCATATTGCTCCAAATACACACACACACACACACACAGAGAACCCTGAAACAAGAAACAAGGTAAAGGAGACAATGAGTGAAGACCCTAATTAGTCATCAGCAGTCATTTTGCTTGTCCAAAAGTATAAGCAGTGAACAGACAACTGAAGGGGGGTGAGAGGAAAGCTGGAGGAAATGGATTCCAGGAACAGGATAAGATCTTAACCCACTTCTTGCCCTTCACAAATGACATTAAATGCCTTCTCCTCCTGAAACATATTCCAAGGTCTATCCTTGTCTACAACATCTCCCTGCCCTGAAACACCAGTAGTGACCAGCAAGGTATAGGACAATTAGAGCGAAAGAAGCAAAGGTTTTCCTACACACAAAATACTCTTCCCAATTACTTAACTAAAATGAATCCCCATTTAAAATTTTAAAAATATTCCTTATTAAAATGCAAATATATTGACTAGTGAATTATTTCACAATCAGAAAAACTACCAGACCTGGGGGACAGTTTTGATACAGTACAAAGTATCAAGAAACTGAGGGATGTTTATAAAAGCAGAGAAGCAAGGCATCTGGGTGGTTCAGTCAGTTAAGCGTCTGCCTTTGGCTCAGGTCATGATCCCAGGGTCCTGGGATCAAGTCCCATGTCAGGCTCCCTGCTCAGCAGGGAGTCTGCTTCTCCCTCTGCCCCTCCCCCCTGCTCATGTTAGCTCGCTCTCCCTCTCGCAAAAATAAATAAATAAAAATCTTAAAAAAATACAAAATAAAAATAAAAAAATAAAGCAGAGGAGCAAAAGAGATCTTGAGGGAAGGTCCACGAGTTGGGCGGGGAGGGGGAGTAGGGGGATGGGCAGGGCATTGGGCACTCTGGAACACCTAGAGGACACTGGCCTCTGCTGGGAAGTTTAGGCACCAAAGGTGTTGGGAGTAGGAGAAAGTAAATGTCTCTTTCTCTGCTAGCTTATCCAGGCTCTGGTGTCCGCAACCCCATGCGTGATTCCTGGCCCACTGCCATTCATTACTGATGTTTGGCACACTCTGCAAACTTCTAAAGCGTGACTGCTCTGTGTAGATGTAGTATATAAAACAGGAGCACGAGAATCAATGCAACTTGTGCTCTTAAGTCTGGAATCCAACCATATCACTGGTAGATATTCAAATCTAGCATTTGCTTTGCCTCTAGTTAGGATTCGTGACAGTTACTACCACTGGAAGTTGAAAAACACCAGTTCTGGGGTTCAGTATTATATGCTGCCTTTTACTTTGACCAACATGACAGGCATCATCCTCCATCATGTTTCATACAGAAGAATTCAGGAAAACCTCATAGAGTGGCCAGAAATGTTGCATTCAAGTGAAAAACACTCAATTTAAGATGAGCCAAATAAATAAGAAAAATTATACAATTTAGGCAAGTGGCTACATTTCCTAGGATTATACTTCCCATCCTGTGAAAACTGAATACTTAGAAAATACTGCAATTGCCAAGTTTTATCCCTCACATATAAACCCCAAATTTCGTACACTAAACTTCTTAGCAATTGTGAGGCAGTGTGGTACCATGAAAACAGGCTAGCTCAGCCTTTTTGAAGCTTTTAAAGGTCTGAAACCCTGTGGTGCAGCCTACCAGCTGTGAAACTTCAGCCAGGTATCACTTCCATCAGACAACATCCCAGCAAAATTATGGGGATTCTTTGGAATTGGAATAATATGAGGAGTTTTCATAAAGGACCTGCTTATGAAGACATGATGGGGTAAGGAAACCATAAAGGAAGGACAGTAACCTGGGATTCTAAAGGCATCCCCAGTCCTGAAGGGACAAGAGGCAGGACCAGGTACTGGAACAAGGAGGAGAGAACCATGTAAAGATGGCTGCCTTGGGGGAAGGGGTGCCATTGCTCAAGGGACATAGCCAGCCCAAGGTGACCCCCATCTCCTATCTGGGCTCTCCACTCTCTGAGCCCTACCAGAGGACAACAGCGGAGAGCCCTGAGGGGCAGAGCACAGAGTGGAGAAGGGTGGGAGGTGACAGAGGGGGCAAATGGAAATCTCCAGGCTGAGAGGACCCTAATAACATCTGCCTCATTGGGCTGTCATGCAAACAAGGAGAGAAGTGCCTTGCCTTGAGCTGGCACAGAGAATGTATTCAGTAATTAGAAAAAGTATATTTTTATTTACCTGGAATCACATTTAAACCGCATGAATTTAGTTCGTATTTCTCAGTAAACTAAACACTAAGGAGGATAAAGATGATCCTTAGCTTTCTCATACAGACTAAGATTAAACAGAACTAAACCAAACTCACTCGACTAACAGAAAAGTACAAGCAAAGAGAAGGCCCTGGGTTGGGGACTTGAATATTTATCTTCGTGAATAACTTCAGGAGACACCTCATGTTAAGGGCCAAGGGCAGGCCGCTTTGGCATGAAGATGACAAAAAAAAAAGCAATCAAAACCCAGCAGATCCTGGAAAAGCTCTTTATCTCCCCACCTCGACTGCCTAGAAAGAATTTAGCTAGAGGACCTGCTCCAGGAAGAAAGCTCTCAGCACAGATGACTACATTATACTATGAACTAGGTGAGGTAGACAGGGAGGAACTAGCAAGGCCTGTCTGATCAAATTCCTCCATGTCTCCTTGTTTCCAAGCGGCCCAGCAAACATTTGTTTACCAGACATTTGCTCTTTGTCAACTCCCTGTGAACTGCATTCCTTCCCTTTGAAGTTCCAGACCCCTACCCAATTCTCTGTAGTTCGGAATGACATACATACCTCATTTTGCCTGTCTTTGGAATTTCCATGTCTGTGTGGGTTTCCCATACATACAAAATTAAATTTGATTTTCTCCTGTTAATCTGTCTCATGTCAATTTGAGTCTTCATCTGGCTAGAAGGGCCTTTGAAAGGGACAGGAAGTTCTTGCTCCCCAATAATATAATATGCAATATTCTTGTATAATACTATGTGTTATTATTATTATTAAATTCCCATAACAAACCTATATGGCAGGCACCGTTACAGCCATTATTCACATTAGGAAATTGAGAAACAGAAAGATTAAGTAATTTGCTGGAGATCACAAAGCAAAGACAGGACTTAAACCATGCAGCCTGGCTCTGGAGTCTGGGCATTTAATCCTCCGAGCATGCTTATCCCCTCTCAGTCTAAAAGCTGGGAGGTCGGGGCGCCTGGGTGGCTCAGTCGGTTAAGCAACTGCCTTCGGCTCAGGTCATGATCCTGGAGTCCCGGGATCGAGTCCCGCATCGGGCTCCCTGCTTGGCAGGGAGTCTGCTTCTCCCTCTGACCCTCCTCCTCTCATGCTCTCTGTCTCTCATTCTCTCTCTCTCAAATAAATAAATAAAATCTTTAAAAATAAAATAAAAAAAAAAAAGCTGGGAGGCACAATAAGAAAGCAAAGGTCATCTCAGAGACATTTCTGGGTAGGCTGTGCTCAGTGGTGTATCAGGGAGGTATAGACTCATCTCCCTGATGAGCCTACAGGAAAGGCTGCACACAAAGGCGGGTGTAAACCAGGAGCCAAGATACGCAGGCAAGCACAGGTAGATCAGGACAGACCACTAAGCAAAACTACGAGGACCAAGGTAGCACGTGCCCTCCTGCAAAAGACCGGGAGGAAAGGCGGGCGTTGGGAACCAGCCTCTGGAGAAAGGTTCTTCTACCCTTCCCCTGAGGCAGGAGCCAAGGTGGCCTTCCTCTGCGGGGACCAGAGCTTAACCTAGGGGGACAAAGGCCACCAGCCTGCAGCAATGTCCTCTACTTATCACACTTGACCTCTGTGATACACGGTCAGTAACAGAACAAAGGCAGCCGCGTAACAGCCACTAGCCCAATGCGTTTCAAACAGGGATGCTTGGGAAGACACCTTTCCAGGACTCAAAGAGAAAAACCTGTGAACAGGGCCAAAAGGGCCGGTACTAGGAACAAACCAGAGTGGCAGAGGATGCAGGCAGAATTCGCTCAGCAGGGCTTCCAGGTAGTGACACGGGCCAGTCCAGCATCCTGGCCTTGTTTTCTTTCAAGAGCCAGGTGGCATCATGATTTTCATGCTAAACAAACATTAGGAAAGCTAAGCTTTTCCCTGGCTTACATGTGGCATTGGCATTCTAGGTGCAATGGCTATGCCCCAGGAGCCCACATTAAACAGAAAACTGGGGAGAGAGGAGGCCTACGAGAAGTACTCGGCAATTTATTAAACTTATAAATTGCCTTAGGTACCTATTTTTTTTTTTAAAGGCATTTTCCAGAACGAGGAAAGAGGCATACGAGAATAAAGACTAAATGGAAAGCAAAAACTTGAGAGACAGTGAGGACTTAGAAGTGATTTAAAAAAAATAAATAGATCTAAAAACATAGTCTTAGCTATGAGGAAGGAAAATGGAAGTCAGTGTGCTGACTTGTATACAATGACTAACACAAGGTGAATCCATAAACATTCTGACCCTTGTTGTAGATGTAAAGCGTTCCACGTCCAGGACTTGGGCTTTTATTGGACAGCCAGAGAGATACGTCTGTATGTTAGGCTCCTTAAATCCTTGAGTCTTATAAATAGCCGAGAATGGAATACATGCTAAAAAACAAACAAGTAGATAACGTTATTGTAGGAATACAGTGACATTGCAAGAATACACGATATTAGCCTAACTTGCCTCTTTTATGGGCATGTGCCCAAGAATCATAACCTGCTACAACAAGCACACAGCTAATGAAGCAGTCTCAGCCCCGGGTAAGGACATCCACAGGAAGATCAATCATTTGCTGGTTATTTCAAATCTACGCTCTGCCAAGCAACCCCGATCAACTCTGTCCTTGCTCAGATCATCAGTCTTTACCTTCCTGTGTCTTGGGATCGCTGGGAGACACATCATAATCCACCTCCTCTCCCTCAAAGTGCAGCTCCCGCGTGTCCAGATTTTCTATCAAATTACTCATGTCAGCAGCGATTTTCTGCAGTGCAGAGGTATTTACTCTTGGCTCATTTTTCAGGGACATGTTGGCTTCCGACGGGGTAAGAGCAAAGGGGCTGGGGGAAAAAAAGGGAGGTTACAAGGACTTCATATTTCGAATGAACCCAAGCTTATTCTACAATATGATTCCAGGCTTAGAGACAGCATATGGAAACAAGTCAGCTAGCTCTGTGTGAGCCCCAGTTATCTCAAACAACCTTTTCATTTATTTTCCTGTTTAACATTTAAAGGATTCCTAGCTTGTAAATTAAATTGGAGTGAGATCCTTAATCACAAGCAAGTAAGAAAGAGAAGCACTATATTGAATAAATGCCAACATATCTTTCATCCAATTTCATTAACTTGGATAAATGAGGAGAGACTCCAGGGAGGCTGGTTTGGCAATGGTGGTTCAGAGAAAAGGAATGGATTCTTAATTCTAACAAATACACGGAAAAAATGTCATGTAAAATTAAGCAACTTTTAAATATTTTCTAAAGAAAATTGAGGGTATTTTACAATAATTTCAATAAGCTGATTTAAAGTATTTTCATGACAGCATAACCTTTCTACACTTCCTCTGTAGGTGATAACCCAAGCAAAGTATATATACCATCTTTTTGAAATAGGAGGTTTGGGCCACGACTATACATGAGTTATAATAATGTACGTGTCTTGAAAGGTAATTGATGAGCATGCCTCTTCTGAAAGGTACTGGAGGTGCTCAAATTGTACTTCTCTGCTTTTTTAAGAAAACCGATTCTATCTCATTTCGACATTTAATAACACAAGTCATTGCACACCAGTACCCAGGGAAGAAGAGTTCATATAGATTTTATTTTTCCTTTAAAATACGGAGATTTACGCCTTGAGTGCTGTCATCAAAGTTGGATGAAAAATTCCTCTTGCTGGAAATAATCGCTCTGTTACCACCAGGCCCTAAAATGGCAGGATGTTCATACGAGCAACTCCACCACACATGTTCATTTATTACTGCACATCACAAACATTTACGGAGCGTCTGCCACTCACTCATTGTGAGATGTCATGAGTAAATACGTAAAGATGAATAAGGCCGGTCCCTGTGATTAAGGGGCTCCTGACCCGGGTACATGACCCCAAGTTCATTCTTGGCCTCCTCCAAGGTCTTTAGCCTTCCTGAGAAGGGCATGTGCTGAGTGGAAGACCCTCAGCCAGGTTCTCTCCTACCGGAATGATCAAGAATCTGGGGGAGGGGGATCAAGGGGGAGGGCACTGTGGGCGATGCTAAAAGTCTTGACCAAACTTGGACGGCCCTTATGGTAATTCATCAAGTCTCTGAAACCTGTACTGCCGTATCTGGTAGAAAGAGATCTTGTCTGGAAATTCAAAAGACTGGGGTAGAGGAATGTGGTTCTGGTTTGCCCAGATATATATATAATTAATATAACAAAGTTCTCTGTGAACTACATAACTGATCATGTTTCTTTCTCCATGTTGGCTGTAAGGACGCATGGAGCCACATCGGTGGCCTACTATTAGCAAAACAGAGGTCTATCCTTGCCTACATTGCTTTCCTTTCACCTTTCTTTCCCACTTCTAATTTATATTATAATAACAGTTCACGTATATTGATTGCTTCGTATGCACTTGGCTTGGTGATAGTTCTTTATATACATTAGCATGTTTATCATCAATAATAAATCTATGAAGCTTTGTTATTTTTACTGAAGAGGACAAGAGCTTATCATCCCCTCTTTACAGATAAAAATACTGAGGCATAGAGAGATTAGGTAATTTGATGAATACCTTGGACAGTGTGTCCAAGGTCATGGAGCTTATAAGTAGTGAAGAAGGGATTTAAAACCAGGTCTCTCTGACCCAAGACCTGATGTTCTCAACCACAGTCTTTATCTTCCTGTATATTTTTGGTAGATACGTAAGTGTCCCTGCAATAGATGGAAGTTTTAGTAAACAAAGTGCCCTTGGACAAGACTCACATGGAAAGAACAGGAAGTGACTTCCTCTTGAAGCTCAGCACCTCGGGATGGAGCCATTTACACTCTCAGGGCCTTGGTTACTCCTCTATAACCTAAGGAGGTGGAGCATTTCATCTCTAGGGTCCCTTTAACACTAGAACCCCAACTGTAGATAAAAAATGCTGTATATTGTTCAGCTTCCCCATATAAGTAATTACTTTAACCCAAGAAATTAACCCAAGTATTTTTCGTATGAATACGAGAAGCAGGGGGCAGATGTTTTCCAACCTGGATAATTTAATGAAGGTCTGTTCAGCTTCCATTGAGGAGCTTGTTGCCTCTGGTCACAATTAAAATATTTGTTTCCTTCCCTCTCAACTCAACAAACACTTATTAGATGCCACCCATGAATCAGGTTTTGCTTTATTTAAAATACAAGGTAATGAAAAACTTAAGAGGAAATGAGACAAGGAAAAACAAGTAAGAAATTACATCATATCATTGCTACTCATGAATCTGTAAAGCCCTTGGGTATTTTCTATTGATTGAACTGTCTTATGGTTAACTCTGCCAACTTCCTTAGCCTAGCAAAGGAAAACAAGAGTTACTCCAATGACTTTCCTTTTGGACAGAATGTCAGTGTTAAAATGCATGTTAAAGTTAAGATCTACAGAGATCAGAATGACTATATACTGCAAGAAAACTGGAATAAATAGAACAGAGTCACTGGATCAAGCTAAAATAAAAATCCTTTTTCAGATAGAAAGAAAAGAAGCATATAAACTTGTGAAAAATTTAAGAGAAATAGGAATCCTCTTATCATTTATACTCAAGTGTTTATTTTGTGCTAATAAATAAACACAACTTTAGCACAGTTATGTTATTTCATACTCACAATGATACCACCTGGTATTTATGATTATTCTGAAAGACTTAGCTAAGTAACTTGTCTGAGGTCACTCAACTTGTGTCAGTGTTGAGTTTACTTATAGAGCAGCAGATTTGTTTGGCTCTGAAATCTCATGGACTTGCTTAAAGAGGTTCATAATTATTGATTTTATTTAATGGGTTGAATGTCTATAAACTAATCTTTTCTATAAAGCTTATGTTTCATAACAGCACAAGGCATTATCTACTTCAATCCCTATACCTTAAAAGGGATCCTACTAGCCCTATAGTCATTATAACTGTAGAAACAACATATCCCGACAGCCTCCTACATTTATTTTTAGCCTTTTATTTGTCTGGTTCATAATATTTTATAAGATTGCATGGAGTTTCAGTGGACCCTAAGGGTTTGAAGATTTTTTCAAGCTTTTGTGAAGACTCTACCATTTAATCATGGAAAATGAACCAAATTGTCCACATTACTGCCTTCACGTATGTCCATGGTTGCTTTGTGTTGACATTTTATCCATCGATTGTATTGCTGGTTTCATTCTTGAATATCAAACTTGTAAGGCCATCTACACTCGTATGTTGTCAAATCTTAATTTATTAACCTATGTTTTCTTTTATCTAAATTAATCTATACTGGTGGGTGAACAGCTGCCCAGTTACAGCCTATCTTAACCAGCAATGGGATAAGGCCTTCAGGGTTTACACTTGAGATAAAGTAATTGATTTTGTTATCTCCTTATAAAATTATACTGCAAGATCATTATCTCTCTTGGTACCAAGTAGAGATGGTGCCCATGGATGATAACAGCAGCTGTGTTTTATTTCTGTTTGCATCTCTATCTGGGAAGTAAATGGGGTCGATTTTTTTTTCTTCCTGGTATTGAATACTAGAATTATAATTTTTTGCAGGGAACATTTTTAAATCATCTCCTGTTATTCAGTGGTGAAATCAGAGAACTCTAGAGTTTTCTTCTAATCTTAATGTTCAACATGACTGGGAAGTAGAACATCAAAGGAAGCAGACATTTTCCTTTCAGATAGTACATAAACAATGTCTACGCCAAAATACAATAATATTACAACTATTAATGTTAAAATAAATATTAATATTAGTTAATATTTGCTGAGTATATACTATATGCCAGGCATTATTCAAAAAGATTAATTGCACAATCTCATTGAATCTCACAACAACATTAGGAGCTGGGCCCTATTGTTATCCCCCCCCCTTTTTTATTCAGAGAAAGAGAGAGCATGGGGTGGAAGGCAGGGGGAAAGGGAGAGAGTCTTAAGCAGACTCCACGCTCAGTGCAGAGCCCGACCCAGGGCTTGATCTCATGACCCTGAGATCACGACCTGAGCCAAAATCAAGAGTCGGATATTTAACTAACCAAGCCACCCAGGCACCCCTGTTAACCCCATTTTTAAGATAAGAAGCTTAGAGAGGATGGGCAACTCTCCCAGAGCCTGTGGCTAGGAAGTGATTACAGCTGGACTCAACCCTGGTGGATCTGACTCCAAAGTCCAGCTATTTAACCACCCAAGAAGTGGTACTGGGGGTGGCAGGAGGGAGAGACACTGAAGACTTTTACTCTTTACTTAACATACTCATAGGATAAAACAATTCAAAAAGGAACAACATAACAAAAAATCTCAGCATTCATTCTGTGAAGATAACTGACTGACTTCTTGCTTCCCTTTCTAACATAACATGCAAAGTTCTCCCCTATTTTTTAATACATTATTTGTGCTTGCCAAGAAAAATAAATGCAATGTATTTCCAAACCAAAAATCATAGCATAATGTTTGGATGTGAAATGAATTATAATTAGATCATTTAAAACCAAACTGTGTCATGGGGATTTCTTGTTTTCCCATTTTTCATTATGATGAAATTAATTGGTGGACCCATACTGTATAACTTCCCAAAACACATTATTATATAGCAGTGATTTGTACAGAACTGACTTGATGTTCCCTGCAATGCAAACATCACAAATGTGGACTCAGTACTAAACTCAATCGCTAGTGACATAGTAAACCTCGAATAAATATTTTTTGAGTTGAGCTGACTTTGAATAAAGTAAATGATATTATCATAGTTTACATTCCAGATGATATATTTTGAGAAAATAACACATCAAAAAAAGGAAAAAAGACTCTTGGTGTTTACTTGGATCTTTGATTTTTTTTTTTTTTTTTTTTTTAGAAAAAGAACACGAGTTCCACAAATATCAATGGAGGGCTTATTATGCACCTTGGGCATACAATTAAATGTCAGCGGTGGAGGGGACAGGCCGGATGACCAAGGTTGTTCTACTGTTATTATCAGTGTAACCTGGGCAACCTCCAGGGTTTCAGCAACCCCGCTGTAAACTGGAAACAGTGCCACCTACACTTCCTACCTTAGGAAGCTGTGAGGAGCCACTGTCATGATGCATATACAGCCACAGGCAAAAGTAATCTAGGTTGCTAATATTACCTTTAAATTCTATTAACAGTAGGGATGCCTGGGTTGCTCAGTCAGTTAAGCGTCTGCCTTCAGCTTAGGTCATGATCCCAGGGACCTGGGATCGAGCCCCATGTCGGGCTCTCCTTCTCCCTCTGCTGCTCCCCCTGCTCATGTTCACCCTCCCTCCCTCTCTCTCTCTTTGACAAATAGATAAATAAACCTAAAAAAATAAAATAAAATACAAATAAATTCTATTAGCTGGCAGCCCCTAAAAAATAACCTTAAGAAACTTTCTTTCATTTCAGTATTTTCCAGGGCTGACAGGCTAGGAAATATCCTGCCTTTCATCTCTTACTTCGTTCCCAAATTAATAGACCATCTAGCAGCTGTCTTTCTGGCTGGGCTCCACCAAGAATGGGACTCTCCCATTCAGCCAGTTCTGACATTTTCTGGACTTGACTCCTCCATTTGCTAGAAACCACCAAGCCTTCCCTGGCAAACACAATCACCAGGCATCAAGCAGTCAAGCCCAGTTAGGGCACTTCCTGTTCCTTGCACATCTCCCTGGCCTCGTCCGCCTCTCCGTCTGGTAAGCCATCACTTCTGTTGTACTGTGTCACTTGTGTCCATTGTAGTGGCTTCTGCTCCCTTTTGGGTCCAGTGACCTTCGTGACTTCGATGAGATCTATGGACCCCCAACCCCAGAAAAATAATGAACGCATTTTGCATACATTTTCATAGGTTCATGGATGTCCCTTCAAGACCCTTAGGTTCAGAAGCCCCTCCACTGAGCTGCAATCAAGAGCTGATATGCTGACATGTCCATCCTCTCACCAGATGGGGACACTCTGAGGTAGGGGAGGGTGAGAACCAGACCTTTCACCACTGACACCTTGCTGAGCACCTGCTCAAGAAATATTTGTTGGTTTGTTGTAGTTGGCTATCTACAGAGAAACCAGTTGGCTCCAGGTTGTCCAGTGAATGCCACAAAGACACTTCGCTCATATGCCACAGATACTCTCAGATGTAAAGCCTTCTGGGTGAAAGACCCTCTGAGAGGAGTATGACCTGCAAGAAACACACAGGCCACTGAAATAGTAGCAACTAAGACAGTGAATTGCTATCAGAGCTAACGGTGCACCAGGTTTCTGCCAAGGCTCTTCATGCATCCTCACAACAACGTCGTGAGGGAGGTACAGTCGTCATTCCCCCTTTACAGATAACAAGACAGGTTGACCAAGGCGACCGGCCAGAAAGTTAGCACACCACTCTCAGCACAGCTCTGGCTGACTCGAAAGCCACACTCCTGTTCTGCTTCTATGTCCACTGGCACGCATGTCAGGAAAAGGAGACGCTGTGGAGTCACACCCTCTCTTCCCCCGTGCATAGCCTTTGGAGTCCAGACTTGCTATTACGTATATGGTTCCAGGAAGCAGAAGTTTGACTCCCAAACACTATCCACCCTCTGAGCTCCAGATCTGATCTGACCTTGGGGCCCACTGAGCCTAGCAATCTCCCCTTTACTTATCCTTCTTTCCTGGTTTCATAACACACAGCCTCCACTGGGTCCGACCTGGACTCTGCTCTTCTCCCCGAGGGGCCAAGATTGCAGATGACGGTGCTAAATAATCTAGACTCTCTGCGTCCACGGAACCAGGGTTGGAAATCATGCTCTCTCCCTTTTCCCTAGCTACAAACAAAAACAAAGCTACAATTACGTAAAGCCATTTTCAGCATGAAAGTCATTTCTTGATTCTCAGGATTTTCCCTGAATCCTTTGACCTCTTTGGATGGCCTCTCTTCTCTGCCATAAACTCTCTTAGCTATTTCCTCTGATGTGCCCCCTCTGGTTAAATATTCCCCTCTTTGCTGTAGCACCAGCTCCCTTTGTTTCATCAAAGTCAGATCCTTAAAATCAAACAGATGTTGTATTTCCAGAGGCAAATACAAGTGTTAAGGGAAATTGAGATCTCTTCCAAATATGGGTAGATAGGAAAGTATTACCTGTCATTTATTGAGTGCCTCCGCTGGGCCAAGCACGAAAGGCACATTATACAGATTTCTTCTCATCCTTGGGATGATCTCATTTAGAATCGAGGACATGGAGCTGTAGCTGCTTACCGAGACCGCACGGTGGTGAGTGGCAAGGCTGGTCCCCGTGCATGGGCCATCCCGATGGTTCCATATGGCCCGCCTCCCCAGCCTCTGCCACTGGCTCAGCAGAGATCCACTCCATTCTCACCTCTTCTCCTCACCCCACCATCCATCTCTGTCTCCTGGCTGAGGGCAGGGCTTCCGCACAGCCTGCACAGTGCATGGCCCAGCAGGGGCTAGGGTGGCTCCAGCACCCCAGCCCCACCCACCCCTGGCCAGAACCCCAGAGGCATGGCTCATCCTCAGGCTTCTGGATTCAGAGGCAGTGCTGTGCCAGTGCTGGAACCCAGCTTCCTCTGGAGTTGCATGTGTGTGGGCAAGGGGGGGATGGGGGAACTAAGTCACACAGCCTACGAGATCGGGTGAGTTAAGGCACTGGTGGATGCATGCCCTCCCCCTCTCCTCCCACCTGACTGCACTGAGCACTTGAGTATCACACAGCCAACCTGGAAGCTGTCCTATGTGACCGAGCAACTGGATGATTTTCTTGTGAAGATATGTCCAGCCACGTAATATACCATCTTGCACTCTCAGGGTTGTGAGATCAAGCCCTGAATCAGGTTCCACACTCTGCAGAATTCTTCCCCCCACTCTCTCTCCCTTCCCCTCTGCTCCTCCCACCCCTTGCTCTCCCTCCCTTTCTCTCTCTCCATTAAACAAATATTTTTAAAAAGCAAGAAACAAATGGGGGCTATAAGACAGTGAAATGATATCCTAAAATTCAATAAATATGGAACCAAATAAATTAATATGTTACTTTTCCTGAAACTAATTTACTAATTCAAATTCCAAAGAATTTCTCACAGAACTTGACAATATGACCCTAAAATTCATAACAGAAAATAATTAAGAATAGGCAGATAAGTTTTGTCCAACCAGATATCAAGAATTATTATAAAGCTGGAGAAATTAAAATAGTGTGGTACTGACACAGAAACAGACACATAGAACCAAATAGTGACTCCCCAAAATAAGCCTATGTATATATGGGTCTTGGTGGATGACAGAAGTGGCAGGAAAAATAATTAGTAAAGAAAGAACGAACCTTTCAATAAACAATGCTAGCACTGTTGGCAATTCACAAAGAAATATAAAATAAAATTAGTTCTCAATCTTACAGCTCCCATAAGAGTAATTTTTGTGTGTATTAATGTCCTAAATGTGAATAAGAGAAATTCTAACCTATAGAAGAACGTCTTTATGATCTCAGGGTCACAAAACCATCTTAACAAGACATAAAGAGCACAAACCATAAAGAAAAAGCTAATAAATTTAACTACACTAAAATTTAAAACTTCTGCTAGACAAATGGTAAAATTAAACAACAAACCCAAATTTGGAGAAAACATACATAGAATATACAAAGAACTCCTATAAATACATAAGAAGAAGATCCAAAGACCAGTAGAAAATAGACCAGGAGCACATGCAGGTAATTCACAGAGGATGAATTCTAAATTTACAGTGAATCTTTCAACATGTTTAACCTTTCCAGGAATCAGGGAAGTCATATTAAAACAATAAGATACTTTTTCATATCCACTGAAGTAGTAAAATTTTTGCAAGTCAGAAATTATAATGTATTGGTAAGATAATGGAACTCTCATGCACCACTTGGTAGAAGTGTGAGTTAAAATAATGTTTGTTGGAGGGGGCGCCTGGGTGACTCAGTCGGTTAAGCATCTGCCTTCGGCTCAGGTCATGATCTCAGGGTCCTGGAATCGAGCCCCATATCGGGCTCCTAGCTTAGCAGAGAGTCTGCTTCTCCCTCTCCCTCTGACCCTCCTCCCAACTTGTGCTCTCTCTCTCTGTCTCAATTAAATAAATAAAATCTTTTAAAATAAAATAACCTGTTGGAAAGCAATTTGGCAAAGTCTAATAAACTTGAACATGGCATAACCTCCCCCTGCAATTCTCCCTCTAAATATATTCACCAAGGAACTCAACCATGGGTGAGTTTTTACAAGAAAATATATTATGAATGAGCACTGAAGCACTGTTCACAGTTAAGAAAACTGGACAACCAAAATGTCCATTTATCAGAGAATGGAAAAGTGAATTATATTTTAATGAAGTACTATATGGCAGAGAAAATAAACTGATCAGAACTGCCTGTATCAACATGAATAAATCTCAACATAAAGTGTGGTGAAAAAAAGACAACTTATACTTTTTGTTAAGATTTAAAAACACACAGAATAATCCTATATGGTGTCCATTAACATATCTAGAAGTTGGACATACAAAGCAATTGAGGAAATAATATACAACAACTTCAGAAGAGCAGTCACCTTTAGAAAGAGGGAATGAGAAAGAATGCAATCAGGAAGGGGTACTAAGAGGACTCAATACACCAGTAACATTTTCTTTGTTTCTTATTTTGATTCAAAAGGCTATATGTATAAATGATAAAACTTGTTAAATTTGGATGTTATAGGTACACAGGTTTTTATTTCCTAAATGTTAATCTGTATTTTTAAAATATTTCATTTAAATTAAATTTAAAAACTATCAAATATAACTGACATTTTACTAATGTCCTTAAATCCAATCTTGATGATTTTTGCATTCTTTGCAAAAACCGAGATTCACTATTCCTTCTAAATTCAGCCAATACTGGTGACCCACTAACAGAGTAATATATAAAATACCACGAAGTGCTTTGTCCCCCACTGTCCCTCACCCGCCCTTGGGAAAGCATATATATTTGACTTTGATAAGTTTGACTCCCAAACACTATCCACCCTCTGAGCTCCAGATCTGATCTGACCTTGGGGCCCGCTGAGCCTAGCAATCTCCCCTTTACTTATCCTTCTTTCCTGGTTTCATAACACACAGCCTCCACTGGGTCTGACCTGGACTCTGCTATTCTCCCCGAGGGGCCAAGATTGCAGATGACGGTGCTAAATAATTACTCTTCCCATTTTATTGATTGGAAACTGAGGTGCGGAGAGGTTAAGTTACTTGTCTAGTAATCTGATTTCCCTTAAAATCAATAGCCAGCATGCACAAATTTTGGCCATGCTTGGGGACTGGTTCAACATCAACACTAGAAAGATTAAGTTAAATGGGCCACTAGTGGAACTGAAAGCAAATCTGGTCTTTTTTGAGGCAACTAAACCTTCCAAGTAGAGCCTTGATAATCCATGGCTCTGGTCTACAAAGTTGGAGTTTCCACTATTAATGGTAGTGATGCTCAGGCAAGGGAAAAACGCTCATCAAAACTGAAGCTGTATTCACTTTTGCCTTCTCAGGGGAGTTATTAAAATTGCTTCAATTAAATTTTTTAAAAAAGAAAGCCTTAATATATTCATTTGAAAATTTCCCCTCCTTAGCACCAGGTAATCTAACACTTCAAATTAGGAAGTCCCTTTCTTTATTCTAGAAGTCCAAGTATTTCAAATATAATGAAGCTCATTTCACAAGTTCCTCAAAAATATAGAAGTAAAAATGATAACACGTTATTAAAATTATAGCCAACATAGCATTCTACTCCTTTTAACACATTCTCCTATACTTGATCTCATCGATCTTCAGAATACTCTACAAGGGAAGTATCATTGTCCCTTCTACAGCAGAGGTGAGTAAATCGAGGCTCAAGGAAGAGAGGAAAGGGGTCCCACATCAGGTCATTCGGCTATAGTATGCAGTGGGGCCAGGGCTCACTCTGGAGCTCTAGTGAAATTAAGGAGAACAGGTATCTCAGACTAAAGACAAATACGGGGCTCTTGGGTGGCTCAGTTGGTTAAGCATCTGCCTTCTGCTCAGGTCATGATCCCGGGGTCCTGGGATCAAGTCCCGCATTGGGCTCCCTGCTCAGCAGGGAGTCTGCTTCTGCCTCTCCCCCCACTCATTCTCTCAATCTCTCTCAAATAAATAAATTAGTTAATTAAATTTTAAAAAGACAAATCTCTAGCCTCCCTATTAGAGAAACACCTGAGCCACCGGCCCCAGCTACCACCTGGATTCTAGCTGAGAGGTAGTACATACTAGAGTGATACGGCCACCTAAGTTTGTATGTCCATTCCGCCACTTACAGGCTGTGTGATCCTAGACGAGTAACTTAACCTCTCCGCACCTCAGTTTCCAATCAATAAAATGGGAAGAGTAATAATGCCTACATTATTGGGTTGTTATGAGGTTAAATTAGTTAACATACAAAATGCTAAAAATAATATCTGACCCAAAGTAAGTGCCACGTGCATGTTAGCTGCTCTTATTATAAACTGGTCTTCTTACTTTCTAAATGCAAAACAAGGTAATAATGACACCAAAAAGTTCATCCAAGAAATAATATTTGTGAGACCACTGTCCTATTTTTTATTTTATTTATTTATGTTATGTTCAGTTAGCCAACATATAGTACATCATTAGTTTTTGGTGTAGTGTTCAACAATTCATCAGCTGTGTGTAACATCCAGTGCTCATCACCACATGTGCCCTCCTTAATACCCATCACCCAGTTACCCCCAGCCCCCCAGCCCCCTCCCCTCTGCAACAATAACTACTATCCTATTTAAACTCTCCTCATGGTAGGGGCGCCTGGCTGGCTCAGTCGGAAGAGCGTGCCACTCTTGATCTCAGGGTTGTGGGTTCAAGCCCCATGCTGAGTGTAGAGAATACTTAAATACATAAACTTAAAAAAATAAAAATAAACAAATTCTTCTCATGGTATCAGTTTTCAAAAAGCCATCTGGAAAAAGTGAGTATTTTTGGATTTCCTTAAACACAAATCTTTCAATAGACAACCTTCTTAGATTTCTTCCTTTTACTTAGATTTGTTCTTTTTATACTTTTTGATTTAAGACTCATGTTTCTCCCTAGACTTATTCTTATAATATTTGTATGCTAGTCACAGAAATATTTATACTATGAATTTACCATTCCCTATTACATAGTTTCACTTAAGAAGCATTTATAGGAAATTGTTAGGAACCTTGTGTCACAGTACTACAGAAAATGACAACCAACAACCTGCATATTATTTCAAGATTTCAGACCCTCTTTAGTTCACCCTTTTAACACTGTGACCAGTACAGTCACTTGCACGTAGATATGTGGCTGGAAAAGATACCTGTGAAGATGCTGTTCTTTGGCTCAGAAACCTACAAAATGGCCCTCCCAGTCTAGCAGCCCCCTAAACACACACACACACACAGAGGGAGAGAGAGCTGGACCATAGCCCAAGATCATGATTATAGCATTTGGATTTCTGATCTGTACTCAAAATGCCTTTATAGCCCAACCTCCTACTCAAGTTCTACTTATTTGCTACTATCTGGTCAGATGGGTCCTAGGGATTGAGCCTCGGTCTGATCAGGCCTCTGGAGTCAACTACCAATTTACAGAAGCTAATACGGAGGGGCATGTTGAACTGTACCATGAGGATACAGTCAGCAAAACCCAGACCACAGGCAACTCCACAGGTCAAAGAGCCCGAGGTGTTTTTGTTTTTGTTTTTGTTTTTTAAAGATTTTATTTATTTATTCATGAGAGAAAGAGAGAGAGAGAGAGGCAGAGGGAGAAGCAGGCTCCCAAGGAGCAGGGAGCCCGATGCGGGACTCGATCCCAGGACCCTGGGATCATGACCTGAGCCGAAGGCAGACGCTTAACCATCTGAGCCACCCAGGCGCCCCGAGCCCGAGGTTTTATTCAAGAAAAATTACAAGGAAAAGAGAAGGATGCAAGAGAATCTGTAGATTAAAACTGGTCCAAAATACGTATCAAGTAAGAAAATGACAAAACAAGCAAGATTAAACCCTAGCGTCTGGGGGTGCACACTCAGGTGATAAAACTATGAAGAAACACAAAGAGAGTGATTACTTTGGGGACTGGGGGATTGGCACTGGGGCCGGCACAGTTCTTTTTCTTAACCTGAGTAGTAGTTACATGGGTGTTTGATTTATAATTATGTACTACACTATACATTTAGCCCTGGTCTTCCCCCCCCAACCCATGCATTCCCCTGTTACTTTAAATACCCCTCTTCCTGCAATTCTCCGCCTGCTGAGACCTTCCACATTGCCTCTTACTGAAACTTTCCAGGCTCTCCCCAACCCATCCCCTGCAGGCAGTGACATCATCTCTCTTGACTAAGCTTTGCATCATCTGGTTTCTGAATTTTTGGCAGCATTTGTCTATCAGAGGTTTGGGGGCATGCCTCCTGTCCTCTGTGATATTGCAAACTCTTGGGAACAGGAAGCTGGGTCATTCTCACAGACGAGCACAGTAAGCAATCAAAAGTCTTTTCTGAGTTAAACAAACAAGAACAACAAAAAACTACTACTCAATTAAAATTAAAAATGAGAATCCACCAGGTTTACCTGCTCACAAGATCCCCATCTTCCTTAAGATTCCACAATTTATCCCCACTCACTCCTTTGGCTTATCTGCAACCAATGTATAGACCCTGAGCCCAGTGGCTTAAGAACAGAGGCACTTAATCCTGGCTCTGCCACTTAGGAGTCTTGTAACTAGTAACCTCTTGCTGTACTTATATTACTCTGGGCCTCTCTGAGCTTCAGTTCTGTCATCTATAAAATGAGATGCATCTTAAGGATCTAAGATAGTACTTAACCCAGCAACTGACACAAAGTAAGAACTCAATACATCATTGATTGTAGAAATAATACTGCTAACTATGAGTATCATTAAAGGTACATCAATCATCAAGCACGGACACTCTAGCCAAGAGAAGTGAAAAAAAAAAAAAAAAAACACAAAACCTCATAACAGACATGTTTCCTAAATGCCAAGCAAACCACGGAAAGTAGAATACTCAGTGCATCTGTCATTCCTTTGGTCTCCATCATCCAATTTAGCAAAATTTTTGCTAAAGCGAAGTTATCTGTTTGTGTCTCTTCCATTCTTCCTGAGCTGGGAGCTCCTTGGAGACCCGGAATGACCATGTCCTGAGCTTGTGTCCAGACTCCCTAGTCACAACCCCGTGGCCAGCATCGCTATGGGAACACAGCCACTGTTTCCTCTGAGCCTCGGTAAAGCCCCTGAATTCTTCTGACCTCCCACTTCAGGGGCTTCAAGCTCCTTGCCATCTCTGAAAGAAATCAGGTACGGTCTGTCTCATATCTTTAGCATTTGTGAGAAGAAATGAATTGAAAGAACAAGTAAATTACACTATCAACAGGAACTATTTTACTCTGCGTGCATGCGTGTGCGCGCACGCGTGCATCTGAGAAGAAAGAGGAGCTGATACAATCCATTTCAATAAACCCGTGGCACATGTATTTGGTCCAGCCACTAAGTAAGAATTGAAGACACAGTCTTTGGACTAATGAAACCGATGGATACAAACTGGGTCAGTGCCATCTAGCACACGTGATGATCTACGTCATCATTTGGTCCAACCTCCTCCCATGCACTGAGAAGCAGAGGCCCGGGGTCACACGGAGAAAGCAGAGGGGAGTCTAGAACTTGGGTCTCTTTTGTACCCTGCATGCTCACACCAGTCTGTTTCGGGGCCAGCTTGTTTCCACAGAATGCAGATTTGAACCATGTCCAAACTGTGTAAGAAGGACGACCCGACGGGCAGGATAAACCGCTTTTGTCTCAGCTGCAGCCAGACTCCGCTCCGGAGGTGTGGACAGGCTGCCAGGCTCGCTGGGAAAGAACAAGTTTGGGATTGTTCAAGAAACCATCACTCCCCTGACTGTCGTTAAGGAACGGAATTTTCTAGTGACACCTGCCTCTGCAACATCCCTGAGGATCAAAAGCACGTGGGTGGCATCGATGCTAACAAGAAACGTCAGACAGAAAGACGGGCCGCCAAACTTGAGCGCCCTGCAGAGAGGCAGCGTGGGCCAGCCGGACCCGCGAGCCATTGTGCCTTCCAGCCGGGCTGCTTGGTCTGTGCGGCTTCTCAAGCAGCTCAGGACGATGGGGATTCCCTCAGCAGCTAGTCACTGAGCAACCACAATGGCTGAGCCCCGCGCGGGGCTCTGGGGATACAAAATGACCTCACATATTTTACTTTACTGTGAAGAGAGGGGCTGGAGGGAAGGAACCCTCTCGTGACTCCTCACCTTACTCTGTGTATTTACCTCCCTCCCACCCAAACCCTAGAAGCGGGCCCCTCTTCCCATATCACCCACCCCCTGCCCATCCTGCTTTCAAACTCTCCTTTCCATTCATCAATGCCCTTATCAACCTCACTGCTCTCAGGTTTCTTCCTATGACCACTTAAAACATCCCAAAGCACCTCATTTACATGTATGTTCCCCGCTACCTCTCATTTCTCTTATGCTGTGACTTCACAGTCAAAGCTTTGGAAGGTATCAGGTTTCCCTGCTCAGCTGGACTGAGCCAAACATGCTCCATGCTCTCCAACTTCTCAGCCTCCCAAAAGGCGGCTCCCTCTACAGCTTTGCCTTCCTCCAACTTCCTTCTTTGCTGGATTAACTCTGTATTCAGGCTCATCACAGGTGCCACCTCCTCCAGGAAGCCTCCCCTGACCTCCCAATCTGTTTTAGATGCCTCTCCTCAGTGCTTCTATAGCATTTAGGGGAGTCCATTGAGGACACTCCTTTCCACTTGGCCTGTCTCCTCCAGAAGGTTCTCAGTTCCCCTAAGGGAGAGGTCATCTCTAGATTCCCAGTTCCTCGTGTCTTCTAGACCAATCGAGGAATGAACACAAATGAGACTTAGAACAGCTCACAATATGGGCCAACCAGAGAACATGTGCATAATGCTTTCCAAATTACAAAGCATCTTTCACAAATACATCTTGATTCTCCTCATCCTGCAGGCAAACTATTTTTTTACCCTCTTTTCAGCTGAAGAAGCGATGATTCAAAACGATTAAGAGGTCTGACCAGGGTCATACTGTGTAAGTAGTAGGTATAAGATTCAAATCATGACTCCTGAACTTCGCATTTCCTGCTTTGTCCATTCCCTAGAAGCTAATGTCTTCACATTCAGAGGTACACAATACTCTGTAAACTCTCCTCCTCAAACCTGGTATCTGGAAACTGTTCTACATGCCTTGTACCTAACCAAACTACTTAATAGAAGGGACATAAATGGATTTTGTTTAACATTAACAAAAGAAATAAATCTAGAAAAAAGAAATAATACAGCCAGAACAACAGAGATACCATTTCCATCTTCCTTCGGTGGGATGGATGAACATAGATGATTAGTGGCATCATAGCCTCCCCCAAACCTGCAAAGCATCCCAAATTTAGGGCTCATGATGAAGTGGCTACAGATCTGCCCTGTGACTCATTCATTATTAAAACCAGGAGACCATCATCTTTTTTTTGGTGAAACAGCAGCAAAGACAACTTGTCTCCAGGAACACCTTTGACATCCAACAACAACTGCATCTCGGACAAGCCGTTCCTATTCCCTCAGCCCATGCCAGGCCTCACAACCCCTGTTCATCCAGCTGACAGAACATGGTCCATGACTCTAACTCCCCTTTGTATCTCATCACTCCTCCCTCATTCTTCAACCCACTGCACCTGGCTTCCACCTCGACACCCTGCCCACCTTCACCAAAGTTCATAACCACCTATATATTGTATAATCCAAAGGACACCTCCCTGTTCTTATTTTCATTTAACTTTCTGTTGCATAACCCTTGACTCCATTTTTCTTGACTCCTTGCTTTCTCTCAGTTTTCATGCTCCCATTTCCTTCATCTTCCTCCTTCTCCAGCCACTGAGATGGAATGTTCTTTGAAGCTATTCTTCTGCTCAATATTTACATGCTAGTATTTTTCAGGGTCCTGTGATCCTTTTTTCCCCACTCTACCCACCTCTCAGGGTGATCCCATTCCTTCTAAGGGTTACGATACATATCCCATTCATTCTAAGGGTTACAATACATGCTGACGTTTCCTTTCTTTGGGGTTTCAATGGCTTCCCAGTGATACCACCATTGAGTACATTCCTTTCCACAGAGTACATGCCTCTGCCTCTTCTGGAAGACTGGGAGCTCCCTGAAGGCAGAAACCAATTTCTGCATTCCCGGTTGTCAGTGTCTACTGGGCTCTCACAAGCTGTTTCCAGCCTATTCTTTCTCCTAAGCCTCAGATCTATATATCTATCTGCCTATGAACTTCCCCATTGGGTGAACTTATTATGCTCAAATTAGAATTCATCATCTTCCAAATACCAAAACATTTCCTTGTCCTGTATTTCCTTCCTGAATGAACTGGAAACATCATCTACCCAGCTGCATAAACTGAATCCTGGAACTCATCCTTAGCAATTATCTTTCCTTAATTCTCTCCAGCCAATCAATTAATAAATCCTTCCAAATTCTAAATAGGTCTTCAATAGGACCACCATATTTTATGTCCATAACCATGGCAGGTTTGAAGAAATAAAAAAAAAGGTGCTTGGGGATTAACATAAGAATAAAATTAAAAAAAAAATTAAATATAGAGCTACCCTCTGACCCAGCAATTGCACTCCCGGGTTTTTACCCCAAAGACACAGATGTAGTGAAAAGAAGGGCCATATGCACCCCAATGTTCATAGAAGCAATGTCCACAATAGCCAAACTGTGGAAAGAGCCGAGATGCCCTTCAACAGATGAATGGATAAAGAAGATGTGGTTCATATATACAATGGGATATTACTCAGCCATCAGAAAGGATGAATACCCAACTTTTACATCAACATGGATGGGACTGGAAGAGATTATGCTAAGTGAAATAAGTCAAGCAGAGAAAGTCAATTATCATATGGTTTCACTTATTTGTGGAACATAAGGAATAGCATGGAGGACATTAGGAGAAGGAAGGGAAAAATGGGGGGGGGAATTGGAGGGAGAGATGAACCATGAGAAACTATGGACCTGAGAAACAAACTGAGGGTTTTAGAGGGGAGGGAGGCAGGGGGATGGATTAGACCAGTGATGGGTATTAAGGAGGGCACGTACTGCATGGAGCACTGGGTGTTATACGAAAACAGTGAATCGTGGATTGCTACATCAAAAACTAATGATGTATGGTGACTAACATAACATAATAAAATTAAATTTAAAAAAAAGACTGGTGAATCACAGACCTGTACCCTTGAAACAAATAATACATTATATGTTAATAATTTTTTAAAAAATAAACATTCCATGTGCACATGAAAAAAAAAAAAAAAAAAAAAGGTGCTGTGTAGCTGCACATTGGGTCCAGGCAGGTGATTAAGGCATTTAGACTTTATCTCAAAGTCGCTATCCACCATCTCTCACTCCCTCCCCTAGATGCTGAAGGCCTGGAGCTAAAAAGCATTCAATAATAATAAGCTTGGGCTGCCCCAAATAGAATTTTGTAGGTTAAGTAACATCGATTTCAATTGGTTACTTTTTTCTCAGCCAGCTAAACAATGGTGTTCTTTCACAAATAAAAAAGATACTGAGCTGAACAGAAAACTGGTTCTGCTCTGCTTATGAAGTCACTACAGTGAACAACGATTTCCAGACAAGCTTCCACCATGGGGAGCAATGCCTTCATTTGTGTTCGGTTCAGTCACATTGTAGAACCAATGCAATATTTGAAGTAAACAAGCCAAACTGGATGTGTGTGGAGGGTGAGGTTTGCAGGAAGGAAGGATAGAGGACTAACGAGAAACATGCCAAGCTTAGTAGACATAGGCATAGTTGACAGATAATGATTCGTCATTAAAACAGCACTAATACAAAGTTAATAAAAAGCTACAATGTGATCAGTAAGTGTCGTCAGTTTGTAGCTTCTATGAATTCATTGTTATGACACCTATATATGCCCCAAACTATAAGTAGTAAGAAGAGTCATTAAAGGAATAGTAATATGAAAGGGTTAGGGCTACACAGTAGAAAGAGGAAAGAAAAGTGTACTGGCAAAAATCTGCAAAGGCAATTCTGTGCATATATGAAAAACTTTGAACTCTTCACTTCAAGTGGGTGAATTTTATGGTTTGTGAATTATAACCCAATGAAGCTGTTGTTAAAAAAATTTTGCAAAGACACGGAAATAATAAACAGTTGTAAAAATTGGTCAACATATATCAATACTCAAAGGAAGAGCAGGTAATTTTCCTTGATCCTACAGAGGAACAGCCAATGCAAAGTCACTTCTACATTTCTTACAACAAAAATAGACAAATTGCTATTTATAACCAGAAAGACACAAAGGAAAAAGCCATTGTCAAAGTGCTTAAAGAAAGCAATTTGTCTGTGCCTACAATGAATATTGCTCAAATTCCATTGTTTCCACTATCTGAAGACTGCTCAGTGAGATTATCGTGTTTTCACAAACACAACAGTCACACTGGAAACTTTCTGCCAAACCAGTACCGTTTTAAAAAATCACAAAAATATATACCACACACACACAAACTATTATAAGCTCAGAAAAAGCATGCATGTCTCAGTTATTAAAAAACAATGAGATAAAGAAAAGATAAATTCTGAGTCAGTGATCTTTCCTTTCCAAACAAAGGTAGCAATGATAGTGAAAAGTGGAAATACCCAGCTCCCCACAGGCACACATACATTTGTGCTGGGTTGTTGGCTTGTTGAAAAAGAAGCAGGGTGGGTATTTTTTTAGTCTGTATTAGGAAAACAAGTTAGGTCATGCAAAGACCTTTTGAAATCACTTTAAAAGGTAGATACCAAAACGGAAGGCAGATGTATGCTCAGAATTTGATCCACCAGAATAGAAACTGATGATGCCTACTCCTTTGATACCACTCCTTTCTCGCCGATCAAGCAAAACAAGGCAGCTGATAAGAAACAAAACAAAAACCAATCCTTCAACTTCTATCCTCACAGATAGCTCGTGCAAACCCAAGGAATCAAACATAACTTACTTTCGGTTTTAAAAATTAGAACATGTTGAATCCCCTGAGACTCAGTGTATGGGTTCCACTTAAAGTATAGTCTGAAACCAGGTTTGCTTTAATGTGGTTACATATCATAAGAAACAGCCAATGAACACACAGAAAGAATTAGGCAGGAAGGGCACCGGACTTGGAGTCCAAAGTTTTAGATCTAATCTCCCCCGACTCCAGGGACTCCCAAATAAACCAATTCAATCCCAACTGAAATTAAAGAGTTGCCTTTTAATCTTTACTTACCTATCTTGACATGCCAGGCATGCGGGAGGTATTCAATAAATGTTTTCTGAATTATTACTACTAATAACTACTAATAGCAAGCACTTACTAAGTACTTATAGGCATTTTATCATTTTATCATCACAATAATCTTATACATAGGTTTTCAGATTATCTGCCTGTCACAAATTCAGAAACTAAGGTTTACAGAGATTAGTAATCTGCCCGTGTGATTCAAGTGCTGGAGGGCAGAGGTAGGACTGCAGGTCCCAAGCTTCTTTTTTTTTTAAGATTTTATTTATTTATTTGACACAGAGAGAGAGAGCAAGCACAAGCAGGGGGAGCGGCAGGCAGAGGGAGAAGCAGGCTCCCCGCCAAGCAAGCAGCCCAACGTGGGGCTCGATCCAGGACCCTAGGATCATGACCTGAGCCGCAACGCAGGCAGACACTCAACTGACTAAGCCACCCATGCGCCCCAGGTCCCAAGCTTCTTAATGATGTGCACTCCTGCCTCTCTGAACTCAGTGGGCACCCGCCAAAGTAATCACAGTCGTCAATGAACATATGAGGCTCCTCCATGTAATGTTTGTTTATCACCCACCCTTTCCCACCACCTGTCTCCCTGGGAGCACTGACAGTGAAAACCTTGAGATTTTTGTTACTTAAAGTGTGGTCCATGGACTGGAAGCAGAGCCTTCTCCCTGAAGATGGTTGGAAATGTAGAATCTTCGCCATATCCCAGGAACAGAATTTGCATTTTTTAAAAGATTTTATTTATTTATTTGAGGGGGGTGAGGGAGGGAGAGCACAGAGAGAGAGTGAGAGGGAGAAGCAGACTCCCTGATGAGTAGGGAACCCAGTGCGGGGCTCAATCCCAGGACCCTGGGATCATGACCTGAACCAAAGGCAGACGCTTAACAGACTGAGCCACCCAGGCGCCCCTCAGAATTTGCATTTTAACAAGATCCCAGGAGATTCAAATGGATGGCAGTTTGAAAGACACTGGTTAGACTACTCCAAAATTATGTATTTACTTTAATGATAGGAGGAAGGGAGGTCTGAAAAGCAAAATATGACAGAAGGGTTATATTCAGTGAGAACAAAACCAGCTTGCTATCGCTGTATCGAGACCTTAATTCACCTGGATCGTGGCACACGGATATTGTAAAGGACCTACACCGATCCCTAGGAAACTGCTGATAGAGGCAAGAGCTGAATCTATAAAGGAATATATCTCTAGTCCCACTGCTTTCTAAAATTTCCTAACCTGTGTCTTTAGAAGTCTCTAGCATGTAGCAAGTAAACATACATTAAGTCTTTGGCAAATCCTGAATCACTCATCAGTGATGATAAGTACTCTGGCAAAGAGTAGGGCTGTGCTGTGGATTGATAAAACTCAAGATCTGTATGATATTACCACCTTCCCTCACAATCCAGGGGTCATTTCTTATCAAGGCAACTTTATCACATTTTTTGAACACAACACTTAAGTCAACTTACATTTGAATTTACGCTTGACTTAAACGAGTTATTTCAATATGGAGCATGGTTTTCTTTTTAAGTGGTATACCTACACTTCTAGACAGCAAGCGGCTTATATTTTTGGCCAAGAAGTACAAGACAGTAATGGTCCTCTCACAAGAAGCAGAAGTTATGTTGGGCTCAGAGTCAAAATATTAAGAAGCATCTGATAGAGTTAATTTTTACTCAAAATTTCTTACCTGTTTAAACTGAGTTATGAAAGCTTAATAACTCCACATATAAAACCCATGCATATAACTAAAAGTGGTCTTCTAGGTTAGCTGTATATTTGACTTTTTTCTTTTTTCCCATTTTTAAAATAAAAAATACATTACATCTGTTTCCTAGTCACAACTCTATACTTGCAGGAGCTAAGAGACTACACTGCATACAGGTGGAAATTCTCTTTAGTTCTTTTTTGTCATCTGAAACCTACTAGGCAGGCTCTTTTCCTTAAAATCTTCAATTATACATTCTGGACACTTTCTACTTCCTCCCTGTCTTCATCTAGAAAGAACTAGAACAACAAGAATGGATTTCTTGCTAATTAATCATCCAGATATCTCCTGGAAAGTTTGCAAGATATTCTTCTTTCAACCACAGTGGGTCTATAAAAAGAACTGCTTTTAATTCCCAACCCACTCATTCTGTTACCATCATGATTGTCCTCTGGATTCACAGATTTTCTATAAACTGCATCAAATAACCCAGGATTTTACAGTAAAGGAAACGGAAAGATGTGAGCAAGCTCAAAGTCAGAGGGCAAGTGGGAAGCAGAGCAAAGTCTGGGGGCACTGTGGCCCCCAGGGATTCTGACTCAGAGCCAAGTCCAGAGGCCACAGGAACAGAGAGGCTCATATTAACTACAAGGGAGCACTGCTCACAGGCCTAGGTCAGCCTAGCATGGGGGCTTCAGAGAGCCCGGAGACAATCAAATGCATGAGTTTCCCACAACAGATCTGAATTCCCAGTCCCAGTGAGACCAGTAATGGATTGTATTAAAACATTAGAACAATTGTGCTAAACCAACTGCATAGCTGGTAGCATTATTAAGGAACGCATCACTTTCAGGCATACTAAGTAATATGTTTGTAGAGCCACAAAAAAACATGTATACGCTTTGATCTGGTAACCACACTCTAAAACATGGGGAAAGAAACATTCAGAAAGTTGTTCATTGCTAAAGATAAATGCAGACATCTGCATTTAGGTTGAAACACACAAGTTCAGGCTGGGGTTGCCTGGATTGACAGCTATTTTGTGAGAAAGCCCTGGGAATTGGAGAGGAGCCAACTTCACCCTGAGCTCCTTGGGAGGGAGTAGAGTGAATGGTAGGAGCACACACTGCAGTCAGCACAACGGGGCCTGAACCCCTGTGCTCTCCTCTGCAGACTGTGGAGTTACTCTAATTCCTTCAGCTTAATCTCCTCACCTATAGACTGAAGATACTGTATTTCCTTGATTCTTTCTGCCCCCCTTTCTTCAATACGTACACCTTTTAACTTTTCTGAAATTGGCATGACTATTGCATTTTTTTAAAGATTTTTTTATTGGTTTATTTGAAAGAGACCATGAGCCGGGGTAGGTTGCAGAGGGACAAGCAGACTCCCCGACTCGGGGCTCAATCCCAGGACCCTGAGATCATGACCTGAGCCAAAGTCAGACATTTAACCGACTAGGCAGGCTCTTTTCCTTAAAACCTTCAATTATACATTCTGGACACTTTCTACTTCCTCCCTGTCTTCATCTAGAAAGAACTAGAACAACAAGAATGGATTTCTTGCTAATTAATCATCCAGATATCTCCTGGAAAGTTTGCAAGATATTCTTCTTTCAACCACAAGGTGTGCTGACTATTGCATTTTATATCTACATCCAGTGTGATGGCATTTTCTTTCCTCTCTTTCCCTTGAAAAGCTGAAATTTAACTGATGATGCAGGAACAGTGTCTTCAAATCAAGGAAATATAATAGTAATCCTGACCTCAGCATTGTGAAGTGACATAACATATTTAAAGGTGCTTTGGCACATTGCCTTGAAATATAACAACTGTACAAAAAATGGCACATGTTAATATGGGTATTTTTACGATCTGATGCATTCTTAGGACACATTATGAGAAGAGCAGTATCCAGGAAAGCAACCGATAATCCCAGCCTGCTACTCAGTCTATAGCTGGGAGTACTGCGTTCAATCAGAGGACCACATAACAACAAGGACAAACCATGGACACTCAGAGAATAGGGACCGGGCTGGAAAAGGTCTACAAAACATGGTATCATGAGAAATGGTCGAAAGAATCTGAGGTTTTTAGGCTGAACAAAAATGAGAAGTCTTTCAAACAAGTAGATGTTTCCTCTGTGGATCCAGGGGATGGAGCTGGAACACAAGGATGATTACTCTAGAGAGGCCCACATCACATCAACATAAAGGAGAACTTTCTAAGGTTTTGGGCTCCCTAGGACGGAAAGGGCCCTGGGAAGAGGAAAGCTACCTAAAACAGGAAGTGTGCCGTCAGCGCCTTGATGGTACCACATCGGCCTCTCCAGAAAAGCCTCCTTGTTGGTCTCATGGCTGCACTCCGTGTCCACTTCAACTCTAGCATTCTCTGCCTTGGTCTTCCTCCTCCAGGCCTAGGCCGGACGTCTGGGGACCACTCGGAGCAGCGATGGCACCCTAGGCCTCCACCAGGTGGGCTTTTTTCTAGGGAAAAGCTAGTACAAAAGTGGCCAAAAAGCTAACAGAGAAGATGGATGCACTGGGGTGCCTGGTATCGTAACAACTCATGTGGGAGGTGAAGACTCAGTTTGGATGGAGAGGACTGGTAAATTCAGACTCATATGGCCAGAGACAGAGCCCCAGTGTCCACACAGTGAAGTATGAAGTCTAGCTCTCAAAGCAGGCACTCCACAACTCCTGAGACTGGATCCCACCAGCACTTCTCCCACTACATGTACACTGTCCTAGCTAGGGCCTACTGAATTCACTCAAGACGCACACCAGTTTTCCGAATTACAGCAAACCCTTGATGAGATCCTTTCTTCCTTTCTTCCAGATGCAGGCCAGCTCCCCTTATTGCCCCAGTTATATATTTTTTCTTACGTTAACCCTCTATCCATGCTTTAAGGAAAAACTCCATACTCTATGAAAAACTGCTACAATCCCAAATTAAAACAGAATTATGACTTTGGACTGTATCTTCTTATCAGCATTTACGTGAATACCGGTATGAAGCTTCCTATGAACTTTGTGATTCAACCACATTGTCAACATCATAATCATTTTATCTAAATCTCTGTGAGCAAAGGTATGGGTGGGTATCAGTCTTGTCCAAGACACAAGCAAGCACCTCACTTACATCAGGCAGCCAGAGGATAACTTCGCCGAGTGAAAATGAACGGCACAGTAACCAATCGAATGAATGGTGCAGTAACCAACTGAAACCAACCTTCAGTCGGCTTCCCACAATGATGCTACTTTTGGTCCAAGAGAAGCCACAGGCTACAGCTTTTTAGTTTTCTACTTCAGCCCTCAGTTAATCAAGGTTTACCTGCACATCTTTTGTCCAAAGACATTTATAACTGATAGCTCTGTAAAATCAGATATAGTTAGGAATCCATAGGATGTAAAATCAAAATTCTCTCTTCCACTGTACTGAGCAGTTACCCCATGTCCAGCGCACATACGGAGTTTAGGAGCACAAAGGTCAACAGCTCTCTGACAGGTGCTCACAGCCCATGGGTGGAGACAGACTTTTACGAGCTGACTCTCAGAGTGTGATGAGAAGTGTAGTAGGAGCCTAGAGGAGGAAGTGCTCAGTCTGGGGCGTAGGGAAGGTTACTGCTGGAAAGGCACTTTGGAAAGGAATCTTGAAGACTGATTCAGAGTTTGCTGTGCATACTTGAAAGGAACTCATTCCAGGAAAAAAGAAAAGTTGCAGTGTGTTAAGCTATATAATCTAAAGAACAATAAAAAATAACCCCATGTTTGAGCAAGAGAATGATGATTGTCTTCAGATGTCAGGGGACTGTCTGATTAGGTTCCTGCTTCTCCATGTAGTCAGTACCATGAAAATCGGGAGGAGGAGAACCTACAAGAGTGCACATTTCAGTTCATTATGTATGAGAGCATTCTAAAAAAGAACTATTAATGAGGAAACTGGTTGCCTTGAGCAGGGCATTTACACAATAATTATACAGTTTTGGAGTCAGATTGGACTCTTAATTCTAGCTTAGCTCATGGGACGTGCTTAATAAATACTCACTATACACATTGTGAGACGGTGCGCTCACCTTGACACTGTGAGTTCCAACACCACACCAAGCTGTCATCTATGGCAAGGTCTCCTGCATGGGGTAGGAAGGTAGACTAGAGACCATCGAAGGTGTCCCCCCAGCGGGGGGCTCTCTCGGATTGTCTCTGCCCATTTCTGATCTGACATTTATTCTCTCCACTCACTAGGAAAGATGTTACTGAAATATCCACTGAAAACCTGCTACCTAAATCTTAGCTATCATTACTGTTGTTTTTACACTTTCTTCTGATATTATCTTTCTACTAACCTGAGTATCCCTGGTTTTGTTTTACTCCTGTGTGTGTGTTTAATGGTAGGCAAATCCTCTTGCAAAGCCTACTCAAATCCCTACGAGGGTATAGATAAAGTCATTAAAAAACGAAGTAAAATAGTAGTTTATTATAAATGACACTAATAACAATAGCTAACATTCACTTAACACCTATGAGGCATCAAATGCTACAGTAAGCCTTTTATATATATTATTTCATTTAATTCTCACAAGAACCCTACAAGGTAAGTACTTATATTTTAATTCCCATTTTATGGATAAGAAAATTAAGTCTTAGTGAAGTCAAGTGATTCACTCAAGGTCCCAATTAATAAGCAGTGGTCTAACCTAACAATTTTGCAACATAGTCTGCAACAATCTCATATTAATGGGTAGGTACTCCCATATAGTTTTAAAATTTGAATACCAGATATTTTAATTTGAATCTTAAATACAGGGACTCCAGAAAGCACAAAGGAGTCACTTAATCTAATAAGCAGGTGACAACACTGAGCTCATTTTGTCTCAATCTCATACTTTAGGACACTATTGATAAGAAAGGGCCCTTACAGTGACCAGGTCATGTTCACCTAAGTGGTCCTTGAGCATCAAATTAAAATTCCCAGCTTTCTCACATAAGGTATGATTCTATTCATATGAAATGTCCTGCGTGGGCAACTCTAGAGAGACAGAAGGTAGAACATGGGTTACGTTGGGCTAAAGGAGGAAAAATGGGGACAAGGGAGTGAGTATAAGGCTTCTTCTTAGAGTGATGAAAATGTTCTAAAATAACATTATAATGATGGTTACATAACTCTGTAAATACACTAAAAGCTGTTGGATTGTACACTTCTAAGGGGTTAACTTTGTGATATATAAATTATACAATATAATAAAGCTGTGAGAAAACAGTTTCCAAGGCTCAGTATCAAGTGATCTCTAGTCACTTCACATGGCGGCGGTCTTCCAGAATAAACATGAAAACCAGATGTGCATTAAATAAACCTTACCCAAGAACAAAATGTTCAAACAATGATGAGAATAAAGACCATGCCTGTGAAGTTGGAGAATTTTCTTTGGAAGCAGTAATGGGCCTTCAGCCTCTTTCTCAAATGTCATTAGGTAAGTGGTGAACGGTATTAGCTTTTGATTTTTACCAAGACAGAAAAAAATGGAAATATTAGTTTCATTCATCAATACTAAAATGCTTTTAAGTGTACAGAATGGAGTATAATGGAGTATAACAGCAATTGGGGAATCAAAAGACCTCAAAAGGCCCAAAGACTCCGAGTCGACCAGAACCTTGTGGCCTTGGGGACTCAATCATTCTTCAACTGTAAAATGAGGAGGGGGGACAATGAAGTCAACTCCTCTAAGATGTGCTTCCATCTTCATTATTCCAGATGAATCATCTCTTCTAAGGATCATCTCACAATGTGACTTGTCCTTTCTAAATAGTATCAGCTGCTTTTACAGCAAGGAAAGTGTTAATGAGACACACTGGAAATCCATGAGAGTGTCTTTCCTAGACTGATGTCCAAGTATTTAAGTGAGCTTCTTCCCACATCCCTTATGAAATAAACTATCTACCTTAACATTGGATTGGCTAAACCACTGACTAAAATTTTAAACCTGACAGATAAAATCAAAGGGCAACTTCCTATAACAATGCATAAACATAGCAAAAACAATTGTTCTCCAAAGTGAAATTATCCCATCCTTTATAAAAATTGATCTCGCCTCAAATCTAACCTGTCATTCCTAATCTATGTTCATTTTTATTATAAAAAAAATTCTTCTTAAAGGAAACCTTAGATTTGAAAACTATTTGAGGAAAATTAAAATTATTATTAAAGCCACCACCTTAAATGGATTATGGGTGACGTTAACCTACAATTAAACTTTGGTACATCTTGTTCTCATTTTTTTCTCTCCATAATAGTTTTTTTTTTCCAAATATAATCATTTTTTTTAAAGATTTTATTTATTTATTTGAGAGAGAATGAGATAGAGAGAGAGCATGAGAGGGGGGAGGGTCAGAGGGAGAAGCAGACTCCCTGCCGAGCAAGGAGCCTGATGCGAGACTCGATCCTGGGACTCCAGGATCATGACCTGAGCCGAAGGCAGTTGCTTAACCAACTGAGCCACCCAGGCGCCCCAAATATAATCATTTTTAAAAATATTAGTATGTGGAAAAGTAGATAGAGAAAAGAAAATATAAACTACCAGAAATTCCCACCTTCAAAATCATCCCTAAACCCTTATTACCTTAAGGTGACCATCATTTCTGCTCTCCCTAAGCATAACACACACAAAGATAGGTATATTTTAAACATGGCCAAGTATGTGATGCACAAATAGTTTGACTTGGAGTGTTTCAAGTTAAAGATCTATCATCACCACTTCCTATTACGATCTTTTTAATATAGCTGCAAAATTGTCATAGTTACATAAGTTCATCATGCACTTTTCTTCTACTGTATGTTTTGAGTATTTCCAACCTTTCATGATAATGAGTGAGTATTTTTATACTTAGAGCTTTTACACTCCTCCTACCTGGAAAACTCCAATCTACTACCCTATTCCTTTTGTGATTTCTTCTATTGGTTTTAGAAAGAGAAAGTTCTTCCCCACCCAAAGATCAGAATATTTATTGTTTGATTTCTTTTCTTTCCTTTTCTTCTTTTTAAACTTAGTTCCTTAATCTATGGGCTATGTTTTTAAATATTGTTAAAGATGCCAAACTTATTTGTCACATGTTTAAGTTTTAGTAAAAGCTAGAGTAAAGTTATTTGCCCAACATTTTCAAAAGCACATTTACATTTTTAAAGGAAATCCACGTCTCATAGTCTCGGCTTTCTACTAAGCCTCAGAAAGCCTTCAGGACTAACAAAATAACCAGAGCTTTGATTATCAGCAGGAAATCACAGGAGGGGAGACAGGAATAAAGAGGACACTCATATGGGCGAAATCAAAGCGAAACAATCAGAAGATCCAAGTTCCTAGCCTTAGAGGTTTTATTATTTTAGCCTGTAAAAGTTTCAGAAGTTATGGGGTGCCTGAGTGGCTCAGTTGGTTAAAAGTTTCAGAAGTTCCAAGGTTAGCTTAAGTACATAGTTAAAAGGCAGTTTTCAGTGCTCTGGGCTTATTCTCCATGTGGACTGGTCACCATTGATCTTGTTCAGTGACCACGGGCAAACTCTATCCCTCGCCATTGGCCACGAGCAGAACAGGTGAGAAAGCAGGGTACAAGCTCCCCTCCCACCCAGTAGAAAAAGAACACAAAGGACACGCCTTACTGGCTGACAGTAGGTCAACAGAAGCATCTTTGAGTATGAAGAGCAGCACAGATATCAGAGTTTATACGGTTGTTTCTCATTAATAAAAAATATTGGATTATATTTCCCAAGAACATCCACTTCTCATACTAATTTTTTTCCCCCACCAGAGCATTCCTCTGAGGCACAACACTGCTGCTACTTTCCACGACTTGGGATAAAGTGCATAACCCTCCCGGCACAGTTTCCTCGACCGTAAAATGAGGAGAAGGACAACTGGCCTCTTAGGGTTGTTGTGAGGAGTACCTAAGAGGCTTAGGACAGGGACTGCCCTTAGGACATGGTTTTAGTATTAGCTGTTGTTGTTGATCTGTTATTACTACCGCCACCTCTCCTACTCCTGCTATGACTATTATAATCACTCCCGCCAGAAATGCCAGAATGTAAAACTTGGTCGGGTTTTTCAGAATGAAAGGGGGAACTGGAGAGGTCTGTGGTCAGATCAGCCTCAGGAGTAAAGTCTGTCCTCAGGCTTTGCAATCTGTCTGGGAAGTTAGTATTTATAGTCACCGTGAAACAGTGAGTGTCCGGGGTGGGGGGCACCACAATCCACCCCCACCCACACACACACTTCCTGATACACCAGCATGAGACTCTTGCACATCGGTCCCTTCAGTGAACAGGACTAAGCAAGGACCCAGGGGTTACAGGGCACCTGGGTGGCTCAGCCGGTTAGCGGAGAGCCTGCTTCTCCCTCTGCCTGCTGCTCCCCCTGCTTGTGCTCTCTCTCTCTTTGACAAATAAATAAATAAAATCTTAAAAAAAAAAAAAAAGAAGAAGAACCCAGGGGTTAGGTGTGAAAACCCTGGAGCCTTTCTGTGAATCCTACAAGGTCCGAAATTGCGACCAAGAGCCAACACCTCCCCAAACGGGCACTGCGAAGATCCAGACCAGGGGGTGGAATAAGAGCCATCGGGGCCATGAATGGATTTATTGAGGTTCCGCAGTCAGAAAACCTACTTCCAATATCACATTTACGCCTACAGGTTCACTTCTTTCCTCCTAGTGCCTATCTTCCACAGCCAGTGAGTTCTCCGGATGTTTGGGGTGTGGGCCAATTCATACTGACACCATTTGCCTAAGGATTTGTCTCTGACCTCGAAGCTCTGAATCCTTGTAAAAGAAAATAAGGATCACATGCTTCTGCATCACCAGCTAGGTTCATAAGCCATCTGAGATTTAGGAGACATGGAGAGGACTCTGAATACCAGCAAGAAGCCATGTTTGATAAAAGTAATCAGCTCAAAGCTTCACTTAAAACTGGATGGTATGGAATGAGAAAAATACCCGTCTCTACTTGATGTCAGGCAAAAGGCAGAGACGTAACAAAACTAAACCAGTCCAGCAAGATGAGAACAAGAATTACAGCACATGTTCCAAACCTGGAGTCAGGAATAAGATTTGCTTAGATACTTTATCCTCAAATTCCAGAATCTGAACACCCTACTCTATGGTCTTTTTTTTCCTCCCCATGTTTGAAGGAAACTATTTTAATGAATATTCTTTAGGAAAACCCTAAAAGCTGGCTTTTAGGGAGTTTCCCCCTCTTATTCTATACTTTGCCACATTTGTTTATTTGTGCTTCTACTCAGTGGTATTTTGTTTGGTTCTCCTCTCTCGTTGAAAGGCTGTGAAGCCCTTGGGAACACAGAAACAGATCTCCCAGACTAAAATGAGTTTTATGTGAGCTTTTTCAGACTCTTATCTGTGCCAATTAAGCACAAATAATTAATGAGCAAAATAGTCTTAACATTGTTCTTTAAAATCATGGGACAACTACAATCACATTGACAAAAGCCTTCCTTTAAATTTTAAATTAAGAGAATTTAATAGTGTAATGGTACAAATATGGAGTGAGAGCATATATTAAGCAAGTTATAGCAGTCTTTGCCTTTTTTTTTTTTTTAAAGCTAAAATGACCTAGTGGATTTGCTGTTAAAAAAAGATCTGCAGAGGCAGGGGCAATAATATAACTGGACCATTGTGTCTCAGGGTATAAAGTACAGTCAATTTTGTAATCCTGAAATGGCATGCAGTCCTAACACTACAACTTCAGCCTCAGCAGATACGGAAACTGCAATCCTTAAGGAACTGAGGTCCTCAAAGATTTTTTGAAAGTTCCTTTTTGTCTCTCTTTTTCCTCAATTTTATTTTTTTTTTAACATGGAAGAACAGATCCTTTCTAATACATTGTATTTCCCAGTGGGGGGCAAAAGGGGCAATAATAAAGCAGCAATAACAGAAGCCTATCTGCATTATTTAAAAAATACAAGTACATTACCTCAAACTAAAGCATACTTAACATAAAAAGAAGAATATTTCATAGAGCGTTACAAACTTCCAAACGTCATCCAATTTAACTACTCTTGCAGAACAAGTTCATGCTGGGTTGCTTTGGTGACAAATTAATAAAGGTAAAACTGCTCTCTAGGTCTCTAATGAAATTAAAGAAGATACTCCCTTGGCACTTCATGTTATTCACTGCATTTCATTTTAGCAATACTTTTATGTTTTACAAGGCACACTCCACTGTTAGTCAGATTTACTCCAAAAGTAGTCTCAGATTCCGAGGAATTACGTAAGAATAAAAACAGTGACAAATAAGGGAGGGATTCAGTCTAGCTTGATCCACCTGTACACTCTGCCCACATTGATAGTTATTCGGGTATTTTATGAGGCATTCTAGAAAAATGCCAGACTTTTCAAAGAGAAAATTACAACGATATTCTGGTTCACTGTAACTATGAGAAGTAGGCCCAAGGGAAAACCGTGTATGAGGCCATCACGCACACGGGCGTAAGGTACAACGCCACTAGCTGGACCAGCAACACTCGGCTACCTAAGGTTCAAGAAAACCACCACCAACCATGTATAAAATCACAGTTATGCCTAGAAGATTTAATGGGAGGACACAAAGAGGAATTTTGGAAAAAGGAACTGAAAATGCTTACAAAAGAGTACAAATCTCTAGACTACAAATCCAACACACATATGCCATTTCATCCTAGCTTCCATGTGCCTTTAATATAATTGTCAAACAATGCATATATTATACGGAGAATCCTAACCTCCAAGCACTCCCCAGGATCAAGGAACTCACATGATTTTCTAAAAGAACACAGCAATGGCACACATGTTATGCAGAGTGTCCTATCGCCCAGGAGTACAGAAAGAAAATCTGACACGCGCAGCGGAAAGTTCAAAATGTGATTTACTAACCTGGTGCCCCTGTGAAAGCAGTCGCTTCATACTGCTCTACAGAAAGAATCTTTACTATGAAACTAATCTCCAAAGCAGCTGATAGCCCAGAGGGGAGGAAATGGACTACCCAGGGAATCCACATGCACAAGGAAAGCAGTTTGTTCCCAACTTGGCAACTTAAGTCTCAGCCAAGCCCACAAAGCACTTTAGCCTATAAGCTTTAGTAATGAACTTGAAACCACTCCCCATATGTTAAATAGACACTGGGCAGCATACACAATTGAGCCAAGGCTTCAGGCTTCATTTTTGAACTTGCTGCCTAAGAAAACCGTAACACACAAACTTAAAGAGAACCCTCACTCCTCTCTCACTCCTTAGATACCGTATGAAAGTGACTCATTCATTTTAATAGAAGGAATACAGTCTCCCCACCACCACCCCCATGAGAGCCATGAAATGAATTTTACAATGTTGCCCAAGTGGTTAAGTGGTGGTGATTTCACTGCAATTCACTTTACATAAGAGGGACATATGAAGTTACTATTTGTGAGAGAATCAAAGGCACATACTGTTTTCAGATTGTGTGTGTGTGGTTGGGGGGGGGGGATAGCCTTAATTAAGCCTAAAATCTCATTAATTTCTAAAGTCTAAAAATCAACTTAAGTTCAAAAGGAATATTTTTTAAAGAACCTTCTAAGTTTTTCTGAGTATAGTTAACGCACAATGTTACATTATTAGAAGTGTATAGCATAGTGATTCAATATTTCTATACAGTATGCTATGTTCACCACAAGTGTATCTACCACCCGAGGATCCTTCTAACTTATGATTCTGACTTGGTGTCTGTAAATCTAAAAACCACTCATAATTCAGTTTCACCATCTACATTTTGGTTATATTTATAAGATGAAAGATTTTTTGGTAGTATTATAGTTTTTAATAGTTTAAAATGGAACTGAATATGACTCTCCATGGTTTCAAACTAAGAAATTTAAATTTTATTTCTCATTCTAGAAATATGCAGTTGATAATTTCCTTAAGACATTTAGATCTTAAAACAGCCCATAATGTCCCAGCACATTGCTCAAGAAATAATGAAAATCCACGCTCTGATTTTTAATGTAACATGTTCACAGTACCATACACACAGTTTGCCCCTAGTTTTCAACTCCAAGGACAGTTTTAATTGTCATGGCTTGCTTCCATGATTTCTACTTTATTTAAAGAAGACCTATTTGACATAATGGTCAAGATTACCTGACTCTGTTGTTTCTTCTAAGCCAAAAGATTGGACCAAAAATTCAAGGAAAACTCTACTCACTTGCTGCCAAACAAGATTTATGTATTGCTGGCAAAATCAAGTTACTCAAAACCTGTGAAACTTAAGCCATTAGCATATAAATGTAACAAGATCAGGCATGAAAAACCTGGGGACTCCTTGAGATCTCACACATGCCCCACCTGCCTCCCCACCCACTCCCAGGTCAGGGCTCAACGTTTTCTCATGGAGTCACTTTAGAACGACGCGGTTAAGACAGTCACCTCAGTGAGAAAACGAGGTTTAAGAGGCCCGTGCCTTAAAAAGGAGCCAGAACCCCACCTGGTGGCAAAATCGAGAAAAGGCTAGAACAGTTAAACCTCAGGGGAAATACAACTCTCCTGTCAGAAGGAAAACCAAAAAGCAGAAAAGGATCAGTTATAAGAGTACACTAATGTCACATACAATGTGTGGTAAGGGTCATGGAAAGTTTTTTCCCCCCCACAAGCGCAGAATATTTCTTAAGGATATGAAAGCACTCATGCAAAAAAAAAATAATTACACCGAAAACCATCTCTTTTATGTGGATCTGGTTTGCAAACACATACAATGATTTACATTCCCAGAAAAATCCTCTGATAAGTAGTGTTCATCACTCCTTTACTCAAAAAAGCTGTGAGAAAAATGCCTGCAAGGTCAACATCATCTCTGAAATGGAAGAAATATGGATAAACCCCCAAATCAACTAGCTAAGTACTGATGGGACGGTGTCCATCACTCTATAAAAGGCTGTATCCCTAAGACTGTTCCTGCCTCTCTGTCACAAGTATTTCTTTTTGTCTCATATAAATTATTTCTGCCAACAATCAATGTACAATATCAACCTCGATGGAGATGAAGAATAGTTAAATGCTAGGTTTCAAATTACACTAGAGTAATAAACTCCAGAGAAAAAAAAAGTATAGTAGGATGTGACTTTTAAATAAACCCAAGTCACACTACTGAAACTAAAACTAATAATAATAGCAGCTACAAGAGCTTAAATGGTGGACATGGTTCTAAACTGCTTCACAAGTAGTAACTCATTTAAATCTCGCTACTGTCTTATACATTTTACAGATGGGAAAACTGAGGCCCCTAAAGGGTCAGTACTTGCCAAAGAGCTAGCGGTGGAGCTGGGATGAGAACGCAAGCAGTTTGGCTCTGATGTATGTGCTCCTAACCATGTACTTTAATAATTCCGTCCTCCCGAGTGCATACCACCTGGAAAACCCTGGTCAGACGCAAGGGAGGGGCAGATGGGAGAGGAGAACTGCTCCGTAAACAGTCCTCATGATGGTGCAGAGTGGGAAAGGCTTCGCAGCCAAAGCATCCGCAGAACTGAGACCAGAAGACTACATGGCAGGTAAGGGATCGCCAGGCAGAGGGCACACCCACTCAGCCTTCCAAGGCAAAGAGTTTGGAAATGGGGAATAGGCCACTGGAGGGACCACAGGGAGCAGAAGAAAACGCTGCAAGGGAGGCCAGAGCCCTCTGATGTCAATTTCACAGAGGCAAAGAGGCATCCAGAGGAGTTTAAACCGGAAAGTGACCAGATGTGCATGTTGGAAAGCTAAGTAAGGAGCCAGGCCTTGTAGAGTGAGTAGAAATTAAGAAGACATTCCAGGTAAAGGGCAGGGCAGACCAGTGCTTTCAAATGTACAAGCTTACACTTTCCCAAGTGTTACGGGGAGGCTGGGGCGGTAATGTAGGCAGCAGGGATGCTCGCTAGTTCTCTTGTGGAAGCGAGGTTCGGGGCCTGAGCCACATGGGCGTTGTTGAGGCCATCCACAGAGCTGGGAACACGGGAGGAGGAGCAGGCTGGCGGGAGGAAGAGGGATGGCATAGCCAAGCCCAGGCGTTGGACTTTGGAGGCAGAGAAGGAGGTCCCGCGGGCCAGCCAGGGTGGGCGTGCAGGAGATACAGGTCTGGCGCTCCAGTTCCCGGCCTGTACAGAAGGTACACAACTAGCAAGACACTGCACAGAAAGGATGAAGGACTGCAGCTGGAGGACAGCAACAGGGCACAAATGGGTTTTCCCTGGAGAGCACACGGCATAAGAGTAAAGGGTGAAGTCTGGGTTGTTGGGGTTTTTTTTAGACTTATTATTTTAGAGAGAGAGAGAATGAGCAAGTGGGGGGAGGGGCAAAGGGAGAGAAAATCCTGAAGCAGGCTCCCTGTGAGGAGCCCTACAGGGCGCTGGAGCCCAGGACCCTGAGATCAAGACCTGCGCCAAAATCAAGAGTTACACGCTCAACCAACTGAGCCACCCAGGCACCCCAAGGGTGACGTTTTAAGGCAAGGGGTTTCTGAGGATCTCGGACAGAATTCAAGACAGGGGTGGGGAAAAATTTCGTTTTAATTTTTACTAACCTCCAACTGAAATTGAGCATTCCCTTCCATTACAAATGTATGCAACAATCCACAGCAAAAGTAGCCATACCTGTGACTTGTGACAGTAGAAATCAAAGGTATCTTCATATCATGTTACAGCTATTGCAAATACCTCAAAGTATCTTTTCCACTCATCACTACTTCAAAATTATAGTAGTCACTACACCTGCCACTAGTTCTTGATATGTAATGCATTAATAAAGGATATATATTATAGTATTACACATTTTTTGGTATATGGATAACTGTATATCAGTATAATTGGTTTACTTTGTAATCCTATGCATTCTAATTTTATGCATTTAAGTTTATGCATTAAACATTATTCGAAAAGGAATTCATTAACTTCACTAGAATGCCAAAGGCATCCAATGGTGCACACACAAAAGTAAAGAACATCTGGGGGCGCCTGGGTGGCTCAGTCTGTTAAGCATCCAACTCTTGATTTCAGCTCAGGTCATGATCTCAGGGTCATGAGATCAAGTCCCACTGTGGCAGCCTCCCAGCTCAGCGGGGAGTCTGCTTAAGATTCTCTCCCTCAGACCCTCCCCCTGCTCACACGCACACACTCTCTTTCTCTGTAAAATCAATAAATAAATCTTTAAAAAAAAAAAAAAGTAAAGAACATCTATCTGATTTAAGGGGGAAAAGAAAAAACCACAGAAAGATAGTTTTAAAAGGAAATTCAGAAAAGGGGGGACCCAGTATGAGATGATCCAGTATTCAAACCCAGGCGCTCTGACTTGTGTTCTTTCCTCCACCAACTGCACACCCTAAAAATAGTATATAAAAATACATCATCCCTTCATTTGTGTTAACAAAGTACTTTCACATGTATCAGCTCATTAGCTCATCACAAAGATCCAGAGTAGGAAAAGTCAACCCCAACGGTGTGAAACTTCAGAGAGGCCACAACCCGGGAAGACACCTCTCCTGGGGGGTGGGGGTGAGAGGACGTGGCATCTGCCATCCTCGCTCTATGGGGCTGCAGTTGCGAGCACAGAAGAGTGTGTGAAGTCTAGCCCTTTTATCAAATCAGCTAGAACCTGACCTGGAGAGGAAGGAATCGTGGGTGCAGAGCCCCGTGAATGGATCCTGCTTCTTTCCAAGCTTCCATCTGCAGGCAAGGCTAACAATTTATTTGGATCCTTTGCTCAAAGCTCTTTTATTTAGTTCTCATTGGTGATCCAGGGTGAGTTAGAAAATTTACAATATTTCAACTGTTTAATTTTCCTTTGGCTATAACCAGAACAGAAGCCTGTACTTAAGCAATTAGTTTGAAATTAGATAGACAAGCTGAAACAATGCACTCTCTGTTCTCTCCTCGCTGTACCAGCTAACTGGCCTTCATTATTTAATCTGTGACTCGTGTTGCCAGGGCTGCATTAGTAACAACGTGGCTTATTGTCTTCACATCCATTCTCTATTCTGCAACATCTGTCATGGCTCATATCTATATTTTATTTATTTTGCTGCTTTTACAAGGTCATTTTCTTAACTGCTACAAATTGCTTCTAAACTATATTCTAACCCCCCAAAAGGTAACAACATTTTGTAACTTGGTAATAAGAAGAAAGTTAAGGTGGAAGGACAGACACCCTTTTAGGTTACTGCAAATTTACACAAAATTATATCATTAAAACAGATTTTATCTCATGGTTGACTAAATAACGTATCTTTATTTTTTTTATAACCTGATCAATTCACAGAATCCTTGGCACCTTCTCATATAATGCATGCATTTCCTTTTTACAATGTGGCTTTATATGACTGACATAACATGGTCTTCTGAAAAACAAGTTGAGTATTTCTTAACATTCGTGTTAAAACATAAATTATTATGTTTATTAATGGGCCTTTAATTTCTAAGTTCCCTTTTCTTTCTTTCCATAATAAGGAGCCATAGTAAAAATGGTCACTTGCTTTCTACTCACATTAGAATGGGAATTAGAATGGGGAATTCCTGTGGGTAAAAATGGAAGTTCAAAATTGGTTTCCAGACCCTGGGAACAGAATGGAGCCCTCCTGCTGCTGGCTCTCTGTGGACACGTGGACATGTTGGACACACAGACTCAGCACAGCCATCTACTGTATGTGCTGTGAAGGGTAACACCCTGGCCACCTGCCCTGGGCTGGGGGGAGGTGGGAGAGGGGAAGAAGGGACTGAACCTGGCAGCAACAAGCCTGTGATGAACTTCTTTCCTAATCACCCAGAAGCACTTCTTGCCTTGCTTGCCTAACCTAAGTAGCTGGAAGGATTCCTGTGCCCCGGCAATTCCTGTCGCCTGAAGGCACCTGCTTTTGTTCCTACCCTGTTTTCTTTACATTGCTCTCAAACAGCTTCCTCATTATACTTCTTCTACCAGTCACAAAGGTTTAGTCAATTTTTCACACCCCCTAGTTCTTCCCCGGCTTCGGCTTTATGTCATTGCCCCACCGGTGATGCCTTTCTCCTTCCCAACCAGTAAAAGATTAAAATCCTCCCCAGCTTTTCCTGGGGCAACCCAAACCCATATCGTCCACAAAGCCTTCTCAGATCATCCAGATTTAGGGGAAAAAAAATTGTTTTTATTTATCACACCTAGAACAATCAGCAGCAAATGCATTAGACAACTAATCATGCCTGATGATGTTCCCATTGTTGTCTGGATTGGTTATTTAAATATCCTATAGCATTTAACTTTTCATGTAGTTTTATCTATTTCCTCCAACTAAGTTATCAATAACAGATCATAAGTTATATCTCTAAAATTAACCATTGTAGAAGTATACACCAGGCAAATTAATTTTACCTTATATAGCATTCATATCTATTTGCTGATTATGAGACTTAAATAATTTATATTATTAAATAGTAATTATAATAACAGCCAACACTATCACCACACTATCTTACTATACCCAATATTTTATTTGACATTCACATCTGCCCTATGAGATAGATACCATTATTTTCCCCATTTCTCAGATGAAGAAAATGGGGCCAGCAAGGTTAACTTGCCCATAGTCCTCCATTCTACATATATTTATTGAGCACCTAGTATGTGACATGCACTGTTAACAGCATTTAGTGATTCCAAGCAGAAATTCCCTATCCTCGGGAAACTTGTATTCTATTAGGACAGATCGACTACCAACAAATAAATATCACACCAGATAATGCTAAGTGCTAGTAAGAAGAAAACCAAAGCAGAGTAAGGGACTGGAGAGTGATCATCAGGTAGGTGGCCACTCCTGAGGTAGGGTAGGCAGAAAAAGCCTCTCTGGGGAGATGACACTTAAGCAGAGACCTGAATGGAGTAAGGTAACAAGCCATGTAATTATCTGGGGAAAAGGTCCCAGGCAGAAGAAACAGAAACAGCAGAGGCCCTGAGGTCAAAACAAGCTTGGAGTGTTCACGAACAACAGAAAGTCAGTGCAGGCAGAGCGCTATGAAAGAGAGAGCAACAGAAGAGAATGAAGTCAGACAGCAAACAGGGAGGTCTGATCATATAAAGTCTGCAAATCATTGCACAGTTTTCCCCCCGAAATATAATGGAAAACCCCGAAAGATTTTAACCAGGGGATTGGAATGCTGTGACATTTTAAAACATTACTCCAGTTGTGTGGCTAACGAAAAGACCAAGAGAAAGCAGATTACTTAGGAGAATCCTGCAGTAAACCAGGTGGGAGATGTTGGTGGCTTTGACTGGAATGATGGCTGTGTAGAGAGATCTAAGGTATATTGTGAAGATAGAGCCAAGAGAATATTCTGATGTGGGTTGTCGGTCCTCTGTGTGGGATGTAAAAGAAAAAGAAGTGTCAAGGAGAACTCTAAGATTGGCATATAAGCAATAGGGAGAAAAGTCCAATTACTGAGCTGGGAATGCAGTGGGTGGTGGAGAGTAAGGAGGAGCAGTGTGTTTAAGAGGCAAATCAAGAGCTCCATTTTGCATGGATTAAGTTTGATATACTTTTTATTTTTTTAAAGATTTTTTTTTTTTAAGATTTTATTTATTTATTTGACAGAGAGTGACACAGCGAGAGAGGGAACACAAGCAGGGGGAGTGGGAGAGGGAGAAGCAGGCCTCCCGCTGAACAGGAACCTGATGCGGGGCTTGAACCCAGGACCCTGGGACCATGACCTGAGCCGAAGGCAGACACTTAATGACTGAGCCACCCAGGCGCCCCCAAAATTTTATTTATTTATTTATTGAGAGAGAGAGAGCACATGCAAGTGGAGGGATGAGGAGAAGGAGAGGGAGAGAGAGAATCTCAAGCAGACTCTGCGCTGAGCACGGAGCCTGACACAGGGCTCGATCCCATGACCCTGAGATCACAACCTGAGCCAAAATCCCAAGAGTCAGATGCTTAACGAGCTGAGTCCCTGATATACCTTTTAGATACCCAAATGAGGATCAGTAGGACGTTGTATATATAAGTCTGGGGTTTGGCTATGTAAGGCCAGGATTCTGAATGGAGATATAAAATTGGGAGTCAGTCCGCTTCAAACAACATATTTATGCCATTTGACCTACTGAGAATGGATAAGGCACAGAAGGCTAAGAACTGAGGCTCAGGGCCCTCTAACAACTAAATGTTAGGAAGAAGAGAAGGATATAGCAAAGGAGGCCAAAAAAGAGCAGATGGGAAGATGGGAAGAAAAGCAGGAAAGCATGAGACAGAAGCCAAGGACAAAATGCTTCAAGTATAGAGTGATCAATTATGTCAAAGCCATCTGAGAAATGAAGAAAGAGGAAGACTGAACTTGCCACTGGATACAGCAATATGGAGGTCACTGGTGATGAGACAAGAGTGTTTCAGGGGAAGTGGGCACAAAAACCTAAATGGAGTGAGTTCAAATAAGAATGTGACTACAAGACATTGTTGAGAGAAATTAAAGACCTAAATAAGTGGATATATCATGTTCATGGATTAAAGAACTAAATATCGATGTCAGTTTTCCACAAACTGATCCAATAGATTCAACAATCCTAATCACAAACATCTCATTGGACTTTTCTGTAGAAATTGACAAGCTGATTCTAAAATGTGTATAGAAAGGCAAATGACCTAGAACAGCCAAAGCAATCATAAAAAATAAGACCAAAGTCGGAGGGCTTATACTCCCTGACCTTAAGGCTTTGACTAGTAAGTCTACATTAACCAAGACCGTGTGATACGGACATGGAATCAACAAAGAGACTAAAGAGACAGAACAGAGAGCTCAAGAACAGACCCACACTTAATATGGGCATTTGAATTTTCACAAATCAACAGAAAAATCCAATAAAGGATCTATAACTGATGCTAAAACAACTAAATTCCTGTATGACAAAAATAAATAAATCTCGACTCCAACCTTGTACCATATATAAAAAATAATTTCAGATGGATAACCCTAAATGTAAATGCCAAAACTGTAAATATGACACAGAAAGCAATAAACACAAAGGGAAAAAAATTAGACTTCATCAAAGTTAAAAATTTCTGTTCATCAAAAGACACCATGAAGGGCACCTGGGTGGCTCAGTTGGTTAAGCAACTGCCTTCGGCTCAGGTCATGATCCTGGAGTCCCGGAATCGAGTCCCATATCGGGCTCCCTGCTCAGCAGGGAGTCTGCTTCTCCCTCTGACCCTCCTACCTCTCATGCTCTCTGTCTCTCATTCTCTCTCTCGCAAATAAATAAAATCTTTAAAAAAAAAAAAAAAAGACACCATGAAGAAAATGAATAGGTAAATCACAGCCTGGAAGAAAATATATGTAAATATATGTAAATCATATATCTGACAAAGGACTATAGTTCAGTAAAAAGACAGCAAAAGATTTAATGGGACATTTCACAGAGAAAGATAAACTAATGATTAATAAGCACATGAAAAAAATGCTTAATGTTAATATTTATCAAAGAAATTTAAATAAAAAGCACAACGAGATATCACTACATACATATGCACCAGAATGGACAAAATCAAATGCTGGCAAGAGTGTGGAACAATCAGAATTCTCATATACTGTTGGTTCAAGTGTAAAACAATACAACTATTTTAGAAAAAGTTCTGGCAGTTTCTTATAGGTTTCTTATAGAACTAAACATATACCTACCTTATAACCAAATAGTTTCACACGTGTTTAGTCAAGAGAAAAGAAAACACATATCCACAAAAAGACTTTTGTGTTTGTTCATGGCAGGTGTATTCATAATAGCCCAAACCAGAAGGGGCTCAGGTATCCATCAAGAAAATGAGAAACAACTGTTGTACAAACAATGGAATAATAATTAACAATAGAATACTTAATAATGGAATGATACTGAGTAATAGAAAGGCATGAAATATACAGGATATGGCTGAATCTCAAAAATACTATGCTGAGTGATAGAACTTAAAAAAAGAGTACATACTGGAGCATGAGGGAACTTCCTGTGGTGACGGTCATATTCCATACCTTGATACGGGTTTGGATTGCAGAGGTGGTGTGTGCATCCATGAGACCTCCGAGTGGTTCACTTAAGATGTGTGATTTCAGTGTATATAAATTTTACCTCAAAAGAGAAAATAACTATTAGCAAATACTAAACTCCAGTTAATAATATGCACACTGAAGAGTTTAGGACAGAGTGTACAGATGCCTGCAACTTAGTTTAAAATGTATCCAAACATAAGAGGTGTTGATGGACAGATGGCAAGATATGTGTTATAGTAAGTAAGACAAAACATTAATTGTAGGGTCTAGGTGGTGGTTATAGGGGTATTCACTTTAAAATTCTTTCAACTTTTCTGTATGTTTGAAAATGTTCATAATAAAATGCTGGGCAGGGGAGAGAGTAAAAGGTAAGGAATTGGAGGCAGCAAGATCAGACAACTCACTCAAAAGAGTTTTGCTTTAAAGAGGAACAGAGAGGGGTGCCTAGGTGGCGCAGTCAGTTAAGCGTCCGACTCTTGGTTCCAGCTCAGGTCCTGATCTCAGGGTTGTGGGACTGAGCCCCGCGTCAGGCTCCGCACTCAGCCTGGAGTCTGCTTAAGATTCTCTCTCCCTCGGGTGTCTGCCTTCGGCTCAGGTCATGATCCCAGGATCCTGGGATAGAGTCCCACATCGGGCTCCCTGCTCTGCGGGAAGCCTGCTTCTCCCTGTCCCGCTCCCCCTGCTTGTGTTCCTGCTCTCGCTATATCTCTCTCTCTCTGTCAAAAAAATAAATAAAATCTAAAAAAAAAAAAAAAAAAGTTTCTCTCTCCCTCTCCTTCTGCCCCTCTCCTGCCCCCACCCTCTCTAAAATAAATAAATCTTTAAAAAAAAAAATAAAGAGGAACAGAGAGGTGGGGCAAAGCTGGTGAGAGACAAAGGATTAAAAGGCGTATTTTTGAAGAAGAGAGATATTACAGAATGTTTGAAGAGTAAAAATGACCCAGTGAAAAGAGGAACAATGATGAAGCTAGTGGGAAAATCCTGTAGAAACCAAGTTCTGGACAAGAACACAAGACCAGGTGGGTTGTGGCTAAGGTGGACTTCAGCCAGGAGCATATACAGCTCATCCATGGCAAAGAGCAGGGCTTTGGGGGACAGAATTATGTGTGAAGGCAGGAGGATTTGGCAGCAGGGAGAGAAGGTGCTGCTCTTCTGACTGCTTCCAGTTTCCTAGTGAAATAAGCAGCAGGATCATTAGCAGAGAGAGAGACAGGAGGAGCTATTAGAGGTTTGAGCAAAGAGGCAAAGGTGTGAAATAGTTACTCAGGAGAGGGAAAGAATGAATTGACTGGGGAATGTGATAGGATTGCCCTAGAGTTGCTGAGTGCCACTGCAGAGGGTGGGGTGACCAATTTAATGTCATCAGAGGTGTGTGTGTATGTGTGTGTGTGTGTGTGTTTCCCAGGTATGCTCAGCTGTGTGGAGAGGAGTGCAGAGTAATGCCTGTATAACCCTGCTTTTTACCAGGACTGGGTTTTTCAGGAGAGTAAGGCAGAGGGAGGAGAGGGGCAACACAATGGACCACAGATGAAAAGGTGAGTAGAGGGGAAAGGCAGAACACACGGGGCACTGATGGAAAGCAAAAAGGTAGCAGTCAAGGGCTGGAGGTAAAAATCAATCTGGGAATATCAGAAGTGAGCAGAAAAGCTGGTGGATGGTGGAGCTGGGATTTGAACCTACATGTCTGACTCCTGTGTCCACTCTCCTAACTGTAACACTCTCCAGCATCTTCAGCCCTCTGGCCTCTATAATTCTCTGTGCTTGGACAGTGTGTGTACCCATTTGGTCTAAGACTCTTAGGGACTATTTGCCCTCACTTAAAAATAATTTCTATAAAAATGTTCTTTATTTTCATGGAATGGGAAATACAAGACAAAGAGTTGGTATGATTGTCCATCCTGACAAATTGGCTAGAAGAGAAAAATCTATTCTCCTGTCTCTTAACACATGCCTTCTGGTCTTATATTTCCCACTCCTAAGGAGAATGAGTTGCTACTCGGAACAAAATAAATAGAACATTAGAAGGATTTGAAGAAACTAGACTCAAAGTAATTATTTCAAAAGAATTTATTTTAAAAATATTCAAGCATTGGGGCTCCTGGGTGACTCAGTCAGTTAAGTGTCCGACTCTTGGTTTCAGCTCAGGTCATGATCTCAGGGTTGTGGGATGGAGCCTGGATCAGATTCCACGTTCAGTGGGGAGTCTGCTTGGGATTCTCTCTCCCTCCCCCTCTGCCCCTACTCACACTTGCACTCTCTCTCTCAACTAAATAAACAAATAAAATCTTTTAAAAAATTTAAGCATTAAGTCACCTCACTCTCAAGGAAAAAAAAAAAGATGTCATGACTCTTCCAGGCATTCAGAATTTTAGATGGACTGCTAATTGGGTATTTGAGAAACTGTGTTAAAGCACCACACACTCACTGGCATTTAAGCACTACAGGGAAAAGTCCAGATTCTTTAGCCTGGCCTTCTGCTATTCAAGTCCAGGCCTTTAATACCCCTCTGCACAAACATCATGTTCCAGGCAGGTGAACTGCCCCTCCAGCCTCACCTCTGACCTTATGTTCTTACAGTTCCCTCCACCCAGTCCATCCCTTCCACCTGCCCAATCTCTGCCCATGCACATCCTCTTACCCTTCAGGTTCCAGCTCAAACACAGACTCCACACCAAACAGTGACCACACTCCTCTGGAACTGCCAAAGCTCTACATCGGTACCTCTTCAGATGTCTACGCAGTTGTATCTGATATCATAGCTATTGGGTACCTATAGAATCTACCCCCTTTACCAAGAATCATCTAATATTCCAACCTGGAACTCTCCATGATTTATCTTTGTACTGGACTCAGAATGTCTCGCACAGTGCCTGGCGTAATAATTAATCAATAAACAGCTGTTGACAGTACAATAAACATTTTAGAGGAACTAATGAGGAAAAGTTCAACACAATGGTAGGCGTGCCTCAGCATTCTGTGTCTGAGAGTAAGTTAACTCAGAGATCCAGATTTTTGAATCATGGGCTATTGCCAAATTACCCTTCAAAAAGTTTACCCCAACTTAAATGACCATCGTGAGGTTCTAGCAATTCATGTATGTGCCTGACCTGTATAATAGCACTGTCCGATAGATATACAGTGTGAAACAAATGTGAACCACATATGTCATCTTAAATTTCCTAGCAGCCACATTAAAAAGTAAAACAACTGAAAATAATTTAATGACGTTTTATTTAACTGAATTTATCCAAAAATCCTACATAATTTCAACATATGATTCGTATAAAAATTATTAAGGAACTATTTTACATTTCTTTTTTCACTCAATCTTTGAAATCCAATGTGCATTTTACACTTAGAGCACATTTTCAGTTTGGACTGGCCACATTTCCAGCGCTTTGTAGCCACACGTATCCATATCAAACTGGACAGCACAGGTCTAGAATGTCCTTAAAGATAGAGGCTGCTTCTTTCAGCCCTATATTCTCCACAGTGATTTAAGTGCCACAAGCATGTAAACTCAAGTGTGTAAAAGCACCAAGCTTGCACAAGGCTTGCAGCATAAAGGGTTCAACAGCTGTCGGCTCCCTTCCCTTTACATACAACAGATGCTCAATAAATGCCTCTGGGTTTGAACTTCCCAGGTGGAAATGGCGCTTCCTGATTAAGGCCATCAGGCTCGCTTCTCTCTGTACTCTCCAAGGACCCCTGTGACCTTAATGTGGTTTCAAGGCACATTTTCCTGGTATAAGAATATTTTACTCACCAATAAACCATCTGAACTACATGGAAATAGTAGCTTCTTAAATAAAATAGTATCCTGGTCTTCATCGGTCCCCAGTGAGTTTGATTTCTAGCAAACGTGTAGGGTTCACTGACCCCTGACTGAATTCATGAAAGTGGATTTCTGAAGCTGCAAAGCTGAAGATTCAGGATGCTAGAACCACGGGGGAGCCGCTCTGAACCGGCTGGGCAGACCAACCCGCCGTTCCTGCATCAGGGGTTAGTAAAGCAATTGAGTGACCTAAGCACTTACTTGGGCCTTGAATTCTCAAGGAATTAGAATAGGGTAAACAAGTAAGAACGCTAAAAATAACCTAACATAATTAAATACTATTTAAGAATTCAAAAGGCATTTCAGAATCTCTTAGGCCTCAAAGCAACATTATAATCATAAATTTATATTGGATGGCACCATAAAAATTGTTAATTTGAGCATCCATGTTGTTTGAACTTCTGTGATGTTTGATTACATACTCAAAATGCAAATGAACAAGTCTACTATATATATACACATATATAACACATACATAATACAAAGCTCAACCTGACAAAATTTCGACTAGAATAGGTAACATGGGGATTTCCCTACCAATTCTGGTCTCTCAAGCAAATGTTCTAGCCGAGCAAATATATCATACAACACACGCATTGCTCTGTGGTTATGTCTCATACTAATTAACTCCCTTTATTCGTAGGTCATCATTGCTTTAGATCTTCCATCCTCTGTCCACCCATTCTTTGCACCTTGTACATTCACCAATGCATCCATACAGCCATTCCCTGAACAAACAGTCATGAGTGCGCATCTCCAGCAGAATGCTAAGCACCCAGCATATGACAGAGAATGAGAAAATTTGGTCTTGGCCCTGGGGAAGCTTACAGTTGAATTCTCACTGTTCATTCTGCTTTTCCACTGTTAGCCTCCCTCCAAGATGCCCAAGGCTACAGGCCTATGTGGAAGGAAGTACCCACCAACAGGAACCTGGCTGGGGTTTTCCTGACTCCATACCATAAATCAGGCTGTCTGGTGAATTTTCTTCCTTAGAATATGGTCATCTGTGTTCAACACAGGCTGACTTTCCAAACTAGTTATGCTGAAATGGTCTATCTGCACTGAGTATTTTTTCCCCTTCTTTGTTAAGATCAAATTACTTTGCATTGGCAATTCCTGCCATTTGGTGTGTTTGTTGTTGTTGTTTTTTCCCATTAAACAAATACCTGGGTGCCTCCAAGTGGCTGATCCTTCTCTCACACTGCAAGAACGGACTGTACAAAATGCAGCACCCCAGAAAAACCCCACAACCACAATATTAACCTAAGTGAATTTATGCACCAGGAAAGGAATCTAAAGTATATTTGCATATGTTATAATTTATTTGATGTCAACATGGCCCAGGAAATAAAATTAAGGACATTTTTCCCCTTTTAATGTTCACGGTAGGGTATTCATGTTCGTGTTGTTTAATGTTCATGGTGTGGTGTGTATTTTGCGGGGGGGGATGGCAGTTCCAGTATGAGCAGGGGAGGCTGATGCAGGATGAGGGCAGATATCCCCTATGAAGCAGCAAATCCATTGTGCCTGGGTACTCATTTGGGAAAATGGAATAGCTTTTCTCTGATTATCTAATGAAATTCAAATAATACAAGAATTAATTTGGATTAAAAAAAGAGAGAAAAAGATCTTTTTTAGAAAAACTATTATGGCTGTCAGCGTGAAGAACAAAAAGATCCCGTGTGCCTGTGAGTGCACCTGCACTTTCTCTTTGCGAGAACTAAAGGCAGGATATGTGGACCTGTAAACTAAGGAGATAGCTGATAGACAGAAAGAGGAGTTATCCGTTTACCAACCGCCAAGAACCCAGGCCAGGTCCACAGGCTGACAAGGCCAGGGAGGTGGCAGGCATGAACCTTCCCTTCATGCCCAGGATTCCCAGATCACTCACACAGCTGAATTCATTCAGTTAGCACATCAATAAACCAAACAGCTTGCCTCTGGTTTTCTAATAGCCTGTCTCTCATTAACTCCCCAAAGAAAAACCAAAACCAACAGACAAAAACAATGCAGCAACAAATAGAACTGAGTAACAAACTTATTACACATTCTTTGAATTGTTCTAAAAAACTTCTCAGGTCCCCTGAACACTGATCCAGGAAAGCACTGTCAAAATGACGACGAAACTCAGCTCGGGCCTAGACAAAATAGCTTTGACACATTTGCTAAGCCGTGGTTCTCCACATCTACAAAAACACATCACTGCCAAAGACACTCGCACTTACTAGAATTCCGTTTATATACTTCAACTGCCAAGTCCAGTGATCTGTCTGCACTTAAATTCTCTGTGGCCATTACAGGGGTTGGTTGGCATCCATGAATAAGACAGCGTATTTGAATTTGATCTCTTCGTTCCAGGATCTACTGAATGCCTACTCTCTGCTAGGCACTGAGGATTCAAAAATGAGTAAGACATACACAGACAGTCCTCAGAAAGCTGGCAAACCCATGGAGGAGGCTGCCTATGTGGCCCAACAACAAAAATATACTGGGCACCAGCACAGCTGTGCATCAAAGGAGGGGACAGAAGTGGTTCAGTATGCAGGGAAAATGGGTGGTCAGGGAAGACTCCAGAAGGGCACACAAGGGAGGAAGGGCACCTTATTCAAAGAGCCCGAAAGCTGCAGAGCACATGGTATATGCTCGGGCACTGAGACTCCTGGGCTGGGGCAGAGAAAGAGAGAGAGAGGTCGAGAGGATGTTTGTATGAAGCCATGTGACTGCCACCTTGAGAAGGTCTGGCTTTGGCCTAAATGTTTAAATGTCCCCCCAAAACTCTATGTTGAAATGATAACCACCAAAGATAATGGAGTTAGGAGGTGGGAACCTTGGGGAGGTTCTTCAGTCACACACCTTTTGGTAGATCCTTCACTCGTGCATGCAACAAATCTTTATTAGCACTACGTGCCATACACACTCCTAGACGCGGTTCTGGGGAGCGGGGCAGCAAAGAAACAAGACATTTGCTCTAATGGGGCCGGCACTGTTAACAGCAGTGGGGAGGGAGGCTGCAGTGACAGACATGTAACAGAGAGCTCAGAAGAAACAGCAGAGCAAGTGATGGAGCAGGACAGGGCTCTCGTTCAGAGAGATGGTCAGGGAAGGCCTCTCTGAGAGGTGATGTTTAAGGAGAGGACAGGAAGGAAGTGAGGATGCAAACCACACTGCAGTGGAAACCCTTCAATTCATACCTCACTAACTGCAGCAACATTCACTGCACTTTCCAGAATCTGTGTCCACTTCTTGGAAGACCTTAGTAACTCTGCCCCTATCTGCTGTTACACCGACCCCTAAGAAGACCTGGGTTTCTCATGGAACGTTCAGATGTGTTCTCAAGACCTGTGGTCCCATCCCTCCTGCAAATCCATAGTTATGGGATCTCCACGCATGGGGTCCGCCAGCTCCAGCAGCTTCGTGCCCCCTGGGCTCGCAGCGACCTTACCAATCCCTCCACCCACCTGACCACAAGGTTTCGGACAAAGTCTCATTGGACACTAGCTTGACACCGAGTAACATTCGATAAATATTTGTTGAACAAACAAATGAAAGCCCCGGTTCTGAATTACGTCTGAGGGAATAATATACTTAAATTTGGTAGAAAATCCCATAATAAAGACCTTATGTGTATTCTTTTCACAAAATTAAGCTCAACCACTCGCAACTCTGCCCTTACCAAAAGTCACCAACTTCTGTTTTCAGGTGAATTTAAATCGAATAACAGAATTAAGTTTTTCAAACTCTTTACTGTCTTAAGATATTCACATCTATACTTAATATAAAAGAGTATAGCAGTTCTGGAATTAGTGGTGATTAATTCAAAGCTTTGTGAATATACTAAAAATCACTAAATTGTACACTCTAAAAAGGTGAACTCTACAGCATGTCAATCATATCTCAATAGAGCCATTATTTTTAAAAAGAATATAGAGAACTCTTCCAATAAAAGATTAATGAGCATCTCAGTCTCATCAGGAAAAACAAATTTGCAGTGCTAATTTTTCCTTTAGTTACAAAGCTATTTTTGGCTTGAATAAAGAATGAAAGGCACCATTCACATCTCTATATGCAGAAGATGGAAAAGGTACAGATGAGAAAAATGATTTATGTGATTAAAAAATTGGACATCTTGCCATAATAGTTCTAAAAGCAAATTTTAAGTTCTGTTAACTTTGATAAGCTCACAATGGCTGATGAGCCTCAAAACCCTTTACTTGCTTATGAAAACAGCAAGAATAAAGTCTTAACTATCTGCGATAAAGAGCAGGGAAAACAAAGCAGAAAAATAATTAAAATGCACAATACCAGGCTCTCATTAGCTACCAATGAAAGATCAGTCCACCTTCCTCCAGAATATCAGAAATGAGGAAACACTGATTGGTTTTTACCCCAGCTCTCTCTAGATGACAACTAAATCATGGTATATGATGGCTTTGTAGTGTGTCAACTTGGCTAGACTAAACTACATGTCCCAGAATTACCTTTCTTGTATGTTTTCAGTATGGGTTGGTGGTAAGGAATAGTCTCTCTCAAGCACAGGAGGAAAGAAGGAAGGCAAAAATACACACACCTTTCCCCAGGTATTCAATCAAATATTAATTTAGTGCTACTTGAAGGGATCTTGCAGATGTAATTAAGGCATGTCATCAGTTGAATTTAGTCAAAAGAAAGATTATGATACTGAATAGGACTGATGGAATTAGCTGAGAGCTCTTTAAAAAAAGGCTTAAACCCTCCCTGAATTCAGAGACTCCAAGCTTTAGCTCCTGTTCTTGAAGATCCAGTCCACTCGTGATAGACTCTTCTTGACTGCCTGAATGTCAAAATTCTTACGGATTTCAAGCATGCTTAGCAAGCCGCACAACTGAGTAAGCCAACTCCTTATAATAAATCCCTTAATCCATATAACCTATTGCTCTCCTCCATGGTAAACCCTAACTGGTTCATGATATTGGAGTTATTACAATTGAGAAGACGGAGGAAGACCTCTTGGCATACAATCATCCAGAAAGAAACTAAAGAATCTTACTCTTCCATGAGCCCTCTCCCAATCTCTTTCAATAATGATCAGGAGAACAGAAGATTGAGGGTGAATTTTTTCAAAAGATGAGATTTATAACAATTTAGAGATGGAGTGAATTAATCACAGTGCCGCAGCTAGGCCACGGTGCTTCGGCTCTGGCCAATGAGATGTACGTAAGAGAGACAGAACTCTGATGCAGGTCCTTGGGAGACAGCAGGCCCTTCTTCCCCCTCTTCCTCCTCTGCCTGCTCTGTAAATATGAGGCTTGGAGCTCCAGCAGCCAACTTGGACAAGCGCCACAACCTGGAGAGGGCAGACTGGAGAGCTGGAGAGAGCGACAAGCTGGGGGTGCCTGCCACCATCATGCCGGCTCAAAACTGCATGCCTCCATGACAAGCAAAGCCACTGTGGGGGGAGAGGGGTCTCTAAGCTAAACACAATACCTAGCTGATCCAAGGAATTTTTTCTCTAGTTTTCCTATTCCCGTAGCAGTTGACTAACACATCCATGTGGATGCATTATAAGGAATAGCTGTATTTAATCCCACTGCTACGTGCATGGGGACACACTGAGTGTTTAAGAGGACTAGAGCAGACAGCTACAGAAGTCCATCTTTATTGCTGCGTGCTTCTACACTTTGGCAAAAGAATACGAGAACGTTTTCACAGTCTGCAACAAATGTCTTCCCAAAGCCACTAACTTGAATTCCCGTGGAGTAGAATTTCATATGGCAAGCCTGTGGTCACATCCAAATCCACTTATTCGACAGATTTCTGATGTAGAAAATTCCCTCTACTATCCCTTTAGACAGACCCTGTCTCTTCATGGTGGCCTCACCTAATTTCTCCCAAGCCAACAACCCTTGAACGTGTCTGGGGTAGAGTGTTTGCTGCACGCACACCACACGGTCACCTCAAAGCCTGTAAGTCAGTTCAGTCGCACTGGGCTTTCTGGATGCTCACGAACAGAACCACCAAGGTGCACACATTTGGTGGTGACCTCGCCTGCTCGAGCTCCATCGTGTCGCTCTATCATGGTGAAAAACTGCCTGACACACCAGACAGCTGACAACTGTGAGAGACAAAATATCAGGCCCATGACCAAGGGGGAAAATGAAGTGATTAATGTGGAAAACACAGCAAGAAACATCAAACAGGAAAAAGTTGACATTTCCCCTTAGCTGAAAGTAAGCTTGTTTACTCCTCATAGGGACTATAAAAGGCCGGGTCAAAGTATTGAGAGAGCGAGAGCAGGAACACAAGCAGGGGGAGTGGGAGAGGGAGAAGCAGGCTTCCTGCTGAGCAAGGGAGCCCGATGTGGGACTCGATCCCAGGACCCCAGGATTATGACCTGAGCCGAAGGCAGACGCTTAACGACTGAGCCACCCAGGCGCCCCACACATTCATGTTTGAATGCAGACCAGCGAAGTCTCCATTATCCCTATTAACCTGACTTCATGTGAACCCTCATGCTAGCAGAGTCTGAAGACATTCCCCAAGTCTGTCTTCTACTTTTCACACCTACTATAGCCCAGATAAACTTTTTCCCGGACACCCTCATTCAAAATATTTCTACAGATTGCTACCAAAGTGATCTTCTAAAACTAAAACTCCAGTAGCGTGCTGGGCTGGCTCATCCTGGCTCCTGAGAACTGACTGGTTAAATCTTCAAAAATTTTATGACTTGGTTGTTGAACATAGCAATTATGAAAACATATTACATAAACTTAGAGTAAAATAAGTTATATTGAATCCAAAGACAGTAAGTACTCAAAATTCATCACTTCTTCACTACTTTAATACATTTTACTAATATCTATGTCCTTGAGGTTGTTTAGGTCCATTTTGACCATATGTGAAAACACTGTGAAATGTGCTACAGGGGCATCTACTCCCTATAACTTGAAATTGACCATAATGGGAGTGGTTTCACATGGAAATTGACAAGCCCTATAAATTATAGTTTGATTTTTGTTGTTGATAATCTGGGCTTAAAAAACTGATGGAGAAAACGTTCGTAAAATATGTGGTGCCTATGGTAGGTATACTGTGAATAAAATGAAAAGGTGAGGAAATAATTCTTTTAATACTATCCAATTCACAAAGATGCTTCATGAACAAGTGAAGTTCTTGGACACGCCTTCATTGTTTCACTTTGATCTTACTCCATACCGTAACAAGGAAAGATCAACTACCCTCTTTCATCAGTTGTAACCATAGGTTGGGCTATAAACAAAAGAGTTCAGCAAAAACTAACAGAAACCTGTCAGAATCAATGAGCTATATGGACTTTACAATGAAGAAAACTGTATGTCTTATTATTCATTTGTAAATTGTGTGCTACACATCCTTTACATCAGGAAAATTTATAACGCCCCCCCACACACACACATTTATCTTTCTGGAGAGTTGGTTGTTAAACATTTACCAGCACACCACTGCATAAATCTGACTAGGTGGTTCTGCTCTTTCAAATCCCTCCATAGCTCCCTAGGTCTGCCACCTTTTATGCTCTGCCTCAAATCCTCCCAGACTCACCTCATATTCCTGCCATCGGGATGGCAGCCAGTCCTTTGAAGAATCCGACCAGCTTCATATACGTGCAGCCTGACAGGGCCTCTCCAGCCCAGGCCGCCCTGATATTGCTTCATGAGGTGCCCGTGGGACTCCACCTGGCAATTAGGCATGCCCAATCTGAAAAAGTGAAGCTGCCTTCAATCAGTGGGAGATGAGAAACAGATAAAAGCTTCTCCCTTCACCTTCTCCAGGTGAGCCGTGCTGAGAGACATTTCCTAAGACCTCGCCTGAGAAGATCCCCTGGAATCAAGCAACTAGTTGCTCCTAGCAACAGCCAATTCAGTAACGCCGGCTTCCCCGTGTGACTCTCCCTGGGCCTTCACTCTTGCTCCCAGATAGCATTCCTATTAAACCACCTCACACAAGGCTTTCCCAAAGGATAGAGTCCATGCTCCTTATCTGAGCAGTAATGACCTTTTAAAACTGGCCTTTAGCTAGCATGTCACACCCTGGTTACAAAGAATATGCATTCTCTTTCCCATCCCTGATGCTTTGCTTTGCTCATCCCTGTTCACTGCTTAGAATTCTAAGCGTGTGCAGACAGGTAGAAAATTGCATAATTTACGACAACCACAACCTTAAAATGAGGAAATTGAGGCCCAGAATTGAAAAGTCTGGCCCAAGGGGCTCAATGGCTAATTTAAGACAGAACTGAAAGCTCTCCTGGTTTTTATGGGCTTCTGGTTCCTAAAGTGTCCATGGAATATCTACGTTCTAGTCCTGAAAGTCTACTGAATTGTTTCCTCTTTCAACCTCTCAAAATACATGAACTTCCATTTCTCTTTAAACTAATACTTTTTATTGCCTGAGCCATTTTGTCTCCCACTAAAGAAACAGATAGTAACTGACTTTTACTCAGTGGTTCAATCCAGTTCCTCCAGCATTTGCTGGCCACATTATACAAACACTCATGATGAGTGCCGTGAGGAAGACAAAAACGAGTAAGACATGTCCTTTACTCAAAAGGAGTTTATGATCCAGTGGATGAAAAAAGAGGGTTGTGCAGAAGTATATCAATATCTGCTGTGATTGTTATAATGGGAGAACAAGCCAAAAAAGATTGAAAATATCTACTCTAGTTATTCAAAATATATATATAGAAACACATGCAGAAAATGTCCACATGCGTGGGATACAAAATAGGAGCAAGAACAAGTCAACAGGGGCGCCTGGGTGGCTCAGTTGGTTGGGCAACTGCCTTCGGCTCAGGTCATGATCCTGGAGTCCCGGGATCGAGTCCCACATCAGGCTCCCTGCTCAGCAGGGAGTCTGCTTCTCCCTCTGATCCTCCCCCTCTCATGCTCTCTGTCTCCCATTCTCTCTCTCAGATAAAAAAAAAAAAAAAAAATCTAAAGAACAAGTCAACATACTTGGAAAACTGTAAGTTCAGAAAGAAGGCTATTTACAGATGTATTTTAGAGCCAATAATCATCCAGGATCAACCAATCAACCAATATATTAGCGCCTGTTAAATACAGGTCATTTGCTTTTCATGCCGATAGCTGCTGCGCTGTTTCAGACAAGCAGCAACCAAAACACTGATTACAATCACACAAAAAGAAACCTTTAAAAGCCTCTGGTCCAGTGCCCTCCTAAAGAAACCAACGTTCCATGTGTTCCTTTTCTTATCCAATCTATTTCCCCTGAGGGATCCGGCTACTCTCTTTCTTCCCCAACAACTCAGACTTGAATCCTCACTCTCTCTTGACCTTTCCATCTCCCTCATCCCCAGGAGCCAATCAACTCCCACATCTGCGGCTTCTGCGCAGATCCATCCCATAACTGTATCCCTCCTAGCTTCACGCTCTTCTTCAGCCCGGTCCCTGCGTGGAGATTGGGCTGCCCCAATAATTCCTGAAATCACCATCTCTTCCCAAACTATTCATCACGGTGCCAGGGTTGCTCTTCCTAAGCATGGTTCTGATCATGCTGTTCCCTTGCTCCCAAAATCCAAAAACCAAAAACATGTTTAGTTTTAACTGCCTGGCTCTCTCATTCTCAATTCCATCTGTTTCTGGTTGTTCCTTCCCTGACACCAACACTCAGTCCACCTATGTTAGACTACCCCCTGCTCCCACACACATCCTGTACTCCCCATCCCATCGAAAGATTGGGATGGTGCCGTCCCCCAAAATGCCCTACCTGTCAAGGGTTTTTCCGCTTGCCAAGATCCTGCTCGACCTCTCCTTCTTCCATTAGGGCTTCCTAGATCTCCAGCTGTTCATTCATCTTTTGACCCTCTTCTCCACACCCTGTTTCCCACTACAAATTACTTATACTTACTTCACAGCATTTAATCTTTGAATTGTGGTTCCTGATGTGTCAGCTAAACCATTAGGTCAGTGCTTCTCAAATCATGGTTCCCAAACCAGCAGCATCAGCATCATCTGGGAACTTGTTAGAAATGCAAATTTTCCACCCAGCCCAGACCTACTGAATCAGAAACTCTAGGGTGAGGCCCAGCACTGGGCTCTGATGAGACCTCCAGGGGATTCTGATGCGCAGTGGAGTGTGAGAACCACTGAACTAGACTGTAAATCCCCCGAGGGTAGTGTCTAGGACTAGGTTAATTCATTCCAGCTTCAGAGGCAGGGCCTGAAACAGACAAGAGTACTAGTGGAATTTCCGAAATAAATTGCCCAGAGTCACACTAAGTCAGATGCCGAGACAAAATCAGAACTCAGGTTACCATGAATATCAGACCAGAGGTCTTTCCAGCATGACCACAGTCTCTAATTGTGAATATAGGCCATTTAAGTTCATGTATAAGCGCCAGTGTGTTGTAGGAAATGCACTTAAATTGCCTAAGAATGACAAATTGTGCAATTAACAAATCAGGTCATTTTCAGTCTGTAACTTCAAAAGGATGAATTAGTGGAGCTGGTCCAGGAGGCTTACTTAGAGATGTCCTGCTTGTGGAAAAGGAGATCCTGCAAGAACTGAAGAATAATCAGCCACTGAACTTGTGCGCCTCAAATGTCTCACCAGGACTATGAAAGAGTAAATTATGCTCACAGAATGGAGTTAGAGGCGGACTCAGAAAGTTGTCTTTTCTAAAAACATACCATATTGTAGCTATCTTTCTTTTAAATGCATATTTTTAAGGAAGCAACTTTTGACCAAAACATCTGCAAATACCTTAATAATGTGAAAAAAAAAAAGCTGGCATTTACTGATGTAAGTTTCTAAATTTCTCACTTATTTATTTTGGGCTTCCTATTGAGCCTGGAGAACGTTGTTTTGCAATAGATCTGCAAAAATTACCTTGCCATTAGTCAAGCCTGCTCAGTGCCTTCTGGTGAGATCAGACAGGGCAAACCTCTCCAACATGCATTTCTGGCCACCTGGTATCTTACAGAGTGATGCACACGCCCCAGGTTCCCCTCACCCTGCCAAAACTGCCCCTCCTAGCACTCAAAAGAATCATTGCCATGAACATGATAATATTGGCAGGGTCAGAGAAGAACAATTAGGAGAGCAGTTGGAACCATTTGGGAAACCAGGGTTCCAACTAACATCATACACTCATAACAGCAATTTGGAGAGGCATTCACTTAACAAGTAATTAGTGAGCACCTACTATGTGCCAGGCAAGTCCCTGTTGTCACAGAGCTTTTACATTCTTATGTAGAAAACTTGGTATTCAAGAAAACAAGCCTGGAAGAAGAATTCAGATACAGATAAGTGCTGGGATAAAAATAACCCATAATAATGGGCTAGGAGGGATGAGTTGGTGGGCAAAGCAATGCAGACTGAGTGGGGAAGCAGATCTCACGGTCAGGGAAAGCCTTTCTAGGGAGGTAACATTTGAACTTTTTCTCATGGACCTAAATGTTAAAAAGATGCAAGCCATGCAGGGCCTTAGGACAAGGGTGTCCCAGGCAGAGGGAACAGCGCCAGGCAAAGGCCCTATGGTGGAACCCAACTTGGAGTGTTTCAGAAACAGAACCCTTCTGACAATCCCAAGAGATGGGCAGTGGCCGTTCGGAAAGGTGAAAACTGAGGCAGTGCCTTCACATCTGCTCCTAGGAGCCCTGGGGTTCCAGAGCTGAGGGGCAGCTGGTGCCAGGTGGTGGTCAGGGAGGGAAGACTGGAGGAGGCAGCTGGCTCTGTCCCCATCTAGGAACTGTCAAGAAGAACAACTCTCCTTTGGGCATTTTACATACTGGGATTTCACAGAAGAGCTCCTTTAGAAAAGTGGTTCTTAGGGGTGGGATGGAGAATGGTAACCGTAATTTTTTTTTTTTTAAGATTTTATTTATTTGCGAGAGAGAGAATGAGAGACAAGAGCATGAAAGGGAAGAGGGTCAGAGGGAGAAGCAGACTCCCTGCTGAGCAGGGAGCCCGGTGTGGGACTCGATCCCAGGACTCCAGGATCATGACCTGAGCCGAAGGCAGTCGCTCAACCAACTGAGCCACCCAGGCGCCCAACCGTAATTTTTTTTAAAGCATGAAAATAGCTGGTCCAGGTTGTTGACGAACAGTCTATATTTCCATCCATGATTCGTGCAGATATGTATTACCCACACCCTTATAAAGATAATGGTGCCAGCAATGCCCCTCTCCCATATAATGTGAAGCTGAAGAATGTGATGGGAAGGGTGTTTTTCTGACATACCATGAGCTAGTTCACTCCTACCTGGAGAATATACTCTGTTCTTCTTAATTCTAAATACATTTTAAAAGCACACCTCTATACATACACTCCTTGGTAAAGAGCAATAAATTGTGCTTCTATTAAATACTATGCTTCTATTAAACGAATCAGGGTTCTTCTATTACTTGCCATGCTACACTTACGGATTAAGAAAAACCAAATTTTCTAGCTAATGTCAAAACCTATACCCTAAAAGTATAATTATCAACGGCATACAGTTCATTCTCTCTAGTTATAACCAGCTTTGCTGCCAGAAGTCTTCCCACTACTTCTCATCACTGGGGTCTCATGAAATCTCACTCGCATTCAAGATTTCCTCCCAGGCAAAATTCACTTCTCCCTCAGCCGTATTCCCATTAGGGCCACGTCATCATGTCTACTCTAGCAGCAATTCCAGTTTGCTTGGTTATTTATGGATGTCACTGCTACACAATTTGGGACAGAGACAGGAGGGCAATGTGTGAAAGAGGGGACCGAACATTTCCTGTGCCATTTCTATGTTCCAGGCTCTATGCTAAACACTTCCTAGGCATTGTTTCCTGCAGTCTTCACAACAGTCCTGTGATACAGGTATGACTTTTATGCCTGTTTTACAGATGGAGAAACTAAGGCATAGAGAATTTTGAAGTTACTTGTCTTACACCACATGGTGCTAGAGTCCTCTGGATCTGAATCCAAGCTCTCTGGCCTAAGCCTGAGGCCCATAGTCATTATCTCTCCCAGTGGGGACTTTGTGGAGCCCAGCTGTGCCTTACAAGCCTCACAGACCTGCTTTGCTTAGTCAGTGCTCCATCACCCTGCATTTCCCGCCACAAGAGTAACAGGCTGGTGTTGGGATTGAAGTGAGGTAAGGGTTGGGGTTAGAGTCCCTGCTCCATGTTCCTAGTTTTGGAATATTACCATCTACATATCCCAACAGGTGGGTTTTTCCTTAGGATAAAAGGATTCTGGCTGGATTTCCCCTCTCCTTTTTCTGTTTTGTTGTGGTGGTAGTGGTTCTTTTTGACATCACAATCATGTTAGTATCACAAATATACTTCATCTCCAAATCCTGTACCCTAACCTTGGCTTCTACGTTTTTATTCCAAAGTGGGAACAATGGTGAGGTTTTTAAAACAATGTCAGATTTCATCTTCAATTTGTTATTCTTCCTACTCAGCCCTTTTTATCAAATTTCCCACTTTGGGTTCTGCATATTCATATCACCACTCCTCCATACATCTGGAACTGTTTTCCTGCTCCAAGTCATGGAACCCCCATCCCAATTCATTGCTACCTCTCCAATCTCACTTCAAAGGACTCTTTCATCAAAACTTGGGTAGAGAACATTGCAGAAAAAAAGGCCAAAAAAAAAAAAATGAGTACAGATGATAAATCCCACAGACTGTTCACTCCACATCTACAAATGTATTTGTAAGAATAGTTAAATGGCATGGTAGAACAAATAACTAAGTAAAACATTAGCCATAAAAACCTTCTTTTTGGGAAATATCTGTATGTTTTGAATAAAATGAATCACACCATCTTCCTTCATCCATTGAATGCACCTTTTCATTCAGCTCACCACTATTGTTCACCACAATGGACACTGGAGACACAAAAATGGCAAAAACACAGCCTATGGCCCCTAGGACCTTTCCCTCTCACAGGGAAGATAGATAACAAAGAAAACAAGTGCAAACCTAGTGATTCCAATATCATGCTCTATATCAAATCCATGCATACAAAAGTGGTACAAACAAAAATAGACTGGATTGGTATGAAGATCCCCAGCAAGGGCTAAAGAGTCCCCTGATATCTCATTGTCCCCATCCTTTGTTGATTAACAATGGTTTTAGTGCTCGCTTTGGCAGGACATATACTAAAAATGATTAACAATGGTTTTAAGCAACATTAAAGTCATTTCAAGATAAACCAAAGGAAAGATACTTTTCCACTCCGTTTGGCATCTCAAAGGGCATTAGGAGGTAACACACTGAAACGCAGCCTTGTAGAAAGAACTGGTAAGGTTTCAGCACTGTCTTCTCCTTCTGCATGCCCTCTTCCACCTCCTCCTCTCCCTGCCCACCATTTTTCTTTTCCTGTGTTTGGTCCTTATTCTCCCTCGTCCAAATGTACATCTCTAAAAGCTGACTTTGGGGGAAAAAAATCACTGTTGAATAGTGAAGTTTGATTTTCCTGTTCTTAATATAAAGTTTGTCAGTTTATGCCCTTAGTTGCATCTCTCTCTCTCTCTCTCTCAACAAAAGGACCAACCAAATGAAGTTATTTTTATTTCCATGTTGCTCTTGGCTGATTTTCCTTCGTGCGTCAGAGGTTTTCAAAAGGTTCCCAACTTGAGATCCAAAAAGCTCAAAAAACGATTGAGTACAGAATAAACCTATTCCCTTCGTGCCGAGGGGAGCCCAGGGCCACAAGCATCACCGACAACTGGGGAAGGAATCTGGGATTCGGAGCCCTAAGCAGCAAGCCTTCCCATGGCCCACAGTTGGCCATAAGCTTCTGCTCTGTGCACCCCTGACATCCCCTGGGACTTAATTTAGCAGATGAGCTCCAGGATGGTCAAAATGATTATTAAAATACTGAAGCATTTCCCCCCTGATTGGCAAATACTCCCCTCCTCCCCCTGCAAAAAAAGAACAAAACAAAACACACACCGTGGCCTTTCCAGACCTTCCCAGGATCCCTATCCCAACCTCCTCAATCAGGAGGTAAGGCTTCGTTAGCCCAATAGAAGGTTTCCAGGACCCTGCCCTGGAAATATTGGACATAACCAAACTCCCCCTTAAGTTCCTCTCCTGAAAAATAAGGGAGTCGAACTGATTTTCTGATTGCAATTATGTCAGATTATTTCTCCCTAAGGACAAGGACAAGCTAGGAATATCACAACCTGAAAAAAGTTTATTTGTTAGGAGGATGGAATCTCAGGTTCTACTGTACTGGTGATAGAGCCATGCCCAGATGCCCAGATTCTGGGTACAGGCTGCCGGAGATGGGACTCCGGCTCTGCCATACGCTAGCTGTATGATCTCTCTGTGCTTCCAATCACATCATCTATAAAACGGAGACGATATTATTATCTATTTCCCACGTAATTAAAGGAGGATTAAATGTGTTCACGTTTGTAAAATGCATAGAAATAGTGCCAGGCACGTAGTAAGAGCTATACAAATATTGGTTAAATAAACTGATCATTTTCTTCTGTCCCTGCAATGTGTGTTTAATAAATTCAAAAATTAAGAAAATTTCACAACAGAAAGAGAAAAAAAAAAAAAAACCAAACCCTGTGACACTACGAAACACTTACATAACATACACTATTGTTGAATGACCCAGCACGAAACATCTGGGATCCAGATATTACACTGCACTGTGAATTTAAGGAAACCAACACACTGGAATGCATTCCCACTGCAGCAAAAGATATGATTTGTACAACTCTTTTTCTAATCAGGAAAGTCACGGGCTTATGGGAAATTTAGGTTATAAGTTTCTCATTTTCACTCTGCAACAACATTTATCCACAGCCCAGCTGGAGAATACATTTTATTGTGTGGTGCTAAGACTTAAAGGATTGTAAACATACAACCAGGACTGGCACGGGGACAGCTGTCTCCTGAACACAATGACTCAGACCAACTGTGAGTTTAAAGAGCCACATCTCATGTGCTGAGTCCTCTAGCATCAATGTTCAGTAAACACCTGGAGTGCAGAAGAAATAGCTATACCCAACAGCTAGCTTGGGCAAAACGGCTTCTAGTTACTAAAAAGGTGCCATGATTGGAGCTCAAGCATCATTTAGATACATGCTACTGTATCTAATACAAAAGTATTTCAATGTTCTGTGAGATATTAAGGGGAGGAAACTATCAACAACAATAACTCCCTCCTGGATTCCTCCCTCTCCATAACTAAACCTCACAATACTTTTATATGCAAATTTAAATAGCTCACCAGCTTATCCTTCTATAGTAATGTCGCAGATCTTTCTTGATGGAGATAAGACTGACTAAACACAAACACTGGCCGTGGCTTTTCACCTTTCCTCTTTAAAAGTGCATTTCTGTAAAGCTATGAGAAGGAACTCAAACTCTGCTTCACGAGAAAACTAAAGCCTGCAGCACAATCATTGTCATCAAAATGTTCTGAAAACCCTGTAAGAAAGAAGAACAGTGTTCTGTGGATGGACAGTGGAGATGGAAGCACAACAATGAGAAAGTACTTAATGCGACTGAACTGTATGCTTACAAATGGTGAAAGGGGCAAATTTTATGTGATGTATTTAGCACAATAAAAATAAAACAACTTAAACTCTAGAAGAGTTAAAGGTAAATGAATTTCATAATAAATTCTAATTAAGAAACCCACACTTGGTCATCAGACAACTTCCAAGGAGCAGGGTCTCCCACTAGCCAGTTTTAAGTGAATCAACAAACCTAAATGAGCACTTATCACTGTGATTAATAAATACTCTGACATCAGGGACAAACAGGGTAAAGACACATCTTCCTCAAATCCTTAACTACTCCTGCTTTTTATATGGATTGTGAGTTATCCTGGATCCTGAAAAGACACACTAGGAGCTCGCACAATTAGTTGAAAGATCCCCAAACAACCTTTAGAGGCTGTAGACAAATTCAAGCTAAAAGCCAGTGTACAAATTCACTGGTATGTACCTTACAAAACATTTAATACTGAAAGATCTTTATTCAAACAGGCAATATGTAAATGTGGTTCCTGCGAACAGTTCAAGCTGTAGATTCTTTTCATTCTTTACGCTTTCATTACACCACCATTAATTAGCCCTTTTAACGCATCACAAATGTCTCTGGGTACCTAGTCTCCCAAAAGCCCTCAGAAGGCCCACAAGGGGTTATCGCAACTGAAATTGGCAGACCCGGCAGATAAAGTTAATGGAACTCTCTATTCTGGTAAAAGACCTAGGGCTGATCAAACACAGAAATCCTGTGGTCTTAAGCATCTACCTGCGTCTAGTACTTCCCAGAGTAAGTAATGGAGGCAATAAGCCGAGACTTGGAGAAGCAGCAAACATAGGCGTGGCGGTAGTTCCGGCAGTTCTGAAGGGCGTCACAAGATCCTATCCAACGCTGGGAGCACCCGCTCCTGGATCTGAGACTTAGGTCCCAAACACCTCGAGTTGGAGTGAGAAAAACAAGCCCTTTAACACACGCCTCGCTCCTGGCCCCCTTGCCCTTGCCCGACTCCAGCGTCATCACCTCGTGGGCGCACAGAGCATTTGTGTGCCCGCACGCCCAGGACCGTGCATCTGGCAGGCTGGGCTCTAAGCCTCGGAGCGCAGCATTTCCTGGTTGGTCCGAGATGCTGGTCCCCTAGCGCCGCCATCCCCGCCATCCCGCAGCGCACGCGAACCCCCGGCGCGCGAGAGGACCCGGGGGCACCAGCCCCACTGCACAGGCGAGGCCCGCGGTGCACCCTGAGGGCACGCCCCCAGTCTCCCCTGGAGCCCGCGGGGCTCTGCGCTCCAGGCAGCGCCCGCCCTGGCAAAAGCGCGCGCCGAAGTTGGCCCGCGTCGACTCTGCGAGAACCGGGCCCGAAGGCGCGCACAGGAGGCCCCCGGGCCGCCAGGGAGGCTGGTCCCGCGGGGCCGCCCGGCGCTGGCGCCCGCCGCCCACGCCTCTGCCGAGGTCCCGTCCGAGCTGGGCGGGGAGCGGCCAGCGGCGCGGGGTCGGTGGGAGGGACGGAGGGCGAGGGCCGCGGAAATCAGACGCCCGCGGGAGCCTGGCGCGCCCGGCGGCGGCGCGGCTCCTACCTGTAGGACGAAGGCGGCCGCGGGCACCTGCGCGGCGACGGCGGATTCTCGGGCTCGGGTGCAGCTGGCACGGCGGGAGGCGCCGGAGGAGGGGAGGGGGGAGACCGCGCTGCGCCGCCGCCCGGAACTCGCCGCCCGGATTCGCCCGGGCCTGGCAGGGGTGGGGCGAGGCGGTGCCGGGTCCGGGTGCGTCGCGGCGCAGGTTGGCCGCCCGCGCGGGGACAAGGAGGGCTCTGCCGGCCGGGCCTCTATCCTCGTTCCGGTTTCTTCTTCTCTCTTCTCCCAGAGTGTCGTGACTCACCCGCATCAACCTACGGAATGTTCACTAGCATAATGTTATTAGTCTCAGGAACGCTTAAGCCACCAAGCGCCCAGGCACCGTTCCAGGAGCTTTGCCGGTGTTATCCTACCTCGTCTACTGCAAAGTGTAGGGAAACACGGGTCGAAAAGGTGAAATAACTGGCTCGAGGTGACACAGTTAAGAAGTAGGAGCCTCGATACCATCGCCTATCAGCCTTCTTCCAACTTCCTAGACTGGTGTTGCTGCTAATTTATAGGTAAGGAAACTGAGGCCCAGGAAAGTGAAGTAACCAGCGTAAGGTCACACAATTTTGAGAACACTGGAATTTGTGCCTTGATGTCTTTAAAACGCAAGCTAATTCAGAAATCTTAGCATAAAACAATAAGTCGGGAGTAAAACATGGAAAATTCTCATTCTGCCCATGGAACTGTACAAATACAGCAATTTTTATGTTTTTAGTCCACCTAGAATAAAGTCTTAAAAGAAAGAGAACCTGTTATCTTGCGGTTTGACTAGCAGGCCATTTGGAATAAAGTTTTGAATATAAGCCAGCCCAGCCTCATTACACAATATTACATTGGGCCAAGGCCGAAGTAAGCAATCCCTCCACATACCCCAAACTGTTAATAATGATGGCCACTTTAAAGCACTTAGTGGATATTGCACAGCTGAGACTGGCCGAGTTACATAATGTCTTACTGCAAACATGGAACTACATGAAATGAAAAATATAATGTTCCAGTCCAGGGAAAGGAAGGGGGGTGAAATTGCAGTCTGGAACTCTTTTTCCTGTAACTTATAGTTGCTCATCCCTCCCAAGACTACATTTTTTTTCTCTTGAGCACATCTTTTCCTAATGATAGAGGAGTCACGCAGCCGTCACTCTTTCCTTGTTGACAGAAATGATTGATGTCTTTTAAATCCTAGAATACTGACAGACTTTTACAATTAAACACATGGCCCTCTGAGCAAACGGAGTATTGCCTAAGAAGAGTTTGGCCAGTGTAAGACAGGCATGTTACTGAAAGGCTGAATACTCTTTCCTCTTCTTCTTTCTCAAGTTTTATTAGTCACAGATGATTTGGTCAAGTATTCTACACACAATTAACTGCACTCTTACAAGCTTGTCTTTAGAAATTATAATGTTTTTGACTGAGAAGCAGCAGGCTATAAAACTGCATCCCAAATTCTTAAGTGTCATCATTAAAACATTTGGCACTAACCTACAACAGGTCTTTCTATTAACTATAATTAAAAATAAAATTATTTAAGTGCCTTCCCAATAATTGAATTTCTGCTTCCCTGTGCAGAGGAATCAAATAGTAAAAGGCCGTTGTGGACTGCCAAAGAGAAGTTTTAGATATAGTATGATTCTGTATGTAATTATTTGTTTTCCTGAGCGGTTTGCTGATTGTTTGTTGTTGCTGTTATTCTTCCCAAATCTTGCCTATCTTCAGAGATGTCAAGAAAAAAATGACAACAAAATCCTATTATATATCCATCTGGATACACATTTGACATTTTTATCAGACAAATGATATTCTAAATCCTCTTTAATTTTCATCTTTTCTTCTCAGTGTAGAAGTGCCCATTTTTTATAATGTCCACATTTATATTTTACAAAAATACAGAGTTTTGGAGATAACAGAAAACAAATTTTTTAAATTAAAATTACCTATAACCCCCCCCCCAACATATTACCCCATTGTTAACATTTTGGTGTATTCCTTTCTTGTTCATGTTCTATACATAAACAAATGTTTATTACAAAATTAACACCATGCTGTACAAGTTAGAGTCCTGCTTGTCTCATTGCTTGAATATTTATAAGTTGAGTATTTTTTACTCTAATTTTTTAAACATAATTTTTTTTTAAAGATTTTATTTATTTATTTGAGACAGAGAGAATGAGAGAGAGAGAGCACATGAGAGGGGGGAGGGTCAGAGGGAGAAGCAGGCTCCCTGCCGAGCAGGGAGCCCGATGCGGGACTCGATCCAGGGACTCCAGGATCATGACCTGAGCCGAAAGCAGTCGCTTAACCAACTGAGCCACCCAGGCGCCCTAAACATAATTTTTAATGGTTTAAAAATATTCCAGCCATTTTTTAATCTATTTATCTATTGATGGCTTTGAGGATGTTCCCAGACCTTTGGGCGGTTTACAAACATGCTGGAATGAACACTGTAAATACCAATCTTTATTGAGATCTCTAAATTCCTAGGAGAGAGTCCCAAAAGTGGAACTATTGGGTCAACATTTATAAATATTTCAAAGCTCTGTGAGATGTTGCAAAGATCTTCCAATATTAAGTATCATTTGCTTATATTTGAAAATGTGATGGATCAAAATCATATCTTGTTTTAATCAGAACTATTCAATAACAATAATGATGAACACTATTTTTTCATGTTTACTATTTGTACTATTGACTGAGAATGATATATTAGTGTCTGTTGCCTGATTTTTTATGTAATATTATTGCTCTTTTTGTTAATTTGCATTAATACTTTTAATAGAAACATATTATTTATATATACATACACATTACTTATAGAACACTCTATAAAATATAATGAATACTAATACACATATTATTTATAGATTGCTCTATAAAATTTGCACACCAGTGTGCTCCCCCAGATTTTCCCTCATGGTATTTTTTTTATATGTACAATGCTGTCCAAATCATCTAGGTCAGTTTGGGATGCCCAGCATCGATCATCTTTTATAATAGTCTCATTTTCTCTCTTTTTTCTTTTTTTCTTTTGTGGGGGGAGGTGGGGCAGAGAGAATCTCAAGCAGGCTCCACACCCAGCACCGAGCCGGACGCAGGGCTTGATGTCACCACCCTGAGATCATGACCTGAGCTGAAATCAAGAGTCAGGCATTTAACTGACTGAGCCACCCAGGCACCCCTGATAGTTCCATTTTCTTATAGAGCACCTCTCCCCAAATGTGTATAGTCTCAGCAAGAGAGCAATTTGGGGCAGTAGTCTCCAAGGCAAAGGGCAGATCCTTCCTCTGATTCCCACCACCACTCCATTTACCCCAAAAGCCAGGTGGACCGAATCTCAAGGAATGAGGGAACAGATGATGTTTGGGGTAGGACTCACTGAGCAGAGGCAGAAGCAGCTCCAGCAGCAGCTTTGCCCTGACCAGGGCAACCCAGTGAGACACAGTTTCCTACTTCCTGATTTTTTTGTTTTTAACCTTCTGCACTTCCTTAGTATTTGCTGTTCCCAGCCTTGCCTTAAGTCTGTGAGCCCCTGGTGCTCTTCTCTTTCAGATAGCAAGAGTCTGCATCCATTGTTTGCTTCACTGACATAACCTGTATGATTTCTCTGTCTTTCAGTCCACCTGATAGTCCCCTGATTAGCAACCATTCACTCCATTTATAAACATTTAATTATTAATGCTAATTAACCACAGCACATACCTACTCTGAAAACACAGAGGACAGAGGAAGATATTTTATCCTTGATCACCTGCTGACATAAATCAATTCAGCCATCATAACAGTGACAGAAAGATGAGAACAGTGTGGTTATCAAGACTTAAAATTTTTAAAAATGTCTGACCATGGCTAAAACCAAAAATCTCACGAGAGAATGAGGAACAGAGTACATATTACCAAGGTATGTGAAAGCTCTGCGTCTCTAGATCTTCATTTTAGCTTTCTGTGGATCATGCATGCTCTATAATTTCTCCCAACAATGTTCAGCTTGTGGGCTGTCTAGCACATGACTGTTGCAAAAGGGGCCACCCTTGACACCTCCAGCCCCAACTGAAACACCTGAGATGAATCTTCACCGTTGCCCTCAGCCAGTCCCTTTGAAGGGTTTTCTTATCCAACAGTCATTAAATCTAATAACTTGTTTAAAATATCTCTATATTTTCAATGTTTACTTGCTGTTTAAAATTGTACTCATTTTGGGGCCCCTAAGTGGCTCAGTCGGTTAAACGTCTGACTTAGTTTCAGATCACATGATCCCAGGGTCCTGGGATTGAGCCCCATGTCGGGCTCTCTGCTCAGCAGGGAGCAAGCTTCTCCCTCTGCTCCCCGATTGTGCTCTCTCTTGTTCTTTCTCTGTTGCTCTCTCTCAAATAAATAAATAAAATCTTTAAAAATAGATAAATAAAATTGTGCTCATTTTCATGGATTTGTACATATGTATAAGGTAGCATGATTATGAAATAAGAAAACTTACAAAATAAAAGAGTAAATATTTGTTTAGAACAGTACAAGTGTATGTCAATTGATTGCTACAATTGTACTGAAGTAACTACAGAAGCAACTGTACTCAGTTTCCCAAAAATCCATAAATTGCACAGTAAAAAAATGATCCCAAGAAAGTAATGGCTCTAGGAACCCAAGAAAAACAACCTGTTTTTTTCTTTTCTTTTTTTTTTTAAATGTTTTATTTATTTATTCATGAGAGTCAGAGAGAGAGAGAGAGAGGCAGACGCAGAGAGAGAAGCAGGCTCCCCGCCTAGCGGGGAGCCCGATGCGGGACTCGATCCCAGGACCCCGGGATCATGACCTGAGCCAAAGGCAGACGCTTAACCATCTGAGCCACCCAGGCGCCCAACAACCTATTTTTTTCAAAGCGACTTTATCCAAACATACTCGTGTGTTTTTGACTTTTAGATTTAACATCAAATACAAGTATTTATCTGTTCATTCATCCTGAAAACCTACTATATTGCAGGTACTGTTATAGGAGCTGAGGATACTGCATGAACAGAACTGAAGCCTCTGCTTTTCTGTAGGAAGACAGACCTGAAATACAGAGGAAATGCTGGGTACAGTGAAGAACTATAAACCAGGGTAAACAAAAAAGCTTCCCCAGTGGGGCTGGGGGAGATGGACAGGGAAGGCTTCTCTGATAAGATAACATTGGAGCAGAACAAAAGGAGCAAGCCTTGCAGATGCCTGAGGACAGATCATCTAGGCAGAGGGACTAGGAGGTACAAAGGCCATGAGGTGGAAGTTGTTTGGTGTTTTCAAGGAAGGGTAAGGAGGCAAAGGTGAATAGAGTGGTGTGAGCAAGGAGAAAAGTAACAGAGAATGGAATCAGAGGGACAACAGGGAGCCAGTTCCTAAAAGGAAGAAGTCTGAATTTAATGTCAATTGATGTAGAAAGCTGCGAGCCAACGAATGACATATCTGACTTTCGTTTCAGAAGGACCACACTGACTGCTGTATGGAGAATAGACTGCATGGGGGTGAGGGTAGAAGCTTGAAGACACAGCAACTGTTCAAGCAAGGGTGGACTCGAGCGGGAGTCGTGGAGGTGTTGGAAGTGGTCAGATTCTGTATCTTGGTAGGGTTAGGAAAGAAACCCATATTCAGAAAATCAAATATTCAGGATGAGCCTTAGTTGGCAAGGATATCTGTTACTATTTCCTGGTGATAAAAAGTTCATGGGGAGATGGATTAGTGAAGGCATCGGTGGGGCCAATTAGTTGTATTAGTGTTGCACTTTTTATCTTCAGCTAGGCAAATGTTCTATTTGTTTGTGAAATGTAAGTCTGAGCTCTTGTGGTTTTGCCCTGTAGAACTTAGTTCTACCACCTTCAGACAAGTTCCTGTACCATACATATTCCCATTTCAAAATTACAGACAGATTTCTTTCCCGTCAAGTTTTTGACTCAGCCTTCACCTAAATAAACATAGAACCAATTCAGCCTTTTAGTTCCTAACTGCAGTTCTGGTTGAAATCAGATATGACACCTTTAGCTTCAAAATCATCTAGCTTCAGACTCCCTTCTTCATTCTAATTAGCATTCTTTTCATTCTTTAAGAGAAATATTTCTACAAACACTTGTTTGGCTTTATACTTTCCTAGTCCAGTTTAGATTTAGAAAGTTATGTTTGTCATACCAGCAAATGTTTTTGCTTAGAATAGAAATAGAAGGACTTGTTATAAAAGGTTTCTTTAATGCTAGTAAGAAAGGCGAAACTTCCCAGGGTGAAAGCCACTTGGAACCCTGCCTGTGTGCCTTCTAATCTTTTAGAACCTCCAGAGAATTATGGAAGTGTTTTCTTGGCAAACATTTGCTAACAGCTAAGGGGTTTGGAAAACATTTTCATCTCCCTGCAACATTTTTCATTTTCTAGGAGAAATGCAATCCTGTGGATGGACACTCACTCTAAATTATTGCTGGTATAAGTTCTCACACCTGAACAGTCTGTAGAATCGGATAGGCACTTTCGAACTCATGCCTTTGGCTAATCTGTAACGCCAGTCAGGACTCCCCTATGCCCACACACCAGATAGGTAAAAGCAGCTCTCAAAAACCTCTTAGCTTGCAGCTTCAGCTGAGTTCAAAGTGTTCCCAGGAATCAGAACTTCCCTGTAAGGACAAAGTGGAATGAATGAATGAATGGTTTCTTTATTAGGACAATTTATTTGGCTCACGTTTTAATTTTGACTTACAGACCCTCTGCCCAAAGATGTAACTGCACTATCCTTATAACAACAAAAAAATCAGGGAGCAAATTTCACAATTATAGACCCTTAATATAAAAATACAATGAAAAAGACCCCTGCATAACATCAAAAATACTTTCCAATTCTTTACTCATCTCCTGTTCACTGCTGGGAATCTGCACAGGCCCATAGGCTCCAAAACCCTTAGGACCAGAAAAAATTAGGATACTCAGAATTTTGTAAATTTGGGAAAATTCATATAGCATATATGGTATTTTACCCCCAGGAAGGCCTGGGCTAGCACCCCATAATTGAACCCTTTATAGTTCTGCAGCAAAAGATGTAATAAGCACACTGCATGGAAAAATAAAGACTGTTAATAGCCTTAAATCAATGCAGGTCAGGTTTTTTTGTCAAGTGAGTTATGAACAAAACTTGATTTTCAGAGTTTTTTGAGTTTTAGAATTGCGGATAAGGCATCAGGGGGACCTGAATTAAAGCAGAATTGAATAGACTCTACAGTCAAAGAACACTTTAAAAGCCTTTTCCTACTCTCACCAGTTCATTCAGTATCTTAAGGAACAGTATTTTCTTGCCAACTAATCAGAGGTTAGTTTTTGTAGTTTTATAGTTTTTATAGTTTTAACAATTGTATTTAGCAAGGAGATCCAAGCCCCATTTGATAGTCATTTGGGGGAAGATTTCTAAAATGAATTAGTAATGTCTACCTCCGAGTTTTTTAAAGTGGACACATATGAGCATTTTTACAGATGACACGTTTTTCTCAAGCCAGTCAGTTAGGAAGGAAGCACTTGCAAAGGTGTGTTACCATTATGTTCACACCACAGTCCAACTTTCCTTCAAAAGCAGAAATTAGGGGCACCTGGGTGACTCAGTTGGTTAGGCGTCTGCCTTCGGCTCAGGTCATGATCCCAGGGTCCTGGGATGGAGCCCCGCATCAGGCTCCCTGCTCTGCGGAAGCCTGCTTCTCCCTCTCCCACTCCCCTGCCTGTGTTCCCTCTCTCACTGTGTCTCTCTCTGTCAAATAAATAAATAAAAAATCTTTAAAAAAAAAAAAAAAGGCAGAAACTCTCACTTGCGATCAAAGCAACTCTTTTATTTCGAAGGTATAAGGTATTTTAAAATTCTGCTGTCCTATCACAGAATTGCTAGGCACTTGTTATCCTAGAATAGACAGAATGTGGAACACTAGTGTTTTTAAAAATAAGAATATGTAATTCCTTTAAATTGGACTGTTCTGCAAGGTACTCAGCCATGATGAAATTGGAGACCTTGTCCATGATACAAAATGTTTTCAACATCACTCATCATCTACCAAGAACAGTGAATAGTTTACAATAGTTTAAAGACCTGAGTTTTGGACTGTTATCTCTATCAGCGACATCTTGTAGCAATTTGTACACTTCTAGCTTCACTTCCTTTGCTGCAAGAGCTTCTTACCACTGAATGACACAGTGAATAAACTTATTTTTGAAGCTATTTCTGTATCTTTATCCCAGAATACAAATTTTACTCCAGACAAAGCAGTTCTTCCATCAGTGGTGACATTGACACAGTTTTTCCAATAAACTTTGTTTTTGTTATGGAAATCATATATGTTGGGAATATATTTTTCTCTGTCAGTACATCTTCCTATTATCCAGCAGCTCTCAGCCCCTATCAGAGCAACACACCCTGTGTATTGTGGCAACATCCTCTTTATTATCTTTAAATGGAATTAATTCATAGTTTCAAAAACCACATATAATGTATTGGCAATAAAGGAGAGGTAAGAGAAAGTAAGTTATAGTAAAATAGACTATTTCTCAATACGTAAAATTTTCAGACAAACCACACTAGAAGACATGAATAAAAGGATCAGATGTCGGTATTACCTATAGTGAATACATTTTTATTTAAGATAGATTTCCATCTAACTGTTGTCTACAGAATTGCTCCTCAAATTTTGATGTGCATACAAGTCACCTGTGGTTCTTGTTAAAATATGGATTCAGATTTCACAAGTCTAGGACAGAGCATTTCCACTAGGTTCACAAGTGATTACTGGTCCCCTCAAACCTGGACATCTTGAATAGAGAGGGTCAACACAATTTCTTTATGTTGACATTTGAATGTGACACTTACAGCTGTTGACTGATAAAGGTGTTGCCGTGAGTGACATAATTTTCCAAATAGCCTCAAATCATTTCAGGTCAGATTTTGCTGCCAAGTGAGTTACAAACAAATCAGCTCATGATTGATGAATGGACAAGAGTTCTTGGTAGATAACTCTTAGCAAAGTTCCAAAGCACAGTTTTTCCTCAATTTGTACACTGGTTACATTCTCCAAAACTGCAATGTATATGAAAAGTGTGCAAACAATATTTTGAATTTATACATAAAACCATTCAGGTTCTAGGCTATTAGCAGGTTTTTCACTTGCACACATGTCCAGTAAGACCTTTGGAAGTTGTGTGGGACAAAGGACAACTTTTCATTGTACAAAACCATTCCACACATAGCAGACTTCTAGCATCCCTGGCTTCCACCCATTACATGCCAGCAAGTGGCCCCCAATCACTGTTGATCAAAAACACCCCCCATTTCCAGAATATTCCAGTGAGGCAGGCAGTATGACCTCTGCTGATTGATTGCCACTGCTTAAGTGAAACTCAAAAATTACTTTTAGCATTTAATTAAAGTGGAATCCAACAGAATCCCAGACATTATAGAAACATTCATTCTTTCCTCCAACTGTATAGCAAGCCTCCCACACTGTGTAATTTGTTCTAATACTTGTTTCTCAAATTCTTCCACAATTTGATTTATGCATCTTCCACAATTATTTGCTGATGTTTGGTTGCCGTATTGTTTTCCTCACATTATTTTAATTATTTTTATTTCAAGAAAAACTTGAGGAAGGATGCCTGCATCTACCAAAATATTTTATTGAAACAATTTGCTTCTTGGGGCACCTGGGTGGCTCAGTTGGTTAAGCATATGACTCTTGATTTCAACTCAGGTCATGATCTCAGGGTCATGACATCAAGCCCTGCATCAGCTTCTGCCCTGGGCATGAAGCCTGCTTGGGATTCTCTCTCTCCCTCTCCCTCAGCCCCGCCCCTTGCCCCTGTTCAAACATGCGCGCTCTCTCTCTCTCAAAAATAAACAAATAAATAAATAAATAACAATTTTCTTTTTATTAATAAATAACAATTTAATCTTTTCTTCCTACTCTTCTGAAAGTTGTAAGACAAGTTATCTCCTTTGGGTTGTACAGTTTATTTATTTATTTTTAAAGATTTTTTTCATTCAAGACACAGAGATACAGAGAGAGAGAGAGAGAGCATGAGCAGGGGGAGAAGCAGAGGAAGGGGGAGAAGCATGCTCCCCGCTGAGCAGGGAGCCCAATGCGGGGCTTGATCCCAAGACACTGGGATCATGACCCGAGCCGAAGGCAGACGCTTAACCATTTGAGCCACCCAGGCGCCCCATGGGTTGTACAGTTTAATGTTTGCTCTCAGAAATTCTGATTTTTAGGTAATAAATAAATTATAGAGTGTATTCTTATGTTAATCCTATTCTTACATAATCACTGTAAGAAAATTTCTATAGGCTTCAATCTTATGCAAATAGGTTGGTTAATATATAATATATACAAACCAAGGAATCTTTTCTCATCACTTTGTTTACAAAGCAAGAACTTTAAGAAGTCTGTTAGGCTAACACTTAACAGAGATTGATATTTGCAATAAATGTTAAAATGCAATTTAGGTTCAATAGTTAAAAATGAGGAATATATTAACTTCTTTTTTTTCTTCGAGGTTTGTGTTTATATAATTAAGCTAGCTGTACACCAATTATAGCATGTGGATAGTAAGCAATATAAATTTTTAATTTTACACAAATTACATATGGATCACCAAAATTTTGCATATAAATACTGAAGACAACAATGAATAAGTTAAAATCTGTTCAAAGAAATAAAACGAAGCAACTAGTTATGTACAAGGGAACACGCATAAGGCTATCAACTGATTTTTCAGTAGAAAGTCTGCAGGCTAGAAGGAGTGGCACGATATAGTCAAAGTGAGGAAAGGAAAAAAACTTACAGCCAAGAATATTCTGCCTGGCAAGGTTATTATTCAGAATTGAAGGAGAGATAAAGAGTTTCCCAGGCAAACAAAAGTTAGAGGAATTTATCACAACTAAGCCATCCTTACTGGCTTAAGTGAAAAAGAAAAAGCCTAAGTAGAAGAAAAGTATGAAAGAGAAAATTTCATTGGTAAAAGCAAACATAGTAAAGGTAGTGGTTCAATCACTTGTAAAGCCTTAAAAAAAAATGATAAAAGCAGCTATATCTATAGAATTAGTGAAGGAGGTGACGCTACTTTCCTGCTCCCACAATACCTCTCACTCTTCCTTTCCAACCAGGGCCTGGCAGAATGGCTTCCACAAAGAAGGGTGGCAGGAAGAAGGGCCATTCTACCATCAACAAAGTACTGACCAGAGAATACACCATCCACATTCACAAGCACATCCATAGAGTGAATTTCAAGAAGTGTGCCCCTTGGGCACTCAAAGACATCCAGAAATTTGCTCTGAAGGAGGTGGGAACTCCAGATATGTGCATTGAGACCAGCCTCAACAAAGCTGTCTGGGCCAAAGGAATAAGGAATGTTCCATACCACATTCATACACTTGTCCAGAAAACATAACAAGGATGAAGATTCATCAAGCAAGCTCTATACATTGGTTACCTATGTACCTGTCACCATTTTCAAAAATCTACAGGCAGTTAATGTGGATGAAAACTAATCACTGATTGTCAATAAAGGTATAAAACTGCAAAAAAAAAAAATTAGTTAAGAATACAAAATAAAAAGATGTAAAATATGACATCAAATTCATAAATTGTGGTGGAGGGAGTAAAAATGTAGTGCTTTTAGAATATGTTTGCATTTAAGTGACTTAAACTTAAAATAGACTGCTATCTATAGGATATTATATGTGAACCTCATAGGAACCACAAACTAAAAACCTATAATAGATAAACAAAAAATAGGGGCACCTGGGCGGCTCAGTCAGGTAAGCGTCTGCCTATGGCTCAGGTCATGATCCCAGGGTCCTGGGATCAAGCCCCGCATCGGGCTCCCTGCTCCTTAGGGAGCCTGCTTCTCCCTCTCCCTCTGCCTGCTTCTTCCCCTGCTTGTGCTCTCTCTCTGTCAAATAAATAAATAAAATCTTTTTTAAAAATAAGCAAAAAATAAAAGGAGTCAGAATATCATTAAAGAAAGTCATCAAATCACAAGAATAGAGAGCAAGAGAAGAAGAAATAGGGAAAAACTACAAAATTAACCAGAAACAATTAACAAAATGGTAACAAGTACATACTTTTCAATAATTACTTTAAATGTAAATGGACTAAATGCTCTTATCATATGCTCTATATCAAAGATATAGAGTGACTAAGTGGTTAAAAAAACAAGACCCATCTATATGCTCCCTACAAGAGACTCACTTCAGAACTAAAGACACATATAGACTGAAAGTGAAAGGATAGAAAAAGATTTCATGCAATGGAAACAAATTAACAAGCTGGGGTAGCAATAGTTGTATCAGATAAAATAGACTTTAAAACAAACTAGCAAGAGATCAAGAAGGGCATTACATAATGATAAAGGGATCAATCCAACAAGAAGATATAACAATTATAAATATCTATGCACCTAATATTAGGAGAACCTAAATACATAAAGCAAATATTAACATAAAAAGAGAAACTAACAGTAATACAATAATAATAGGGGACTTTAAGACCCCACTTACATCAGTGGATAGATCATCCAGATGGAAAATTAATAAAGAAAGAGTGGTTTTGAACAATACATTAGAAGCAGATGAACTTAACAGATATATACAGAACATTCCATCCAAAAACAGCAGAATATACATTCTTTTCAAGTGCACATGGAATGTTCTCCAGAATAGATCACATGTCAGGCTACAAAAGAGTCTCAATAAATTTAAGATTGAAATCATATTAAGCATCTTTTCTGACCACAACAGTATGAAACTAGAAATCATTTAAGAGAAAAAAAAAAAAAAAAACAAGAAAAACAAACACATAGAGGCTAAACAACATGCTACTAAACAATCAATGGGTCAATGAAGAAATTAAAGAGAAAATTTCTAAAATACCTGGAGACAAATGAAAATGGATACAGATCATTCCAAAATCTTTGGTACACACAAGTGCAGTCCTAAGAGGGAGTTTACAGTGATACTGACCTACCTCAAGAAACAAGAAAAATCTTAAATAAACAATCTAGCTTTACACCTAAATTAATTCAAAAAAGAATAAAGCCCAAAGTTAGTAAAGCACTGCCTTTTTTGTCTGGCTTATTTCACTTAGAGTAATGTCCTAAAGTATCATGCACACTGTGGCATATTACAGAATTTCCTTCCTTTTTAAGACTGAATAGTATTCTATCATATATGTTATAACATATGTTATATATAATATAACATATATATGTTATAATATATCACACTTTGCATTTTGGTAGGTTTTGTGTTTCTAGTAATTTGTTCATTTCATCTAGGTTATCCAATTTTTTGATGCACATTGTTTAGTACTCTCTTATAATTCTGTTTCTGCAGAATTAATAGTATTGTCCCCACTTTCAACTCTGATTTTAGTAACTTGGGTTTCCCCTCTTTTTTGTTTTCCTACTCCATCTAGCTAAAGGTTGTCAACTTTGTTGATCTTTTCAAAGAACCAACTTTGGTTTCATTGATTTTCTCTGTTGTTTTTTTATCTCTATTTCACTTATCTCTGCTCTAAAATTTAGTATTTCCTTCCTTCTGCTAGCTTTGCATTTAGTTTGTTCTTCTTTTTCTAGTTCCCTAAGTTGTAAAGTCAGGTTGTCAATTTGAGATCAGAAAGTGTCTATTTTTTTTCTTAGCATTTACAATAGCTCAAAATGGAAACCCTGAATATACTCACACACAAACTCTAAACATTAGAAAAGCAGATTTCAAGATACATTTAGAGAAATTCTGACATTATTGCATAGGAAGAGACTCTTCAAGAAATGTTCTTGGAGTTTCTTGGTCCTCCAAAGTAGAGATAGAAAAGATGGAAAGAGGGACCCAAAATTCAAGAGTAAGAATTTTATTAGAAAGGCTCAAGCCGTGAATAAGGGGACTCATGATAAAGACTAAGTTCAAATTTAAAAGACTATTTCCTAAAGTAATAGTTGGAGCAAGAAATAGGAAGAAGAAGAAATGAAATCATTGCTGGATCAAACCGGGCAAAGAGAAAGCAAAACAATTTTATTTCTATTTAAGCCTTGTCTTTATGAAAGGGAATAACTTTCAAGCTGAAAAATAGAGAACAGCCACAAGGGTTAAAGCTAAGATAAGTGAAGAATCAGATAAGAAGAGAACTCTTAACTCCTCTAAGTTCCAGTTTCTAAACAGAGATGTTTGACATTCCAGGATACTAAAAACATTGTAGTTGCAATTGCAGAGTCTGTGCTTGATAATGAGTCAGGAAGAAGATGAAGATCACCAGGAGACTGGAAAACGAAAACTTATGTCCAAGTGTTCAGCAAGAAAAAAAAAATGTGACTCTAGGTAATATCAACTAATTATTCAGCCATAATTTATTGAACACCTAACCTATGCTAAACACTGAGCATGGTTTGGGGACTACAAGAAGAAAATAGAATCCCTAGCCTACAGGTAGCTTACATTCTAGCAGGGGACCCAGATTGGAACATGAAAAGTTACAGTGCTGCAGTAGAGATCAGTGTTAGAGTGAAGTGGGTACTGTGCAAGTCAGGGAGGGACAGCCTAACCCTACCTCGAGAGAGGCAGACAAGGCTTGGGTGCAGATAGAGAGACTGACCTTCACCAGCTGATGGGTGGAAATGCTAGGGAAGAAGAATGAGGAAAAAGTAGGGAGAACGTGGGATGGAAGTTTCCTCTGATGGGTGAAGAAGAAAGACTATCTTCAGAGTGGGGGACGTTCTGGCAACAGTCACCTTAAGCTGGCTTCTGGGTCATATGTCAGACTAAACATCTATATATTGGAGGGCAGATGACAATGGTTTCACTTGGGGGTCAAATTCATTTGACATAAGTAGGGCTTTAAACCAGTGAAAGTTGAGTTATCTGTTCCTCTGATATTATTCAGAGCCATTGGAGAGAGCGCTGTGTCAAGTGGGGCAAAGCCTTGGCCACAGAAGGGTACAACCTCGAGGCAGTTGACTGACCACTATTGGTTGGTGGTTTCCACTGGACATCACAAGAATACCTAGGCACTGACTTGGCACCCACGCAGCTCCCTTGTGCAGATGACAGATTGAAGTGGGTTTCATGATGGTGATATCTCCAAGTCTACACCTCGGCCTTCCTTGACTTCCTCTGACTTGTTCAAGAATACTCTCTGCAAGTATGTATGCAGATGTTTCTATTTTACAGTTAGTCTTGCAGCTTTTGACCTTAAGGGTCAAAATTCTCTTCACTTTTTTCTGGTTTTGTTGCACTCATATCCCCTCAAAGCTCTCCGTTACTATTGTTTAATTCTTTGAGCTGGGGGAAGGGAAAGCAACGGGACTGAATAAGATGTGTGCATGGGAGAGGACAAGAGAGGGGAGTGGAGATAGGAAGCCAGCTGAAAGGAAATTAACCAACCTGTTTATGGGGCGAAGTAGTGAGATTTTGAGTGGCTTTTGTTTTCTTTTTTATGCAACTACTTAAAAAAAAACCTGTTTGCAAAAAGCCACTTAGTACTTTTATAAACAGAAAACTACTCATGAATATTATTATTTTTCCCAGATGAGGAAGAATCACAATGAGCTAGCAAGAGTTCCCCAGAAATTAGTTTAAGCCTGATATAATATTTGGATAGAGCTATTGGGTGGATAAATCAGGGGGATGCATGGTATTTCTAATTATTTTATTACATGGAACCAAAATTGATTGAATAATCATATCCAAAAAGTGTTTATTATAATGTGTGACTATCGACCTAAGCAATGCTTCTGGTGGGTTGCCACAAGACTCCACATAGCTTCATCTAATACCTTACATGAAAATAACTAATTTGTGTTTATGAAATTTGCAGATGGAAACTGAGGGAACATATCAGAATCGAGATTCACAATGACTTCAATAGAACGGGCAAGCAGGTCAAATTACTGAGATACCACACAGTGATAAGTGTCCAGTTTGACAAAGCAGCTCTCCACGTCTGGGATGGGACACAACTGGAGAGAGAGTGGGTACAAAACCCCAAGAGTTGACCCACCTGCAGGTTCAGGATGATCTGCAAGCACTTCCCTGGCCCAAAGCTACTGTGATGTTAAGCAGCGTTAATGGAAATGCCACACCTGGAACAAGGTGAAGAATATTCCTCCATTGTCTGATTAGATGACAACCTTCATTGCTTGTATATTTGTGTCCTACTGGCCCAATTGCATTGAGTGGAGGAGGAGGAAAAGGAGAGGTGTTCCTCACCACAGAGACTTTGGGAGACATTTTCCAGTGCCAGTGGACCAATATTATGGCTGCTGGTCTTCTTGAGGTTCACACATTTGTTTGGATCCAACACTTAGATCAGCTAAGGAACAGATACTTTTATGCAATTTCCCTAACTTGTAACTTCCTCCCCATTGAGAGTATTTGTGCAAAAATATTGCACAAGGATTTTCAAAAAGTGTTAAAGCTAAGCTTGTTTCTGAAGTTCAGGCCACAGCTGAATTTAAGATTCATGGATAGAGGATATTTTCTACCCTCCTGTGCTAAAACTATGAACCTGGATTTGATCCTAGGCAGAGATGTTCTTTGCAATGACATCTCTAAGAGGAGCTTCCTGGCTAGCTTGACTGGTATTGATTGACTGTTTGTCAAAAGTCTTTAAGTTGGCATCTAGCAGGCCTGGGTGGCTCAGTCGGTTAAGCATCTGCCTTCTGCTCAGGTCATGATCCCATGGTCCAGGGATAGAGCTCTGCATGGGCTCCCTGCTCAACAGGAAGTCTGTTTCTCCCTCTGTCTGCCCCTCCCCCTGCTCGAGCACTCTCGCACAAGCTCTCTGTCCCTCTCTCTCTCTCAAATAAATAAATAAAATCTTTTTTTAAAAAAGTTGGCATCTAGATATGCTCTCTGATTTAATTATCTCCTGAAATCTGCAGTGTACTTAGATATGAATAATTATAACCAAGTAGAAAATAAACTTCTTACAGGCAGGAAACATGTACCTTTTAGGATTTTCATTTTCTAATCTTTTCATCTTTTTAAAATTAGCTTTCTTTCTTCCTGTCTTTCTTCCTGTCTTTCTTTCTTCCTGTCTTTCTTCCTGTCTTTCTTTCTTCTTTCTTTCTTTCTTTCTTTCTTTCTTTCTTTCTTTCTTTCTTTCTTTCTTTCTTTCTTTCTTCTTTCTTTTTTCCTTCTTTCTTCTTTTCCTTCTTTTCTTCTGCCTTTCTTCCCACCCTTCTTCCTTCCTATCTTTCTATAGAGTCAAGCAGTACTAAACACAAAGCAGTTGATGACTGATAGTGACAGCCCCAATCTTTGTGTAACAGAGGACCCCCCAGGCTATACTAAATTGTTGCAAATTCAGACAAGCCTAGGGAGGTTCCAGGGCCAGCTATATTTGTGTGAGGCTGAGGAATCCCCTGGGAAAGAAAACTCACAAGGAAGGAGAGTCAAGGCCAGAGACCCTGTCGGAGATAATGGGCTAGAACATCTGCCAAGGACATGCAGCAGCAGAGCATCACATCAGCTCTTGGATGAAGGCCCAGGACTCAGGGCCGCCTAGAGGCAGCTGGAGGAAATGAGTGTGGGAGCCCATGTGGAAGGAAGAGCAGACTCCCAGGAGACAGGAGACGTTCTACGGCTGAATTCTATAGGAGGGAGTAAAGTCAGAGGAAAATGGTATAGCCTAGGGAAATCAGAGTGTTTTGAAATATTTTAGAAAAAAATCTGAAGGGAAAACTGATGTACGTCAAAAAGCATATTCCCTTATCATTCATCATGAGAAAATGCTGATCAAAGGTAACTCACTTGTGGGGCACCTGAGTGGCTCAGTTGGTTAAGTGGCTGCCTTCGGCTCAGGTCATGATCCCAGGGTCCTGGGATCGAGTCCCATGTCAGGCTCCCCGCTCAGCGAGGAACCTGCTTCTCCCTCTGTCTCCTGGCTTGTGCTCTCACTCTCTCTCTCTCTGTCAAATAAATAAATAAATAAAATATTTTAAAATAAAAAAAAAAAAGGTAACTCACTTGTGCTATAGAAGTAGGCCCTCTGTTTACAAACACCACACTTAGATTAAGGAGAACCTATGGATTGCTCATTCCAAAGTTACTCTAATGTGGGTATTCAAAAGGAAGACTTTTGCTCGCTTAAAAGTGCACCCAAAAAAGTTGCAAATCTCTCCTCTAAGGAAATAGAGCACTAAGTTTGCCTAACTGAAATTATTATACTTTACAAAACGTAACTAAATCTATGTTGTAAATACCTCTTTTATTCAACAAAAGTACAAGTGCTCTATGAAATGTCTTTTTTATAATTACTGTCTTTAACCCAGGATTAACAAGAAAAAAGTAAGTTGATTTGGGGAAATTTTTTATTGCTATTATTATAAACACATAAAATGTGTTCTCCACAGTGTGTGTGTTGTAAGCAAACATTTCTAGACTTCAATAATGCTAGACTTGCGTTCGCTTTTTAGTAGCACCATGCAATAATATGGTCTGCCGTCATCACTCCATTTTCTCACTTGTGGACCTCAGCAAGCACATCCCCAGGCTTCAGTGCAGGCTAGCTCCAACACTGCTGGGAGGGGTAGAAACTTATGCTTTCTCATGGGCCCCAAAAGGCATATAGTTGGGTTCTATAATGTTTTCCAGGGTTGTTGTTTTTTTTTTCCTTTTTCTCTATCAAGAGAGGAGAAAACATATAAATTGCATGTGGCCTAAAATGGACGTCTTGTAGAGAGCGCAACTTGCGTTAACCACGTAACCATGCTTCCCGTCCATAGAACATGTGCCCATTTCTTATTTACAGAATGTATAATTAGGAAACATAGGATAATAAAACATGAAATGAGGCAAAAGCATAGGAATTTGTCTTTTATTTTGCTTTTGGTAGAGAGATTTTTGTCTCAATCTTGGAACGAACTTAAAAACTAGAGCTTGTTAAGCTAGGCTGGAAACAATCTTAAGCAAGAGCAGGAGCTCTATTCACCTTTTTGGAATTATGCAAGTGTAACCTGTTTGGAGAATAAAAAGCAATGGAAGAAATTAGCGGATGACACTAGAAGAGCTCATAAAGGGCATTAAAAAAAAAAAAAACAACTTTGGTCAGTTTAGCATTAAGAAAAAGCAAAGGGTAAGCATTTTGTGATTCGTGTATGCATGTCTGTGTGTGGAAATGACAAATCTATTTTAATAGCTCTTATGTTTCTTCCCCCTACACATGCCGGTAGACTTACCAAAAATGGTCCATATAAAAGTGGGTCTGACTAAAGATGGCAGAAACTTCCTCAGCGTCTACCACATGGTGCCTCTGCCTTCCTGCCACTCACTAAAAACATGATTTCCAAAATGGATGCTTTCAAAAATTCTTCTCTCCCTTCCTTTTATAGGAAATAGACCATTTTCCTAACACATAAACGCCTCTGACCCCACATTTACAAGAACATGAATCAGGAGTCTGACCTATCCCTTTTGAAAAGTTGCCCATCTTTAATACAGGGCATAACAAATGAAGTGCAAAGATCCTAGGGGATACTACTTTACATCATCATCGAGGCTATCAGGAGCGAGGAAAGGGGAACCTCTGTGAAGAGAGAACTGGAAGAAAAAGTGGAATTCACTCTGTTTTGAAATATCCTAAGTGAATGTGGTATAAAAACCACAATGCATAGTTTTATCCTCAAAGAATGTAAAGGAAATAGAATCTTCAGAAAAGAAAGGCTGGTTTGTGCTGGGGAGAAAGCTGAAAAGAACATTTTATAAGAAAGTCACACTTCAGCCAAGTACTTAGTTTTTTCAGCCTAAGGCCTGAACTATAAAAATTGGAAGGAACCCTCTCTTTAGGACTAGACTGAAGAGTTTATATTATGGATCCTAGCAGCTAACTTTGTGTGAGCTACATCTCTCCCTCTACGCTAAGCTTAGTAATGGGATTAGGATGCTTCCACTCTGGCTTCCTTCTTCCATTTTCCTTCCTGCTAAAAATCTAGGACTGTTATAAACATCATTGCCTGATTATTGGTATTACACATAGTTATTGGTAAATAACCAAAACTGGAAAAAAAAAAAAAAACATGTTTAGCAACAATGTACTAGACATTGTTTTGTTACATGCATGATGATTTTAAACTAAGTATTAGATGATTATAACATTAGACTTGTAGAACTTGAACATTTATACTGAGTTTATGTCAAATTTATCCAAGTTGAGGGGCACCTGGTTGGCTCAGTTCGTTAAGCCTCCGACTCGTGGTTTCAGTTCAGGTCATGATCTCGCTGTTGTGGGATTGAGCTCCGTGTCGGGCTCTGTGCTCAGTGCGGAGTCTGCTCCAGATTCTCTCTTCCTCCTCCTCTGCCCTTCCCCCTGCTCACATGCACTCTCTCTTTGTCTCTTTCTCTCAAAAATAAATACATAAAACCTTTAAAAAAATATTTATCCAAGTTGAAACCACTGAGTAATAATGTTAAAGATTTATCTTTAATAGCTGAATTTCATTCCCTTTAAAACTTAAAGGTGAATTGAAAATTTGCCCTCTTCCTAAACAATGAAATTCTTAAAGCAGGACCTGTTTCTCCCTATGGCATTACCTTTCAAAATGAACAACTGAACTAATCTAAGTAATGATGCATCTGTCACTAGAGGGGGTTAAAGCATTTCTGTCCTTGGCTGCCATGGGGAAAGCAAGATTCTAGAAAGCTGTCCTTCCTCCCCTTTGGGATGTGTGGGAGTATTAAACCCCAAATAGAACAGTGCTAAACTTTCCTTTTTCATATTTTGTTTTTCTATAAACAAACTTTATCTGTGGCCTTGTAGCAGACAGTCAGTTCCAGGAAACACACAGCAACAATGTCATTCCCCTTGTGTTGCACATAATATAAAAACAGAGTTTAAGTAAATATTTGAATTAGGACAATTTGAAAACTGACTTTGGAGTCCCCTTTCCCTGGCATGTATCGATCCCCTTCTCTCCAGAGCGGCTGTTTCAGCGGATTCAGTATGCCACACCTGAGCCATTTAAATGAAGCTGCTTCCGGGAAACATACCAAATACTAGCAGGGTTTCATCTTAAAGACAGCATTTGCAGAATGGAACTCAGATTAGGAGGCTCAGCTTCTGTTGTGCAGCAAAGAAATCGGGTCTAGAAATAGCATAGAGCAACACCTAGTGCTAAACGTGGATATAGCAGAAAGATTGTCAGTCGCAGCGGGCTTATTGAACTATAGGTGAAGGTTGCAGTTAGACAGTTCTTTGTTTGGGTATTTTAACCGTGGAATTAGTCTGTGAAATGACAGGCGTGGACTGGCTGATCTCTCAGGTCCCGTTCCATTCTCTGATTCTCCAGTTGGGTCGTTACTGTGTACTTTTCATTCTCATTGCCCCACATGCTTTTTAGTGAACTTGTCTGTTGGATCAAGGAGGCATGCCTAGTAGCCTAGCTGTTAACTTTAATATCAATTAGCTTTGGGTGGATCAAGAGAAAGTAACAGAAAGGCTATGTACTGGGACAAGGAGATGGGGAAGTATCAGGAAATGCCCTTTTCTCCCCCGCCCCTTTAAAATAAATATATAAATAAATAAAAACCAGGGCAGGACATCTGCATTGTTGAAAAGAGAAAGGAAAGTGCGGGCCTTTGTATACAAAAACGATACCATCATCTGGTAAAAGTAAGCAATGTTTGTCCTAGGCTACCCAATTCCTTATATCAGAACGATGCACTTAGTCAGTTGTCCTAGCTCAGAAAAGATCACAATATCATCTGTGTGGAAATACAATAGGAGTATTAGTTTGTATAATCAGATTCTTGTGAATAAAAATTTTATTTTATTATTTTTTAATTTTTTTAAAGATTTTATTTATTTGAGAGAGAGCTCCAGAGAGAAAGAGAGAGAGAGAGAACACAAGTGGGGGGAGGGGCAGAGGGAGAAGCAGACTCCCAGCTCAGCAGGGAGCCCGATGCGGGACTTGATCCCAGGGTCCTGGGATCATGACCTGAGCCGAAGGCAGAAGCTTACCGCTTACTGGACTGAGCCACCCAGGCGTCCCTCATGAATAAAAATTTTAATATCTTTGCTATCATTTTTCTAGAGAGTAGGGGAAAATACTTGTTATCTATGAAAAGTACTCAGACGAAGCAGTAGATAAAACTTTGAATATACAGAAATACGTAAAAGCCATTCTATTAGACAGATCACCAGTGAACATGAGCTGCTTTAAAAAAGTTGGCATCATCCTTAGAGCTTTCCCCCAGAGGCGGAAGTTCTGGCTAGACTCACGCGGTTGGTCTGTGACCTTGAGTCTTCCTCTATTTAACACAGAGTCATGTGGCGGTATGTCACATGCCCATATAGCAAGGCCAGAATAATCCCAGCATGGGCACGCCTCTCCCATATATTCACATACAACGCACGTGTATTTACAGTGCGGTCTCACAGCTGAGCGAGCTAACCTGGAAGATTTCCTTTGTGTTTCGGTGTGGATTTTGATGGAGAGGGGATGGAGAGATTTAAGGTACCAAAACATTAATTGTTTCTAAGTGAAGGCCTGAGGAGCTAGCTTTGTCAGCAAAATGGTCTAGATAAACTAGTGATAAGCAGCTTCATTCATCCATCCATCCATCCATCCATTCATTCATCAATGCTTCTTAAGCATCTACTATGGGCCAGGTATTGTTTGGGGCTCTGGAATGTAGCAGTGAACAAAACAAAGTCCTTACTTCATGGAGCTTTCATTCTAGTTGGGAAGACACACAGTAAACAGATGAGCCAAGAGCGATGAAGAATCAAGTCAGGTGGTAATGAGTAAGCTCAGTTGAGGGAGGGGGAAAGAGATTGATGAGAAAGGTCTGTGATGAGGGGATTTTGAGCAGAGACCTGGATGAATTGAGGGAGTGAATCAACTGTTGTACCATTTTTAGCTCACCTTGCTTTCCTGCATTATAAATATACAGAAAACTGAGGTTCCTAATATTTTAACCATTGCTTGGAAAATAGAGTAAGGACTTTGTTTCCTGGCCAATCAGAAGTTGATTTAGAGGGGTGCCTGGGTGGCTCAGTCAGTTAAGCATCTGACTCTTGATTTCGGCTCAGATCATGATCTCAGGGTCGTGAGATCAAGCCCCAGTGGGGCTTCCGCACCAGGTGTGGAGCCTACTTAAGATTCTCTCTCCCTCTCCCCCTGCCCCTACCCCCTCCTGTGCTTTCTCTCTCTCAAAAAAAAAACAAAACAAAACAAAAACAACCTGATTTAGAGACATTAACCCTACTGGTCACTCTCAACCTGTGGATGGGGATTGGTCTTTGAGTTCTGTGCATGCCCAGATCCTCACTGAATTCTCACCTCTCCATCCACCTACACTAGTCACTCCATGACTTCAGATGTTAGCAGTTCCCTCCCAGTTTTGCATCCCTTTTCAAGGAGCTAGAAAAGAGTGATTTAGCTCTATGCTCCTTCAGTCCTTGCCCTTCCAGGCCTCTGCTGTGTTGGCTGACAAGTTCTAATTATCTTATGACACAGTCACCAGAGCTGGGCTGAGATCACCAATTTGTGACTCAAAGGCTGTTGACTAAGCAGCTGGTGGACACCGGCTCCCAGCTGGTGGATGCTGGCCTCCTGGCTGCCTATTTGTGTGCCAGGAGGGCAGAGGGAGGCCTCCGTGGAGGAACTCTACATGAAATCTCTCCCGCAGGAATCCGGTTGGCCAAGAGACCATGTACAGCGCCGGCTTAGTTTCCATTGCTTCTACCAGCCAGCGGTGGATCCAGATGGTGGTTCCCAGTCCTCCAGGAGATAACACTTTCACTGATAAAGGTTTCTGGGGGACAGGCATTTTGGCCATGCAGGCACTTTAGCTCCTTGGGGATTTATTTCAAGGCATGGAATCTGAGATATGGAAGGAATCTGAGAAATTATCTAGTCTAACCTCCACATGTCGCTGAGAAGGACACCAAGATTACGAGAGGTTTTGATTTACTCGAGGTCACACAGCCAGAGTCTCTTCCTACTGCATTACACTGCTCCTCATCTCACTCATTTGTTTTAGCCTATGCCCCCTCGGCCAGCCATACAGGAACAATGCATGCAACAACCAGCATAGTCCATCTCCACACGAAGGTCAAGAGCACACACATGGAGCACTGAGAAATGGAAAACTAGACCAGCAATGCTCTAGATAGAAAGTCCAGAGTTTTCCTTCAATACATAGGAATGAAACTTTGGTTGTGGTTCTCCCATTTGTCCTAATTTTATAAAAAGAAAGGGCGAGGAATATCTCTCTGTCTCTGTCTCTCTCTGTCTCTGTCTCTGTAACTGGGAGTAGAATCAGCAGTTCTAAAAAATGTTTCCTTTGTGCACATGCAGCATCATCTCCATTCCTATTATGTCCTGGGTGAGTACAGCCCTATTTGGTATATGTCATGGATCAATTTTCATCTATGCATACATGTTTTAAAAGGTGTAGTACACCTATGTCCTGATCTGATAGTGGAAAACAAAAATTACAGACTTCGGAGTCAAGCATTGTAGGTTCAAAACCAGGATTCAACACTGATTAGCTGTTATCACCTTCACTATTTACGCCTTAGAACCTCAGCTTTGTCATTTGTAAAATGGAAAAAATAATGACAACTGTAGAGGGCTTTAGTGAACCCATCCTCACCATTCCTGCCTCTCTTGTGCCTTTTACGTGGATATATTTGGATCCAAAAGTATGTTTAGTTTCTCACTGAACAGTTTGGTTCTTTCCTTTTCAAAAATGCCAAGAGAAGGAACTAAATGAATATACATTTCCTATTTAAGAGGATTTAAAGGTTGTCCCTAAAAGCAACTTAAAAACAAGCATAACCTGAGAACATTTCAGGATACTTAGACCTCCTTCTTTCTCATCCCCTTTTGTTTTGTTTTGCTTTGTTTTTTGCCCTTTCCCTCTACTCATTTCCCTTTAGTCCGCCCTACAAGTATCTTTTGTAAAATGCACACGAGTGGCCCGTGGCTTCCATTGCTCCTCTGTCCCGGAATCAACTCTGTCCAGACCCAGGCTTTGGATCTGTGAGTGACGCAAGAAGCTGTTTTTGGCTTCAGGAATGTTTTCCTCTATGTTCTGACTCCTCTCTTGTTGTTCTTCTTTCCTCTCCATCTTCTCTCCACCTCTCTTCCCCAGACACCCCCACTGTTTCTCTCTTCCTGTTTTCTTAGTGTCTTCCCCCGCTCCTTGGTGGCCAGAGCACCGATCAGTCATAGCTGCTGTCACGATCTCACTTCTATCTGCAGCCCTTCTAGTCCATGATTAAACAAGATAGGAGCAGCCTTCCCAAAAGACAGACAATCCCCACAGTAGCCTGTGGGAGGCTGCCTGGTGAGGTCAAGTCTGCCAATAAGAGCATTTCCTTGCAGCTGCAGGGCTTGGGAGAGCAAACTGACAGCGAGCTGCACACGTTTGCTGGTGACACACTTAAGTTGTTTTGCTTTGCAAAAACATGGGAAAATTCTGATAAATTCCAGATGATTGCAAAACACATCCGAGGGTCAGATATACAAAAGGCAGATAACGTCTAAACTAGGTAAGTACAAGCTGATGCACAAATCTCTATTTGGGTCCAAACATCTTGCAGATTGGAAGGCTTTAAATTTGACAATTCCCAGTTCGGGATGATAAAAATTGAACTTTGCTCTCCTTAAACCCCAAGCCATTATGAGAAGAGAGGGTTCACTCAAAGTTGAAGTCGAACAGCTAGTAAAAAGCAGAAGGAAATGTGCATTATGAAGGAGCGTTAGAAAGGTTTTTAAACCAGTAAAGAAATTGGAATAGCTGGAAAGACAAGAGTATATAAACAATACCCATCAATGTGTCTGCAAGAGTGGTTCACCTTCACAGTGTAACCTAACATACCTGTTGCATCATCCCTATTCGAGAAAGACAGGTGTCATGTTGATGCTGATGGGGGGCCAGAGCAGCTTTTCCCGACACTCCTTACACTGTGACCCACAGGCGTCAATATTCTCGGGGATTATTGAGCCAGCGTGGCTGTATGTCTGTGTAAAAGTTAGACCCTTCGTTTTATGCAGTTCACAAAACTATTGTTTTTCCTTTTGTTCTCCAACATTTTAATTTAAAAATTTCAGACCAATAGAAAAGTTGAAAAAAGCATAAAGAACGCTAACTTAACTAGTTTCACCAATAGGACATTCTCTTATATAATTATCATGTCATTCATACTCCCAAGATACTCAGCATTGATGCACGATTATCTACTATAAAATCCATATTTATTTTTATTTTATTATTTTTTAAAAGACTTATTGAGAGAGAGAGAGCAGGGGGAGGGGCAGAGGAGGAGACTCTCCAGCAGACTCTGAGCTGAGCGCAGAACCCGATGCGCGGCTCCATCCCACAGCCCTAAGATCATGACCTGAGCTGAAATCAAGGGTCGGATGATCAACCGACTGAGGCACTCAGGTGCCCCATAAAACCCATATTTAAATTTCCCCAAATATCTCAGCAATATTTATTATCTTTCGTGACATGGACAATTTTTGAAGAGTCCAGGCTAGTGCTTTTTAAAGTGTCCCTGTAATCTGAATTTGTCTGATTGTTTCTTTGTGATTAGATTCAGGCTAAACATGTTTGCCAAAAACACTATGCACATGATGGTGTGTGCTTTCCTTATATCCTATCAGGAGGCAGTGATGTCCCTTTGTCCTGGTGTTGGTGATATCAAGTCTGATCACTTGGTTCAGGTGGTGACTTCCATATTTTCCATTGTAGAGCTATCATTTTCCATTGTGCTTGAAACGGTTACTGCACTGGGGTTAGCAGAGTGTTAATATTCTAATTTTTCATTCCTTTTTTAGGTCTTAGATGGAATCCTTAGTCCTAAACCCAGGTCTTTCTGATGTCAAAGTTCATGCTCTTTCTGCTACAGGAGCTACGTCTCTATACTACGTAAACAAATGAAGCGAGTCACCTGAAGCTGCTAGGACAATAAAGCATTTTCATTTCATCTCTTGTTTAGAGCTCCATTCTCTTTCATCTTGGCAAAGACAGACCCCTTCTGGAACTTTGAAACCTACTTAAAAAAGAAAAAAAACAAAAAACCTGAGACTGTAACACATGCAGAGCTATTTCCAGGGCTCACATGTAAAGGAACATATCTAAAGAGGTACAGAGGGTCACCTGGGTGGCTCAGTCAGTTAAACGTCTGCCTTTAGCTCAGGTCATGATCTCAGGGTCCTGGGATGGAGCCCCACATCGGGCTCCCTGCTCAGCGGGGAGTCTGCCTCTCCCTCTCCCTCTGCCTGCCGCTCTGCTTACTTGTGATCTCTCTCTCTCTGTCAAATAAATAAATAAAATCTTTTAAAAATAAATAAATAAATAAAATAAAGAGGTAGAGAGTGTCCAAATCAGCTTCTCTCCCTCAGTCAGCATCACTGACATATCCCATCTCTTTTGATTACATTTCTTTCTTTTCTTTCTTTCTTTCTTTCTTTCTTTCTTTCTTTCTTTCTTTCTTTCTTTTTCTTTCTTTCTTTCCTTTCTTTCCTTCCTTCCTTCCTTCTTCTCTTTCTTTCTTTCTTTCTTTCTTTCTTTCTTTTTTCTTCTTTCTTTCTTTCTTTCTTTTTTCTTCTTTCTTTCTTTCTTTCTTCTGTGGCAAAGATGGATTGAAGAGTTTGGTGCAATTTCTGCCATTCTTTCCTGAGCAAAGATTGCTGGACCCCCTTGGATAAGAAGGAAGGTAGGGTCTGCAAAGCAGCCAGCAAAGATCTTGACTCCACCACCTTCACAGAGGATTGCAGACGTACCTTCCAGCAGTGCTGAAGGGGAAGCAGAGAGCCCTGGAGGGGCCAGGGGCCCTGGAGGGGGGCAGGGGCTCTGTGAGCCTTGCTGGCTGCAGACACTGGGGAACACAGATGACATGGCCGAGCTGAGAGGAAGCCCTGGTCAGAAGCAGAATTATATTTTCTTCTTTCCCAGTAGCTGCCCTCCCTGAAAATCTCTATGCTTTAAGGAAATGAGTGCGGACAGATTCCTGTGGGAAGGGGTGGCTGGGAAAATACCCATGGAGAAATCCCTAGCTCTACCTCTGTCCCTTCTCTTCGTTACATTAAGGGGCAAGGACGCTTCTAATCATGAGTACACTCCGGTTCGTAAGTCACCCCGGCAATGTCAGGGTTAGCCTGTCAGTGTTACAAACACTAAAAGAGCCCCCCCAGATTAGAGCAAAAAATATTCTCTTATGTTTGCCATCTTTGTACTGTTTAACATGAGTATTTCAACAGTCTTTATTTTCCAAACATGCAAACAGAGGAGAGTGATCTGACCCACAGTATATTGACATGTCCCGTAGCTATAACCTTGAGATAAAAAGTGAAGGAAAAAGTCAAAACAGCCCAAACCAAATGCTAACACAAACAAGTCTTTCTGCAGCCCAGACCCTTTCCCTCTGTCACGAGGGGACCCACTAACATTGGCACGCAGCAGCGTGCTGGACACACATAGCTCTGGGTGGGGGCACACCCTCGGGGCCACAGTGCCCAGCTGGAAAGTCTGGAGCAGTCATTCATGAGTTGAACAAATGTGTGTTAAGTACCTACTCTGGGCAGGCGCCTGGGTGGCTCAGTTGGTTAAGCGACTGCCTTCGGCTCAGGTCATGATCCCGGAGTCCCGGGATCGAGTCCCGCATCGGGCTCCCTGCTCAGTGGGGAGTCTGCTTCTCCCTCTGATCCTCCTCCCTCTCATGCTCTCTGTCTCTCATTCTCTCTGTCTCAAATAAATAAATAAAATCTTTAAAAAAAAAAAAAAAGTACCTACTCTGGGCCAGACCCGAGTCTAGGTGTTGGCAACAACGTCTTATACATCTAGGGGATGCATAAGGCTTACAAGGCCTCTCCCCTCGTGGAACCTACCTAGTGGCATGAGGAAGAAAGAGAGAGAGAATATACTCCCACAGTGTTGAGAGCAGATGGGAAAAAATGGCTGTAGCAGAAAGCCTGAGCTGCTTTCCTGGGTCCTGTATACCCAGCAAAGCAATGGCTTCAAAGTCGGGGTCACACGGTGGAATGGCTATTAAAGGCAGAAAGACAGAAAGAAAAAAAAGCAGAGGCTCCGAGAGCAGCTTCCCTCCTCGTGGGACATGGAAGGGTCCTTTGGGAGCTGCGTAAGAGACAGTAAGATGCGATAAGATGATGCATAAAAGCAGTAGTAACCACAGTGCCTCTGTCCTTTGCTGAAAGAACTTCAAAGATGGGCCGCCCAGTGTAACAATAGGGAAAGGACGAAGCTTCTTTGCTATGCAGAGCTTGGTGCTGAGCATTTTACATGGATTGCCTCATTTCGTTTTCTCAATCACCACCTGGTGAGATAAACACTAATTTTATTCCCATAAGAAGAAACAGACCTAGAAAGGTAAGTAACTTGCCCTTGCCCAAGGACACATACCTGGCAGATAATGGATCCTAGCTCTGTCTCATGCCAAAATCCATGTTCTAAACCACTGCATTTCTATCCAAAAAATTATTTTTATCATCTCATTTAAGGGAAAAGGCATTAATATTGAACAGGAAAATTATTCAGGTAGCTTCAGAAAGTGGTCTGTGTTTTCAAGATGTTATCTTAGTAGAGGAAAACATGTCCTAATAGTCAAAAGCAAATAGGTACCACTTTCTCAAATGCGTGAGGAATTAAGAAATAAACTTTGACAGTTGCTTAAATGTACATAAGCCCAATATCTAAAATTTGAATTATGGGGCACCTGGGTGGCTCAGTTGGTTAAGCGACTGCCTTCGGCTCAGGTCATGATCCTGGAGTCCCGGGATCGAGTCCCGCATCGGGCTCCCTGCTCGGCAGGGAGTCTGCTTCTCCCTCTGACCCTCCTCCCTCTCATGTGCTCTCTCTCTCATTCTCTCTGTCTCAAATAAATAAATAAAATCTTTAAAAATAAATAAATAAATAATAAAATAAAATAAAATTTGAATTATGATTCAAGAATGATTAGAGATCTGTATTTTATTCAACTAATAAATTACTCCTCGAAGTTTATTTTACAACTGCATACACTTCCATCTTTGTCCTCTACTTGATAATTGAATTAATAGTAAAATAAGGTAAAGCTGGTCTCATGAAAACAAGACAGAACTCCATAATGAAGCCTATGCTTCTTTGGGAATGAAACCATGTCAAAAATCTTTACCAAAAATTTTTTAAAAATTGTAGTAGAATTGAACTTTGAAAGATGGGGAGAGGTCTTGTTTTTGCTCTAAATCATTTAAATTAGATGTAATGAAAAGTGATCAGAGTGCTTATTTTTACTTTGTTTTGTGGGAAATTGTGCTGGGAATGTGGATCTATTGTGCACAAAGGATGTTGGCTTTATGCTGGAACCACTAGGCAGGTTGAGTTGAGAAACAATTAGCTCAGTCAGCAAGCCTTTGAATCTGATTAAGCCAGGAAGTGGGCACTCCCCACGTCAGGGCAGAATGAAGGGAATGGAGGCGGTAATCCAAAACAAGGAACGATTTCTCTCTCTCTCTCTCTCTCTCACTCACTCACTCTCTCTCTTAGTAAACTAGTACTAGAATTTATTGTATCAGATTTATGTCAGGGATTATTTCATTACATGTTATTATCTTTGGTGAAACAAATAGAAGCTTGTTTCCAAGTAGATCAACAGTCCACATGTGTCATGGCTACTGTCTCTAAGAAACTTCTGTTTACTGAGGCCTGACATACCCTCATGTTTTGGTAACAAAACATCTTTGAGATCGAGGACCCAGGTCACAGAGGAAAATGCAGAGCCTATACAAGGCTGCTGGCCGAATTCTCATTTCCCTGGGGGCTCTCAGTGTATTCTCTGGAGTTATCGCTTTCTTCCCTGTCTTTTCTTACAAGCTTTGGTTCACCGGATGGAGTGTCTGGATTGCTTGTCCCATCTGGAATGGAGCTTTGGTAGGAAAATATTTTATTACATATATTGAGAGAATAAGGAAAGGTGGGAGGGAAAAAAGAAAAAGAATACATGTCCTTTTTAGGTTTTCCAACAATACAGAGAAGTCTTAAAAAGCTATTTTACTCTTGTCACCTTGGTATTCTGAGAAATTGGAACCTCTCTTGTGAGATCTGAATTTAGAAAAAAAATGTAAACCATAAAAAATAATGTAAAAATGGGGAACAAAAATAATTTTCAGACTAACGCTTTCACTAGAAACACTGAGGTGTATCGACGTGATCCAAGATTTGCAAGCCCCAAATCTTAGTTCTCCCACATTTGTCCTCACATGCAACTGTGTGAACTGAAGGTCATTCAAGAAGTTGGGTGATGTACCTCTCGAACGTCGCAGTTCATGAGGAAAGGGTGTGCAGGCCAAGTACAAGTCGGCACCAAGTAGGTGTTCTGTGTCTGCTGACTGAATGACTGCACAAATGAAGGGTTGGGCTGGTACCCCAGCTCTCTGGGTCAAAGAAATGAACACATCTAGCCTTGCAAATTGATGTCTTCTATGGTGGTATGGTTTAAGGGGAGTTACAGAGGCTTGCAACAAATCCTTCTCTCATTGCTTCCTGTGATGCCTTACATTCACCATTGGACTCTAGAGAATTTCAAATTTAAAGGCCTTTTGATCTTTAGGAGTTTTCTATTAAAATGTAGCCACTCTTGAGAGAGGCTGTCACAAGGGGACACACTAACATTTAAGTCTTAAAAAAAACACAGCTTTTACTGGGATATCACCTAAAAGTAAGACCTTAGAACATATAATTTTAATCTACTTATTAAATAAATATGTACTGATAGTCTACTGCGTGCTTCAGTTACAATGGTAAACAGACAAACAAACAAGGTCTCAATTTTTAAAAAACTTTATCTAGTGGGGTTCAAGGATGGTGAGTAGATGGGAGAAAACAGAATGGTGGGAATGTGGAACTGAATGAGGAAAGTGTGGGATGGTGTTTTTCTTTTTTTTTTCTTTTCTAATACATTCTTTTACATCTGCCTCCCCAGTCTTGCTCATCTGCTCTTTACCCCATCTCCCACCTGAAGCCATACGTTCATTCAAAGAAATATTTATTACACATCTACTGGAATGCAAAGATTAGGAAAAACATTTTATATCAGGACCTAGAATGTACATAAATACATCCCTAAAATTCTCTCTAGGTAAATAGATAGATTTTGATATATACATATAACTAAATCTATATAACAAAAGTTTCACAAAACAATATTTAGCCTTCTGTGTGAAACGACGTCTGATATTTTCTTTTCTATTAATTTTTTTTAGTTCTGACTTCAGAACTGACCCAAAGTTTAACAAAACCACAATTCTAGTCCAACTCTGTATCCCTTTTTCTAAATTCTTTGTCTATCCCTGCTGTCTATCATAGAACATTCAACAGATACTGAGATTTGATTAGGATCAAAAATTATTGAATATAGGTTTGTTCTATACCAAGATCTGTTTTATCGGTTAGACCCAGAGAAATGACAAGATCTGTGTCCGGCACAGATACTTGGTGGCTGTTTGATTCCGAGATTGACAGCATGGGGAATTGGAATCCAAAAGGTAAGACTGAGGAGATGGAGCCTATGTTCAAGTCCTGATTCTGACATTCTTGGCATATGGCCAAGAGCAGGACCTTCACTCAGCTAGTTCTTCATTGCTTTTACCTAGAACATGAGGGATTTTGCAGGTAAGAGAGTCCGTGTGACACTATCTGACCCTAAGATGCTCAGTGAGAATGACCAAATTTGAACAAAGCTTGTATAATAAAGGGCTTCACCAGTGTTAAAGCTCTACACACATGCTAGTTAATACCTTGCCTTTCGTTTGTGCTGTGAGGGAGGAAAACTTCTACCCTCCAGTGCAGGGAGGGTACCCTTCACATGGGGAATTCATTTCCTGCTTTCAGGGGGAGAGAGGAGAGTCAGTGTTCTTCTTGCACCTGTTGTTTCCTAAATAACTTTAATTCAAAATAATCAATATGCCAAAGTCACATACTTGGGGGCCACTTGTCCTGAATCCCATCAGTGCCCAGCCCTTCCTTCCTAATCTCTTGCCATCCGCTCACTTTCCCATTCCATTTCCTGATGAACAGCTGAGTTTCCCCATCCTGTTACCTCCCAGGACCTCATCTCTACCACCCTTCCCCTCACTCATTCCATTTCCTTAGCCATCACACGGCTCCTTGGTGTGTTCAAATATTCCAAGGTTTGTTATTTGCCTCAGGGCCTTTGCACTATCTGTTCTCTGCCTGAAGCCTCTTCCCACACATGGCATGTTCCCTAACTTCCTTTAATTCTTTGAAGATATGTCACTTTCTCCTTGATGCCGTCCTTCATTACCCTCATTACCCTATTTAAAATTGTAAATCTCCCCCACACCTGGCATCCCCAATTTCTCATTCCCTGTTCTATTCTTTCCCCCATGGCCCTTATTACCATCTAATATACTATATAATGTACTTATTCATTGTTTGTTTATACCCCTCCCAAAAAGTGTATATTATACAACGGTGGGGATTTTTTTTTCTTTTTGTTTACTGCTATACCTGCAGCACTTGGAACAGAGTGAGTCACATACTAAGTGTTCAATAAATATTGTTCAATAAATATGGTTGAATAAGTGAATGAGTCCCATGCTCTGGTGGTACAAAATTTTTCACACCATTGAACTCTGATTAGGTTGCAAGGACTAAAAGTCAAGCTGGTATTTATACTAAAGTAGTAAAAAAAAATCCTCAGGAGAAGGAAAGCAATAAGAATGCTCACTCTTTTAATGATGTCTAAGTTTGGAACAATGTGATTTTTTTCTTTTTCTGGTGAGTTTCCTAGTGAACCACAGTTCTATCTGATCAGGGTCAACTTCAAAAGGTCTCTGACTCATTCCACAACCTTCTCTACCACTTTTGTTTGTTTGTTTGTTTTGTTTTTAAAGATTTATTTATTTGTTTGAGAGAGGGAGAGGGGCATGGAGGGCAGGGCAGAGGGAGAGAGAGAGAATCCCAAGCAGACACCCCACTGAGCTCAGGGCCGATGCTCCATCTCACAGCCCTGAGATCATAACCTGAGCCAAAATCAAGAGTCAGACGCTTAACCAACTGAGCGACCCACGTGCCCCTACCAGTCACTTCTTAAGTTGCCTGCAGAGTGAATCTTCCTCTGGCGGAAAGACGATTTGTACATTTCAATCATATTGATATTTCCTTTTGCAAAAGGCTCCATATCTCTTTTGAGACTTCAAAAGATTTTAGAAGTGATACAGTATTTTGTATTTGTTCAGTGCTCTCATTCCTGACTTTCTAAATTCTTCGCAAATATTGGTCCTCAGACTCTCCTAGCTCTCTTCTGACAGCGACGTGATAAGCAGATTTCCTACAATTTCTGAACTAGGTTATTTAAAGGCATCAGCTGCTAGAAAGTATGCAGCAAGGAGAGTCAGTGCCTTAAGGACTGGGCTCCACTTGAATCCTGGAGAACGTGGCTTGGCAACTCCAGGGACTTAGTTAATGGCAGACAGCTGTGCTACACCCAGAATCCTGCCTGGAGACAGGAACTTGGGAGAAAGGCCCCAGTGCCCTGCTCAGTCACAGAAGGGACTTGCTTATACCAACACTTGAGCCTCTTACAGCTTCAACAGTCCTGTGATTCCAAACACCTGATGGCCAATTTTCCACTTGGATAGCCTAAATTTCTTTTTTTAATTATTTGTAAAGATTTTTATTTATTTACTTGAGAGAGAGAGGTGGGGGGCAGAGGGAGAGGGAGAAGCAGACTCCCCGCTGAGCAGGGAGCCTGACACGGGGCTCGATCCCAGGATCCCGAGATCATGACCTGAGCTGAAGGCAGACGCTTAACCGACTGAGCCACCCAGGTGCCCCTTGATAGCCTAAGCTTCTTTAAGCTCGGCTTCTCCCCCCAAAATCATATCACCACCAAAAGCAATGATTTCTTCTCCTGACTTTCCTGGTTCTGAACCCAATTTCAAACCCTAGGGTGACTTTTGACTCAATCCTTCCCTCCCCAAACTGGTGCTTCTCAAACTGTAATGTGCATATGAATCACCTGGGGATCTTGTCAGAATGTATACTCCGATTCAGTAAATCTGGGCTGAGGCCTGAGACTCTGCCTGTCTCACAAGTTTCCAAGGGATGCCAATGCTGCTGGTCCTAGGACTGTGCTCTGGGCAACAGTGCCCTAAACCAACCTACCCTCAGCCCCACTCCTACCCCACCGCATCCAGTCCGTTGCCAGCTAACTTTTATTTTTCCTGTGAAGCATATCCCTGTGCATGCTTTCCTCTCATTCTCACTGTGAACCAGCTCCCCCCTAACTCCTTATCACTTCTCACCCCCATCCAGGTCTTATGCCTAGATAACCTCAATAGCCAAACTGTGGGAACCCATTCATTAATGAGTTATAAAATCAATCTATTGGGTAACTAGCAGCATTTATAAAACATGGATAGGATAGAACAGAAGAGAAGACAAGAGAAGAGAAGAGAAGAGAATCAGAGTGTATCACACATAATAACGGTATTATGATTTTGGTTAGATATAAAATTTAACTTGGCCATGATGCAAAATATATTTCTTGCTATGGACAGAGGTTTAAAAAAAAAATTGGCGCGGGGGGGTGTGTGCGCCTGGCTGGCTCAGTCGGTGGAGTGAGCGACTCTTGATCTCGGGTTGTAGGTTTGAGTCCCACACTGGGTATAGAGATTACTTAAAAAAAGGTAAAATCTTGAAAAAAATAATAGTAAAAAAAAAATTTGTTTCCAGTTTGAAGACCAAGTTCCTACAGAGACACCTAGGCCTCCCTGCATCCCCACCTAACATGCACATGACGACAGGCTCATCTTTCTAAACCTCTGCTGCGTCAGTAAGGCTCCTTCTTCAAGAACCTTCAATATTGCTTCATTGTCCAAACAAAGTTCAGATATGTTAGCCTGAATTTCCAGGCCCTTCTTGACCTGGCCTCATGTGGCTTTCAAGCCTGATTTCCTACTCGTTTGTGCCCAGAACCAGCCCTGCCTCCCATCTGGGCGCCTGTCTCACTGTCTGCCCAAGCTTGGCTGCTATGTTCCCACGTTTGCACGTGTTACTTGAGCTGCCCAGACTGCTCTTCCCTCTGCCATCATCTCCCGCTGAAATCACATCCACCCTCTAAACCTGCTTCGGCTCCTGTTTCCCCCATGGTGCTTTCATCAGCGATCCTTCCCCCAGAAGTGGTATCTTGTCACTGGACTCTTGTTGCACGGAAAGCACTCACTCTTCTTGCCGCATTTGGTGGACGTTCTTCTAAGTGCATTACTTTCACATCTGGACTGTAAATTCCTGTGGAAGTTGGAACCATTATATCTATAATTATTATTTGGTGAGCTTGCTCATCCAATTTAGCCTCTCTGTGCCTCGTTTAAAAAGTAGGAGGAAATCTCCATCATTGTAAGGATTAAATGAGTTAACACATGTCAAGTGTTTAGTGTCGTGCTTGGCATACAGTAAGCGCTCAGTAAACGTTAATTGTTACGACGCTGTCTGCACAGTGCCTATCACATCCCTTGATCGTAGTAGACCCACAATAGATGTTTGTAAGTTAATAAATTAGGGCATATTAAAATTATTCCTCTACAAGTTTCTATTTCTGTTGTGACTGCTCCCCACTTCCTTCAATTCATCTGCTTCTGGGAACTGCGTTCTTTACATGAGCAATTTAAAGATTCAGTGGGAGGGCTCACAATTATCCCATGCAATTAGAGTGTTAGCAGCTTCTCTTGCAAAACCCAAGTCGCAGGAACTGCCCCGTGGAGCAGAAAGCTAGCCTGTCAGAAAGAGCTGAGGGAGGAGAGTGCAGGAGGGGGGCCTTCCTTCCAAGCACCTCCTCCTGGCCCTTCCTGAAACCTGAGTGCCCTGCTGTACCCAGCTCTTGTCTCTCAGACACTGCCTCTCCCATTTCCTTTTCCCACTTGACTTCTCTTCCCTACCCACAAAACTCTTCCTTTACATTCTTTTCCCTCTCCCTCTCCAAGTAATAATGTTTTTAAAAAGAAAAGAGGGTGTCTGGGTGGCTCAGTCAGTTGAGTGTCACACTCTTGGTTCTGGGCTCAGGTCATGATCTCAGGGTGGTGATATGGAGCCCAGCATCGGGGCTACGCGCTCAGCGGGGAGTCTGCTGGAGACTCTCTCTCCCTCTGTCCACCCTACCCCCACCCCTGCTCACATGTATGTGTGCTCTCTCTCTCTCAAATAAATACATAAATACATAAATATTTTTAGAAAAAGAAAAGAAAGCAAGAAGAGGGAGACTGTGACTCAGGGGACACCTCGCCCTCTGGCTCACAGGCACCGGACGGGGGTGTTGGTGGGGGGAGCACCAGGAAAGATGGGTGTGCTTGCTCCTGAGCCACCACCGTCCACGGGGTGGATTTCACAAGTTACTGAATGGCATTCATACACCAGCCTACTCCATGAAAGATCTTTTCGAAGTTTTGTATAAACAAAGCAAAATTCAAGCTGGCAGCTACAACAGAAATAACAGACCACTGCAATCCTGCAGCATTTTTCAACTTTTGAAAGGAAAGCAACGGTTCGTGCTGAAGTAGTTAAGGCAACCTGGAATCTAAGCATCTAATAATGCCAGCTATCTGCTTGGAGTTACACCAGCAGAGGAGCGTCTCTTTTGCTTTTCTCTTGTTTGATCCAGGGTTTCTCTCTCAGAGGAGTGACGTGTCAGTCGAGAGGGCCTTGCCTCTGAAGGCAAAGGCCGGCCCCAGGCTCAGCATCAGTGCTCAGTTGCTCTTAATAATTCCCCTGTTTTGTTGTGCTGTTGATGCTGGCTCAACCTCCACAGGGTCCCTTGGAAACTTTCCTCTTGCAGAATCAAGCCAACCTCCTTTGACTACAGATGGTTCTGTTTTTATCCACTGGAGTTTTACGGTATGGCAATGCCACGTCTGGAATTTCAGACTTAGCTGCACGAGAAGTTCTGTGTGAGCGTACATGTGTGGGCTTCTCCCCCCCCCCCCCAATTCTCTAAGTCGGACATTCAAAATAAAATATGCCAGGAAAATGAAAAGCTGAATCTCAAAAAAAACAAAACAAACAAAACAAAAATACCAAATACCACCTCCAACAACAACAACAACCCAGGCTGGACACAGAAGCTACAAAAACAACATACCACAAAACCGTATTAGTAGAAACTGATTTTTTTCCCCTTAAATTTATTGATACTATACATACAGTCATATTTATTTATCTGTTAAAAACCTAATTTGTAACTACTTTTAGTCCTGCCCTCATTCTATATCTTGTTTCAGGCATATCTCTTTCTAGTTTTCTCTCTTAACTTCAAAACATTCCTTGACCAGGAACAAATGATTTATGGGGAGGGAATAAGTGGTTTCCAGGCTCAGTGACCACAAAGGTCTCCTTCATCAGACTCGGAGCTGAGTTAAAGATGAGCCCAGAATTTTTTTTTTTTTTCATTATATATTGCTCAGTTCTGGTGACACCATTCCCTCTTTAACTATTTTCATTCTGCACTTTGGGTCTCTTTCCCTCAGAGGAGACTTTAAAAAAAAAAAAAAAAAAAAAAAAACCTCTTGAAAAGCTGGACACCACTGCACCCAGAACGATTAATGTCCCACCATGCATTCACTCTAATTATACTCTTTATTACTTGAGAAACAGGAATCGCATATTTGCATCCCACCAGCAGGCTGAGGCTGCAGAATCTCAAAAGAAAAGCAGAAAGTAAAAGATAACGCTGTTGCTGGGCAGGATTTCAGGGTTCTATGACATGTTTCCTTTCCGGTTCCTCCCATTTGTAATTTTAGCAATTTGTGAGAAAGATGAACGGTAGACAATGAATCAAAATAAAACATAAGGCAAGGGTTATAAAGCCAAGCTTTTATGCCAGCGACACCTTACCTTACTAGTGAAGGTTATAATTGTGACGGCAAAGGCAGCACAGAAAATCAAAAAATGAGCTTGTATGAATCATGTCTGTTGGACACTGATGGCTTCTTGGCCTCATTGTCATCCCAGATGAGGAGGAGATCTGAGTCATAAACTCATTTAGCCATTTGCTGCTCTTTCTAGTTCATAATAAAGTTGTCAACCAGATTGACAGATTGAACTCTTTCCAGAGGTACATTCTATCACGGATGTTATTTTTCCATTTCCCTCTCACAGGCCATCATGACTGGTATACTTCTGCTGTTGGCTCACAAAGAGTGGACCAAGAGATACCTGGTAAATATATAGACATCGAGTGGGATGGTTGAATAGGTTTGAAGGTCAAATCTCTACAAGTTCAGGATGGAACATAGAGAACTTGACTTCCAATTATCATTGAATTCTGTCTGACTGATGCCTTACTCTGATGGATTTCAGTAATAAACTAGGTTTTAAATGAATAATTTTAATCTGATTTCTTCTCCAAACATTTTCTACAAGCTCCTGTGATTATTGTAAATAAGTGTTCCAGTTTGGAGACAACACAACATTAATGCTCCTGAATTTCATTTTGAATAAATGGATCTATAGGCTCTTCTGTTTTTAAGCATGTATTTTAAAGGTTCAACTGCTCAGTTTGGGATCTCCTTCCAGTGTCTCTGTTACTTCTCCCCGCCACCCCAAAAAAGGGTGAAAAGTCTATGATATCTTGCATATCAATAGCGTGAGCCAAGGAATCCCATGGTATAGAAAGACTACCTTGATCTGATCATAGGTCTTCCCATGGCTCGAACTTTAATGTACGTGTGAATCACCTGGGAATCTAGTTAAAACGCGAAGTCTGATTCAGTAGACCTGGGTGACCTGTGAGATTCTACATTTCTAACAAACTTCCAGGGATGTCAATGCTGCTGGAACATAGACCATGCCCTGATTAGCAAGGTGCTAGGATAAGGCAAGGATTCTGTGCACTCATGTTTGTTTTTCCCACCCCAGACTGGCTGTCAACATATGATAGAAGAAAAACAAACACATGTTTGCTGAATGGAATTCATTTCAATTTTGGCCCAGTTGGCTGATATGTTATTCCCCCATATTGTAGATTCAAGAGGAGAACAAAATGGCCTAAAAGAGAAAGTTGCAATGCATTTCTCCTTAGCTTCCCAGTAAAAGAGATTAATACCTGACATCTTCTTTCTTCATATTGCTGAGAAGCTTTTGAAGAATTCAGTTCCCAAAGTAACAATTTGTTTTTGCTTTATTTTCAGTGGGAAACTAGTTTCACCTTTGTGATTCTGAGTATGATGGGATGTCCACTTCATTTTGCAGTAGCCTTGGAATCTGCTCTCCTTGGCCCATATTGCTTCTACTCATTTTCAGGGATAGCAGGGACCGATTACCTTGGTTATGCAGTTGCCTTTCCTTTTCCATATGCAAACTTCCCATCAGCTTGTGTGGACCCACCACACTATGAAGAGTACCACCTGACACTTCAAGTCTTCGACCTGTGCCTGAGCTTTGCCATGCTCTGTGTGTCCCTGACAGTGTTCATCAAGCTTTCTGCAGGACTTATCTGGAAGAGACACTTACATGTAAGTTTCCAGAAAGGGGGAACCCATTCTTATTCCATCCTGAATGCTAAAATTGGAAGTCTGCCATATTAGTACTTAATCTGCCTCTCTTATTTATCACTGTGTCTTCTATAACCAAAATTTTCCCACCCTTTTTACTTCCGCCCCAGCAGAGAGGCTGATATATACCAACATCAAATTTAGCTTTCTAACTTTTTCCCAGATGGCTAAGAATAATATTGGTAATATGATAGTAATAGAAATATGAACTGGATGTTTACTCTCAGTGTTCTTCCCATTTTACAGACTGAAGCTAAAGAGTTTATGAAACTTGCCCAAGGTCACACAGTTAATGAGCAGTAGGGCCAGATTCAGAACCCAGAGCTATTTCTCTTAACAGACCAGATATATCCTGGGCCCTCTTGTCACCCACCTTGTACCCTCTCTCTTCTGCTAGATCATCAAGATGCATTGTTCTGACCTCAAGGAGGGTTAGAACAGAACCACTGGGAGTGATTTCTGATTCCAAATTCCTATGTCTGATACTGGGTCACTCCATTGTGAGTTGCACAGCCTCCTCCTGGAAAGAGATATTTTCCACAACAAACTCTTATACTGGCTTTACGATTCAAGTTAGTATTATATTAAGGTCAGGTGAATTTGGGTTATGTTAGCCAATTTTTTTTTCCAGTTTGATCCTATCAACACAAATCAGCAAAGCTAGAAGACAAGAACTTGGCACTCTCGATACCTTTTGTGGTCAGTCTTGTCCTCTTCAACTTCTACATAAGTCTGCAAAGGAAATCCTGTACATTCTTAGGAACAGAGTTGATTTTGCAAGGAGGCCTCCTGAGAATTGAGGCTAGTGGACTGACGTACTGCCAGTGCATTTAGAGGTTTAGAATGTGATTTCCCCCTGTAGGGACCATCCCAACTTCCTAGAGCCCTTTGTTAAAAGGAATATAAACCCAGGAAAACCACACATTAAAGCATCGGCTACCCATAACCCCTTGGCATGGATAGCGAATCAGACATCCAGCTGCCATCTTGGGCATGACACCCAAGATTTAACATTGGATGGAAGTCAGAGAGAAAAGAATGAAAAAGTATCTGCAGAGCTTGGTAAGTCAGCCTCTTGGAAACCCAATAGTGAGGCCATTTAAAGTGCCCGGAAAGAGAAAATATTAATTGAAAACAGAGCAAAGTTCTCCAAGTTCAGAATTTTGCCTTTGTCCATCTTGCTCAGAGTAGTTTCTTGGTGTGTGATTTCTAAATTAGGTATAGGACCCAACACAACTACAACATGTTTCTCAAAGTGGATCAATGACATCAGAATCACCCATGGTTCTTGTTAAACCATATGTCTGGCTTCTGTCCTGGCCCATTCTTATGGCAGAAACTCTGGGTTGAAGGCAGGGAATATGCATTTTTAACACATGCCCCAAGAGATTCTGGTGAAAATTCTCTTCCTAGCACAGGATTCTCTTACTGTAACTTCTGGACAGAATTTCCATTTTCCCACCTGCATAAAATGCAACAGTAGTTTGGGTGAGAGTTCTCGATAAATTTAATAAACAGCAAATCTTCGGTGAGCATTTTTGGATGACTTGAAACCATGTAATCCATGATGGTGGCAGATCATGTTTCATTAGCAAGGATGAGTAGCTGACATAATGGGATATGAATTTTTGTATTAATAAATACACCACTGCCCCCAAGGAGCACATGTAGCTTGCACAAACCTTTGTTACTATGTGGGGCACCTTGGTGGTTCAGTCGGTTAAGTGTCTAACTCTTGATTTCGGCTCAGTTCATGATCTCATGGGTGTGGGAGAGAACACCACATCAGGCTCCACACTCAACATGGAGTCTGCTTAAGATTCTCTCTCCCCCTCTGCCTCTGCCCCTCTCCCCACTTGTGCTCCCTCTCTCTCTCTCTTTCTCTCTTTCTCAAAATAAATAAGTAAAATCTTAAAAAAAAAAAAAAAACCTTTGTTACCATGTTACCATGTAGAAATAGCTACATGAGGCACGATTTCCGGCAGTGAAATAATGTATTGTTTGTCAAAATTCTAGAAAACACACAACTTTCTTAGAAGAAATGGCAGATCACTTGTTAAGATATAGAATTCTACATGGTGATTCTGCATTTAATGAGCCTCCATATTGTTATATTGTTAGGTTCCCTTCAGGCTGAAAGAGATAAGTAATATTTTTATTTTTTATTTATTTTTTAAATGTTTTATTTAAATTCAATTTAGTTAACATATACTGTATCATTAGTTTCAGAGGTAGAATTCAGTGATTCATCAGTTGCATGCAACACCCAGTGCTCATTACTTCAAGTGCCCTCCTTAATGCCCATCACCTATCAGGAAACTCAAGAGCTATGAAAATTTGTAAAAAAGAAAAAAGTGATAGTTTGATGGAAGATTTGGAGGAAATTGTAATTGTATTGCATTATAGAACAAAATCATTTTTTCCTCAGCTCTGTAATAGTCTATATTATGATCGAAAATATTCACTTCTAAGAATTTTCCTGTAAGTTCAAAAACATGTTTCCAGAAACAAATCAAACACTCCCTTAGGAATCACCATTCATTTTGTCTCTGCTCTCTGTGTCTTTTCATTTTAGGAAAATTAAAGTCATCTTGCATCCCAGTCAGCTCAAGCAGTTATAACAAAATACCATAGACGTGGCGGCTTAACCAACACATTTATTTCTCTCAGTGCTGGAGGCTGGAAGCCCAAGATCAAGGTACCAGTAGGGTCGGTCTTTGGTGAGGCCTCTCTTCCTGGCTTGTGGACAGTCCCCTCACTGTGTGCTCACTTGGCCCTTCCCGTGCCTGTTCTTGGACAGAGAAGATCTCTGTGCTCTTCTTAGAAGGGCACTTATCCCATCATGGGGGTCTCATCCTCATGACATCATTTAACCCTAATTATCTCCCAAATGACTCACCTCCAAAGACCATCCCAGTGGGGATTGGGGCTTTAACATATGGATTTGGGAGGGAGACACTAACAGCTGATAGCATCTCATTGAAGGTCACACAGTGTTGGTGTGTGAGCATGCAGTCAGCTGGTACCCAACCAAAACCACAGTGAGAAATGCTTGAAAGAGGCATAAAGGATGTGATGATTTTGATAAAATATTTATATGCATGCTACAGACTGAATGTCTGTGTCTCTGCAAAATTCCTTAACCCCCACTGTGATAGTATTAGGAGGTAGGGCCTTTGGGAGAGAATTAGGTTTAGTGAGGTCAGGAGGGCAGAGCTCCCATGATGGGATTAGCTTCCATGAGGCCCTTATAAGAAGATGAGGAGGACAGAGTTGTCTCTCTCCACCATGTAAGGAGACAGCAAGAAGGTGGCCATCTGCCAAATAGGAAGAGGGCTCTCACCAGACGCTGAATCTGCAGACACCTTGATCTTGGCCTTCCAGCCTCTAGAACTGTGAGAAATGTTCACTGGTTAAGCCGTCCAGCCTATGGTAGTTGGTGATAGCAGCCCCGGCTAAGACCGCAAGCCCTTCCAAGTTTCCAAACTGACCCAGGACGGAAAGAGAGGGAACTGGAAAAGGAATACGAGCCCCCCACGCGAGGCTCCACGCAACACGCTGAAGTGACCTTGTCAGCTCAGGACTCAGTGCAGGGGGCAAAGAGCACCGCATAGGATTAAGTTGAGAAAGCAAAATGCACAACAACCATAGCCAAAATTGTCTACATTCTTGGTCCAGTAAGTAATAAAGTGATGGGAAAGGAAAGAATTGGGACACCAGACGCACCACAGCTGTCCCCTGCAGCTACTCTGTCCCTCCTCCACGGAATGGAACAACTCTGGCTCTGTCTGTTTTCCTTTAATTATTCATCGTTATGTCTGGGGTTTGCTTTTTTTTTTTTGATGAAAGGGGAAAGAAAATATTTTCCCCCTTATCATGTGATACAGTGGTTTTCTTCTTTTTTTTTCAATGAATTGAGAAATATTTACTTCCCATAAAAGATAGAGGTAAACACTTTAAACAGTTCAAAAACATATGAGGACAGAATATGTATCAGCGGATGAGACTCTTCCTCCAAACAAGAGACTAATTTGCAGAAATGCACTGGCTCCATATCTTCTAGCTGATATACCCTGTATCATTAGCGATACAAAGGTGTTTTGAAACAGATTCATCTATGACTGTCATCCTAAAGGTCTGAAACCTCATGTGGGGCTTTAGCAAGTTCTCTCCGGTGCTTCTGGGAACTAAATCCCCTCGGGGAGATTCAAGTAAACCTCAAGCAGGACCACACAACAGTCAGAATCCACTGTATTTCCTTTATGTGGTCTTTTCGAAGTGGTCAACAGGAAACTCGGAATCTAGGAAAATAATTGCAATTCAGGGCATTAGCATTCCTTTTATCTCATTAGGTCATCTGGAATAATAATGGTGGTGACATGAGCCTGGGTAGGAGCAGGGTAATTGTAGGTGCTATTTATTGGGCAGTTACTACTTGTCACGTGCTTTACCTCCTTCCTTCCTCACAACCTAGCAAAGCTCATCAGCCCCGTTTCACAGATGACGACATTGAGTTGGTCAGACGGAGTTAGGATTAGCTCCCAGTCTCAAAGGGTCTGGAGGCCAGGCTCCTCACTGCTCGCCCACACCTCATAGTGTTTCTTCAGCTTTACAGACTCCAAGTGGTTTTGCATAGCATGCATTTTGTGGACAGCCTTTCTTATGTTTCTCACAGACAAAAATTAACTCATATATTAGAAATGGAAGCTATTTTTTCCCAGGATATTTTCATTTCATTTAATCAGTGAGACCACACCACGGGTGATAGCAACTTACGAAGAGAGGAAATGAGACCAAAGTGTCTATTGTGATGCATGAAAATAAGCTTGATATTTTGTCAGAGCAGAAGCAATAGATGAGGAGGTAACTGAGCAACTGCTTTTTGTCAGTTTTTACTTTATAATCATTGTGAACATCAACATATTTTCCTTTTGACGTTCAGTCAGTTTAATCTTTTAATATAAAATGCCCTACTGGGTTTTTTTTCCCCTTGCTTCTTACTTTTAATCTAAAATGGTATTATTATGGGGCACCTGGGTAGCTCAGTGGGTTAAGCATCTGCCTTCAGCTCAGGTCGTGATCTCAGGGTCGTTGGATCGAGTCCCGCATCGGGCTCTCCGCTCAACGAGGAGTCTGCTTCTCTCTCTCTCTCTCTCAAATAAATAAATAAAATCTTAAAAAAAAAAAAAAAACTACACACACAAGAAATTTTGGCTTTATAAAAGGGCAGAAACTTGAGTAGAAATCAGAAGCCTCCATTCTCTATAATCATATAAATTCAGTTCCAACAAAGAAAACTGAATTAATACTAGTGAATATTTCAGAATGGCCATAATGGTGCTAATATGTGAACACAAAACCATTTAGGAAAGTAAATGTTGGTTGGACAGTTTGCACTGTATTAATTAACCAGGAGAATATGCGGTGGTTGTTACTGGGTGTTACTGGGTTCATTCCCCCAGGAAAGAAGAGATAGACACAGACGAAGTAATTAGGGTAAAACACAATGAAGGCCATGAGGGGTGAGGAATGACACAAGGTCACTTCCCCTCCCAGACTGGCCCTACAAGCCAGGGACTGTGGACAAGGCAGAGGTTCACCCCTGCACGTATCGGTAGTTGTGGATTTGAGCTTCCTCATCTCAAAGACCACGGGGCTTGGCCAGGCACATCCAAAGACCTTTCCATCTCTGTCTCAGTCTGTGATTTTCTTTCTTTCTTCCTTCTTTCCTCCCTTTCTTTCTTTCTTTTACATTTTATTTATTTGAGAGAGAGCACAAGCAGGGGGAAGGGCAAAGGGTGAGGGAGAAGCAGATGCCTCACTGAGCAGGGAGCCCAATGCAGGGCTCAATCCCAGGATCCTGAGATCATGACCTGAGCCCAAGTCAGATGCTTAACCAACTGAGCCACCCAGGGGCTTCTCCGTCTGTGATTTTCAAATAAAGCTTTATTCCACTGGAGAAGATTAACATTTAGAAGAGAGGACTGTTTGTAGCAAGGAGTGGCTCTTTTCTTGTCCTAAGCCATGCCCATGTGTCACTGGAGTACACCACACTGCCTTTACTCTGCTAGCTCAAGAAGTAATATATGCCAATTGTGTTACTCAAGCAAGACGGGTATGAGAGCTGTTACACAGATCACTTTTATCACTTTAGAAAAACAACTTTCTTTGCTCAATATTCAATCTGTCGGCACACCTGGGTGACTCAGTTGGTTAACCATCCCACTTTTGATTCTGGCTCAGGTCATGATCTCAGGGTCTTGGGATCAAGCCCCACAAAGAGCTCTGCATTGGGCGTGGAACCTGCTTAAGATCCTCTCTCTCCTCCTTCTCCCTTTGCCCTTCCCCACTTGCACTCTCTCTAAAAAAAAGAAAAAAATTCAATCTCATATCAAACCAACCAGAATTGTCTTGTTGGTTGTCTTTCTTTTTTAATTATTCAAGTATAATTAACATACAGTTATATTAATTTTAGGTGTATGATATAATGATTCAATAATTCTATACATTTCTCAGTGCTCAGCAAGAAAGTGTACTCTTTGTACTCTTGATCCCCTTTATCTACTTCACCCATTCCCCCACCCATCTCCCCTCTGGCAGCCACCAGTTTGTTCTGTGTTTAAGGGTCTGTTTTTTTCATTTGTCTCTTTTTTTGTTTGTTTCTTCTGTTTCTTAAATCCAACTTATGAGTTATATTGAATGGTATTTGTCTTTCTCTGACTGACTTATTTCCCTTAGCATTATACCCTCTAGATCCATCTGTGTTGTTGCAGAACTTACCATTATATTTCTAAATAAGTATGGAGCTTAAAACTCCAATTTATTTGCAAAAACATTGTTCCAAATTTTTTTTCTCTTATTTCATATAACTAACCTAGTGTCATGGATGAAAAAGAAAGCTGCTGGGGCTCCTGAGTGGCTCAGTCAGTTAAGCGTCTGCCTTTGGCTCAGCTCATGATCCAGGGTCCTGGGTTTGAGTCTTGCATCATGCTCCCTGCTCAGCGGAGAGCCTGCTTCTCCCTCTGCCTGCCATTCCCAGTGCTTGTGCTCTCTCTGTCAAATAAATTAATAAAATCTTTAAAAAAAGAAAAAGAAAGCTGCTACTTAAAGCAATAGAATTACTACGTACTGGATGGTAATTAGTACTTATTTGACAAGAGGAGTATCTTGTGTTCACTAGTATGTGACTTTCTCCTTGTCATGGGTTGAGGAATATGACTCCAAAGCCCTAAATACAACATTCATTATTTATACTTGCCTCTCAACATTTATTGAGCATATATTATGTGCCAGATACTGTGCTAAGGGCTAAAGGTAGAGACAGAAGGATGAACAAGACATAGTCTGGTCCTCCATTGACTTATAGGAATTGAGGGAAATGTCACCTGGGCCAGGAGGACCAAGAGCCCAGATGAGGAATAATGAAATTTGAATTAGATAGTGTTAGTGAGCATGGAGAAGAGGTGGTACATTTGAGAGATATTTAGAAGGTTGAATCAGCGGCACCTGGGTGGCTTAATTGTTAAGCGTCTGCCTTTGGCTCAGGTCATGATCCCAGGGTCCTAGGATTGAGTCCCACATCGGGCTCCCTGCTCAGCGGGGAGTCTGCTTCTCCCTCTGCCCCTCCGCCCTACTCATGCTCTCTCTCATGCGTGCTCTTTCTCTCTCTCGCAAAAATAAATAAATAAAATCTTTAAAAAAAAGAAAATAGAAGGTAGAATCACCAAGATTTAGTATCAGTTAGCATGTGGGACAAGGAAGGAGCCCAGGGAGATATAAAGGGTTTTCTTGACTATGAGAGACAAGACAGAGTGATTGGATTTAATCTGTGACTCCCACTCTTGTCACTCAGGGTTAATTCAGTTTCACATCTCATCATTAATAAAAAGCCATTTTAAGAATCTAATAGAAGGCATCAAGAGGATTCCTGCCTGGGATTCTAGCCAGTGAGGTACTGAAGCTTGCCACAGGACACTTTATGGCTTTAGTTGGTCATGCATCAGATATAAATGAAGCCTTGCTTTGAGTTCATAATAAACCTTGTGCTGAAGAGCATGGGCTATAAGACAGTTTCAATCAAGGCCATATTTAACAACTTATCTCTTCTTTTCTTCTACTGATGTTCCCATGGCAAAGATTGCCAATCAATGACCTGTACATAGCCAAGCCCAGTGGAATCTTTTCAATCTGTGTTTTCCTTGACCTCTCCACAGCCTTTGAAACTATTGACCGCTTTCTTCATGAAATCCTCTCCCCTTTGACTTCCACACACCATTTTCTTTGGTTTTCTTCCTTCTCCAAGGCTTTTCCTCCTCAGTCTATCTGAAGACTCCTTTGCTCTGCTCACTCCTTAAAGTCTGGTGGCCTCGGTTATCACCTTTGCTCTGCTCACTCCTTAAAGTCTGGTGGCCTCGCTTATCACCTTTGGGCTGATACCTCACACTTCCATAGCCCAGTCCATTCTCCTGCTCTATTGAGCTCTACATCAGACTATTTTCTGGACACTCTCCTGGGTGTCCCACAGACACATCAAACTCAAGTTGTTTATAATGGAGCTGATCATCTCCTTGTCCCTAACACCTGCTCGTCTTCCTGTGCCTCCAGCTCAGTTGCCAGCACTCATGACACTCAGGACAAGCTCATGACCCTAAGACCTAGAGTCATCCTTGACTCCTCACACCTGAGTTGATCACCATATCCTGGCAACTGCACCTCTTAAATATTTATTCACTGTGTCCCCCTTTCTCTGTACTGACCAGGGTGGCCCTGATTCAGCCCTCCATCTTCTCTCACTCATACATCTTTGCTTCCAATCTTGTCTTTCTTTTTTGTTTTTTTAAAGATTTTATTTATTTATTTGACAGAGAGAGAGACACAGTGAGAGAGGGAACACAAGCAGGGGGAGTGGGTGAGGGAGAAGCAGGCTTCCTGCTGAGCAGGGAGTCTGATGTGGGGCTCCATCCCAGGACGCTGGGATCATGACCTGAGCCAAAGGCAGACGCTTAACGACTGAGCCATCCAGGCGCCCCTCCAATCTTGTCTTTCTTAAGAAGTATCCTCCACAGAAGCTCTAGAATGAGCTCTCTCAAGTTCAAATCTGCTCTTATTACTCCCCTGCAGAGTGATAGTAATAGTATAAGGAATAACTATTATCTTATGTTAATAGTATAAGTAATAAATATTATCTTATTACATGCTTCTGTGGCTCCCCTTAACACACAAAATACAGCCAAGCTCCTTTACGTGACATTCATGTGGGTGCAGCTCCTCTCCAAGAATATGGACTGACTAAGGTGAGCAGAAAAGGTGGGACTGGGAGTGTGGGGGTCAAAAGACTAGCAGAGTGGCAGGTTGCAATACTAAATGTCACTTTTATGGCTTCCTAGCCATAGCTAAAATCTTACCTAAATGTATATGTCAGGAATATTTCAAATTTAAGAACAATTCACACATCATGAGGGAATTTACTGTGGTTATGGAATCTCGAGGAAGGAAAACAGAGAAAAGGTTGATTTGAATTTCCATACTGAGGAACGGTGCTTATTGAAGAAGCATTGCGTTCAGCATTATTTATGACACATGGAGAACTTGATATGCCATGGTACGTTTGAAGTCAGACAGTTTAAGGTATAATTGTTTCCTCCATCACCTACCATCTGAGCAGCCTTGAGCAAATCAATATTGAACCTCTTTGCACCTAAGAGACAACACGTACCTCACATGTTGCCAAATGAAATGGCGTACTGACTAGTAAGAGCCTTACATGGGCTTGGCACTTGATAGTTGCTCAAGAAATGCTTGCTTTCTTCCCCTTCTAATCAAATTTAAATTCTTGGCTCTCATTTGAAGATTTTAGAAAGTACACTTTAACCTTCTGTTAATTTTCAAAAAACCCCAAACCAACCCAAACGAGACAAAACAAAATAGCAAATGACCAAAAAAGATATGCAACAGAGAAATCCCTCACTTCCTTAGACAGTCCCTGCCTACAAAAGTAATGGTTCTTCTGAATTGTTTTATGCTCATGCCAGATATTTTATTACACATCTATTTCTTTTTTATATCTTTCTGCCATCCCCCTCCACCAATATCACCAATATTTTTCTCTCTGGTGATTCCTCTTAAATCCTTAAGTGGTACCATGGTGCTGTTACTTGAATCATCCTTCATTGGGTTCCTGTGACATAAAAAAGGCTAAATTAAATGTCAGAAGTGACACTCTATTTTCTTTGATAAATTGTAGAAATAAACACTACTTTATTTTTTTTTGTTCCTAGGGTCAAAAGAATGAACAATAAATTTGAAGCAGTGATCCTCTTAAATTTGTTATATTTGTGGCCATTATTTTGAAATATTTGCAAAATAATTTTTATCTTCAAACTTGTCCCTCTATATTCTTATGAAATAAAAATTGAGATAATTGTACATTGTAGCCCTTTTAGATTGTTAACCCCATTTTTTCTGGTTTACCTGTTATGATTTTTAAAATGGAAATTTTATCATCATTGTCATAGAAATTATAAAATCTGAAATATAAATTTGCAGTGAGTGAATGTTTTCTTTAAATTCCTCTTGTCCCTGTGTGGTGTTCCATTAAACTATAATTCTATACTACCTAAACTAAGGAACCATTTTTCTCAGCATTTCTTCATTGCCATTACTAAGGCAACTGTAGATCTTCAAATACAATTAAAACATGGAATAGTAGCCATGATGAGAAGGGCCTCCTACAGGGGGAGAATGACCCTCCCTCCTGGCCTCTCCATAACTTGTCTATGGCACTCATGACAGTTTAATAGTTAGAAGGGACCTTAGCTGTCCTCTAGGCCAACTTCTCATCAAATGTCCCAAGATCTAAATGCCCCTGGCTGTTGAACCATTCCCAATAGGCAACCTCATTCAGCTGTTGTGTGGCTTTAAATGTAAAGCTGGGGTGCCCAACTGGCTCAGCCAGTAGAACATGCGACTCTTGATCTCGGGGTTGTGAGTTCAAGCCCCACATTGAGTGTAGAGATTACTCATAAATCTTAAAAAAAAAAAAAAAAAAGTAAGAGGTCTTTCTTAACCTGTCCAGAGATTTGCTTCTTATATCTCAATGTCATATATTCCTTTTTTTTTAAGATTTATTAATTTATTTGAGAGAGAAAGAGCATGAGGGAAGGAGAGGCAGAGGGAAAGGGAGAGGGAATCCTCAAGCAGATTCCCTGCTGAGCTCAGAGCCCCACGCAGGGCTCCATCTCACGACCCTGAGATCATGACCTGAGTGGAAATCAAGAGTCATCTGCCCAACTGCCTAAGCCACCCAGGCGTCCCTCTATGGCATATATTCTTACATGTCTCTATGTCTCTATGCCTGCAAATACAGCACAGGGGTTCTCACATGTGAATCCCATGCCAGCAGCATCAACATCACCAGGAACTTGTATGACCCGGAAACTTGGGGGTCGGGTCCCAACAGCCTGTGTCAGGAAGCCCTCCTCCCTGTGATTCGGATGCATGTCTGAGAAGCAGTCGTGGAGGGTAGCAGAAAGTGGGTGGGACTTCAGGATGAGAAATACCTGGTTTCAAATCCCGGCCCTCTGGTGGGTTTAGGCAATAGCTTCAGTCCCTCCCTGGTCCAGTGGAACTTATGAGGATAGCTAACTCCCAGGCTTGCTGAGAGAATTCCGTGGCACTCTAGAGGTAAACCACACAGCAGAAAATCTAACACTACTTAAGCACAAAAATAGTGTCTAGTGTTATTGATTCAATTCAGTACATTTATTAGATGCCTTTGAATATCAGTCTCTACAGAGTCCATTCATTTGAGACATACCATGAAAACTATGATATGTAGAGAAGCTAAATGACATGTTCCAGGAACACAGCTCAATCACTGGTGTCTGAAAGTCCTTAGGGGCCACCCAGACCTCAGCTCTTCAATCAACGCATATTCATCTGCCACTTAATGAAGCTACAAGACGTCTGGTTCTGCGCCTGGTGATTACACGAGTAGGGATTTAAATTTTATCAGTATACTGTCTGAATTCATTTTCACCTTATTGGAGCATTTCCACCCAGTACTGAGTGCCCTGGCAATTTATTTATTTACTTCCACTTTGCTTTCTGATTGGTATCCCTCTCGGTTATGAAAGCGTTTCAGGTGACCGTTGGACATTCTATCAAGAGTTGGCATTCCCAGCTGCCATGGCACCGACTGTGGGACCAGTGAGGGGCAGTGATTGCTTCCCAGAACTTCCGTGCTCAGCACAGTGTGCACAGTTCTGCAGATCCCAAGCTGCTACATAAGTGAAGTGGTCTAAGACCAAGTGCTAGGTTAACTGGGATCCCATATATAACATGTTAAAAATTATATTCAGTTGTCAAGAAATATGTGTGGTTATTTCTTGCCCTTGCTTTCACAAAGAAATGAGCAGACGTTTTACTATGCCCTTGCCGGGGAGAACTAAAGTGTTACCGTTCACCATCACATGCCAAAAAAAGTCTGTTTTACAGGCCTTCCGGAAGGAATAAGGCACCTTTACTTTCGAACAGACTGTTTCCAGTTTTGTGTGGCTGATGATATTACTGGACCAGTGACAGAGGCCAAGGCAGGAAAATAGACTGGGTTACTTATAACTCTTTGAATGTGGACACATCAGCTTGTGGGAAGGAAACAATTTAAAATGGGGCTTAGGGAAAGGGGGGAAAAAATCCCCTTTCTCCATATGAGATTCTTCCACGGTGTTGTCATGCAATCTTGAAAACCTCCATAGAACAGTGGATCACTCTCATTGGATATATGCAAATTATCTGAGACCCAGTGGTTTCCTGCCAGGCAAAAACTTATAATAACAGAGCAAGAATGCAATCCGAGCCCTTGCTCTCTGAAATCCCTGAAAGAACAGAGTCGTTCTTGACAGGGCAAATTCAGCCCTTGACATTCCAGGAAATAGCTTAATAATGTCATTTAGGCTGGGGTTGTAACCAATCCTAAGATGTGGAGACAAAAATGCCGTATGTAAGATTTAAAATATCAGTTCAGGAACCATTTTTCATTTTCACAGAGAGTTTAACAACAAAAACACCACCACCACAAAAACTAAGCAATGCATCTTAATTAAATTTAGCCTTGTCCCCACTAATTAAACCCAATCTAGGAAAAAGGAAGGGTTTCTGCCAAGAAATTACAGACACATCCTGACTACTATTTCTTTTCCATTTACTTTCCTAGGTATGAGGTCCGTGTCATATCCAGGATGTGATACCCAAACAAAACTGTTTTTTGATGATTAATATCATCAAAGTGAACCCCACCCTGGGGCCTCGAAGGCCTTTATGAGACACGCTGGCCTTTACATTTCGATGTGTTTCATTTTCTCTGGGTGCAGGACAGCTGAAAAAGGTTACAAGACTCAGGTTAAAAGTCAGGAAGTGGGATCAGGGCCCCACACTATGACATCACTCTCTTACAATGCAATGATGCAATGACATTTCCTACAGGAAAATGATTCGAACTGACAGGCAGCCTTGGTTCCCTGCAGTGGAAGGTGTCAGGCCTCCCTCCCTCCTGCCCCTTGGCTGGGGCTTCTCAGAGGTCAGAGAGAGAGAGAGACCCAAGCCACTTACATTTTACGGCAGTCCTAGTATATTTAAAATGAAGGTGTGCTAGAATTTAGTTAAAAAAACTGTGGAATGTTTTAACTGTTAAGGCAATTAATGCTTTTAAACAAAACTCATACAATTTTGCCATTCACAAGACAGTTTCTAGATCTATTATTAAAAGCGACATATAGGCAGAGCCACAAGGGATGGTTGTACATGTTGGCCAAAGGGAAGAGCAGGGATTAAAATCTGGCTCACTCTCTGATTGCCAAACCATGCTTGCTGGTCCAGTCCTAGATCTGCCTTCTTCTGATTCACACAAATGTCCCACGTCGGTGATAGATGATGGTCTTGTAACAGACCCAAGTTTAAGTTGAATCTTAAGTTAAACCTTAAGTTTAAGATGAATCAGTCTTCTGCTTTCAGCCCTGGGTGTCTCTTCAGAGGAGTCTCCAGAGGTGCACATTTGAGGACCTGGCTGATTCTGAATTCTGGGCAAATGAGTCTCCTGGGAGCCTTCTCGGGGGGGACTGCCAATGAGCCCCCATAGGCTGTGTGAGGGACATGGCTTGGTGAGTAGAAGCTCTGAGCTAGGTTTCAGCCTGGCCAAGTAATTGCATGCTCCAACTGTAATACTGTAATGGAACCCCTCACCCCCAATATGTAGACACTGCTCTGGACTCCACATGCAGACACAACTCCTCCAGCAGTTAAGACCAATTTAGAAACCTCTGTCAAGGCAAGACGAATTTAAGGGCTCGCACCAGTCCTGGGACTCCACATCAAACTGTCCTTGCGTTTCCACCCGTGGCCTTGTAACTCTGTTCCTGGGTTTCTGCCTCTATGTGAGCTAGCGGCTGGGTGCCTGGTGAGTGCCGCCTGGGACTAAGCGTTGATTGCCTTGATTTACCTTACCATGCCTCTTCTAGAGACCTCAAGTCTGTCCCAGAAACAACGGAAGGAGGAGTCCAGACTTAGAACCTTCTGTCATTTTTCTTCTGCTCGTCACCCTGCTTGGATCCTCTCGGGAGTTCGTGGAATCTGCCAAGCCATGACTGCAGACAGGACGAGAGAACAAGCTTCCTGATGCTTCTTTTGTCCATTTCAAAACAACATTCATACCAAGTTCCTTTTATGTCGGAGGAGAGTCAACGGGAGAAGTTTCGACCACAAAAGAATCAAACAGTTATGACTTCAGAAATGTAAAGTCTTGGTATCCATGATAGCTTATACGCCTGAAGCAATGTTTCTAAATACTGCGCTAAGTTTGCCAGACAGATTTAAGCTCTCTATGGCAGCTGAGTGGCTAGTGTCAGGGATGCTTTGAGGCCCAGTTTATGCGGCGCCCCCAAATTGGGAGTGCTTCTATGAATCATCACACTGTAAGCGGATGGAGCTTGCAGTGACAGATAGACTATCTTCGGAAAAATTCGCAAATATCTGAAGGCCTAATACATTTCTCTAGGATGAGTCAAAACACAAGCATGGTTGTCACACCTTTTCTCCGTTACCCTCTGGGTGTTCTCTCAGAGGTGTGGGGTCTTCATAAGTGAGTAACTGTTTCCAAAGTCTGTCAAAGTACCAGTGGTTACAATCTGGGAAGCATAACATGCCTAGAAAGGAGTATAGAATGTAAAATGTCCGAAATTACTGGGGTTTTATTACTCTGCCAAATTTGCATTCTTATACTATCTAATCACTCCCTTTTAAGGACTCATTATTTCCAATAGTTAAACTTAACGAGGAAAACAAGGAATTTATTTTACATTCTGTACATTTGTAGAGTCACGAGATCTAGGGCCTGTATTTTTCACCATTTGAGTAAACTTCTGCTTGCCCATACATGTTGAAAGTGTCATTTCACCTGAATACACAGATCAGACTCGCTGAAGACTCTACCCTTTCACCTTGCTCGAGGCGAGGAGAAAGATCAAAGCTTCCTGTATTTTTTAGGGATGACCCCTTCTTTGTTCTGAACACTTCTCACATCTCCTGTTTGTGGAAGCTTCTGCAAAGACGGAATTGTTTTTCTATTCCATAAATCTGCTTCGTATAAGCAGGACTGTCATTGCCCATTTGGCCTCCTAGAAGAGGGAACTTACCCATGTGGATAGAGCCTTTAGTGTATAATGGCTCTTGAAAATCATAGTAGTTAAAACACATGTTTTAGGAGAAAGAATTGTCGGAATTAGGTTTTTTTTTAAAAAAGGTATTTGTGATCAATATGCTATAAGGATAAGAAGGATATAGAAAAAGGGAAAAACTCATCTGTTATCAAGTCTGCTGTGAGCGAACCAAATGACTGAACAGCTTTCTGTATTTATTTGTTAATTTCATTAGTTCTTTTGGGCTTGAAGTAGAATATAAAATAAACCATGATATGTTATTTCATTTAGTTCATTCACTTATTATTGATTAAGAACATGTGGAGTGACCGCTAGTGGACAAGGTGCAATGACTCGGGAAATGAAATCTCCTAGCTCACAAAACAGAGATGATATGGAGACAAACATCATAAAGACTACACGGGCTCAATACTTCCCAGGCTAAGGACTGAGAAGCAAATCATTTCACCTTTTTTGGTCTTAGTTTTCTCATCTATAAAACAGAAGAGCCAAAATTAATTGTACAGTCCTTCAGCTCTAAAATTCTGGGACTATGGGGCGCCTGGGTGGCTCAGTTGGTTAAGCGACTGCCTTCAGTTCTGGTCATGATCCTGGAGGCCCGGAATCGAGTCCCGCATCGGGCTTCCTGCCCAGCAGCGAGTCTGCTTCTCCCTCTGACCCTCCCCCCTCTCATGTGCTCTCTCTCTTTCTCTCGCTCTCTCTCATTCTCTCTCTTTCAAATAAATAAATAAATAAATCTTTAAAAAAATAAATAAAATAAAATTCTGGGACTAAAAGAAATACAGGCTAGTGTTAAAAGCAAATTTAAAAAGCGCAAACCCTCACAGGCTTTGTTCGGCAAATATCATGAGGGAGATAAGCTCAAATCTGACTTAATGACCACTGATAGCGAGATGAACGCTATTACAGACACAGTGAACAACAGGAGGAGAAATATGGAGCTTGGCCATAAGTGGGAGAAAATATCTAAATGGCACAGACAGACTGGCCAGGAGGGAGCCAGAGCAGAGAGTTGTAAAGCAGGATGGGGCTGAGTGCACTGCAGGTCTCAGATCAATCAATCAACAAGGATTTTATTCTACTCTGGTTACTCTATTTGTTAAGGGATTCTTAAGGGGGCGCCTGAGATAACATGGCCGAGGATTATTAACCATACTAAGTATAGAAGACTGCGAAAATATCCTAGCATCCAGCTCTATAAGACTAGAGGAGGAAGGGCATCTGTAAGTAAAGAGGGCTTAGAAAATATTTTAAGAATGCTCTAAGGTTCAGCTTCAAACAGAGGGTTCTGGCTAAGGATTGTGAAGAAACAGCAGTTACAGGAAGCCAGGGGACAGTAACCAAAATGGAGCTACTCTCTTTAAGCAAAGACTTTGGACACCCACCGTTTGGGAAGGGTATTACCAAACTGTTGCAAGCAATTAGTCTGGCTGCCAACCAAGGAAGAATCTTCACATGTCCTCAAGACACAAACAACACTCTGGTGTCGTAGAAAGTTTTCCCACAGGACTCATTTCTCTCAGATACAGAAAAATACGTGATGCCCTGTAATGCTGTGTTCTCTTCCACAAAGAGAACTAGGTGAAGCCCACCACATTGCCCTTTTTGCTCTGCTTGCTAGGAAGCTGGAGACAGAATTTGGATTCAGTCTCAGGACTTAACACTTCAGTATCTAACCTACTGTTTTAAAATTTGTAACTTCTCACCTGTTCTTTTGCGCTTAACGATTTTGCGATATTTGTATGTTTAATTACATGCCACCTCCTTCATTCATTTATTTCACAGATTATTTATAAAATATTTATTATGTGCCAGGCACATCCAGTCATTTAGGAGGGCAGGTGGAATGTGGCTCTGGCCTGGCAGGCAGGAGACTATGTCTCTGGCTTGTGCTGTGTTTAGGTCTTAGGGCTTGGTGTTTATATTTGGGATACAGTTCAAGCATTTTCCAGATGAACAAGGGTTCTGGGACATATAGCTAGTTTTCCTAATAACTCACTCCATTTCATCTCAGTTAGGAGTGGATTTTTCCCCTGAGGGTCTTTGATCCTGCAGCTGCAGACATTCTGGCACCAGGGAGCCTTAGGGGTCAAGGCTCCAGGACACACAGAGGTCAATGAAATCAGGGGACATCTTAGAAACTGCTGACAACCAACGGGGGTGAGCACTGTGGCTTCCAAGATGGATGGATGATGTCATTTGTGGTATAAATAAGTGTGTGCTTACTAAGCTCTGACTGGGAGCCAACAGGTGTGTCCCAGAACAGCACTCTTTGGAAGACACCCTCTGAGGAAAAAATAGTCAATAAACTTTGTGCTTCCCTTAATCCAGGAAGTCTCCTTTTTCATGTCAGAGTCCCCAGAATTGAGCATTGTGAAGTACAAAGGCAAGAGTATGAACTTGAGTTTCAGTTTCCCCATCTGTTGAATAAAGGAGCTGGACTTACCTGTCTTCTAGCGCCTTCTAGCTCTAATCATCTGGCACTTTATGACCCAGTTCTCCTTCCAGCCCTTTGGCCACGCCACTCTACACAGATAGTCATCATTATCATCCTCTTCAAAACTAATAAAAAGCAATATGCAAACAAGTCCAGTGGTAACACCTGTCTAATGGCAACCCTGAAGGACAAGCTTGAGACCTACTGAAAGATTACTGAATTATAGCAAAGACTTACTCGATATGGTTGCTTTTCAGGATAGAGCATTTCCTTCGTAGCATATCCAAATCTATGGCAAACTGTTTACACAACGTCTTAATGTACACCTATATTTGTACCCACATTCACATGTTAGCACAGCAATGTGTATATAATACATGTGAGGAGAATCCGAATAACTTGTGAACTTAGGAAGTGGTTTATCAACACTTTTATTTCATATCAGTGATTTATATATAAAACAAACATCTGGGAGTATAACAGACACAAATAAAGGGAAGACACAATTTCTGTCCCAAAGAATTTATGATTCAGCTGAAGTGCTTAAAAATGTAGCCAGCATTGTGTGCAAAACATTTTAATAGGTTCAGTGATATTTGAAATACGTACATAGGAAAGTGACACATTCATTTATAGTGAAATATCGAGTGCTATCCACTATGCTAAACGCTGACTAAAAATGGCAACAGAGGTCTCTGCACTTTATACCCTCATCATCTGATTAAAAGGGTACCTATTCATTCATTCATTCATTCATTCATTCATTCTGCAAACAATTACTGAGTGCTTACAGTGGCAAAGGCATGGTGATAGGCACTTTGGAGGACAGAGGCATGATCTCTTAATGATTCCTGTCTTCAAGGATCTTAAAATTTAGTGGCAGTGAGGAAACAGCTACCAAAGCAGAATGGAGAAGAAGTATCAGTAAAGGGCTAGAGAACACTTCGCGGATGGAGTAATTATGCCCAGAGGTTAGGAAAGCCTCCTAGTGGAGATGGCCCTGGAGCAAGAAAAATGAAAAACATTTTAATGGTGGAGACAAAGGGGAAGGTCATCTCAGAAAGAGAGTTCAGTGAGAACAGAGGCAGAGAGGCATGAAAATTAATGCATGCCCTGGGAATAGCAAGTAGCCTGGGATGGCTGGAGCATGGTATCCAAAGAGAACAGGGCAAGACGAGGCCAGGAACTTAGGATGGAGCCAGCACATGAAATACGTCCAATGCCACATTAAACCTACTGATTCTACTCAGCTAACAGTAGGGAGTCAGTAGAGGTTCGTAAGGATATGAACAGAGAGGAGGCTGGACCCATCCTCAATATTGAACATGGAACTTCCATAATGAACTACTGCTCAAGAGTAATTAAGTAGGGTAGAAAAAAAAGGGGGGTCTTCTAAATTAGGAGATTTAGGGGCTACAGGGCAACAAGAGGAAGTCTTGTGTGGTATGTATTGATGCTCTTGACCTAGCCAACTCCAACACATTCTTTGGATATCAAAACATTTCTTCCTCTGCGCCCTGATTGAATCCGGTCTCTCTACTGTGGAACCACAGAGATCCTTGTACCTTTCCTTCACAGTACTTCACAGTTTGTAATTACATACTTACCTGCATTTGATTAACGTATGTGTCCCTCATTGGACTGTAAGCTCCACAAAGGCAGGGATCATGTGTTTGTTTTGCCCTTCAATTTTACTATAGGCTACTCAGTATGTCTGACTCAGAGTTGGGACTGAAATATTTGATGAATGAACGAATGAATGAATGGATGGAAAGAAGGATGGAAGGAGGACAGAAGGAAAAAAAGAAAGGAAGGAGGAAAGAAAGGGAAAGAAAGAAATATGGGATTGGACACATTGTTGGAGAAGAATAATGAGAAATAATATTTGGGAACTTATAAGTAGGTGTGGTGGTTTTAAAATACGGCTGCAAAATTCTTTGACATTGCTCTCATTGAAAGGTGGGATCTATAGCCTTTGCCCTTGAACCTGAGCAGTCTTGAGATGAACAGAATGCAGCGGAGAAGATGGAGTGTGATTTCCAAGGCTAGGTTGAACGGACTTGGTTCTCTTAATATGCTCACTCTGGGAGAGAAGCCCGTTACCATGTAAAAAGTTTGACCACCTTGAGACCACCAGGCTGAAGAAGCCACCTTGCTGTACGTTCCAGTCAACAGACTGAGCTCATCTCTGCCAAAAAAAAAAAAATGTGAATCAAGTTGTCTTGAACCCTTGAGACCATCTCATCTGCCAGCTGAATGCCTTTGAGTGACCTTAGTAATTGCCTCGAGAAGCAAAAAGAATTGTCCAGCTGAGCCCAGCCTGAATATCTAACCCATGGAATCTTTTGCACAATAAAATGGTTTTTGTTTTATGCCAGCCAATTTGGGATAATTTGTTAATAGCAATAGTAATTGGCACATCAACCAAAGTCTCGATAGAATCCTCCCCAATCACCGCCCGCCCATAGCAATTGAGGAAACTGAGATCCAGAGAGATTAGCTTGTTTAACCATGTTTCTAAATTGACAGCAGTAAAGCAAGGCCTACGAACTAATCTTCTGACCCCCCAGGACATTGCCTTTTTCTTTCTAATATATGATAATGCATTAAGAAAAATTTCGGTTTAATTATATGCAGGGTCCAGAGAACAACTCTTTGTCATGCCACAATTTTATCCTCATTGATGCTTTCTTCCCATTGATGATTAAATGGATTAGTCAAACTCCTTGATGTATATACAAAAAGTGAACTGTGGGCTCCCGTGTGTGGAGCTTACAAATGCTGTCGATGATTTGGACATTTGAATGCAACTACCTCCCAATTAGAGGAAGAAGCATGTTCAAGTATATAGAACACAATAACATTTCTTCTCAAGTTTGTGGCATTCGAATTCTTAGCTGACTAGGTTTTTCAAGGCCGTCAGTTCCAAATTCACTGAAAGATCTCTTCTGCTGAAAGAAAAATGCCACCTCTATTAATATCCACCTTTTCCTCTGCAGAACACTTGCTTGCTGGTGATTTATTATGGACAAGCGGCTTCCTGTTCCTTTTGAAAGTTAGATACTTTTTTTTTTTAATTCTGCAAGTAGAGGAAGAATTCCTCATCTCTTGTCCCCAGGGCGATTTAGTTAAGGCTAATCTTCAGGACAGAGTTTGGGTATTTACAGCTCTCAAACTGATACTGCCTGATACCACACAAAAGAGAGAGGGTCTTGCTGCTATATCTGATGTCAATAGGGAACTAATCTGAAAAACAAATAAGGAAGACCAGCTCTCGCAACAGCAACATGTATGGGAGAAGATTCTTTGAGATTTTGGAACTTTGCAATTACATTATAAAGATGGAAACATTTTCCCTTAAAAAGATCAAAGATATTAATTATCCTTTTGGTTGGTGATAATGTCATTATTTTTGAGACTCTATCTGAGGAAAACAACCGAATAATCTGATGCCTATGCTCTCCATGAACTGTATCTCAAAGAAAACCATGTACACTGATGACTCAAAAGTTAATGTTTATCTTATTACATTTTTCCTATTCCTACAGTGAAACCCATGAAAAATCTAAGGAAAGATAATGTCAAATTCAATTTTATTCAGAGTTTCTCATAATCACAGCTTCTCAGATTTTAACAAATGTTAATCTCTTTAAAATCCCACTCGTGATGTAGAAAGTACTTGAGTAGAGTGTGTGTACATGGCTTTAGGTGATGTTAGGTATTAGGACTCTCTCTCTCACCCACTCAGAGCAGTTTAACAAAAAGCTGAATTGATTTGCTTATAGAACAGCAAAGTACAGACTTAGAATGTGCCTCAGGCACAGCTAGAAGAGGGGGCACATGGGGCGAGGCTTCTACCTCCAGACTCTGTCTCTCTCGCTCTGTTTTCCTCAGTGTTGGTTGGCACCTTTCTCAGGCTGAACCCGTGTAATGGAAAAGTTGACCACTGGCAGCTCCCAGCCCATTCGGCCAGGCTCCAAACTTAGCAGAAGAATTCTGGGTCACTTCAGACACAGGCCTAGGGCCGATCCTCTCTGGGCCCTCTTGAGTCACGTGCCCACCCTTGTGGAATTCTCCTTGGCCACCCCTGTAAGGTACTTGAGGATGTATTTTAGAACTTACCAAGAGTTGTAGTTAGATTTTTGGCATAATTTATAAATAAAATCTTTGCCTTCAAGACTGTGTAAAATGGCATGCCAAGTTTTACAGCTAAGCTTTCCAGAAACTCTGCCTTTCTCTTAAGCTGTCTTCCCATACATACCTCACCTTCTTTTCAATACCAAACTTACCAAAAGCTTAATCTATATTTGCTTATTCCCCTTTCCCACCACAATCCTCCCGCCATCTAATCTCTGCTAAAGTGGTTTTCCCAAACATCACTCGTCACCTCTCCACAGTCAAATCCAATGGCATCTTCCTGGTCTCCTCCTGCTTGTTCTCTTGGCAGCCTTAGACACTCTGAGCCACTCCCCTTTTTCTTGGCTCACTCTATTCCTGCAGCTTGTGCTCCTTCTTTTTCTCTAATAGATTCTTCTTGGTTTTCTTTACTAGCTTCTGCTAATGTTCACCAAGCTCCCTAAGCATACATGTTCTCTAAAGTTTGGTCTTCAGTCTTCTTTTCTTCTAACTTTATAGTCTCTCACTGGGGACACCTTCATTCAGGTCCATGGCCTCAAGCTTCTTCTATCTGATGTTGACTTTAGGATCTCCAAGTTTAGTCTTCTGTCTGTTATTAGGTGTTAGACAATAATTTTGGTGTGTTCCTCTACACTTTGATGTCTGTCTTCATCTGTTCGGGCTACTGTAACAGAATACCATAGACATGGTGGCTATAAACAATAGTTGTGGAGGCTGGGAAGTCCAAGATCAAGGCACCAGCAGATTCAGTGTCTAGCAAAGACCCGCTTCCTGGTTCATAGCTGTCTTTTCGCTGTGTCCTCACATAGCTGAAGGGGTGAAGGCACTCTCTGAGGTCCCTTTGATAAGGGTGTTGATCTTATTCATGAAGGCTCCACTCTCATGACCTAATCACCTCCCAAAGATCCCCACCTCCTAATATCATCACCTTGGGCATTAGAATTTCAGTGTCTGAATTTGGGAGAGGACACAAACATTCAGCCTATAGCAATGTTCTTCCATCATCAGAAACTCAGTATTTTCAGAAGCAAATTTATTAATTTACCCCACGCTGTCCTCTGTACCCTATGAAATGTTACCACCATTCTTCCAGTCATTCAGGGCATAAGAAAATGGAATAATTTCTGCTGTTCATTTTTGCCTCATATCCAGTTGGACCTCCAAAGACCCCAACCTGCACTTACCTATTCCAACTGCCACTGTTCTGGTTCAGGGCTTCATCCACTCTTCCCGGGCTGTTACAATAACATCGGAATTTCCTATTTATTTTATCTAAGCCATCTTACTAAGAAGTACATGTTCACTACTCTCAAAATTGTTCATTCCATCCCATGCTCTATGTCCAAAATACTTCATTTTCAAGACTTTCTATTACAGAACTCAACCCTTCTTTCTAACCTCATCTCCCATATGTTCATTTCAGACATTCTCTGGTTGAGCCACACCACCCACCCCTCCACATCTCTGCTCATCTTATTCCTTGAGTTTCAGCAGTATTCTTTCGTCACCTGTCAATACTCTGCTCATCCTTCAAGATCCACTTGTGGTAGACAACAGAGTGGTTCATCAAATATTTTTGGTTCTTCCCCTTCCAAACATATGGTAGATTGCACTCTTCTTACCCTTTGCATTTGGCAGAGTCATGTGACTCAATTTGGCCTGTGAAATATAAGTACAATGACACATGACACTTCTGGACAGAAGCTATATAATTTAGTGTGAGATGGGCTATTTTTTCTTTCTTTCTTCTTCTTTTTTTTTCTTTTTGTTCGCTAAAGTAATGGGCAATGTCCCAGATAACTGTTGCTCAGACAGTCTAAAGATGTCATGGACCAAAGCTCCCACTCGAACCGTGATGGACAAATAACATGAGCAAGAAATAAATGTAGGTTGTCTTCACATAATAAAAAGTCTGACTCCATATTTTGATGTTGGACTGCTGACATCTTTTAAGCCTCACCCCTCCCTCTTCCCTTTTGTCCCACATCTGCAGTAGCTGATACAAAATCCCTGGGTGCTCCTTTCTTTGATGGGAAGTTCAGACCATGCAAGCCTCTTCTCAAATGAAAGAACACTCCCCTGGCCCACCTTCTATTATTAAAATCTCAGGCTAGTCTCCTTTTCTTGTTCTCTCAAGCCATTTTTATACCAGTTTGGGAGAACTTCCCTACTCCCCCCCAGAGAGCCTCGCTATGTGATAAAACTTCTCATATCATCTTGCTTATGTGTGGCATTATTAGTCTTGACTTCTGAACCAAATTTGGTTTGGGAGGCCCCATCCTGCTTTTGAGAAATGACCATAATAGTTTGTGATTTAGGCTTTGGTTTCCTTTGCAGAGGTCATAACTAGGCTGCTAAAAAAGTGCTATTTCTTGATCTATGTGTTCATTATATGGGATTGCTCACTTTGTGAAAATTAAGTGGTCTGTATGTTTATGATTAGTGCACTTTTTATATGCATGTTATACTACCATAAAAGATTATTTTTAAACATTTATTGGGAGTAACCTTAAATAATCTCAACCTTGTTTTCTTTATCACTATCTGAGTATATTTATTGAAATGAGGTAGTGTATATATATGTATAAGATGAAAAAGTAGTTGATGATAGAAGAAGAAAGCAGACATTTAACAAAAAAGCTGATTATTAAGAAAGGCAGAATGAGATAAACTTTAAATCAAAACACAAGCAATATTCCTTTGTCATTGCAGAAGGAGAATCTCAGGTAAAGCTTCAGAGAGAAGGTGGCATTTTTGGTAGTGTATCAGTCAGGGTGGGAGAGATTATGCTGCATAGTCACTATTTTTATTTCTATTACCATGACCATCAGTGAATCTTGCCTGTCTGTGAACTTCATATAAATATAATCTTGTGGTATATTTTCTTTTGTGTCTAGCTTCTCCTGCTTAGCATTACATTTATGAGATTCATTCATTTTGTTGCATGTATCAGTAATACATTCCTTTTTGTTGCTCTGTAATATACATTGTATGAATATACCCACAATTCATTTCTCCATTTTCATGTTGATGGTCAGTTTTTGGCTGTTATAAATAATGCTGCTGTGAACAAGTCTTTTGTACACATATGAATGCATTTCTATTATGTTTATATGCAGGAGTGAAATCATTTGGCATATGATACACGTATGTCCTGTTTTAGGAGATACTGCCAAACTGTTGTCTAGAGTGATTATACCAACTTACATTTCTACCAGCAGTGTGTGTTATCCTGTATCTTTGTAAGCTCTTTGTATTGTCAGTCCTCTTAATTTTAGCCATTTTAGTTAAAGTGTAGTAAAATCACGTATGTGTTTCCTTGATGGATAGTAATATTTACCGGCTTTTGAGTATCCTTTATTGTACATGTCAGTTCCAGTCTTTTGTGCATTTTTTTCTACTGGATTGTCTGCTTTATTTCTTATTGATTTTTAGAAGTTCTTCAAAAATTCTGGCTCTGGGTCATTTTTGAGTTCTATGCATTGCAAATATATGCTTCTGTTTTGTGGCTTGCCTTTTTATTCTCTTCATGGTGGCTTTTGAATGACAGGAGCTCTTATTTTTATCAATATCTAATACACCAATATTTTCCTTTATTGTTAGCATTTTCTATACCCTGTTTAAGAGATAATTTTCTACTTCAAAGTCACAAAGATATTTTCCTGTTATTTTCTAGAAACTTTATTGTTTTTCCTTTTACATTTAGTTCAACAATCCATCTGGAATGGCTTTTTCAGCATGGTGTGAGGTCAAGGGTCAAGATTCATTTTTCACACACACACACACACACACACACACATATCCAATATATGTATGCACATGGATTCTTGGTGTAATTTAATCCATTAAACACATCACTTATTTCTCAAATCTCAATTTCCCTAAAGTTATTATATTATTCTTGAGGTCCCAGAACCACTGACTATAAAGTGGTAGCCTCTGTTGAAAACTCCTCATGGTTTCCTGAAATCATTTTATTGATCAGGAGTAGGGAGAAACAGTTATGCCTCCTTATCACTAGTCCTAGAGATTGGAGGGCTCGTCCTTCCTCCCAAACCAGCAATTTCAAGGCTTTGAGGAGATAACAATAATTTTTGTGCACCAAAATAAAGACCCTCTGTCCTTCTTTCTTGGTCCTTTTAGCCCACCAGCAAATATATATTCTTTATCATAAATTAGGTTCCATTCTCTTCCACAGTATTTTGTGAAAATATTTTTTCTCTTGAGTTTATGAGTTCTACTAGTCTACATAGAGGGAGTACTCAGCAAATAGTGGACCACAGCCTCTTACCTATGGGAAAATGTTCTCTTACCTCCCAAATGATGACCCATAAGGAGCAGCTAGATGCAGCTATGGAAGGGCCAAGGCCCATCTCTGGATAAAACTGCCCAAGTTCTGGGGCGCCTGGGTGGCTCAGTCGTTAAGCGTCTGCCTTCGGCTCAGGTCATGATCTCAGGGTCCTGGGATCGAGTCCCGTATCGGGCTCCCTGCTCAGGGGGAAGTCTGCTTCTCCCTCTCCCACTCCCCCTGCTTGTGTTCCCTCTCTCGCTGTCTCTCTCTCTGTCAAATAAATAAATAAAATCTTTAAAAAAAAAAAACTGCCCAAGTTCTGATTCCAATTCTATTTCCCATGAGCAGTGCCACCATATGCAATTCCCTTAACCATCCAAAGCTCAGTCTCATTCATCTGCTCACTCAGGACACTACCCTAGTATTATCATGGGCTCTGTATTAGTATTATCATAGGGTTGTTGTACAGAATAGTACATGTAAAGTGGTGGTCTCACTGCCTCTCATATAGTTTTCACCTAATAAATGTCAACTATTATTATTTTCTGCTATTAATGCAGAAGCCCAACCAATCTTCATCCTAGGGGCCCTTCACAAAAGTGAAAAAAAAACTGTTACAAGGTGGTGAAATACTAGTTTTTATTAGTGTACACATAGCCAAATGCCCCACGACAGGTTCTCAGGTTTCTTCCTCACAACCCAATGACATACTTTGAAAAAAAGAAAAACATCTTTAAAGTCAAGCTTTTTCCAGAGATAGAGTGAAATAAATAGGTAATAAACATGCCAGCAGTGAGATGAAAAAGAAACGTGTTCTTTGGTTACATTCTCCTTGGATTATCACAGTGACATTGCTTTAGGATGTCACTTCCAAAGTGACTTTTTCATTTGACTCTAAATCTCCAGGAAAAGGAAAGTCCTCTCTAATTGAGTAGGCCCTTAATGGTATGGGTGGGGGGGGATAATTATAGTTATCAAAAGTAAGTCCATATTAAGATTATGAAGTTTCTTAAACTTTAATTGATATAGTAATAGGGATTGAAGGCCATATTTCCAAAGATGGGGTTTTATGCAGGCAGAAGATAAATGTAGCTATCAGAAGGGCTAAAGACAACTTTTTTTTTTCTTCCACATAAATCCTAAGAATTATTGTGAACCTATTTAACTAAGGTAGCCAAAAAGTCTTTCCTCAGAGAATAAAGGAGACTGGCCGCTTCAGATAAACACAATTATCTCTTCCCTAGAAGTAACTTTTGAATGACTTTGTGCTTTGCCTGATTTGATCCTTTTTTTCTCCAAATATATCCAGGGTTCCCAATACCCACTTGATGAATAGTTTCAAAGATGAGGCCAAAACTATCTGAGCTGTGAAGACTTCATTAAGTATGCAAACTTCTCTTCCTTCTAAAACATTTCTTGATGCAGAGAGAAGCAGAGGAAGGGTAAGTGTTAACTCTCCATCCAGCTTTTCCAGAGCCTCACCAAAGAGGGGATTCCCTTAAAACCTGGTGATTCTTGGCTAGTGGACTTGAAAAGGGGCAGGATTCTTTAGCATTATTGGGCTTGTGGGCCAAGAATTTAAATACTGACAGGGACTCAATATAATTCTTCATTGATGATGTTTAAGTTAGAAGCATATAATCTGGGGCACCTGGGTGGCTCAGTCATTAGGCGTCTGCCTTCGGCTCAGGTCACCATCCCAGGGTCCTGGGATTGAGCCCCGCATCGGGCTCCCTGCTCTGCAGGAAGCCAGCTTCTTCCTCTCCCACTCCCCCTGCTTGTGTTCCCTCTCTCACTGTGCTTCTCTCTGTCAAATAATAAAATCTTTTTAAAAAATAAAAATAAAAGCAGCATATAATCTTGCTCCACAAGCAACTGAGCAACAAACCGAAAACCAGGCATAGCTGAGCAGAGATTTTAGGATTTAACTTGGATAAAAATCAATTTCATTAATAGTTGCACCTCTCCAGTTGCAGTCCATCTCCCAAGAGGGAAACCAATCACAGCACAAGAGGCCTACTCGGAGCAAAAAGCATCCCGAAGATGGATTTTTTCAGTTGTGTGCAAAGAAGCATCTATGAATCACCTGGACAGATCAGGAGAAGAAAAATATCTAAGGCTCCAGGTCATTCCAGGTCATTTACTGAATTCAGGAGTGGTAAGCCAATAGGTTGGGATCCTGGGGTTGGCCTCTAGAAACTGAGATTAGTGAGAGCAAGTCACCTCACCAATACCCTCCACACAACACCAGTAGTCTGACCCCATCCTCCTACTTCTCTCAGTGCATATAATCATCTCAAATAAAACAGAAGGCATATTGCCTAAAAAGTGTTTAGCAAAGGAGAGCTTTGTGTTAGCTTTTACATTGAGGTTTGATTATTTGGCTACTGGGGTGGAAGAGTCTTATTGTAGCTTTATATGCCCCTCTATACCACAAAATGATTTTCTTCATGCACTACGTTACTCAAAATTTCTTGAATCAGTTTTATTTTGCTGAAGTACCTTCTGATCTCTTAACGAATAACAACTACGAACCGAATACTTCTACCACCCTACGAATCAGCAGATAATGGGTAGCTCTGGGATTACTTTTCCTTCAAAATTAGAAAGGAAACACGGATAACATTTTCCCCTCGGGAATGGTGGAGCATTAATACTAGGGCACTACTAGTAACATACTGTTACTTTTCAGGCAAGCCCCTTACCCTCTCTGCCCTTTCTCCATCTGGAAATTCAGAAGGTAAGTAGCCTACATCAACAATGCTGTTTCAGAGGCAAACTGGTAAAAGATTGGTAAGCACTTTACAAATATTAAGTGCTCCATAATTACTGCCTGTTGTGACAAACTCTATTTGAAACCCATCCAGGATACAAAAAAAAAAAAAAATACTTCCCTGACTTCTAGTCTAAGCTGAACAGTATGATCTGGACAAAAATATAGCAAAAAAGGAAAATCAATCCTTAGTAGATCTTTGGTTACCATGAAGAATGGTGCTCTCGAGAGAAATTTGAAGAAGCAAACTTTGATATATTGAAGGAGGATATGAAAGCACAAATAATGCTACTCCAGCGCTGATTCCTTCTTTCCCTCTAACCGGTTCAACACAGATCTCAAAACCTCTCTTTTGTTGATATATATAACTTGAAATGGATACTACAACTAGGGTGGATCTTTGCCGATTAAATGTAAGGCATTACGACCAGAGCAGAAGTGGAATTATCCTCAACCTGAAATCACATAAATTTAAACCTTGAAGGAGTTCAGTTCTCCATAAAGAAAAAATGTCTGTGCATGAGGATTGTTAAACCTCCATCTTCTTTGGGCCAAAAAGGTAGGCTTGCAAAACATGTTCCTTTCCCAGATTTTTAATCAATTAACAAGTATTGATTGACCACCCACTACTGTGTGTAAAGTACTGTGCTAAACTCCTATGTCTGATACGGTTTAAAAAAAATAAAATAGAAAAAAACAAAAGATAGTTGCTCTTGCTCTTAAGAGCTCTGAATCTAATTGGACAGATAAGACATACACATGAGGCGAGATAAGTGGCACCATCAGGCTGTCATTGATAGGGGCCAAATGGCTAGTTCAAACAGTAAGTGAGAGACCAAGAGGGCAAACAATCCTGGGCCAGGGTGGTCAGGGAAGTCTTCTGAGGACAAGCGGGATAAGCACTGGATCTTAGTGTATTGGGGTGGGGGGCAGGCCTTCGGGGGGGTGATTAAGGAAAATGAATTTAAAGATGACTGTGTGTAGTAAATGAAATGGAGGTCAAAATATAAGCCAACTGTACCAATTCTCTTCTCTCTCTCCTCTCTCTCTCTCCTCTCTCTCTCTCCTCTTTCTCTCTCTCTCTCACAAGCACACACACACATGCACATAAAATATAAGGAGAGAAAGGGCTCAGAGGTAAGTATGCCATACTTTTTGGCCCTTAAATATTAAACAAATTTCCATGGTACTTCTTTTTCTCTCTTCTCCATCCTCCCCACCCCCCCTTTCTCTTCCTTCCCTCTTTAGCCCTAGTCTGCTTGGGAATTGGAGTACTGGTCACTTTCAACTGTCCTGGGGCACTACAAAAGACTCTAGAAATTCTTGTGGCTGCTTCTGGGGAATTCAAAGTCTCTGGGTCTCAGAACCACAGAATCCTATCAACAAAGGAGTTTTAAAAGCCCCTTAGTTCATGCTGCTCTAAACAAGCCTGACACTGAACCCTGCGACAACTAGCATGTCTTTCTGGCCCATGCCTAACATGGTTCTGATGCTGTTAGAAGAAAATACCTCTGGGGATCCTTCAACTTACTTCATGCAGAAACTAAATCCAAGACTCTCCGACTGTGATCAAATTTTTTTTGCCATTTATTGTTTGTCTTAAATAAGTTATTATATATCGGTGAAGTATTTAGGTAAAATGCTGATAGCATCAGTTTGAAGATCTAATTTGAAATCCAAGAGCAGGCTGCAGCTTACCAGAAACCAGTTGCATACATTGAAGTGCCTTCCCTGATTCTGGCCAGTAGACATCAAGGAAGAACAGGAGAGAAGGGGAAAAGGAAGGAAGGGAATGCCTTTAATTAAGGGCTTCCCCTAAGAATCACCCAAAACATGAGTTGAGGTACTAGAGTGGTCATGGTGCTCAGATTCATGTTCTGTAATACTTACAAATAATAGTCAAGTCAGCTTGCTGGACGTTCAAATTAGAGGAACAGTAGCTTGGCTTTTCCAGGTTTGACTATCTTACAAATTGCACTTAGCCTGGAGTGTGTCATATTCCTTCCGACCTCCCCACCCCCACACACCCACACAGGGAGACCGCCACCACACGCCATATATAGCAGGATCCGAACCTAGAAAATGAACAAACTGAGACTCATTCCTAGAATAACAGAAAACTAGCATTCACCAAACAATGGACAAGTTACTTTTTATAAATCATGCTGTTATAATAATTGTGTTCTTTAATGGAAGAGTTTTTCACCAAATATATCCTTTGCTGCTTAAGCAAAGCATTTCAATCCTCAGAGGGGATTTGTGGGTCATTGTGGTTTTGAGGACAGTTTACAAACTGGCAAAGCCCTGAATACAAGTTCTGAACAAAACTCAGGGAAGTATAGAAGCCTTTAAAATTGAATTCTTAGCTATTTGGATTGTACCATTTGGTAAAGTAGTCTGTTAAAATCCAGAACTAGGCCTGGTTTTTTCCATCACCTTTGGTAAAACCTAAGAACTTAATGATAAATGGATGTTTCTTTTAAATTATTAATTGATTGGAATTCGCAGTTTTCATTTTTTTAGGAAAATTTAACACAAGAACCTAAAATGGAGGGCGCCTGGGTGGCTCAGTTGGTTGGGCGACTGCCTTCGGCTCAGGTCATGATCCTGGAGTCCCGGGATCGAGTCCCGCATCGGGCTCCCTGCTCAGCGGGGCGTCTTCTTCTCCCTCTGACCCTCTCCCCTCTCATGCTCTCTCTATCTCATTCTCTCTCTCAAATAAATAAATAAAATCTTTAAAAAAAAAAAAGAACCTAAAATGGAAAAATGAAGAGATTGTGGCATTCAATCAAGCAGGATCAAGCAGTGCTTTTCATTTTAAATACCTGGTCAAAGGTAATGAACTTTGAAGAATTTTTATTGTTATACTACTAACATGTTCATTTCTGTATCAACTCTTTTCTTTCATTTGTTTGCCCGGAAGTATACTCAGTATCTTACTGCAATACAGTGAAATTCTCCATAAAGCCAAAGACTTTGTAAAACCGTCTTTTTTTTTTTTTTTTTTTTGAGGCAACTCTCTTCAAACCCCTGAAACGCAAGGGAGTTATTGATGTCTTCCAGGACTTTAATTGCAAGAACAGCTTTATCTCCCAGGCAGACAGACACTACACAAATGTTTGGTTTACTCCGTATCACACAGTTAACAAGGTTCTTGTAGGTTCAAGGAAAACAGATTGTGAGGCTTTGCCAGGAGGACTTAACATTCTAGGGGGGGAAAAAAAAAACCCTGACAGATAACTCTGAAGGGAGTGAAATCTTAAAATAATTTCAACTTAGTCATAATCCTCCAGGAAAAAGTAGAGTGTAGAATGGGAGTTTTTAGAAAGGATGGAATAAGTGTAAAAGGCAAGGAAAGAAATTGTGTTTTTTAACTCCTATGTCCTAAGTACAACCATCCTAAGAAGATGGTCTGTGTTTTGCAACTGCCCTCATTTCTGACCTAATAATCCAGTTTTCTTAATTCCAAATCGTTCAAACTATAGAAAAACCTGATGAAAACAGCCCCTTCACCTAACTTGCCTGTTCCAGTTGAATGCTAAGTATATGCTTCAAGGAAGCTTTAAAAACGGAGTTCATGTGCACGCGGCAGGCTGGCTCTCCTCGCGGTGCTCACAGCAGCACCAGGAGAGAAGGTAGTGAAGTGTCTTCACGTGCCTATTCGGAGCGCGCGGCCCGCCTGCTTTTACTGACTTACTTACCAATGGGCTCTGTTTGTGAGGAAGTTACCAGACTGACATTTATGGCTCTCCGGGCAAATGAGACAAAAAGAAGAGATTCTGAATCTTAAAGCTGTTTACCAACTGTGGGGAAAGGTCAACTTTGAGCACCAACCACTCAGACAAAATCCAAAGATATCCGAGCCATCTCGTCTCCTTTTCTCAAGTCAAACTGTAAAACAAAAGCTGCACAGTTATTGCGATATATTGCCAAACTAAATTAAGCATGGGGAAGAAATTACATGTACTTCTGTGAGAAATGGAATCTTGAAAGACCAGTTCTTTGCTGAGAACCCATGAGTTAAATTGCTTAAAAGCAGACATTGTGGTTATGGTTCCCTGCCATGTGGTGTTTGCTGAGCTCTCTCTGGATATCCTAAAACACTTAAGCCTAAAGGGTTTAGGATGTCTTTGGAAGCCATAATTTGGAGAAAACAACTTTATCTTTGTGGGAGATGCAGGACACAACACAAATGTTTGTTGGATTCCTTCTCTTTTTCTTGACAAGGAGCTTATCAAACAGTTCTCAAGCAAATGATATGGGAAAGCAAATGATTTTCATGGAGAAGAATCATTGTGGTTTAGAAAGCTAAGGCTCAAGGCGATATTCTAGGTTTACAGAGAATTAAAGACAAGTTGAAACATAGTTCATCAAAAGTCAGTATGATACGGGTGATGCACCTTGACATGGGATTTGTAGGGAAATGCGAAGAAATTTCAAATGTGGGGATTTGTTACAATGGTAGAGGGGTAAACATTCCAGACAAATGGGAGCAGAGATTGGCAGGAGAGGTCAGCAGATACCTAGAAAGGGATTGTCTAAAACAAGGACTACTCTTTAGATTACAGAATTTTCTCTCCTATTGAAGGGGCTACTTGGACCAAAGAACTAGGAGCGGGTAGTCAGAATAGAATTTTCAAACTGACAGGAATGTTGAAATATTCATAAACCATACAGAGATCATCTCATCTCTGCTTAAAATCTTCCAGGGGCTTCTTCCCACTGCTCTTCATGTGAAACTTATGGCCCGGCTCCCCCATACATGCTCACCTCTGCAGCCTCCTCCCACGGGGGCAGCCTCTCCAACTCCCCCCTCAACACCTTTACTCCCCCTACCCCCCTGGCGCTCCCTCTGCGGGTGGTCTTCATACTCACCTAACTTGCCAGCCTCAGGGGCTCTGTCTATCAAGCTACTTTGGCCTGAGTGCTCTTTCTTTGCCTGAGGGACCCACCATCATTTGTAATCATCCATTTAGTTGTTTATTTGTTTTCTGTCTATGTGCACTACACAATAAACATCATAAAGTCAAAGACCCTGTCTCTCCAGTTCTTTGTTTTGTCATCAGGGTGAATCACAATACCTGGCACCTGATAGGTGCCACACAAAACAAAAGCATGCGAATGAAGGCACTGAGGTTAAAAGAGATTATTTCCTGGAGCTCTCCCAAACGGTTGAGAGCAGAACAGGGGCCTGGTACTCAGGTTTCCTGAGAAATCCCGGTTTCCTAGGGTAGCTGGAATACTCTCAGCTAAGAATTAGCATCAACATTTATACAGGAGTTGTGACTTACGCTTTTGGAGCGATCATTCAAGAGAACAAGTTTTGAGAATGAGACTGAGTGAAGTCACCTGCCCTGGGGGTGTCCGGAGGGTGAGCTGACACCCAGGACCACATCCCACCACCTCCCACACCCACTTCAAGGTTTCCCTCCTCTCTCTTCTCTTGGAGTTACTCTCCCATGATTGCTGGTCCTCACTCTCTGGTTTTCCTTCTTATTTCTAGCACATGCTCTGTTCCACCCTTTGGAATGTCCTATTCATATACCTAGACCATTGCTTTGAGGTGAAATTACAGCTTTTCCTTTCTAGGGATTATTTGGGGGGTGTGGAAGAGCAAGATGGGAGGAAGGGGCAAGGGATTGAAATAACACTCTGGTGTCAGCCAAGGTATGAAGCCAGCCATTTATGAGATGTTACCTTATATTAGGAAGAGGATACATTATTTATTTACTTTTTTGCTACTATGTTAAAGGAAATCTCAGGCTTGATTTTGTAACTCTCCAGAGGACCTTCAGTAGCACAAAGGGTGTTATAAAAATCTAAGATCTCAAGCAGCTAAAATCATTTAAACTAATAAACATGTCACAGGATACTTTGTGGGGTCTTGAGAAGGGTAGTATCGTGAAATCAAGCGATGATCAGCTTTTTAAAAACTCCCTAGAGGACAGTCATCCAAGCTGTGATTTGTTGTCCGTGTTCATTTTTTTTTTCACCTCGTCTTTCCTTCATAATCATCCTGCTTATGCTCATAGACCTTTCGCAGGCAATAATAGTAATAATAGCTACCCTTTACTGAACCCCTACTATGAGCCAGACACTTCACATTTTCTCTAATCCTTACAACAACCTTAATAGGTAGGACGGTTATCAGCATTTCAGATGGGGAAAAAAAAAAAAAAGAACATTTAGAGAAGTTAAGTATATTGCTCAAGATCATACAGCAAGTAAGGTCTGTCAGATACTCTAAGCCTATACCTAACACCGGAGGTGGGGGGTTGGGGTGGTGGGGGGAGACTTCAGTCCTGCCCCACATCCCAATCTCTACCAGCCCAAATACACAATCCAAAGACAGATAAATCTGTGTTTGCAAACCCTACTTTGGAATAATGTGCTTGATCTCCTCATCCCTTTCCAACAAGTTTACCACATCTGAGATCATTTTATATGTATCGTTATATTACATAGCACTATGTCCTATAACATGCAAACAAAATCAAGTGCCAGGGAAATTTGAACTTGAACAATTGGATTCAATATCTAGTGTACTGGATTTTGCATCATGGCCAGCAAACTAAAATTTTTACACAGCAAACTGAGTTTTTTTACTTATTTTCTTCAGCTCTCTGTATATCCAAAATGCTTGTGTTTGATGTTATCTATGCACCTGTGAACTACATTAGGACATGAGGTGCATATTTGATCTTTCGGAAAGCATCGGGATCCTGGGAAGCCCGTTATGTTAGAACTTCTTTGTTTAACATAAACAGGGAGAGAAACCAAATGTGTCTAACTGATGTATGTTATCTCTGAAGTCTGATTGCTAGCAGCAGTAAGACGTTGCTGAAGATCCTAGAGTCGCGAAGCTTTGATACAGAGCCCCTCTCCCATTGCCCCTCCCATGAAGCCAGCCCCAGTAGAGCTAGCTTGAGCGGCCTGCACAACCAAAAGAACACAACAGATCCTACACCCTTGGGGAATTTAAGCAACATAGTACTAGACAGGTATTAGGAATTGTAATTTTAAAGACTAGGTAATAATATGTGATGTGCATATAGTCAATTTAAAAAGCAGAAAGGAAAATTTTATCTATGCCGTGTCAGAAGAGTCTTTTCGAAATATTAATTTCCCTCAGTATTTCCTTTCTGCCTTGACCCCTCCCCCTGCTCAAGCATCTGATTAGACCTTCACCGTCTCAGGAGAAGGTCACAGTAGCATCAGGCAGAGAAAGGGAGTCTTCAGATTTTTGAGTGGAGTTCCTTAGGATAAGAGAAAAGACCCAGACTAGAAAAAGATTAGCAAAGGAGAATTGGAAGGGGAGCAGAGAGAACAGAGACACCATTAGGTCACAGTGACAGGGGCCCGTCCTTCACGCCACAGGCCGAGCTCTGGAGAGGAGTCGAGGCTCCAGAGAAGAAATGGCAGCGTATTTCATGGTTGAGAACCTCCCCTGCACAGATCCCCAGCCCTGCCATGGTGTGAGAGTTCAAGAGTGATCACCCCACACTCACAAGTGGCACAGAAGGAGTCCTGAAATCCAAGGGGCCACATGGGTTGTTATGATGGGAGTCTCTCCAGTGACTCCTTCAATGGATGGCACTAAACACTGCTCAAGGAACAGTCAGGGTGATGGACATCTCAGAAGATGCCAGTGTGGCGAGATGAAATTGAGGAGCCAGCTCAAGCCCTCTGGAACAAAGATGTGACCCAGGAGAAGGAAGAGAGCCACGGCAAATCCACTGAGATTACGTTTCCGCCACACCCGGAAGAATTTATATCCTGAGTTAGAGCCAAGTAAAGAAAGTTTCTGCATTTAAGGACTTATTTCATACTTTCTAACCTGTGATTAAAACCGTAAGTGAGATTTGTGAAGTAACATTAAAAAAAAAAATGAGGAAACATCATGATTTCTCTGAAATGTGTCTTTGTCTTCAATATGGGTAATAATAAAAATGTGTATAATCTAAAAAGAAGTCTATAATCTAGAATTAGTGTGCACATAAAGAAATAATAAATTGCCAGGCACCTGGGTGGCTCAGTTGGTTAAGCGACTGCCTTCGGCTCAGGTCATGATCCTGGAGTCCCGGGATCGAGTCCCGCATTGGGCTCCCTGCTCGGCAGGGAATCTGCTTTGTCCTCTGACCCTATCCCCTCTCAGGTGTTCTCTCTCTCTCTTTCTCTCTCTCTCAAATAAATAAATAAAATCTTTAAAAAAAAAAAAAGAAATAATAAATTGCCATCAAATGATACTAAAGTAATTAGGGGTTGGGGTTGTTGGATTGTGAGTTTTTCTTTTCTTTCATTTTTATTTCCCATGTTTATGGGTTTTTTTGTTGTTCCTGTTGTTTTAAGAAATAGAGATGAAAGGGGGAGAAAGACAAAAGAGATTGAGAGAGAGAGAGAGAAATGGAAGAAAAGGATTAGGAAAAGAAGAACCTTAAAGTATTATTATGAAGCTTGAACATAAGGCCAGTGGTAAAAGATGGCGTGGGAAATGCGGCTGGGGAGAAATTGTAGAGGGTTTTAAATCTCAGACTAAGACATTTAGACTGTATCCTGTAATCCATGAAGAGCCTCAAAAGGTTAAAATACAGGAGTAACACGGTCAGGTCTGTTTAAAAACAGCACTCTGGTAGTTTGGTGGGGGGTACTCCTAAGAACAGAGGGGTGGATATCAATTCCCAAGTTACTGCAGTAAGTAGACAGAAAAATCCCGGAACAACTCGGGCAGTGGTAGCAGGACTGGAGAAGCAGGCGTAGAGGAAAGAGCTATAGGAGGTAGCAAGTTGGTGGCCAATTGGTGAAAACCATCACTGCTGAGAATGACACTGAGATCTCAAATCTTCAACCTCGTCTTGACGTGGCTGGGCTTTATCGAGGAGGTTGGGCACTTTGAAAGTGGACAGAACTGAAGACGGCTCAGGAACGCTGGACACTTAGCGCCTGCCAAGTTAGCAGCTTCAGACCACAGCTACCTATGGGCTCGCATGCAGCTCTAGGCCTCCTACTCCCGCATGGCTCCACGCTGCCTGGCAGCACATGGGAAATGCCTGCAACCAGAGCAAAAATAAAGCACTGAAGCTTCCAGATCCTCTCCTCACACTGTCCCAACTAGTAGAGAAAAAGCTGAGTCAAGAGTTCCTGCCTCCATTTCTGTGAGATTCATCTCCTCTCACTCAGTAGGTCCTTTGTACCACTCGAGCTGGGGGAGCAAGGCTCTCCCTAAGCATGGCCACAGGGATCTTCCCTTGTTGCTCTCCAAGCAGAAATGAGGCCAGTGTGTTTGAGCAAGATTTTAGTGAAGACTTGGGTATTACAAAAAATAAAACCATTTGGAGAACAACGTGAATCCCACCAATTCGTGAGATAGAGCCCATTCTCCTGGATCACGCAGCCCACCTCATCCCCATGGGCTCCAGGATGGAAGCAGGAACCCCCTGCACCCTCCATCCTTGGCCTCAAACTTCTCCCTCTTGGTAGATGCCATCTCCAACTCCTGCCCCCCCAGGGGCATAACATTCCTGAGCATTTGTACTCTGGATTTATTGTTTTGTTCACAGTTGCCCTTGGTCCCTGGGAATTCTGAAAAAAAGTAGTTGTATCATTTTTATTAAAATTTTAAGTTTTGAAGTAATAAGCAACCTTTAAGAAAGGCTAAAATTAGGGGCAGCTGGGTGGCTCAGTCAATAACCATCTGCCTTCGGCTCAGGTCATGATCTCTGGGCCCTGGGATCGAGCCCCGTGTTGGGCTCCCTGATCAGCGGGAAGCCTGCTTCTCCCTCTGCCCCTCCCCCTGCTCATGTTCTCTCTCTCTCACTCTCTCGTTTTCTCTCAAATAAATAAAATCTTTTTTTAAATAAAGGTTAAAATTAGAAAAAAGTTTTAAAATTGCTCATAGATTTTAAAAACCTTCAGAAAACATTAACTATTAGTGTTTTTGTATATTATTTCTTCTAGTGTTTATCTATATTATATATTACAGAGTTTTAATCATACTGGGTATACATATACCTGCTGTTTGCAGTACTTATTATATCATAGTCATGTTTTCATATTGACTTTTATACCATTTATCTTATTTTTTTTTAACAATTCCTAAAGTTCCATAATTATATTACCATTTCTATATTTGGGGCTTTAGATTGCTTCCATTATAAAATTATTTCTAACTCATTTTTTTCTGCTTCTATAAATAAAGATTCTTATTGTAGCAAATTTGGACTATAAGGAAAATAACAAAAACCACCTATACATGAAATTGTGATATACAGAGGTACAGATTTGATTTCAACTTTTTCTCATTTACTTTAGCCTTATATGGTTACGTGGCTTGCACGGTTATAAGGATTTAAGCTTATATGGTTATTCCTCGCAGAGGAAATGTGCTCTAAGGTTACTGTAAGTCATCTGATCCCGATGAAGCTCTTGTCTCAGCACAAAGTCCCAGACTGTCCTTTCCTTCCCCACACTGAGGCCAGCCCAAATCTCAGCTTCTAGATAGTACTGCTGTCATCAGCAGCCACCGGGCCCCAGCCCTGTCCTCCTGGTGGCCCGCCCCTGCAAGCCACAGATCTTAGTCTCCCATTTTCTCTTCTTTCTCCCTGCGGAAGAGACAGATTTGTGTAGACTCGCACCCCTCTAGAGAGACCAGCAGAATCTCCTATAATGTGTCTTCTCCAAGGTCAGTGGACCTACATCAAGAGCTTGCCTGGCAGCTCCCAGCCTGCAGCACCCAAAATGCTCAAAGCAGGAATTGGCAGATTTCTTAGTTTCTACATTATTTTTTACATCGCTGAGTGTTTGATAATTGCTTTACTCAGCAAGCCTAAGAAATATGAAAGTAGTCATCAGTTTTACAGACGTGGGAATTAAGGTTCAGAAAGGTTAAATGACTTGCCTTGAATAGACACAAAATGATATTAGAGGGGCGCCTGGGTGGCTCAGTTGGTTAAGCGACTGCCTTCGGCTCAGGTCATGATCCTGGAGTCCCGGGATCGAGTCCCGCATCGGGCTCCCTGCTCGGCAGGGAGTCTGCTTCTCCCTCTGACCCTCCCCCCTCTCGTGTGCTCTCTCTCTCATTCTCTCTCTCAAATAAATAAATAAAATCTTTAAAAAAAATGATATTAGAGAATCAAGTGAGAACTCTCTTTCTATCAAAATTACTTTCCTCTTGGGGGCGCCTGGCTGGCTCAGTCAGTTAAGCGGCTGTCTTGGGCTCAGGTCATGATCCCAGTGTCCTGGGATCGAGCCCCGCATCGGGCTCCCTGCTCCGCGGGAAGCCTGCTCCTCCCTCTCCTACTCCCCCTGCTTGTGTTCCCTCTCTCGCTGTCTCTCTCTGACAAATAAATAAATAAAATCTTAAAAAAAAAAAATTACTTTCCTCTTGGGGTAAAGAGAAAGGAAACTGTAATAAAGAAAGTACATGTTGGTCTAATAAGGGGAGGGGGTGAAACAGCAGAGAGAAGGTGAAGAAGAATGGACAAGCCGAGAGATGCAATGAAAGGCAGAGGTTATAGGGAGAAAACAATTTTGTAGCCCCGTCCTCTTAAAAGTGCTCACTGTTCGTGTGTGTGTGTTTTTTTTGTGGGAGGGGCACATGTCGGTTCCCAATTTGATCTACATGCAGGCTGTTTGCCAATTGGCTCCCTTTCGGTCTTGTCAGAGCAGGAAGGAGCCTTCCCCCCTCATTCCCTCCCCACCCCCCCACCCCATCCCTTTCCACCAGGGGTCACTTTTCAGTTGTACATTTGGAGACAGAGGCTTTGAGCCTCACACCAGATTTGCATCAGTGCACGCTGCAACCTGCCCCTTCACTAGGTTTTCAATGATGCCTCCCAGCCATGCCATGGTCTTCTGCTAACCCAGCTGCTCAGCACTATCCCGAACTCCTGGACAGCTGTCTCCCTCCCACCCTACCCCAAATCATGCTGCCACTGCCAAGCTGGCTTCGGAGGAGGGGTCAGGCTGCAAGGCTACATTTCTCTTCATTGTCTCAACCCTCAGGTCCTCGTAGCACCATTGAACAAGACTGCTCTGTTCAAGGTTTGAGGTTGATCAGAGGAAATGTCTATGGGTGAAGGGGGAAGGGAAGGTTTCCTTTCCCTGTGTACCCTTTGTGTAGCTTGTATTTTGTATTCAGTGTGTTTATTATTTACTCAAAAGTAAAAAATAAGATAAAGCCATGAATACTATATATAACTGCTTCCAGAGTCCAAGTAAAGGAAACCTCTTGCAGAGTTCTACTCATTGGTTGTACTTTAGTGCCAGGTCTGACTTTTTTGTCTTAGGATCCCCTCTCTACATCCTCCCCCTCCTGAAAAGGGTCACATTCCAATTCTTACAGTGAGGCTCTCCATTCATTCATAGAAACCCTAACCTCCTGGCCACAATGGTATGTCTTGACCTATGATTAGTTTCAATAACCAAAACAACCCACCAGACACAATAATCAACAGAAGTTTAGTTCTCAAAATCTGAAAGATTCCATCTAGAATAACCATTATAAAATTGTTATCTAGAACAACAGTAATCCAGGATTGCCTTTGCCAACCCATTTCCCAATATTTTCGGATTCCCTCTGCCAGGGTCAAGTGGAGACACGACTTCTCATTCTCTTTGGGATCTTCTGATCTTGACTCTGCGTGCCCTTTGGGTAAATACACACCTACACAGACTTCTGAAATAATAATTCTTAGAGATCATATTGTCTAAATCATATTAAATGGAAAAAGCTTTCTAAATGTTCTGATAATCTGCAGTGACTTACTCTGAAATAAACTCTGAAAATAGACCTTTACGTTATTACCCAGTGTCATTAAAGGTTTACAGGTGACAAACACACTGCAGTCACAAGTCCTGCTCAGACAGAAGAACTATTTACCTCTGATCTTTATTCTAACTACATTAAAAAAAAAAAAAAAAAAAGCCAACCCTGACAGACACTTTGAATTCACAGGTTCTGATAAGGTCATTGTCATCTGCAAATAGAGATAGCTTTACTTCTTTCTTTCCACTCTGGGTGCATTTTTTTCTCTTTAATTGCTTGATTTCCTTGGCTATAACCACAAGTACAATGTTGAATAGAAGTGGCAAGAGCAAACATCCTTATCTTGTTTCTGATCATAGGAAGAAAGTTTTCAGTCTTTCACTATTGTGTATGTTAGCCGTGGGTATTTTGCAGATAGATGCCCTTTATCTGGTTGAGGAAGTTCCTGTTCATTTCTAGTTGGTTGAGTGTTTTTAACATGAAATGCATTGGGGTTTCCTTCAAATGTTTTTTCTCCATCTATTGTGATGATCGCATGGTTTTTATCCTTTATTTTATTTATGTGATGTATTATAATCATTGATTTTCGCATGTTGAGCTAACCTTGCATTCCTGGGATAAAACTGACTTGGTCATGGCATATAATCCTTTTCATATGTTGCTGGATTCAGTTTGTTAATATTTTGTTGAATTTTTAAGATCTGTATTTATAAAGGACAGTGGTCTTTTGTTTTCTTTCCTTGTGACATCTCTGTCTAGTTTGGGTTTCCTGGTCTCATGGAATGTGTTGGGAAATGTTCCTTCCTCTTCTGTTTTTGGAAAGAGTTTGGGAAGGTATTTGTGCTAATTATTCTCTAAACATTTGGTAAGAATCACCCATGAAGCCATCTGGGCCTGAGGTTTTCTTTGTAGAAATTTTTTGAGTATAGATGACTTTAATGGTGAATTCTCTTCTTGCTTCTTCACAAATATAGAATGATTCATGCTCCCCAGAATTCTACTCTGCCTCAACTCCTCTTGGTCTAAGATTGAGGAGAAGAATCACTGTGGAAGAGATTGAATATGATTTGTTTATTGACCTCAAAAGTGATTTCCTACACTCTCTGTGGTGCTTTTGCCAAGTGAGAATTTTCAGTCTTTTCTAACAAAGAGTCAGGGACATGGATAACAATGAGAATTGAACTGTTATAGCTTCATGAAGAAAACTTTCTGTTATAAATTGCAAGAAAATTTAGACATAATATTTATAAATACTATTCCTATTTATTTTGAACCCTCATTAATAGATATTAAACTAGTGGGCTCCTGGGTGACTCAGTTGGTTAAGCGGCTGCCTTCGGCTCAGTTCATGATCTCAGGGTCCCGAGATCAAGCCCCACATCAGAATCCTTGCTCCACGGGGAATCTGCTTTTCCCTCTCCCTCTGCTTCTCCCCCTGCTTGTGCTCTCTCTTTCACTCTCAAATAAATAAAATCTTAAAAAAAAAATAGATATTAACCTACTTATTTTTTGAAATGTTAATAATCTATTCAGTTGTAAAAATTTATTATTAGCTACCCAGCTGCACTAAAAGTATAAAAACATACATGGAAGGGATACAAACAAGATAATAGTTATTTCTGGATCGTGGGAAAATATTGGAGGTAAAGCTTTAGTTGTATGGATAAAGATTTGTTCGTTTTTTTAAAAAAGAGAAGACAGAAATTTGAAGCAAATGTGGCATTCATGTTGACATGTAAAATTTGGGTAGAAGGTTCCTGAGTGTCTAGTTCTGATGGGCAGATCAAAACAGGGAATATTTAAATAAAAGGAACATTGACGTTCTCCGTGGTGCTTTTTAAATTTAATGTTATGATAATAAGTGAAGGAAGTGAACAGACAAATTACAAAGAGGAAATGAAATTGCCCCACCCTAATTACCCTTCTAGACTGAGGGACTTACTCCCCCAGCTTTGGGAATTGCTTTGGCTGAAGAAAGTTGCCTTACCCATGAACATGCTCCCCTGTCTCAGCCATCCTTCATCCAGTGATTGGTCAGTGCAGGTATGAAAGTCTGTTCCCCTTGCTCCAACTCGGAACAATTCTGAAGAGACAGCCCAGCTTCAAAATCCCCTCAGGTTCATCTGAGACATTTGTGAGACTGCCCCTCAGCCCAGCTTCTCTCTCTGTCGAGTCCTGCTTTCTTCCCCTCCCCCACAGGTACTGACCCCAAGAACTTTCCTCATCACAAATCTCCATCCCCGGGATGTGCATTCTGGGGAACTCCACATGGGACATATATGTATGTATATAAATATAAAACCTCACTAACAACAACAAAAAAGTTTAAGCCAGTAACAGAATCCTGATTTTATTCGAGGCAGCAGTGTGCTCTAATGGAAGGATATATTTTCCAGCCTCCTCTGTAGCTAGATGTGGCCATATTTACACTATATTTACATTATATCATATTTCCATGACATTATATTATACATTATATCACATTCACATTTACATTAGAAAACAAAGCCATTGAAATGTCAAAGTATTGCTGGACTTCCAGATATCGTCTTCTATTTGCAGACTCTCCCCGAGCACGGAGCCTGATGAGGGGCTCGATCCCACCACCCTGAGATCATGACCTGAGCAGAAATCAAGAGTCGGACTCGTAACCGACTGAGCCACCCAGGTGCCCCCAAAATAAGGTCCTTTAGGAAAATAGACTCAGATAGTAAGTTTTCCTCTTTGGGCAGCTCTCTTCCTCTCTCCTGCTGCCTGGAAGAGGGATAGAATAACTAGAGCTCCCCACTCATGCTGTGCCCCTAAGGATGGCAGCCACGGTGAAACATGTGGAGAAGCTGGGTGCTTGATGATTTCATGAAGCACCATGTCATTCTATATTGCTACCTCTGGACTTAACAAAACACGAGTCTTTTTTTTTTTTTTTTTTAAGATTTTTATTTATTTATTTGACACAGAGAGAGAGAGAGAGAGAGAGAGCACAGTAGGGGGAGTGGCAGGCAGAGGGAGAAGCAGGCTTCCCACGGAGCAAGGAGCCCAATGGGGGACCTGATCCCAGGACCCTGGTATCATGACCTGAGCCGAAGGCAGACACTTAACCAACTGAGCCACCCAGGTGCCCCTGGGAGTCTTATAAATGAACCTTTGTCAACCTTAGGTATTTTAGCCACTTCGTTTAGCTTAGTTTTTTTTTTAACTTTTAATATCTTTATTTTTTTGAAGTTTCTATTACAGTGGCTTTATTTATTTATTCGCTTGTTCCTTTATTTGTTTTTGCCACTGTTAGTTTTTATTTTCCATCATAAACTGCCAAACCTAATTATAATGGAAACAAATGGATTATTTTATGGTCTGCAGGTGAAATAGAAAGTGAAAACATAATTTTGGAAAATGATTTGGCTTGTAAATGTTCTTATGGAGTAATTCTATTTGCAGAAACACATCTTAAGCAGTGTGTGTGTGTGTGTGTGTGTGTGAGAAGCTTTAACAACAGCGACATTTATATTATAAGGAAAACAGAAACTACTTAAAGAGCAACATAATGGAGTGGGTAATAAAATATTATATATTCATTGAATTAAGAAATTAAACAAAGAACATTTTTATATTAAAAAGCATTTTGTGGTAACAATTTGAAAATATAGAAGTATATGAAGTAAAAGCAATAGTCTCCCTTTCCTACTATAACATCTTTACTCCTAACTGTTGACAGTCTAGTGTATATCTTTCCATAATTTTTCCTTTGTCTGTACAAATAAATACAGATATGCATTCACATTTACAAGGTATTTTAAAATTAGATTATAATACACATATAAAAGAAAAATAATCTGTAACATGGAGAAATGCTCATAGTACAATAAAAAGTTTTATAAATAATATATAAATTTGATATACAGCAAGATCTCAATTACTTTTCAAAAAGTGCCTAGAAAAAAAAAAAAGACTGGAGTGAAATATATAATAGATGTGTAAATGAATGACTAGTAAATTCTAATTTTCAGTATTAATAGTTTATTAGTAGTAATAATTATATTTTCTCTTAGGACTGATGCAGAGTTTTTTCCCACCATCCCCATAAGACTAAAAGTAAAACACATCTTGCTAAATTTCAGGGGAAATATGGGAGACTGAGGGCACATATTTGAGCCACCTGCCTCCCAGCCGCGTCCAAAATGACCTAGAAAATTTAAAAATATGCAAAACCCTAAATCAGTACTGGAAGCTAGGGAAGGAAACCATACAAATGCCAGAAACTTCAAAGAATTTCTTCTAAAGCCTGTGCGGTTGGGACCAGCTTTAAAAAAGACATCCAAGGCCAATTTGCCAAACACCAAAGGAGTGGCATAACCTGGAGGGGTGAGGCCTGGAAGCTGACTGCGGGACAGCATCATGTGCAAGTTTGGGAGTAGCAAAGGTGGCAAACAACAGTAAAGGCTTCAAGCAGAAAGCTCATGCATGGTGGCCATGGTTATATTATTGGATGGTTTCCCCCAAGCTTTGCAGGCCTTCACTGCCTCTGCAGAGCTGTGTGTGAAGGCAAGGCCTAAGTGCCCCTCCTGCCCCCGTCCCCCAACCCCCACCCCGCAGGAGTACACTGTCACCAGCGGCAGTATTCTTTGATGATGCAGTGGGCACTGGGCTAGAAACCTTGGCCTGAGTAGTTACATCACCCACCAGCAGGCAGCTTGGGGGTGCCTCTAGAAGCCCTAGATAGGAAGCCCGCCACAAAATCTGTCAAATAGCACAGCCCTTTCACCAAATGCGAGGAAGAAACTTTATAAGTTGAAATTTAGATAACTGTATTTTCTTTTGATTTTGACTTCACCTTCACACAGTACATAAGAATTACTTTGAGATGGATCATAGACGTAAAGGTGAAAAGTAAACCAATTAAGCTTTTAAAGGAAAACATTATGTCTTCATGATCTCCGGACAAAATTTCTTAAATAGAACATCAAAAGAACCATCCAGAAAATACAAGATTAAAAAACTGAACTTCAATAGAACAAAGAAATTACATTTGTCAAAAGACAAGAGAATTAATAAGGCAAGCTACAGATGGGAAGAAGATATTTGCAAAACATATACCTGACAAAGGACTCATATCCACACTATATAAAGAATTCCCACCAATCAATAAGAATAAAACAGGAAAACAAACTAAAAATGAGTAAAATACTTTAACAGTCAATTTAGAAAATGACCAATAAGTGTAAACATTATTAGTCACAGGAAAGCAAATGGTTAACAATACCAAGTGTTGGTATTGATGAGAACACTCATACGTTGCTGACATAGGTGTAAATTGACTTAAAAAAATCACTTTAGGAAGATGTTTGACGGTGTCCAGTAAAACTAAACATATGTATACCTAGGGCCCAACACTCCACTTTTAGGTATACAACCTACAGAAATGAATACTTGTATCTATGGAAATACATGACCATAAAAGGATGGTCATAGCTTTATTTATGAAGCCCAACAACTATAGAAGAATAAGTATATGTATTTTAGAATATCCATATCCATATGAAAGAAGAACAAACTATTTCTATATGCAAAAACATGGATGAGTTCTCAACATCATATTGAGCAAAATGAGCCAGACTCAAAAAAGTAGGATGACAGTTGTGTCCTCCAAGAAGCAGATGCCAAAACTGAGTTAGAAGCACAAAAGATTTGCTGGAAATAGGAATGGACAGGGAGAGCCTCCAAACCTGACATTTAGAAGAGAAAGGACACAAGCTGGGTAGAAAGAGCCTCAGCCTTTAGTGCGGCTCCAGGAAAATCTCGGCGAGCTGAGTGAGGAGCTTCAACATAAAGAAGGGTTTCTCAGTAGCCAGAAGTGGAAAGCCAAGGTACCGCCATGTTCAGTCATTGACTGGTGTTACCCAGGAAGTACATGACCTTAACTCAAAAGCTAAAGCGTCACCAGGATAAAAGGCCCAGCTTAGGGAATATAGTCAATGGTATTGGAATGGCATTGTGTGGTGACAGATGGCCACTACACTGTGGTGAGCAGAGTATAACATATAGACTTGTCAGATCACTATATTGTACACTTGAAATTAATGTAACACCGAGAGTTAACCATACTTCAATATAAATTAATAAATAACAACAACAACAACAAAAGCTGACACACACACACACACACACACACCTGGAGATGTGGTGTGTCATCTCTTGAAGGGTGATCTGAGTGACACACCCGGGTGGCTGCCACAGGTACACACCAATGATTGCACGTGTACGATGTCCAAAGTTGTCTAATCTCATCTAGTCCACAGCGACGGAGGTCAGAAGAGCAAGGATTGTGACTGGGAGGGAGGCAGGAGGGAGCCTGCTGGGTGGTAGTAAATAAGCTATTTCTAGATCTGGATGATAAATACATATATTTGCATCAATACAATTTATGCAACTTATGATATGTAGGTTATACGTCTGTTATAAAGGGGAGGGAATGATAGAGATGAAGTTTCCTTTCCAGGATTGCACATGGTCCTGACTCCCCGAGGTTGTTTGTCTAAGGAACCAGCCACACATCTCCTTTTTAGGCTTAAGAGGTCCCTAAAAGTATTTTTAAGAGAAAGAGTAAAAATAATAATAATAAAAATAAAAAACCCTTTCCTGGTTTCTGGTAGAGATAGCTAAAAAGAATTCTCACTATTTAAATATAAATAAACAGCAAAGTCCCATATCAGGCAGGACTAGGTTTGGCTGTGGCAGACAACCCAAAGCAATACTGACTTAGAGAAGATAGAATTTATTTAATTATCATCTAAAAGTCTTCTTTCTGCACATCTGCACATGGTTTTTACCTCACTGTCCAAGAGGGCACCTTCAGCTGCAATCATTACACTGCATTCTAGCTATGAGAAAAGATGACAAAGGGACACCTTCCCTTCCATTTGGAGAGAAGCTATACACAGAAGTGTAGACTAGTGTATAACTGTGTATAACTCTAACATTATAAGTGTATAACTACCCAGAAGTTATACACAGCGGTGGAACTCGTTCTATGAGCATGCCTAGTTACAAGGCAGTCTGAGGCATGTGGGTTTTATTTCAGGGGCCAGGTGCCCAGCTAGAAAGCAGAGTTCTATTACTAAGGATAAAGGCAAAACAGATATTGAGGGACAACATGCTAGTTCTGCCATAACCCACAGAAGAATTTGTAGGATAAAGGAAAAAAAAAAAAAAAAAACAGCATACAATAGAGGAGGATCATATCAGAGAAACACGTATACTTCAAAAAACAAAAATTTTTAGATGCATCTGTATTATGCTCTTAATTTTTTTGGAAAAGTGCTATACACTAAAGGGGCACCTGGGTGTCGCAGTTGGTTAAACATCTGACTTGGTTTCGGCAAGGTTCCTGATCCAGGGGTCGTGAGATCCAGGCCGGAGTCGGGCTCCGCACTCAGTGCAGAGTCTGCTGGAGATTCTGTCTCCCTCTCCCTCGGCCCCTCCTGCTCATGCTCTCTCTCTCTAAAATAAATAAATAAATCTTTGTTAAAAAATGCTGTACATTTGGAAACAAGTGATATAAGATAAACTGAACAGAAAGAGTTTAGGAGGGCATTAGTTAAGAAATAGAAATGAAAAGGGGGACTAAGGAAAAAAGGATCTTGAAATTAATTCTGCAATTGTGAGATTTTGTACTTCATTAGAAGCAGCGGAGAGCAGAACTGACAATATAGAAAACCGTATCATTAATACAATCAGCAAGCTTGCTGAATTTTTGCATGGCAACAAGAAAGGGAAAGCAGACAAGAGAAATGTGCCTTTGGAGAGAAAACAGATGTGGAGCACTAACCATGAGGGGCCACTATGTGGATAATGGTAGTTTTGAAGAAAAGATCTAAACAAATGGAAGAGGAGCAATATTGAAAGCCACAAACAAAGAAAATGTTTATAAGCTAAAAGTAGAATTTTTAAAAAAGATTTTATTTGTTTATTTGCGAGAGAGAGAGAGAGCAAGAATGAGTTGGGAGCAGAGGGAGAAGCAGACTCCCTGCCGAGAAGGAAGCCTGATGCGGGACTTGATCCCAGGACACTGGGATCATGACCTGAGCAGAAGGTAGATGCTCAACTGACTGAGCCATCCAGGTGTCCCTACAGGTAAAACTTAATCTGCAGATCAACATAGCTTCCTAGATACTAGGAAAGAAAATAATAAATGAAAAGAAATATAGACACGTCCTGGTGAAAGTCTGAATTTCAAGGTAAAATAAAGATTCCTATGGGAATCTGGCGGAAGAAAAATATCCTTCACCTAGAAAGGAAGGAAAATAATTTTTTCTTCACTTTCTCCCTTGCCATATTTGAAGCCTGGACATAATGGAGCAACATTTATGGTGTGAAAAAGGTGAAAGCAGGAAGAGCTAATCCTGTTGGTGACTTCGCAGGATTGGGATACGGAGGTTGTACACTTGTGTTAAAGAGAGGGATGCTCCCTTTTTTCATCGATCCATTGTATCTTAGATTTCTAAGTAAACACTTCGAAGATGGGGATAGGTGAGTACCTGCTAGAAAATCCAAGTGATTTCTGCCAGCTATTTTACAGTGGATGAGTCACTCAGAGCGAGAGCAAGTGACTGGAGAATAAAGGTGGACACCCGGTCAGAAGAGGAGGAAACCTTGCAACTTACATAAATGTCATCCCAGCAAACCAAGAGTGGTGGCGGTACCACCAGGCCAAGTGGACTTCATGTGTGTGCAGGAACACACACTCACTTTCTGAGCCTATCTCTCTCCCCGGCTCTTTGATATTGAGCAAGGATACAACTTCATTTAGACAAGGAAGCTCTCACGGGGATGGGAGCTTTCAGGTAGGGATCACAAAGATCTGAAGAGTTGGTCTGTGAAGTGATATGTAACTTTACGATGTGGCCATTTTTGGGTGGGGGGGAATAGAATCCAATTTTAATCGAGTTCTCAGAAGAGTCTATGACCCCCAAAAGATCCAGAACCAGTCCTGATGGCTTTGTAAACAAACTGAGAAAAGTGACAAAATGAGGAGAGAAAATAAGGAAAAGGGAGAGATCCTGGAAATACAGTGAACATGTCCTAAGCATCCAAGAAAGAGAAAATAGAAGAGATACGGTAGAAGCAATATTCAAAGGAATAACTGGGGGAAATTGCTGAGTTTATAGAATTAAAGGTTACCAGGCAGTAAGGAAGAGACACAGACACCTAGACCTATCCTGTTGAATATTTCAAGATTTAAGGAGAAGAAAAAAACCTCTATAATCATCCTGGCAGGGGAAAAAAAAAACAAAAAAACAGCTTATTTCTTAAGCAGTGGTTCTCAACCCCAGCTATGTATTAAAATCATTAGGTGAGCCTTTAAAAAATACTAGTGTCTGGGCTCCATCCTTAAACATTCTGATTTAATTACTCTGGTATGGAGCCTGGGCATTGGCGTTTAAAAAATCTCTCTCAGTGATTTGAATGCACAGCCAGGGTTGAGAATCACTGCCCCAAGGGAAGAAAAACCATCCACTTCTCCTCCAGAGAACCAAAGAGCAGCAGTAAACGGAGGCTGGCTTCCAAGCTGGGGAGGAAAAGGATGATACACTCAGTCAAGAGATCATTTGTAGGGAAACCAGGCCGGTGCTCAGAAAGTATTGCTCTCACAGTTTAGAGATCCGATCCAGCCAGCCTAGAGATGGATCAAGATAAAGACCTCAAGAATGAGGGTAACATGATAAAAAGAGATGCTAGGAATCAATGGAAACTAAGTAAACCTAGAGTAATGTCTGGAAAACTGTCATTAATATGGTTATAAGACAAAACGAATTTCAAAAATCAATCTCCAAAGAAAAGTTAATAATGTACAATAACAATAAAAATTTAGATCTAGGGCACTCGGGTGGCTCAGTCGGGTAAGCGTCCAACTCTTGATTTTGGCTCAGGTCATGATCTCAGGGTCATGAGATCCAGTTCCCATGTCGGGCTCCTTTATCAGCAGGGAGTCTGCTTGAGATTCTCTCTCTCCCTCTGCCCCTCCTCCACCCTGGCCTCTCGCCCTTTCTCTCTCCCTCAAAAACAAAACAAAACAAAACAAAACAAAAATCAAAAACATTTAGATCTAAATTCCAGAGTACATCAGTCGAAATTGGGGAGAGACAGTAAGGACAGTAAAAGCCTGAGAGAGTTCTCATTTTACACGAATGATAATTAATAGATAGTTATATTCTTAAGCTTGATAAGCAGAGATAAACATATTTCAAATTATGTTTAATAACAAAAAGATTCTATTAGAAAAAAACGTAATTATAGCTTTAGACCACTAGAGAAATAAGAGCTAAGAAAACATAATTGGTGAAAATATAGCAGGATATAAAAACTATTACACAGTATAATATTGTTTTATAAATGTATATATAATACATATAAAAGAATACAAAGAAGAAGCCCCATATTTTTTTTTTTTTAAGAAGCCCCATATTAACACTGGTTGTCTTCAACAAGTTGGGATTATGGAGTTTGTGGTTTGTTTTTTTATTAATGTGTTTCAACTTTTTCTAAATATTTTACAATTAGAATGCTATTTTTTGTAATTCAAAAAAAATCAATGAACACTGACATTTTAAATTAATATTCATCTCTCTTTTATCTTCTATGCAATTCCATAGTGCTTATTTACTACCGAGGATAAAAGTTAAGTTTTTTAATGTGCTAATTTTAGCAATTACAGGATTTTAAAAATCTGATCCTACATATTTCTGAAGACTAAACACCCATGAATACCATAAAGGTGTTTCTATTAACATTTCTTACTAAGTCACTTTCTGGAAGTAACATGTTTGTGTAAAATCTTGCCAAAAACAAGAGTATTAAAGTGTGTTCTGCATTAAGAAGGAATCCACATCACAAGTATATTAGAAGTTAACAAGATTTGGGAGTAAAAAACATGAAACCAGAAGAACTTGGGAAAATGCGCTTGTAACTATAAATTCTGTAATTAATTTGCTTTGCAAGTTTTTTTGGAGATGCTAGGTCACCAAGTAACATCTTGGATTTGCTTTTTATTCAGTCAAAACATGTAAAAGCATACATTACTTGTGGCAGGACTGTGATCTCAATGCATTTTCCATCCAACTCTTCAATTTTGATATGAAGAACACTGCACAAAGTCATATTGTTCTTTAATTTCACTTCAATTACTCCTTACATCTATCCCACACAGAAAGCGGGATTTTATTTAATCCATGTTTTCCCAGGCTTCCATAGCCTGAGGGTACTAATGGAGTCCCATGAAGAAGAATCCAAATTCTATGGGCCTCTAACCTACCTTCCATGGGTACCTTCTGCAGGACCTCAATTGCCTGCGGCTCTTAAGGACTTCTAGATGCCCCCAGGTGTATATACTACACGTGCTCCCAGAGGGGTCTGCCTTTGTTGCTTGAGCTTCCTGCTGTGCCATCCCACATCCCACTGGGCAAGCTCTGCGTGCTGCCAAGCCTGCGAGTCTCACTGCCTTTTGCCACAGTGCAGGTAACAAGATGCCTCGTGCAGAAGGCTTAAAGCTTCAGAGTGCTGTGTTGGGAAGAAGGCAAGAATAGTTCATTCCTCTCTTGCCATTTTGTAGCCAGCCAGATTTGCTCTTGCCTTGGCGTCCTGCTTTTAAATAAAGCTCCTCTTGGTTTTTCTTTCTAATAACGCTTCTCTCTCTCTCTCTCTCTCTGTGGGGGGGGGGGGGGGAGGGAGTGTAGCTCGGATACAGTTCCAGTGGGGCTTGGGCCTGGAGTGAAATCTAAGTGACAACCACCTCGCTGAACTCATTCTTCCCTCCCCTCCAAAGTCTAAAGTTTCTTAAACTCAAGCTGGGACTCCTGGTGCACTCATACTCCAAAAAAGCTATATCCTCCATCTAAAGAAATGTTTCATAATCTTGGTGTCGGATAAGATTACTTTCATGAGTTCGTTGTGAAGAAAGATAAATATGGTCTTTTTAAAATAGCACATTATTAAGCCATTGAGTTAGCCATTATTGGTCTCATTCTTGGGAGTTTGTGGTTTCTTTTCTGGACTCTATCCTGTGTTAGTTTTCATTTTAGAGAAGATTGCTACCTGGTCTAGTATTGCACAACTAGTGGATAAAATCACCCTGGGGGGGGAGGGGCACCTGGGTGGCTCAGTTGGTTAAGCCGCTGCCCTCCGATTGGGTCATGATCCCAAGGTCCTGGGATCGAGCCCCACGTTGGGCTTCCTGCTCCGCCAAGAGCGGGCTTCTCCCTCTCCCTCTGCCTGCTGCTCTGCCTACCCGTGCTCTCCTTCTATCTCTCTGTTAAATAAATAAATAAAATCCTCAAAAAACCCCCCCAAATCACCCTGGGGTTAAAATGCAATTTACTCACCTGGCTAGTTAGATAGTTCTTCTTATCAATATAAATAGATGCATTGCCAAAATACAGGAACAAGCAAACAAAAACCTCCTGGGAATGGTGAGGAAAGCCCTTGGCCCCTAAAGATTTAAAACAAACAAACAAAGCATTCTGAAGTATGTGAATTAAAAAAAATAATTGACTCTATTATCTCTTAACCACATCCTTTTTAAGTTGTCTTCTAATCAATCAAAATCCTTGTGATCTTTCCATATTCAGATATTAATTTTGTATCATCACTCACTACTACATAGAAATTCATGGGAACTCCCTAGTCCTACCCCCAGCTTCACAAGGTCTTGAATATTTGTGGTTTGCTTATTCCTTAATTTCCTCGGCAGCCAATGTTTTTATTTCCTGAAGGATCCCTCCTTCCAAAGCAAATTTTTCTAAGAGAAACCAACTTCCCCCTCTGATTCTGTGATTTTTTATTTTAAAGAATTTCCCCCCCCCCACTGAGCATCTTCCTGGAAGAGTCTTCAGACTTGTTCCTCAATAATTACTTTTTCTCCTTGATTCTCAATGGGAATTTCTCCTGAATTACTCTAATATATGTGGAATTTTAAAAAGTACTCTTCATACATGGAATTTTAAAAAGTCAAACTCTTAGAAACAGCAGAATGGTAGTTGCTGAACATTGGGGGGGGAATGGGAAGATGTTGGTCAAAGGCATACAAACTTTCAATTATAACATGAATAAGTTCTGAGGATCTAATGTACAGCATGGTGACTATAGTTAACAATATTGTATTGTATCCTCGAAATTTGCTAACTGGGTAGAAAAAAAAAGAAGATAACTATATAAGGTGGTGGATATGTTAACTAACCTTGTTGTGGACATCATTTCACTGTGGATTGATATATCAAATCATCACGTTGTACATCTTGAATTTATACAATATTATATGTCAACTATATCTCAATAAAGCTGGGGGAAAAAGAATATTTCACTATGGTTCCTAGGATAAAAGCTGTAAAAAATGTAAGACCTTTTTAGCTTTTGTTGTGAAATACCAAAGAAAATATAACTTCAACATCATACTTACTCATTCAAATACTTATTAACATCTTGGGTACCAGCATAGAGCCTATGATTATGGTAAGGTATGAGACTCTGCCCAGGGTTCAAGGAACACATCATCTATTGGGGACTCATGCTGTGTTCCAGGGAGAGTGGCCTCTCTCCCCAGTTCGGTGTATAGTTTTCCTCTCACTATGCTTCTGGACTCTACTCGAATATCACCTTCCTCAGAGAAGCCTTCCCTGATTCCCACTCATATACCCGCAACATTAGCTAATCAACATTTCACCCTATTTATTTCCTTCAAAGATTTGTATCACATTGTTATTGGAAAACAAATTGTTCATATATTTATTGTTCATTTTCTTCTGCTACAACGCAAATTCCATGAGAGCAGGATTTTTTCCTGGCTTATTTATGGGCACCTGTATCTCTAATATCGAAGAGTGGCTGGTAAGCACACTAAAACAGCATTGGAAAAGAGAATGAATGAATGAATGAATGAATGGAAGTTGGATGCATGAATGCAGCAATTAGCTCGTTGCAATCCAATATGATTATTGCCATAGTGGAGGAAAGATCTGGGTACCGCCTTGTATCTAACAATTGACGGGTGTGGTAAACAAGGATTACTCTCTAGAGGGCATGGAAACATGGACTTGGGAGAGGAGCCTGGTCTGGAACATCCTGTAGCTTAGTATGTCTGGACATAAAAGGAAGAGGGGAGAGGGGAAAGGCCTGAGGAAACAGAAAATGGGCAGAAAGCAGGGACCCACCTGGAAAGGGTTAGAGATTCTCAGGGGGGCATTTCAGCCTTTATCCAGGGAGCAGCGGGGGAGCGGATAGACCCTGAACACTGACAGGTGAAGGAGAGAGAGGGAATAGGAACAGATCTATTCTATAGAACACTCACCTCAGAAGCACTATGGAAAATGGGATGGGATGGAGGAGACCAATAAGTCAGCCTGGTGATTCAGGAGTTCAGGCAAGAAATGATGAGGAATGGAACTAAAGCCAGGGTTATGGAAACAGAGTAGAGGGGAGGGTGTAAAATCTGGGCCTAAAATCAGTTGCAGAGGGAGGACTCAAGTTCAATTCCTCAGGTAGCTACAGCTCCTCAGTGGAAGTTCTTCGTTTTCTATAAAGCAGTCCCAAGGCTGCTACTTGTTCTTTGGAGACTAGACTGAGGCTGAGAGAGCACCTTCCAGATCAACCTGATGGTTGAAAGGACAGCCTCAGGGGTCAGCCACTCCTGCTGGAGGCAGAAAACATGCACCAGACCTCTTTGTTTTGGCCCACAGGTCAGCTTCAGCCTGGCCGCTTATATTCTGATATATACGGTAGGGTAGGGTTTCTGAAGCTTCCATCTCCTCATTCATCAAAATTCCTTTTAGATAAGGGTGTCTATTCACTTCTACACTTATCTAACAAGTATTTGGTGAAAGCCTACTAAGTGCTGGGTTCCAGGAACAAAGCCCCCCACCCTCAAGCAATCCAGAATTTTATTTTTTTTAAGGTTTATTTATTTGAGAGAGAAGAGAGTGTATGCGTGGGGTGGGGGAGGGGGCAAAGGGAGAGGGAGAGAGAGAATCCCAAGCAGACTACCCACTGAGGGAGAGCTGGACCAACCACAGCAGGGACTTGATCTCAGGATCCTGAGATCATGACCCAAGCCGAAATCAAGAGTTGGCCTCTTAACCGGCTGAGCCACCCAGGTGCCCCAGCAATCCAGAATTTAGTGCAAGAGACAAAAAGACCATTCAAATGCCCTATGATAAGTACTGTAATAGACATCCTCACACAAAAAGCACAAAGCAGAGACCCCTTAAGTCAAAAATGAGTTTAGGAGTGGGGGTCTTAGATCAGCCAAAGATAAGAATCCTCAGAAAGAAAAACAACTTGTAACTAAAGGATGATAAATATTCATTAAAAAATAATGCAGGTATAAATAAACACAAGTGCATCAAAAACATCCACAGTTAATATGAATACGTGACATTTATTGAGTGCATGAGATGTGCCAGGAGCAATGGATTTCGTCTATGTTTTCCTCATTTCATTCTCATACCAACCTTATGAGGTAGTCACATACTCCTCAATTTGCAGGTGAGAAAGTCACGGTTCACAGAGGTTAAATATTTGGCCCCAGGTCACACAGGAGTAGAGCTGGGATTCACACTGGAGGAGTCTGAACCCAGAGTTCTTAGCAGGGATGTGGCCCTACCCTCCGCAGTTAGAGCCATCTGTCTACCCATTGGTCAGTCCTCCACAGTGTTTAAGAAACTTGCCCACCATCCCCTGTGGTACTTCCGGGGGAAGAATTCAATCCAGTTGGCTGAGCTCCAGTGCATCTGCTCTTTCACACAGCCATGTCTTCGGGCTGAACAGACAGCCTCCATGAAGAAAAAGAATGAGGAAATACACTAGTAGAAAATTCACTTTCCCCTCATTTTCTTTGTCTCAATTCTCTACAGGAGGAGCCAAGTACCGCCTCCTGCCTAAGTGCCTCTGTTCCACAGGGGACTTTGTCAGAGGTTACAAGGCCAGGGGCGGGAGAGGGTGGGCTGGCCCACACACTGCTCCACCATTTGCCTGAGGGTGCTGAGAAAGCTGGCAGTCTATGATGGGAAGTCATTCTCAAGGAACATTACCTACAGGTATGTTGTATTATGCTGTATTATGAGGACAAATACTTTTTTTTTTTTTCCAAAACAGTAATTGGGACCGTGCAGTTGCTATAGTGTTTATGAAAAACTGGAAGGTTAGCCAGAATTTATGTTGAGATTCTTCCATATTTGTACCTCAGCATCCCAAGAGTCGGCTCATGATGATAATAGAGGTCCATATTGTCATATTACCATTGATAGCTCCTTCCAATATAGCTGGAAGACCTAGGCCTTTCCCCACCTGAAGGAGGCCCCAAGTTATTTTTGTGGGAGTCTGGGATGCCTCTCTTGGGTATCCCTCTCAGGCCTCCAGAATTCAGAGTGACTCCTGCTCTCCTGAGGGAGAGCTGCTTTCATGCCCCTTCCTGCTGCTTCCCTCAAAGGTACAAATGAGCTGGGCCTTCTTTAAGTTTCCCTCTGCAAGGAGGCTGGCTCTTTCCATCAAAATTTGGAGATGCCTTTCTCCACACTTCTCCCTTACATCTTTCCAGCCAGGACTTGATCCAGCATTACTTGAATCATGAGTCTCGGGAAGCTACTTGGGAAGGCAAGGCCCTCAACAGCTGCTCCCAGCCCCTATTCTCCATGCTCAGATTGGAAAAAGGTCCCAGGATTCCTTCCCCATCCTTCTCCTCGCCTCCCTCCCAGGCATCTGCATAAAGGAGACTCTCTTGCCCTTATGCCTACAGAAGAGCCCAAAGTGAGGCCTTGTTCAAAGTCAGAACCCAGGTGGCCCATTCACCCCACCCAATCTAAACCCTCACCTTGGCCCAGAAGCTACCTTCTCTAAGGAATACAATCACCTAAAAATGATTGAGGAGATACTGGATTATCTATAGTAGGAGTAAGGCTGTCATGGGATGATAAAGAAACGTGAGATGACATCGATACTTAGATGAATCCAAGTGTCCGTGAATCATGGATTCATACAATCCATGAAGTACATGTATATATGGACTTCAGAAAATGGAGCCCAAGAAAGAAGATTTCTCATGTCTTTTTGGACGTTGGGAAGCCTGGGTAGCATAATGTAGAGAAGATGCCATAGCCTGCATAGTCACAGAGCCTGCACGATTGGTGGTGGGGGCCCAACAGGCAGAACAGAATGACATGAATCCATCAATGATTCTGCAACTGGAACAAGCCACTGGCCCTCTGAGCCTTACATTTGTTTTTTGGGCTTTTTTAAAGATTTTATTTGTTTGACAGAGGGAGAGACAGTGAGAGAGGGAACACAAGCAGGGGGAGTAGGAGAGGGAGAAGCAGGCTTCCCGCGGAGCAGGCAGCCTGATGCAGGGCTCGATCCCAGGACCCCGGGATCATGACCTGAGCCGAAGGCAGATGCTTAATGACTGAGCCACCCAGGCGCCCCAAGCCTTACATTTGTTTTTATACCCAACGCAGATAATTATACCATCCTGACTGGGTTGTTTGTGCTCAACATAATTATCTACACTTGTAAACCACAAGTGCCAAAAAATATTGGTTATTATAATATTGCTTGCAAGGAAGAACTAGAACAGAAGTTGAGTTAGGGGCAAGGGTGGGGAAAGGGGAAGGGACAGGCGGTTGAGGCAAGGGGAGTGGTCTCTAAAGACTATGGGACACAGTGTGGGTAGCTGGGGGGGGGGGGGGCGGGGGGACCAGTACAGGCCAGTGGAGGTACCTCAGGAGGGAGGAAGATGTCCCAGGAGACAGGAAGAGAAGACTGAAGGAGGCAAATGGGGCCAAAGACGCAGTGCAGAGGGAGGTTTTCTCAAGAGTCCTAGATGCTTTTCAAATGTTCCACTGCCATTCCCAGCTTGATGTCAGAGATCGTTCCTGCTTGGCATGCTGCATAAACCTGAGGTCAGGAGGCTTGGAAGCTGAAATACAAGCCAGGAAGTATGAATCGGTGCCACTCAGACTTCCCAGCTTACGACTTCATGAGGTGTGTGTGCATACCTGTCTCACACGGACAGACCTCAATCCCAAGTCTGAGCTACACAGAACCAACAAAGCAGAGGTTCCCCAGTTCACCTTTAACTGCCAAGCTCTTTTTCATATTGCTGAGGTAATATTCAAAATTTCCTTCGAAGGGTCAGTGTGATTCTGGCAAGAGGAGATGATCATTAAGCCTGGTAATGAGAACAAGTTGTTTTGGGGCGCCTGGGTGGCTCAGTTGGTTAAGTGTCTGCCTTTGGCTCAGGTCATGATCTCAGGGTCCTGGGATCAAGCCCTATGTTGGGCTCTGCACTCAGTAGGGAGTCTGCTTGTCTGACTCTCCTTCTGCCCCTCCCCACCGCTCACGCTCTCTCACTTTCTCTCTCATAAATAAAATATTAAAAAAAAAAAAGAAAACAAATTGTTTTGAAGGGATGGTTAAAATTATGTATGGCAGGAATTAAATATTCCAGGTAACATTTAATGAATCATAAGAGTGGTTTTTTAAGACTAATGCAATAAATGCTTCCCTTGAGACTTCTGGTTGAAGTACAGGGTTTCACCTCAGGAAACTTTTAAGTATAAAGTATTATAATTGTAGAGGTTGTGAGGGAGGGCATTTAAAATATGCAGACTGATTGGCACGCTCTCAAACCCCAGGTGCGACTCTGTCCCTAACTGATAAGGCGACAGTTGGTATCCAGATGCTTCCATTCAAGAAGTGGTTTTGCCCCCCAAAATGGGGGAAACCACTTTGACAGTCTTGGATTCCAGTCATGGTGGGGCAGCTCTAAGGAATTCCAGGCGAGCCCATTCTCACAGTCGGAAAGCAAACAATGCAGAGAATAAACTGTCTAATCTCAGTTCTTCCCATCCGCCTCACCTGGAGAGTAAACTACTTTGTGTTGTGTAAAAACAGTTCACAACCCTCTTAAGAAGTAGGAAGAAGGGGGCGCCTGGGTGGCTCAGTTGGTTAAGCGACTGCCTTCGGCTCAGGTCATGATCCTGGAGTCCCTGGATCGAGTCCTGCATCGGGCTCCCTGCTCGGAAGGGAGCCTGCTTCTCCCTCTGACCCTCCCCCCTCTCATGTGCTCTCGCTCTCTCATTCTCTCTGTCTCAAATAAATAAATAAAAAATCTTAAAAAAAAAAAAAAAAGAAGTAGGAAGAAGGAAGAGTGGGCAACAGGAACAAAGGATGCACCTGCTTGAAAATCACCCTTTCTCATTCATGCCTCAGGGGTCCCTGTGCTAGGAGCAAGAACTCAGGTTTTGATAGAAAAGAACTTTGGATGAAATTCTACAATGCCCCCCTACCCTAGGGTCAGTTAACATTGTAAGGAAACTTTAGGGTGAGTATAAAGGAAAGAAGCAATAATGGCTGAATCTCAGGCATCCAGAAATAGGCGGTCAGAGAAACTTTGGGATGATTTCCCTGGCTCCTTTCACACTGCAAGGAACTGCCTGACACACAGGACTGGCCTCTGTGCATATAAACGTATGTCCACTGTGTCGGGGGACGTTTGCTTTGGCTTCTCTTGGAGGCATCCATTTGTCCAGGGAGGTCTGGATGGCCAATGAAGGCATTGCCTTCCTTGCCATCTTAGCAGCTTTAAGAGGGTGAGTATTTTTCTTTGAGACCAAGGCTGGCACAGACAACTTCCTCGCTGAAATTTTCTGCCAGGCTGGGTTGCTTTTCTTGCATAATTCCACCCCTCCTTCCCCCACCAGCCTTTGGTCAAATTTCTGGAGACTTTGGCATATGTATGTGGGATTGTATCTATCCCTTCCTGATGTGGTGGATGCAAAGATATGCCTTCTCTTGGGTGAGATTTACAAGCATGTTTTCCTCCTTGACAGGAACAAAGAGCCACAAATATTTCCTAAGGGGAGAAAGAGGCTTCCAGATGCAAGGCTCCAAATGTGAGGATTGTTAGGGTTTTTTTTCCTTTTGGCATTTTTATAACTTTTTTTTTTTAAAGATTTATTTATTTATTTGAGAGAGTGAGAATGAGAGAGAGAGTACATGAGGGGGGGGAGGGTCAGAGGGAGAAGCAGGCTCGCTGCCGAGCAGGGAGCCCGATGCGGGACTCGATCCAGGGACTCCAGGATCATGACCCGAGCCGAAGGCAGGCGCTTAACCAACTGAGCCACCCAGGCGCCCCTTTTTGGCATTTTTAAAGTTTAATAATTACACTGGACATATTTACCCAGAAGAAGGTCCACAATTTTCATCCTAACAAGGACTTCATGAAAACCTCCAAGTCACAAATACATCTGCATCTCTGATTGTCTTCCTGAAGCAGAGACCACAGAGGCCTTGCATTTCAACCCAGACTAGAGACTGCAGAAGATAGGAGAAGGCCCCTTTTCCTCTCGTTTTCCTTAGCCATGGTAGCACAGACTGCAGAATAAGAAAAGGGAGGAAAAAACATTTCTAAACTCTTGAACTCTCAGCAAACTACTTCTAAATTGTCTCTAGTTAAAGGGCTACTGGGAAGAGAATTATAAATGCCAAGAAGACCTTTCAGCAAACTTTTACAACCCACGGCATAATTTTATATTTTTAAAACTAAACCATTCTAATTGGTAATATTTTCTATTTTAGAATAGTATTTTCCAGGGCTAAAGAAACCTTTAGTTTATATGACCTATAATATAAAAATGTTCTGTCACTATGATCAAAATAATTATGGGAGATACTTAGTTCACATGTGGAAAATCACTATCACCCACAATTTAAAAAAAGTTTTGAAGAAATAAGCTACTTATATTTAATTAAAAAAACATTTCTCTTTTAAGTGTTGGCAAAGAAAAAGACTAAGTCCTAAGAAATCTTTTTGGCTCTTTATCTTACATTGACTTATAAGCAATCGTGGAGACATTTAATGCAGGTAAATGGCTTTAGCCCATTTTTATTCTAACAGGGACAAAACTCAGGTGCATATGAATCAGATTCTGCTTTAGTGGGTCTGGGGCTAGAGCGATATTCTGCATCTCTAACAAGCTCCCAGGGATGGAGACACTGCTGGTCCATGGAGCACATTGCACAGAGAATGTAGGGGACAGTTCATCTTCCTTTCCCTCAGCCTCCAGTCGAGGGTGAGACAGTGGATACTGGAGTCACACAGCCCCAAGATGGTGGGAAAGGAACTGAACCCTCTAGAGGCATTTTTGACATGTTCTTACAGTGTGGTGAAAAGTAGTTTAATCTGAGCTATTTAAAAAATTGGTAAATCCCTCCTAAGTTCAAAGCCCTAAAATAGGTACTGTATAACATTACATAATACTATATAATTTAAAGATAATCTCTTTAGGGGCACCTGGGTGGCTCAGTCAGTTAAGCATCTGCCTTCAGCTCAGGTCATGATCCCAGGGTCCTGGGATGGAGCCCCGCATCAGGCTCCTTGCTCAGTGGGGAGCCTGCTTCTCCCTGTCCCTCTGCCCTCCCCCCTGCTTGTGCTCTCTCTGAAATAAATAAATAAAATCTTAAATAATAATAATAATCTCTTTAAATTTAACATCTGTGCTCTGATTATCACCTCTGTTACTGTTTCTCCTATGCACACACCTTTTATTTTGAAAATTTTCAAACTTGAAAAGTTGTAAACTAATATAACAACTTTAGTTTAGATTTATCAATCTTTTTTTTTTAAGATTTTATTTATTTATTTGACAGAGAGAGAGAGCACAAGCAGGGAGAGCGGCACACAGAGGAATAGGGAGAAACAGGCTCCCCGCTGAGCAGAGAGCCCGATGCTGGACTCAATCCCAGGACTCTGGGATCATGACCTGAGCCCAAGGCAGACTTAACTGACTGAGTCACCCAGGCACCCCTAGATTTGTTAATCTTGAACATAAATAAACATATCCATGTATACATACATAATATACATTATACATGTACATATATATACCATATATTTAGTTTATTTTCATGTTTGTGACCATATTTGTTTGAAAATAAATTGCAGGTCTTGGGGTGCCTGGCTGGCTCAGTCAGAGGAGCATGAGACTTGATCTTGGGGTCATGAGTTCAAGCCCCATGTTGGGTGTAAAGATTACTTAAAAATAAAATTTGGGGGTGCCTGGGTGGCTCAGTCGTTAAGCGTCTGCCTTCGGCTCAGGTCATGATCCCAGGGTCCTGGGATCGAGCCCTGCATAGGGCGCCCTGCTCAGCAGGAAGCCTGCTTCTCCCTCTCTCACTCCCCCTGCTTATGTTCCCTCTCTCGCTGTGTCTCTCTCTGTCAAAAAAATACATCTTTAAAATAAAATAAAATAAAATTTGGAAGGAAGAGCGAGCGAGCGGTAGAGCATGCAACTTGTGATCTAAGCATTATGAGTTCGAGCCCCACATTGCCCATAGAGATTACTAAAAAATAAATAAACTTAAAAAAAACACAACTAAAATATTCCTGCTTAAGCAGCTGCACTGCCTTCAGTTCTTCCCCAAGGCCAAAATCAGCTTGATTTAAAAAAAAAAAAAATCACAAAATCCAGTTTCCATCCCATAATGCAGAAACCATGTGCCACCTCCAAAACAGCCAGGTAGCCTAGCTACCTCTAGAAAGCTCTTTGCTGCATTTATATAAAGTTACCGCAGGTCGCTCTAATATTCTGCAGTGGTTGTCTCCTGGGTTCCACTGGTCAGAACTGGCATATGGTGCTAGAGCCTATACCTCAGAGTGGCTTTTAAAGGAACTTCCAGAAAAGAAGCACATTTCAAATAAAAGAAAAGCAACATTTTTCTTTCTTCTTATTTGTTTTTGTTGAAGAAAATCACACTGAGAACTAGTAGTGAATTAACACAAATGACAAAAATTTAGAAAAGCTTTTTCAGCATAGAAACATTTCAAGAGTAGAATAAAAAATATTTTACACATAAAAACCCATCTTGATGATGTAGAATTTGAAACTTCTAAGACTTAAAAGATAAAGCTGTTAGTCTACAATTTGGACTCCCATTGAGGCAAAAATAGACAAGAAGAGTTTGAAGAGGATCATAACCTTTTATATTAGATTTTTACATATGCTAGAGAAACACAACACTGAAATTCCAGCCACTGCCTTATTCATAAGAATGCACACTGAGATGTTATAATTCTGTCTCGATGATGTTTTCTTTTCAACTGACTTGATCAACACAGTAGTGTAGTGGTTTATAAATTTGGGATAAAGTAGGACAACATATCTGACTGCCTTAACAACAGCTACTTGGCTAAATGTTTTGTAGAAGGTATTGAGTTCCACTAAATGTAAAGCTGTGTTTTTATTTAATCATGGTCAAACCAGTCATCTAGTGCTAAGGCAGCTGTCATGGTCAGTTGTCCAGAACTCTAGCCCATATCTGTGAACACTAGACATGAACAATCTAGGACACTAGATCAATCATTTTCAGCTAATTGGCAGTAAGCAACTGTTCACGACCATACAAGTAGGCTATCTCTGAAGCAATATCATCAAGCTAGGAGCTGCAATCCATTAATGGTCATGAAATCAATTTAGTGGATTGCATTCAGCATTTTTTAGAAACTGAAATAGAATAAAAAATATTATTAACACAGTAATGTAAGCACGGTTTTGTGAAACTTAAGTTTCATCTCTATATACACTCATATATAAATCATTACATATGGATATATAAATATATAATTATATATAAACCTCTCTCTATATAATACACATATTCCATGGTTACTTTGGACAATGTATTTCTCATTGTATGTCACAGTCAAAATAATTTAAAAGCCACTGTTCCTAATGGTAGTGGGAGAAACCATAACTACCAAATCTTCTTTTACCAATGGAAAGCATTTTATTTTATTTTTTAAAAGATTTTATTTATTTATTTGAGAGAGAGAGAGAGAGAGCAAGAGAAAGCACAAGCAAGGGAGAGGGGCAGAGGAGATGGAGAAGCAGGCTCCCCACTGATCAGGACCCTGGGATCATGACCTGAGCCAAAGGCAGATGCTTAACCAACTGAGCCACCCACGTGTCCCTGTTGGAAAGCATTTTATTTTATTTTATTTTATTTTATTTTATTTTATTTTATTTTTTAAAGATTTTATTTATTTATTTGACAGAGAGAGACACAGCGAGAGAGGGAACACAAGCAGGGGGAGTGGGAGAGGGAGAAGCAGGCTCCTGGCTGAGCAGGGAGCCCGATGCGGGGCTCGATCCCAGGACCCTGGGATCATGACCTGAGCCGAAGGCAGACGCTTAACGACTGAGCCACCCAGGCGCCCCTGGAAAGCATTTTAAAGAAATACCAAACATTCTCTTTGTTCAGCCTTGGATTGTGTTCCAAACATGTTACTTTCCTCAACAGGTCATGAAAACCTCACAAGGAACATCTCTGTCTGCAAAACTATGATGTTAACATTCCTAAATGCACCATGTCTCAACACTTTTACTCCTAGAACACACAAGAGAAATGACATTCACATGAGTCTGAACCACACAACCCTTTGGCCATGTCTGGATTTCACAGCTGTGGCAGAGATAAGGTCTTGGTCATGTGATATTCCTTCAGCACTCTCTATAACTCCATTTCCTTCTCTCATTCAAAAAAGCAAAGGTAATAGAAATTAGTGATAGTGGCCGGGATACTTGAATCCACTCTGATACTTTAAAGAGAGAGAGAGTAAATCATTTGCAAACTTCATTTCTTATAACCCTTATTAATAACAAAGATTGGAGAGGCCTCCCCACCGTGTCATTGACACAGTGTAGTAGAGCATTGCTATAGAGAGCTGAGGGTATATTCATGTCTCTCTCTCTCTCTCTATTTTTCCACAACTGCTCACGGTTTTCCATACAACTGGCCAATTCAGTATCTTTTGCAGAGGACATCCAGGTACCAAACACAAAGGAGCATACTCAAGGAGTAGTGTCTAATTGCTGCCAGAACAGGGAATGGTCATGATTAAGAAAAGTTCATCAGTAAATGACTTTACCTCAGGTTCCTTCTTTTCTGGCTTAAGATCAGTTATGAAACATATTCATCTTCTTCCCTGTTTTTCCCTCTCTTTTGGTTTAGGGCTTTGGATAAAGAGCAGATCTGGGGTTGGAAGGTTTGGGGGTGATGGAAATGCAAAGAGCAGATCATAACAGGTGACAAACCCCTGTACTTTAGAAATCAAACTTCATCTGGATTTGATGGGAAATGGAAATTCAGGGAATTGAAAGAACTTGCCAAGTCATGAGGCTTCTTAGTGGCAAAGACAGGAAAAACATCCTGGCACTGAGATTCCTCAACAGTAGGCTTTCTCCAGGGGGTGGGTTAGGCCCCAGCCTGCTTGATTTATTAGCGGCTCTTTCAACTGATAATAGTTGAGCCTCTCAGAGTGAGGAGTGTCAGGCGTGGTGGCTACATTTGGGAAAGAGGTAACAAAGGGAAAAATTTGAGACACTAGAGAAGTGCCACCTAATTTATTAATTTAATCAACCCCAATTTAAGTCACAGGGGCACAGGATACAGAGATGGACAAGACCAAGCCCGCTCTCATAGAGTGTATACCATAGCACAGAAAAAGGTCATATATGCATTTAATTATGAACCAATCCTGGGAGGTTATAATGGTGGAATAAACCAGGGCCATATCTAAAGAGAAGCTGTGGTTAATTTTGCCTGGGCTTGAGCTGGTGTAGGGGGCTTGGGGGTATGTGTGGGTGTTAGGGGCTCATCCAGAAACCAGGTCAGCTGTGAAGAGAAGCAATTATGTCAGCAGTCACTTTGAGAGGCCAGGTAGTCTTGCGACGGAGTCTCAAACTTTAATGTGGGAATCTTACTAGAACGCAGATTGTCATTTAGTAGCCAGAGGGGTGAAGCCTGAGATTCTGCATTTCTAACTAGATCCAGATGGTTCCCTTGCTGCTTCTCCACAGACCACACTGTGAGGAGCAGAGGTTTAGGAAAGTGAGTAGGGATTTCACATTAGAGAGGAGAGAGTTTTCATCCCGGCCCTATCTCCCATAGTTGGTGATGTTGGGTAAATTCTTGAGACTCCCCTTCCTTATCTGTAAGGATGGCCATAATGTTATATACCTTGCCGCCTGTAAAGACTGAATGAGAATGTAAGCACAGTGCTCAAGACGAAGTAAAACTCAATTAAAATTAGTTCTTTTTCTATTGATTTTGAATTACACAATATAATTTGGCTCCAAAAAACAAGATTCACGGAGAAAGCCCTCTCAAATGAATCCATTCAAAGTCTCATAGCCCTTTTTCAAAGTAAATATCCCTGATATGTATTTGCTTTTACAGCAAATTAAGGCATTAAGATTTTCCCTGAGGCAATAACAAAACAATGGCCAAGTCAGATAAGAATGCAGGAAGTATTATGCCTAGTCCCATAACCTAACCACTAACCCACTCAACCTTGCCCTTAATGAAGTAACGTAATAAAATGGGTGAAACATGGGAAATTTTGGAACTTCCCTATATAGCCAAGGGAAAAGGCCCTGCAATCATGTGGTTTCATAAACCTAAACTTTCTTTAATGTGTTCGGAAATTAGATAATCTGGAATAAACAGTAACCACATTTGCAAAGGGTTTTCGTGTGTCTTTTTCTCACATATCAAGACATTGAACCTCAGAAAAACCGTGAGTCAGGAAGGTCAGATATTTTCACCTGTTTTACAAACGAGGAAACCGAGGCCCAGAGCGGCGAAGTGACTGCCTCACTGTACTGTAAATTTTTTTTTTGAAGATTTATTTATTTGAGAGAGTGGGCGTGCGCGTGCGCACGGGTGGGGGCGGGGCAGAGGGAAGAAGCCCAAGCAGACTCCCTGCTGAGCGTGGAGGCTGCTCAGTCCCAGGACCCATGAGATCAGGACCCCGGCGAAGCCAAGAGTCGGCAGGCACCCGTGTATTGTAAGTTCTTAAGGAACAGAAAGCCATGGCCCAGTATGGCTGACCTCCAAAGAATCTGTTTTGGTTTGCCAGGGGTGGGAGGTGAGCATAGGAGGGAGGTGGGAGTGAGAAGGTAGAGGTTTGTGTTGAGGGTGGGCAGCGGGGCAGCAAAGATTTCCTGAGAATGGGGTATGGCTTTGCCTTCTGGTCAACTGTGGCATTAAAGACTTAGTGCCTGTGTTCGCCGCTCCGTTTGTTGGGCTAGAGTTAAATCAATCACGTCGGAGGGGAAATGAAATCTCATATGAGATTTTAAAATGTTTTGGCACATTCACAGGGAGCTTTTTTGGGATTCACCCAATTTTTTTCTTGATTTCAATATGCCTTTTTTTGGCTTCAGTTTTTTTCCTGTGTTCTCTATTTTTTCTGATAAAATTCCAATTTGAGGAAGTTGGCAAATTATGAAAACACTTATATGAAATTCAGATTTCTTTCTTCCTGTATATATTTCAATATTTATTAATACCTGGGAAGCATAAAGTTATTTTAATGAAGAACATTTAAGTAATAGGATTAGCACTTTAAAGGTAGAATTGCTATTTTGTGCACGATGACAAGTCATTTTGATTCTTTTTTTCTTCACATGAAATTTGAGTGTCCTACTAAAATTGAAAAATGAAAAAAAAAAAAGTAATACTTTAAGAAAACTTTATAGCATAGACCACTAGGAGATAACGTAGTTTTTTGACATCCTGCTACTGAGCGATCTTTAGGTATTAACTTTTAGACTCAGTGATCATGGATGTTTATAAAAATAACACAAAGGGACAACAAGATTCATTGGACAAATACACTTGATAAATAATCACAGGGCACAGCTGAAACCGTGATAGAGAAGCTCCTGCCCTTAAGAAGTAGACATTCCAGTACTTTCTCAAATATTTCTGATCATGAAATAGTCTGTTCATAACTTTGGAGTTGAATATTTTATTGTATTTAAAAAATTGTAAATTAACAATTGACTATAACAGGCTAAATGTCTATCCTTCACTATGTATTAAAGAGTCTTGAAAGCAGGAACCATATCTCGGCCATCCTTTTATATTTCTGTAATGACCAGCAGAGTGCTTTGCTTATAGCGGGCACTCAGTATTAACACTTGTGCATTCAAGTTTTTGGATGGAATTATTTGGAGAATTTGATGAACTGACTGCATTAAGTGTCAGAATTTATTAGATAAACAGATATTTTTCATCCTAAATTCTCTGTTGCTTTTCAGGATCAAATATGAGACTGGGGTGAATAGCCAATCGATCTCTTTGAAAGCATATAAATAGTCCTCTTCTAGCTTTAAAGAGGTAAGAAAAAAGCTATTTGAACAATTTTCCCCCTATAATGACAGCTCTGGCCCTCATCATTGGTTCATGGTTGTTACAAAGAAATAAAACCTGGTCAAAATACATAGGTGCCTACAGGTCAGCACACGTCAAAGCTCAAAATCCCAAATAGGTTATAAGAGTCATCAGGTTGGATTTACATAAGCAATGACATTTAGGAATTCCCTACAATCACAAATATTACTCACTGGTAGAGTGAGTGCTTTAAATGAACTTGCCTATCTCAAGAGCATCAAATATCCAGATAATAGAAGGGCTTATACACTCCCTGATAAAGACAACTGTCTCTGTGGAAGCTTGTGATCCACTTCTAATCTAAATATGAAGCCTAATATTTGCTTCCATTATTTGTCTATTTCTTCCAAGCCCTATAAGGATCTGACAAATGATATGATTTCTTGAAGCAAGGATCATATTTTATAACAGTACTGACCCACAGACTTTCTTCTCTTTTATACTCAGCACATTTCCATCTATTTTGTCACCATTGCTCAAATAATTTAATAATTCAACTGGATTGTCTGGATCCCAATAAAATGTAACAAAACAAGCTTTCCTACCTTGCCAATTGTGCTGAGGACTGACCAGCTGTAACAATTTACATTTCCTATTTAGGAAAGAGCCATAGGTGGTGGCAATTGAATCTAAGACCATCCAACATATCTAAAGCATCAGATATAACCAGTGGTGTGCTGGTAAATGTTTAACAACCAACTCCCTGAAAAGAAAAGAAAATAACTGTGATTTATAGTGTTTGTTGATTTCATGGTACAAATACTCCCACCGTGGCCATTTTCAAGCTGACAATGTAAAGTCTCTGAACTCACTCTTGGGAAGAGATGCCACAGTAGGCTCTCGCGACTCGGTAGGAGCAGGCTCCATCACACTACTCAGTAAAAAAAGCACAAAATGGATCGTCTTTTCACAAAACCGCTAAAAAAGTTTTCCAAGGTCTGATCTAATGATTGACATTCAGAAGAAAGACATTCCAAGACGTGTCTCAATATATAAAGCCCTTACGGAATAATAGGGATGTCATTTCACCAACTCAGAAGTCTGCAAAGAGAGAAAGTTCAAGACCTCAGCTTTGGTAGCAGAGGTAAGTGTTATTATTTTTCTTTATCAAGATATTATCACCCAACGTTGTATGATTTTGATGGGTCAACCTTCATTAATCTTAAGAAGTAAAAAGTGTATTATTCATTGTTGTCAGGGAATAAGTATTTTACAGAAGTGGTTTTTTTTTAATAAGTAGAGTTTATCCCTCTAATCAAAAAATGTTTAAATGTTATTCTAATTGCATTGCATTAAAAATTTGAGAAAAGATAGCAATTCTCTGACTCCTTAGAAAATGTGTAATATAATGATGCCATCACATTCCTGGTTCTTCTTTTAGGACATTAAGAAAGACTCTAGACCGATCCGTAAAACACTGCAGTGCACTGAGGAGTATTTAAATAAATTGAGCTGCGGGGATCCCCCACTTACAGTTGTGTGCTTGAGTATTTAGGTTGGCTTTTTATATTTCTCCCCTCACTTCATCCTTTGTGCTTGCTGTGAGCTGGCACTTGCTGTCTGAGTGACGGCCTCTGGCTGTTTCACTGTCTCCTCCCCATTTCTAATTTGCTGCTTCCAACCTGCTGAGGGCTGGAAAACAAAGCAGCTAGCCCACCTTCTTTCGCCTTACGTATCAGATAGACTCGGAGAGAGGGCCTGGGGAGAGTTAAAGGGCAATGATTTTCATCCATCAATTCTGACAGCTAGTTTCCCACTGGAACTGAATCTCTACATTTCCTAAGACAAAGGGGAAAGGTACCAGTGTGGCTCTCGTCCTGTCCTGAACCATTGAAGCTGGGGCTGAGATCTATATTGTCCACAAATTCACTAAGATATTACTATTTTCTCTCATCTTACAACACCTTGAAATATTAAGAGTGTCTTTTTTCCTATCTCAGGACGTCTCAAAGAATAGACCCATCCCACTATTCAGAGTTGGATTCCCGACATGGAATCCGTCACCTCTGCCCCTTCCTATTCAGAGTTCTCGATTGCCTCTAACTTGTCATCTGTAGTCACACAGAGAAAGACAATGCTGCCTACAAGTTGGGATCTTTCTTCCCTAGCCGTCCTCCTCCCCCCACCATAGGTAAACCTTATATACAGGAATGTGCAGATCTTAAGTGTACAATTCAGTGAGCTTGGATCAAGGTATACATCCGTAAATCCATCATCCCAATCATGATATAAAACATTCTGTCACCCCAGAGAGTTGTCTCATGTCCCTTCCAATCAATTCCTACCCCTTATAGGCAGTCCTTGTCTGATTGCCTGTTTCTGAGTTTTGTCTCTAACTTCTTTGGCTCAACGTAGAGCTTTGGGGATTTAGCCATCTTGCTGTACGTATTAGTGGTTCATTCCTTTTTGCTGCTGAGTACCACTCCAGTGTATATGTACACCCACAATTTGGACACCTGTACTCCTGGTGATGGACACCTGGGTTGTTCCTAGTTTGGAACTATTACAAAGAATGCTGCTGTAAATATTCTTGGATTAGTCTCTGTGTGAACATATTTTTTTCATTTCTTTTGGGCAAGTACCTAGTAATGAAACTGCTGGGTCATAGGGTAGGTGTATATATTTTTTTCTCAACATTTTTTAATGAAAAATTTCAAATATACAGAAAAAGTGGAAAGAGCTGTACAATGGACAACCATTTCCGAGTACCTAACCCCTAAATCCTACAAGTAGCATTTTGCTAATTTGCTTTATCCCATATCACATATCTGTTCCTCTATTCACCCATCTATTCATCATATTTTCTGATGCATTTCAAAGTCAGTTGCAGACTTCAGTCTACTTCAAACACTTCAGCATGTATCTCACTGACTAGAGTTCAGTATTCGTTTATAGATTTTTTAGATATAATTTATATACAGTGACATGCACCAATCTTAAGTGTGCTTTAGATGAATCCAGGCAAATATAACCCAAACTCTCACCAAGATACAGAACATTCCTGTCATGCCAGAAAGTTCCCCCAAGAGAGTTCCCTCTTCCCACTTAATCCCCACTTTCGTTCACCATATGCAACCACTGATTTTTTATCATATGTTAGTTTTGCCTCTTCTAGAACTTTATATAAATGGAATCCTCTCATGTGTACTCTTTGGAGTAAGGCTTCTTTGACTCAGCATAATGGCTTTATATTGCATATATAAGGAGTTGTTCCATTTTTTTTTTTGGCCGAGTGGTATTCCTTTGAATGGATATACCACACACTTGTTTAGCCATTCTTCTGTTTATGGACACCTGGGCTGTTTTCACTTCGAGGCTATTATGAATGAAGCTGTTATAAATATTCTTTTTTTTTTATTTAAGTAATCTCTACACCCAACATGGGGCTTGAACCCATGACCCTGAGACCAAGAGTCACATGCTGTTCCGACTGAGCCAGCCAGGTGCCTCCCCCCTTTTATTTTCTGTTATAAATATTCCTATACAGATCTTTTTGTTTTCATTTCTCTTAGGTAAATATCTAGGAATAGAATTATTAGGTCAGAGAGTAGGCATACACTTAGTTTTACAATTGTGGGACTGTATTTAAAGTGGTCACTCCATTTTACATGCCTACCAGCATGTATGAGAGTCCCAATTGCTCCAGATCCTCACCAACACTTGGTAAAGTCAGTCTTGTAAAATTTAGCTATTCTAATGGGTGTGAAATGATATATTATTTGTGGGGTGGTTTTTTTTTTAGATTTATTTATTTATTTATTTGACAGAGAGAGAATGAGAGAGAGCAAGCAAAGGGAGGGGGGAGGGTCAGAGGGAGAAGCAGACTCCCTGCCGAGCAGGGAGCCTGATGCGGGACTCGATCCAGGGACTCCAGGATCATGACCTGAGCCGAAGGCAGTCGCTTAACCAACTGAGCCACCCAGGCGCCCCTATTATTTGTGGTTTTTATTTACATGTTCTTGATGACTGATGATATTGGCTATGTTTCCATGGCCATTTTGGCCATCTGTACATCTTCCTTTGTGAAGTGGTTGCCCATTTTAAAAATTGAGTTTATTTTTATTGTTGGATTGTATCAGTTCTTTATATATTCTGTGAGACATACATTTGTAAATATCTTCTCCTAGTCTGTGACTTGCTTTTTTATTTTTATTTATTTATTTTTAAAGGTTTTATTTATTTGACAGAGAGAAAGACAGCCAGAGAGGGAACACAAGCAGGGGGAGTGGGAGAGGGAGAGGGAGAAGCAGGCTTCCCACGGAGCAGGGAGCCCGATGCGGGGCTCGATCCCAGGACCCTGGGATCATGACCTGAGCCGAAGGCAGACGCTTAACGACTGAGCCACCCAGGCGCCCTGCTTTTTTATTTTTTAACAGTATCTTTTGATGAGCCGTTTTCATTTTGATGAAGTCCAATTTATTACTTTTTTATGGGTAACACTTTCTGTCTTGTATTTAAGAAAACTTTGCCGGTTCCAAGGTTGCAAAAATTCCTCTGTTCTCCTCTGGAAGCATTACAGTTTCAGTTTTTATATTTAGCATGGTGATTTTAAAAGCCTTTTCTGAAGTCCAGAAAACACTACTGATACATGTATTGGTAAGTCGAACTGTTGAACGAATGCTTCCTGGTTTGTGAGCTGACCGGGACGGGAGTCCACAGCGACAGTGCCCAGAGCGACAGGAAATACACTGCAGTGCAGGATTGTTTCAGGCACAGTGCCCCAACAGGGGTTGTGTGGCTTGTTTGCCTACTTTGAGTAGCAGAATCTTCTCTTTTTTTTTTCATTTTTTCTTAGGATTTTATTTATTTGAGAGAGAGAGAGAAAGAGCACAAGCAGGGGGAGGGGCAGAGGGCAAGGGGGAAGCAGACTCCCCGCGGAGCAGGGAGCCCAATGTGGGACTCCATCCAGGACCCTGAGCCGAAGGCAGGCGCTTAACGACTGAGCCACCCAGGCGCCCCGAGTAGCAGAATCTTGATTAAAATTGTCCAAGACTCCTGGATCAGCTGTGTATTCTTGACAATATAATCTTAACATTTGGAACCTTATGAAGTTTTATTAACTGAGAATGGTGCCAGTACACTACAGAACAAACTCCTCTGTGTGTGTGTGTGTGCGCGCGCGCGCGTGGGCACGCGTGTTCATAGTAAAGTACACACAGTATTTCTTCCACGAGGTCTCCAGCCTTCCTCACTGACAAAATGTGAAAGACCTTCCAAGAAGCTCAGGGACTTTTCTCTCTCCTTTGGGCAGCTTTGTTTCCTTTCCCATAATGCCAGTCCCACTGTCTGTTGCTCCTTCTCGCAGGATCATGCAGTTGGCTTCCTTGTGTTCAGACACTTAACACCGATTGCAGAGAAGGCTCTGGCTGTGTCTCTGCAGGCGCTCAAAGCTCAGGTTTTTCACTTTTTTTTTCTTTTTTGACTCTTCACCAACCTCTCTTCCATAACTCTAGGTAACTTCACATTAATCTTACAGAGCAAAAGGTGTTCCCTGTGCCTCCTGCATATTCCACCCAATTCCTGGGACCAGTTGTGGTTTTGGTCCCCAGAACAGCAGCTGCGTTCTTGAGCTCTTCTCTACGCTTTTGCTCATGGTCTTTAAACGACGGCAGCTAGAGGGTTACGTACCTCACTTTGGCCATTGATCGAAGACAGTTTCTAGATATTCGAGATTGAACAGGTTTGAGAGTTCTTGGACATTGATATTCCGAGTGTTAACTTTTAACACCCCTTTGATTCCAGTGGCTTTGCCCCTCATTGTGTTCCAGTTAATTCCCTGAGGACACAGCCTCCGTGACTAGTAGGATTTGCTTAAAATAAGATAAATATTTAATTAAAAATATATTCCCATCTTTTAAGAATTGGGGTTCCCATGATGCCAAATAATCAGGTGAACTAAAATTTTCACTTTTTAACGGTTGTTTCAGCTTCTTACCAACACAGCCCTTGTTGAGATGCTTACTACTTTAATTTATGCAACTGTTAGTAATTCTCACTCCACAACTGGTTTACTCTAAAAATATGAACATTTAATTATACCAAAGTCAGTAAATACGACCATTTTTTTGCATGAGAATTCTTGGGAAAACATTTTATCCATCTAAAATATCATTAATTTAAAAACTAATTAGACTAAATAAGATTTGGCAAGTTCCACCCTAAAGACAAATCGCTCATATTTTTCAATTTGTTCGTGCACATTACCATGGAGACAGCGAAGTCAAAACACACAAGCTAGTGCATTGTTCAGCTCTGCACTTCCTACTATAGATTTGATTAAGTAATTCTGGCCTACTCATTTTGAGAATTTGAGAACATAGCATTGTTTCTTTTGTAAAAACATGGTCAGCATTCAGACGTGATCAATAAGGCAAGAATTCGATCTTACTTGGAATCTTTGCTCCTTCTAATGTGATAAAATAAGTAAGAGGTAAATCACTTCCTTCAATTAGTTATTTTTGTGGTAAATGTAATGCCTCTGATTCATTCCTAAGAGCAGCGGGGCTTGATCTTGTAAAAAAAGAGGCTGAAAAAACTGCTTATTTGATGAGTGAGGCAGGTGTCCTTTCAGACTAACGCACCAAAAAAGGTGATTTGGAGGCTCATTTCCTTTGCAGATGCCTTGAATATTATTCTCCACCTTCCTCCCCTACATTATACTTGGAACAATAGGAAAATGCACCTCCTTTTCTTTTCTTTTTTTTTTTTAAAGATTTTTTATTTATTTATTTGACAGAGAGAGACACAGCGAGAGAGGGAACACAAGCAGGGGGAGTGGGAGAGGGAGAAGCAGGCTTCCCGCAGAGCAGGGAGCCTGATGTGGGACTCGATCCCAGGACCCTGGGATCATGACCTGAGCTGAAGGCAGTCGCTTAACCGACTGAGCCACCCAGGCGCCCTGCACCTCCTTTTCAATGAGGTGTGTTTGTGGTCTTGTAATTTTGCCTTTATGGGACCCATTTGTGATGGGCTTCTGCTCTCTCATGGTAACGTTGCTTCTGTCTCCCCTGGAGCTCACCTAGAAAATCAAGATGTTATTATCTCTATATTCTGTTTCTTTTGTCCTTAAGACTGTCAGAAGAGCCATTCCTAATGCTTGCCTGTAATCCATTTCATGAAGGATGTTCCCAGTGGCTTAGCAAAGGTAGGTTCTGCCCACGTGAGAGTCCCTTTTCTGGCACTTCATGAACAACAATGCCTTCGATTTGTTTTGTTTTCCTTTTTAAGAGAATTGTCTGAATCCCAGAGAATAGTCAGAGACCATCCATTCTGCCCTCTACCCATCACCAGGAACACAAAAGCAATCCTCTTGAGGGGATCTCTAGTTTCTTTGTATCCATACACTCCTGGGGAATTTCGAAGCTGACCACCAGTAGCAGTCTGGCTTCCTAGCCAGGGTTTTATTCAATGATGGTCAAGTCACTCAGGCAACTGAATAATTTCAGTCCTTTTCTAAAAATATTCCTGCTGCAACAAACAATGAAATGATTTCTTTTTTTTTTATTCATGAGAGACAGAGCAAGAGAGAAAGGCAGAGGGAGAAACAGGCTCCCAAGGAGCAGGGAGCCCGATGCGGGACTCGATCCCAGGACCCTGAGATCATGACCTGAGCCGAAGGCAGACGCTTAACCATCTGAGCCACCCAGGCGCCCCAATGAAATGATTTCATTGCGAGTACAGAGAAGCTTCACTCTTTAGGTTTTCCTATTTCACTCTATATGGAAAATATCTCAATAATCGTTCACTAATGAATGTCTTTCCAATAATTAAAACGTGAATATTTAATCCTATAATTACATTTCGTCCCAGTAGACAAATTATGGGTATAATTTCTCGACCAATTCATGGAGTACGAAAGAGCCTTCGCGATCTCAATCACGGAAACGACCTCTCTTTCCAGCACTGAACTCGGAGCATATGCCAGATGTCCGCGGCACGCATCTCAGCCATAGTTACTCTGTAAATGCCAGCGTCGAGAGTGAGCTCATGGGAAAGGAACTATCAGTTCGAATCGGCCCAGGAAATGGTCTGTTGGAGAGCTCGGAGCTGAAGCCGGCCTCCTTCCCCCATCCCCGCCCCAATCTTGCTGGTTTGGCGGTGGAGGTCGGGGGACTGACTGTTCCTCTGCCTCGGGAAGCCTCGGCCCTCCCCTCCAAGGAGAGCTGGGACAGATGGGCAGTGTATTTGACAAGGAACCCCTGCGCCCTTGCTTCAATGCCCTTCTCCTCTACTTTAAAAGCAGTACTGTATTTTTTAAGTGTTGGGACTGGCAGCTCTGCCGGTCGCTGGCTCCAGTGAACAATCCTCCATTCAAGCCAAGCAGCCCCAGCCCCGATCCAGGGGAAAGCTGTGATGAGGGACACAGAGGGAGGCCTCTCTGGCCTCCACCGTGCGGAGGGCGAGGGTTAGGTCAGGCGCCCCGAAGATTCCAGAGGGGGGATTTCAGTGGAGTTCTTATACAGCAGCTATTATGCCATTTCACAAGGAGGATTTACGAACTGGGGGAAAAAAAAAAAAGAAGAAGAAGAAGTTTACCTTAGTTGGCTTCCTTTTACTGGTGCCACCAGGATCTGAGCCTCCCCAAATCTCCTCCAAGCAGGAGGCCTGTCTCCCTCCCTCACTGGAGGCCTCTTCAACCAGGCCAGATTTTGTAGTACTAACATTTCTAAGTAAACAGCAGAATAAAATGTCCCTTTTAAAAGAGCCAATGCAGAGAGGAGGTGAGGGAGGGTTTGTGAGTTGCAGTAAGGCAAAGAAAGACAGAAGAGCAAAGAGAGGAGGAAGAAAGGTGAAGTATCTGCTAATGGGTTTAAGTCATTTTAGATGAATGGGGTCGGCTGAGTCTCCTAGGGGCCCATCCACTACCTGCCCATGATGGAAGTACCTTCCAGCAGCAGCAGCAACTTCCCAGCACACACAACTACACACACACACACACACACACATGCCCCCTTGTGCAGCCCCCATCGCTCAGCCTGAATCCTCAATGCGTTTCCCAGAGGTGCTATAGTAAAGTGCCAGAAATTGGGTGACTTAGAACAACGGAAATGTGTCGGCTCACAATTCTGGAGAATAGGAGTCCAAAATCAAGGCCTTTGGCAAGGCCAGGCTCTCTCTGACAGTTCCAGGGGAGAACCTTCCCTTGCTTCTAGCTTCTGGTGTTTGCCAAATATCAACCCCGCCACATAACCATCTTCCTCCCGTGAGTCCTCACCTCATCTTCCTTCTGTGTGTCTGTCTCTTCATCCGAATTTCTCCTTTTGATGAAGACACCAGTCATATTGGATTAGGGCCCACCCCTAATGGCTTCATTTTAATTTGATTAGCTCTGTAATAGCCCTGTTTTCAAATAAGGTCCCATTCTGGGGTACTAGGGATTAGGACTTCAACATATCTTTTTTAGGTGACACAATTCAACCCATAACAGGCCCACATTTGTGAAGCACCTCCCACTACTTTGTGCTTACCTCCTCAAAGGTTGCCCACAGTAGCAGGGTAGGGAAGAAGAACTTCCCATGCTGGGATGTAGAAATAAAGGCATCAGGGAGGAATAAACCTCTCATCTCTTGGGGACTCTTTGCACCAGGCCTGTATTGGGCACTTTCATAATCGCCTTGTGTCTGAACAACTGGATCACCCACTTCATTTTCACTTTGCCTTTTCTTCAACCCCTCCTTGAAGACTTTTGCCCCATAGGCGACTATGGATATGCCTTAGAAAATAACATCACCCCATGGGACACCTGGGTGGCTCAGTTGGTTAAGCGTCTGCCTTTGGCTCAGGTCATGATCTCAGAGCCACATCAGGCTCCTTACTCAGCAGGGAGTCTGCTTCTCCCTCTCCCTCTGCTGCTCCCCCTGCTTGTGCGCTCTCTGTCAAATAAATGAATAAAATCTTTAAAAAAGAATAAAAAAAATAAAATAATATTACCCTGGACAAATTCTTAATTTTGTAGATGAAGAAACTGAGGGTCAGAGAGGCCAAGTGATCTCTCCCAAGTTGCACAACTAGGTAGTGTCAGAGTAGGGCAAGAATCCAATTTGACTGACTCCCACTCCAGCAGTCGTGTTTCAATGTTTCAACGTCGCCTTCCTATTTGACTTGACATTATTTGCAGGGAGGAAATAAATTCAACCTTATTTTACTTCTACCCTTCTACAGAGATGAAATCCCAGGCAGAGTAGATGGGAGGGCCAGCAGACCCTCCCTGGGGTCATGCCACTTCTTAGTTGTGTGTCCCCAGGACAGGAGCAAATTCTCTATGACTAGAGTATAATATGTATGTCTTGCACCAAAATAACTCTGCCCTTACCAGGGCCTGTGTGGAAGATGGAAATTCAGAGAGAAATGGATACAGACCCTGCCTTGAAGGCGTTCATAGTCTTGTAGAAGATTCAGAAATGTAAGAAATTAATCAAGCTCTAATGGAATAAGTTGTCACAATAAAGATTTTACGTAAGTCTCGGGGGAGTTGGGCAATGGCTAACAGTCGTGTGGGTTCCATGGACAAGTTTGCCAGGCTCAGTCAGTAGAGCAGGTGGGTCCGGGAAGGTTTGTCCAGGTTTATGATGGCTGACTACATAGGGTCCTTGGGGCAAACAAGTCATGAGTGTCAAAAAAGGAGAAAGGAAACATAGGTTGGAACCAGTTTCTTGAGATTCTTCATGCAATACTAAATCATTTAGACTTTGTCTATGGGTAATCAAGGTCTGAAGTTGGTTTTAAAGCAGGGAAATGACAGGAATCAGATTTCTCCCTTTGGAAACAGGTGAGGCTGGGACCCAGGAACTGTTGGAAGCACCAGACCTCACCTCCCTCGACACCCAGCACTAGTCCAGGGCCTTCAAGCTGAAGTAACCAACATCGGGTGACACCCCCGAGCCCCACTTGGGCTCCAGATCACACACTAGGGCTTCCAAGAAAAGCAGAGATCGGTAGTATGCACTGAATACCCAGTTTACCTGTGGGAAAATCCAGCTTCAGTGCCACAGAGAAAGCCCCTGACAAGTTGTTAGGAAAGTGCTCCCAGGAGGGAGTCCCTGACATTTCAGAAATCCCTGTCCCCCTCTGTGTCCTTCTCCGTCTGTGTCGTTAATTTCCAGGCCGTCTCCATAGCAGAGTCCAAAGAGCACCGCGGCATGCGTGTGGGAGTGTGTATCTGGCCAGGCCTCTTGGAACCATAGGTATGTTTTTGAGTTTGATACCCAAGTAAACTCTGAGTGGTAGGCGCAGCCCCTTTCCTCAAAGGTTAAAAGCAATAAGACCGTCTTTGTGCCTTTGTGGTCTGACTTTTCACAGGCTATTAAGAAGGTTGGGGGGGGGGTTGGGTGGGGGAGAGCTTAATCCATATAATTTGCATGTTAATGTCCGGTCTAAAAATACTCACTGCGAGAGGAAAAAACGCACTTTAACATATGCTTCATAGGAACAACATTTCAATCCCTGTGATCCAAGTGCCCAGCAGTAAGGAAAAGGACATCAACTCATTTCTAATTAATTTCATTTATTACAAGCTTTTAGATCAGCAGTGATATTTAGGTTTCGGTAAAACATCATATTTTTACGCTTGTTAAACTCAGAGTAGATTAAGGAAGTTCAAAAAGAGATTCTTTCAAAAATTTCCATTCTTCTGCTCCCTCAACACACATGTGCTGGGAACCCCGGAGTCTGCTGCACACTGGGGGTCCTTCACCTGCCACCCCCGATATTTTATCAGGAGCTGAAATTAAATTGGGATGTTTCTGGTCAGTCCTTTTCATAACAACAACAACAAAAAAGGAATCCATTTGCCACGATCAAATTCATAAGGAATTTTCTGATTTATGCGAATCAGGATACCAACTGTTCCTCCTAAAAGAAGAAACAAAATTCATCTTTGAGAAAAACATCACGGGCAACTAGGAGTTTGGTCTCTCTCCTCTGAAACTTGTCTGAGAGGGTGAGCCCCTTGGGCGTTCCTGCAGGGTGGCATGAAAGGAACTGCTGTTACCTGCTGAATCACCCTCCCCACATCCTGGCCCGCCTGCCTGCTCCCTGGGGGGTGTCTGCCCTTTCAGTCATGGCCACACTTGCTCAGAGAAAGATGAGGTCACCAGCTGCATGCATCTCAAGGATGGACAGAGAATGGCCTCTTCAGATGAACTGAGTCCACTCTCAGGAAGTAGGAAGACTACTACCCTTTCCTGTGTACTTAACCTAGCAATTTGGGCAAATAATGAATAGAACTTGGAGGTTCTTCACAGCTTTCTTCACAATTTCCATTCCCTTAATGTCTTGTGAAAAGAAAACCTTTCAGGTCTCTCTCTAAATCTTTAGGGGCGACAAGGGTAACACATGAAGCTTTAGCAATAACAATTAAACATACAGTGAGAGTGAAAACTAGGGCAAAACAGATCAGGAAATCTGGATTCTGGGTTTAGTTGTCATCTTCTTATATGATCTGAGGACCATCAGTTGACCTCTGTCAAATGTCCTTCTTCTTGGGGATATTGCATTAATTCACACAGATATGTACTACTGATAGGTGTCATGAAAAGAGAAGGGTCAGTGACCTAAAATATTTTCTTAAAGCAAGCTCTGTGCCCATTGTGGGGCTTGAACTCATGACCCCAAGATCAAGAGCCACATCCTCCCTGACTGAGCCAGCAAGGTACCCCCCAAAATATTTTTTGATAGCAAATACAGAAACAAACTGACACAAAGGCAGAGTTTGACGGGGGGAGAAGGGAATCAGGTCATGGACCAGTGGACCAGAAGAGGGATATGGACAATAAAAGGAATTGCCAGCACAGAACTGAAGGGAGGAAGCCCAACATAGTTTTGCCCCAGCTTTATCCAGAACCAGAATAAGCAATCTTCTGCTGCTGGATCAAAGCATGAGAAGAAAACAACATTTTTGGATAGAAAAGAATTTTTTAAAGGCAAGATGGCATATGAGTGTCTTTTTTTAAGCCTTATTGACACACGCTCACTCAAATCAGTTGACTCTGCCATCTTGGCAGATTTATTTGGTGAGAACACATACCACCCCAAAGCCCACACTAACCCATAGAGTGCCTTTAACTAAAGATACTTCCATGTATGTTGGATTTTTATCCCAGGAGACACTGGGGATTGATGTTTTCTTCACCCCTGTTTCAGAGCGATGTGCATTGCTCTCCCTAGCTGGGGTTCTGAGTAGCGTGCATGTGTCAGCTGTGGCCATGACGGATATTCAAATCAATAAACATTGATGGGACCCCTGTTAGATTTTAAGTATCACTTGAAGACACAAAGAAAATAAGACATGGACCCTGCCCTCAGAAAGAGGCAGATATGCAAACAAGCAAATTACAACACAGCATCCTAAATGCCATGACACACTGTGGCCAGGGCAGCAAGGAGGAGGAAGTGATTAGCTCCTTCCGGGAAGGCTTTGCAGGGATGACAAAGATGGGGGGCGGGGAGACTGTAGTACACAGACTCTTGAATTATTTATAGAAGTGTTGTTTTTTTAAATGTGGGGGGGGAGGGTTTCATGGTCAAATAATTTAGACAGGCCTTTTACTGCAGATTTACTATTACAGGTGTGATTTTGGGTGAGTTTCTTAATCTCTCTACACTTTTATTGGTTTAACTATAGACTGGTGACAGTAAAACACGCCTCATATCATTATTGTGATCATTGTAAAATATATCTATATATACAAATATAGATACACACACATCTCTAATAAGTGGTACAGCCTATGCCCACCCACCAGGAGACACCCAGTAACAAAATAATTAGGGTTTGTGTGTGATGAAAAATAAGCACAAGAAAAAAAAAATGACAAAGATTTTCCTAGCAGTGAAGTGGTATCTTGAATTCTCTTCTTTCCCAAAAAGAGAAAAAATCAGTAGAGAGAACAGAATATCTTTATGGCACAAGTCAACTGGAAAAGACACGTTAATGTGTGTTCAATGAATTCCGAATATTCTTCAAGATCAAATTCAAAGGTGAAATTAAAAAGCACCTCTATTTGCATGACAGGATGGGTCAATGACTGGGGATGAACAGATGACACTGCAGGGTTTTAGATGCTGGGTATGATGAGAGCTTTTGGAATGGGACAGTTTGCTTTTTATTTTGTAAGACCCTGGATGGAGGGGTGCCTGGGTGGCTCAGTCGGTTAAGTGTCTGCCTTCGGCTCAGGTCATGATCCCTGGGTCCTGGGATGGAGTCCCGCATCAGGCTCTGTGCTCAGTGGGGAGCCTGCTTCTCCCTCTGCCTGCCACTCCCCATGCTTGTGCTCTCTCTCTGTCAAATAAATAAATAAAATCTTAAAAAAAAAAAAAAAAAAAAGACCCTGAAGGGAAAAATGAGAACTGTTGACTGGACTTTGTAGAAGTACTCTTGAGTAAACTAGGGATAATATTCCACATTGCTAGTTCTAATTGGACTGCATGGGCCTGCTCTAAAAGAAGAGAATTTATTTTTTTTAAACCTTGCTTTTTTTTTAAGTCTATGTATGTATGTATGTATGTATATATTCTCTACACCCATCATGGGACTTGAACTCATAACTCCAAGATCAAGAATTGCACGCTCCTCTGACAGAGCCAGCCAGGTGGCCCCTATAAAAGAATTTAATATTAATAGCTTCTATTTTTTTTAAAAGCCAAATAGTTCAAAGCATTGGCTTTGGGGTCAAATATGCCCAGGAATTGAAATTCCAGCTTTCACTCTTGCTGGTGCAAGATTCTGGACAATTTACTCTTTCTCTCTCTCTCTCTGTGCCCTCCTCATACATAAAATAGAACTATTAACACCAACTTCACAGAAGATCATATGAGGATTTAATGAGCTCACACATGTAAAGCACATAGCATAATACCTAGCAACCACAAAGTCTCCAAAATTAGCTATCCTTATAATTACTGTATTATTCATTCTTGTGAGAGGAGAGAAAAAAAAAGGTGTTGGTTCTTTCTGGAAAGAGAAAGAGTCAGAGATGAATTCACAGAAGAAAAATATGTACAGTGCCCACTAGGATAGCTATAATTTTTTTTTAAGGTTTACTTATTTTTGAGAGAAAGAGAGCATGCACATGAGTTGGGGGAGGGGCAGAGGGAGAGAATCTTAAACAGACTCCCTGCTGAGCATGGAGCCTGACACAGGGCTCCATCTCACCACCCTGAGATCATGACCTGATCCAAAATCAAGAGTCGGACGCTTAACCAACTGAGCCACCCAGGCACCCCTATAGTTTTTTTTTTAAAGAAAATAACAAAGTATGGTCAAGAATGTGGAGAAGTGAGTTTCACATTTTCTCAAAAAGTCAAACATAGTGATATGATACAATCCAGCAGTTCAGTTCCTAGGTATATACCCAAGAGAAATGAAAACATATCGACAATAAAACTAGTACATGTTACTAGCAGTTTTATTCTTAAAAAAAAGAAAAAGATTTTATTTATTTGACAGAGCGAGAGAGCGCACAAGCAGGGGGAGTGGCAGGCAGGGGCAGAGGGAGAAGCAGACTCCCCACCGAGCAGGGAGCCCGACGTGGGGCTCAATCCCAGGATCCCGGGATCATGACCTGAGCCGAAGGCAGACGCTTAACTGACTGAGCCACCCAGGCACCTGCTAGCAGTTTTATTCTTAATAACCAAAAAATAGAAACAATGCAAATGTCCATTAACTGATGAAAGTATAAACAAAATGTTATGTATCCATACAATAGAATATTATTCAGCCATAAAGAGGAATGAAAAACTGATAAATGCTACAACATGGATGAATCTTGAAAAAATTATACTAGGTGAGACAGGCAGTCACAAAAGGCTACATATGATATGATGCCATTGATACAAAATGTCCAGAAGAAGGAAATCCATGGAGACATAAAGTAGTGGTTATCAGTGGCTAGGGGGAGTGGGGAGTGGGTAGTGACTGCTGATGGGTAGAGGGCTTTTTTGTGGGTGGCAGGAATGTTCTAGAATTAGGTAGAGATGACAGTTGCACAAAAAATTGTAGATGTACTAGAACCACTGAAGTTTACACATTAAAATGATAAACATATGTGAATTATTTCTCAAAAAAAAATTTAAGGTGGGCTTTCAAAGACAAATAGGGAGGGCGCCTGGGTGGCTCAGTTGGTTAAGCGACTGCCTTCGGCTCAGGTCATGATCCTGGAGTCCCGGGATCGAGTCCCGGGATCGAGTCCCGCATCGGGCTCCCTGCTCGGCGGGGAGTCTGCTTCTCCCTCTGACCCTCCTCCCTCTCATGCTCTCTGTCTCTCATTCTCTCTCTCTCAAATAAATAAATAAAATCTTTAAAAAAAAATTAAAAAAAAAAAAAAAAGACAAATAGGGATAGGCCAAGCAAAGGTAGGGGAACAGTAGCACCCAGGCTGAAGGAAAACCTGACGTCAAAGTTCAAAAGCAATAAAAACCAAGTTTTATTCAAAACATGGTAAGAACCAGGTTTCTTTTCTTCCTGCTGAGCACAGAGCCCAGCACGGGGCCCGATCCCATGAGCCCTATGGCTGTGCTATTCACAGTGTGGTCAGTGGCCATATTTTGTTTGTTATGTTCTATGACCATAAAAGGGAAGAAATCATGAGTGAGTGAGCTATAGAAACGCTGGCAACTTGACACTGCGTGGTCAGTGTCCTCTTGTCCTGGGACAGGATATGGACCAGGTGTAGCCAAGCGCTCGTGGTGAGTGGCCTGTCAGCCAAGCTGCACACTAGCCCTGCACAGTAGGACCACACAGCCAAGCCTGAAAGATGGGAAATAAAACAGCTGGTTCTTCACTTTGTACAGTTTGAGAAACACTGTCGCAGGGGATGCATTATAGGGGGGTACAGGCCAGAGGAACATGTTGGGAACGAAGTGTGAAGGGCCTCATTAGTAAAATAGTTTGGGATCACCTCTTTGTCCAGAATTCTTTAACTAACATGTGCCTGGTGATGCACCATAATTGTGACATTGTGGCATTTCAGAGCATGGATTATCTGTGAGGCCTGGAGAAGACAGAGCAATGGGGCAATTGTAGGGGAGAGAAAATCTTTAAATACAAAACCAAACCAAACCCCCTGGGAAACAAGTAAGGTCATATCTACTCCTCTTGGAGTCAGAAGAAGTAGACAGAGCAATCCCTAGGGTTAAAAGAGGCACAGAGCACACTGATCAACATCCAAAGGTTTGTTTCTATTTATTGAAGAAGAGAAACCAGAAAAAACCATCCCAGGAAGAGAAAAAGTTGGGAGCTAGGTTAGTGGTCGAGAGACAAACGAGGAGCAGGAGGAAATCTCACAGCTCACTCTCCCGCAAAGGGAAGGCGCAAAGCCAGCCAGCTTCACGTGTGGGAAAATACTCAACCTCTCAGAAGAAGAGCGCTATATTGATTCCAGACATTGTTATTCCTGCGTGCGGGGGGGACGAAGAAAGGAAAGGAAACCAAGATCTTGACAGAAAAACCAGCTTCTACTTTCTCAAATGTCTTGGATGTCACTATGAAGCAACCGCGAGACTTCCCCTGTTGTCTCGTGTTGACTCATTCTTCCCCCGGCCAAGGCCACTTATTTAATGTCTTGTTTCGTTAAAGCTGATGAGAATTTGTTTCAGAGTCCGGGACAGGGCTAATGTAAATGCTTGTTTGTCCGGATGGCGCAGATTGAAGGAAGTTCATATTCTGCACAAGTAAAGCAATGTGTCATGTCATATTGCCAAGAGGTTGCATCATTTCTAAACTTTCCGGAAGACTGGATGGATGAGAGGTCATCTATGTTTATTTTGTGAAGTTTGGCCTACCAGGAAATGTGTGGGTACAAGAGATATTTTAGGCCCATGAGACTCTCACTTTAGAAGCTGAATCCAGCAGCATGTGCTATAAGCTTCAGTCTCTAACTAAATCTTTGAAGAGTGGCAAGTTGTGAAGTATGCAAGGTTTTTTGGCTGTGCTAACAGAGCGACGTATAAAATGCTGTTGCCAAACAGAGACTAGAACCAGATGACAAAGACTGAAAACACACACCATGTATTGACTTTCTCTATAAAATGCTCGTTACAACTTGATCCAATGCTATTCATTTCTAGAATTGCATAATCACTTACCAATCCATATTAATTAAATTTGTAAATTGACCTTGAAAGATTTTTTAAACAGAATTTTTCATGTTGAGTTTCTTTAAGAATATAATGGAATTACTTCAACAAGGAAGAAAAAAATGCTTTAAGGAATTTTTTTTTTAAAAGATGTATTTATTTTAGAGAGAGCGTGCAAGGTGGGGAGGGGCAGAGGGAGAGGGAGACTCTCAGGCAGACTCCCAGCTGAGCAAGGGGCCCAAAGCCAGGCTGCATCCCTCGACCCTGAGATCACGACCTGAACCAAAGCCTTGGCTTTGGACACTCAACCGACTGTGCCACCCAGGTGCCCCTAGCATACAGTTTAAAAGATGTGATCATTAGTGGCCCACCAGCAACTCTATTCCAGCCCGTTCATGGACATTTTATCTGTGGTCTTCACATTCTCTGTAATCCAAAAGATAACAATATTCCTTCCCTAGGAGAAACGACTTTTCTCTACTTTTTTCATGTGGTTCTGGAGGCGGGGGGCTGCCAAAGAAAATATCACTCATATGTACACACCCCCCATGGACCCCCTCCCAACAAACACATGCACCCCTTCCTGCCCGCATCACACACGAAGCATAAGGCAAACCCAGAAGTAGGAGATCAAGATACTCACACAGAGGGGAAGATGAGGCCAAGAGATGGAAACAGAGACCAGCTCTATCCCTAGGATGCACAGGAGTGAGCCAGTGTACCTCCTCTATTGTTTAAGCTGTCTGAGTTGAGTTTCTGTGACTTGCAACCAAAAGAATCCTAACACCAAAACTCAAGATGTTCATCTCTCTAGTAGATAGTACTCCTCACTGTGCCATTCTGGATTGGGGGGCCGGGACGGGGGGCGGCAGACTGGAATAGTGCAATGAGGAATACTAGCTAGGGGACTGGCTAGGGAGTAGTGTCTATGTGACTACCACCACCTGGAATGTACCCCGTTTACATAAGCTATGTGTGAGTGGCACCCCCTAGAGTTGTGCAGGGTGAGAATGGAAGGGATCATACACTCTCCTTGCTATACCCATCAGCGCCATTAATTTCTCCACATACCTCCTGCTGCTCAGGTTTGGGTAAGCTTGCTTCTTCTCAAGCTTCCTTCTTAGCACTGCTGTTCCTGCCACCACCATGGCTGGTTTTCATGAAATGCCTCTATGAGAACATTCCTCCAGTATTTTCCTTTCTCTGGGTCCTCACAATGCAGGCAACACCTTCTCTACGGAGAATCTTTTATGTCAGTCTCCAGGTGGAACAAGGCCACAGTGTCTTCTCACAACAGATGGGGGCCAATCGTTTCTACCCAATTCCTGGATCCATGATTCTTGCCCTTGAAACCTTTGTATTCCCCATTTTCCTACAGGTGGCATATTTCCTTCTCAAAAATCATCCTCAAGTCACAGGCCCTTCCATTTTTTTCCAGTTCCGTGATGGTTTCTTCTTTGACCTGTCCTCTCCTTCCTTATCAGGTGTGAAAATCCATCTTTCCTCTCTGCTTTTAATGTAATAATAACCTCAGAAAATGTACTACCTCTTAAAAAAAAATTAACTGTGGGAAGCGGTATTTATCATAACTAGAAAGTTTCTTTACGTGCAGGGATTTGCAGGCAGCCAAGCCCTAGATTCTTTTCTTACTGATTGCAGATAAATCTTTCTGATTCACTGTACACACCTCCAGGGGTCCTGCTAATTTATCAATACAGTATCAGGACCTCCTCTCTTGAAGAGGGAAAAGGGGAGGGGCCCCACTCCCTTGAAAACAGTCTTGATAAAAAATGCAAGGCAAATTTCCTTGTCAAACCTCCAACCAAAAGGTATACAGTAAAGGGAGAAAATTGGAAGGGAAGTCAAAGATTAACTATTAAAAAAAGAAGCAACACATGGACAATAACAACAACAACAACAGTGACGAGAGTCGCTGGCAGGAAAGAATCATCTCTTAAAGATACACAAGTGCACAAGGAAGTAAGCTGATATGTGGGAAACCAGTCCAGCCATGTGTTCAACATTCTTCTGAGCTGGAAACTCTCCCCACAGCATCTCACAGCTTCTGCCTCCCACCTGTCTCACGTCGGTCATTTGTCAAGTCACATCGGTTCTATTTCCACACTAGTCATGTGGTCACTTGGGAGAAATATCTGAGTTTTGAAATGCCCACCCCTGCTGTGGGCCCAGGACCATTGTAGGCACCAGGAGGCGGTGAATGAGAGGAGAGACAAGGTCCCTGCTCTCATGGGGTTTATCATCTGGTGAAGGGACAAAAACCATAGCCACCTGAACATACGAGCAAGGTAATTTCAAATTGTGATAGGTACCCCAAACATAGTAAAGCAGGATCACCAGATCTCTTGATCCAACCTTCTGTACATTCCTGCAGTTACTGCCCTCCTGGGATCTTCCTTCCTTCTTAGTTGGCTGATCATGGTCACTTCCTACTGGTCTTCCCATTCCCTGCCTGCTATCTGATGCATGGCCGGTCATGTGATTTCTCACCTCCAAAATCTCAAAATGTGCCAGAGTGGCGGCCACGCGAAACACTGATCCTCACCCTGCCATTGAAGACACTCATGTTGTGATCTCCAGCCCCCTTCTGGACCCATCTTGCACCATGCCCTTTGTGCATTCTGTGTTTGAAGCAGACTGGACAACTCAGGGGCCCTAGCCACTCCACCGGCTCTCCTGGCTCCCTTCCCTCTGAGTTCACTTCTGTATGGCTCATCTCAGAGGTCATTTACCTTTGGAAGCCCCTCCTGATGGCTCTTATTCCCTGCTCCCCCAAGGTAAAGAACAACCTTTCCTTCTTTGGGCCCCTGAGAGAATTTATTTGTTTTTGTCTCTTGGGCTTTAGCTTACACTGCCTTATCTTAGAATTTCTGCTGTCCTATCTAATCACTCCTGAGAGCAGGGATGGTGGCTTCATAATTTCTGGATTCCTATTGCCTATCGCTATGCTCGACAAATAGTAGCTTCTTCATCGTATTTATTATGAAAATGATGTAAAATGAATTGAGTAACTAACAGTAACTTTTGATGATATGAATTATTCCATCACGGCCATACCTAAAGTCCCTCTAGATTGAAGTTAAGCGATGCATTTTGCTAAAAGCAAGCCTTATAACACTTATTCTTGGTATGCAAAATCACCTTCGTGGATTAGTAGCTCAAGCTAGGAAAAGAGCAGGAACTAATATTATTGAGCACCTACTATGGAGACTATGCTAGACACTTCCCATATATTATCTCTCACTGAAGCAAGGAGACCACCTGCATGACAATAAAGCAGGATTCTCAGGGTATAATTTTATCTTTCAGCGTTCTGAACAATTATATCTAACATATTTACTTGTTGATTCATTATTTTTTTATATTGTCCATCTTCCGCTACCTCCTTCCCCAACTAGAACAGGTTTGTCTCTGTCTTCTTTTTCTCCCTTTTGTCTTTCCACTGCCATATTCCCAGCACCTAGAAGCATGCTGATGAGCCAGAGTAGGCACTCAAAATAGATGTAAAGATTAGATGATTTTACCTTACTATTTTCTTTTCATGTCCCTGCAAACTCTACCCTAGCAGGTCGTGCAGTTGATTGCTGAGAACCAAATAACCATTTTGAACATTTGCATGTGAAGATTGCATTCTTCTCTGCTGTAAATAAAACTCAGACATTTCTCCCAAGTGACCCCAACTTCACAGGTGTACATCCTGAGAACCAGAAACATCTGGGGGAAGGGGGAAGAGGGAAACCTGCAACGTTCCAACCCCACAAAATGCTTTTCAAAAGACAGAATGCGAGAAAGCTTTAGGAACAGCCAAAGCCTTTTGCAAAAAGAACTCCCTTGTGGAATGAGGGAAAAATCTGGAACAGAGGTTTCCCTGGGGCTGGAAGTGTTACTGGTCTCAAGAGTCATCTGAACCAACAGCACTGCTGTGGGTTCCAAGCTCAGCACCTGCCAAGTCCAGGATTTCTCCTCCCCAGATCTGAGGACAAACCAGATAGAAATGAAATCTGTTGGGGATCTGAGGTGTAAGGGGAAAGTACATGTAGCTACAAGGGAAGAAGTCATTTCTATTTATTTCTTAACACCAGGCTGTTCTTTAGTTGGCATTCCCTACGTTCTTGCATAATCATGTTTCATTTACTTATGTGTGGGTGTTACTACCAACTGCACACTCTTTCCTTCAATAACTAGGGCAGGTGGGACCTTGCCATTAGAAAATACATTGATTTGTCGGGGCGCCTGGGTGGCTCAGTTGGTTGAGCGACTGCCTTCGGCTCAGGTCATGATCCTGGAGTCCCTGGATCGAGTCCCGCATCGGGCTCCCTGCTCGGCAGGGAGTCTGCTTCTCCCTCTGACCCTACCCCCTCTCATGTGCTCTCTCTCCCTCTCATTCTCTCTATCAAATAAGTAAATGAAATCTTTAAAAAAAAAAAGAAAGAAATGGGCGCCTGGGTGGCTCAGTTGGTTAAGCGACTGCCTTCAGCTCAGGTCATGATCCTGGAGTCCCGGGATCGAGTCCCGCATCGGGCTCCCTGCTCGGCGGGGAGTCTGCTTCTCCCTCTGGCCCTCCCCCCTCTCATGCTCTCTCTATCTCATTCTCTCTCTCAAATAAATAAATAAATAAAATCTTTAAAAAAAAAAAGAAAAAGAAAGAAAGAAAATACATTGATTTGCCTTTGTTTTGTTTTGTTTTGTTTTTAACTTGCGGGATAAAGTAATTAGTGTGTTTGTTTCAAGATACCCACCTAAATAAACATTAAAAATTTGAAACAGTAAATATTTCTTAAATTTCAGCCCAGAAATCTGCTGCACTTATGGGGGGTATTTTCTCCTCTGCCATTTGAGTGCTTCTCTTCCATCTGAATTATGAAAAGAAAACCAGAAAAGACTTATTTCTCCCATCCTGGCTCATCCTTTGTTTTCAGTATCATCTTTAAAATGGCAACACCAAGGTCAGCAGAGGCTTCTCCAAGGGGCAGGTGTTTTTCCCTTATCAAAGGAGATAAAGGGTAAGAGTAGGAGAGCATCTGGCTCTCCGGCCTTGACATGAGCTGTAAGGAGGAAAGTCCCTTTGGTCCTTTATCCCCTTGAAATCCATCTCTTATATCCCTAATGTTTCCCTCACCTAAAGTTCAAATTCAACTAATTTTTATAAGTGTCCATCATATGCCATTCATGTGATACACATTAATAGAGTTATTTATTCCTTTAATTAATAACTATTGAGCTCCTAATATGCACCAGGCACTGTCTAGACTCTAGGATTAAAACCACAAAGAAGAAAAGGTCTCTTCCCTGACGTCTAAGGGTAGATGGACAATTAAAGCAAACTGAGCACTATGATGGAGGCCAACACATGACAGAAGATGGGAGGAACATCTAACTGTTACAAGGAGGCCATAGAAGGCATCATGGAAAAAGTGATGAATAAGAGTTAACCTGCCAAGAGGGAAAGCACAGGGAAAAAACATGTGCAAAAGTCCAGAGAAAGATACAGCAAACAACCTGATAGAACTACAAATAGTTCAGTGTAGTTGAAGGATACGTTGGGGGTGGCAGTGGTAAGTCACTGTGTGGGAGAGAACAAACTATGAAAAAGCTTTCTATCCTGTGGACAAGGAAAGTCAATGAAGAATTTTAAGTAGGAGTGAGGGAAGAGACATGATGAAAGATTCAGAAAGATCACTATGGGTGGAAAATGTGGTCGAATGGAAGGCAAGGGAAGAGAGCCTTCCAACAGAGAAGGGAGTGGTGGACAGTGTCGAATGTTCAGAGGTCAGGTCAGATAAGAAATGAGCACTTGTTCATGAGATTTAGTGATATGGAAATAGTTTATGACCTGGGTGAGAGCAGTTTCTGAGGAGAGGTGTGGGCAGAAACAGATTGCAGTCAATTGAGAGGAAAGGGAGGTGAGGAAATTGCAGAAAATGATAACAGTTATTTCAAGAACTTGGGCTGTGGCAGGGAGGAGGGACGGGAAGAAAGTGTGGGGCAGGGAGGGAAGGGAAGAGTTGGAGGGAGTGGTTTTTGCTTTTTGGTTTTTTTAAGATGGAACAGACTTGAGGATAGTTAATGGGGAGGAACCAGTGAAAATGTCAAGATGGAAATATAGAAGAGAGGCTAATTATTGGAGGGAAGCATCCAAAGAAGCCCAAGATAGTAAGAGCCTGGGTTCAGAGAGTTCAGGTAGGGGAACGTAGGCACAGATAAAGGGACAGAGGTGTTGATGGGAGGGGTGACAGGAAATTGTAGGCATTCTCATCTGGCTTCTATGTTTTTGTGAAGTGGCAGGCAGCATCCTCCGAGGACTGAGGTGAGGCGGAAGGACAAAGGAGCAGAGTGGAAGGTCTGAGGTGAATGGAGGAAAGGGGTTATAATAGATGCTATGGAGGCTGAAGGAACATGCTGACCAGGGAAGCAAGGGTTCCAGGGCGTGCTGATGGCCCAGGTGGCACAGAAGCAAATTTGGAGTATATGCTTCCGGAAAGTTGTGTGATTTTTCTCCAGGAGTGCTCCCTAGCCCAGAGCATGAAGAAGGCAGACAGCTATGGGTGGAAGAGTTCCACCTGTAAGTTCTTGAGGAAAAGTCAACTTGAGAATGCTGCAGGGAAAGCACAAAGTTCAGGAGTGAGCCAGGTTTCCAGAAAGTGGAGGCAGTTCATGGAGAAGTGGAAAGTGGGTGTGAACACCTTCCAGAAAGAAAATGGAAATGCTCAGGAGGAGAGGAGCAGGGGAGTTAGGGTTAAGGAAAAGGAAATCCAGAGCAGAGGAGTGAAATGGGAGGAAACCGTTGTTCCAAGAGAATCACGCCTTGGCCAGGGACCAGAGAAGGCAAGCGGTGGGTTTAGCTGACAACCAAGTATCTCCCCAAAATAAAACCCAGCAGTCATCTTGTAGCTAGGAAGAATTCAGGCCTCTGTGAAGGAGCGAAGCCAGGCTTGCGTTGATTGTCCTGTTGAGGGAATCCTGGCCCATTCCATAGGCTTGCTGGGTTAGCTGGTTCCTATGACACTCCTATTGCAAACCAAAGGGACTGGAACACTCTAGCACCTTTGGAAGGAGTGAGCTATGTGGTGTTCAAAGGTGCTTTGCTCTCTTTAGCTCTCACCTCGTGTGATGAGTAGTGGTATTTCCCATTCACAGGTGAGGCTCAGAGGGTTTAAGAACTTGCTCCAGGCCCTCAGCTAACAAATGGTAGAGGCAGGATTAAGCAAGAATTTTCTCCAAATTCAATGTCTTTCAAATTATAGTCCTCAATGATATAGGACTATCAATCTCTCAGTCACTTCAAACCATGTGAGGCAATGCCAATGCAACATTTATAATATTTTTGAAAATAATAAACTGATATGTTTTTATTCTAATTAACTCCCAAAGTGTAGGTCCTCCTGATTCACACACTAGAGAAGTTGTCAATGAGGGGTGAATGCTGCTTATCTTAGGGATGTTGCAGGGGCACTTTTGATTGTCACATTGACTGTGAAGTGCAGCCAGCATTTAGTAGGTGAAGGCCAGGAATGCTGAAATGTTCAGCAATGCCTGGGACAGTCCTACCTAATCAACAAGTGTCTTACCCCACATGTCAATGCTGCCCCTATTGAGAAACACTGGCAGAGCAATGTGGTAGCCAGCCTCCAAGATGGCACCTGTTGATCCCTATCTCCTGGTATTTACACCCTTCTTTTGTCTCTCCCACATTGGAGTAGGGTTGGTCTGTGTGACCGGTAGAATATGGCAGAAGTGATAGTATGTCACTCCTGAGATTAGATGATCTGGAGTCACTCACTCTGAGGAAAGCCATGTCCTGGGCAGCGCTACTGAAAGGCCCACGAGTGAAGAACTAAAGCCTCCTTCCAGCAACCATATGGGTGAGCTTGGAAAAGAATCTTCCAGTCCCAGGCAAGTCTTTAGAGACAATAGTCGTGGGTGCAGTTTGACTACAACCCACCCAGCTAAACTACTTTTGGATACTTGACTCTCAGAAACTGTGTGAGATTATAAACATTTGTTGTTTTAATGGCTAAATTTGGGGGGTAATTTAGTTCATGGCAAGACTTGATATGACAGCCACACCCAGTAGACTCAGTTCATAGGGCTCTAACATGAGCCATAAGAATGGCAGCTCAGGATATGACATAAAGGGAGTTTGTGACTGCCTAAAGAGAAAGGGGAAGTGGGAGCTCTTCGGGGAGAAGTTGAGAAGATAAGAGAAGGAGAAGAGAAGAAAGCATTCGGACATTTGGGTTCTAGCTTCTTCCTCCACGGCCACTATAAGTGTTGTGCAGTTTGCTTGCTGCGCACAGATACCTTGCCAGGGAGCCAAGTAAGGATGTCTGTCCAGGCCTTGTTCTACTCACCAAGCTTGGCAGCCTGGCCCAAAGGTATATTCACCGGAGGGATGGCATTATCTCATTTTCCCAAAGCTTCTATATGGGCTAGTCGCCTCCCTGCCCCACAGATATGTTTAGAGGTTTTCCAGAGCAGGAGGCCTTTCCTAACTTCTCTGGATACACACAGTGACGATTTCAAGTCCCTTAATGGAACCCCAGCTTTAACATGGCACAGTGCAAGCTATTTCCAAGTCCAGTTGGAAATAGCTGAGGACAGAAGGCCAGAGAAGTGCCCCTGGGGTCTCCCTTGGCTTCCATGTGTCCTTCCCACATGACCCTTGCTGGGGATGTCTGAGTAGAGAGCTGGTGACCTGCCAAGAGGTTGCCGAGGCCCCAGGGTAAGAGTGCACTTTCCCAACCATGTTGGCTGGGGATGCAACCAGAGGATCTGCAGCGCCAGCAATAGTCTTGATCTTGGCTGAATCAAGAGAATGCACACCAGTTTCATAACCAGAGATTTCAGCAGCAGATGTCAGCAAGGTATGCCTATGACCAGGAGGGATAAGGGACATCACTCCCAAGCCATCAAGGGCCTACAGCTCTAAGGGAGCTCAAGAACCAGTACCCCCTTTCCCAGCCTCACCTCCAGGATCATTAAGAGAAGACCCAGGATTGGGGGAGGGTACCCAGAAACAATGAATATTTACCCAAAATGCATGAGTTACCCAAAAAGCCTGTTTTAAAATGAAAGATATTAAAATTTCTTTAACTGACAAGTTTATGCCCCATCCTAGCTGCTCGTGGAGTAGACTAGAGAACTATAAGAAATAGTTTGTAGAGAAATTTGCTAAAGCTTTTTTTTTTTTGCACTTTCCAATTTGTAGTGGGTTACTTTTTTTTTTTTTAAGGGGGGGAACGGAAAAAGGGGCAGAGGGAGAGGGAGAGGGAGAGAATCTCAAGCAGGCTCCATGCTCATTGTGGAACCCGACATGGGGCTCGATCCCACCACCCTGAGGTCATAACCTGAGCCAAAATCAAGAGTCAGGCACTTAACAGACTGAGCCACCCAGGCATCCCTGGAGTGGGTTATATTTTTGCCCCCACTAAAATATCAATGTAGGGGCACCTGGGTGGCTCAGTCGGTTAAGTGTCTGCCTTCAGCTTGGGTCATAATCCCAGGGTCCTGGGATTGAGTCCCGTGTGGGGCTCCCTGCTCAGTGGGGAGTCTGCTTGTCCCTCTCTCTCTCTCTCTGTCACTCCCCCTGCTCATGTGCTCTCTCTCTAGCACTCTCTCTCTCTCTCAAATAAATAAATTTTAAAAAATCTTTTAAAAAATCAGTGTAATTATAGCAATTGCCTGATTCTTTCCCTCTGAAATTTTTAAAAAAAAAACACTAAATGAAAATGCAGCACCCTGTGCAGTCAGTCACCCCAAAGCATATTGTCTAGTGTCAATTAATGTGGGCAATATTGTGCATTCTAAACTTCAAATGACAGTAGAAAAATTATTTCCTGGGTGCCCGGGTAGCTCAGTTGGTTAAGCGTCTGCCTTTGGCTCAGGTCATGATCCCAGGGTCCTAGGATCAAGTCCCACATCAGGCTACCTGCTCAGCAGAGAGTCTGCTTCTCCCTCTGCCCCTCCCCCAACTCGTGCTCGCTCGCCCTCTCTCAAAAGTAAAGAAAGAAAGAAAAAAAAGAAAAATTATTCCCTAATGAAATGGGGAAAGGTCTCAAAGGTTAATAAATTTACCTAAAGAAGTCAGAGGTCTAAGTGTTTACAAAACTGTCTTCCGTTCCATAGTGGAATACAAAAAGGACGAGGAAAAGGTAAACTGGGGAGGATGATAATCCCACTTCTTAGCATTTATCCTCATTGTAATTTCACCTCTTTATTTTCCATTTATATATTCTATTCTTCCACGTTCTCTTAGAACCTAGAAATAACCTTTCTTAAGCTGAAGTCAACAGACCATCAAGAGGTTCAAGCTGTTCTTGCTCTAACTCTTTGGAAAAGGAGGCAGGTGTTGTAGCCTGCGAAGGAACAACCAAAGAAAAAGAAATCTGTGGATGTGTAGGGACCTAGAGAGACCCCCAAAGCTTGAATGGTCCATCTTCCTACTGGACTTGGAGTCACCAAAGGAGGGTGTGAACCCCAGTTTTACTGTTTACTTCCTTTGTGGAAGTTCCTTGTTGGAGTTCTTGAGCCACTCTATATCTTAGCTTTCTCACCCATAAGATGGAAACAGTAATGTCAATACTGCCTACATCACCGAGCTGCTGTGAGAATTCAAGGAGATAACATATACGAGACTTGCATTATTTGAGGGTGATGTCCCAAATCGCCACTGATACCACACAGAAAGTATTACAGGGCTATGCACCTTATAGATAAAGCAAGAAATCATTCTTGTTGCCCCTCCCCCCACCATTTACCTGCCCAGCAAAACAAAGAAAATGAAAGCGCCAGAGAATGCAGTCACCAGAACCAGCGTCCGAATGGCTGGTTTCAGATTAGCACCCAGCAGCACCCAGCAGCTGTTCCCGGGGTTAACAAGTCCATCCTGAGGAATCCATGTCATCAGTAACAAAGCCTTGCAGCAAACAGACACCCCAGGACAGGCTAGATGACCTTTTAGCTGAGGCTCAGCAACAATTCCTTAATGTGAAGGAACTAAGGGGTGATAACAAAGGGGTGAAGGAACTGAGGGGTGATAAAGGCCCTAGTACCTTTAGACCTTTGCTGCTGGAGTGATCTACCGACCAGCCACAGCAGTGTCGCCTGGAAGCTTGCTGGAAATGCAGCATCTCAAGCTCTGCCTCAGACCAAGGAACCAGAATCTGCCCCTTCACACACTCCCGGGTGAACTGTCCCACATTACAGTTTGAGAGGCACTATTCTGAAATTCACTGAACGTAAGATAAAGTATATGTAGTTCTCAACCTGTGCTTTTGAGTGTTCATAAGATTTCTTAAATTATAGAATTTAAGATTTCTTAAATTCGTAAGATTTCTAATTTCTGATTATAGCTCTATAATCTATATTTAGATTAATTTATAAACTAATATATCTATAAGGTGCATAGCCCTGTAATACTCCTCTACGGATTGTTACATGTAGAAATCTCCTGCAGGCGAACTCTATCTGGCCATCACTAAAGGATTTGACACATAGATGAGCAAAAAGATAAGTATCCCCCTCAGGTTGATGTCTTAAATGCCTATCTGTGTCTGGGGGATGCTGCTATAAGCTATAAGCACACTTATTGAGGACCCTAGTAAGAATTTAGTTTCGTATATTGAGCATTTGTTTAAAAATCACTTACTGGGGGCGCCTGGGTGGCACAGTCAGTTAAGTGTCTGCCTTCAGCTCAGGTCATGATCTCAGGGTCCTGGGATCGAGCCCCGTGTCAGGCTCCCTGCTCAATGGGGTGTCTGACCCTCCCCTCCTCCGCTTGTGTGCTCTCTCGCTCACTCTCTCTCTCATATATAAATAAAATCTTTAAAAAAATAAAAATAAAAATCACTTACTGGACACATATTATGGGCAAGGTTCTATTCTTAGAGGAATAACCAAACCTGGAGGAAGTAATCTTTTTTTTTTTCATCTTAAATTACACCAGCCCATAAAAGTCAAAATCGACACATAATTGAAAAGCTTTTAAATAAGGAAATTTAAAGAATTTTACTCTTCTGTTTTTAAAACTGAAAAATAAAATTAACAGAAAAAATTTTATGGAAAAATATTAGAAGCCATAAAATTATACTTTCTAGTCAGTTGATATGAACAACCAGGGATCAGGAAAGGAAGAAAAATGCACAAAACAAAGAAGAAGCCGGCAGGCTCAAAGAAAGGAGGTGAAGGATGAGATACTGAGAGATGAACAGAAGGAGACAGAGATACAGAGAGAGTGAGGCAGACACAGGTGCAATGGTGGGTGAGGTATTAGGTTAGAGCCACTTCTGGCACACCTGACAGTCATTTGAGTTCATGGTAAGAGATCATTTCTTGTCACTTCTTTTTGTGAGATTCTGTACTACTTAACTATCCATGGTTCTTCACCTGTTCTTATCAAATATTGTTGAGTCTAAAATTGAGGGCTTACAGCAGCCCTTTTGTGCTTAGAGGTACTCAAGTATCACCTCCAATTGTAAGAGGATTAATTAATTATCAACAAGGATATTTTGTAGAGTTCTGACATTTGTTGTGCTCTGTAAGACCTGCTGTAAGGACCTTGCCATCTAATTAACCATCAGTCGTCAAAGCAATGATGTAATTAAACTGATTTGCACACTACAACATCAGGCTAATAGTTGTCTACTCTTCTCTAAAAGATACCCAGGAATAGAGGTGACAGCTCAGCAAATTAATAAATTATTGACAGTTAAGGTATTTATCAGAAATTTAAAATTTATTTTAATAGAGGACCACATCAAGCTGTCTGAAGTCAGACACAATGGTTTTATTATCCATGAGCATAAAAAAATCTTGCTTTTTTTTTTCACTTTTAATGTAGAAATTCTTACTCTTCTCAAGGCTTACATTTCTCCTAGGATGAAGTGATGCACAGAACGTAGGCACATAAACTCACACAGACCCAGTTATATTTCATGCATTGTGCCAACAATGTGTAAGGAAGCAAAGAGACTAGTGAACTCATAAATATAGAGCAATTTGAGATTTCCCATACAAGTTATTCCAGAAATGCCAAATATCTTGTTTATGACAAACCAAGAATTGAAATGTTGGTTGTCATGTTCTCTACCACACAGAAAATGCAGAGTGAAAGGCTTTCGAATTTAAAATAAAATACACATGGGGGGGCGCCTGGGTGGCTCAGTTGGTTAAGCGACTGCCTTCAGCTCAGGTCATGATCCTGGAGTCCTGGGATCGAGTCCCACATCAGGCTCCCTGCTCAGCGGGGAGCCTGCTTCTCCTCTGACCCTCTCCCCTCTCATGCTGTTTCTCTCTCTCTCTCTCATATAAATAAATAAATAAATAAAATCTTTAAAATACGCATGGGGGGATAAAATACACATGGGGGAATAGGATTCATCTTGCTGAAACTCTATTAGGCAAAATTAGTTGGTTGTGAGTGGAAATAAAATATGGTTGTGTATAGAAAGTAGAAAACATAACTTTGAGGGAGATAATCTGCTTTTTAGAAGATGAATCTCTCCCTCTCCATTTGCTCCTGCTCGTGTGCTCTCTCAAATAAATAAAATCTATTTTTTTAAAGATTTTATTTATTTATTTGACAGAGAGATAGTGAGAGAGGGAACACAAGCAGGGGGAGTGGGAGAGGGGGAAGTGTGTGCGGGGCTCGATCCCAGGACCCTGGGATCATGACCTGAGCCAAAGGCAGCCGCTTAACCGACTGAGCCACCCAGATGCCCCTAAATAAGTAAAATTTTAAAAAGAAGAAAAAAAAAAGATAAACCTGTGATTCCACAACAACGATATAGAAGCCGAAGTGTGGTTTCCTTGTCCTTATTATATTTTAGCCATCCCCGAAACTAAAGTAATGGAAAAATTATATCCCTATGTACAAAGTGACTATAAATTATCCATTCATTACAGAACATTTTACCCCTTATCTATTTAGATACAATTATAGCCTTGCTCTCCAGCATTTTAGAAAACAGGATGTTGGTTAATAAAAATTCCAGTTAAAAGTAAGCATTCATTTTCTCTGAGCTAGTCTCGCTCTTATTTTGTCCCTTATTCTTTCCTCCTAAGCTGGGCAAAAGACGTGTCCCAGTGATCTAACTTTTCTTTTCAAAAATTGGCAGGAGCAATACATAACTGCCTAGCTAAAGTTTCCACTCTTTTTTTAGTTGACATTGTCATTCGGTAAAAAGTTTTATATGATGAACTCTCTGATGCACTGAATCTAGATAGATTAGTAAAATACCAGATAATAGCATTTGGCTGAATTACACTTTTTTTTTTTCTTTTTGTCAGAGAGGACACAAGCAGGAGGAGTGGCAGGCAGAGGGAGAAGCAGACTCCCTGCTAAGCAGGGAGCCTGATGCGGGGCTCCATCCCAGGACCCTGGGATCACGACCTGAGCGGAAAGCAGACCCTTAACCGACTGAGCCACCCAGGCATCACCTGAGTTACACTTTTAAAAAGAGTATACATATGCATATTTTATCTCTCTGTGCGATATATGTCTACAATTTCTACTAGATTGCAAGCTCTGTGAAGGTAGTGACCGAGCCTGTCTTGTTCACTTCCGTACTCCCACAACACAGTAGTTTCTAGCATACAGTAGGCATGCAATGCATTTATTTACTCATTGGCTAATCTTTATTGAGCACCTATTCTGTTCGAGGCACTGTTTCTAGATGCTGGGGATATCGGCTTGAAGAAGAAAGAGGAAAGTTTCTGCTCTCATGGTGTTTTATTCTAGTAGGGATCAACAAGCAAACCATTAAGTAAAACACATAGTAAGCACTTTGAGAAAAAAAGAAAGCTGCATAAGGGAGACAAAGTGATGGGTATGAGATGCTATCAGATCCTGGGTGGTCATCACGGAAGCCGTACTACCCAGATCCCCCTTCTGGGTGAGGCACTCATTCCCCAGCTGCCATGAATATTGGCTGCTGACCGGTCACAGCTGAGTCCTCTCCAGGAACAGCTCTCTGTAGGAGGAAGCTATCTTGCCCAAGGTCATGGCCTTCCTGGGGCAGGGCAGCCTGCATCCGATGACCGGCTCATGTGGCGGTACAGATCTTTTGCCTCGACTGGAACAATTCTGAGGATCCCTCCCAGCTCCAGAGCTTTCTGTGGGATCAGCTGAGGACTCTGCTGTAACTGCATCAACAGCTCAGCTGCTCCCACTTTTCAGCGCTGCCTCCTTCATCCTCACCCATCATAGATACTGGTCCCAAATGCACTCTCCCCAAGTCACAGAGTGAGCAAGGGGGAGAGTGGCATTTGGATTTTATTCCGAGTTGTCAAATAGGTACTTGGTATGTAATTCTGGAGCTCAGGGAAGAAGTGGAGCGGAGGATATAAATTTGGAAGTTGTCAGTGGAAGTGAAAGCCATAGGACTAGACAAAAATCACCCAGGGAGTAAGTATAAATAGAGAATAAAAGACGCCCAACGGTGGATTTGGGAACCCTCCAACACTTAGAGATTAGCAGGGATGGAAAGAAACAGCAAAGAAAACTGAAAAGAAGCGCCATTATGATAGCAGAATCGTGGAATGGTGTCCTGGTAACCAAGAGGGGGAAATGCTTCAAGGAGGAGGGAATGATCAGCTGGGTCAAATGCTACAGACAGACAAGTTGATGACAACTGAGTTGGTGATTAGATTTGGCAACATGGAGGTCACTGACGACAGAGTGGTTTCAGTGGAATCGTGGAGCAAGAGTATGATTTGTGGAAAGAGTAGAACATATGTTAGTCAAGATTTATTAGATGCTTGCAATGTTAACTTGCTTTGTACTTCTTCCACATTTGAGAGAGTAGGTTGTCTGTATTCCCAGTGCCTAGAACAATACCTCGTATGTAGCATGTCATGTGCTCGACGCATATTTTTTTTGGAATGAGTGAATTATGTGGTGCCATTTTTGTATGTACACAAGCCTCACTGACCATAGTAGTATAGAATTTTTAACATGAGAAGAGATTACAATCTTTCCACTAATTCAACTATCTCATTTTACAGTCCAGCAAGCCATAGCCTGGGGAGATTGCCGCATAGCTGAGCTGGGACTGGAATTCAAATCTCCGAAGCTGACTTCCTCATTTGAACCACTGCAACATTCTGGGATATGAAAATGTTTGCTTTTATGTAACTCTATGGACCTACAATCACCTTCAGTTCAAATTAGAGAAAAATCAAAGATTTTTTTCATGATGTTAAAATAGTTATTCGCCTAATCCCTCAGTGAGATTTCTTAATGCTTCTAACTAGAGAGTACGTTGCATGAAACTTTCTGATTTAAAATTTTATTTTTTAATTCTGTATTTTTATTTGATAAAATACTAAGGGGTGTAGATTGTACTTACTTCAAAAGTAACTCTTTGAAAAAAATAGCATGGGATTTAGGTTCTGTTTTTCTCACTCTAAGCAAAAAGTTAACTTGCTTTTTTCAGATAAGTCTTTGATAGAGCAATGAAACATAAACCTTATCATTTGAACAAACTTTAAAGCTCTTTCATACACATGGAAAATCTCTTGAAAAATGATTTCAGATGAAGCAATTTGAACTGAAATTTCCGTTGTGCTGGGCACTTGTACTCAAAAGGGTCTACTTTATTTTCAAAGAATTTAAGTACTTAACATCAAAAACTGACAGTAAAAAGTGCAGTATTGTGAATTTCCTAATTTATTTTATAGAGACAGATTTTGAATGTCATACTCAGAAAAATACTACTTGTGGGTAATATCACTAAACGAGGCTTTGGCAAGAACTTCAAAAAGAAACTGTCAAGTGCAGAAAAATAGACTAGATTAATAAAATTTTATTCTGGTAAATTTTACTAATGAATACTGCTAATGCAGGTGCCCAAATCAAAAGTATAATTGACTTGTCTCATTGGCTAATATGTTACATTTTTTTTTCTGGAGGTGTCAAATAGTCTAAGAGAAAACAGAAAATATCAGCTGTATTCAGTTTGGTGATAGAGACAATGAGCAAGCATGAAGTAAGCCTATGTACATTGGGTCTACACAGGCCAAGACAAAAAGAAAGGAAGCCATTGTGTAGATATTCAGGCTTCAAAACTCACCAGGGAACAAAAACAGGGTTTTAAAAATGATTCAATGTACTTCAGTGAAGTTTATTTTAAATAGTATAAAAGAGTCATTTACAACCACCTAATGTAATTTATTTGGGCAAGGATACAAAATCCACCAGATGAAAGGTATTTGGGGAATAGGATATTCATCTGGCCTCAAACAAGCATCTCATATATTATTAAGAATAATGGGAAATGGTGTTTTTATAAGGGAAAGATGCAACAGATACACACATTCATACACATACAGGCATTAATACAGAACTATAAAAAAAAATCTATATACCTCTCTGCAACTTGTTTTTCTTGGGCAGTAATACCTGAAAGAATTTCTAAATTGACCAGTATCTCTATATCTAATTTGCTATCTCTACCTTTTTCAGTGACTAGAAAACATTTTGTGGTTGTGGATATAATGTGACTATTTCAACTGATTCCTCCATTGAGGTGCATTTTCTTTTTCCCTCCCATCTGTCACCTCTATGGACAAGGCTATGAAATAAGCATTCTTGTACATATTTCACATGTGCGGGTCCTTTATGTCAATGAAATTAACATCTAAGAATGGGTCATAGTGTGTCTGTGTCTTACATTAATGCACGTTACCAAATTGCTTTCCAATGGCCTGATAACAGTTTGCAGTATTTCCACAGGAAATATGAGATGATTATTCTTCCTTAGTCTTAGTCCCACCAACGATAGATATTATTGCTCTATAATTTTCCCACTTTGATGGAGTAGAAAGTGATACCTCATTGATGCTTTAATTTGCATGCTCTCATCATACTTCAGTTTATGCATGTCCTTAATTATCTATCTATCATCTATCTATCTACCTACCTACCTACCTACCTACCTAGCTACCTATCTATTGACCATTTGTCTTTGCTCTTCATATTCTTTGCCTAATTTTCTTTTGGATTATTTGCCATTTTCTTGTTAACATCTAAGATTACCTTGGGGTATTTGGGGGGGTTTTTTTGGTTTGTTTTCAGATTTATTTATTTATTTGAGAGAGAGAGAGAGCAGGGGGAGGGGCAGAGGGAAAGGGAGAGAAGCAGACTCCCCACTGAGCACGGAGGCCCTGGGTTCAGTCCCACAACCCTGAGATCATGACCTGAGCCGAAATCAAGAGGCAGAAGCTTAACAGACTGAGCCACCCAGGTGCCCCTAAGATTACCTTGTATTATCAGAAATATTCATGCTTTCTCACCTGCTGACAATTTTCTTCAAGTATATTATTTTCTCAGTTCATATCATTTATGGCATCTTTCCTCATAAAAGTTTTTAATTTTTTGTATAAATATATATTGATATAACCTATAGAAATATACTTTAGGATTTCCTATCTTAGTTAACAATGCCTCCCACACCCACAGAGGGAGAAAAATGATTTTACAGTTTTCTTTATGTAATTTTTTGCTTTCCTTGTCAAATATAATTCTAAGTTTTTCATTTTTTATAAGGTATAACATATATACCATAAATAACCAATGTAAATATATAATTCAGTGTTTTTAGTGAATTTATATAATTGTACATCCCTCACCACTATTCATTTCTAGAACATTTCCATCACCCCAAAATGTTGCCTCTGCCCATTTAGTCAATTCTTTCTTTCATCCCAACCCTTGGCTACCACTGATCTTTCTGACTACAGATTGGCCTTTTCTGAAACTTTCGTACATATAAATGGAATCATACAATATGTGTGTTTGTTGTTGTTTCAACTTCATTTTCTTAGTTTAAGAAAGTTATGAGGTGATACGAGTTTCCTGAGGCTTCTGTGACAAATGACTACCAACCAGGTAGCTTCAAACAACAGAGATTTATTGTCTTGCTTCGGCTCTCGCAGCTTCTGGTGGCCGCCAGCATTCCTGGGCATTCTTGGCTTGCGGCCACATCGCTCCAATCTCCGTCTCAGTCTTTATATCACCTTCTGTGTGTGTCTGTGTCTTTTCCTCTTCTGTCTTTCAAATCTCTTTCTGCCTTTCTCTTAAAAGTACCCTTGTCCCTTGTCTTGGATTCAGGGCCCACTTGCATAAAGGATGTTCTCTTCATCGGAAGATCAATAATTGAATTGTATCTGCAAAGACCCTTTTTCCAAATAAGGTAACATTCACAGGTTCCAGAAATAAGGATTAGGATAATCTTTTGGAGAGGCCACCATTCAGCTCACTACACAGGTTCATCCATGGTGTAGAACGTATTAGTGCTTTATTCCTTTTTATTGCCAAATAACATTCCGTTGTACAGATATGCCATAGTTTTTATTCGCACTTTAGCTAATTGACATTTGGATTGTTTCTGCTTTTTGGCTCTTATTATGAGCAATGCTGCTATGAACATTCATGTGCAAGTTTTTGTGTGGACATGTTTTCAATTCTTTTGGCTATATAGAAGTGGAATTTCTGAGTCTTATAGTTACTCTGTGCTTAATCTTTTTAGATAATTGCCAAACTGTTTTCTCTAGTAACTATACCATTTTGCATTCCCATCATCAATCTATGAGGGTTCCAGTTTCTCCATAGACTCTTTAACATTTGATATTGGCTGTCTTCTTATTACAGTCATTTTAGTGGATATGAAGTGGTATCTCGTTGTGATTTTAATCTGTGTGTTTCCTAGCTCTGTCCACTTAGAGAAACTGAAAGCAGTGATATTTCAATAGCAATCAGCCACACCAAGTACCCAGATTTTGGCTTCTAAATAAATTTTCTTTTAAAGCAAATCATCCTTTCTGGGGCCCCTGGGTGGCTCAGTCGGTTAAGCATCCAATTCTTGGTTTTGGCTCAGATCATGATCTCAGGGTCATGAGATCGAGCCCCGCACTGGACTCCTCACTGGGTGAGCCTGCTTAAGATTCTCTCTCTCCCTCTCACTTTGCCCCTCCCCCCTTTCTCTCTCTCTCCCTCCCTCCCACTCTAAAAAAAAGAGAAGAAAAGAAAAAGAAATAGATATGTACTGGGGCACCTGGGTGGCTCAGTCAGTTAGTCAGACTTTGGCTCAGGTCATGATCTCAGGGTTCTGGGACCGAGCCCAGTGGGCTCTGCACTCAGCAGGGAGTCTGCTTGGCCCTCCGCCCCTCCTCCAGTCTTGTGTGCATGTGTGCGTGTTCTCTCTCTCTCTCTCAATCTCTCAAATAAAATCTTAAAAAAAAAAAAGAAATAAGGATAGGTACTTACCGATTCCAATGTAGTTGAAGTGTCTTTATCACTTTTATTCATTTCTAAATTTACTGAATTATGATCAGAAAACCATGTTCTTTAAGGAAATACACGTAATAATTTTTAGAAATCTTCCATGGAATATAAAAAAGTGGATATTCTGTATTGGAAGAACTTAAACGTTCTCTCTAAATCTGTATACAGGTGATTCTCATTATTCCCAGTATAGTAACTATGTTCTATAAAGTCACTGTGAACACTGAACCATTGCTTCTAGGGGAAACACAGGGTTAGGCTCCTGTGAGCCTCTGGTTACAACATTTTCATCAACCAATCAATATATAAACTTCTTTTATATGCGTTTCTGTTTAAAGACAGATTATTTAACAGGTATTAGTGATTCATTAGGTTTGAATTCACAGCCAACGGCATAATAACTCACACCTGAATGAAATATATCTACTATGTATATTATCTCCATAAGGGCACATTCCAGCTCTCTTGTGCTTAGGACATTAGACAGCACTTCAGCGCTATACTTGGCAGCCATTTTAAACAGTGAAATCACCAACAAAAAGCATAAAAGTATGGAAAACATGACACTAAATGTCCTGGGAAAAAGATACTTGCTAATAATACAAGAGCTGAAACGAGAAGGCAGAGTGTTACCTTGTTTGACTTGAGCTGAGAATGTGACCACCATCAGGCAACTCAAATTTTTTGCTGCCCTGCCACATGTGTGTGAATGACTGCAAAAAGTGCCACAAATATTGATTTGATGGCTGCAAATGCATTTTAGCGAGTGGGCAAATTCACAAATACAAATAACGAAGATGATCCTATCTATATAAAACAAGCGTAATGACTGTATTATTTAATTCCTCTATGTCTTTGTCTGTCTACCTTTATCTATCTCTGTCTATCAGAACTGGCTAATCCTGATATTCAAGTCTTTTACGTATAGACTTAAGTACTTCTTGCTTATATAAACTATTATATTGCATTTCTAATATTTTTTAAATGTGTTTAGCTGCTATGTTTCATGCATAAAAACTTCGCACTGTTTTATTTTCTTCATAAATTATGACTTTTATCATTATATAGAGTTCCTCTTTTTTCTGTTCAGAGATTTTATTTATTTATTTGACAGAGAGAGAGCACAAGCAGGGCGAGTGGGAGGGGGAGAAGCAGGCTCCCCACTGAACAGGGAGCTCAATGAGGGGCTTGATCCCAGGACCTTGGGTTCATGACCTGAGCCGAAGGCAGGCACTTAACCAACTGAGCCACCCAGGCACCCCATGTTTAGAGATTTTAAACTTAAATTCCATGTTCTGCAGTATGAATATTATGACACCTGCTTTGAGAGTTTGCTCTCCTTTTGCGTTGTGTTAATAGTTAACTTGCCTTTCCCAGGCCTCATAGAAAATCAAACCAATATTTCCTTAGTATTGCATGAAAAAAAAGACACCAACTTTCCCCCGCTGACTGAGTTTTATTACCCCACCAACACTCCCCACCCACAATACACAACTGGAGGAAAACATTCACAGCAATTTCCTCCTCCCTCCCCTCCCAAGAGATAAAGCCTTCGTGATATTTGTGCTTCCTTCCTCCTTGTGTCCCTCCTCACAATTCTTTAGTTTTGCTGAGGTCGTTCAGTTCTTTAAAACCAAGATTATTATTAGAAATTTCCTTTTTAGTACACTTCTCTATTTCTAGGATCTCTATTTAGTACTTATGTTACACGTTCCCCCTCTATCCTGTTCGCTCATTTCAAAGTAGATATCACAAACTCATTGCTCACTATAGCTTTCTCTCCTGGTCAAGTCTGTGTTTTATTTGTTTGGGTTTTTATTATTATTATTAAAGTCTTTTTCTAGTATTTTTCCCAGATGAGTAATGAGATGTGTGACTTCTCTGAATTCATACATATCTGCAAACATCTTTCTTGTACCCTAACAGGTGAGATATATTATTAAGTTGAAAATGTATTCCTTTGTCTTTCAGCTTCCAGTGTTGCAAAGGAGAATTTCAGTGACAGTCTAATCTTTTTCTTCTATAAATAACTTAAAAGCTTCTACACAGAAAGAATGAGATTTTCCACTTTATCTTTGGAGTCCAAAAGTTTTACCAGAATATGCCTAGCCATTTATGTGTGTACATATACATATATAAATAAATATGATATATATACATATATAGATAAATATGTATGTATGTCCATATCTATCTATATAAATAAATCAGTTGTCATAAATATCATTCCTGCCTGAACCTTAGGGTCCTTTCTTCAATCCAGAGGAATCTTTTTTGTATGCTTCTTTTTGTTTTGCTTGAATAGTCCTCTCCTTTGTGCATCATTTTTTCTTTCTGGGACTCCAAATATTCTCATGTCAATTTTCTTATACCTCTCTTTCATCTCTCTACTTATAATTTCCTTTTTGGGTTTTTTTTTTTCTCTCTGAGCTTTGTAATATTTTTTGCATCCAGTTTCTAGGCGATCAGTTGGATTTCAGCAGTTAACCATTTTCTGCACCAGTGGTTTTGAATTTAAAAATCATGTTTTTTGTTGTTTTTAAATCCAGAAAGTCTATTCTGTGTACCCCTTGTATCTTGTTAGGTACTTGTATTACCTTTTCTGTTCAAATTTTAAGTTATGCTCTCCGCCCTCCAGCAAGTGTAATTCATAGGGAGCCTGTTCTGAATGGTCAGCTTGCTCTTCTCTCTCTCTGGCTGTTTCGTCTTGAGTGATCTGCTCATCAAAGCTCAGCTCCAGCTGCTGGAACATGTCACACAGTGACACTTCAGTGAATGGTGGCCTGCCTGGAAGTCTCTGCCTGTGAGGACCTACATGATGACATCGGGCAGGCTGTCAGTGCCCTGTGAAGGCAGCAGAAGGAAGGCTGGCTGCACCCCATTTTATGGTTTTCCAGGAGAGATGACTCAGTCTACCTGTCTAGCTCCACCTGGAAGCCAGAAAGAATGTGCACATTCCCCTGGGCTGAGAGAATCTCTCATGCCTAACTTCACCCATTGTATTATTTTGCTGATGTGTATTTTCTTATTTTTCTACAATTTTATTTGTAGGTTTTTGAAAAAAATAATTTAATCTGAAATGCTACGGCCCTTTCTCAACTTTTAAGCTCTCATATTCCATACGAAGAGACTGTACTAGAATTCCTCTGTTACCAATTTATTTTAGGGAAATTAAGGAGGGGCAAAAAGGGTTTCTGGGGGAGGAAGAGTTTCTGTTTGACATGAGGAGATATACTTAATAACAGAGAAATGTTGAAGTTACATTAAGCCTCGATAATATATTGGTTTCACGTGTACATTGGAGAAAGATCGGATGTAAAGTTTAAAAGCGAGGCCCAGAGTGCACCTATAATTCACATGAGAACCTATTTTTATAGAAAAATATATGAAAATGATTATTGCCATGTTTATAAGTTTTATTTTTAATATATGAATTAACATTTTTTAAATTACTTTTTGGATAAAAGCAAAGCACATCTAGATTGTTTCGCTAAATTATGGTCCTACCTACAACTTTGTTTAAGAGTATCAAATTTTGTTGGGGCGCCTGAGTGGCTCAGTTGGTTAAGCGACTGCCTTCGGCTCAGGTCATGATCCTGGAGTCCCGGGATCGAGTCCCGCATCGGGATCCCCGTTCTGCGGGGAGTCTGCTCCTCCCTCTGACCCTCCCCCCTCTCATGTGCTCTCTCTCTCATTCTCTCTCAAATAAATAAATAAAAATCTTTAAAAAAAAATTTTAAAAAAAAGAATATCAAATTTTGTATCCTCCAAGAAGTACTGCGACCTTAGAAAAAACATGCAGTATTTTTCTTTCTCTTTTTTTCTTTTGCTTTTTTTTATTAAGGTGAGATTCACACGACATAAAATTAATCTTTTTTTTTAAGATTTTATTATTTTTAAGTAATCTCTACACCCAACATGGGGCTCGAACTTACAACCCTGAGATCAAGAGTCACACTCTGTATGGACTGACCCAGCCAGATTCCCCTAAAGTCGACTATTTTAAAGTGAACAATTCAGTGGCATTAAATAGATTCACAATGTTGGGTAACGACCACCTCCATCTACTTCCAAGCCATTTTCATCACCCCACAATGAAACTCTGTATCCATTTGGCAGTTATTCCTTAATCTCCATTTCCCTCAGCCCCTGGCAATTACCAATCTGAAGTCTTTCTCTATAGATTTACCTCTTCTGAATACTTCATTGAAATGGAATCATACAATATATGACTTTTGTGTCTGGTTTCTTTTACTTAGCATGTTTTCAAGGTACCTCCACGTTGTAGCATGAATCAGGACCTCATTCCTTTTTATGGCTGAATAATATCCCATTGTATGCATATGCTACAATTTACTTATCCATTCTTCCGTTGCTGGACATGTGGATTGTTTCCACCTCTGGACTATTGAAAATAGTGATGCTAGGAAAATTTGTGTCCAAGTATTTGTATGAGTACCTATTTTCAATATTATTGGGTATCTAGAAGTGAAATTACTGGATCATACGGTAGTTCTATGTCTGGCTTTTTGAGGAATTCTATTTGGTTTTAATTTTGCTTAACTAGCATGTAGCACTTAACTTGAACCTCTGTTTATTTCTGTTAGATCAATGAATTAATAGTAGGCTAGGATTATTAGGAAAATAACAATGCATATTCCTCACCACAGTTTGGCTCATGGAGCGTTTTCTCTCTCCCCATTTTCTCTAAAACTGCCTCATAAAGTATTAAAGATCCTAAGAAACCCTGCTGTTCCCAAGTTTACACTAAAAGACAGATCTTCAGGAGTGCTTGGTTGGCTCAGATGGTAGAGCATGTGACTCTTGATTTTAGGGTCACCAGTTCTAGCCCCACACTGGGGGTAGAGATTACTAAAAAATAATAAAAATAAAGGCCAAATCTTCCAAAATAGAACTAAGAAACTTGCTAATAATCAATAAGGGATTGACAAACACTTGAGGTACAAATTCCAACATTGTGTTAATTATCAAATAAGTCCGGGGAGTGGGGGGGAAAGGCAGATAGAATAAGAAATTGTATACAATTTAATAAAATGATATGAAATTTTATAAAATAAAATGTTAAAATTTAATCCTTGAAGTCCACGTAGTACCAGTTGATCTTAAATCCACACCCTTCGAAATCAAAACATAAGCAGGTGCAGGTGAGCCTTTCAGAGCATAATTTTTAAGGAGAACAACACCTTTCTGAACTGTTTTTAACCCTTTTTAAATGTTTCTGGGAACTACACACGCATACACACACTAATATATACACATGCTGTGGCTGTTTGTTTTTGTTTCTTTTTAAGAGACAGCCAGCAGTCATAAGACAACTTGGTTTATTTTAGAGGAATCCCTATTTAAAATTGTATTTCAATTTCCATTTTCCCTCCTGTCTCTCTCTCTTTTTTTTTCTTTCTTTCTTTCTTTCTTTCTTCTTCTTCTTCTTCTTCTTCTTCTTCTTCTTCTTCTTCTTCTTCTTCTTCTTTTCTTCTTCTTTTCTTCTTCTTTTCTTCTTCTTCTTTCTTCTTCTTCTTCTTTTCTTCTTCTTCTTTTCTTCTTCTTCCTTCTTCTTCTTCTTCTTCTTCTTTTCTTCTTCTTTTTCTCCTCCTCCTCCTCCTCTTCTTCTTCTTCTTCTTCTCCTCCTCCTCCTCTTCTTCTTCTTCTTCTTTCTTCTTCTTCTTCTTCTTCTTCTTCTTCTTCTTCTTCCTTCTTCTTCTTCTTCTTTCTTCTTCTTCTTCTTCTTCTTCTTCTTCTTCTTCTTCTTCTTCTTCTTCTTCTTCTTTCTTCTTCTTCTTTTCTTCTTCTTCTTCTTCTTCTTTTCTTCTTCTTCTTCTTTTCTTCTTCTTCCTTCTTCTTCTTCTTCTTCTTCTTCTTCTTCTTCTTCTTCTTTCTTCTTCTTCTTCTTCTTCTTTCTTCTTCTTCTTCTTTCTTCTTCTTCTTCTTCTTCTTCTTCTTTCTTCTTCTTCTTCTTTTCTTCTTCTTTTCTTCTTCTTCTTCTTCTTCTTTTCTTCTTCTTCTTCTTTTCTTCTTCTTCCTTCTTCTTCTTCTTCTTCTTCTTCTTCTTCTCTTCTTCTTCTTCTTCTTCTTCTTCTTCTTCTTTCTTCTCCTTCTTCTTCTTCTTCTTCTTCTTCTTCTTCTTCTTCTTCTTCTTCTTCTTCTTCCTTAGTTGTCTGGAATGACAAGGAAGAAGACAAATTGAGAGTTGTAAAGAGTGCTGCATGGGAAACTCAGGGGCTGTAACTACCTAATTATGAACTTCCTGAATGTGCAACTTGACCACCAGCAGCTGGGTATGAGTAGTACAGTGGGCCTCACCTCCAGCTGTTCTACAAAAACAAATCAGTGAAGGATTTCCCAGGCACATTTTCCTTTGGACCTGGTTGAAGTTTTAACAATGCAAACAGGGCAGTGTTGCTCTTTTTTTTTTTAATAGGTGACAGATTGTCTGAAAAGAAGCAAGAGTTTCCTACAACAAAAGAACTAGCCTATGGCACATATACTTCTGCTTGCAGCGAATGTGTTTGAATCTGTGTAAAAAAATAAAAACTGCAAATCTGTCTCCTTCTATGTGGAACCAAATCTGGAAATATGTGCTCTAGAGGCAACTGTAAAATCACATTTCACTCTGGCATATGGGCCAGTGATTGTGTTGTGTGAGTAATGCATATATGTAATCCATGTGGTAAGCTTTGTGGACTGAGAAAAAGTCAGTGTTATTCACTGAGGCTTGGCAAGCAGGAACCATTGATTTAGAAAAATTTACATGGGCTGAAACAATGTGAAAAATGTACTGTCCGGTTTGTCAGCTTGTGAACATAGCAAAAACCATAGCACTACCGATTAGCACAAAGATTGAGGGAGGAAATCTCTTTTTGCTGTTTTCTAGTTTACATGTACAGAAGAGTGATTCCTCTTGTATAGTAAGGGAATTTATAGTTAATGCATACTATCTTTCAGCAAATCAAAAAGTCCAGATGGGTATCTGTAGGACCAGAAATCCAAAAAAACTTTGGCAATATGATACACTTAGGGGAAAGTAAAAAATCTTTATAGAGTTTATTGTCATTGTGTTCAGATCAATTCTTAATTGCTTTTAGCTATGGATTTTTGAGTTTCAAAGTAATTATAAAATCTTATTACTAAATGCATAGTCGCATAAGTTCTAAAGGACGTACAGCTCCATAGGAGGGAAAAACCATGAAGATAAACAGACTTAGAGAACCCCATTAATCTTTATGAATAGCAAGTTATCATTTAGACAGGATTTTTTTTTTTCTTAAGTCCAAAGGCATTTAAAAAAAGTAGAATCTTCAGATCATAAAGGACCTTAGAAGTAATCTAGAGGAGGTAGGGGAAGAGAGCAAACTGGGAGGAAGGGTGGATGGAACTCAAAAGAGTGAAAGGTTATCAGGGGCTGGGAGTTGGCGTGAATGAGGAATTATTGTTTAATAGGTACCGAGTTTCTGTTTGGATTGATTTGAAAATTCTGGAAATGGATAGTGGTGATAGTTACACAACAATGTGAATGTAGCTCATGCCATTAAAATATATATTTAAAAATGGCTAAAATGGTAAGTTTTATTTTATGTATATTTTATCACATAATACCATAATATTTTATGTTATTTATATTTAGCATTTAAAAATATATAAAAAGAAGAGAGGCACCTGGGTGGTGCAGTCGGTTGAACGTCCGACTCTCTGACTCTTGGTTTCAGCTCGGGTGTGGTCTCATGGTCGTGGGATGGAGCCCCTCGTAGGGCTCCATGCTCAGTACAGAGTCTGCTTGGGATTCTCTCTCCCTCTCCCTTTGCCCCTCCTGCTCGTGGTGTCTCTCTCTCTCTCTCTGACAAATAAAATTGATTTATTCCCTCAAATGAATAAATAAATCTTAAAAAAATTAAAATAAAATAAAAATTAGCAAGACCCAACTATATGCCATCTACAATAAGCCCATTTTAAACATAAAGACATAGGTAATTTTAAATAAATGTAATAAAGCAATATACCATGCAGACACTAATCAAAAGATAGTTGAAATTGTTCTATTTATATAAAATTAGAATTCAGAACAAGAGCTAAAAAAGAATACTTCATAATTATAATGACATCAATTTGTCAGAAAGATATAATAATCTTAAATATTCATGCACTTAAAAACAGAGATTCAAAATACATGAAGCAAGGACACCTGGGTGGCTCAGTCAGTTAAGCATCCGACTCTTGATCTCAGCTCAGGTCTTGATATCAGGGTCATGAGTTCAAGCCCTAGCATGGAGACACTTAAAAGAAAAAAATACAGGGACACCTGGGTGGCTCAGTTGGTTAAGCATCTGCCTTCGGCTCAAGTCAGGATCGAGTCCCACATCAGGCTCCTTGCTCAGCAGGGAGCCTGCTTCTCCCTCTGCCTCTGCTGCTCCCCCTCCTTGTGAGCTCTCTCTCTCCCTCTCTCTCTGACAAATAAATAAAATCTTTTTTTTAAAAGTTTTATTTATTTATTTGAGAGAGAGAGAATGAGAGAGAACACATGAGAGGGGATAGGGTCAGAGGGCAAAGCAGACTCCCTGCCAAGCAGGGAGCCCGATGCGGGACTCGATCCAGGGACTCCAGGATTATGACCTGAGCCGAAGGCAGTCGCTTAACCAACTGAGCCACCCAGGCGCCCAAAATAAATAAAATCTTAAAAAAAAAATACATAGAGCAAAAATTGATAAAATGGAAGAGAAAAACAGACAAATCTACAATTATAGCTGGAGAGTTCAACACTCCTCTTGCAGTAATTGATAGAACAAGTAGATAGCACTAACAACATTTACAGCTTGAACACTAACATTCTGCTTAAACACTTCATCAAACTATAATAGAATACACATTCCTTTCAAGGGTGGATGGAATGTTTACAAAGAGGCTATATTCTAGGTCTGAAAAGAAGTCTCAATAAATTTAAAAGTATTGAAAATATGCAGTGCATATTCTCAATTACAACGAAATTAGAAATCATCAAGAAAAAGAATTTTGGAAACTTTCCAAACATTTGGGAATTGAACAACACATTTCTAAATAACTCAAAGAAGAAATCACAAGGGAATTAGCATATATTTTGAACTGAATGAGAATGAAACACAACAGATCAAAATTTGGGGGAGGCAGCTAAAGCAGTGTGCAGAGGGAAATTTATAGCTTTAAATGCCTAATTAAATAACCTAAGCTTCTATTTGAGAAACTAGAAAAAGAAGTAATTAAACTCAAAGTAAACAGAGTGAAAGTAATGATAAAGCTAAGAACAGAAATCACTGAAATAGTATAGAAGAAATCAATGGCATCAAAAAACATTTCTTTAAGTGCTCACTTCAGCAGCACATATACTAAAACTGGAACAAAAAAAATGTTTCTCTTAAAAGATTCAGCAGACTTGATAAATCTCTAGCCTGATTGACCATGAAAGAAACAGAGAAGACATAAGTTATCAATATCTAGAGTGAAAACAGGAATATCATCAGAGATCCCTCAGACAATAGAATAAAAAGGGAATATTACGAACAACTTCATGCCAACAAATTTGACAGCTTAGGCAAAATGGGAAAATTCTTAGAAAAATACAAACTACAGGGGTGCCTGGGTGGCACAGTTGGTTAAGCATCCAACTCTTGGTTTCAGCTCAGGTCGTGATCTCAGGGTCCTGGGATAGAGCCCTTCATCAGACTCCATGCTCAGCGTGGAGTCCACTTGAGACTCTCTCTCCCTTGCTTTGCCTCTCCCTCCACCCATGTGCTCTCTCTCTCTGTAAAATAAATAAAATTAAAAAAAAAGAAAAATACAAACTACCAAAATTCATTTAAAAAAAATAGATTCTCTGTATCTATTAAAGAAATTGAGTTTGTAGTTAAAAACCTTCTCACAAACTCCAGTTCAAATGGTTTCACTGGTGGAGTCTTTTTTTTTTTTTTTAAGATTTATTTGTCAGAGGGCGCCTGAGTGGCTCAGTTGGTTAAGCGACTGCTTTCGGCTCAGGTCATGATCCTGGAGTCCCTGGATCGAGTCCCGCATCGGGCTCCCTGCTCAGGCAGGGAGCCTGCTTCTCCCTCTGACCCTCCCCCCTCTCATGTGCTCTCTCTCTCTCATTCTCTCTGTCTCAAATAAATAAATAAAATCTTTAAAAAAAAAAAGATTTATTTGTCAGAGAGAGAGAGAGGGAGAGAGCACAAGCAGGGGGAGCAGCAGGCAGAGGGAGAAGCAGGCTCCCCATTGAGTAAGGAGCCCCATTCGGGACTTGATCCCAGGACCCTGGAATCATGACCTGAGCTGAAGGCAGACCCTTAACCAACTGAGCCACCCAGGCATCCCTCACTGGTAAATTCTACTAAATATTTTAAAAAGATTAAATATCAATTCAATACAATTGTTTTTATGAAACCAGTATTATGATGAGGTTAAAACCAAAAGCATTATAAGAAAAGACTATATGTCAATAGGCACAAAAACCTTTAACAAAATTTTAGTATATCAAATCCAGCAATATATAAAAATGATAATATGTCATATCCAAGTGAAGTTTATCTCAGGAATGTAAAGTTGTTTTACTATTTTTTAATTGAGATATAATTTGTATACCATAAAATTCACTCATTTAAAGTGTACAGTACAATGGTGTTTGTTAATTTTGTATATTTACAAAATTGTGTAATCAATCTAATTCCAGGACATTTTTATCACCCTAAAAAAAGAAACCCTGTGTCCATTAGTAGTCACTCCCCAATCGTCTCTTCCCTGTCCCTGCAAACCACTAACCTGCTTTCTGTCTCTATGTATTTGTCTATGGGGGGCATGTCGTATCAATGGGATCATACAATATGTGGCCTATTGTGACTGGCTTCTTTCAGTTAGCATAATGCTTTTGAGGCTCATCCAAAATGCTCAGTTTGTAGCATGTATCAGTTCTTAATTTCTTTTTACAGCTGAATATTATTCCATTTATGGATATGTCATATTTTGTTTATTCATCAGTTGATGGACATTTGAGTTGTTTCCACTTTGGGGACTATTATGAATAATATTGTCATGAATATGCATGTGCAAGTTTTCATGTGGATAAATTGTTTCATTTTTTTGAGTATATATCTAGAGTAGAATTGTTAGGTCATATGGTAACACCGTGTTTAACTTTTTGAGGAACTGCCAAACTGTTTTCCAAAGTGGCTGCACCATTTTACATTTTTCTCGGCAATGTATGAGTGTTTCACTTTCTCTACCTCCTCTATACATCCTTACTGACACTTGCTATTGTCTGTCTTTTTGATTAGGAGTGGTAATAGGATTGGCTTAATATCTGAAAGTCAATCATTTTAGTAGACTTAAAAAGAAAAACCATATGATCATCTCAATAGATGCAGGAAAATCATTTGACAAAATTCAATACTCATTCTTTATAAGTAACTAAATAAGAACTCTCAGCAAACCATAAACAGAAACTTTTACAACTTGATAAAAGAGCATTTCTATAGCTGACATCCTCATAGAGGACATCACACTGAATGGTGAAAACACTGAACACTTTTCCCTTAATTTGGGTAAGAAGCAAGGATGTTTACTCCTTTCACTTCTATTCATCATTGACCTGGGAGTCCTAATCAGTAAAGTAAGAAAACGAAATAAAAGGCATTGAGATTGCAAGGAGAGAAGTAAAACTGTATTTACTCACAGAGAGCATGATCATGTACGTGGAAAAGGTTAAGAAATCTCCAAAAACACTACTCAATCTAAAAAATGAGTTTAATAAAATTATAGAAAACAATGTCCATATACAAAGATTAATTGTTATACTAGCAACAAACAATTAGAAAGTGAAAATTTTAAATACCATTTGCAACAGCATCAAAAACATACTTCAGGAATATTTTAGCAAAAAATGTACTAGACTTATACACTGAACACTACAAAAGACTACTCAGAAAATTTAAAGAAGGCCTCCAGAATTAGAGGGATATACTATGTTCAATATTATTTATCAGTTAAGATGTCAGTTTTTCTCCAACTTACCTGTAGATTCAATGCAATGCTGATCAAAACCCCAGAAGACTTTTTAAGTCTTCTTAAGCTGATTATAAATTCTATATGGAGATGCAAAAAAGTCTAAAATAGGAAATACAATTTTGAAAAAGAAGAACAAAGTTGGAAGAGACATACTGTTCCAAGATTTACTATAAAGCTACATTAATCGAGATTATGGTGCCAGCATAAGAATAGACAAAGAGATAAATGGAACAGAATAAAGAGTCCAAAGATAGACTCACACATAAAAGACCATTTGATTTTTGACAAAGACGTACCAAGATAATTCAGTAATGAAATAATTGTATTTTCAACAAACGATGATGGAACAATTGAATTTCTGGTTACAAAGGTATGCATCTTGACTCTTATACCATATTCAAAATGTACCTACCTCCACATGAAAAAATGCTCAACACCCAAAATCCTTAAGGGGGTGCAAATTACAACTGTGATGATCCACCACTACAGGAAGGGCCCCAATTTAAAGACTTACAATACTAAGTGTTGGCAAGGGTGTGGAGCAACAGGAGATCTCATACATTGCTGGTAAGAATGTAAAATAGCACACCCATTTTGGCCAAGAGCTTCACAGTTTCTCAAAAAGTGAAATATGCACGGTCCATGTAACCTAACAATCTCATTCCTAAGTGTTTACCCAAGTGAAATGAAGACAGATGTCCACAAAAACATTTGTACATGAATGGTCATAGCAGCTTCAAGATAACAAAAATTTGGAAACAAGCCAGATGTCCACCAACAGATGAATGGATAAACAAATTTGGTCTATCAATTCAGTAGACCACCACTGAGCAATAACTACACACAAAGAACTGATACATGCTATGACAGTGATGAATCTCCAAAACCATGCCCAGGGAAAGAAACCACACATAAAATGTAAGCATTTATATGAAATTCCAGATTTAGCGACCAAAATGAGATTGGTGGCAGGCTAGGCCCGCGGGCAGGACTGGGAGCCTGACACAGAGGAAAAGGGAACTTTGTGGGATGATAGGAACATCCTGTATCTTGATTACAGTAGTTACATGGGTGTTTTCATTTGTTAAAATCCATGAAAATGAACTTCATGGATGCATTTTTATCATATGTAGGCCAATACCTCAAGAAAGTTGATTTTTAGAAAAATTGCATCGAAGGCAATCGTTTTGGAAATGCGTGAGTTGTTTCCCTCACCCACTTGGCCATCTTGTTCTTTCTCCTCCCACGTCTCCTCCCCCACACCCGCCCCCAGTTTCTGCTTTAAGCCACAGCCTTCTTTCATGTGCCGGCTCTCAAATATTTGGAGAGGTCTCTATCAATGGCTTCCTTCACCAGCCTCCCCCACCAAGATCTTCTCTTCTCTGCTGGGGTTAAACATTTCCAGTTCTTCAGCCGTTCACATCTGATGTCATTTCTACTTTTGAGAAAAGCAGAGCTGGAAAAGCTGGGTGGTTTGTGCAGAGAAGCAAGATCTGGAGGGGCGGTGAATTCCCCAAACCTAGGGAGAGTATTAAAAGGGCAAGCAAAACAAAACAAACAAAAATGTGAGTCTTTACAGTGGAAAGGTGTATGGGGACCCAAATCATGGCAGACACACAAGCCACGGGCAAGATTTCGTTTCCTCTTAAGTAGAAGGAAAGAGAGGTGATCTACCCCAGGATACTCTCCTGCATTGGGCCCAGAGAATTTCTTTCAATTAGCTTCCTTGGTTGCACAGATCAGGGGACTAGTATCTAAGCAGCCCGTCATACATGCCAGGACTTCTCTTTTCAAATTTCCTGCGCTCTATGAAGAACAGTATCTTTAAAACAGTATTTACATTTTGTTTTATCTCTGTTGTTCTCATCTCTTGAGCAGCTATCCTGGTTCAATTACGTGTAGGTTATTTAACTGCTCTCAATTTTCCCACTTGTAAACTAAGGAGAGCGATTGTAATAGTTTCAAAGTGTTGCTATGATGACTACATGTATTACTATATGTGAAATGCTTTGAATATTTCCTGGCAGTAGTAAGCACTCTTTGTAACTATTTTCTGTTGTTGTTTACCCAGGGATAAATGAGGAAAAAAAAAAAAGTATATATATACATTTTTTTTTTTAAGAGAGAGAGAGCAGGGAAGGGTCAGAGGGAGAGGAAGAGTCTTAGGCAGGCTCCATGTCCAGTGAGGAGCCCGACGTGGGGCTCAGTCTGATGACCCAGAGATCATGATATAAGCCAAAATGAAGAGTCCAACGTTCAACCGACTGAGCCATTCAGGCTCCCCAAAGAGGAAAATCTTACAAGCTTCTAGACAGAATGAATAAATTCTCTCTAAAGACGGTGGGGGTAGGGCTGGGGGGTGGGGAACAGGCTGGCAGTGAAATTCTTCTTTGCAACATTAGAAGGTAGAAGGTAGCTTGAATACATTTCAAATTAAAGATCCTGTGACCAGTTGCTGTATATTTCACTTATCAAGATGAAAGATACTATTAGATACATGTAAAATGCATTTCCCACCCCACAGTAAGTACTCTGTAAGGGTTTTCTGTTGTTATTGTTACATAGGACCACGATCTGAGACTTCTCATCTACCTTCCTGCATTAGAACTATCTTCCACTCACATTCCGTACACACTACCCCTGCCACTCCTTCACCTGACCCACCCCCCTCTCTGTTCTTTGCTCACTTAGATTTCAATTATTTCAGCCCCAGGAAGTCAGGAAGCCACGTTCCATCTAAATTAATGGACTATCTCTCCCAATTTGGCCAGGTTTGTGTTAGCTATCAACAGACTTTGATTAGGGGAGTAGGAAAAAAAAAAAAGAATATACTTGGCCTACCAAAAATCTTAGGAAATGTAAGAATCCTGGAAAATACCAGAAAAGATTTGGCCTGTTTCATGAGGAAATCTCCCTTGCTTGTAATTTTTAAACTCCTAACTGTATCTAAAAAGATTTCATACAACTGGAAAGTTCATTATTTTGTGATTTGTATTATTTTTCTAGTTACTCTATTCATTGATTCGATTGGCTTTATTTCTTTAAAAAATAAATTACTTCATTATTGCTAAATTGGGGACTGTTTATGAAAACTGCAACTTGAAAATTTAGACTTTTTCTTTTTGAAGAGGCAGAATAGGTTAAAAAAAAATCTAAAGCATATTTGCCAAGAATTTTATGTCTGAAATTTTTTTATAGCAATTTAAGGGAAAAAGTAATTCTTATGTTTCTGATTCATTTATGCTTGGATCATCAAATTGTTGTTTTTTTAAAAGCTATTTGATGTTCCACTAGCTTTTGAATCCTTTAAAACTTTTAATGTCTTTTTTTACGCCTCATTAAAGACATTTTGCTCTCTTTGTGAGTTTTATCAGTCAAGTGTGTGCCTTGTATTTAACCCATCCTTATCAAACTGAGCGGTTGTTTGAACAGGCTTATTCTTACCTCAGTGTCCTTGCATGGTGCTTTTCTCCGCCTGGAACATTCCTTTCTAGATACCTTCATGGCTAACTTCTTTATTTCCTTTGTTTCCAAGTCACATTTTCAGTGAGGCCTACCTTGACCACCCTATTTCAAATTACAAAAATAAATGTAGTCTGTGATGACAGATACAAATAATTGTGTTTATTAGCACAAAAAACAACATATCCAAGTAAAACTTAGAATCAAAAAATGTTAGAGAGACTGCAGTTCTTCTAGTCCAAATTTCTTACTTTACAGATGAAGGTTCGAGAGGTTAAGTGGCTTCCCTCAGATCAGACAACCAATTACGTTCAGAAATAAGTGTATCTAATAGGGGTCTTACACTCAACATGCCCCAAACGGAACTCCTGCTGTTCCCCCAATCCTGTTCCTCCCACAGTTCTCCTTGTCTTGGTTCATGGCATCATTCTGCCAATGGCTTACACCAAAAACGTTGGACTCATCCTTATCTTCCTTTCTTTTACACCCCCATATCTAATCTGTCAACAAATCTTGTTTGCTCCATCTTTGAGATAGATAACTAAATCCTACCACCTTTCCATCTACCACACTTGTGCAAGCGGCCATCACGTCCTTCCTAGACTACTGCAGTAGTCTCCTAACTGGTCTCCCTGCTCCTGCTCTTGCTCCCAATTATCTATTCTCAATCAGTAGCCAGAGGGACCCCTTTAAACCTAAGTCAGTTCTTGGCTTTTTTTTTTTTTTTTTAAGTAAGCTCTATACCCAACATGGGGCTTGAACTCATGACCCTGAGATTGAGAGTCTCATGCTCTAGTGACTGAGTCAATCAGGTGCCCCAGTTCTTGCCATTTTGTGCTCCGTTCCAAACCTTGTGTCAACTCCCCATTTCACTCAGGTAGTGCTTACAGAACCCTCCACCATTTGGCTTCCATTTGCCCCAACTTGACTTCTACAACTCTATCCCTTGCTTGCTGCACTCTAAATACAGTGACCTCCCTGCTATTTCTTAAACAAGCCAGGCACATCCCCACCTTATGGTCTTTCACTGGCTCTCTCCTTGCCTGGAACACTCTTTGCCTAGATACCCCACAGTTAATTCCATCTCCTTTGTTCAAAAGGCATCTTCTCAATGACTCTATATCAATCTTGTTATTGAAAATTGCAAACTGTCCATTTTTATTCCAGTGGCACCTGATTTCTCTTACCATGTTCTACTTTTTCTTTCAGAACATATCAACTTCTAATATATATATCATTTACTTACTCATTATGTTTATCATGTATTGTCTATCTTCTCCTTGTTATAATGTAAGCTCCACAAGAACAAGAATGTTCGTCTGTTTTATCATTGTATCTTCAGTGCCTAGAACTGGCACAAAGTAGGCATTCAATAAATATTTGTTACAAGAAAGGAAGAAAGAGAGCAAGGACAGTTTTCCTCTCCCTTAGACCTAGAGCCATTGGAGTACCTTATGTTGCCAATACTAAGTGGACACAACTAACTTCACTGCAAAAAATCTTAAGTGAAAAACAAGGCAAACCTTAGATTACAGGGAATTAGGTAGTATTATTCTTCATATCCCCTTTCCTGTGCCCTCTTCATCAGGCAAAACTACAGCTCTTATCTTTTATTCCACTCAGAATTTTTCTGATGGAGCTATTCATTTACCTGAAATCATATGAATGTTCTTACTTCAGTTTTGGTTTCCACTGTGCTACACTTCCTTAGGTTACTTACATTTTAAGAGAAAATAGCAGAAATAGGGGAATACTTAGCCTGAAGTATTGGTAAAATTTTAGGCAGTATAGTATATGGATGGTGGGAGAAGTCTCAGTTGCCCAACATAAATATCTATTTACTCTGGGTGAAATTAGCCAACTAGTATGGCTTTGCCAAAATACTTTAAAATCAATGTAAAGTATTAATTACAGAACAAATGCAAAATGGAAGTGACTGATGAGCCCAGATATGGCAAGGTCAATGGTGGGGATTAGCAGGATATACTCAGTAAGAAGTTCATGAAATTTAATAAAAAGTGGTTTATTTCCTTTTTTTTTTTTTCACGAGAGAGAGAGTGTGAGAGAGTGTGTGCCTGAGGTGGGGGGAGGGGCAGAGGAGGAGGGAGAGGAGAATCTTAAGCAGACTCCATGCCCAGCAAGGAGCCCAATGTGGGTCTTGATCTCACGACCCTGAGATCATGACCTGAGCTGAAATCAAGAGTTGGATGCTTAACTGACTGAGCCACCCAGGTGCCCCATAGTTTATTTACTTATTTATTTATTAAGTAATCTCTATACCCAACATGGGTCTCGAACTCACAACCTCAAGATCAAGAGTCACATACTCTTCCAACTGAGCCAGCCAGGCACCTCATAAAATGTGGCTTAGAAGAAACTTACAATATGATGAAAGGTAAAATCATATAATGGAAATGTAGATGTGAATATTGAGTGGAGGGAGAAGGAGTTGAGTTGAAGTATAGATGTATAAGGGATGAAAGTTACGACTTCTCTGATAAACAACCAAGAATTAAATCAATTTTTCAGATATTTTAGGCAAAACTACCTCTCTTGCATTTTTTAACCAACCTATACATTGCAAAACACCAGGGGAGACAAGGTCAAGTTAGAACCACAGACAATGTATTAGAAAATAGATTTGGCTTTGAGTGTGACATCAAGAAAGAAACAGAACTGATTGATTGAAGTATAAGAATGAAACAGCTTTGGAAGGAGTTAAGAAATTAGATTGTTTAATTCTAAGAATAGACATAATGTAATGTCCCATTTGTGTAATATATTGATTATACATTATATATTTTTGCAACACACAAAAAATTTCTGGAAGCTTACACAAAATAATTATTATGGTTATTTCTGAGGGGAAGATATGGAAGTGTGCGTGAGGCACAAATAAGGAAAACTTTACAAACATTCTGTATACTTCTATATTGTTTGAACATATTCCTTTGAGGATGTATTATTATATAGAAAAAAGTTTAACAATTTTAAAGGACAATATTTAATAAAAGTTTAAGGAAAGATAAAGTAAGTCTTGATACTACTTCAAATTGTACTTAAAAATCACAAATAGTGGGGCACCTAGCTGGCTCAGTCAGAAGAGCTTGTGACTCTTCATCTGGGGTCATGAGTTCAAGCCCCATGTTGGGTATAGAGATGACTTAAATAAATAAATAAACAAAAAACCATGAATAGTATTTCCCTTAGTAGTTATGTCAATTTTAGTACCAAATTTTAATTTTATCTTTAAATCAAATACAATGTACACAATGTCAAATGGATAAGTGCTAACAATTCTTTGAATGGTCCACAAATTAACCCATTTTCATTTCTTTAATAACTTTATTTATTTACTTATTTATTTTTTTAAAGATTTTATTTATTTATTTGACAGAGAGAGAGACAGTGAGAGATAGAACACAAGCAGGGGGAGTGTGAGAGGGAAAAGCAGGCTTCCTGTGAGCAGGGACCCTGGGACCTGGGACCAGGACCCTGGGATCATGACCTGAGTCAAAGGCAGATGCTCAACGGCTGAGCCACCCAGGCACCCCTTTTTAGTGACTTTAAACCAAGATGTAAAAAGGCATTAGTCCTTTTGTTCATGAGTTTTAGCAAATAAACAAAATTAAACTAAGTACACTACACAAGGGTTCCTGCTGTTAATAATGGCATACAAATATTTCAATTCCATTCATCAGTATTTATGAACCATCTATAATAGGCTCTGTACTAAGCCCTGTGAGATGCAGAGCTGCCCTCCGCCCTTGAACAGCTTAGTGTTATGAGAGAATGTGATGAGTGCCAGGCGAGGAAAATTGGTCCATGAGGTCTTGGACCAATTTTGGTCTTGTTCACTACCGATATCTGGAGCGCAGTGCCTGATGCATGATAACTAGAACCTCAATACATGTTTATTTATTGAGACCAAGATGGGGAGAAAACAAGGAGAACATGTAGCATTAGGTACCGAGGTCAAGGCCAGGGAGCTTTGAGAAGGGGGTTGTGGGTGGACGCAGTAAAGGCAGGGGTTGCATTACCCCATAACACAGGCATCTGTGTTATGGGGTATAAAAGGCATTTATGTGTTCAATGTAAATATATAAAATATCCCACAACTTTTGTAACCTGTTTTCGGTCCCTTAATTTTTACTATACCCAGATCCGCAGCAGATGAAAACATGCTCAGAGTTAGCTAGTTTCTACCATCAGATGGTTACAGGGCTGAAGACAAGCCTGAGCCAGGGGCCGGAGCCACACCCTTAGTTGGTGAGGAAATCATTGCTTTAAAAAGGTCCCCCAGTCTAACGCCCCTTTTGCCATTTGGCTCCTGATCGCAGCACTGCTGTAAACACAATGAACATGTGGGCTCTTCTTTCACCTGCCTCTACTACCACTTTCATCAGAGGCTGCTACTCGGGAAGAATGCTTTGTAGAGGGTGATCCTCTGCTCCTGCTCCCCATTGGCTAAGGCTCCAGTGCTTGACCCTCTCTCAACCTCTGGAAGGCCTTGATTAGGAGTCAGAAACCAGGGGCGCCTGGGTGGCTCAGTCAGTTAAACGTCTGCCTTCAGCTCAGGTCATGATCCCAGGGTCCTGGGATTGAGCCCTGCATCGGGCTCCCTGCTCAGCAGAGAGCCTCCTTCTCCCCCTCACTCTGCCTGCCACTCTGCCTACTTGTGCTATCTCTCTGTCAAATAAATAAATTTTTTAAAATCTTAAAAAAAAAAAAGGAGTCAGAAACCATTTCCATGGAGTGCCAAGATGAGTCTGATTGCGGTACATCAAGGATGAGGGATGATTGTGATCCCAGAGACTGTGGCTCTGAACCACATTTTTGGTCTTAGAGCAAAATATATTCTCTTTAGAAAGAAAAAAAAAATCAGAAAAAAAAGTTTAGCTTGGCTCTTTACATGGAAAATGTTCCTGCATTATAACAATAAAAAATATACTGCATGCCCTTTTTAACATTCTATCATGTTCACTTCACTCTTCCTTTGCTTATCTATTACTGGAACGCCGTCCCTATCCTCCCTGCTTCCCTAATGTCCTTTGCTACCAAACCTTCATTCTTCCACTTCTGGGAATATTTCACCAAATATCTATTTTATTTTTATTTTTTTTAAGATTTTATTTATTTATTTGACAGAGAGAGACACAGCGAGAGAGGGAACACAAGCAGGGGGAGTGGGAGAGGGAGAAGCAGGCTTCCCGCTGAGCAGGGAGCCCGATGTGGGGCTTGATCCCAGGAACCTGGGATCATGACCTAATCCAAAGGCAGACGCTTAATGACTGAGCCACCCAGGTGCCCGCACCAAATATCTTTTGAGAAGGCGCCTCCCCTATTTTTGTCACTGGTTTTGGTGGGATTGACTCTATTCAGAGCTCTAGAGGTAGGCCCAGATTGTTGTTGTTGTTATTTTCTTTAAGATTTTATTTATTTATTTGTCAGAGAGAGAGAGCAGCGGGAGAGGGAGAAGCAGGTTCCCCGCTGAGCAGGGAGCCTGATGCAGGACTCCATCCCAGGACCCTGGGATCATGACCTGAGCCAAAGGCAAACACTTAGCCTACTGATCCACCCAGGCATCCCAGGCCAGACTGGTTTAAAAGCAATTACTACTTCTCCCTCTCCCTCTGCCTGCCGCTCTGCCTACTTGTGCTCTCTCTCTACCTCTCTGTCAAATAAATAAATAAAATCTTTTTTTTTTAAGGTTTTATTTATTTATTTGAGAGAGAGCACATGAGAGGGGGGAGGGTCAGAGGGAGAAGCAGACTCCCTGCCAAGCAGGGAGCCCGATGTGGGACTCGATCCCGGGACTCCAGGATCATGACCTGAGCCGAAGGCAGTCACTTAACCAACTGAGCCACCCAGGCGCCCAAATAAATAAAATCTTAAAAAAAATAAAAGCAGGGGTGCCTGGGTGGCTCAGATGGTTAAGCGTCTGCCTTCAGCTCAGGTCATGATCCCAGGGTCCTGGGATCAAGCCCCACATCGGGCTCCCTGCTCAGTGGGGAGCCTGCTTCTCCCCCTCCCTCTGCTTCTCCCCCTGCTCATGCTCTCTCTCTCTCTGTATCTCTGTGTCTCGAATGAATAAATAAAAAAATCTTAAAAAAAAAAATAAAAGCAATCACTATATCCCTTTGCCCAAATCACCATGATTAGTTTAAGGACTGACACACAACCTAATTCGAGCCAGTGAGGTGCTAGATTTCATTTATTAGGGATTCTGGGAAAGAAGCACTTCCTTGCTTTCTCTCCAGGCCTACTGGAAAAGACTCTGTCTTCTGGAGGATGTGATATGAAGTATGAGGTCTAGAACTACGGCACACATTTTGCTGCCAGGAGGAAACCAGCTAAAGAGCAAAGTTAATATTATCTCTCATTCCCTTTATCACAGACTTTGGTATTTTAGTACTAAATCATATCATTAGAAAATGGGCATAGTTATTTATCAATATTATAATAGGATAATACCAAATATTGTCATTAGAACTCATGGCTGGATTTAAAGATTTTATTAGATTTAAATCCTAGAAATGCCACTGTCAAGGTGTATGATGTAAGGAAAACTCCTTAAATTTCCCATGCCTCTGATTTCTCATCTATGAAATGGGAATAATAAAAGTATTTATTTGTTGTAGAGATTTTCACTTCTGGGGAAGCAGTGGACAAAGCTAATATGGAAAATCCACCACAAACAGTGAGAAATACTGGATAAAATACAATAACAGCAGTGAAGTCTAATGCATATTTGAGTTTGGAAAAAAAGTTCTTCTGTGTCATGATTGAAAAGTGTCTTACTCTGATAAAGCTTAATTCAGATAGTATCTTCTTCAAAGGTTTAAAGTGTACAAGTCAGTGGTTTTTAATCTATTCACAGAGTTGTGCATAGTTGTGCATAATTAATTTTAGAGCATTCTCATTACCCCCAAAAGAAACTCACCCCTTTAGCTCTCTGAACCCTGCCAGCCTTAGACAACCACTAATCTACTTTCTGTCTCTATATTTGCCTATTCTCGACATTTTATATAAATGGAATCATACAACATATGGCTTATGTAACTGGCTTCTTTCACTTAGCATAATACTTTTAAGGCTTATTGATATAATAGCCATGTATATCAGTACATTGTTTCTTTTTTATTGCCAAATAATATCCCATTGTTTGGATATACCACATTTTATTTATCACTTCATCAGTTGACTGACATCTGAATTCTTTCCACATTTTTGTTATTATGAAGAATGCTTCTTTTTTTTTTTTTAAAGATTTTATTTATTTATTTGAGAGAGAGAGAACACATGAGAGGGGATAGGGTCAGAGGACGAAGCAGACTCCCTGCCGAGCAGGGAGCCCGATGCGGGACTCGATCCCGGGACTCCAGGATCATGACCTGAGCCGAAGGCAGTCGCTTAACCAACTGAGCCACCCAGGCGCCCCTATGAAGAATGCTTCTATGAACATTTTCCAACTTAGCTATGCCTCAGTACCCAGACATTTCGTCAAACACCAGTCAAGATGTCATTGTGAAGGTATTTTTCAGATGATTTAACATTTAAATCAATAGACTTTGAGCAAAACAGATTATTCTTTATAATATGGATGGGCCATATCCAATCAGTTGAAGGCCTTAAAGGAAAAATGGCTGACATATCCAAAGGAAGAGTCTGCCTTCACATTGCTTTCAGAGTCAAGCTGCAACATCAACTCTTTCCTGGGTCTCTTACCTGCGGCCCTCATACTCACAGGAGCCAATTTCTTAAAATAAATCTCTTTTTTTCTCTCTCAATCTTTTGCTGTCACTTAGGTTACAGATTCTTTAAGGAGAGGTTGTTTAAACTTATTCAATCTTCTTTGGAATAATTATCATAAAGCTGGACATAAAATGTTGTTAATCTATGAAAAGTAAGTGAAAGTATGTTAATGTATCCTAATAAGCATAAACAATGTATTTGTTGATCCATCATTATAAGCTATGGAATTAAAAAACGATTACAGTTAGTTTCATTTGTATTAGTAGTATTTTGGTTCAGGAGCTTTTAAAATTGTTATGTATGTATGTATGTATTTATTTATTTATTTATTATGGAATGCTTCACAGATTTGTCTGTCATCCTTGTGCAGGGGCCATGCTAATCTCTATCGTTCCAATTTTAGTATCTGTGCTGCTAAAGTGAGTGCCTGGTTAAGGAATTTTAAACCTGTTTCATTCTAAACCTAATATTTTCTTTCTTTCAATGTAGTTTGAATTGGTTTCCTGTCACTTGAAGCTAAAGAGTTCTAAATAATATACCTACCTCCCATAAGGATAGAACAGCATATAATAAAACAGACATAAGATAGGTTCATTAAAATAAGGATTAAATGAATATGAAGTATGTAATAAAACGGGAGGAAGAATGGTCTTACCAGAAATTCCAGGCTAAGGATAATTGCTGTAATTGAGAACAAAATTTATCTTGACTTTCTTAGCAACGAAGGAAAAAAGGAAACTCAATAAATTACCTTATTCTCATTGTCAAATAAAGGAAGCCTATTTCTTTATCAAGATAATGGAATATTATTCAACCATCAGAAATAAGGAAATCTTGCTGTTTGAGACAACATGGATGAACCTTGAGGGCATTATGTTAAGTGAAATAAGTCAGACAGAGAAAGACAAATACTGTGTGATATCATTTGTATGCGGAATCTAAAAAAGCCCAATTCATGGAAACAAGAGATTGTGATTTATAGACCATAAGGTATTGGGAGCCAAGGAACAGAGGTTTGGTGACCAGTAAAACAGAGTTTGTCCAGGGAGAGGAAGTGAGTCTGTGGTGCTGGCCTTATGGGGTAACTGGGGTGGACTGTCCAAATTCTACCAACAGCAGGAGGCTCAGCACAGAGGCAGGTACAATATGAGCTGCCCTGGTTGGGTGAACAAGTTACTGAAGCCAGCTGAAGAACCTGCTCATAAATTCACAGGAAACTTCTAGAAAGAACTGGAAGTGGGGCGCCTGGGTAGCTCAGTCATTAAGCATCTGCCTTCGGCTCGGGTCATGATCCTAGGGTCCTGGGACTGAGCCCCGCATTGGGCTCCCTGCTCCGCGGGAAGCCTGCTTCTCCCTCTCCCACTCCCCCTGCTTGTGTTCCCTCTCTGTCAAATAAATAAATAAAATCTTAAAAAAAAAAAAAAAAAAGAACTGGAAGAGCATAAGGGGACTGAGAAAACTTACAATAATGGTGTCTGCCAGAATCAGAGAAAGGGTGTTTATTAATGTTGATGTGATCAAAATGTAACCCCTCGCCAGTGAGGTCTGAGACACAGAGATTACACATAATATACCACAGGGTATGTTTCCAAGAACTAAAAGAAATACTGCAGTAACTACATAAAAGACTAGAAATGATTTCAAATATAATATCCTGCCCTTCAAAAACAGAATGGGCACAGTTGCCTTTGTAGTAAGTTTAGTCTGTTTTCAACTCATTGCTTTCTGGTCAAATTTCAGAATCTTTCCTTGATCAAAACGGTTTGTATCTTAAGCGTGTAGCTAAGCTAAAGACACTTTTTTTTTTTTTACTTCCTTTCTCTGTGAAAGACATATTATATTGATCTGTATCTATATCTGTCTCTACAGGCGTTTCTATTCAGGGCAAATTTTGAATTTGTTTGGGGAAGACAGTATTTAGCATAGTCGTTACGAAGAGACTCAGGTATCATACAAAGCTCTCGATCTCTTAGGAAGAGAAAGTGACCATAGGAGTAAATCAGGTGTGAGAGTGGGCAAGAGTGGTAACAATGACTATGAAGAAAATCAGACCAACCTGCTCCTCTGTGGTGCTGTAGTTCAGGTAAGTCAGGGGGATGGACAGATCCATAGCTTTTTTAAAAACATTGCTTCAAATTTGCCTCCATTTGCGGAAAAATTACTAGTGGTAGTCCTTGGCCTTGTTTTGTTTTCCGTTTTTATTAGTGACTTGGATGGCAACATGGAAAGCATGCTCGTCACACTTATCAATGTCACGAAGCTAGCATAGGTCGTTTGGTGACAGACTCAATGTCCAGGAAGTTCCTGGTAGGCTGGAATGTGAGAAAAAATACCTACAAATAAAATTTAATGGAATTAAATAGTCAACCAATTAACATTAATTAAAATCAAGTAAGATGAAATCAATTGCATTCCTAATACACCCAGCTTGACCACTTTTCATGGAAGAGGAAACATAATTTAGTAGGATGAGGAGACAGCTAAGGAAATCAGTACCATATGACCTTGTAATGACACGGCGTTTTGTCCAAAGTGAAGCTGTAAAGGGTACCACTCTGGGCTTGTGTTCCGATGCTGCCTGAAGCATGAATAGCATACGGATACCCACCTTTCAGAGATGTTGAACAAGTAGGCCCCCAGACGTGGCAGAAGATGAGGACGGAGAGAGATCTGGAAGCCATGTGATGAGATGAGGATTCAGCTTATCCGAGATGTTTATCAGGGAAAAGAGAGTCTTCAGGGAGCATGTGACCAGGATGGTCGTCGGTTCATTGGCAGGGAAGTCATGTAGAAGGCCACTGTTATTATTTTGTCTGCCTCCAGAGGGCAGAAACAGGACCACTGGGGGAAAGTTGCAAGGAGGCAGGTGTCTGAAGACTTGGTATAGATCTGGAGTTGCTGATAAAAGGCTGTCTCCGCAAGAAACATTTCCCTCTTCCTGGTGGTGTTGGGGCTGGGCTGGGTGCTTAGCTGTCATGGACACGGGAACAAAGATTGTGCTTTGCGAGGACGAGCAGGCTGAAAACCTTTTGCTCCCTATCAACCCTGTGATTTTCTGAGCCCTGGCTGTCATACAGCTTCTACCTGCATAATTTCTGATAACTGTGGGACGGATATTCTTGTTTGAAATGACTTTAAAAAATTATATATATATATATATATAATTATATATATTGAACTACAATTTGCCCTTGTCTTGCCTTGAACAATAGTGAAGAAGGGGAAGCTACTACCCTGACTGGTTGCATTGTTCTGGAGAAGTGGGTTTGACTACAGTTGCAGCGCTGCTCTTAGATTGTGTTGTTGACTGAGCTGGCTGTCCTTTCCTCTAGTTAGTACTCTAGTAAATTCTGAACCCTCTTCAAAACAGGATTAATTGGCTTTTTGTCAATATTCATATTGAAACTGGTATCAGATCTGGCTCAGGACATCAGAACAAGAAGTAAATGCAAAGAGTTAATGCCCTCTATCTAAGGTCAAGATTGGGTTTCAAGATTAGAGGCAAGACTGAGCCTGCCTGCGAGAATCTAGCAACCCTAGTTATGGGCAAAGAAAGGAAGGAAGGATATTGAGACTGAGAACCTGGCTAGGTCTTCTAGATACTATGTATTACTGGCTGTAGTGATCTCTGAGAAGTTCGAATTTGAACATTTTAGACTTAGAGAAGTATTCAGAGGTTTAATGGTTTGAGATTTTTTTTAGTGCTAGTTTTAAAACTCATGCTTTCTGATATGTTAAAGTTGCGTTTCTTTTGTTATAAGGTATTTGAAATCAGGAAGTATCACTTTGAATCATTTTTTTTTTTTTTAATACACTCAGCCTACATTGATTGCCTGGACAATAGGAAAGGCTTACAAGTCTAGATTTTGTTACACGTCATAACTTCCAGGCATCTTCATTTGGATGTTAATTTTTGTATTTGAGCAAATCCTAAACTGCTTTTGGAGCAACATTATGAGTATGGTTCCACAATTTAGGACCTCGGGTGGCAGGTGGTTTGGGTTGTTAAGACCGTATGGTGAGACTCATTGCCTCATATGGAGGCCCTCCTTCCCGTTTGCAGACCATCACCCTGGCTTAAGTCTATCATCTCCCACCCAGGCTGGGTTCAGGGCATGCCTTTCCGATGAGAGGCCTTGTTCTACATCCTGCTTCCAGAATAGTCAGCTTTGAAACCTACTTCAATCACTCCATGCCTCTATAATCTCTTTGTATTAAAATTTAAATCCTTCAACGTGTAGTTGAGAGCCCTCTCAAAGGTCCCATCTTTTTCCTTGAAGTTTCTAATTTCTGTTCTCTCAAATCCCTCCAGGAAAGACATCTTCATTCATTCATTCAAAGAGGAACCACTATTTATTTACACCTGAGTATCAGGTGTTTGAGACTTTTTAATTCTCAGGACCTGAACAGAAGGCAATATCACCATTTAACAAATAAATGTTTATTTAAATGTTTACTTAACAGAGGACTCAGGGAACTTTAATAACTTGCCCAACATCACTGGCTTTGTCTGATGATAATTTCCATACTCTTTACGCTACACCATGCTTCCTCTCATTTTGCAAACATTTATCGTGGTTTCTGTGCTGGGCCAAAACTGGTGTAAGGTGTTAGGATAAGAAGATGAATGAAACACTGAGATCATATATATGAACATACATGTAAAATTTTAAGGCACTTTTGTATACGTTGATTCTTCTTCACTAGAACAAAATCAGTCTAGTGGAAGAAGTAGGCAGAAATAACTGAGATCTGGAGGGGAAACAGGAGTGTGCAAAGAGAAATAAGATTCAAGCATTTGCTGATTTAGGACCAAAAAAAAAGGGGGGGCGGATATTGAGAAATAGCTCCTTTCTTTTTGGAATTTAAATTTGATTTTGGAGCTGTGTGGGATAATAGTGAATGCAGGCAAATAGGGCCCTCCGTCCTAACGGGCTTCTTTCACCAAATCTTTCCACAGGGGAGAAGCCATCTTTCTAAAACATGGTTCCAGTCCTGGGTGACAGTCCTGCCTGGGGAGGGGGAAAAAAGGAAAAGCAGTGGTTCCCCAGCTCCCACCTCAGCTTCTCCAGCTTCCCTCAGAGCCATGCCCTCCAGCCCAGCTGAACTCTCATGACTTCAAAGCACATCTCTGTCCTTGTGTACATGTTTCCACTCTGTCTGGAGCCTTATGTCTTCCTCTTCTCTATCCTAAGATAATTTCCTCGTCTTTGAGCTCCAGCTAAAATCACTCTCTCCTTCCCCACAGTCTCATAGCTCTTTTCCCCAGAAGCTCATCATTCTTTTCAGCTCTTCTCACATTGCTCTGAAGCTACCGTTCACGCCCTCCACTTGATTGGGTCTTGTTCATTTTTGTATCCCCAGCATCCACCTAGCATTGTGCTTTGAATAAAGTACCCCTTACATATGTTTGTTGAATAAATTAATTGAAAGTATGTGGACTAATCCAAATGAGTAGATAAATTGGCAAACTTCAGAGGGCAGAAGGTTAGATTCAAGTGTAGAAGGACAGGCTTGGCAAAGGAGGTAAACGCAGGCAAGAGAAATTGAGAAGACTCAGGTTAGTTGCTTGCCCTGAAAGTTCAGTTCTCTGCCAGGTTCAAGAAAACTCATTATTAACATGAAATCTGGACACATCTTTCTTTCTTCTCCTTCTCCTCGTCACGCACCCCCTCCTTTCTTCAACAGGCAATTCTGATGCTAGTTCCATCTCCCTACATGTCTGAGCTAAGATCTGAGTGCTATAACAGCTCTTAAGCATTTTTCATCTCAGTATTCTTGTATGTTTTTCTGGCTTTAATACAGTACTATGTACAATCACTTTATCTGATAGATGATTGTTCTTTTTAGGTCAATGAAAGTAATGCATTGCCTCTGGTCACTACTGAGTACTGCTTTGTGACCAATAGTTGATGCTGAATGTAATTATTTAGGATACCTGGGGAGCTAAGGAGAGAAGGGGCCTTTGTGGGAGAACTTCTCTGCCTTCTTGCCTCCGGGATAATTGGAGGGGTGGGATGGGAGGCAGCCCATTAACCATTTTGAGCCCCTACAACAGGAATGCATTACGTTTAATCAATATAAGCCTAACAGTTATCTAATGAGTCACATTATGCACGATGCTATGTTTGACAGTACAGAAATACAGATACGAGTACGGATCAGTTTCTGCCCCTCTGAGTGCATATTGGGTACCGAAAGGGGGAAATAGACATTTTGACTTTGGTGTCATAAAAATCTGTTCACGCTATGTTAGTTGTATGAACAAGTGCTGTGGGAAATAGACAAGCGAGTGACAAAATAGCTCACAAGGTTGTGGGGATTTAAAAAAGTTAGCTGTGTAAATGAAAAAACATCATAGTCTTAGCTCTGATTATTACTCAGCAAACACTGCATTTATATTGGTGTTTGGCGATCTTTTGCAGAACGCACAGCCCTCGTTTTTTAGGAGCTGCTGGTTCCCCTAAGCCTCAGACTTCTTTAGTCTGGCTGAATCAAAAAGAGTTTCTCCTCAGCTGTGCAGGCCTGGGAGCAAAGGAGGCTCCCACAGCCCTGCGAATCTGAGATTTTTTTTTTTGGCGGCGGCTTTACTCTGCAGTTTACGGCAGTGGGCGGGCCCCAAATCCCCATGTGGTCCCGACATCATTGACATGGCGGAATCCCCCATCAAACCCTCCTGGTAGTTATTTGAGCGGCGGCGGCGGCCGGAGGAGGAGGAGAGCGGCGGCGGCGGCGGCGGCGGGAGCAGCGAAGGGGGCAGCGGGGATCCTCGGGGCTGCCGGCTGAGAAGGCGTGGGCACCCCGGTGTGTGGCGCGCCCGGAGCCCCGCGTTTCAGCCCGAGGGAAGGTAAGGCGTGCAGGATCGGGAGACTGGAGGGGACTGGGACTCCGCGCCTCGGCCGCCGGGTCCCGCGCGCTAGAAAGCCCCGGCCGGACGCCGAGTCCGCTGGAGTGCGATCCTGTCCCGGAGCGCTCCCGGCGCGCCGGGCTTCCCGGGAAAACTTGGCGCCAGACTCCTGGGGCACCCCGCGCTCGCCTGGGCACCCCGGGAACACGGGGCCCGGGAAGGGGCTGGCCTCCAATTTGGGGCCGCATCTTGCTGGGCTCGGGTCCCCCGCCCGTCGCCCCAGCTTGCCTGGGCTTGGAGGAGGGAAAGAAGCGGGTAGATTCTTCTTGATGAAAAAAAACCTGGGCAGTGGCTCCCGGGCTCTCCCTCCCCCTCTCGTCCTCCCCATCCTTCCCAGCAGATTCTGTCCGAGGAATCCGCTCCCCCTCCCGGAATCTCCGCGGCAGGAACGCTGCCCGGGAGGGGGAGGGCGGGCGGAGAGGCCGAGGAATCTTCGACGTGTCACTTTCAGAGGCTGTAGATTTCCATATGGTGGAGGGAGGAGGGCCGGCGTGCGAAGTGGGGCTGGAAGTTGGGGCCGCCTCTGCGCGCCGGGCGGGGGCGGGCCGGGACCTCGCGCCCCGGGATGCTCGCGGGGAGGGTCCGGGCCCGCAGCCCCAGGAGCCGTGCCGGCCCCCTGCCCCCGGCCGGGCCTCTCCAGGACACTCCCCGCCTCGCCGCTGGCCACCTCCGTGCGCGCCACGTCCTCCCTCTCCGTCCTGCCCCCCGGGCTCCCCCCCCGGGCTGGGGGCGGTAACCGGCGGCCCCGGCCGGACTCGGCGAGCCCAGCGGCTGGAAGATCGGGCGGGGGAGCGGGGCGCGGCGGGAAGGAGCGGGCGACCCGGTGTGTGGGCCAGCGGAGCTCCGGTCAGTCGGTCACCCCGAGGGGCGCCCGGGCCGGGGGTGGGGCGGGCGGCGGAATCCGCTCCCGGAGGCGGCCGGGAGGGGCCGCGCGTACCGTCTGGTGCCCGCGGCGGGGCGGGGGCCGACCGGCGTGGGAAGGCCCTGTCACCCTGGGAGGAAAGTGGGGCCTCGGGCTGTGCCCGCGAACTTTCCCAAAGGTCCGGGTCCGGGCGCCCCGTGGGAGCCCAAGCGCCAGGGCCCGGTGTCCCGGGAGACGGGGCTGGGCCGCCTGGCGGCGCCGTTGGCGGGGAGGCTTCCAGGAGTGCGCGATTGGAGTTGGAGCTTTTCGAATCCCAGCTCCCACCATGCCATTCCAGACGAAGGGAAGCAGTGACATACTCTCCAGACATTGCCGTTTGCTGACTTCCTTAAAAGTTACAACTCTTTATTTTCTCTTCAGCCTAGCATTTCCTGGAAAAAAAAAAAAAGGAATTTGGCCGCGATGGGCCGACGCTGAGGCCCCAAATCCACACGCTTATCTCTCCATCCCTGTCGGTTTCTAGTCTCCCTCCCCTTCTCACACCCAGGCTTAATCATATTTTGGAACGGGAGAGAGCTTTTGTTGGGTGGGCACCCTTTGATTTGCTTGTCCGTTTATTTTTTAATGTGCGGCTAATTTGATTTGAATTTCCTCCAGTTTCCAGGCCCTGCTAGGGAAAACTAAGGGAGAGGAATAAGACACATTTTTTTTTTTTTTTTTTTTGGAAAAGTGGAGAGAGGTGGGGCATTGGGAAAGGGGAGGCACCGCGGTTGTGGGCAAAGAGTCAGGGAGCAGACAGACCCGGAAGAAAAGGAATCTGCTCTGGAATAACACTTTTTTTTTTTTTTTTTTTTTTTTGGAGGCTGCAGGCCTTGGGCAAAAATGCACCGCTCTGTTCTGATCTCTACTGTCTGAGTTGCTCTTCCACTCTTCAAATTAAAGCTGTGACCCTGGGGTCCTGAACAGGCTGGGGAAGAGGCCTATACCCCAAGGCAGCCAGTGGCCCTGGTTTTGTGCCTTGTGTGGGGGCCCTTGGTTCCCCCTCATTGGAGGCAGGCTTTGTAGACCTAGCGTTCAGTCAATTTCCTGGTTCCCAGGGAGCAGCTGTTAACCAGAGTAAAGTCTTTGGGCATGTTTCTGACCCTGCAAGGAGATCTCACCCATGAAGGTGTAATTCTCACTTTGTTTAGACACTTGAGGGTCACCCACAAACTGGGTAAGAATGAGGCATACCTGGTTAAAAAAAGTCATTAAAAAGTTCTGTTTAAACTCATGTGCTTTTAAAGTGTTCTGGTTTAAATACTAAGAAAGAAAAACTTATCTGTAAAGATAGTGTTCATTTAAAAGAGATATGAAAAGTGCAAGATACCATCATGGAATAGGGGTTGTAGTGTCTAATTACAGTATATACAATTTCAGAAGGATATTCCCGTAACCTTTTAAGACAGACTTTATAAATAGCCCGCATCAGACTGTGGACTGTTGGAGAGCCAGTATTGTGGGGTTTTTGGAAGAATGCTTGGGATTGGCTAGGAGGCTATAGGAGCCTAGGTAGTAATTTATTCAGTAAGAGATTGTGCCCCTTTTGCTGAACACTTCATTTAACATGGTAGGACTTGATAGTGTCCTTAGACGTTAGCCAGAAGAACTTCTTAAAACTTTGCAGTGTAGGAGAATGAGGCTCAGGGGGGAAAGTGACTTGTCCAGCGTTGCTATCATTGGCTAAAGTCTAATATAGGATTGTATTAATAACTACTCTTTCTTGAATTATCTAATGTGTACTAAGCCCTGTATACCGTGAGTTTTTATATATTATCTCATTAAAATTGTAATAACAGTCTTTAAATTTACGTGATGTTATAGACATTCTACAGACAAGGATGTTGAAGTTCACAGGAATTAAACTAACTTGTGTGAGATCACTTTGCTACCCACAGGGTTTTCTTGGATGGCAGAAATGGCTCCATAGCTCTGCTGTCCAGTACGGTAGCCACAAGGCACGTTAGCTCTTGTACGTTTGAAATGTGGCTAGTGCAACTGAGGAACTCCATCTTACATTTTATTTACCTTTTTAAAAATATTGTATTTACTTTTAATTATTTTAAACTGCTACTGTGGCTAGTGGTTACCATATTGGAAATCACAATGTAGAACTTTCTGACTCCCAAATATGTTCACTTTTAACTGGATCGTATTGCTTTTTAGATCTAGTTCAGTGTTCTTTCTTCACCAGAAGATGCTTAGATTCAGCCTTCCAGTGGAATTAAATGCGGATTTAGCTATAGCTCGGTTTTGCTTTTATACCTTGACTGGATAAAATAAACACATTTTTTTTTTAAATGCTAAAATAACATAGTTTAAATTGATGGACAAAAATGTAAATGATATTTTCTTGTTTGGTTGAAATAATCGTTTATAGGAACTGCTGAAAAGGCAGAGCTCGTTGGTTATTTTAGTGTAATAAAGGAGTGTAAATAGGAGGCAATATGAAAAATCACTGATGGGGGGGTTAAAAAAAATGACCTGCTAATAATCGTGTTTACCTAGTCACTGGGTGATTCTTTCCATATGACTTCGTGTCAGGTAAATAAAAATGTGAAACCATCATTCACTTTTCCTTATGTAGTTGCAGAATTAATCTGAAGAATTAAAATCATTGCTTTACTACCAAAGAATAAATTCAAATATAAAACACTATATTTCATCCATGAATTAGGAAGAATATATTTAAGAGGAAACAAACAGCCAGGAATACTCTTGGTGGCAAATGGTCAAGTAGTTTTCTGATTAGTGAGTCCAATTTATCTTTGTTGTGTTTTAGAATTCATCTGATAGAAGGAATTCAACAACTTTCTTGATTTTGTATGAAATAGTGAAAATTCCAGCTCCTGTTAAAGTAAGCATTTATCTGGATTCTATCTATAAATGTCCAGTAACTGAATACTTTTTGGAGCGGGGGGGGGGGGGGGCATACTACTTTCAGGAAAAGACAAATGATAAAGTAATCTTATTATTAGGATTTTTAAAGAAGTAACTTCCAGGTTCAGTATAAATATATCTGAATCTGTTGTGTCTTTCATAGTTACTGTACTTCCCAGGATTAATTGCAGTTCATGATCCTGGTACTAGAGCATTATTTGATCCTGAAAGACCTACACTTGTAAATCATCTTTAAATTGATCTGTATTATTTTAGTGTTAACGTGAATTGCATGGCCTCCAGCTCTCTCAAACTTGTAAATTCAATTACAGGTGAGTCATTAGTTAATGACACTGTTGAGATAGCTGAAACACCCTTTTCATACTCATTCCTGACCCTTGGGAGCATAGTTATTTTCAAGGAACCAGGTTATAAATAGGATTATGGTGTTCTCTCGTGAGTGTGACCAACATAGGAAACACCATTTAACTCATGATACATGGTTCCATTTGTCGAACGTCAAGGCGTTTAATACAAGTAAGAGACTTACTAAAATCTTTTAAAAGACAAAAGATGTTGAAAGATGGGCAAATAATGGGCAAAGATTAGAAATCTTAAATGTCTGGTGAGGGCTGCCTCTGAGCATCAGTTTGAAATCAGAGTATCTACTCTACCAAGGACTTACTTTACTTTTTAACTGTGTATTTTTTTATAAACTTCTGAACGTCTCTGTTTGGGTTTCCTGATTTTATTATAAAGAGAAAACATCTCATCCATACCTTTTTTTTTTTTTTCAAATGGTTGTCCAAGGGATTAATGAGTCAGTGTATTGGAAAGTGTTTGGTAAAGCCTTATGCAAACTCCATTGTCTGTTATATTCCAAAGTTTAAAATAGCTGTTCTGTTACATTACTTAGCACATTTTTAGGGACCTCCAAATTGCACATGGACAGTTTGAAAGATAATTTATTTTCCCCTTTTTGATGAGTAAATAAAGCTTAAAGCTCTAGGTTGCGGTGTTCATTTTCTCTCTTTTCTGATAGAATAGTTGATTTGTGACCGCTCAAAAATTGTACTGTACGTAGGTCATCCCAGCTCCATGTTTGGGGAAGTTTTTCCTTAGATACAGCTTATAGCTGGCTAGCATTGCTGACGTGGACACGACAGTCTGCTTGATTTGGGGTTTTTCTTGAGATAAGGGAGAAAGGGCAGTCTTTTAGAGGAACTTTCAATACTGAATGACAGAGGCAGAAGGCTTTAGTCATTGTATATTAGTAAGCCTATTATTTGAGTTTTCAGTAATTACAGCCGAGAATGGGGGGAAAAGAATATTTTCAGGTAGAGGTAGCTTTGCAGCTTACCTATGTTTCCATTTTAGAAATCATAATTGCCATTTCTTCACATTAACGAGAGTTTATGTGTCCATTAAATGAGAGTTTTTTGTGGTAAGATTTTCAAGCAAACCTTAATTCTCATCGTATGGCTGTTGGGAATACACTTAAGTGCTTGAGGAGAAACTTTATTCTTTAGTTAGAACGCTTTGAATATAGGAATATTCATAGGTGTGTATATATATACTTTTTTGCCTTAAAATATAAAGTATGGTGGGGCCCCTGGGTGGCGCAGTCGGTTAAGCATCCGACTCTTGGTTTCAGCTCAGGTCATCTCAGGAGTCTTGAGATGGAGCCCCACACATGGGGCTCTGTGCTCAGCGAGGAGTCTGCTAAAGTTTTTCTTTCCCTCTCCCTCCGTCCCTTCCCGCACTCTCGCGTGCTTTCTCTCTCTTTAAAATAAATAAATAAATCACTAAAAAATATAAAGTATGGTATGGTGTTACGTGCTTCAAAAGGCGGAAAATACTTGAATCGTTGTGGTTAGACAGAGGCAGGTCTCTGTAGAAGTCAAGCACAGGCTCACTGGGAGGATGACCTGGTGGTAGTTGGGCGCTTAGGAGAGGCTAGTCCCTAGTCATGAGCTTATCTGGAGGGGAGTTGTTTATGGTGCAGTTTAACTGTTTAGGATCAGTCCTTGGGGACCAAAAATATGGGGGTGTGGGCAAGGGGATAGAGGGACAGGAAGTTTTTTAAGCCGCCAAATGTAAATCAGGTAAGGTAGGTAGATCCAGTGGTTAGCCATCTACAAGTGGGGGTATTTCTCATTTTGAAAGTGGATCTATCTTTGAATCTTTCTCTTTTTTTGCCCCTGATCAAAAAATCATCCCTTCTTTGAGATATGTAAGTTTAGCATTCTGGTAACTCCTGGATTGTAATTTTCAATGCCCTTGGCTGATGAGATGCCCTTGGCGGTACTCACTATTGTTTCAGGCATTGGCTCCTGATGTTTTGTTTCTTTGATATCTTGACAACTGCTTGTCAGTTTTAAATAACAAGAGGGAGAAGATTTTAGTGAGATGGTATTTAATTTTACTTCATTCACTTGTTTATTGCCCCAGAAAGCATTTATTGAGTTCTATACTAGATTCTTCGTTAATGGAGTATTCTACTCTATTCAGACTTTTTTGGGGCAAATGCAAAGCATTTTTCATTAACTTACAGGGCTATTTTCCTCATGTTTTTGGAATGTTGTGTAGAGAACGGTGTCTGCCACCAAACTCCCAGGGCAGGGTGGTAGCAACTTCAATTCTTTAATCCTTTCTGAAATTTGAGAAATGTTAAAATTGGAGCACTTACAGGCTATGTTTAAAACTTAATTTATATTCGAATTGAAGGCTTCTGATACATCCCGTTTTGACTCTGGAAGATGAAGATTTTTATAAAGGCAACGAATCAGAAAAGTTTCCTTAAACTAAGTATAATACCAACTCATGGTCTTCCATTATGAAAAGCTTTCTGTTGAAATAACTGTCTAGAAAATTGTCTTTATACTTGAGCAAATGTGGTAAATTTGAGAGGTAATTGAAGACTCTAAAATCCCAGGAAATGGCATGATTTAATTTATTCTTAAGGGATTCAGCTTCTCCACAACTGGTGAAAGAGGGGTCTCTATTAAAAATAACTCCATTGTTCTTGATGTAACTAATTAGGAATTTGCAATTATCCAGGCAAGTCTAGGATAAAGTTTGGTTTCCTATTCTATATGAAAAGGTTTTCCGGTAACAGCAGTTTAAATAGATCATAAGAGGGAATATATTTTCCAAATTAGGAGAACAAACTACTTTTAAGCACTTTGGAAAAATCATTTTATTAAAAGCAGTGTAAAACTGCAATAGGGGTTGAAGCTAGTTCTACTGGGGGGCGTTTCATAGAATGCAGGAGCCCTTGGACATTGTTGATTTACTCAATGCTGTCCCATGCTAGGAACAGTTTACTAGCAAAAGTTAGAACTCTATTTTTGTATGCAGAGTAAATCACAACAACAAGCAAGTATCTATTACACCCTACCCTCACCAGTAGACTCCAACTATGCCTGTTTATTTGTTTTGGAGTTTTTCTGTTGACATTTGCTTCGCTACTTGTTAATTTCTTTTATCACCTGTAAGCACTTGATGGCAGATTTCGGTGAGAGCAGGTGTTAAAGGTTTAAGAACATCATTATTACTTTCAGTTGCCCATCTCCCCTGCCTCCGCTGTTTGGGCAAACTTGTGGAAAGCCGTAGGTAGTAGTTAAACAAGCCCATTACGCACTCTCCTCCTCTGCTTTTACTAAAGCAGGACCTTCCTGGGCAGCTGAATGAACTGACCGGTAAGAACAGTAAATTTCTTTAAAATTATTCGTATATTTACATGCAATTACTCAGACAATGAAGTTTTCTAGCATATGACTTTTTAGGGGTCAGATTGACCAGTTTTTACAGTATAAGTTGTATGTGTGGGATATTTAATACATTTTTAGGATATTATGCTTCATTTTCTATTTTGAAGTTGTTTTTTTTTTTTTAAACTGTATCTTCCATTGTTTAAGTTGTTTAGGGGGAAAGTACTGTCTTTAGATATTGCTGTTTTCTGGTTTTTCTTAAGAAAAATAATTCCAATTTAGAGTAATAGAGGTGAACGTTATTTTGAATTAGTGAATCAGAAAAGACTTAAAAGTACATTGACTCGGAACCCTACTATATTTGCTGTTGAGAACGAAAAAGGTAGAGCAGCTGGAAAAAAGTTTTGTGGTTTCTCTAAAAATTAAATACAGAATTACCTAGCAACTACATTCTTAGGTATGTACCCCAAATAACTGAAAGCAGTGACTCCAACAGATAACTTGTACACCAGTGTTTATGGCAGCAGTATTTAAATATCAGAAAGGTGGAAACAACCCAAGTGTCCATTCACAGATGAATGGGTAAAGTGTGGTATATACTTAAAATGGAATATTATTCAGCCATTAAAAAGGATTGGGATTCCTACACATGCTACAACATGGATGAACCTTGGAAACATTATGCTGAGTGAAGTAAGGCAGACACAAAAGGACAAATGCTGTGTGTTTCCACTTACATGAGGTACTTAGAAGAGGTAAATTCATAGTCACAAAGTAGAATAGAGATTATCAGGGCTAGGGGGAGGGGTATTAGGAGTTACCTTTTAATGGATATAGAGATTCTGTTGGGATAATGAAGTTTTGGAAATGATTCACGGTGATGGTTGCACAACATTGTGAATGTACTTAATGCCACTGAATTGTATGCTTAAAAATGGTCAAAATGGTAAATGTTATGTATATTTTACCATAATAAAAAACAAAAAATACTGAAGGAAATTTATTCCACACCATTGCAGTTTGTCTCTATTTGCTCCCCCTTGGTCTACCTCCTTGGTGGTATGTAGGTTTTTCTTTTTTTTTTTTCTTTTTTTCTTTCCTCCTCCTATTGCATTCTAAAGGGAGATTCCCGTAGGCCATTTTTAGAGATCAGAGTGTCCTCATTTTATTAACTGACTGAATTTAAGAGACTGTTTAAAAGTAGTAGATCTCTGGAGGGGAAAAAAAAGACCTTTTAATATTTAGATGAACCCGGTAGTTTATTAATATCCACAGACTATGTAGGCACGGAAAGGTACTCTATCCTTTTACTGTGAGTCATCTAAAAACCAGGGATGTACAATTAGACTTGTCATATTTTCTATTCCATTTGGTCATCTTCAGTACTTTAGGAAAAAGTTTCATTTCCACTCAGAAACGTTCTTAGTCATCTCAGTTAGTACTAATGTTGGAAGTGTTTAGGTGCTAACATTCTTCAGTTCCTTAGACTAAACCCTGTTGGAAGGGATAGAGTGAAAGAAAGCATGTAGTATTCTGTTTTGTTCATTATGAACTTGTCCCTAGCAGCTAATAATTTTGTGGTAGTTACTGCACCCTGAATGTTGGTGGTTTGTTTTTTGTTTTTTGCTTCTGAGATATTGGTGTTGAGTTTGGGTAGGTCACTTGTAAAAAGATGGCGGGATTCCCATTAAGTGATTAAGTATAAAACTTAAACATCAGATATAAATACATGTTAGGAATACTAGAAATATCATAAAAAGTCAAGTGGAAAGATTTAAGTTCATATACAAATAGGTTATAGGGAAAATTACATTGCTTTAATTATATATGTAATTAATTAAAAAAAAGCATTTGTCATCCATAACAGTTCTTTAATTCCTGAACTGGAAAACAGTATGAAGTTGCAAGGGTATATGATGGTAGTGAGTGTGTACTCTGCTCTCTCTATGGGTATGCTGTATTTTCTTTGTTGTGTATGTAAATAGTATTCATGCCATAGCAGGCCATTTTTGTGGTCTAATTACTCCACAGGCACTCTCATTACCAACTGATATCAAAAGGCACTGAGAGCCATGATCTCTTTATATGTAGTAGAGACATGAAGAATTATAACATGTTTGCAGAGTGCTCTTTATTGATTTTGGCCTACTCAAAAGAAAAGAATGTCCTATCTATTTTGCATATCCTCATTATGTTCCAGAGCCTCCTTTTAGGTCATTTGTAATTTTCTTTAAATTCTTCTAGCACTTTGGGGCACCTGGGTGGCTCAGTCGTTAAGTGTCTGCCTTCGGCTCGGGTCATGATCCCAGGGTCCTGGGATCGAGCCCCGCATTGGGCACCCTGCTCCACGGGAGGCCTGCTTCTCTCTCTCCCACTCCCCCTGCTTGTGTTCCCTCTCTCGCTGTGTCTCTCTCTGTCAAATAAATAAATAAAATCTAAAAAAAAAAAAAAAATTCTTCACTTTATCTGTACTTTTGAGAATGCTTGTCCTTTTCAGTGTTGTCCAGTTGTCTCCTTGCTCCCCTAACTTGAATGTAAGGATGATAACTGATTTAGGGTCTTTCATGGTGAGTGCATAGTAAATGTCCCTTGGATGGTTGAATGGATGGATTCCCAGGTTGAATGTGCCATTTACACTTCACGCAGTGCCTCTCCTCAGGTGCTCTGTCAGTATTTCTTCTACTGAAGTTGACCTCTTAGAAGCATGGGCCATGTTGTGGACATTTTTGTGTTTCCAGCAGTGTTCCTGAGGTTTTTTTTTTTTTTCCCTCATAGTGGGGATCTAATAAATATTTAAAGTAAAACAAAGGCATGAGTCACCTTCAGTGCAAGTCTGGCTTTGCATTTATTACTATTTTAAAGAAATGAAAGGGGTCCTTGGCTAGCTCAGCCAGTAGAGCATGCAACCCTTAATTTTGGGGTCGTGAGTTTAAGCCCCATGCTGGGTGGAGAGTTTACTTAAAAAAAAAAAAAAGGAAAAAAAGAAAAAAAAATAAATGAAGGTTTTCCAGAGAATAAATGGGCTTTTTCATTTCTCTGTTAGGTTGCTCATTGATTTTGAAAATTTTAACAAATAGCTTCTATTTGTATTCCCTAAAAATGTGGTCCTTGATTATATATATTTTGCGTATCCATTGGACTCAGTTTGGGAATTACGGCAATTATTTTATGAAAAGTAATTTTTTAGAGATTTGTGGTAGTTTAAAATAATCCTTTTATAGGGAAATTCTAGAAGGGTGATATGAAGGGATGGAAATAAACCAAAATGTGCCTTGCTGAGGTGTTGGGGGCCCAGCTGAGATAGTTGATTCTGCTAGACTAGTGGCGAAAGTGTAAAACCTTAGTAAAACTAAGCCATGGAGAACGGGTCAAAGAGCACATCATAGAAACCTGAGGAGAGTGACCTCAGGTATTTGAAGGTAAGGAGCTTTACCTTATTCAGAAGGTGGAGTTAAAGTATGCTGGAGAAGAGCAGAATATTTTTTTGTTGTTTAAGATTTTATTTATTTGACAGAGGGAGGACAAGCAGAGGGAGAGAGAGAAGCAGGCTCCCTGCTGAGCAAGGAGCCCGATGTGGGACTTGATCCGAGGACCCTGGGATCATGACCCAGGCCAAAGGCAGCCGCTTAACCGACTGAGCCACCCAGGTGTCCCAAGAGCAGAATCTCTTGGAGCGTTATAGCGTGAGTGGAGCGGAGGGTGCAAGGGGCTCTTATTCATTATGTCTGGGGTGGCACTTGGGAGTCGTTATTTTATAAAGTGTTTCAGGTGAATGATATGATCCAGGCAAGTTTGGGAAATTGACTTGACCAATGGCTGGAGAGAAGTTGTGGAAGGAGTCCTTAGGAGACCAGAGGGACTCCTGTTAAGAATTAGGGTAGAACTGAAGGGTTTGGACTTAAAATGATTTTATCATCATATTCTTGGGGGCAAAACGATAACCAGCTCTTGGCAGTTTTATATAGAAACGAGTGTAGGACACTTGTCATTTGTGCACTAAACTTACAAACATTCTGACCACAAGTCAGATGTAAAACATAGTAATAGTGACCAGTAATTGTCAAGCACCTGCCATGCACCAGCCATATTCATAAACGTAATCCTGGAAGGTAGATGTTGTTTTCTGTTTTCCTGTGTGTTTTCAGTATCTGCAGCAGAAACTGGTACATAACAGGTGCCCTATAAATGTTAAGTGAATCGAAGATTAGAAAGGCATAGAAGGTTGGAAATATCACCTAGAGTGATTACAGACCTTTTTTCAGCTGCATCACCCTGCTTCTCAGTAGTTCCCATGAAATACCTTATTTGTATCTCCAGACTTGTCTATTTGTATTCCCAGGTAGCTGGCTAGCTAGCTGGATTCTAAGGCTAAGTATTAGTTGAAGGCCTTCCATGTGCTCAACCTGTCTATTGCCCAGAAACCTAAAATTTGTTTTTAAAACAATAATAAGGGGTGCCTGGGTGGCTCAGTTGGTTAAGCATCTGCTTAGGACTCAGGTCATGATTTTGGGGTCCTGGGATCAAGCCCCACGTGGGCTCTTTGCTCAGCAGGGAGCCCGCTTCTCTCTTCTCCCCCGCTTCTCTCTTTTCCCCGCTGTGTGCACTCACTCGTTCACTCTCTCAAATAAATAAAATCTTAAAAAGAAAAATAATATTCTGGACATTTCCCAGGAGATTTTCCTAGATTGTTTTCTGTAATAGCAACTTAATCTTGGGATGAGAGAAAAACCAGAAACTAAAAGTATACTTTGTAAAAAGTAATATATAAGAAACTCAATATAGTGAATGGAAAAAATCTAGAGCAGTCGCTTAGGGAATGGTAGTGAAGTTTTTACCTTATTCAGACATTTGAAGAACTCCAAGAGGTTTTTCACTGAGTGGTACTACAATTTTGTTCATCTTACATCCGTCTCCTCGAAGCCTTTCATTTAACTTAATTTATACAGAGCAAGATCCTGTGCTTATAATTTGCACCTGGAAAAGCAGAGCCTGCTACTCCCCTAATACTAACCCTTTTTCTCCTTTTAAGGCTAATAGTTTCTGGTGTTTGGTTGTCCCAGAGGCAACCACAGAGATGGGACCAGCACAGAAGTGACTAGAGGGAGCCTCGTCTCTGAGCTCAAAGCAGCAGCTCCTGTGGTTAATGAAAGGTGACCTCAGGATTCAGAGGAGCCCTGTTGCTTTCCCAGACGGCCCAGGCTAAACCTGGGGAGCTGGCAACCCTAAATGCTTCCTTTGTTAGAAATCATTTAGTTCTCTACTCCATCTTTAGAAAGTGAGTTCACTGAGGTGAGTTAAGGACAAGGCTCTGAAGTGGGGCCCGACTTGCTTTCGTTCCCTGCGTGGGGGTGGGTGGACTCACAGACTAATGAAGATGCCGCCCTCAGGCTGTCGTACCTCACCAGTTCCTGCTGCTGCCGGGAAATGCCCTTCTGGGCGCAGAAGGAGCTTCGCACCACTCTGGGGGTTGTGTTCCCACAGAACGGGGAGGGCTGTTAGGACCTCCTTTCCTTCGTTCTCTTCTGCGCAGGAGGAAGGCTGTAAATGGGGAAACGTGTGGAGAAGTGCTCCTCCGAGCTGGGCTGCCTGAGCGTCCTTCTCTTCGGGAAGCTGGGGGCTGGGACGCCTCAGCCTGCCCCGACCTTTCAAGGCTTGCTGGTGGCAGGTCTGCAGATGCAGATTACCCTGGCGATCACTCACGAGAGTCTGGGACACCTGGGTGGCTCAGTGGGTTAAGCGGCTGCCTTTGGCTCAGATCCTGATCCCAGGGGCCTGGGATCGAGCCCCATGTGGGGCTCCTTGCTCCGCGGGGAGCCTGCTTCCCCCTCTGCCTGCCACTCCCCCTGCTTGGGTGCTCCCTCTCTGACAAATAAATAAGTAAAATCTTAAAAAAAAATGAAATAAAATCTGTTGTATCCCTTAAGACGTAAAGAAACAGTTTCAAGCGTCTATTAAAAAAGGAATGTGTTAGGGCGCCTGGGTGGCTCAGTTGGTTAAGCGACTGCCTTCGGCTCAGGTTATGGTCCTGGAGTCCCGGGATCGAGTCCCGCATCGGGCTCCCTGCTCAGCGGGAGGCCTGCTTCTCCCTCTCCCGCTCTCCCCTCTTGTGCTCTCTCTCTCTCTCTCTCTCTCTCAAATAAATAAATAAAATCTTTAAAAAAAAAAAAAAAAAAAGGAATGTGTTAGTTTTAGGATTCGGGCATTTTCTTGTTTTTATTTTAAACTGCTCGGACCCTTTTCTGTCTAACCCTTACACGCTTTGACCACCATCACCGGAAGGTGGAAATTTACTTAATTTTGGATAAGGGATACTATAGCTTGCCCATGTATGTAGACTCATGTTGATACTCAACTTGCCCGTGTATGTAGACTCATGTTCAAAGAAATTATACAATCAGTAGTTTTGAGCCTCTTAGAAAGGAAGTAAGTTTAATTGTTAAAATGCTATTTTTCTTTTTTTTTTTTTTAAGGAGAGGTATGGGGGAGAGAGGAAACGGGTAGCAACTTTTAAGGCTTATATTTTATTTCAGGCTTTAATTAGCAGCAGATATCTTAATTTACCATAAAATTTCTTCATTAATGAAGAAACACAGTTATTCCAGGTCTCCTTGCTTTTGCCATATTTTAATCCCCCTTTGTGATTACTGAGCCATAGCTTCAACTGGATCTTAATGATGCCTGTAAGAATCTGAAGAATTTTAAAACCTAGCTTTTTAGTAGACTTGGCCATTTGCTTGTTATATTAAATTTAAACATGGAGACTGTCACTTCCTATTTATGTTTCACTTTCTGATTTTCTTCAATTAGTTCAGTGTTCTCAGGAGTTTGCTCAAACCTATCAGGGCATAGTAGTTGGTTCAAAAGTGAAAGAATTAAGGATTCAAATAGATTTTTCTACTAGATTACCTTAGCTTTATTTCATTTGGAGTAATTTTGGGTCCCAAGTGTTTGCCATTAACTTGCTAGTTTTGCAAGTTTTGCAAGTTTTCCTTCTTTGCTCTTTGTGAGGAGCAGAGGTTGTAGCCTGAAGAGAGGAGGCCAGGGTTTGGGAAGGATGTAGCACCAACAAAGGTGAGCGAGTTTGTTCCTCTTATATTTCATGTGGGATGGCAAGTTTTCCAAATTCTAGTTTCCACTGAGTCATCCATGAGTTCAGTAGAGGGACGGTTCTAGTCTGCTGTCAGATGTTCTGCTTGGCAGATGAACGGAGAACCTTTTTTTAAAGTGTTTTTAACACAGATTGCTGTGTCCATGTATCTTCAGTAAGTTTCAAGAAATAACTTTCATAACGTTTTTCATGAAAAAGTATAGAATGATTTTCTAGAAAGTTTGATTGTAAGGTAAGGTAGATTAAAAGGAAACCTCTTTTAAAAGAAATCCTTGGGAATTCATCAGCCGCTGTCTATAAAAGCAGATTGTCCATATGATTTTTATATTAGGAGGGCATGGGAAACTATGGATTTAACTTGGAATTAATATTTTTGGTAATAACCGTCGTAATGTAGTGGAATGACTGAACCCATGTGCTCTGGAGAAGAAGACCTAAGTTTGAGACCGCACTGTGTAGATTTCTAAGTCTGACTTTGGTTAAGTCACTCAGTTGCAGTGGCTTTTTAAACAGGAATTTTTAGGACTCTCTGGCTTGGCACAGAGCTTTGAACAAGGGCTTAGCAAGTGATAGCTGCTATTTTATTATTTACTGACTACAGACCAATGTAACTGTTGAGCATACTTCTTAACAGGATGATCGTTATGTAAAAAAAGTTCCCAGTTATTTTAAGTGTATATGACTGTTAGCCATCGTTTTTCTCTTGGCCTTGCCACTGATTCCTTGAGTATCCTTGTGTGAGGGATAGCTTTGCCACTCCTCTCTAAAGCCATACTTGGAGCTTCTTTGCCTTAGTGACATAGTATGGGCAGAAAATGAAATAATATATAAAAAGAAGCCTGTCTGAATGCCAAGCAGTACTAATTATTACAAGTGCTACTTCTACCAGTATTTTTCTTCCTTCCTGCCCCCTCAAAGAGAGGTTGTCCCTTTTTAAGTAGATATAGGACAGCTCTGCTTCCTCTCCTAAAGTCTAGGATCAAAGGAGAGTTGTAATAAAGGAGAGTCTCTCCCTCCCATTCCCTCTCGCTTTTCTTGTGGGTGTTGTTCTAACCGTTTTTAAGAGAGAAGATCAGGCCTTGACATCAGTGGGTGAAACCATGGGGCTCCCAGGACCTGCCTTTCATCTCTGGGTCACCACTTCAGACGGTGTGCCTCATTTCTGTGATGGCATAAAGCCACCACTGCTGGGGAACCGGGCACTGCAGGTTAAGATCTTGAAGTATTTCTGGAAATCTTAGCCACCCTTAGCATGGTTGAGATGCTCATTTCTTTAGAATGACACGGAGTGTTTGGCAGAGGTGTCAGTGAATACAATAGTTTTCTGTGCTTTGGCAGTTCCTAAACCTCACCAACTTCTTAAAAATTGGAAGTCTAGGTCCAAAAAAGTAAGAGAAGAAAACAAAACCGAGTTTTAGCGGATTGTTTACTGGCAGGGTTTTTCTAGACATAAACACAGTTGAATGGAAAGGATAATAGGGATTGGAGCCGGTCTTGCTCCATGAGAGTGAATGAGCCAGTGTTAGACTTTAACGTTGGAGAAGAAAATAACCTTCACGTTCATTAGAAAAACAAAAACAAAATCCAGGCCGTAGGTACAGGCCGTCAGTATAGGCTAACGGGTGAAAATTAAAGGTCAGTTTCTTCACTGCCCCACCTCAGTGCATGCCTCGGGCCATGTTAATAATGGCAATCCTATTATTTTCTTAGAGTAGGCAGGAAATGCTGTCTACACCCATTAGATTTGTTTGAATGGCCCCTGGCTGGAAATGAAGAAAATTAAATTTTCTAACTTGCAGGGAGGAAAAAAAAAAACATCCTACAGTGCAGCACAGAAGTTGACTGTTGGGCTGGGAGAAGAACAATGTCATTAAAAACAACAACAACAACAACAAAAAACAAACCACCTTGCTATTCTTAATCTCTATTATAGGGACATTTGGCCCTTATCCACATGGAAATCATGAATGGATTTCTGCAAGTTAGGTGTGTAGAAAACCTTTCTTGAGTATTGTCAGAACTGGTACAGTTCTAGACTTCGTACTACAGGTTGCGGACTGCCCAGTTTCTCCTATCCCCCACCGGCTGTTGGAAATTTGCTTGAAGGAAGGCTTTGTCACAGCTTTTTTTCCCAGAAGATGGGTTTGCTTTTCACTGGCAACATTCATGTTGAGGACAGTCTGTTTATTCATTAAGGCAATCAGTTACTTGGTGGTCTTAACAAGAAGAGAAAGTTGGTATTAGTTAACATTACAGACAAAATACGTCAGCCTGTCCCTGAATATCCTAATCTTAACTGCCTTTCAGAGTTACACCTCCTAATCTCACAGTTGACTTGGTTTCCACTCCTTCTTTTGTGTCTTTGTTTTAGATGATCTTTTAAAAGATGATTTTTTTTTTTTTTAAGCAAGTTGATACCCCTCCTGTATCTTTTTTTGAACAAGGTAAAAGAACTTTATTGCTATTTTGATGTTTGCTTTATTGGGATGTTCTGTTACAGATTCTCAGTGGGTATATAATTCATTCTTCTAAGACATTCAAAAGCTGTTGGATTTTCCCAGAAATACGTGATGAAAAGAGGATTTTAAGTTGAAGGGACTTGCTTAAAAATCACAGGAGTAGCCAGTGCTAGAAGAAGCAGATGTTTCAGTCTTTATGTCTAGAGGTAAAAGAAGTCATTCTATTTTAATGGATCTGTAGGTCATGTAGAACAGAACATCTTGTGTTCCATAGCTGAAGCACCATAACTTAAGGTCGTCGTATTTGTTATATTGACTGTGTACCTAGAGCTTTTTCTTTGCTTCCTAAGATCTGTTAGAAAGGAATTTGTAACATCTTTATAGGAAGAGAACAGTGAACCAAGGGAGCGTTCGTGAATGTTGTCCTTTCTCTTCGTCTTAATTCCTAAAACTTTTTAGCAGTTTGCCTACAGTGGTAACCGTTTTGCTCCTAATAGCTTGCTTCTGGTTGTCACCAACCATGACCTGCTACTTTTTCATGACATTTATTTTCCTCATTCATTTGTCATTATAATTATGTACAAGAATAAACAAATCTTTCCTAGTAATTGTAGTGTATATAGCTTATCTGTGTATTTTGTAAATTACATTTTAACAGCACATGACCTAGAACATATCTTGGGGACATTTTTTAAATCCATATTTATATTTCATTTGTAAAAGAAATATAGCTTTCTATTAGCCTTTTCCATAATAAGGGTCTCAGGAACCATAGACTCCCCCCATGTTGTTGTGGTGGGTTTTTTTGTTTTTTTTTGTTTTTTTTTTTTGACAACTCTGAGATTAGTTCTCCTCAGGGCTCCTGACACTTAATTGCACGCTATGGCATGGGGAATTTGAAACTTACATATAAAACTAGTTTAAGGGCTTTGAGAAATTTCACCTGATATTCAGAGAGTGGGAGTCAGAAGTTTTGATCTGAAAAATTGTTTTCATGATTAGGAATTTAGGTTTGAAATGGTTGTATTCTATTTGGATTATGTATTATTTATGGATTATTAACCGACTAGCTGGAATTTGTTGTAGATTGTCTAACCTATTTATTTGAAATACATCTGGTGTATTTAAGTTTGGCAAGAAATCAGGGCAAAGATACAAGTTAGGCGTTATTGTTTATTTTCCTTAATCAGTAAGGCAGTTTGTGTTTTGCCATGGAAAAGTAATCATTGGAAACATTACACCTGATAGCCTATATAAACTTGCTTAACCTTTAGCATAACGAGATTTTTTCCAGGATACTAAATGGATGATTGCGTATAAGGATGTTTATCTATATAGTTCGGTGAATTAAAACTTTTAGACAAATAGAAGCCATGTAGCGTTTCTTCCTAGCATTGTTCTTTTGAATGATTTGGTTAGTAAGAATCTTCATTTTGAAATGTTTTAAACCAGTTGGGCATCTTTTGATCTATATCTTCTGCCTTCAGCTTTAGGAAATACATGTTTGAATTTGCAGGAATGTGAAGATTTAACCAGGTATTCAGTTCCTGTTAGCTGAGCGAGGTCTTTGGCTTCAATTGACTATAGCTTATTAAATGTTGTGTAACATTTGTTGATGTGTAACATCTTGAAGGGAGGACCCTCATAATGAACCAGTTGACACTTGATTCTCAAATGTTCTCTCTTAGGATTCTCATGACTCAATTTTGTAGTGAACCTCTGAATAAGTAAAAGTGAAAGATGGTTGGGCCACCTGGCTGGCTCAGGCAGTAGAGTGTGTTACTCTTGACCTTGGGTTATGAGTTTGTGCCCCACATGGGGTATAGAGATTACATAAAAATAAAATCTTTAAAAAAAAGTGAAAGATAGTGGCTCTTAATTAGAATTGATAAATTCCTCTCTTAGATGTCAGTGAGTCCCATTGCTCTGGGGTAAGGGGCTGGTAGTAGTTATGTTCACAGTTGTAGGTGGTGTTCAGGTGAGAGTCAGGTGAGAGTTCGTGGTGGTAGAAGACCGAGGGTAAGGCATATTTATGAGTTGGGCCCATACCCAAGCTTTCCTTGGTGTCCCCTGGGTTATGAGGCTGATACCCACTGTGGTGAGAAAAAAACCGTAGTGGCCCACATTCTACTTTTCATTTATCCTTTAGAAGTAGAAGATTGTAGGAACTGATGGGTTGCGTGAACAAGTACCTGAAGCTTAGGGAGCCTTCAGTTCAATTAGAAGTAGCGTTAGAGTAACTGTCAAGGTGTGTGGCAAGGAAAGGAGCAGGGAGACTTCTAATAACTCTTTGTGTTCTCCACTAACAAATTCCTTGAGGGCAGGGACCATGTCTTTCCTTTTTCTTTTTTAAAAAGATTTAATTTATTTGAGAGAGAGAGAGAGAGCGAGCGTGCGCGGGAGAGCAGGAGTAGGGGGAGGGGCAGAGGGACAAGCAGACTCCCCACTCAGCGGGGAGCCTGACTCAGGACTTCATCCCAGGACTGGGAGATCATGACCTGAACCTGAACCAAAATCAAGAGTCGGCAGCTCAACCGACTGAGCCACTCAAGTGCACCCCTTTTTCTTTTTATACAGCGTCTGGCAAACAGTAAGTATTCAGTATTCAGTAAGTGTTTACTGAATAAATGACCTAACCACAGCAATACACTGACACTGATACTCCACTCCATGTGTTTGAACCAGGAGGAAACTTACTTGATATTAAAAAGCTGTGTTCCAATTTTAATTCTTGGAAGTATATGAGATTTTCACTTTAAAATAACTGAGGTGGGGGGCACCTGGGTGGCTCAGTCGGTTAAGCGTCTGCCTTGGGCTCAGGTCATGATCCCGGGGTCCTGGGATCGAGCCCCGCATCGGGCTCCCTGCTTAGTGGGAAGCCTGCTTCTCCCTCTGCCTCAGCCCCTGCTTGTGATCCCTCTCTCACCATCTCTCTCTCTCTGTCAAATAAATGGATAAAAATCTTAAAAAAAAAAAATAATAACTGAGGTGGGGGGCGGTACCTGGGTGGCTCGGTTGGCTTAAGTGTCTGACTTCGGCTCAGGTCATGATGTCAGGGTCCTGGGATGGAAATGTGGTGGGCTCTGTGCTCAGTGGGAGTCGGCTTGTTGTCCCCCCCCCCACCCCCAATGCTTTCTCTCAAATAAATAAAAATCTTTACCAAAAAAAACCAAACAATCCCCAAGTTGCTTTAAAAAAATAAAATAACTGAGGTGGGGTGCCTGGCTGGGTCAGTCAGTGGAGCATATGACTCTTGAGATCACGGGGTTGTAGGTTTGTGCCCCATTTTGGGTGTGGAGAGGACTTTAAAATCTTTAAAAAAAAATAAAATTACTGAAATGCCTGAAAATATGTGAAGATCGAAAGATTTTTGGTGTTAATAATAGTCAAGAATTATTTGTCTTGGGTTTATTTAAACCCACTCAAACTAGCTTAAGCAAAAAAGTTGAATATGTTGTACAAAAAACAAGGGCAGTGTTCCTGGACCTCCTGAGGTCATGGAACCAGTCCTGGGAAGTTGCTGGGAGCCACGGTTGCTTTTCTTTCTCTTCTCTCTCTCCTTCCTTTTTGATTAGATACTTCTTCCTCCATAGAGTCCATCCTATATGAATGGTTGATGCTTCTGAACTCGGAAAGGTTTATCAGTTTTTATTTTTTCCTTCCAAAATGGCAGAGTCTGCACATTATGTTTTAATAATGAATTGAAGGTATGGATGGTAGATATATTGTTACAGCCATTCTGAAGCAAATTCTTTTCCCAGTGTGTCATTTACAGTCTGTTTGTGGGAGGAAACTTATGCAAAGAAAGAATGACCACTATTCAACCAAACAATGATATCTATATTTTCCCGTTTTTTGTTTCTTTAAAATGAACTTCAGTCAGACATGGCCAGGTTGATTTCTTCCCTTAAATCCTCTTAGAAACTGTGCCCAGGCCATTAATTGCTTTGTTCAATGGGCAGGAAGTGGTTATGTTTGTACAAGTTACACAGTCTTAACTAAGTTGGAGCAAAGAAGTAAAGAGATCTCTGATCTTTTTTTTTCCCCAGAATTAACTTTTCTGTTCCACAAACTTAGGCATGATGCACGAACCTGGTTACTGGGGGACACTTAGCAAAATCCTGATTTATTTTATGTATCAGCATAGCTGCCTGTTGAGGGAGTCTGAGAAAAACGGTTGCCTGAGATGCTCATGCTGGTATGGAGGTTAAGTTTGTGTAGTTTTACTTCCTTCTTAACAGTTTCTGACGAATGCAGTAAAGATGTCTGAAGCTAGTGTGCTTTTGCAGGCATTACTGCGAAGAGTCAGGCCCCACTTGCTCCCCCCACTGCCCCTCGCAGGCCTTTTGGAAATTTACTCTTTTTCTGTTCTGTGGTTGGCACAGTTCCCCATCCCCACCTCTACATGCCCATGCCTGTTACCTGTCTCTAGTACCCCAATCATCTGCTACTTTTCTTCTTCCTGAAAGTGGGATTTTTCTGTCACTGTTTGATGATTCTTAGAGCATTATGATTGACGTTTTGCAATTTGAGCAGAGCTGATTTTATGTATAGTATTCCTAAGTACTTTTCTCATCTGCCCATTCATTCATTCATCCTTCGTCATTTTGATTTCTATTATTTCCTGAAGCCCATATATCACTGAGAGAAAATATAATCTTAATTAAATGAATAACTTATTTGCTAATAGAGATCAGAATGAGAGGAGAATGAATGGAGAAGTGAATTTAGGTGGAATCAGAAGATATTTTCCCTCTTTTTTTTTTTTTAAGATTTTATTTATTTATTCATGAGAGACAGAGAGGCAGAGGGAGAAGCAGGCTCCCTGCTGAGCAAGGAGCCTGATGCGGGGCTCTATCCCAGAACCTCGGGATCATGACCTGAGCCCAAGGCAGATGCCTAACCATCTGAGCCACCCAGGCGCCCCTCCCTCTTTAAAATACTAGTTATTGGTGACTCCTTTGAAGGAGAATTGTACCAGTTATTGCTGCAAAATCACATGTACTCTCTTTAGATCATTAAGGTTTCTCTTTGGAGTGATCCATTGCCATTACTTCTTTGCTTGTATCTTTTGCTCCCTTTCTTCCTTATTAAATACTTCCGAGGCAAGCCTTGATTTTTGGATGTTTTTGTTATTTTTCTTCAAATGTTCTGTAGTACGTAGCATTTTTGGTCTTGTCTTGCTTGCAGTCTATTCTTTGCATTTTACCAAATCACCTGCCTCACCCCAAAATGTCTTCAAAAAGTCCTGCTTTTCCTTATAAGTCTTCCTCCTGTTCAGAATCTTGCAGTTGTTGATGCCCTCTCCTCCTACTCCATTCCTCCCAGAAGTTTCCTTTGATGGTGGTACTTGCCTTGGAATTTCCACTTGAGCCTGTTAAACCCTTGGGGGGGGGGGGTGGCGGGAAGGTAATTTCTGTCGGCATTCACTTCTCTTTCTCCTGTGTCAAAGGAGGACAAAGAATCCTCCTTATGCATTCTTGTGCTGAGGATTCCAATCTACAGTTTCTGCTCCCCTTGTTTTCTTACCAGGGTCTGAATTCTCTCGCCACTGTTCCTGATAAGATTGTCCATTTCTTCCCTGTTCTCAGGACAGGACAGAAGGGTTGCATTTGGATTGGCTCAGGATACTCAGATACTAGTAATTTGGTAATGATTACTTGATGCTTTGAAGGCAAACACACAAAATAGCTTCTCTATGAAGGGAGCTGGGTAAAGTCAGGGTGGGATGATCTCTAATGAGTTTTCCAGCTCTCTTAACTCTGAATCTGTGAATTCATCCTTAAAGAAGAGTTTGTTCGTCAGAAGAGTGAGACCCATAATTGCCTATTTTCTACTTATTTGTGATCTATCTGCAGTTTAATTTTGTGAACGACGTTTAGCTAGTTTCCTCAGCCGTAAAACTCCTTATAACTTCTCTCTGTAAGAAACAGCCTGCTGCCAGACAAATTTTCAGATTGTTCAATTTTAAAATGTTTTTTCTTAAAGGATAAGCTAGTTCCCCAATGGAAAGTGTGACTTTTGAGATAACTGCCATGTCTTTGAAATCTGGAAAAAAATATTTGCAGGAAGTCCATAGCCATTGCTGGTCAACATCTTTCTGCTCAGGATGCTCTAGGGCAAGATTACCAAATTTAAGCCTCTGAACTTTCACATTGCTCTTATTCTGAGCGTATTACATGAAATTGGCTTTGAACTTCTCATATTTATGTTTTTGGCAGAGCTGTTGAGAAGCTCTATTTCCATTCACCATTATTGTGTGTCCCTGGTTACATAGTAGGCTCTCCATTTGGTTCACTGGATGAATGAAGAAAGTGATCCTACTGTTCGGTCAGTAGGGTTGAAAGAGAAGTCTGCACCAACTTTGTAGATCACGTTTGATCTTGGGTTCACCCCTGTTGCCCTGTGTATTACATGACCCCACGATTATTGCAGTCTTATAGATGTCTCGGTCACTGCAGGGGACAGACTCAAAGTATCTAGTAGATTTCCAGGTGCCATTTCTGGAGAACTGAAATACTGACATATGTAGGTTTCATTCTAGTTTAGAGCTGGCTTTTAGTGAAACTTGCAGGAGGTCCTACTTCCTGCCTGTGAGTTAGGGTGATAGCATTGCACCCTAAAAATGCTGCCTTGTTCAGAAGTGACATGATCACTTTTCAGTTTGGAATATTGGTAGGCAGGCAGATTTATGTGGAAGCACTTTGTTTTTACCACATGTGTAAAAGTCCAGGGAACACTGACTAGGATATGAGGTGCTCCTTTTTGGTGGTGTATTAGCAACGTGGCAGTTACTGATCTGTCATTTACTTTGAAAAGGAAATGTGAAGTTTTGGCCTCATGCCTGGAGTAGCTCCAGATGGTCAGAAAAGATTTTTGTACTGAAGTCAAAGAGTATATTGCAGTGATAGAATTGGGCTTGTTATGTTTGTATTAGAACATTGACTTCTTACTTTATCCCTCTGTGAAGTTTTGATTTAATTTTTTTTCCCCCCCTGAGGAAGTGAGTGGATATGGAATATTTGGAATACCTTGGTTCTTGGTGATAGTGAGTCGGAGGTGGGATATGTGGTCTGTATACTTGCTTTGTCAACCTCAGTCCCCTGATATTTAGTATTTACAGAGGATGCTTGAAGAGTTGGAATGCAGAGGTCTATCAAGACCATTCTAGCTGATTGGGAAACGCAGGTCAGAAGCTTCATTTGGGTTGTGTGCGCTTATGTGATAAACTGGCTGTTAGCCCACAACTGTTACTTGGCGGCTTTCCTAAGTCGTTTGGCCCTTCTCTGATGGGAGCTGATGTTACTTCATCTCTTCTCATGTTTCCCCATGATTCCGTGGCTGATAGGGTAACCGTGAAGTATAGGTGTTCAGTATGGGTGGGAGGTGAGGCCTGGGGAGATGAGCAGGGGAGAGGTCATGGTATTAACCAACACTTCCCAAGCTTTGCTCTACTGGGCGCTAGAGCGTAAGTTCCACGTGTGACCTTGCTTATGTACCTTCATGTCAGTCCTGGAAGGGGAATGATGTGATTCCTATTTTCTAGAAGAGAAAACTGAGATTCAGAGAGAGAATAATCTGCCCAAGGTAACAACTAGATAATTCTCTTTTGCTGCCTGCTCACATACAATTTTGGAGAAATTTATTAAAAGTTTCCTGCCCTTTCAGGTTAGAGGTGACCTCGGGCTTCAGGAAATAAAGCTCATTTTCCTCTGGGGAACCTGGAGCTTGTTGAAGCTGAGCCTTTTAGTAAAGCTTGGTCACAAGGCTCAGATTAGGACCTAAGCCTCCAGGCCCGGCTGGTGCTCCCACACTGTTTTCGGTTACTCTTGTGGTTATTGGGCAACTCGGTGAGTCTGAAGAACACCAACAAAATTTCTGTCTTCGAAGAAAATGCGACCCATGGGGAAGTGACCTTCCGTTGCATACCACACAAAGGAGTTTTTATCTCTTTTGAACAAGATGTTGGTATGCACATTGAAAACAATGAGAAAAATCTAGAATTTTGATTCTCGTACTCTCAGTTGATCGTCCAGGTGTTTGACAGAGGTTGCTCTTCTGGAGTACTTGTGTGGAGGGGCAGCCAGCAAGCACGCGCGAGACCTCACACCAGCTCGCCCTTTGCCGGCGCCGTAGCTCCTCCCGAGTCCCTTCTTGGCCTGGGCTAGTTTCTAAATTGGTGCTTTTCTCTGCAGACCCAAGACCTGGTTAGCAGTTTTGTTTTTTTTTTCTCTCTGATTCAGTCTTCCATGAGCGTCCAGAATTGTCCTCTAGGTTGTTACTCTGCTTCTCAATTTTGTCTTCTTTTTAAATCTGCTGTTTAGATACTGTTTAGGCAGTATTACTTTTCTCTCTCTCTGCTGTGGCACCGTAATTAGCTCATGAGTTCTTTTGGGATTGGGGCCCAAACTGCAGGAACACCCTGTTCTAGTTGATGCGCTTTTTGCAGTCGTGCTACCTTTTCGATGAGAAGGATCAAAGTGGAGTGGAGGTGGCTTAGTCTGGCTCAATGTAAATCTGATCTCTGAGGCTTTTCCACATTCACAAAAGCCCAGATTGGGGCTTTCCTTTTATTATTTTTTTAAGATTTTATTTATTTATTTGACAGAGAGAGAATGAGAGAGAAAGCACATGAGAGGGGGTAGGGTCAGAGGGAGAAGCAGGCTTCCCACCGAGCAGGGAGCCCGATGCGGGACTCGATCCAGGTACTCCAGGATCATGACCTGAGCCGAAGGCAGTCGCTTAACCAACTGAGCCACCCAGGCGCCCCTGGGGCTTTCCTTTTAGTTGCTGTTACTTTATTATTACAATTATGAAGGGCACATCAGTGCTATTATTTTATAAAAGATCATAAAATAAAGGTACATTTTCATAGTGTTAAAAAAAGACAACTACCATGAGTCCTAGAGCTATGGTTACATCAGGAATTTTTTATCTGACACAGTCTCGGGTGGGTTTTTGGTGCAGTCTACCTGTATCAGGGGAGTGGAATGGCATCACTCTTAAAAAAAAAAAAAAAAAAAAAAAAAAAAAAAGAGGCCTGTTAGGAGTCTGTAGAAGATTGTAGTTTCTTAATGACTTGTGGTCTAGGTAGAACAAGCTCTTTCAGAGCCCTTGGGAAACCAGTAATCTTCCCTACTGCTTACCCTCATGACTTATTAAATACACTTTAAGGGGTTCCCCCTCCTGTTTGTTTTGAAGAGACTTCCTCTGAGAATGAATGGTAAAATACTTGTTTTTAGGTCTCGTTCCACCCCCCCCCCCCCGAGAGGATGTGGTCTTGTCACTGTTTTGGGTTGTGTGTTGTGGTATTACCCAAAGGCTCCTGAGCGTGGGCAACGTTCAGGGGCATCTCCTTCCACTGCCTCTGTGCCCATGTGCTCCACGGGCACCGCTCAGCCTCCCACTCAGGAATCTGCCTGTGTGCCTTTGCTTGAGTGCTTCCTCGACTCCTCATTTGCCCCTCAGTCATAGGGCGACCACCGGGATTTTAATCCACATTTCCTAACGCTCAGGCCCATCCCAGTGGAACCCACGTTACACCCCCACAGCTCTTTCCAGGGGCTTCTGTTCTGCCTTTTACACTGCTGTCATTTCCTACCTGTTCTTGCCCCACCGAACTCAGACTCTGGGCTCCTCTGGAGGGATTGTAGGTTCACCTTTAAGATCTCAGGCGTCAGAGCTGATGCCATGCCGACTGAGTAAGGAAGAGCATGAAAGAAGATAAGAAATTCATGGTTGACTATCCTGATGATGGCTCCCGTACTCTCAGCACTCCGGCCCTCTGTCCCTGCAGCATTTTACTTGAATGAGTGTGTGGTTCTCTCCTTCCAAACCACTGGGCAGGTATTTGCTCCAGAATGTTTTCTGAGGAGTCCTTATTTATAGCAAGAATAAAAATGTTTTGTAGGGAAATTTAATAATAATAATAATAAACACAGATGAAGTCCTTGCTATGTGCTGGACACTGTTTTAAGAGCTTTATGCGCATTTCTTCACCTCATCATCACAGCTTCAAAGGTAGGTACCTTATCCTCTCCGTTTTGTGAATGAATGAACTGTGGCACTGAGAGGGCTGGCAAGTTGTGGAGTCAGGATTTGAACCCAGGCAGTTCTGGTCTTTAGGTAAGTTGTATTGGGTAAGAGAGGGCATAATAACAGCCTCTCCCGAAACTCCATATTCCTCTTGAACTCTTTTCTGTGTTATGTATTGTCTTGTTGCTTGTATAGTTACTTGGGTCAACTTCTTGTGTTTTTGCTGAGAAACATCATTGTCAACTTCCTTGACCTGGTAACTTCCTCTTGATGGGCAATTTGAGAAGGTAACCACAATTAAACCTCAGGAGATGGCCTTGTTAGACTAGTTTTGCATATCTTAATGAGATCGAATCAGAATTTCTTTGGTATTTATTTATTCATTCTTCTTTGCTAATAAGCAAAATGTTTTGTAAAATGTTTGCTGGCTTTTATGCAGCCCGAGTGAGCAAATGCAGAGTTAACACTATTAGGCAAAGGTTGAGCTCCTCAAAGAATTAGTGAATCTTAGAAGTTACTGTCAGGGGCCTTTAACCTAAGTGGCCAGCCAGGGTTCCTGAGCCCTTCACACCCCCTTCCTGTTCACCACTCAGAGTACCTTGATGCCTCACCTATTGGCAGTGGGTAGTACCTAGGTGCTCTGGCCAGGTGGCTCATGTTTCCTCCTCCCTGGGAAGGAAGTCGTGGAATCTGGCTAACAATTCCATTTAGTCCTCTTCATTGAATTGGCCCTTTTTTTCCCCCCCTTTCTATTCTCAGTAGAGTAGTAGCTTGAAACCATTTTTAGAGGGGCTGCTAAAGCTGTTCACAAACTGATGGCCTTTTATTCAAACGGCACTTTATTTGCAAAGCAGTTTTCTATGTATTATCTATTGTGTCATTTTCACAGGACCCTGTGAAGTAAACAAAGTGAGGATTGTCCCAGTTCACAGATAGGAAAACCTAACCTTCTCAGGACACCTTAGGACACCTCAGCAAATAAGGGGACGAATCAGGCAATAATTCCAATTGCAATTTCCTGATTCCAGATCCGCCCCCCCACTTCCCAGTGCATTGTATTATCTCAAAAGTGAAGAACCTCTCACTGAAAATCCGTAGGTGCAGAGATTCTGCACTTTTTTTTTTTTTAAAGATTTTATTTATTTATTTGACAGATAGACAGAAGAGCACAAGCAGAGGGAGTGGCAGAGGGAGAGGGAGAAGCAGGCTCTGCACTGAGCAGGGAACCCGATGTGGGACTCGATCCCAGGACCCTGAGATCATGACCTGAGCCGAAGGCAGACGCTTAACCATCTGAGCCACCCAGGCGCCCTGAGATTCTGCACTGCTAATGATAGGAACATGGAAATATTTTTACTGTGCTAACATTTTCCCAGACTGCTCGTAGAATATTTTGACATCTTTATAAATGACAAATAGAGTTAGAAATCACTTAGGTTACCATAATTATGTAATTTTAGATGTTTAAATATTAAACTGGGATCCATCAACAGAATGCAGCCTCTTGATAGCCTTAAAAAAAAAAGGCACATCTTGAGTCAAGAATTAAGATATTAAAATAAGGCTCTTGGCTATTTCTGGAATATGTTAGCTAATATTACTACCTTGTGGTTTTCTTTCTCTGGAATTGGTGAAGAAAGAGACAAACAAAATCCCAAACCAAGTCACATGAAAGAATTAACACTCCTTTGGGCATACAGTTGTTTGGTATAATCATAAATTCTGCTGCCCATAGTGGCTGACAAGGGGGTGATAGAGGAGAATCATAGCACTTGGCCATTGACCGTGGACCAAATAAACATGTGTTATGACTTTTAACCTTTACCTTTTACTTTAAGCAAGAGAACCTTACAGGTAGGTGAGTTGGGTTTTTTTAGGTTGCAGTTATGAAAAATAACAAACATATTCAAAAGTAGAGAATAATAGTGGGTTGCCATGTTCTTGTCTTGGTCCCAGTAACCAGCACCTCATGGTCAGTCTGGTTTCACTTTACCCGTCCCTTTCCCACTTCCTGCAGTAACATTTTGAAGCAAATCCCAGACCTCTTATCATTCGATCTTTACATATTTCAGTATTTTTTTTCAGATAAGGTCTTTCCAAAGTTTATTTTCTTATTTAGAAAAGTTTTACAAATGAAACGTTGGAATTTTTGCTGTATAAGTTTGTGGTTGAGATTATGCAATTTCTAACTAATCAGCACTTTTCAGATTTTTGGCTGACAAACTGTTTCTGAAACAGGGAAAAAGTTAAATTCACGGTAACAAATAAATGTGTGTCTTGGTAGTGCTAAAAATGAGCTTATTTTTCAGACTTAACTTTTGTTCTTATTGAAAATTAAGATGTTTCATAAACTTTTGAACTCTTGTGTAGAACCATTCATGTTGGTCAGTTTTGTGTGCTTTCAGTCTTTATTTTTCCCAGCTATTTGGAACAGCCTAAATAGTGTACCTTAAGCTTATGCGATCATTTAGGCTCTAATGGTAGGGAATTTTCAGTAAGTTGGATATAACTTTAGTAGCAGGTTTCCATTCAAGGACTGTACTTGCTAATTGTAGGTGCTTATTAAGGAGAATTCTCAGGTTTTATAGAATAAGTAAATGGATTTATGGGCCTTATTTATATGTGTATGTATGTATTTTAAAATGTTTATATGCTATGAATTTAACTGAAGTTGGGAGAACTAACCTAATTTATATACAATCAATTGGTTCATTAAAATTTTAATTTTATTGTACATAATAAAGAATAAAAAATTAATCTTTATTCTTTGTAGGTGAGGAGCTTACTTCGTGAATGGTGGTCAAATTAAAAGGCACATATTGGCTAATGAATCTTACCTTTTCGCTTAAGTGTCCCAAGGCAGCATGGAGACTGTTACAGGCAGTCACACATACTAAAAAGAACAAAATACTCATTAACTAGAAACAACTATGAGCATTTTTAAGGCTCTGAAGCATACTGTCAGGCTTAATAATAACAGCAAATATTAGCTTAGTACTTGCTGTTCTGAGCACTTAACTCATTTACTTGCTCCCATAGTCCTCTAAGGATAGATGTTATAATGATCCTTGCCTTATAGATAGGGAACTGAGGCACAGGGATGCTAATAAGTAGTAGTCCCAACCCCAGTTACTAAGTTGTCAGAATTCAGCAGTTACTCCAGAGTGTAGGCTCTTAACAGTTCTGCCTAGAGCCTCACTTGGTTTATAAGGTGAAATACTAATAGTTCATAGTATGCATAGCCTTGCCTTTTTGTCAATGAGAACATGTCCTTTTAGAACACTGCTGTCCAATGGAATTTTCCAAAATGATGGCGATATCCTATCTGCATTATGCAGTAGGATGAACACTAATCGCATTGAGCACTTGAAATATGGCTAAGGTGACTGAGGGGTGACATTTTAAATTGTTTAATTTTAATAGCCACACGTAGCTGTAGTGGCTTCAGGATTGGACACTGAAGTTTTAGAGTCAAGAGACCTGGGAGGAATTTATAGTTTGCGTTTTCCTGGGGAAATGACAACTTCTTGACATTTTAGGATTCAATATCTTGACTTCACTAGGGTAGTCAGTGATTGTATCATTGAATAGTGATGATTTTAATGAGTGAAACTATTTTTACAAATCAGATAATTGAATGTTTAAAACAATAATACCTAACAACCAACTTCTGTTTGATCATTAACATAAGACATGGTCAGCCTGCCACATCTGGAGGCATCCCCTTGTTAATTCCTCCGTAGCTGAGCAAAAATTGTTTTGACGTTCCCTTATGCTTTTCAGCCTTGGAGAGGAGTTCTTGCTTGTAAAGAGTCCAGCTCCTTGGTCAAGCTTAACATCAAGGAATGATGATAAGATAGTAAAATGGGCTTTGTGGGCCAAAGGCAGCTCTTAAGAAGCAAGCATTGAGCTTTTCCTCTTTCTCTACAGCTGAATTGTGTTGACAGAGTTCCCATCTATGAAAATACAGCAAGAAAACTCATGGGTAATGAAGCCAGGTTTCATTTCAGATGAGACCACATAAACTCTGGTATCGATGCCTCCTCTAACGTGCTTTCATCTAAGTCTTTATGAGGCTCTTAAACCTAATTATTTTAATCTTTTCTTTATGTTGATGAAAAGGGCCGGAGTGGTTGCTTCCATCAGCAACGGTGGGGATCTGAAATGCAGGCAAGCAGAGCTTCCAGATGGTGGCGGGTTTTGGACCTTAGCCACTCAGCAGACATAATTAAACATGTCTGCAGTTCTCAAACAGACCTTTTCTTTGTTTATGGGATTGAACTGTTATCATTAGCATTTAAGTGAAGGACTTGAAGTACTAGAGCCAGGTGCTGTATCAGCTACTGTATTAAGTACTGGGTCTGGAACTCTGCTTTGAAAGGTTTGTATGGAGAAGTTTCCGCAAACATTTGGGAATTAGGATGGCTGTGGGGTGTTTTCAACAGGTCTTGTTTGCTCACTTCCTGCTTGTCATTCTCAATGTAGCAAAGTTAGAATGTAGAGAGTCAGGATCTGATGTGAAAGTGGATTGGGACTTTCAGGCAAAAACTATGGGATGGTCGGTGAAATCGGCCATGTTCCTGGCTCCGGCACTCGCTTCTGTTTGAAGTAGAGCGGATCATTCAGTTACTATGGACTTGGACTTCTCCACTTGGTAAAACTTCTTTTGGGATGGGAAACCACTTATCACGAGAAAGTGATTGGACTTCGTGAAAAGAGAATTATAGTTTATTTGTAGAATGAAAGATAGCTGTGAATAACATCTTCAAAAAAAATAAATGGGGCACCTGGGTGGCTCAGTCATTAAGCGTCTGCCTTCGGCTCAGGTCATGATCTCAGGGTCCTGGGATCGAGCTCCGCATCGGGCTCCCTGCTCTGCAGGAAGCCTGCTTCTCCCTCTCCCTCTCCCCCTGCTTGTGTTCCCTCTCTTGCTGTGTCTCTCTCTGTCAAATAAATAAATAAAATCTTAAAAAAGATAGCTGTGAGTTCCCATGTTTACTCTGACGGTCCCTTGCCAGTAAAGTCTCCATTTACACTTTTAATGATTTAAGGAGCAGGTGAGCATCATTTTTTTTTTTTAAAGATTTTTTATTTATTTGTTTGACAGAGAGAGACAACTCAAGAGAGGGAACACAAGCAGGGGGGAGTGGGAGAGGGAGAAGCAGGGAGCCCGATGCGGGGCTCCATCCCAGGACCCTGGGATCATGACCTGAGCCGAAGGCAGATGCTTAACGACTGAGCCATCCAGGCACCCCTAGGTGAGCATCATTTAAAGACCTTTGGGACGTGTTTTGCTCATGCAGGTCACTGTACGGTATGTTCTGTAGCTAGTTCCCTTCTTCACTGAAGCTTTAGAACTAAGTCGGCCTTGTGGCAGGGAGTGATTGCACAGCTTAGGTAAGTGTAGGGACTGACTTGTTTTATATCCTCACCACTGAGAAACTGGCCATATTTTAGCCAGGAAAGAAAATTCACCTTTTTTTTGTGTTTCCCCCAGCCTGCTTTCCTTACCACATGACCTTTAAGAACTGTTCTCTTCCTGGAAACCAAGCCTTCCCTTATGAATTTAGGACAGTGCTTGCTGCATCTCAAGCAAGGGCGATATCCCAGGATGACGACTCCGGAGGAGGGAGGGCTTCATCGGGTTATGACCGTGCAGCAGATGTATTGAATAGTTGCTTACAAATGAATGGACAATTGATGGGCCCTGTTTTTTCAGTCACTTAATGGAGTGTGTGAGTCTGTCTTGAGGGAGGTCTTTATACAGTTGATTGCATATTGGTGCTGAGCTGTAGCCGGTGACTGTGGAGGCTGCCACAGGGGTGGCCCTCTTGCTGTGCAGCGATTCCAGAATTCCACTGGGCTGGTATGCAGGTCTAGTTCTCGGTTTACAAATCCTGTGTGTTCTGTGACTTCGAAACCATACACGTGTGTGTGCTTACACGCATCCCTTCAGCCTGTGCACACACAGCAGCCTGCACCACGGACATGGAATGACAGTTGAGCCTTGCACTCTTTCAGCACAAAATTAAAACTTGACTCATTTAAAGATAGATTCGTTCTGTTTAAGAGCAGCCCTTTACCTTGTGCTTTTGCATGTTGTTACTTGTTTTAGTGCGATTTGTTGCTTACGACTGGAGAATCTTGCCTTCTTGCTATTTGAGGATGGTTTCGTAGTGGAGGATGTCTCCGGTATCTTAGTTTGTGACTTGATAGCAGGAGTTATGCTTTAAGGCCTGGAAAAAAATAAGGTAGTTTAAAGTCTGTTTTGAGACACATGCAGAGGAAGCGATTGCGTAACTATCGGGCACCTGAAACTTGGCAGGCCCCAAGTCCACTGGTGGCCGCAGTCACATGATTGATTACCAGTTGGGAACTGTAGTTAGCTTATTGTAGACCTACATCCCACATAACTGATGCTGTCATCAGTGTCAAACTACTCACCCTGTTCTGCCCGCTTCCTTCCAATAACAAAAGTGTGCCTTGCATGTGCGAAAGTATGTGTGACTATGTTTGTGTATGGAATTAGAGTTTTTAACCATGATCCAGGCACAACTGCAGGCCTACCTTGGAGGTATTAAGAGTTTGGTTCCAGACCACCAGAGTAAAGTGAATAGCACAATGAAGTGAATCCATTGAATTTTTTGGTTTCTGGTGCGTAGAAAAGTGAAGTTTGTACTATCCAGTAGTCTGGTAAGTGTGCAGTGGCATTAAGTCTAAAAAAAAAAAAGTCCATACCTTAATTAAAAAAAAAAAAAAGCCAAACCATGTGAACTTGAGCAAGTTGTAATCTTTTTGCTCATGGAGGCTCTTGCCTTGATGTTGCTGGCTGCTGACTGACTGGGGTGGTGCTTGCTGAAGGCTAGGGTGGCTGTGGCAATTAAAATAGGACAGCAATGACATCTGCCACATGGGTTGACTCTTCCTTCACAAATGATTTCTCTGTAACATTTGATGCTGTTTGATAGCATTTTATCTATAGCAGAACTTCTTTCAAAATAGGAGTCAGTGCTGTCTAACCCAGACACAGCATTATCAACTAAGTTTGTGTAATGTTCTAAATTTTTTATTGTCATTTCAACCGTCTTCACAGCATCTTCATCAGGAGTAGATTCCATTTTAAGAGACCACTTTCTTTGCTCGTTCATAAGAAACAACCCCTCATCTAGTTTCATCATGAGCTTGCAGCAATTCAGTCCCATCTTCAGGCTCCACTTCTAACTTTAGTTCTCTTGCTGTTTCTACCACATCTGTAGTTATTTCCTCCACTGGCAGTCTTGAACCCCTCAAAGTCATCCATGAAGGTTGGAATGAACTTCTTTCAAAATTCCTGCTCATGTTGATATTTTGATCTCTTTCCATGAATCATGAATGTTTTTAATGGAGCCTAGAGTGGTGAATACTTTCCAGAAGGATTACAATTTACTTTCCCCAGTTCAATCAGGAGAATCACTGTCTATGACAGCTATAGCCTTATGGAATGTAGTCCTTACATAATAAGACTTGAACGTCAGAATTACTCCTGATTCATGGGCTGCAGAATGGTTATTGTTTTAACAGACGTGAAAAAATATTAATCTCATTGTACATTTCCGTCAGAGCTCTTGGGTGATCAGGTGCATTGTCAGTGAACAGAAAGGAATCTTTTTCTCTGCACAGTAGATCTCAACAGTGGGCTTAAGATATTCAGTAAACCATGTTGTAAACAGATGTCCTGCCATCCAGGCTTTTTATAGAGCACAGGTGGAGTAGATTTAGCATACTTCTTTAAAGGTCCTAGGATTTTCAGAATGGTACATGAGCATTGGCTTCAACGGAAAGTCAGCAGCTGCCTTAGCCCTTAGCAAGAGAGTCAGCCTGTCCTTTGATGCTCTGAAGCCAGGCATTGGCTTTTTTCTACCTATGAAAGTCCTAGATGGTATCTTCTTCCAATATGAGGCTGTTTTGTCTACACTGAAAATCTGTTGTTTAGTGTGGCCACCTTCATGAATTATCTTAGCTAGATCTTCTGGATAACTTGCTGCAGCTTCTACATCAGCACCTGCTGCTTCCCCTTGTACTTTTATGTTACAGCGACGGCTTCTTCCCTCCAACCTCATGAACCAACCTCTGCTAGCTTTGAACTTACTTCTGCAGCTTCTTTACCTCTCTCAGCCTTCATAGAATTGACAAGAGTTAGGGCTTTGCCCCTGCATTAGGTTTTGGCTTAAGGGAATGTGGTGGCTGGTTTGATCTTTTATCCTGACCACTAAAAGTTTCTCTGTGTCAGCAATAAGGCTGTTTCTCTTTCTTATCATTTGTGTGTTCACTAGAATAGCACTTTTTGTTTCCTTCAAGAACTTTTCCTTTGCGTTCACAACTTGGCTAACTGGTGCAAGAGGCTTAGCTTTTGGCCCATCTTGGCTTTCAATATTTTTTCCTCCCCAGGCTTAATCGTTTCTAGCTTTTGATTTCTACTGAAAGACTTGTGACTCTTCCTTTTACTGGAACACTTTGAGGCCATTGTAGGGTTATTAATTTGCCTAGTTTCAATATTGTCCTGTCTCAGGGAGTCAGGACGTCTGGGCAGAGGGAAAGAGATGGGGGAATGGCTGGTTGGCAGAGTAGTCAGAATACACACATTTATGGATTAAGTTCACCATTTTATATGGATACAGTTTGTGGTGACATCAAAGATCACTGATCACAGATGACCATAGCAAATATAATAATAATAATGAAAAAGTTTGGAATGCGAGAATTAGGAAATGGGACACAGAGACACGAAGTGCGCAAATGCCGTTGGATAAATGATGCCAGTGTCCTTGTTTGTTGCCAGGTAGCCACAGTCCTTCGATTTGAGGCAAAACAAAAAGCAAAAAACAACATCTGTGAAGTGCAATCATATGAGGTATCCTTGTATTTGAACTTGCTGATTTTAATAAGACATTAGAAAAAGTGAAGATTCCATGCTTCTCCATTCTCTGTATTTGGGGAACCTGTGGGTTTCTTCCTATCAAGTTAATTAAGAGGAAGAAGGAAAGATTGTCCCAAATTGTGTCATCTTGTGCCCAGGGCCTAAAAAAAAAAGTACAGGGACAGACAGGCCTTTAAAACTTGGACAGTGACTTAAATATGTGAATTAATATAATTTTAAATGTTCATTGATGTTTATTCATGGAAGTTAAGTCGTTGTTTCCTGAGGGGTTTGCTCTTATGAAGTCATTTTGTACTCTTATGAAAGGAAATGGAGGGGTGGTGAAAATGTGGGTAGGACTGGACTGGCGGGAAATTGGATGAGCAGGTCTCATTAAAGCTTCCTTTTTACTTTGCTGCACATACTTAAAGATTGGGAGTTAATTTCTCTTTATGGGGGAAAATGTGGCAGGGGGCATTCCCATTTTAGCGATTTTAAGTTTTGTGACTTATCTCAAGATGGAATTTCTTTTTCTTTTTAAGACTTTATTTATTTATTTGAGAGAGAGCAAGCATGGGGGCTTGGGGGAGGGCCAGAGGCAGAGGAAGATGCAGGCTTCACACTGAGCAGGGAGCCCGACCCGGGACTCGATTCCAGGACCCTGATATCATGACCTGAGCCAAAGGCAGATCCTTAACCGACTGAGCCACCCAGGTACCCCAAGAATTTCGTTTATTTAAGGTTATCAAATACTTTTTTTTGTCAAAAAATGTTTTTCCTTGTCTTTCTGTCCTCTCAAACTTCAAAAGAAGAGGCTTATATTTTTTTCCTTAATGGTTTTTATCATGTTTGAATTCCTGAGTTCTTTAAGTACTGACATATGTGCAAATGAAGTCCCCATTACCTTTTTATACTGAAAATTTATAGATCTGATTGTTAAAAGATAAGTACAGACTTTATTGTAGCTTTATATAAAAAAATTTTGATCGTAGGTACTAGGGAGGCCATCTAATTCTTTATCCCAACTGGTGTCAAGGCCACCCGTATGACATTGTGACACATGGTCACCAGCCTGTGCTGGGATCATTGTGATCTACCAACAGGACAGTTGTACTAGGAGCCTGGAGACCTACTTCCAGTTCCGGGTGTGCCCGTAACTAAGGGTGAGTTTTTGAGTCGTGAAATGAAAGAATTGGACCAGGTGGTCACTAAGGTTTCTTCTAGTTCTCAATCTCTGTGAATATCCATTGACAGAATGTCTTCAACTTTAAAAAGCAATCAGTTAATATATATTTTTTTGTCATCTTTCATTTTTATATTGAACCCAAATTGTCATGGTTAAGATAGGCTTTCTGTTGCACTGTTTTTTCATATATTTTGATCAGGACACACTGTGAGACACAGTAGTAGCCCAGTAAATACACAAAAATATTTATGTATGTATAGCTGAATCAAAAGTTTCATAAATCAATACTTGCCTTTATTCTTTGTGATGCAGTTCTATACTATTCTATTTTCTTTAAAAGAATGCCAGTCAGTGACCCACTAAATTGATTATATGACCCAAGAATGGGTCTTGGCCTCTAATTCAAAAAACACCACTCCATAGCAACCTAGAACAAGTTTGTTTCTTCAAACTCAACTCAAATTCAACTATAATTCGCTTATTTGCCTTTAGTTCTTCTCTTTTACGGGCTTTAAGGTCCCTAGTTTTTGAAGTTTTCCTTGTATGTTTTGATATTTTGACTCCCCACCATCATGGTCATCTGTCCCTAAACACTTAGCTTGTGCCCATCTTAAAAGTAATGGTGCCCAGGAGAAATATATCTCAAAATAAAATTTACTGCCAGGTCTTTTTCCTATCCCCTTTCCTACCAATGTCTACTGTGTGTTACATAATTTTTTACAAGTATTTATTCCACACACATTTACTGAGCACTGTTAGGACTGTTCTTGGTGCCTGGGGATACAGCGGAGAGCAAAACAAAACTTTCAGCTTTCAGAGAGTGTACGTTGTAGAGAATTGTGCTAGCTGCTAGGACTAGGAGCATGAGTCCTCCCAGGCCCTTGCCCATAGAGCTTTAGTGCTCAGTTGCACGTGGTCTTTTATGGCTCTGTATTGTATGCTTGTTAGGTATTTCCCTTCTGAATTGTGAGCTCTTCCTGCCTTTCCACTTGAGTACACATTTCAGCAAAGATGAAATGTCCGTTTCTAGGGACAGTGTATGTATGAAGTTTCCCTTAATTTGAATTCATTAAAAAAGTTAAGTGGAAATTAGAGTTAAAAAGATTATCAAAGAACAAAAATACTCAATTATTTTTCCTGAGTTTCAGGGTGGTTAAGGGAAGGTTGAAAGTTTCCATTATATGTGATGAAAGCCTGTAAATTCTATTCAGGTCACAAGGGGAATTCAGGTCTAGAGGGGTCTTTAACTTTTTAGGACAATGAAGTATACTTTTAAAATAAAATTACAAAAACAAAAAATAAAAATTACAGCAATTTCTAGAGTGACTTTGATATGGGTAAATTTGGACCAATGTTAAAACTAGTTTTAGAGATTGAATTTTTTAAAAAAATGTCTATAAAGATATATTGGGGGAAGAGGTTTAAGTGAACAAAATAAAATGGTTCTTCAAAGTTTGCAGTCACGTTAGAAAATAAAATCTGCATACACAAAATTAAATAAATGAGTGATCAAGCCAAGTACAATTCCAGTATGATTGTAGGTAAATAGAATTATTCAAGAGAGTAACTGGAGACTTAACATTTGAAGTAGATGGAAATGGATTGATTAAAAAAAAAAAAAGATCATGTCTGTTTTAAGTCGAATATATTTTAAGGGCTCTGAAGCACTTAAAAAAATCTGTGCTTAGGTGAAGTTGCATATTCATTTAAATAAAACTAGAATTTAAAAATAGAATTTCTTCTTTCTATTTAAAAAATTGACAAATTAGGATTTTTTTTTTTAAATGGGAGATGTAAATATATTTATAACATGGGGAAACTAATGTGTAGAATGAAAGAGCAAGGAAAGCAAGCCTTAAATGTGACATTCTTCATTCAGATTGGGATTGCATTGATCTAGGGACAGGAAAATCTTTATGAGGTGGCATTTTTCACACAGGCCTGCCTCTTCCTTTACCTTATTCTGAACTACCTATATATCAAAGCTTTCTAGTCCAAGTCAACAGGTGGAGATTTATGCTGGACTTATAAACAAAGCCCTAGAACATTACTACACTTAATTGTTGAATGCTCTCTCCCCCTTTCCTGGACAAAGATTTTGGCCTCCCGTGTGGTTGTCTGAGAGAATTAATGGATTCTTCTCTGTGATCTCATGTAGAAGGGCTCCCACTATTGAAATATTTGACTTTTATTTCCCTCAAAGAAAGAAACTGGAATACTTTTAAGTTGCCTAGTAATTTAAGTTCACAAAGGTGAACTGAAAAAGTATTTAAACAACTAGTACTAAAATCACCTTAGGAAAAAAATAGCATTTTTTTGTCTTCAGAGAGAATGATGCCTCGGAGCCAAAAATAGTAACCCAAATAAAATACACAGAAAAGGAGAATCTGTCTGGTTGTAGGATCCAAATTAGATTTCAGATCCAAGTCAGGATCCAGGCAAAGATCCAACTTAGATTCCATATTTTAAACTTTTTCTGTGAACTTCCACTTGACATTCTTTAAAGTGAAATGACACTTTGTACTAATTCTTAAAATGCCCCCCCTCCATTTAAAACATGTGAAAATAGTTACTTTTTAATATCGTCACGTAAATGGAATTTTGGGGTTTGGGAGGGTGAGCACAGTGCCCGGGTCCAACAGAATGCAGATCTCTGCCTCAGAAGAAGGGGAGAGGTGCCATTTGACCAATACGACAGTGTCTGTAGAAAGTGGAATTTGCGTGGAAATGGTAACTTTCATTTGTGTGGAAATGGTGAATTTCAGATTATGAAGGAATCTGCCTTTTCATCCTAGCTTCGCTGGGAGCCGTAGATTGAGGTAAATGTTTGAATATACTGAAGCATTTAGATTGTGGCAGATGAGAACATGGGCGCCTTTGGTTGAGGGCAATCTGCACAAAATGCACTTTATGATAGCTTTCTGCCTGCTGCCACCCAGGTGTCTGTCTCCTTCTCATCGGTTTGAGGGGCATTCCCTAAAATGAGGGAGGAAATTCAGATAATAGTTTTGGAGATTTCTGGCCAAGGCAGCCTTTTACAGGAAGCTTTTCTGGTGATGAGTGTCACACGATGGCCATGGGAATGTGTTTACTTGCCTACCTGTTGACGCTTTGATACAGGAGATAAAGAGCACACTGAACTCTCCCCCACCCCCCACATGCCCAAACTCCTATGTAGGTATTTTAGCAGCCTTTGAGATAATGGAACCCACACCCTATAGAAACTTCGAGTTGTCCGGCTAGGGCAGGGATGGGCATTTGTATAAATCAGCATCTCTCCAGGATTAGGGGGGCATCAAAAACAGGAATTCATGATTTCTTATATTAAGTACTATCAATGTCATGCTGTGAAGCTACACAGTTAGAATCTGAGCTGAGGCCTCAGGATCTTCGCTGACTAGGGTAAAAGAATAGATCTGTATACATGGCAGGGATCTAGAAGGGTCCTCGTGCCTTTTAAATCCAGAGCAAGTCTCTGCCTTCCTCCAAAGCTGCTTGTTTGCCCTGGGTGGGATTTTGTTTGTGAGCCACAACTCCAAGTGTTCCTGCTAGCTTAATAGGAGGAGAGACTAGGAAGAACAAACTGGCAAGTGAATTGGGTGGCTATTGACACAAAAGTCTTTAGATAGTTGGAAAGAAATTTTACATTTCAGGACATTTTTACCACCAAAGCAGAGGTGTGGGGATTATTCCTGTGTTGCCATTGTTGAGGTCTGTCTTTAGCACTCAATTCTGTACACACGAAAATGTGTGGAGATGGCAAATGATGCCTGGATAGCCACAATGTGGGGAATTGTCACTGTCCTTGAAGATGATGAAGTTCAGCTTCTAGTGAGGGAAGACGGGACCTTAGAGCGTGTTTTAAAATGAGGTGTTGGGTGAGGGAAGGCTGAGTTCTGATCAGTGCTGCTCCTTGTTTTTCGGGCTTCTGCTTTTCGTGAGAGAAGTATAGTTTCTGGAAATGGAAAGCATGGAGGCAGCAAATCTATTTCTTTAAAAAAAAAAAAAGTCTGGATTTTTGCACTGCTGGACTGGCTGTTGATTTGGCAGCCTTGGTAACTGAGATCCTGGCTACGTGGCTGTGCAAAATCTCCAATCCTTGGTTTCAAATCTGAAGTCACAAACGGGGTTCTAAAACAAAGGAATGGCTTTAGAATAATAGAGAGGGGAGAAAGAGAAAAGATTGATAAATAGGCCAGTTACTATTTTTTTAAAATTGAATTAGGAGGTTGTTGAAACTCCTAAATCAAGAAAACAGAACTCAGCAGAAAAATAAGGTTTATCTTATAAAAAGTTCATATTTCACTCTTGGGCCTAGTTGTTAATGACATTCAGTTACCTGAAAGGATTATTAGGAGGGGGGGGCATTATCCAGTTTCACTAATTGCCTTGCATCTGGGACTTTGGAAGACAATTGGCTGTCTCATGGATTGACTATTGAAGTTGAGTATGGTTTAGCTATGACCTTATCCGGAGACTTCTTGCCCTTTTAGGTTGAAGACACCCTGTTGAATCTTAGCATTTTTAGCAATAACTTGAAGGGGTGGGAACCTGCCCATGTGAGGTTTCATCTTGGCATAAAGCCAGAAGGCTCTGCTCTTGCCGGTAACTTAAATGTGGTTTGCTGGTAAACCCATCACGGGTTCAAAGTTGATATTTACTTAGTAAAAAGCCTAGAGGCCCAAAAGATGAACCGGTTAGAGTAGGGATCTCCTGTTGATGGTGTTTGTTAAGGACACTCCATGATTATGCATAAAATGTATGTGTCTAATAGAGTCTCTGTATCTGGTGGTTAGGTTTTTTGAAGGGCGAACTCATTTCCTTATAGCAACTTCCTTAGGAATTAGAATCAGTTACTTAAGTTGTATCTCAGTATTTGGAAATAGTTGATTAATGCTTTTTTGAAAATTGATTAACTGACCATCAGGATGTCATATTAGTTTAAGGTTTTAGTTTAAAAATTGATATATAAAAGTTGGAGGTTGTGATTTATGAACCCTGTTTTTCCAAAGATTCATTTATTTAGTCAACTTTTTTTTTTTTTTTTAAATCCCTGTATTCCTTTCAGGACTGATTCAAAGACACTGGTTTGTTACTAGTAGTTTTCAGTTAATATTAGAGAACGTGAAGAGTCAGATTACCTTCTGGATTCCCCCATTTGGCTGCCAAAGAAATTTGCTTGTCTTACTTTACCTCACCAATCATCTCTATTTTCTCCATTAATCAGAAATGTAACCATGGTTTCTGTGTTATATCTTTTTGTTTCATTGTCTTTCTGATCTTTGTTTTCTTTGTTTTTTCTTTACATGGCACAAAAATTGATTTGAGTCTAGAATTTGAGGTAAAGTTAATTATGCTAATATTGTGCTTTTCCATAGTTGTGGTTTATAGGTTAAAATCTTAGGATTTTATTGGGGCGCCTGGGTGGCTCAGTCGGTTCAGCATCTGCCTTCAGCTCAGCTCATGATCCCAGAGTCCTGGGATCAAGCCCCACGTCGGGCTCCCTGCTCAGCGGGAAGCCTGCTTCTCCCTCTCTCTCTGCCTGCCGCTCCCCCTGCTTGTGCTCTTTGTCTGCCAAATAAGTGAATAAAATCTTCATAAAAACAACTCAGGATCTTATTTCATACATATATTTCAAAATAGGGCACTGACTTGATACAAAAGTAATTTTTCTTAAATCTGTAATACACTGAATATATTTCTTGGAGGTTTTGGTGGGTTTTTGTTTTGTTTTGTTTTGTTTCGTTTTTAGAGCAGTTTTAGACTCACAGCAAAATTGAGAGGAAGGTATAGAGCTTTCTTAAATACCCACTGCCCTCCACACACACAGCTTCCCTTGCCAGAGTGGTACATTTGTTAAAAGTGATTGACACTCCATTGACACATCATTATCACCCAGGGTCTGAATATATTTCTAAATGCAGAAAGTAAAATTGTGAACAGTGTTGTAAATTAGAAGGTTGAATGGCTGTGTAGGTAAGTGTAGTAATAGGTGACAGATTTTGTATCCATACCTGTTTGCCATTAGTCGTGCGTTTTGTCAGTTATTCCTCAGAGCAATTCGATTAACACATTAAGTTTTTGGGTTTAAGAAATGTACTTCAAAGTGTAAGGTAGTTAATGCTTACCTAATTGGCTAGGAAGAGCTTTTATTTCTTTTTAGGAAAATAATTTCCTCTTGTTTCACATTATCCAGCACATTGGTTGAGTGAGATTAATTGTTAACTTGAAACACATTTATTTTCTATGAATGTGAATACTCCCAGAGTACATTTGACACTTTGATAATACTTAATTGTGGATTAGGTTCATGGTTCCAGGTGATATGTTGACATTCAAGTCAGGGGAGCCTATTACATTTATAGAAGTTCAATAACAAGAAACTCATCATTAACTAGGATTGCAGGAAATAAGGAAATAAGTGTTTTGGCCTATGGGGTATGTATTGGAATTTTTTTGTACCTGTCTTGTAAAGTAATAAGGAAGTCCAGCTACTGGGTATTTTTTTCTTTTGTAAACCTTTCTCCCATCCCCAAATAATTTGAATAAAGTCCTCTTTATTCCTGTCTGTTGTAGTCATTTACTTTCTATGGATAAATAGTATTCCTTGTTATTTGCAAGGCTGATGTAACAGCACAGCTGTTATATGCTTGGCATTTCTGCTTCTGGTGAAATGCTATTTGCGCAGATTGATCTGATCCAGATGTGTGACCAGCAAGTTACATTTCTAATTATAAGGATAGCCAAATTCCATTATAAGCACATCATGGGATTATAGGGCCAGGAGGTATCTTGAGAGGACATGTAGTTCATTCTCCAGCTTTTCAGCAGGACCACACTCCATAAACCACTCCAACACTGAACAAAGCAGCAAAGAATGTTCCACCCATGTATAGGCTGCATGTAGAATCATCAGAATTATAACTGGAAAAAGAGATGAGTCCCTCTGGTCCAGCCCTCTTATTTTACGGGTAAACAGATTTTTGACTTAATCTGGATTTTTAGAACTCTTTCCCTAGCACTTACTCTGCAGTCTTCTGAAATGGCCCGTGCCAAGGGAGACAGGGTGGAAGACTTGATTGGAAATGCCAGGGACAGATTCAGATGTAGCTCTCTGGTTACTTAATTTAGATGAGGTAAGGATTAGGGATAGCTGGATTCGATTGGAATTTATTAACTGTTTCTGAAACCTAATGGGGAGGTACTTTATTATGTAGGAATATATGTATATGTTTGTGGACTTCAGTTCTAAAGTGCTAAAGAAATTAGGCCTGTATTTAGGACAAGATGGTTTGCAAGTGTTGTATATAAGCTTACCGGGAATGACATCTATGAGTAAATATATGAATCTTCAACTTGACTTGGCATTGTTGGGTCTGGGGTTTGATTCACCCGAAGCTAATAGTTAGGCTGTGGCTGTTTGCTCCATGCTGGCAGAAGACAAGGGGGTCCTGTGCCCCAGAGGCATGCCGAACAGCCCAAACATTTGCTTGCTTGTATCAGTGCCTCCTTGTCCCCAGGGCCCACAGGGGTGATACGGAGTGTCCAGATGGAGCTGCACACGTGTGGGATTGTGTTTCTGCTGAGGGACGTTAAGCTTGGGGGAATCCACTGCTTTTTTTTTTTTTTTTTTTTTTTTTTACTGTGCAGCAAGTGAACTTGCTCTTTATCCAGAAGAGAAACCTCATCCCCCCTGTCAAGGTTGTTCGCTGCAAATGAAACTGAGAAATAGCCTGGGTACAGAATGGGCGGGGCCTTGCGTTTCTGGTTACCTGGCAGGACGCGTAGGAGCCAAGAGACTGATGGAGTGTGTCTCACAACAGTAGTGCCCTGTAATTTCTGCCCATTTCTGTGTGGTAAGGAAGAGATGATCAAATATAATGCGTTACTAGCAACTTCAGAGAGAGTGAAAGACATGATGTAGCTGTTAGGAAGCAAATTCATAATAAGGGAAAATGGTCAGCTGGATAATCAGGAGAATGAAAATGGGAGGAAAATACGAACAACTTCATTTTATTTCTTCTGTAAATTGACATCTTACTACGGTACTTCAGGATGTGGTTAGATCATATTAAATGATCACAGCCAAAACATGAGGGATTATACATCTTGTTTCTACACTGTTAAGTCCATGTATCCTTTGTGAAATGAAAGTGGTAGCCATGTGGACCTAGGAATAGGTTTAGCTCTTTTCTTCACTGCATTGTGGCCTTAGGTTTTATTATTATTTGTATTTTGTTTAAAAAAAAAATTAAATTGGGGGGCACCTGGGTGGCTCAGTTCGTTAATAAGCATCTTGGTTTCAGTTCAGGTCATGATCTCAGGTCGTGAGTTCGAGCTGGGTGTGGAGTCTTGTTTGAAATTCTCTCTCTCCCTCTCCCCCTGCCTCTCCCCCTGCCTCTCCCCCTGCGTGCTCTCTCTCCCTCTTTTTCTCTCGCAAAGAAAGAAATCTAAAAAAAAAAAAAAAAGATTTAAACAGTAGGGAGGTATAAAAAAGTAAAAGCCTTCTTTTCATCACACTCTCCCTACCCCAGTCAAAGTTCATAGAGGTTGCCATAGTTCTGTGGCCTTTGGATCAGTCAACATCAGAAGGGAGAGGAAATGTTAATAATAGTTGTAGTGGCGACTTGTTGCATCTGAAGGATAGGATCTAATAAGCTCTGGGGCCATTTAAGAGATCTTCTGAATGCCTAGAAAGATTTAAGAGGCAGTATTATTCTATCACGAAAATATTATGTTCAATTTTCTCAAATAGTAGCTGAAGATTGCCTTATAATAAGGGGTGTTAAGTAGGCCGGGTAACAGTGTCTTTATTTGAGGGATAAGGGAACTGTAGCATACAAAAATGATTTGCCCAGTTAGAGGTCAGCCATTTAGGCTTTGTAACTGCTTAGAAAACGTTTTGGCCCCAACAAAATCTTTGTACCACATGCAACTAAATATGTAGTACTCTTAATTCCAATTACCTTGCTCTGTTTTTAAACATTCAGTATCACTTTCTTACACACTACATAACTTATGTATTGTGTTCATTGCTTGTTTCCTTCCTCAAGAATGTAAACTCCAGAAGAAGGGTTTTTGTTTGTTTGTTTTTTTTCTCCCGTGCGTTGGTGAATTTCCAATGTCTGCAACAACTTCAAACTCACAGTAGGTGCTCAGTAAATTGGTGATTAAATGAATCAGCAGGTGGTATACATATAGCAGATGGTGCTGTAAATTGATGAGACATGTCTTAGATTATGTGTCCAGCCCAAAGCTGGACATCTCTGATTGGACATGTCCAGGTGACATTGGTTGTTCCCTCTGATTTGATGAGATTGAATTTGTAAACTGGGCAGAAGGATGGAGCCTGCAGATTTTGTTTTTTTTGGCCTTGCACTGTGTGTTTGTTTGTTTTGTTTTTTAATTTGGAAGCAGTACTTAGAAATGAATAGATTTCACGTGAAATGAAATTTCTGTTTTTTTCTCCAAAACCTGGCGGTATCAGCCTGCATTCTTGCATGGTAGCAAGGGCTGAGCTGAGTTCTCTGGTTTTTTTGTTTTTTGTTTATTTTAAAAGGCTTTATTTGTGAGAGAGAGTACGAGCGGGGGGGAGGGGCAGAGGGTGAGGGAAAAGCAGCCCCCCCCCCCCCCCCGCCCCGATCTGAAGGCAGACACGCTTCACTGACTGAGCCACCCAGGCACCGCTGAGCTCCTGTGTGTAGTGGTCCCTACCACTCTCCATTGACTTCTAGATGCTGAAGCTGTCAGTTTTTTTGCCGTCATGTGCGTTCATTAATTTTTCAATTTCTAACTACAAAGAGATCTTTCTAGCCATGTTTTCCAAAAGAGGGAAAAAGGAAAGGTAGGCCACTTTAGTCATTGACGTTACCTCCTTGGCTCCTGTAGGCATCTGAACAGCGCAGCCCCTTGATGTAATGATTATCTAAGATCTCCACCTCTTTTAGGTCTAGCCTTTTTATGATTATAGCTGTGATTGTGGATGGTATGCAAGGGGGAAGAGCGAGCTGCTCAGACTTAGAGGAATGAGCTTCAGTGCTTTGACTGTGAAGTGGTAGCATGGAATGTGAGTCTGGGGAAAAATGCTTCCTTTGTTGAACTGTTAATGCGTAATTGGTTCAGATGTTGAAAGTGCACGGCCGCGTTGAATGCTCAGGTACAGCATTAGAAGGGCCCTAAAGGTATATGTTCTTCATCTGTACATTTCCTGTCCACTAGAGAGATTCAGTTTTTCTGTTTGTAGTGGTGGCCTGAAATGCAAAAGATGGAGAAAACATTTTATTGTTTGGGGAAAGTGATACTTCATTCAGGGAAAGTGAATGTTGTAGATTTGTTTTTGTTTTGAAGACTTGTAAGTTGAGCCTTGGATCCCTTTTAATAGAATAAATGGCATACTATTCCTTGGGGAAATTTGAATAACTAGACAATTTCAAATCATGTTTAATGTGGGAATGTGACTTATATTCTGATAGTATGTGGGTGAAGAAGATTGTACAGTCTGTCCTTTAGACTTCTGAATTGCTTACTTGATTATGGAGGTAACCAGCGGATCCAATTTTCTTTGACTCTACCTAAAAGTTGGACTAAGAAACAATGTAAGTGAAGTGCTAATAACATTTCATGACTCTATAAAATAGAGATTTCACATAAGTTCATTAGGAGAGTTGAAAATAATTAGGTAGCTAGAGTGGTATTACCCAAAGAGCATTATCTGATGTATGCTAGCTTTTGAGACAAGTTTGTGTGTTCAGAAAAGTTTGACCTTGTTGAGATTGTCCGTGCATATTAGTTCTTGGAAGCCTGGTAGTACAGAACCTCTAGCTGTTCCATCTAGAGGTTTCAAGCTTGGTTGATAGAATTGTTTTTCCATATAAGATGTATAAGTATGAAGCAGAATATTCCATGTCATATATTTTGGAAATTCCCACGTGGATGGATTTAGGGGAAAAAAATTCAAAACTGATAAAACATGTAGTTGGCTCCTGTTTCCATATGGATTTATCTGTTTCCCTCACTTTTACTTGGGTTTGCAGTTACTTTTCTTCCACGCTACTCCCAGGAATATTTTGCAGTGACATGGTTAAAACTTAGTGTAGAATCCAGATGGAACGTAGAGTCTAATTTAGAGTCATCTTGTTTAGAAAACAAATCTATCTGTATCGATTCCCTATTTTTTAGGTAATGTGCTTCTAGTTAAGGTACATGACTTACCTGTATTGTAAAGTACCATTATTAGGTGCGGTCATCTTTTCCTTGCACTGTTGCTCTTTCCTGTTACTAACTTAGGTAAGACTTTTCTTCTCTGAGAGCCTCAGTGGTTGCCTGGTTTGGGACTTTGCAGATAGAGGCTGGTGGGGGTGGGGGATGGGAGGGGAAGGCGGGAGGAGGATAATGAACAGTTTGGAATTTGATAAGCAAGAGTTGGTGTATGTGTGAGTGGTGTGGTAAAGAGCTTATAAGTTGGTTGAGTTTCCTTTATAAACCCTAAGTAGAAAATATGTTCAGAAATTTGAAGTGATTGGAGAGGCGCAAGAAACCTTACCCTTCCATTAATCAGTGGTGTGACCTCTCAAAAATAAGGGACGGATTAGATACTCTTGAAGGTGCGGCTGATTTAAAAACAAACTTAAAAAAAATTTCATTGCAAATTTTTAAATGCTGAGGTTGCATTTTCGAAATGCACCTCAGTGTACGTTGTAACATGCTAGAAGGGAAATCAAACCCTCATGGTAGAAAAAAGTGCTGATGCAAAAATATGATTTGGAATCTGGTATTTGCCAGGGGCTACAAGATTTAAACAGTTCTGTATTTGTGACCTTCTTATACGACGTGAAGGCTGCAGGAGAATTTGAAGTTGTAGGGCAGACCTTATTCAGAGATCTTCAGGACACAGTTCACTATAGCAAGAAATGGTAGTCTAGTATATACCACTTCTGCCTTCGGATCTTGAAGTTTTTAACATTCATCAACCAGCCACTCAGTTTCAGAGTAAGTAATGAGAAGCTGAGCACCAGAGAAGTGCTTGCCTCATCTTGTTCCTGGAAAAGCCAGCAGCCTAAAAATGCTTGTCATTCAAGGTGTGACCCGAATGAGTGTTGTACAGCTATTGTAATTTTTCTTTAAAGATATGTGGCTAAACAAAGTACTTTCTAGGGAAGATTTCTTTTAAGTAGACCTTTACTTATGACTTATCCGAAATTGGGGAGACTGCTGTCTGAACAGAATTTAGAATTAGGAGGGAATGGGAGATGACCTTGTCCAGCCACACCATGTTGCAGATAGACGTAGGCTCCGAGAAGCCCAAGTTACACAGCTGGCATATGTAAGAGAACTTGAATTAAATCCAGATCTTCGGATTGCCACCCAGATCCTGTTCTTCATATCATGTAGGTGTCAGGCAATGTGTCCTGTGCTAGAATTTCTCGTGAAATCCTTAAAAAATGGGAAGATAATCTACATACAGCAAATTACACAGATCTGCATCTTCATAAGTATATTTTGATATGTAATCTTTTTTTGTAAAAAGTAAAAGTATGATCTTATTATTTGTGTTGACAGCATTCTCTTAGGATATGTGTGATATTTAAAACAATTAGCTTGTACAGAAGGTATAAAAAAAGTAGTATTTTTGGGCGCCTGGGTGTCTCAGTCGGTTGAGCGACTGCCTTCGGCTCAGGTCATGATCCCAGGGTCCTGGGATTGAGTCCCTCATCGGGCTCTCTGCTCTGCGGGGAGCCTGCTTCTCCCTCTCCCACTCCCCCTGCTTGTGTTCCCTCTCTCGCTGTGTCTCTCTGTCAAATAAATAATAATAATAAAAAAAGTAGTATTTTTACTCATTTATCCAGCAGTTAGACTTTTAAGATATGTAGACATTGGCCAAATAATATTTGGGGTTCTGGTTTAAGTGATAGGGAAATAAGCTTTCTTATGGACTGAGTAGGGATTGGGAGAGAAGTGATTTGTCTTAGTGTTGAATTTCATGGAATTCGCTTTGAATAAATAGTATTATCAGTGCTGTGAGTTATTTAATTTTTGTTTTTTTTTTTAAGATTTTATTTACTTATTTGACGGGGAGAGAGAGAGTGAGCACACAAGCAGAGGGAGCAGCAGAGGGAGAGGGAGAAGTAGGCTCCCTGCTGACTGAGCAGGGAGCCCGATGTGGGGCTCAATCCCAGGACCTTGGGATCATGACCTGAGCCGAAGGCAGACTCTTAACTGACTGAGCCACCCAGGCACCCCTAAGTTATTATTTTTTAAAGATTTTTATTTTTAAGTAATCTCTACACCCACCATGGGGCTCAAACTCAGTACCCTGAGATCAAAAATTGCATGTTCTATGGACGGAGCCAGCCAGGTGCCCCTTAGTGCTGTGAGTTTTTTAAACTCACAGTGAGTAACTAATCTCTGTAGGACTTCGCAAAGTAAAAATTAGCTCTGGACAAATGATTTCTTTTATTATTAATTCTTATTTCTGAATGAAGTTTATTAATCAAGAATATGCAAAAACATCTTTTAGAATGTATGTTGTAGGAGTATAATAAAGAATTTGGGGCAGGATGTTTTACCACAGGGTTTTCTTAACCCCTGGGGGAAAAAACGGTAAGAATTTATTAGGGTGAGGAAATTTCCTCCGTGAGTGTTGGAAACAGTGTGATGTGGTACAGCTGTCTGCAGATGTTTGGAGGATTCCCACGGGATGGTCAGTCCTGAGTCGTCATCAGTTGATTGAAGGTAGGGGCTAGCCGGCAACATACACCACCTGCAAGTTGAATGTCAGCTTTGTTAAGCCTTCAGCAGTATGATTTTAGATTGTAATTTCAATCAGCAATATTGTAATACCTTTGACAGAGGATTTGGGAACCCTAAAAAGAGAAGATTCCAATCAGGTTGTCTTGGAAAGATCAAGGACATGGAGGTTTGAAAATCTCACTCACCATTCATTATTACTGAGAATGTAGCTCAGTTACATAGTTAGCCAAGTGTGCAAAGCCGGATTTCCAGCGTCTGCACAGTGCCAGGTGTGTAAGATACCCAGGAAGTGTTTGAACAGCCGTCGGAATGAATTTCCAGATCTGTCCACTCAACTTGTTATGACTCCAATCACACATATGATTTCCACATATATCATTCATTTGTAGGAGTGCTCTGGTTGTGATTTGTTAAATGAGTTGAGTGGGTGTGTTTAATCCTAAATCTTTTTTTTTTTATAGTTATAAACCTTTTTTGTTGAAGTATAATTAACAATGTTTAATATTAGTTTAGGTGTACAACATAATGATTCAACTATTGTATACATTACTCAGTGCTCACCATGGTAAGTGTGGTCAGCATCTGTCACCAAATGTTTTTATAATCTTGTTGACTATATACCCTATGCTGTACTTTTCATCTCTGCGACTTATTTTGTAATTGGAAGTTTGTACCTCTTAATCCCCTGACCTATTTCATCCATCTTCCCACCCACCAATCTGCAATCTTAATTATTAGACGTTGCTTAACATTTTAAAAAGTCAGTCACTTTTGAATGATTAGATATTAATATGGTCTTTGAAATGTTGAAGGAATTAGAGGCGGAGACAGGCGACTTTGTTGCTGCTTCTTGCCCCGCACCAAAAGTACCTCCTCTTTTCTGCCCCCGCAGTTCTTGATCTGCCGAGAACACCTAAGTGGGGAGGGTCTGTGGTGCTTTTTCTAACCAGTGGGTAGCAAATACGTGACATGCGCCGCCCCCCCCCCCGCCCCCCCTTAACCTCAGGGCCTTGGCAGCCTTCTCTCATTACCACTGAACCTGTGCAGTGAATCTTTCTCAACGCTGTTCTCTAGGCAGGCACCAAATTAATTGGATGGGCACGTGAGAAGAACCCTAGGGCTCCCACCAAACACACGGTAGGGGACTGGAGAAGGGTCTGTGCCTAGGAGCAGAGAAAGAGTTCTTGGTAGAATCCGGATACTCCAGGTGTCCTGATTCTCCGGGGTAGTATTTATCGTCACTTTGCTCTCTCGTGTAGCAGGATAAGGTTATGAATATAAATTGATACCCTTACTTAGGGTCCAGCTCACAAAACTAAAACGAAATCATTCTTTACCTTGTTTGATCTGGGTACTGAAGATAAGGTGGGCAAATTTCATTTTTTCATCCCAGTCATCTCTTCATTCTCTATGAAGAGTTTGAAAAATAATTTAGCAAAATTAGGCTGGGATTGGGGAACTGGGGAGCAGGAGTAGAATAGAATACAACTTCTGAAGTACTTGGGAAAATATGTTTTAAGTAGCAGCTGTTAGAGGTACAAGTGTATCTTATCTGTTAAGTAGAGCAGGTAGGGGTTCCACTTGGCAGTGCTGTTGAAAGGTTTAGCTGCGTTTGAATTTGCTGTTGCAGATGCTTCTTATATATTTAGATGGCCTTTCCTCAATTAATTTGAATTACCAAGGTTTTACTGTATATAATATTAAAATGTATAAAAGACAGTCCAATCTGAAGAAATGGATATTTTCTCTTAATTTGCAAACATCTGAAAAATATTAGAAATTACAGAAGTCAGATATTTTGTAGATTTATTTATTCTTTTTAAAGATTTTATTAATTTTTTTTTTTTAAGATTTTGTTTATTTGACAGAGAGAGACACAGCGAGAGAGGGAACACAAGCAGGGAGAGTGGGAGGGGGAGAAGCAGGCTTCCCACGGAGCGGGGAGCCCGATGTGGGTCTCGATCCCAGGACCCTGGGATCATGACCGGAGCCGAAGGCAGACACTTAATGACTGAGCCACCCAGGCGCCCCTAAAGATTTTATTAATTTGACAGGGGGAGAGAGAGAGCGAGATAGAGCACAAGCATGGGGAGCGGCAGGCAGAGGGAGGGGGAGAAGCAGGCTCCCCGCTGAGCAGGACCCTGGGAACATGACCTGAGCCAAAGGCAGACACTTAACCAACTGAGCCACCCAGGCGCCCCTATTTTGTAGATTTAGAAATGGGCATTGTAATATCGAGCCCTCTGTAATTTCCTGGCCTGGGAGAGAGAGAGAGAGTGTGTGTATGCATGTGTGTGTGTCCCTGTGTATTTGTTTTGGAGCATCTTGGAGTTCAGCTTTACAAAGTTAACTTTGTCACTACAGTTGCTGGAAATATAAGAATGCATATCTGTACCTATAACATGTGATTCAAAAGTTATTAGCTTCTTCAAAAAGTTGGCTTTTCGTAGTAGGCAGTGTCTTTTTTTTTTTTTTTTAAAGATTTTTATTTATTTATTTGACAGAGAGAGACACAGTGAGAGCAGGAACGCAAGCAAGGGGAGTGGAAGAGGGAGAAGCAGGCTTCCCGCGGAGCAGGGAGCCCGATGTGGGACTCGATCCCAGGACCGTGGGATCATGACCTGAGCCGAAGGCAGATGCTTAATGACTGAGCCACCCAGGTGCCCCAAGGCAGTGTCTTTTGACACATTTTCATGTGGAATTTGTATTTATTCATCTTGACAAGAGTAGTCACTGAAGAGCAGTTTTCAGAATTGTGTTGCTTCCAGTAATATTACCCGAGCGCTCTGGCATTTTACTGGCCTTACGTTGTATGGGGGTGGGCGGCGGGTAGAGGGCTGTAATGAATGTCTGTAGCCCGCCTCAGAGAGTAAGATTGCAGATCGCTCACAAGATGGGCCAGCTGTCTTTGTTCATTTTGTGCCATGGAGTGTACCTCTAACCTTAACCACTTTCTCTGAAATGCTGTCTTCAAGCCATCATTACTGGCAGAAAAACCAACACGTTACAGGTGTTTTTGATACTGGTTGGTAGTGTTGGACAAGAAGAACAGCAAATACCCTATGTCAGACAAAAGCAGTACGGAAATTAGAGGTCTCCCCACACAAAAGATCTGTATGGATACCTCAGCAAACCCAGAAGTCTGTGAATAGCCTGCAGCTACAGGAGTTACTTCTTAGGTATCCAGGAACTCATCACATAGCTGAGCGCTTTCCATATGCCACACCCTATCCTGGTATCCTGAGGACCCTTTAACAGGTATGCTTTCTCTAGCCTGTAAAAAAAAAAAAAAAGGCTCAAGTTATTTAACGTATCCATGCATTAAATTAAGTAGGGGGGAAAAGTTGCACAAGACACATTATTTGGATGTAACAAGGAAATGGAATGGAAGAAAGTCTGCTTGTCTGGAATTTTTCTGGAGTCTCTCCTCAGAGATGCTCAAGCTATCAGATGTGGAAGAAAGTCTAGTAGTCAGTCACACTTGTTTCACACTTGAGGATATGAATGCCCAAAGGGTTCTCAGTAGAGGTCATTGTGAACTGGAGTAATTTTGAGGTAGCTTTAAGTAGCAGATAAGGCCCAGACAGAATGGTTGGATCTCCCAGGAGGAGGAGAGTAATAACAAGAGCAGAGGTTCAGTGGTTGTATGCTCCCTGGAGAGTCACAGGTTAGAAGGGATGGTTGTGCAGGCAGAGTGGGAAATACATTTATATGGGGTGGGTGACTAGAGTGGTTGTATCAGGCCTGAGACACATTTTTGAGGTGCGGAATCTACAAAGTCTATATATATGGTGTTGGGGAAAAAGCTAAGGCCATGTTAACTTCACCGCCTTTTATGACTTTTCTGGGGTGGTTAGTAAAAATGCGCATCCTCTGCCCTTGTTCTGAGGCAAGATATCCAGGCCTCCCTCCAGAGATTCTGCTCCGTGGTGGAATTGAGGGATCTGTATTTTTAAACAGTTTTATTGAGGTATAATTCACATACCATAACGTTTACTCATTTAAAATGTAAAATTCAATATTCTAAAGCATATTCACAGGATTATACAACCATCGCCACTATCAGATTCCAGAACATTTTTGTACCTTCTAGAAGAAACCTTGTCCTACCAGTTCCCTGTCACTCCCGACTCCACCCCCGCACCCAGCCAGCCACCAATCTACTCTCTGTCTCTAGAAGTTCACCTCTTCTGGACATTTCGTATAAAGGAAATCATTCAATATATGTGGCCTTTTGCGACTGGCCTTTTTCACGTAGTGTATTCTTTTTTTTTTTTTTTTTAGCCCACAAAAATGTTTTTTTTTGCAGGGGGGGAAGCAGAGAATTGTAATCTGGATGAAGCAAACTATGGCAAAACCATAGGCAAGCCCCTGGGCAAGTACTATTTTTAAGGTTTATGTTGTAGCATGTATCAGTACCTCATTTCTTTTTACCACCAAAGAATATTCCAATGTATGGTTGTACTCCATTTTATTTACTCTAAAGTTGACAGATGTTTGGGTGGTTTCTGCTCGGTTGGCACTTATGAATAATGCTGCTGCAGACCTTTGTAAGGAAGCTACATTCCTTAGCAAGTGCCCCACTTGATTTGGTCACAGAGTTCCTGCTTCATACTTGGAGAAGCACTGATCTGAGCGGTGAGTGCTGTGGATCAGCTTCTCCCACAGTATGAAGTCGCTCATTCCACATCTCCTATGAGTGCTTCTCCAGACTCTGCTGGAAGAATCACTGGTTTTGAGCGAGTAGTGACTTTGTGCAAGTGATGTCCCAGAAATGAATTACGTGGTCTTCATGTGCCAGGTAGAATGGATGGAAGAGGGGCCACAGAGAGAGAAGGTAGGCAGGGTAAGTTGGTTTCAGAGGTTTCCAGAAATCTAGAAGTGATTTAATTCCTGAACGAGGGTGCTGTTGCTTGTGGTGGTAATGGAAAGGAAGGGTCAGGGAGAACCTACTTCCAACAAAGGAAGAATCCTTTTAATGGTGGTTTAAAAATAATCAACAATTTATGTTTTTCACTGACTCAGACACAGTTCTGTCTAATTCTGACCTTATCTATTCCTGTCATCCTGTTATTCCGAAGAACTGTATTTTTACTGACTGGGAGAGGAAATCCTGGGATCACTAACTGAAGGATATAGTGTAATAAAAAAAAAAAATTGGGTTGTGATACTTTCAAGCCTCTGGTCTGTTAGAGATGTTTAGATATTGTACAAGTCTGAGTCAGAACTGAACTTTTCAAGGTTCCGTTTTCGACTTAGAATTCTCTGATCTATCTGGAAACTGAAAATAGCTTCTAGGAGGTTCACAGTCCTGAGCATCAAGCTGGTCTGCCCAGCTGTGCCTAGAGTGAAGGGGAAAGAAACCACACCTGTGAGCTATTGCAGAGCTTTAGAATATGGGCCTCTTAAAACCAGTGGCCCTGATCAGGAAGTCATAGAGGTGTGTTTTGTATAATAGGATCGTCATTGGCCAGATATCCATTATCCGTTTCTCATTCTTCATTAGATTCTTTGACAAATATAGTGAGATAACCCCTAAGATGCTCTTTGTTCTCTATATAACCCCCCCCAACAAAAGCATCATTAAAAAAAAAAAAATCAGAACATGTTGATAAAACTTCATCCTACCTTCTCACCATAATCATTGTGAACAGTTGAGGGTATATTCTTTGATTTTTTTTTTTCTATGTGAAAAATAAACATATTCCTAGTTTTGAACAAATAAGACCATGGCATAAACCTTTTATTTACCATGTGATTCCCTTATGTTGTTATTTCCCTATAAACAGTGGGTTGTGAACATCTTCCTTTGTTAACAGATCCATTTGTAGGACTTAAAATTAGTCTTCTGTTGTATAGATGAGATAGTTTCCAATTTTTCACTCTTCTATGCTGTGATACATGTGTTCAGACTTGTGACTATTTTATGTCACATCAGAGTGTTTGCCAGTTTGAGTCTCTGTTAATAATTTTCCTGGCATCACTACACCTAGATGCTCAGGGATAAGTGTTTCAGGACATAGTGCTATTGACCTTGATTCCTGGTAAATACATTCTGCTGAGAGGGTAGGGTCAAAGTTCTGAAGGGAGTGTTACGAACAGTTAACTTAAAACATCCTACAGCTCTTAGGAGGTAGAGAATAAAACTTTACTTTTTAGAAACTTTTATGTATATAAACATGGGAACGAATTGAATTTATAGTAATTCTTGGGGATCATTCACTTCCTGATTCTAGTTAAATACTTGTACACAATCTGAGAGTATTATGTCATTATGACCTGATACCTTCTAGAAAGAAGTTATACGTCTGGCCGTGCACTGGGTTAGGTGCATGTTGGGCATATGGGTTAAATATGTTTCCCCTCCCCTGTCTTTCTGCCAAGGTCCCTAGAAGAGGATTTTGCTACCATCTTTGAAAATGTGAGTTTTTAGGAACCAGTTCTTGCTTATTTTTTAAGTTGTCAGTGTCATCGTTATGATCATTAAGTATCCAATAAAAAATAGGCAGATTGCTCTGTACTGTGTAGATTGCAGCCCTCTGTATAAATTTCATGTGGATAGAGAAAACTGAAATGAAACATCACCATTTAGCAGTGGAGGTTTCTTGGCGATAGGATTATGAAGAATCACAACTTTTCTTCCTGCTTTTCTGTATTTCCAGAATCCTAGAGTGAACATGTGTTATATGTTATAATATATGGGGATGAGGGAATGAAAATATGGGACAAATATTTTTAGAAGGTTTCACATGAGGGAGGGTGCGGTGGCGAGAACCCACAAAGATAGGACTGGGTAGTTACTTTTCCACCAAGAAGGAGGCCTGCCAACCCTGAGGGAGCTCTCTGACTCCACCCTGTACTTTTCAGAGCCAGGGTTTGGGAAATCCTTTGTGCTAGTTAAGGACTAGCATAGTTAGCACAGCTAAGTAAGTATGTAACAGATTTCTATTATTAGTTTATCTTTGCTCAGTCTCATTTGATTGACAGAGAGTTCTCCACCCAGAAGGTTTGATTTATTTTGGCAGTTGGAAGAGGATTTTTTTGGAGGGCTTGTTATCTAAAAAAAGTAAGGCTGGGGAACCTGTCTTTTCCCTACTCCCTTTAAAAACAAAACAAAACAAAAAAAAACTGTTTGGGTTGGTCCTGGTGAGCATGCCTAATCTGGGGATTAAGCAGCAAGCATGACCTGAGGGCTGGTTTTGTAAATGTTACCAAATCTGTTACTTAACCGGAGATGTTCTTCCATTGTTGTGTCCCACAGTTAAGGTTGAATGGTGGGAACCAGTTCTGCCAGACTTGGATAAACCCTTATCCTTCAGGTCTTCACTTTGTGTTGGGCAGTGGTTTGAAAGTATTTTCATTACAAAAATGTAAACCATCACCTGGAGCAAAATAAATGGAAATATACCATGTTTCTAAAAGTTAACTTTTATCATTATAAAAATTACAGTTGCTCATTGTAGGATGCTTTAAAATACAGAACTCATCATTTCATTATTTGGGGTTAACCAGTGTTAATAGTTTGAGTCTTTCATTTCGGTCTTTTTAAACAGATGTTACATATATGTTCTGACTAGCTACATTTCACTAAATGTTGTGTCGTGAGCATTTCCTCTGGGTTTTCTGGTTTACTTCTGTTTTGTAAAAGTGATTTCCTGTGGCTAGTAAGTGGTATTATTTATGGTTGGCATGGGTGCAGATACCTTTTATTTTTCCGGTGGCTTCCTTAAGTTTTACACTTCTAATGAATCCAGGTATGTGTTAATTGTGATATTTTTTGTTGCTGGGCCCAAACTGATAGATTATTATGCTGATCATGGAGTTCAGTCCTTTAATTAGAGAAATTAGAAAAACAATCCGGAAGAGTTGTCCTTTGCCCAATATCATTAAATTATTTAATGGTCTAAAAATATTACTGTAGGAAACAGCTGTTACCTCTCTTTTAGGTTGAGAAACTGGGGCATTGAGAATTTAATGAACACATTTTTGAAAGAACCAGGTTGTGTTTTTTACACACTTAAGTAGGGAGGAAAGAGAGTTAGCAGTAGTTCAGTAGTTTAGTATTGAATTGACAAAGTCTATATATTAACTGTATTTTTCAGCCCCCATTTGGTGGATTTGATGGCATATGTAAGTGGTCACCATTATTCCCTCACGTATGTGTATAGAAGCCGTTACTGATGAGATGTTGACCATGCCTGCTTTTCTGTGAGGCATTAAATAATTATTTTTTCCTTTGCAGTTAAAAAAAAAAAAAAAGGTCAGTATGTAAGGAAGCATAATTTTAAGCGGAGATAATGAAGCAATTTTTGAAGTTTTGATACTTTATATTGCATATTCAGTACAAACACTTCATAGGACTTTGAAAAGCAGTAGATTCTTGGAGTATTTTACAGTGTATTTGAGAAAAAATTGTTATGGCTATATATTATTATATTATATATATATATTATTTATTTTCTTTTTTTTTTTTAAAGATTTTATTTATTTATTTGACAGAGACAGAGACAGCGAGAGCAGGAACACAAGCAGGGGGAGTGGGAGAGGGAGAAGCAGGCTTCCTGCTGAGCCGGGAGCCCGATGCGGGACTCGATCCCAGGACCCTGGGATCATGACCTGAGCCGAAGGCAGTCGCCCAACCGACTGAGCCACCCAGGCGCCCTATATATATATATTTTAAACAAAGTGATGTCCTGAGAGATTAGCTAGAAAAATGAAATGGAATTTGTGACAGTTTCAAAGAACTCAGGGCAGTGGTTGTGGCCAACACTCGCTTTGTTGACCCTGGAGTGTAAGCAGTCAGGGCCTGTGAACATGGCATTCACAGTGGTTCACCGACCTGCTGCCTTGGAAAAGTTCTCTTTGGAACAACCAGAGGTGCTCTGAGCAGGGCCTGCTTCCTGTGTGAGTACCTATTGTGGAGCCCTCCGTTGAATGGGAGGTCGGTGAGAAGTGGTTTCCCACCAGCACACAATGCCTCCTCTCGGCAATGTAAATACACATTCCACATGGGGTCAGGCTACCAGTGACTGGCCAGAAGGCCCTTGCAAAGAAAGAGATTTTGGAGTTCCATTTATTTATAGTGGCCAGTGGGAAATTAATATGCCTGTTAAATCTATTTTTAAAAATAAAAGGGAAGTCTCTAATCTGGTATTGTTTGTTGAATACAAATCAGTTAGCTGTGCCACATTTTAATTTTGCTAATTTGTTGCTCTAGGAGAGGAATTCACTGTCTTGCTGACTTGTCTATATTTGAAACTTGAGTTTCTTGTTTTAAGAGTTCTACTTAGGCCACAGAAAACTTTTTTTGGATTCTTTGATGGAGGACGTAATAGGCAATGGCAAAAGAAAATAAGTTAGTGACCCTAGAAAATACTAGATCAAGTTGTCTCTGGGTTTTGAGTGGGCTCATTGAGCAGTAAGTGAAGGTCTAGAGATCAAAGTAGGTACGATTCTTACTTGGGAACGGCAACATAAATTTTTTGTGTCTTTATTCCTTGGACTTGATTTTTTTTTTAACCATTTAAACTTTTATTAATAAAACAAAACTAAACTCAAGGCAGCTGCTTTGTTCTTGCATCTTACCTGACCAGAGAAGTGATTTTTGATGAGGACTTAGGTGAGAACTGTGAATATATAGGTTCCATCAAAAGTGGGTTATTGCAATCTATAATAAAGTTAGGTAAATGAAATAAAAAAGAGAACAGATTAAATATTAAAAATCACAGAAATCGCTCCCTCAAATATCGGGGGCCTCCTTTAACAGTCTTCAGTGTAGCTCATTTGCAGTCATAAAAAATGTATCAAGATCAGTCATTATTGCACCAGCCCCAAGGGAAAACTGAGGGAACTCATGGGTAATTTTCACAGCTCCATTGTAAAGTCCAAGATCACAAGGATGGTTATCTTCTTTAACTGGACTTAAGACGCACCCATAATGGTTGCCTTGGCCATTATTCTTCAACTACTTCCACAGTTCCAGAGATTTCTTCAAGGTGTTCCATCAACTCAGTGGTCCCAGATTTTCCTTCTCCATATCAAAGAATAAACATTTTTCCAGTAGGATATATCTCTTCAGCCTCCCTATGAAGCAGACCAGCCTGTCAATGAACTAAGCTGGCATGCTGGCATGGATGCATGACCTGGGCAACTCCATCACCTCCACTATGATTGTGGTGCCAGTTGATCACTCGCTTTGAATGCGGGCATGAGTCTGACCATAGATGTTGAATGGGAGTCCCATCTAGTGGGCCTGGATTTATTGGAGTCAGGTCCCACCCTGTTCCTGAACTCTAGTTTTGCTGACCGTCCCCGCAGGGGAGGACCTGGCCCTCAACATCCATTTTCTTATCCCTCCAGCCTACTGCTCCTACTTCCTTCGAGATCTTACCAAATGAATTTGTTTCACCAAAGTGCTTTAAAGAGTGAAACGTAAAGTCCTGGAGAGAAAAATCCATGATAGAATTTGGAGAGCTTTTCATTTGCATTAATATTTTTTTTGTTCAGATTTTGTCAGGTGGATTGTGGATGTACAGAATATAAAACAGGGACTGCAATCTTTGTCTACTAGAGAGTGAATTTAAATTTTTCTTCTTTAAGCAACTTAGTTTGGTTCATTGGTTCTCAAAGTGTGGTGTGGGGGGACCCTTGGGCATTCCTAAGACCCTTTTGTGAGGTTCGTGAAGTTATAACTATTAATAACCCTAAAATGTTGTCTTTTTCATTCTCCGTGCTTCTGAGTTCTTCAGTCACCTTAATGGAAACATTTTCTGGTGTGTCTTTCATGCATTCTCATATGGGGAAGTATGAAAATTGGAGAACACGGGTTTTGTGTCAGAGTTGAAATTTAAAATTATTTTGTTGGAAAAATTTTGAAGTCTGTTAACAGATTCAGATTTAGAATTTGTATGATTTCAGCATAAAGGTATCTTGCACGGAGCAGAACCTAGATATATATTCATTAAATAAATGAATGCAGCCCCTCACATTTTCTTAACAAATTATATTAGTATAATTAATGATGTCCTCATTATTGACAGGGAGTGTTTAGAATGTAGGCAAGCACCGTACATTCAAGCATTTAGATTCATCCATTTGCACATAAACCGTGTGTATACACCAGTCATTATTTTCAACTATTAAAACCAGCCTCCTTAATGCTCTGTGGTATGTGACAGGTTTTTTTTTTCTTTTCTTGAAAAGAAGAAAATTTTTTTTCTAAAGAATTCCACATTTTTATAGTTTAAAAAATGTTAGGATGATTTAATAATGTGGTTTTCATACATTATCTTATTAAAATTTTATAGTAATGGGCTAATCTGAAATAGTAAATGTTCTCTACTAGGAGCCTTTGCACCTGCTAATTTGTTTCTTTGCAAGTTTTGTCATTTCATGTGAATTCTCTGTTTCAGTACATTATAAGCTCTAAGAAACACCTGGTGTTTGCTTTGTGTTTAGTCACATTAAGTGAAATACAAAGCTGCTTATGAGAAGGTCATCAATTGTAGTGATTCTTCAAGCAATAACACCATGCTTATAAACTGATTTTCAGTGTATCATATACTGTTCACTCATTGACACCCACTCCCTTCCCCACAGAGGTGGAGAAAAGAATCATATTTAAAAATAGATATATATTTGAACCAATGTCCACAGTTAGTAATGAAATGTCAGAAATCTTTGAAATACATATTTAAGTATAAATCAGACAAAACATCAATGATCTTAAGGGTGCAGATTGTTTTCCTTATAACAGATGTTAGATGACCTCTATATGAGTAAACAGAACTGAGTTTGTAAAATAAACATGGTTGAATTCTCTATGAGCTGATGAAAGCAATAATTTTAGTATCCTCCTGACTGATCAGAAATGAAGATTGAGGTGTAGGGGGCATGTTTTGAAGAACATGAATTGAAGAAATTCATCTTCTGGAACACTTAAGACTAGAAAAGAGGCCACAGCTGGGAAACCAAATTTAGACCCTGGAGCTTATCTCAGATGAAAGGTTGTGTAGAGCACCGAGGTCTGCTGACTTTGTGTTGTTTCATCAGAAGTGTCCAGTGTGGATTTCGTTTTCGTTACTGAATATAACGTTTCACTGTAATGCTGTTTAACCCCATGCCTGTATTTCTAGAATCCGAGGATTCTAGTTCAGTGCCTGGCATATAGTGGGCACTCAATAAATATTTGTTCCAACAATGGATGATAATTTTTGTTCTGGTCCTTTGGTTTGATGCTATTTTAGAAGGTATCTTTCAACTAAGTCCTTTTGAGATAATCGAAAATAATACAATCTTGAAACCCTTGGTAGCAAAGGCCTTGTTCTAGCAGCCTCCCCAATAACTCGCTAAGCTGCCTTTTTCCTTTGTGAAGTAATTTTGCTTTTGTATTTAGTCATGGTACATCTCCTTAAAAATCCCCATGGAGGATATCCCTTTGGGAGTTTAAAATCTGGTTTATGCAGGGTTTATTTTCCTCCCAGGTTAATTTCTAACCATCCAGACTACATGATGATACAATTAGCTTAACCTTTCTTAAGCTACTTTAAAAAGGTTCTAAAAATTGTTAAACCTGCACCTGGGTAAGGATACACGAAAAACTCGGAGTTGCCATTGCGTAGGGGAGCAGTGGCCTGGATAGGAGAGAAATGTACTTCTATCAGGTTTCTTTGAAAGTTTTTGAATTTTGTATCATGTGCTTGTTCAATTTAAAAAAAAGGGGGGGGCAGGAAAGAGAGAGTTGTCACACAGGTAGCCTATTAGTTGCAGGTGCACAACAGTGACTCAACAATGATGTACATGATCACGTTTTATTGAATTTTTAAAACCACTGACCTATGAATTCTTCGTCAGCCTTTCCACTTTTGTGTTGGTTGTGAGACTCTTGAATGTCATCAGCAGCTGGCTAAGAGAGCAAGGACTCCTTACGGTCACTTTCTATTTGAGTCTCCTTGGGCCAATTACTCGATGGTGGGTTCAGCTGTAAAAGGGGAACGCTGCCTACGTCGGGTGAACGGCGTGAGGCTGGATGAGCTTTAGTGTGCAGGTGCTTCAAACAGTGCCTTTGCCCCACCCAGCTGAAGGAAGAGCTTCGGAGCTCTTCTCACTCTTCCAGAAGCAGTCCGTCAGTTGGTGCTCATAACACACATTTTCCCCCAAATAAAGGGTGTTAGGCGTGGCTGCTCGGTACTCAGTGGTTGTACGAAAGGGACTTTAATTCATGATACGAATCTAAAAACAGTAATAGTACATATTGGGTTCTTTTAAAGGGGAATCTAGAAGTTGTGTTAAGGAGCCCTTACTACGGGGCGCCTGGGTGGCTCAGTTGGTTGGGCGACCGCCTTCGGCTCCGGTCATGATCCTGGAGTCCCAGGATCAAGTTCCGCATCGGGCTCCCCGCTCGGCGGGGAGCCTGCTTCTCCCTCTGACCCTCCCCCCTCTCATGTGCTCGCTCTCATTCTCGCTCTCTCAAATAAATAAATAAATCAATCTTAAAAAAAAAAAAAAAGGAGCCCTTACTACGGATGAAGAGACGGAGACACGGAGAGCTTGAGCAGGAATACTTGGCATCACAGAGCACACACAGCGCTGTGGGGGTTCCGGGCAGATGGCCGTGCCCGAGGGCTGGGTGAGGGGTGAGATTCTGGGTCTGGGAAGGAGTACGTGTCTTCTGACTTCCCCCTCATCTCTTCCTACCTTCTCCTGCAGCTGGGAAGAAGATGGGGGCAGGGGTGGCAAGGCCTCGAACTGGAGGGGGCTTGAGGAATGACCTTTCCATTCTTGGACTGGAGTTTTCCAGACTTTTCTTCAATGTCCTACAGAAAAGGATCTAAAGAAACAGCCACACAAGTCCAGATGTCATTGAAAATACATATTTTCAGGTATTCTCATCCATGGATAAAGTCTGCGGGACAATTAGCTTGGATATATGTATAGATGAGTGCTCATAGCTTTGGAATGTTTCCTTGTAGGTGCTAGACTGTCATCCTTGGGATGTCACATTTATTGTGCTGAGTGTAGCTGGAGTTGAGGTGTTCTAATAAAAATGTCTATAATTACCCCTGTAAACGTCTTTAAACATCATTTAGAAACAATGAACAAAGCAAACAAACATTTGGTAAACTTTTTTTGGTAGATGGGGCCCCCTTTCCTTTTAGTTAATATTTGCAGAACCGAGTTGTTACTTAGGCATGGACGTGGATCTCAGGTCCAGAGTTTGTAAATATACAGTGACGTAATTTTTTTTTTTTCCTTCAGGTTTTAGGTTTCCTTAAAGATTTGGGGTATCTTGGGAGGGGGGTGCCATGGAGGCAATATTTCTGGAGAATTATAAAAGTAGCCTCAGATTACTATAATGTTTACATGTAATCCTTAGATATATAGACTCCTCCCCCCCCACTGAAAACAGTGCCTTCTGTATAGTAATTTTGAGTTCAGACATGGCTGTGTCTTGCCGTTTAAGCAGAGGCAAATTAAAAGCACACCACAAAAGCATCTAGGTCTTCTTGAAGGCAGGACCTATATATACATTAGATTACTTGGCACCCCTCCTTGTTCCCCAGATCACCGTGGACAATTCTTTTTTACTTGTTGCATAAACCATTATTTATTTTAATCTAGGGTGGTGGTGGTGGTGGTGGTTTTCATGTAAACTTGATTTCACAAGATTTCTTTGTGGATTTAAACACTGCACCTAAATGTCCTGTGTTTATAATTGGAGGCAAAAGGCAAGGGTGTTTTTAAGGTTGAGAACTTTTTTAGACAACTGTGATTAAACTTCGCTAATGAACCCATATCAGACAAGAAGACAAATTCCAGACAATTTGTGCCTCAACCAACCAGCTGGGTGCATACCTCCAGGTACTGCTCATGTCTCAAGAGGTTTTTCTGCATGAACAGTTATCACCACTCCTTCTTTCATTCAAGTGGCAAGCCATGGCAAGAGTCTTTCTTCCACAGCTGTGTGGAACTCAGCTGTAAAATTAGATTTCATTGGCATACAAACACAGTGATTACCATCACTATTTGCTCAATACATTCTTTTTCCAACATCTTACTTAGATTCTTCCTCTCTTTTATGCATAAGGCTCAGGTTCTACTTTTATTACGAGTAAGAGTAACTCTAGGTTTTTAGAGTTTCGTGTAAACCTCTCCTAGCTTGAGTTTAATCTGTATTAAGTCAGCCGTGGTGTTTGAAACATGGTCTGTTAAGACCAGAAAGGAACCTTAAAGGCTAATCTATAACTTTTTGTCGTTTTATAAAAGAAGTAGTGAGGTTCAGAGTAAATGGGCAAACCCTGGATTAGAACTCAGATTCTGCAATACCCAATCTTGGGGTCGCTCTACTATATGCTATTTACCATAACACACTGGTCCTTTGAACTCTTGATTGCGGAGGGCCGTGAAAATTTCTGATAAAAATCCTTAGACCCTCTCCATATCCTCTCTCCCTCACCCACAATCTAATTTGATTTATTAAAAAGCAAAGGGGAATGTTTGCCTGTACCCAAGTACCGTCCCAGCCCACAGAGTACGGGAGAGGTGAGTGCAAGAAAAAGTCCTCGGGACCACCCCAGCTTTCTTGTGTCCAGGTTCATAAATGGCCACATGCTAATCTGCCTTGGCAGAGCCAGGCGGGGGGCAGGGGGGGGGCGCACTGGTTTCATGTTGCTGGGAAAGGGAAAGCAAAGCTCTGCTCTTGTAGTCACAGGGAAGTGGCAAAAACAGATGTGTGTTGGTTGATGAGCAGTTTTTTCTCCATTTCAGAGGTAAAGATGATTGTACAGTGTTTGTTTTGTTTGAATCCTTTCTTTCCCCTATTGTTGCTGTTGTCGTTTCCATAGTTATTAGAAAGCTGTTTCTAGTCTTGCTCAGAAGGCAAGAAATGAGCACCATTTTCAGAGTTTCTAGGTCTTAAAATACCAGTCAAGGGGTTTACCTTTTAAAACCAGCGCGGAGCAGTAAGGAAAGAGTTTTTTCTGATGAGGAAAATAAAATAGCAAAGGGTACTGTGACATCACATTAGTTGTAGGAATGTGTACAGCTAACTTTGTTTCCTTCCCTCCCCTCATTTCTCCAGCTCTCTCCTCCTCCCTCTTTGTCTTTCTAAATCTTGCTAATAAAGCTTACAAAGGGAGACCACACATGAGGAATTGTTAGTCTTTGTGACTGATGGCATACATGCATAAAGCCGTGGGTATGAGAGGAGGTTCATGAACCTAGTTGTTTCTTTTTTTTTCTATGCTCTATGATTCTCCGTCAAAATTTGACTTTTCTGTGTTTTTATTTGTTACTACAGCCATGGCACAAACAAGTGTACGTCAGCTGCACAAACATTTGTCATAATAAATTTTTATAAATTTTTATTAGACTTAGGTTTTATATTGGAAGCCATTTAGAAACTTGTACTCATTCATAAAGCATTAGCTGCCTGATAGTTACATTGTTTTAAAAGAGAATACAGTAATTTCTTAGTAACCTCTCAAACCCCTTTGCCCCAAACACAACCCAGCAAAGCAAAATCCCTGGCTTCTGTGATTGAGAAGTTTGTCCTATTATCTTTTTTGACTACTGCTCTTTTGTTCTGTTTTGTTGTTCTTGTTTTGCCTTTGCCACAGGAAAAAAGTTTTTTTTTCTTATTACTATTACATAAATTGCTAGAACATTTCTCTGGTATGTTTATGACAATTTTCTGAAACCAGGCCTGCAATAGATTCTCACTATTAGAAGTCAACTGGTACTTTATTTTTTTAAAGATTTTATTTATTTATTTGACAGAGACACAGCGAGAGAGGGAACACAAGCAGGGGGAGTGGGAGAGGGAGAAGCAGGCTTCCCACCGAGCAGGGAGCCCGACGCGGGACTCGATCCCAGGACTCCAGGATCATGACCTGAGCCGAAGGCAGTTGCTTAACCAACTGAGCCACCCAGGCGCCCCTCAAGCTTTGATTTACCACTGTGTCCGTGATGGTATTTTTCTCAGGCTGTAGAACAAACATGTTGCAAGCCAGTGTTTACATGCGGTTCAGATTATGTGCATGTGATTGGTTACTCTGTGTTTTATAGGAAAAGATACAAACTTTATGGAATCACAGTTATCTTTAGTGGTATGAATTTTGAAGATTATTTATTAATATTTATTAGATGATTTATTTGCCCAATTGCTTTATAAGAGGTTCCTGTAATTGATGGGTTTCCATCAATTTCCCTTTCATCAGGGAACCCATTTGGTTTCTGAAAGTGCATTTTGAATTGCAGAATGGAAGCAGAAAGTTAACACTGATGGTGTACAGTCTTCTTATTTGTTCCTTTACTGCGTCTGCTTATTTGGACACTTCCCTGGGATAGTCTGGAAGTCATTCAAAAGCCACATTAGAGGGTAGGTGAAGTGAGCTTGGGAGCCCGTGCCTCTGCCCGACTTAAATTTATCCCCTCCTTTTCCTGCAGCTGGGCTGGCTCCTTCCGTCCTGATGGTTATACTTTGTTCCTTTTGGTGTTGTTACGTTTCTTTTTCTCTTGTCATCTGAAACTAATTTGGGTACCGTACTGCTGATTCACATCTTGAATTAATGTAAGGAAATTTGGGTCATTGGCCCACGGAGTGAGGGACCGGGACATTTTGTTACTACTTTGAAGGCCAGGTCCACCAACTTAGAACTCTCCCAGCAGTGATTAGGGCTTTGGTGTTTTCAAGTCAGAAAAGCTTCCTAGTATATTGTTGCTTTCTCTGGCCTTTGGAAATGGATCTCTGGTTCTCTCCTCAGAATCAGGTTTTTCATGAATTTGGCCAGTATGTTTCTTGGTATAGGCTGGGGCCAAAATACCATGGAAAACCTTTTTAGACTTGGAGTGGGGGAAGCAACATAAGAGGAAAAAGTAATAAGCCAGTTGCCTAGAGTAATGTAAAAACTGAAGACCTTTTGTAATATTCTTTTAAAGTCAGGTGTTCTTTAAAAGCTTTGGGGCATATTTGGACAGAGTTAAAGGTCTTACTAACAGTGAGGATCTGTTCTTTTTGTTTCTCAGATTGCCCAGCCCCCACCCCTGCCGTTAGCTGGGGAGGGGCTTCTTCCCTTAATTCTGGGCCTTGCTAGCAGGTAATGAAAGTGGCAAACGACTGGCTGTCATAGGAGAGGGAGAAGGTAACCACAAGTGCTCACGTGGCGTCCCTCTCCTGTCAGTCAAAAGACTACAGCTGGCTGGGCATGAAGCACTTGTGGTTTTAGTGTTAGGATGTGTGGTTAGGGGGAGAGGTGGTGAGGCCTGTGGTTGTCACCAAATTCTTTGAAATGGAAGTATGGGTAAGAACACAATGAAGAAAAGGGGCGAAACCTTGGAGCTCTGTGAAGGAAAAAAAAAATTCAGAGGATTAGAAAAAAGCGTTGTAGCAAGGGTCATCTATTTTCCTTTTTTTTTTTTTTTAAAGATTTTATTTATTTATTCATGAGAGAGAGAGAGAGGCAGAGGGAGAAGCAGACTTCCCGCAGAGCGGGGAGCCCGATGTGGGACTCGATCCCAGGACTCCGGGACCATGACCCGAGCCGAAGGCAGACACCCAACCATCTGAGCCACCCAGGTGCCCTATTTTCCATTTTTTAATCCGTATTAGTTTTGCAGCACATTTTTATTCTTCATGTGTGAAGGGTAGTGGTCTAAAGAATGGGGTCCTTGCAAGGGGGACAATGTGAATGTGGCACAGCCTTGAATAAAATACCCGAGGTCTGGGACCCATTTGGCCAGCTCAGATACACATCTGTCTAGGGGACAAGGAACCCACACCAGGAAAATAAGTGTTTTGTCAGGGTGGTTTCTCCTGAGGCTTTCTGACTACAACAAAAAACAGAGCTCAGTTTTCTGGAGGTTACCCATTTGGCCATTCAGCTTCTCTTAGAGCTGATAATAAGCAAGTGATCAAGGAAGATGGTTGAAGGCACATAAGCGAGCTTCAGTGACCCCGCAGGGACCGTTCCTCTTCTGTGTGTGTACATGACTAGCGATCTGGCCTCTTAGGCCAAGGAAGATGTAAGACAGCAAATTTAGGATATGGTCCTGAAATGCGAGGGGGGTGTGGTTTGCAGTATTGCCTAGAGAGAAATAGGGAAAAACCAACAATTACATATAAGATCTCAAAGAAGGGGTGAATTTCTCCGGATATGTAAGGTCAGAATGCTTCAGTAAGTCCTTAACACATCACCTTGTGACTGAACACAGGATTGTTGGGAACAATGACCCCACATCCCTAAGAAAAAAAATGTTATGGCCAGCATGCCCTACAATGAGGGAGATGTGCCCTTTCTATCCACAGTCATTACAAATAAAGTAAGTTTTGTTCCTTAAAGTTAACTGTTTGGATAATAAGGCTTCCACATTTATTGCTTCATCTGTGGCGCTAAATTGTATTCCATGATCATTTTAAGGGACAACTTGGCTGGCATTTGCCTTGCTAAATAGCTGGGCATTATCTTGCTTACAGATAATGTACTTACTTTTTTCATTATATCTTTTGCATTCCAGGCAAATGAAACTATTCTCTGTATGGGCATAGAGCCTAGAAAGGGGAATTTAAATATTGCTGGCTGCATGTACCACCCCATCTAGGTGAATCTTTTACCTGATACTTGAGATAAAGTCTGGTTTACCTCTGATAAAACTCTTCAGGATTAGAAAACAGGGCTTGGATTTTAGCAGGCCAGTGGCCTAAGGACAAGAGGATCAACAGCTTCGGTTATGGAGAGGTGAGGCTCCGTGCTAGGGTTCACAGTGGCTTTTATTCACTTTATTCATTCTTCAGTTTCCTCCATGATTAACAGTATGGTTGAGTTTAGACATTAGGAGTTTGTGATGTTTATAAATTCTCACTGATTGCTGTCTGAGTGATTGTCACATAGTTGACTTTCTTTTAAGTACGGTTCCCTCTGTCTTCCCTTCCCGGCTCCCCTCCCAATAATCCGCAAAAGCCACTATACATCTCTGAGGTAGATAGTCTATTGTAGCAGGGGGGAGAAAAAAAAGGATTCGGGCACCTTTTTTCTTTATAGAATAGCTGCATTACCCGAGGTTGCCTGTACAGTTTTCAAAAGCAAATACAATTATAATTATCTCCTTGTGCCAGTGGACTTGGTTTCTTTGGGTATTTTTGTAACTCTGTATGGGCCCCCTGCTCTCCCATCCTACATCTCTCGGACCTTTGTAGGCCTTAGGTCTGTCCCCTTATCCCACAGTTGCAGAGCCTGGAGTTTATGGACCTGACATTTGTGCTTCAGACTGTTCTGTTAATAGCAAGTGCCATTGTTTAACTGGGCACCAACCAGAAGTTTTCTTAAATTGGAATTGTCACTGTTAGATACAGTGTTGGCATTGAGATATTCTTTGGTATTAGGGACGGGACCAGAAATGCCTGAATTTGGTTTCAGATTACGAATATCTCCTGCTACCCAGTACCTGCAGTTATCCCCAGGAGACTGTGAGAAATAGGAATAAAATAGCACTGGTTAATTGGATTTGAGTCTCAAACCCCAATACTGAAAAATCAGGCAGCTGGGTTCGACCATATGGAGCATAAGGAGCTACAGCCCAGAGCAGGTCCTAAGGACCTCAGTCCTGTGCGCATCCCTCCCGCCCCCGTTCATTATTTACTCTTCTCTGGCCTCATGGAAGGACCTAGAGGCCGAAAGGACCTAGGGGCAAGCCCTGCAGTCGGTTTGCTCCTGCTGCCTCTTGGGGTGAGAAAAGAGAAGCAGGTTCCATCCTTGGGCTTGTGTCTCAGATGACAGCTGGGACTGCCCATGTGGCAAAGGGCTTTGGCCCCTCACTGCTTTCGCAGGGAAGGGAGAGAAGACAGAGCCATAATCTGCACCGCAATCTGCACCGCAGCCTCACCAGCAAAGTGCCTTGGAACTCTTCAGCTGGAAGAGAGTGCTGCTCATCCCAGAGGCTTTATACTCAGACCCCTGATGTAAATTACTGCCCTGTTTATCCGACCTGCAATTAGGAAGAAACATGAAATAAAACATTCCACTTAAAAACAAGCCTGTGTAATATCAGCAGTCTGGGGAGAGGAGCTGTCCTTTCCTCATCCACTGGAGGATTAAGTATATTAGAAATAAAATTGAAATGGACATCGGTTCTCCCTCATTTGACCTACTCAATCAAGCAGTGATGTCATGATAGTGCCAATGGAATTATCTTAGTTAATATTACTGTGCAAAAATCTGTTTCCTTCATCAGGATAAACTGTTGGGCTTTGGGTTTTGTACTTTCATTTGCTTAGGAACTGAGTAATTGCCTCATAAAACAGCATGATGGTACTATTAACACTGAATTATAAGACCTGTTATTATAGAATGTGCTTCCCTAGTTGGGACAAGACTTCGTTGTTTGGTGCTTAAAATAATTAGTTTCTCCAAATGGGGTTATAATGAACAGTGTAAAATTTTACCTTTTTAAAATAAAAGAAGTTTACAGTCTCTTGGGTGGCTTTTATGCATCATTTGATACTTCCAGGGAAGGAGTTTCTTTTGGGTGGGCTTGCCGGAGAGGGAAATAAATTTAATGTTCAGAGTGGAGGGGGTTAAGAATGAGAAAAATATTTTATTTCTGTCACACCTGAGACAAATTTGAGACCATCATTAAAGGATTTGTTCCACTGTTTTGCCTGATTTGGATATTGGGATTCCCAATTGGGGATCAGATATCCTTGACTTGATATTTGGGGGGACGTCATTATGAGTGATAAATATGTATGTCCGTTTGTTTCTGAATGGATTGAAAATGTGTGTTTGTTTTGTCTTCTTTGCCCATGATATTAAACTTTATGTGCCATAAATTTTTAGGCATAAGTGAAGGATATGTAAATGCTTCTTAACACGTTACAATTTAAACAGGAATTTGTTGTTATTTTCCCACTGTTGAATTGGAAAGCTTGTTTTTGGTAGCAAGTACCATTTTGGAATGACAGTGGGCTTTGTGCTGTCTTGAATAGTTGTATGAAAATCATTTATTCTGTGGAAGCAAGGTGGTCTGCCTTTCAGCCCTATTCTGCACAAGGTGCCATGGGTTCTGTCTGAGAGACAGGGAAGTTCAAGATCTGCACAGTGATAAGGACATAAATGCACAGAAGGTTAAATTCAATTCAAGGAAATGACGAGAGAGAGAGATAATTAGAACATGATTAATTACCAAATTAGTGGCAGGGTCAGAAATTGCAACAATTGCAGTATAACCTCTGTTAACTTACTTGGATTAACTGCTTATGAACAGTATTTTGATCCTAACGAAAGGGAACACCTGTTTTTATAGGTCATCCTCTTTGGCCTTATTTTCTGTAATTAAAGATAATGATACCACCAGTGTTTGTTTGACACTTGACCTTCTTACAGTACTGTCTCCTTTTAGCCCCAGAAAGATCCCTGGAGGAGGGTATTTACTATTATTCATGTATTTAAAAAATTTAAATGACAAAGTCTAGGTCTGGGAGGTTATGTTTACATGGCTGCTTGGAGACTCAAGTCAGTGGTCTCCTAGTTCAAGCCATTTCCTTGCTTTGGCTTTACCCCTCCTTGGGGCCTGGCACAGTAACGTAGGATTAGAATAACTTGATTTTCAGCTGATTTCATGATGGTGCACTTAAATTGCTGATGTTGTTATTGGTGACTGTTTGGGATCCTGGGTCCTTTTTAAAAAATGGTGGTTCTTTTGCAGGAAGCCAGTTGAGGGCAGTTCTCCATGAATGTACGTCACAATGATGATGACCGACCAAATCCCTCTGGAACTACCGCCATTGCTGAACGGAGAGGTAGCCATGATGCCCCACTTGGTGAATGGGGATGCAGCTCAGCAGGTTGGTGTGGTAAGAGGGACATTTAAGTCAAACTGTTTAAGTGGGAACCATTTATCCGGTCATTGTTCTAGTTTGAGATTCAAAGATCTGTGATTGTGAACATTCATAGTCCTAGAGGTAAGTGTTTGTGCTATACGACTGCTATATGATTTTTTAAAAATATCCGATTATGGCTTCTGATAACAGCAAATCTTACCTCATTCAGTTGGTATTAACTGCTGAAACATCAGGAAAATGTCTGATTTTTAAATGAATCATTTCGAAAATATGTACAAGTCTTTGGAATAAAATGTCTGTTGATTCATGTCCTGTATTGTGCTTGACTGGTTGGCCTGGTTGTCCAGAGCAGAACACTCAGAGGGCGGGTCAGGGTTTGATCTCACGCTGGGGGTGACTGACCTCAGCGAGATGCCCAGGTCCACGAGAACCCACCCTGGCTTCCAAACGTAGAGCCTGCCGCTTGCAAAGTGGCGGTACTTATTCTCTGTAAAACTTCTCCGTCAGTATTACTGAATATCACAAAATAGAAAAGATATTTCTGAACTCATTCACGTAGCACTTGGGAAGAAATTTAAATGGTTACATAAAGCTTTAAAAAATTATTAGGTGAACTGTTTTGATAACAGATTTTCATATGACTGCAAACACCGGGTTTGCTCAGTCTTCTACTAAATAAATATCCTTTTGTCTTTGCGCAGTTCTTTAGGAGCATAAAGGTAAAAGTCTTTGTCTTATGAAAAGTAGAATTGGGAATAATTTCGTGAAAAATCTTTGCTCAAACTCTATCAATAATTCAAATACGTTAATCAGCCATTTATTTGATGTCCGTATGTGCTTGCTTTCCCTCCCCCCAATCTGTCATAGTATGTGAACACCCTTTATCCATCACAGTCCATTCATACTTTGCCTCTATTGGATATTACTTTGTTGGCTAATTTATTTATATTACTTTCTTGTGCTTTAGAATATCTAATGGATGTTCAGTAAACGTTCATTGGTTGAATGAATTTCATCCTTTCTCACCACTGATGGGCACCTCCCTTCCTGACTCTTTAATCTCTCTCTCTGTGCTGGATCATTTCCACCAGACATCCTGTAGTATCTTTTACCTCAAACCCACAAACAAACAACTACCCAGCAAAACAAGATCCTCTCCCTTGACTCCACATCACTGTGTAGTTACCACTTCCTGTCTCTGCTCTTCTTACAGTAGATGTTCTCTAAGTAGAGCCTCTGCTTCCTTCGCTCCATTGCTCTTCAAGCCCAGAGTCTTCACTTGCATCTTCTAGTCTTCCTCTCCCAAGCCTGTCGGCAAGGCCTGTTGGCTTCATCTCAGGGAAATGTGCTGAAACCATAATTTGCCATGTCTACTTCATTTCCGCTACCACCACTGGACTCCAAGCCAGCATCTCTCACCAGGGTAGGACAGTCCCTCTCACTGGTCTCCCTGCTTTTACTTTTTGCCCAGCAGAAAGTATTTACCACACAGCAGTCGTTTGAGAGAATTTCCGAAAACACCCACATCAAAGGCGCCTGGGTGGCTCAGTCGGTTGAGCGACTGACTCTTGGTTTCAGCTCAGGTCATGAGATTGAGCCCCATGTGAGGCTCTGTGCTCAGCACGGAGTCTGCTTGAGGTTTTCTCTCCCTCTCCCTCTGCCCCTCCCCCTGCTTGCACATGTGCGAGCGATCTCTCTCTCTCCTCAAATAAATACGTACGTAAAATCTTGAAAAACACCCACATGTCAGTGCCCTGCCCAGAGTTGCCCTGTAACACCTGGAGTAACATCTGGTCAGCCCTCTGGGTGTAGCCCTTGCCCTCTTCATCATGCTCATGGGAAGATCTCCAAAAGTGCCAGGGACTGTTTAAGGTGCAGTGTCTGGTCTCCCTTTTCACTGATTAAAAGGATAAAAAAAAAACAAGGTGGGGCGCCTGGGTGGCTCAGTTGGTTAAAGAGACTGCCTTCGGCTCAGGTCATGATCCTGGAGTCCCGGGATCGAGTTCCGCATCGGGCTCCCTGCTCAGCGGAGAGTCTGCTTCTTCCTCTCCCGCTCCCCCCTCTTGTGCTCTCTCTCTCTCTCAAATAAATAAAATCTTTAAAAAAAAAAAAAAGGTATTCAAATGTGGCTCAATTTGGAAGGCATCTTGGGCCTCCGCTCAGTCACCTAATTCTTGTTCGAGTATGTACTTGGAGACCCGAGACCACGTGTCCATGTTACTGTGCACCATTCTTGTGTTTTGATGATTTCTTCCTCAGTGCTGTAATTCAGTTCACACAGAACACCCTTTTGTAGTTTATGATCTCTAGCACACCAAGTCCTTAGTTACAGAATTTTCAAATTCTCTCTTTAGACATAAACTTTTTTGCACTTAGAAATGACCAAAGCCTGAAAAGACTGTGGACATCCTCAGGCCATGCAGCATTTCACTGCTCTGTATGTCTACCTTAGCTCTAAGTAGAAGCTGCTTAATAATTTTGATTAATAAAATCACATTCTTATTTTATCTGTATTTTATTTATCTGTAAAGTGTAAAGCCAGGAATGGGAAAATCTGCTAATTCCTTTGTTTTATACACTGTCAAATATCAAGCTTTCTCAAACTGGGGCTATACTCACTCTAAAAATTCTCATTGGAAGGAAATGTTTTAGTCTTTCTAATTAGTAGATATGACTGTGTTAACAACATTAATATATTTATAGGTTATGTGGGCCAAGCTATTGATTGGCAGTAACCCTGAATTTCTCTTAATGGGGCGTACTTGGTAAGTGGGCTGAGTGTGTTTGAAATCTCCCTCTTAGCAGGATCAACCCAAGATTTATCATGCCTTGAGGTTACCTCTATGTCACTGTGGCTCAGCCTAGGCAGTAGCCTCTGTGCCGGACATTTTTCTTCCTCTCTCTGCCCCTAGAGTCTCCATCCGTGTCTCCCTCATTTCCTCAAGCCTCTGCTCTTTCCTTTGGGCTGTAACATTTAGTTTTGGCCTAGTTAAGTATAGTAGAATCCTCAGGGCCTGTGTGTGGAACCTGGGTTAAGGCACAAGGTGAAGAGACTCAAGGAGCAAGCAAAACCAAAAACAGTGGAAAAATACCAGGGAGGAGGGGGTAAGGAAAGGAGGCGGTCAACAAAAAGAACAAGGACCAAAGGTCAGGATCCAAAAGTCTGGGACTGCATGAGTTTTGAGTGCTTGCCTAAGACACCTGTTGGTATTTGCTGCTTGCTCTTAAGAGCCTGAGTGGTGTGATGCTCAGGAGATCTGTGTTAAGGATCAGGACACAGAGGACACACCAGAGAATATGATCTCTACTAATGTTTTCTGGTTATTATTATTATTACTATTATTTTTCTGAGCATAACCTCAAGATTTTATTGTCTTCATAATATAACAAAATAAAAGCTTAGAACTGGATCTCTTGGCCCTTTCTCTTCTATCTCCTCCCAATTCAAAAGACTTGCATCTTTTTTTTTTATTCTTATTTTTAACTAACCTCTAAACCCAACGTGGGGCTCAAACTTACAACCCTGAGATCAAGAGTAGCATGCTCTACTGACTGAGCCAGATAGCTGCCCTTGCTTGCATCTCTTAATAGCCAACATTCTCTTAGATCTGCAGTTGGGCTCAACACATTCAAGCCTAGCACAGTCTTCTTTGTAGTTTTAGCCTTTTTGCAGAAAATCAGCTTCATCTGCCCAGGCTTCATATGCCCACCATAGCCACTTTGGAGACAGAGGGTTGACTTCGATGATGGACGTGGTGGACACTGTCTGCAGACCCTTGGGGGTGACATTTTAAGGGAGGGATGGGCAGCATTTGAGCCACCCCTCAAATGATACTGTTATAAAGAGCTGGCCACTGGCCATGGGGCTGTGCCTCTACCTTTGTGTTAGGAGTATATATGGCGATGCTCACCTTGTGTGTGTTTACAGCATTCTTAATACTTCGCAGCTGTGCAGAGGACATTCTAAACATTTCCGTATATGCAAAAGAACCACCGCAGTTAGGAGAAAGCTCCCCAGTCCCCACAGGCCTCCTCCTCCTGAGTTTTGTCCTGATGGTTTCTGGACTTAGTTAGGACAAGTTCTTGCCAAGGTAGTCCGCTCTGTTCTGGCTCTCTAAATAAGAGACACTGTTAGTTTTCATTATCCAGAGTCATGTTAAGTTTCAAATGTTGGTTTGTCATTTTATAGAGGTAGCAGGAAAAGGATGATTCTTTACTTAAAATGAAAAGCCATCCTCATTATGAATGAATATTTTAAAAAGTACATTATCAGCTAAATGAACAAGAACAGTAGTTAACACACAGTGTGGACGGAAGCAACTTTTAACAGCTTTGCTTTATTGAGATAGTATTTAAGGTATACAATGGAATTTGCTATTTTCACAGAATTGTGCAGCTAGGACCACAGTTTTAGAACCTTCTAATCATGATAAACAGAAACCCTGGTGCAGTCACATCCCAGTCCTTCCTTCCCTGTATTCCTTGGCAACCACTAACCTACTTTTTCTCTCTGGAGGTAATTGGCCCATTCCGGACATTTCATATAAATGAAATCATGCAATATGCAGTCTTTTGCGCCTGGCTTCTTTCACCAAGCATAATGTTTTCAAGGTTCATCCATGTAATAGCGTGTATCAATACATTACTGGCAAGTGCTACTCCATCACATGGATATATTACATTTTGCTTATTCATTCATCAATTGATGGACATTTGGGTCCTTTTCACTCTTTGGCGGTTGTGAACATTTGTGTGCAAATTTTTGTGTGGATGTATATTTTCATTTCTCTTGGATATCTACCTAGGAGTGAAATGGAATAGCTTTATTTTGAACTATTGTTTTCTAAATAAAGTATCTCTGTTCCTCTCACTATAATTTCTTTTACCTTTGAATAGATCAGCCTGGCTAAATAGAGTTTGCTTCCCTAAATATGCCTGACAAACATACTATTCTTTTTTTTTTTTTAAAGATTTTATTTATTTATTCATGAGAGATAGAGAGAGAGGGAGGCAGAGGCAGAGGCAGAGGCAGAAGCAGGCTCCCCGTGGAGCAGGGAGCCGATGCGGGACGCGATCCCAGGACCCTGGGATCATGACCTGAGCTGAAGGCAGACGCTTAACCGACTGAGCCACCCAGGCGTCCCTGACAACATACTATTCTTGTCAGGTTTCCTAACCTGAGTTTTTGTGTATGGCTATATAAATTATGGCAATGCCCATCAGTAATCAGAATATTGGTGCCTACATTTTCAGAACCTATGGTATATAAATTTAACTGTCTTTGGTTTTAGAGGTTTAGAAATGTAACCGCTAGTTTGAAGCATGAAAGTGCAAGCATCAGCCCAATTTCCAGCTTTTTCTGTTGGTTTAGTGTTTTATTTTATTCTTTATTTTTTTTAAAAGATTAGTTATTTGAGAGAGAGAGAGCGTGCGCTCACAAGTCGGGGTGGGCAGAGGGAGAGAAACTCAGGCTCCTCATGAGCAGGGAGCCTGATGCAGGGCTTGATCCCACAACCCCGAGATCATGACCCGAGCTGAAATCACGAGTCGGACACTTAACCGACTGACTGAGCCACCCAGGCCCTCCTCTACTGGTTTGGTATTTTAATAATCTCTGAATAAGAATTACAGCAGTCACCAGTGTTTAAATAAGGAAACCATTAGGTTAAGAACAGAAGTGTTAACACAGACATTACTGATTCGCTAATTTAATATGTGATACTTACAGCCTACAGGAGGGTGGTATGTATGCCTCTTTTTATCTTGTATTGTCGGTGACTCTTCTCATATACATGTTCATTGGGGGTCAGTGGGGGTGGGGATAGATTTAGATGCCTCATTGTCCTCCTGTTCTTAAACGGCAACTAGCAAATGTTTCGTTTGTCGTATTTATGTCTTTTTTTTTTTTTTCTTTTAAGCTTGCAGGATATTAATTGCTAATGAGTGTTCTTACTGCCTCTTCTTCAGGAAGTAGATCTCCTTAAATGTAAACAGAAAACTTGTTTCTCCCAGCGGCTCAGGATAACATGTGAACAGGCTTGCCCTGAAAGAAGTTTAAAGTACCTCATCCGTGTCCACGGTTCTTTTGACTTTGTCTGTGCCTTTTGATCAGCATGCAGCATGTCATTTTATCAAGAGTGAGCTTCTGCCCTCCTTTTGTTTCTTCTTTGCGAAAGCCTTTGTTTCCCCTAGACGGAGTACACAGGCAGAGATTTCCTGGAGCATTCTTTTGAGTACACATTTCCAGACAGCACATTAAACATATTAAAACTTTCCATGTTCAGATGGTGCTCGTCATCGGCATGTCTTTTACCTCAAATGTGCTTCTCCTCCAATTCCAGTGACCTTTTCTGTTCTGGTTGATGTCTTCTTAATAACTTTTCCTTGATGGCTCCCTCCTTGCATTCGGTAGTTCAAATCCTCTCACCATGCAGGCTTACTCTTTAAATATCCTGATAGCCACCGTGTCAGGGAGACCCAGGAAGCAGTCTACAACCAGTATAACGTAGACAAATGAATAAACCATTCTTGGGAAGTTTGCTCGGGAAGAAGAAAGATACTCAAATGAGAACAGTTAAAGTAGAGGCTACAGCTCTTATTGCTGAACAACATTATATAACAGCTTTTTTTTTTTTAAGATTTTATTTATTCATTTGAGACACAGATACAGAGAGCGAGAGCATGAGCAGGGGTATAGGCAGAAGGAGAGGGAGAAGCAGGCTCCCCGCTGAGCCAGGAGCCCAACGTGGGGCTCAATCCCAGGACCCCGGGATTATGACCTGAGCCGAAGGCAGCTGCTTAACTGACTGAGCCACCCAGGCGCCCCTATATAACAGCTCCTTTTATGACAGAGTCCTATTTAGAGGCTGGGGCTTGGGCAGAAAATGGAAAGAGTTAAGTTTGGTCAAGTGTTGGTTTGGGAAACTCAGCATGGGGAAGCTTGGTCTTTGGGCAGACTCTTCAGCATCAAGATGTCTGCGGAGTGTACAGCTTGTGCAAATGTTGAAAGACAACGGTCACCGCAGACTGCTGTCCACGTTCTCTCTACCACTCACACTTGCAAAGGCCTCGGGTGTCCGGATAGCGTCGTAGTCTTTTCTTCGAGATTTGCGATAGAAAGGAGGAGCGAGAGGGCAGGATGCACGACCCAACTTAAGGAGGGACTGAGTAATCGATTTGTCCATTTTAATAAGTACCTGTCACATGTCTCCTGTGCTCGCACTACACCAGGTGCGGATAGGTGCTGGCTACACAAAGCTGAACTAGACCCTGCTCTGGCCCTGAAGGAATGAGCAGTCGAGTGGGGGAGCAGAGCGTGGTTCACCAAAATTAAAAGGCTGTATTTACACACATGTAGAGCCACAGGAGAAGTGCTTGGATTGCAGAAGATGCCTGTGCCCTGGGAGCATGGAGGAGGGGTGGATCAGGGAGTGGACGAGGCGGGCAGGAAAACAGGGCTCGAAGTGTCTGTGCGGAGGCTGAGTCTGCACAGACATCTCACTCAAAGTGAAGTCTAGGACTTTCACTCCCCTTTGCATATCATGTCATCGGTTTCTGTCTCATGTAGTGAGACTGCTCTGGAGGGCTGGTACATTCCATGGAGAGCTCACGTTAATGGTACCCCAAACCATATCTGCACGTTCTGCCATCTCTTCTCTGGAACTTTGGCTAGTCCATGTTCTTGTTAGTGAAACTCTTTGGTCCTCTGATGCATCCCGTGTGGCTGTCCACCCCTTGATGTCTGTCCCTCAGAATTAGTGATCTCATAGCGATGCTAACATAGCGAGCACCCCCCGTCCCCAGCTACTTTCCAGCAACACAGGCAGCCACCCCTGCTTCTGAGGGCCCGCTTTTCACTGTAAATAAAAAGGTGTGTTTATCCAGATCTGTGGTCTGATTTTTACAATCCTCTCTGCCTTAGGTCTGCCAATTCCACTCACTACAAAGGCTTCTGAAGAGTCATAGCCTCTGCATAATCTGTCTCATAAAGGAAAATGTTGATGCCATATTATCAGAGGGTGTTGTTATATGTGGCACCCACAATAATTACACCATATGACATGTAATTATGACAGCTCTGAGCTGTCTGAGTTGAGAGACACTTCAGAATTTAATTAGCCAAAGGCAGTAATAATAAGAGACAAACTGTAGTCCGTATCCTTCAAATGGTAGAAATTGAGCTGCCTTCCAAAAGGAGAGGATTAAGGAAAAACACTGGCGTGGCAAAGTTGCGCTGCAAAATAACGGCAATTTAAAACTCTGCAGTGGTTTTAACATTATGATTGTTTTCAACTTATTGCAGCGTTTGACTGTGTGGTTGCACTGTAAACTCGAGAACAGGGACTGTGTCTGTTTTTCACACAATGCCTGGCGTCTGAGGTAGTGTCCGGTCAGTCCTTCATTCAGAATGGTTGAAGGATGAATGGAATGAACAAATTTAATTCATCTGAACCGGGGCTCGAAAACTGACCATTTGTTATATTTGTCAGACAGGCCTTCTCCTCTTCCCCGCCTCTCTATAATTGTTATTATTAAAATGATTAGGTACCAGTCCTTAAAGATTGGAAGATTTACCTAAAATTCTGGATCTTTCTGTTTATCTGAGAAACGCAGAAGATCTGATAACACTGGGCTGGTCTTCCCACTTGGCAGCAGTGGGTTGGCAAAAAGAGGCAGCAGCCCGCCCCAGCTGGGGACTGTCCTCCTCAGTCCCCACTCTGTCCCCTTCACTCCATTTCTGCACTTGCCTGCCTTCTATGGCCGCCCGGGGTTGGAACCTGGAAATTAACATTTTTACCTTTGAAACTGCATTTTGTGCTCACGCGTCTTTTGTTTCAAATAAAGCAAAAAGGTTTGGGGGAAAAAAAAAGTTTGATTTTTCAGGCACACTCGTTTGTGTATCATACTTAGGAAGTGATTTGAATTTTTAAGCCTCCTAGTTTTTTTCCTCATGAATTGTGAAATGAACTGGTGTGGGCTCCAGGTCATCTAGCTCAGTGGGAGGGTTTCAATGTACGTCTTACAAGGTAGGACCCACGTATTGGTTTTTTTGTTTTGTTTTTTTTTGGCCTTTGCTTTTCAGTGAACAGAATTTTGAGTCCCCGGTCAGTGCCACATTGAGCACTCACTAAAGCATAGCAGGGGCAGAAGGAACAAGAAGGTGCCTTGATTTTACTGTTTACAGACTAGTTAGGGATGTTAAACACAGATGCAAGCTATCAGCATTCCAAGGGCAGAGATGCAAGTACTTGTGTTTATAATCCTGTTTTAGAGTCTCCAAGAATTGAGACTTCCTTAAATGCTTATTGAAATAGAATTTTTTAAAAGCAGACTTTTCCTGGTATTACCTTGATGAGGCATTTAATACCATTTCTGTATTAACTTTCTCTTTGGATAAGATTAAGTATGATGGCTTTCCAGCCTCTAATGTCTATTTTCTTTTGATAATGTGTATTTGTCATGTTAAATGTGATGTGACAGCCATGGCTATGTCTCATAGCGCAGTAAAAATAATACATAGACACACAGGAAGAAAAGATGGGATAGTTCTCCATCTACATGTGTTAAGACATATGTTTGAATAACCATTTTCATGTTGGCAGACTTTTCTCTCTCTCACTCTTTTTTTCTTTGTTAAAATGATTGATTTTAAAAATAGGATCATATAAAAATGATATATGTTACACTCCAAACAAGACAATAGTGAGCAAGCGGCATAAAATTAGTAACATGAATCTTTAAGTTCCAAAGACCTGTGCGAAAAATAAATAGCCTGCCGAGGAGCCAGCTGCTGAAGTCACACAGTATTGTATGGAGGTAACTCTGGGTTTCTTCAGACTACATTTATTTCCCTGTTTAAATTGGGATTGGCCAGAACTAGGTACCTCTTAGTAATTTTCCAGCCAGCTCTACCTTTAGAATAAATTGAAGCTGAAGCTGTAGTGGGCCTCCAGAAAAAAACAGAATTCACGTGCCCCTTTAGTGTTCATTCCGACATCGGTGTTGCTTCTCAGCCCTGGGCCTTTTTCCTTAATAGGAGACCATCAGATCAGATCATTGCTGGCGGGGGGGGGCGGGGGGGGGGGGGAGACTGTGTTTTATGGGCAGCAGGTGTGTTTAGCATGATCATTAATTAGAATAATTTGATCCTGCCGCTCCTAGATCCACTCTTTATTGTCCATTCCTTACTCCTTGTAGTAGAGTAGGTGTGCATTTGGATAAAATGGACAGCCTGAATTTAGGGAATTACTTCGTTAAGGGTTTCTGCTTTGCAAATAACTGGGCAGTTAAATGGAGACAGCACGGAGCTGGAGCAGACTGGTCTAGCTTTGGGGGCAAGGAGACTAGAAATACAATCAGGAAAGCTGTTATCAGGATTCCATTCCTATTATTTTCAAGAAATGGTAATTAAATGGTGTGAGCCAAACCTTAGATTTGGAGAGAAATGGACTTGTGCTTGTTACCTGGTTACCTTACATGACTTAATTTTTAAGAGGCGTTGTTACAATGTTCTTGTGTTTTCTAAGTGGTTAGAAAAATGTAGCACTGACTGAAACGTATTACTACTTCAGTTTTTAGTATATGTGCTGCTGAAGCGAGCACCGTATTACTACTTCAGATGAAAGTTTCTTTGCTCTTTGTATTGGATTGTCCTAGTCCATGGGAGAAAGAAACCTTGACACACTGAAGCGTGGGCTTCGGTTAGTGATGTGGTTTGGTAGCTGAATTGGCCAGAGTTGTGCACCTCGTACGTCTTTTCTGATTTCGCTATTTTAATTTTTGTTTTATATAGTCAGAATGGGTCTATTTGAGACCCATCTTCTCATTACCTTGCAAAAAGTCCATATAAAAAGCATCCTTAAAAAATGTCTGTTTATTTATAATTTATTTGGTGACTTTAGTCATTTAGACTTTAGAGCAAAAATAAAAGTAATATAAAACACGAATATAATATTAATTACGAAGGAATGGCATCCATATTTTTCTTTTAGGGGTTGTGATGGGAAATCAGACCTTAGGCTTATATGTGCCTTGTCTGTGAATAGTACCGGTCTTAAAGACCCGGGAGTCTCCATGGAGGGTAGAGTTGGGTGATGGAGGACATTATCCTTTAATAGATGGTTGTTCACATCAAGTTTAGTTCTCAAGAGTCTCCATTTTTCTTGTTTTTAAAGTGGTTTTCTCAGGGTCAGGCACTGAAGAGTTTTCCCATTTTTTTATCGATTGTCCCTGCACATCATGTTTCTTCAAGGGGCCTTGGAACTTTAAAGAGCCTCCCATAAGGAGAATTGAAGATAGACACCACCCCAGGTGTGTGCTGTTTCTTGGGAAGGAGGCAGTGGCTCATTTTCTGTTACAACACCAAGGATAAAAGATTCCGTAAGGTTGCCTCTTCCAGAAATTTCAGGGCCTTAACAATGTATAAGATTCATTAGAGGTCAGATGTTTGACATTGAAAGAATTCTAAGTGTCTGAGTTTTTGGCATTTACCTGAGACCTAAATGTTACTCTGTAAGCTTGATGATCACCAGCAGGCTTTTGGTCTCCACTTTTAGTTGAGTGGTTATTTGTGGGCAGTAAGTTGAGTTGTTGGAAAGAATGGCTTTGATATGATATTTTGATTTCTTTGTTCCCTCTGTGGTGGAGGGAGTGCGTAATAACTGAGGGCTTATGAGGTGCTCGGAATGGTGCTAAGCACTTGTATACATCATTTCATCCAGTAATCATACAGCCCGTAAGGTGGTGATCGTTCTTACACAACCGGAGGCAAGAAAGGTTAGGTACTTCCAGCTTGCAAATCACAGGACTGGGATTTGAGTCCATTTAGAACCTCCCTTCCTGGAAGGGTAGAGTTGCTTGGGTTGGGCATATCTCATTGTCTCGTTCAGGTAAACAGTCGGGAGAGATTTGGGGGATTTGGGGACTGGGTTTTGCCTGATGGTAAATTATAAAAGTTCATGGTGAAGACTTCCTGTTCTATGATCTTCACATTAGCTCTGGAAGGTGGCAGTGATTCTGGATCTGGAGCTTCTGAAAATTGCCAACCAGGTGGTGGTGGTGGTGGTGGTGGTGGTGGTGGTGGTGGTGGTGGTGGTGGTGGTGTCTGAGGCCTGGAGGCACGGGTTGAGTTTGGAGGAGTTGGGAGTGAAGTCATCTGAGGCCCAGGTCACTGGAACTCCTCCCTTTCTTTCCTTAGGGGAATAATTCTTTCCCTGAGATTAGCAGCGGGGGAGTGGTTCCCTCTGGGGTCAGCAGCTTTGGACCAACACAGTGAGCCAAGACATGGTGAGCAGGAGTTCCTTGACTCCGCCCACCCCGGGAGCTAGGAGATGACCTTTTGGTCTGCCTTCCTTTCCTCCCAAACCCCGCCTTTCATTTTCATTCAAAAATTACATCACCCCAGAGGCACAGTTTTTGTGTCTGAAGAAATCTAAAAACTCACTGGAAGGCTTGAACCTATTAGCTTGTTTGTTTTTCATCCTGAATTTATAATTATGTCTCAAGTCATGCCAAAATTACAAGAAAAAAGAACTACCCTAAGTTTGTCCTTCAAAGAGAAAAGAAAATGGCCACTTGGCTACGTGAGCGGTTCTTAATCTCTCACCTCTGCTGCTGCTTGTTCTCAGGGGGAATACAGAATTAAGTGTCCTGCAGTATTTGTACCGTAAGTCACGACACCACACCCGTTCGCTAGCCAGTTCCTCGTTTTCTTTGTTCGAGATTGATGAAGGGCTGCTTGGACTTTGTCTCTCCTCAAGATGTTAATTGCATGTTTCAGAATCATGTGTTCTGTTAAAAATCACTTACGCATAGCCTTGGAAAGAGAACTGGAGGCCGGGAGTTGCTTCAGGGGCGCAGAATATTGTTGTGGAGGCCTTGGGAAATAAATCTTAAGAGTTCGTTCATTTACCACCAAGACATATTTAGTCAGTGTATATAAACAAAAGAAGTCACAGTGTGCCTGGACATTATTTGTCCCAGATGGAGTTTAAACTTGGCTCCTTATCCTGCACTGATGTCATGGTGCATAAACGGGCCCCGAATCAGAGCTGCACACAGAATCCTCTGTGTACTTGTGTGTGCTGAGGGCGGGTGAGGCGAGGGGTGGCGCTGGCCGGAAAATCTTTGTCACATTTTTCCTTCGTTGTCTGCAGAGACTAGTGTGTCAGTCCTGAATTTGGACTTGGTGCAGAGTGAGGGAAGAATTGGAATAATCTGTTCATTTGTACAAATCGGTATGTGTGTGCACCCAGGGATATCATCATTCCAAGACCCGAGAGTCCAGATGCGCGCCTGCTTTCCAACAGTTGCTTGCAAAGCTCTGGTACTAAGATCTGGAAAGGAAAATCTTAAAGCATTGCCTTTTTGAAGAGCGTTTTCAGTCTGTTTGTCTTGAAACCTCAAGTCTGGACAGTTTCTTTAAACTTTTTAATGGTCTTAAGTATCCAGCTGTATAATTCTGTTTTCCTGGAATGTATGGTGGATAACCTCTCAAGCTCCTTGCTTAAGTGTTTAGAAAGGCAAATGTCTGATGCTCCTTAGAGAATCTGGCCAAGTTTAATTCTTCCTGTGTGCTTTGAGGAGGCAGCTTGGGCCAGAAAAGGGTCTTCTGGAGTTCTGAACAGTTAGTAGGAAATTTCCACATACTGTGGTGTTACTTTATTACATTTTATTGCTGACTTTCATTATGATAATCTTAATTAGAGGTGTTTCCAAGTAATTCAAACCATTTTGTGTAGATGTAAAGGGTTTAGATTTCAGAACTTCTGTGAATGGATTCCAAAGTCACTATTGTTGCCTGAATCCACGGAAGCTGGACAGACACCGGAATGCAAATGAGGTGGGAGGTGAACCTTTAAGGAAAGCCAGAATGTTTCTCAAACAGAAAATCTGGTCAGAGGTGAGAATTGGCTTTGTTGTTTTGAGAAGATAAAACAGATTTGGTAACAACAACAACAACAACTACTTTTTTTTTTAATACTCTCTCTTTAGAGGCCCCATTTTTTTTCTTAGAGATTGGTCACCAGTAGAAATTTGAAGAAAAAGAATTAATATTTATTGAGCACATATTATGTGTGAGGCCTTGTACCAGAGCTGCATTAGGGTTGCTCTTTACCTTGAGTGCCCATATGAGGTATTAGCTCGTTTTTGTTTTTTTGGGTTTTTTTTGTTTTTAGATGGGCACCTACGGGGATGAGAAAGTTAAGTGCTCTGTGGAGCAGAGCCAGACTCACCTGCCACCTGTCCGATTTGCTTTTCTCACTGTACAGCTTGGTTATCTTGGTTGATTTTTTTTAAACTCTAAAAGTCAAAAATGAATTGAAATTAAAATAGGATTAGCAGAGAGTGATTTAACTACTCAATATTTACAGTCTGCATGTTATTTAGAAGACAGCTCTGGCCTGAGCTTCATTTAATTTTATCTCAACATATAGCATGGCAGGAAAAGATACTTAAACATGTAGAAGGAATATGTGCTATTAAGTATTCATTTTTAAAAAAATCTTTAAAATGCTTAAGATTTTTTTTAATTTAAAGATGGCATAGTAGGTGGTATGGTTTTGTCTAAAAATCTGAGTCCTTAACTTATGCTTCAGACCTTTTTGTGTATGTACAATATGATAAAAGGCAAACTTTAACTTCAAGATTTAAAAAATGAATTAGTTAGTTTGAAATGGAATTATTTAGGAATCAGAAAGTAGATGTTTTGGGGATATGGTTAACTTTGGACCCTTGAAAATGAGTAATGGTTCTCCTTTGACTCTGAATTATATCTGTTTCCCCACTATCCTACCAGTCCTACTAGGCCTTCTTTGCTTGTGGTGCACAAACTGATGAAAAACATGCTAGGTGGGCAACCTAATCCACTGTGACCTCCTGGGGAGTTGACTAGAAATAAGGGAAGGAGTGCTAGGTTGGCTCTTGGGCTTAGCTTTTTAGAGTAAAGGCCAAGAACCCAAAGAGAAGAAATAAAGGCCAGAAAAAGTTCAGGAGGAGGAGGAGGCACAAGACGGGGGCAGACTCTGGAGGCCTATCGATGGTAGCAGGGTAGACATGGAAGCGGCAGAATCACAGACAACACAACTAGAGTGACCCAAAATAGGAAAAAATGAAGTAGTTCTGGCTCGCGGAACCATAGACATTACTACATCTCCATAATCTCAGAACCTTTGGTGTTGGTGAGGAGGTAGGGCAGAGCTTGTCTGCCCCAGACCCTGTGACCTGGCTCACCATACTGTTATTTTTGAAAACTTCAACGCTGAACAGCATAATCTTTGAATTATGTCACAGGTGGATTTTTCATTAACCTCTCTGCTGCTCTCCGTGTGCCCAGTGTCTCCCACCTCAGTTGGAGTTACTCACTGCTATCAGAGTCCTCCAGTAATGTTGCTTTCTCCCCTGGGAAATATTACCGCTCACAGGATAAAGTCCAGACTTCTAAGTGGGGCGCACAGAGGCTTTTCCTAGGCGGCCCTGCTCCGCAGTCTCACCTTTGCCCCTCTGGACCAGGCGTATGCCATTAGGGCCAGGTCAGATTCTTTTTGTTTTTTTAAGGTTTTATTTATTTTTGTGTGTGTGAGAGAGAGAGCGAGCGAGAGAGAGAGTGCGCGTGAGCACGAGGTGGGGTGAGGCAGAGGGAGAAGCAGGCTCCCTGCTGAGCTGGGAGCCCGATGTGGGACTCGATCCCAGGACTCCGGGATCATGACTTGAGCCGAAGGCAGACGCTTAACCGACCGAGCCACCCAGGCGCCCCCACGTCGGAATTCTAAACTCATCCTACAGTCCAGGCCTCTGTGTGTTTACTCAAGCAGTCGTTTGGCTTACCCGCTTGCAGTCTCTCACTCCTGCCTTAAATGTCATTCCCAGCGGTAACTTTCCCTGATTTCTCACCGCTTTCTTCAGTTTCCATAGCTGTTAGTAGCAAATAGTCATATTTTATTACAGTTCATTGTGTTTTCTACCCTTGTACCAACACACAAATGAGTAGGATGTCCTCTTTCTCATCTTAGTATCACTAGTGCTTTATAAAGTGCCGGGCACACAGTAACTACTCAGCAAATGTTTTTGAGAAATCAAGGCTTCAATAATTGCATTAGGCATTGACTTAAATAAATTTCATGCATCGAAAGTCAAGGGTTGAATAAGTGAAAATATATTGTATAATGGTGGGGAGGGGGAGTCCTCACTGTTCTGTAAAATCCTTCCCAAACCCTAGCATATGACCTATTTGTATTCACTTCTGATTTGATGTTGGTGGGTATGAGCTACCAGGCAATAGTAGTGTTAATTTTAAACAGTTGAAAAAGTATAGTGATCTAGGAACGTCAGCTGTACAATATTGAATGACAAAATAGCGGGAACTGATTTCCTGTCATTTATAAGCATGAGAACATTCTTCATGGACACATTATTTCTTGATTATGTCTTAGGGAGAACAGTGTTAAATGAACGACATGGCCAACATTGAAATAGGTTTAAAAAATACTAGAATATTGGGAATATAGGCAGTTAAATGTTTCTTCACTGACCTGGCCTTGAGATTCTGATAGTAGAGTTGTTTAGGTGCAATGCATAGATTACCAGAGGTGCGTGACATGAAGTACCACATCAACGTGGATCATGTTACTCTTTCTCAGCCAATCAAAACTAGACATGAGGTAGCTGGATCTGAATGGTAGGAGACATTTTAGATTCAGTGTGCACAAAGCACATTCAGGGTAGGGCTGGCTAGGTGAAAAGTAGCCTGAACTGCTCATTCCCCATCAGTGTGGCCAGAGCCCAGCCTATGAACATGGGGTGTGTTGATGGAATTGAGGAGTAAAAGGGGGTGGTATCTCACCTGATGGACATTTTTGACAAGGATTAACCCTGAAGTGGTATTGACAAGAACCAGATTTTGTTCTCAGTGAGCATAATTTTCAGCTAAAGGAAGAAGAGTTACAGTTTTGGCACTGAGAGCTGTGTGAAAAATGTATTTAATAAAATGAAAATTATTTAAGTAAACGTCATGGTTCTTCAAATGCACAAGGGTATTTGGTAGCTGTTACTTTTAGCCAGGGAAAACTCTACTTAAGCTTACATAGAATTTTGGTCTTTTATGTTCTTGGTTTTTATCTTGAAAGTCCTGTAGTTGGAACCTTAGACTCTGGCATTTGTGGCTCTCTTAAAAGAGGCTTTTAACCTAGTTTTGGCCATCTATATTACATTTTGCATTTTTTCCATTTAAGTTAAGGTTATACTTTTATTCTTAGCAAACAGCAGCTCTTTTTGTAATAGAATCTCTTTATTCAAGGCAGTATACAATTAGAGTAGAAATGTATGACTTCTTACAAGCTGCCATTGTTTTCTCTTTATAGCCCTTACCACTATCTTAAATGTTTTATTTTTGTTTAAACTCTACCGCCGCACTACCCTTCTTCATCCTGTGTAAGTTCTGTTTGTCAGGCTGAGGTGGGCAGAACTTTGTATTATCTAAGGCTCTATTCCCTGTGCCTAGAGGAATGCGTGACCCATTCTGGTCAGTCATTGATATTTGCTAAATTAAGAGAGAGATCATAGTAATTCTGAGGACGCTTGTTTCATGAAATGGGCTTTTTGAACTCTTTAGAATGTATAGATTTTCAGGCACTGGCGTGATTTCAGTGCATAAAAATGTCCTCCTTGGCTTGTCTGATTTCTCTTCCCTTGGTTACCTATTAATCCATTCCTGTCTTTTGTTGTTAATCATGGGTGACTTTGGGAAGCACAGATGCTAATAGATGCCATTGTCCCGGAAGTCCTCTTTCATTTTTCTTATGCTTACTGTTGGGCCACAAGAAGTGGCATCTAGTGATTGTGATAGTCCATGATTAGCTCCTTGGTCGTCTTAGGATTCGAGGGGAATTCAAGGACTTGACAAGGACTTTATGAGAATAAACCTTGCTCGGTATAAAAGCCACTGTTGGTTGTTAGTTAAGGGTTCCCTTACCACCCAACTGTCATATTGGGAGCTATGGACTCTGGCTCAGGGAGTGGGCTTGGATTTCCTAGAACAGATCTTGTCCTCACAGCATGTCTTGGAGACATGCCCTTGACCCAGTGAAGTGAGTTCTCTCTTTATAGCTGTTTATTAAAGTTACCTTCATAAAGAATTGATTTTGTGAAGCCCATGCCTATCAGAGGGGGGAGTCTGTGTAATAGAAGAGAAGAGCCTGCGTTTTGGTCAGATGGGGCTGGATTCCAGTGCTCACTCAGTCATTTTGTAGTTTTGTGACTTCAGACAAGTCACTTACCCTCTTTAAGCCTCAGTTCCCCATCTATATAGTCTGGTTAATAATACCTACCTGGCAGACCATGGGGGTGTTTAATAATAGCTGTGTAGGGGCGCCTGGGTGGCTCAGTCATTAAGCGTCTGCCTTCGGCTCAGGTCATGATCCCGGGGTCCTGGGATCGAGTCCCACATCGGACTCCCTTGCTCAGCAGGAAGCCTGCTTCTCCCTCTCCCACTCCCCCTGCTTGTGTTCCTGCTCTCGCTCTCTCTCTCTCTGTCAAATCTTTAAAAAAAAAAAAAAATAATAATAATAGCTGTGTATATAATCATTGTAGAAAAAAAGCTGTTGAAAGGAGTTGATAAAGTAGCCTGCATCATTCTGAGTTTAAGAGATATGTAATGGTCTGTTGAGAGCGACAACTTTTGAACCTTCCATTCTCTGAAGACATCAGAATACTAAAAATTTTGGAAGCGTTGGAGTATTCTTGCTCCTTGCTTCAAACTGAGCAGGTCTGTGGGGGACCTGGCTGGCTCAGTTGGTGGAGGGTGCGACTCTTGATCTCAGGGTTGTGAGTTTGAGCCTTGCGTTGGGTGTTAAAATCTTTAAGAGAAAAAAAAAAATAAACTGAACAAGTCCTAAAGCCCAGGAAGAAACAAAGTAAGACTATTTTGTCCTACCAGTGTTGAAGAGAGCAACAGCTTCAATACCATGTGTGTCCCTGTGCCTTAACCCAGTGTGCAGGTCCTTCTAGAGGCTTCCTGGTCTTATGTGTGTTTTTCCTGCCAGCTTTGGAGTCAGGCTTCAGGTAGGACAGGTGAGCAGATGAGACAATCAATACTTCCCATCATCTTCTAGTACCTTTCCATTTTACCTGCCACGTTTTAATCTTGGGACATTTTCTTCGTGTATATTATTACCACAAAGATAATTATTGGTTATATACAGCTCATCTTCTCCCTTTTCCTGATTTGGAGCAAAGGGAGGGGACTCAGAAAACATATGATGCCCACTTTTCAGTTTTCTGGAGACCAGCTCCGGTCTCTAGCCCAGGCACCAGGGTCTCAAAGGTGTGTATTGATGGATGGTTTGGGCCTTCGAGGGCCTGACTGGAGCGTGCCAGGATTTTTCTGGAGTTTGGGAATCTGGAGTGTGTGTGTGTGTGTGTGTATCCAGAAAAAAAGTGCTATTATTCCTCTCATATAATCAGAAGTCACTTTTTAAAGTTATTAGATATTCTTGGGGCACCTGGGTGGCTCATTCGTTAAGCATCTTCCTTTGGCTCAGGTCATGATCCCGGAGTCCTGAGATTAAGCCCCCAGTCAGGCTCCTTGCTCAGCGGGGAGCCTGCTTCTCCCTCTCTGTCTCCCTCTGTTCTCCTCTCCCCCCGCCCAGTGCTCGCTCGCTCGCTCTCAAATAAAATAAAATCTTAATTATCTATTCTTGGATAGAATCCTTCCTTATGTGGAACTCTTCTGCAGCTTTTAGGTTATATCATTTTCCTCTAAAGATATCTGTTGGATAATCTTAAATGCTGGCTGCAAGTGAGAAGTGTTCATTTATACGTAACACAGTTAAGAGTAAGACAAGCCTCACCAAGTGTGGCAAGTGGAAGAAGCTCCCCAAATGGAACAGGGTCCCCTCTTCTGGCATGGTTTATATCTTGAGCGTCTGGCTATTGGATTTAACTTTTAAGAAAACTGCAAATGTTACGTTCCATCTTTGGTCAGTCAGTACTGTTTACCCAGCAGAAGCTTTAGTGATGGGCACATACGTGGCAGTGGCTGTTTGGTCAGGGGGCTGGGGATTTTTTTTTGACGCATAAATTAGGAATTTGCCTCCAGGAATGGTCTTAGATACCATTGATCTGGTTAATCAGCCACCCACAATTTAAATTGCAATAGTAGCTTTCCTTTTCCTCCTCTAGTTAGATTTATACTTTTAAGGAAAGATCTGTTGACACCTGTTTCAATAATCTTGTTGGGCAAAGCTTTCTCACGATGCTGTTTTAGCCTTTTGCTTAATTACATCAATCCTACCTCTTGTTTTATCGTTTAAGATTTTGGAAGAATGGTCACTTATTTTTCATTAATTTTTGACAAACTTGCCTCTGGTTATTTTGGGTTGTTTGGTTCCTTTAGCTGTAACAGATTTGAAACTGATCTGATGAAGCAAGCATAGCCTGAAGTATGCTCTTATGATTTGATGAACACGGTTCTATTTTAGCATCTCTGGAGAAGAATCTATCAGTGGTTAAAATCTTCCTCTGACGAGACACAGAATGCAGCATGAATTGTTTTAATGCTGACTTTGGAAGAGCAGGAAATGCTTAGCGAGTGGACAAAAAATGATGAGGTTTGGACAGTGATAGGATGTTTTACGTTCTGCATTTATGAGAACTTGTAACAGTTATGTCTGCCTTGTGGCTAGAGAGAGAAAGGAGGGAGGGAGACAGAGTGGGTTAGAGGGGGGAGAGATTGAAGGGCAGGCTGCTATGACAGGAAAGGTTAAGCGCCAGGGAGCCTGCCAGGGTGTGACTCATGCGCCTCAAGGCTGGGTGATGCAAGGCACGCTTCTGACTTCTCATTCATGTCTGTTGTCAGGGACAAGATCACTGGGCTGGTGTGTGTCCCAAAACTTTGTTATCTCTCCTTTATTGACAGTGAAAACAGCAAGGTGGTCAGTCGACCTCAGTATAATAAAATGCTTTCTTTTAAAATAACTCGGTGCCAAGATGAATATGGGTTGCTCAAATAATGACTTTTGCTCTTACTAAGAAAAATTGATATTGGGACGCAGGAGATTTGCCTGGTTTCTGAGGTAACTTGGTAGATTATAATCTGGTTGCCATAGCAACCCAGCAGCAGGGAAAATTACAGGAATGAAACATTTGAAGAGAGGTATTTTAGTAGGATGCTTAAAAGCTTTTTACCTATCATCTTTCCCCACTGAAGAAGCAGGGTGGGGTTCAGGAATTGGCCTCCGTAAGCAGAGAGGAGGGGATGGCATAAATGGCTTTTGGAGGCTTGGAATTGTGGCCTGGTGTCTGTGACCGCTAAGGAATCATTATAGACACTTTTCATACAGTGTGAGGAGCAGGTAATGTGACAGAATCTGGAGCGTACCCCAATTCAGAAATCCCTTTCCTTGCCTGGAACTTTCCATAATACTGGTGAACTGTACTTTGAGGACCTGCATTCAGGACACGTTGTGTGACAATTATGAGAGCGGTGGAGGAGAGAGAGTACATGAATTTGGGATTGTCAGAGAGTATCTGGGGCATAGGCTTGATGTCCTTTGATTTTTTTTTTTTTTTTCCCTCTCTAACTAATTAATTCTCCAGCCTGTATTATAGGTCTTATCCCCACAGGTTTCAACACAAGCAAATGATTTCTGCTCTATTATAGTAATGTTGGAATTGGTCTAAAGACTTTTTAAAAGACACAGATAATTGTCTTTACTGGAGTGTTTTTTTTTTTTTTTTAAGATTTTTATCTATTTATTTGAGAGAGAGTGAGAGAGAGAAAGAGCACAAGAGGGGGAGCAGGAGAGGGAGAAGCAGACTCCCCGTCGAGCAGGGAGCCCGATGCGGGACTTGATCCCGGGACTCCAGGATCATGACCTGAGCTGAAGGCAGTCGCTCAACCAACTGAGCCACCCAGGCGCCCTGGAGTGTTTTTTTTTTTATTCTATTGTAGTTATGTTCTATGTTTATGTAAAAATAAAGTTAAAACTATTTTCATGTTAGGAATGACTTTAAAAGCTCAGTTGCAAGAAAGCAGTTGAAATGTTTTAATCACTCTGTAGAGATCTGAAGGGATTTCCTTTTGAGGTCTTAAAATGGCACAGTGTGTTTACATTGGTAAGAATTTGAATACTTAAGACTGAAAGATTATTGACACAGTTACTGTACAGGAAAAATAAATTGCCTTGGAACCACTGTTATAATTCAAGATAATGAGAAGCACCAGGGATGAAGCTTGGATGGCTTTTTCCTGAATGGTCTTGTTTTCTCCAGTTAATGCATTTCCTGATTTAAATAATTTTAATATCCCAACAGTGTCTCCCGTGGTGAATTAGTAGAAGAGGCAAAATACATGGATATTAAAGGTTTAGGTTTTAAGAATGAAACGGCTTTGATCTCAAACATTTTTACAGAACAGAAATTATGGTACATACAGTAAATAAAGTCGACCTTAAAAAAACAGTTGACCTTTTAAATGGAATATTATGAAAGCTTAATTTCGAAGTTAAAATTTTTGTTTGCAGTGTGGTTTGCAATGGTTTTCCTTGTGTTTCACGACCTTCATTCATTTAGTAGAAATAGTTATTAAGCACTTATTCTAGGCCGGGTATAGTTTTGAGCACTTGACTTTATGCCAGATCTTGTCCTTACAGAGTCAATCTCAAAGAAGCAAAGACAGACCCTAGAATAACTGCTTAACTAATTGGAGTTGTAAATTCTAGGAAGGAGAAGTATCGGTGTGTGGGCATGTGTGCCTGTGTTACAGCATGCAGTGGGAGACCCAACCTGTCCTGAGAAGCAGATGCCACTTCTTAAGCTGACAAGAGTGAATAGGCATTGGTCACTCATCAGGGAAGGAGTAAGGTGGGTGGCAGGCAGAGAAGAAGGAGGACAGGGAAACCATTACAGGTAGAGGGAACGGTATGCTTGATGGTTTCGATGCAGGGAGGGACAAGGCTTGCTCCAAGAATGCTAAGGTGAATGTGACACTCAACATCCTTCCAATTTCCAGCAATGTACGGTCATTATTTTAATAGTGTTAACCTTGCACATGGTGATTTTTTTTAACTACAGTTTTTATTTTTCTATTATTTATTTATTTATTTTAAAGATTTTATTTATTTATTTGACAGAGAGAGACACATCCAGAGAGGGAACGCAAGCAGGGGGAGTGGGAGAGGGAGAAGCAGGCTTCCCGCCGAGCAGGGACCCCAATGTGGGGCTCGATCCCAGGACCCCGGGATCATGACCTGAACTGAAGGCAGACGTTTAACGACTGAGCCACCCAGGCGCCCCATTTTTTACTATTTTTTAAAGATTTTATTTATTTATTTGACAGAGACACAGCGAGAGATGGAACACAAGTAGGGGGAGTGGGAGAGGGAGAAACTGGCTTCCTGCCGAGCAGGGAGCCCAGGACCCTGGGATCATGACCCGAGCTGAAGGCAGAAGCTTAACGACTGAGCCACCCAGGCGCCCCTTAACTACAGTTTTTAAACTTGGATTACATCCTTTGATTTATATTTAGATATAAATAAGTGATGTTTCTTTCTGTTACCTACAGGAACTAGATGAGATCTAAAACTGAGGCTCTTAAAAGAACATACTTTGCCATTGCTGTGCGTGGTCTAGTCTTGGAAGTTGTCTACTTATATTAAATATTAGGGGTGCCTGGGTGGCTCAGTTGGTTGAGTGTCCGACTCTTCGGCTCGGGTCATAATCTCATGGGTTGTGGGATTGAGCGCCCTGTGGGGTTCCTTGCATCAGCGGGGAGTCTGCCTAATAAAGAGTCTCTCCCTCTGCGCCTCCCCGACTTGGTGTGTGCTCTTGCATGTGCTCTCTCTCTCTCATAGTTAAATAAAATTTTTAAAATAAATATTAATGTTCACTGACATTTAGATAATAGATTTTAAAATTTGAGTGTTTGAGGCCTGTTTATAATATTATTCATTTATTTTATAGTGTTTATTATTATTTCCAGCACTTATACAAATACTTTATTTTCCAAACATTTTTCTTATCAGTTGCCTTCTTTTGTTACACAGTAGAATCATATGACCGAAGTCAGTAATGGACGCTTGGGAAGAATATGCTCCATGGTGTTTGGCCAGAGCCACGTTTCTCTGTGCCATTTTCCTTTATAAGCAGAGTTTCTGGTCTACTTTCTTCTCGATTTCTTGTTTCTAAATTAGTCTAAGAAAAAAAGGAATTGTTGTAAACGTAAAAAAAAGTTGAGCTTTTTAGGTACCTAGCATCATAACCAACGCAGGAGAATTCGCTTAGCTAAATGCAAATGCATGTACTTACCCCGCTCAAAGCTGAACCAGGTCTAAGACCTATCCTAAGTTTTGTGTTTATACAGGATTCTGTGCCACGTACATCCTGTCTAGTACATAAATTCAGGTAATAAAACTGTTGAAGAGAAACCCCAGATGCTTTGGTATTAAATTGAAATTAATGTGTTATTTTGCAGGTCATTCTTGTTCAAGTTAATCCAGGTGAGACTTTCACAATAAGAGCGGAGGATGGAACACTTCAGTGCATTCAAGGTAAGGAAATTCTTGTAAGCCTTCTAATCAAAGGAGTTTCTCTTTTATTTCTTGTTTGAAGGAAGAGTAAAGTTTTTCCTTGTGTCTTTATTTTCCAGAAGTAAAATTTATCTTGGATTTTTAAAAAACTTTTTAATCTTTCTATAACATAGGGTCTTGATGCTAATGTAGGCCTGTGATAAATAAAGGGACAAAGTTAAATACCTCTAGTATTCTGTTGACTTTTAAGTGAGTTAATTTAACTTGGGAAAGCTTGCAGTATCTTTTAATATATTATGGAATTTGGAAAATGTTGAGATTTTGAAGGACTTTAAATTTTCAATTGAGAACAACAAGAACTTTTTCAAATGAGTTCAAAAGTTTCAAATAAATACTGTGATGCTAACCAGATGATGTTTTTTGAGGTAAAATCTGTATTAAGTATCTGCTCTTTGTTACTGATTAACAGATTACTCCAAAATTTAGGGGCTTATAACAACAACATGTATTATCTCACAGTTTTTGTGGGTCAGGAATTTTAGGCACAGTTTAGCTGTGTCCCATGGCCCTGGGCCTCTCAAGATCCCCAAATCCAGGTGTGGGCTAGAGCTGCCCTCCTTGCGAGGCATGTCTAAGGGTCAGTCTGTTTCCAGGCTTGCTTGAGGGGTTGTTGGTAGGATTTACGTTTTTCTGTGCTATTGGCAGGAGGCCTCCCTCAGTTCCTTGCTAAATGGCTTCTACATGAGACAGCTGGCTTTATCAGAGGAGTAACTAGAGGGCAAGGGGGCGATACTAGGTCCAGCCCACTCAAGAAAGGGAATTTGCACAGTGTAGGAACACCAGCAGGCAGGAATCACTGGGGGCCATCTCAGAAAACTGCCCATCATGGTCCACTCTCTGGGCCTAATAATTCATGCCCCTCCATATGCAGAATACTCTCTCGAAAGTTCTCTAAATGTCTTATTGCATTACTGCATCAGCTCAGAGTCCAGAATCTTGCATCTAAATAAGTTCCAGGTAGGTGATGTTCCTTGGGTATAGATCTTTAAGTATGGCTCCTAGGGCATTTTAGTTACTTCCTGGTTGTCTAATCCAGTGCCGCCTCTCTCTAGTTCACTTAGGAAAGTAGTGACTTAGGCCCTCTGAACCATAGGAAGCTCAGGCCAGATCTGTAGTTAGCCTGTAAACACTGCTGTGTTGGAGGGCACTGTTGGTGGTAGCTCTTTTTGGCAGTGATTGGGATTATAGGGCAAATGGCAAATTGGCGTGTAATGGAGTTCAATACTAGGTTATTGATTGGCCAAGACTCTGATCAGAGGCCTGTTTTAATTTTTGGACTTGTTCTCCAATACATAAATGAAGGGAAATGCCCTTTATTTTTAGTTTCTCATAATGAGCTGCATGGAAAAAGGTGATTTTTCTACTGCTTTGTTTTATATATAGCAGAGCATGCTGCTTTGTAGTTTTGCTACTTAATTTTGTTCCTATAGGTACAAAAACTAGGGAAAAAGCTTTTACTTTTGGAGAAATTAGTGTATTTTGAAAGATTCAAGCCTAATGAATTTTAATTGCAGTTAGATAATCTGAAATGACTTAACTGTTTTGTTAATGATTTTTACTGATTGCATTTCTCTGACCATTATGTTCCTGAAATTGATCTTTGGTGTTCTAAGCCATTTAAAAACTGATCTAGTCTTTGGTGATGAATCATACAAAGAAACTTTCAGGTAAAAGAAGAGAGGAAATAATTATTTTAAAATAGTATGGTATATAGAATCTTCTACCTACTTGTAGTTCTATAATAAATGGATATTTTCAACAAATAAAACCTCAAAATCCACTCTTAAAAAGAATCATGCTATAGAAAAACTAGATAAAAAGTAATTTCACCTACATAGAATGAACCTGGTATTTTCAGTTAAGTAAGAAAGCATTTGAGCTTCTGATCATGGTAACATTGTGGAGCCCCATGAATTAATTGGCAGGTAGACTATGTTCTTCTACAACTTAGTGTGTGTAATAGAATCCATAAAAGCAAGTTGCTGAATAGATCTACATATATGAAATACACTCTTTTATGCAACCTGCTTTTATTGTTCTGCGTGCATGGGTACGTGTGTGTGTGTGTGTGTGCGTGCGTGTGTTCATCAGGTTAGCCTCTCCCCACTTTTTTTTTCTTTTGAGTTCATGTCAGTAACTGGTGAATTCTGCAGGGAATGTTGCAAGTATATAACTCTGTTCACAATGGGAGCTTTGTATTTATTCATGATGATACTTTGAGATAAGTGACATTAACACCCCTTCCAGTGATTTCAGAAAAGCCTTTGACTAAAGCAGAATTGTGGAGCCATTTATCTTTGGCTTCCCCAGCCTTCCTATCCTTTGTTCTCTTCTGAACACCCAGATGCTATGGTTATCTCCATTTGGGGCGTGGTGGTACCTGGCCCAATTAATTGAAATGACACAGGATAGGATGCAAGGGACCAGAACAGGGAGCTAATTGGTTTGCTAGGGCTTGGGAAGCCCTGGGGCAGCGACAGGATGAACTGCAGGAGCTGGAAGGACCTGGAGTCCAGACCCACTGACTGTCACCATTGCATCATAGGCAGTCACTGAGCACCCCCACCCCCCACCCCACCCCATATAAGCCTTCTTTTGAGTTCAGTGTAAATTAGTGAATGCTTCACTCCAGGTGGGTAGAGCATATTAACATAGAATGTGGGAATAGGGAATATATTTGTAAATGCCAACACAAATTGTAACGTTATTATCCTTTCGCTGTGATTGACATCCCTAATACCTATTTAGCTCTTACGCTGTGCTTCGTATTCTCTCAGTTAATGGGTATGATAGATAAACATGAGGCTGAGGCCCATGGAGGTTCATTTACACACCTAAATTCACACAGAAGATGCAGAGTTGGGTTTTCATCCCTGGTCTCTCTGACTCCAGAGCATGAGCTCTTTATGTGTCCTGCTCTGTGTATACATCAGGGAACTCCAGTATTAGCACTCCATTCTCTTTGGGCATGTGACAAGAGCAAGGTGGGTTCCTATTCCTGGAATAACAGGATTCTGGGTAGGATACCAGCATGAGTACTCAGATGGCCGAGATCAAGTAGAGATGGTTTGCAGAGACTGGGTCTTTGGGATAAGACAGATGTCCTGTTAACAGAACTAAGAGCAGATAGTGTGACACAGGAGTACTGATTTAGAATTCCTTAAATTATTTCTGCCCCAAGTTAGGACGGGGCCCAGAGTTGTGGTGGGCTGAGCTTCTCGGTGGGGCTTCCAGCTCCAGCTGCTGTAAGATGAAGGGTCCAGTGGGAGAGGACTGGTAATGGGGGAGGCAGTCTTCTTGCTTACCTTTTAAAAGCCTATTAGGAAAAGATCTGAAATTGAATCATATTGTAATGGGAACTTGTGAAAGAAGCATTTGCATTGTACTAGAGATTAAAGTGAAGAGAATGAAGCTCTAGTTGTGCTCTTTCAACCCCACCCAGCAGGTGGGGTGGTGGTGGTTTTGGGGAGGGGGGTGTGGGAGGAGTGGTGGTTGGAAGTGGCCTTTCTGGAAATTTTGAAGTCATAACCATTGCTTATACCACGATTGAAACGGTCAGTTTAATAACTTGGCTATTTCACCACTGCTATTTCAGCAGGTTAGGGATTGCTGCGAAGGGTGGGGGTGGGGGAGTAGGGGTAGGGAGTTTAGCTGGTTGTGGAGTCTTCCTGGAAACTTGGAAATTACGCCATTTGAGGTCAACCGTCCTTACTTGCAGTCGAATTTGTTAGCCTACTAATGTTCTCTATAGGACGTTTATGACGTCATTAGACAGCAGAAGCTCACTGTGGTGCCATGAAAAGGCAGTTTGGAAATTCACAGCAAGTCAATATAAAGAATATGGTTACTCTGGGGGAAAAAACAAGATTTTGTTTTCATGAGAATGTCCTTGGTGATAATGAAGGAAGAAAAACACAGGAAACCTACAATGTGCTGTGAAAGCAGATTCATTTCTAATGGAATATTTCTCAATATTTTCCATGAAACATGAATCATAGGTCTTGAAGGGGCTACAAAAGGTCATAGTTTATTCTCACTTGGAGACAGCACTGTACCTATGGCATCCTAGACAAAAGATTTTTCTTTTCCTAGGCCAGATGAAAGTATAAAGAGCCAATTGTTAGGGGGAAAAAAAGGAATCTTAGCAATCAATATGAATTCTTGCCTTTGCTTAAATTCAGGAATTAATAGAGGGCAGCTGCGGGTCTGTCCCATTATTTTTCATATCCTTGTCTGGGCTGAGGTGCTGGCAACGCAGCCTTCCTTCCTGTCCACACATGCCATCTTTTTATCTGAGCCATTTCTCCGTTCCCTGTAAAATCCTTCAGCCAAAACAAATACCACACGTCCTTTAGGGCTCCAGGTCTGTCTCCTCCAGGAGCTCTCCTAGACCACTCCATTCCATTTCGACCTCTGCTTTCCTGGAGGAGCAGGTCTGGGTGGCATTGTATATAACAGTCTGGTTATCTGTGTGGACCTTTCTTGAGCTCTTGAATTTGACTGTCAACCCAGTTGTGACACAGTATCCTCACCCTATCCACTGGCCCCGCAGCCTCTTAATAATTGCTTAACTAGATCCTTGACTGGCTCTGGCATCCCATCAGGTATGTTGATCTTTCTTTTAAATATTGTGCTGGGAGCTTGAAGATGTTTAGTTCAATAACTTTTTCGTGGTCTCTCAAGTCTCCTAGAAGAACTTTCACATTTCCAAAATGTTGGATCATTGAAGCTAATCAGTTTCCTTTAGAGAAACATGTTTAGAATCTAAAGTACTTTCATATTGACCCAGTATTAAAACTGCAATTTTTATTTTTTAAAATTTTTTTTTAAAGATTTTGTTTATTCATTCGAGACACAGAGATAGAGAGCATGAGCAGAGGGAGAGGCAGAAGGAGAGGGAGAAGCAGGCTCCCCACTGAGCCAGGAGCCAGATGCGGGGCTCGATCCCAGAACCCTGGGATCATGACCTGAGCTGAAGGCAGACGCTTAACCATCTGAGCCACGCAGGTGCCCCAAATTGCAATTTTTTTTTTTTAAGAAAGATTTTATTTATTAGAGAGAGATGGGGCGGGGGGAAGGGCCATGGGAGAGGAAGAAGCAGATCCCCCCGCTGAGTAGGGAGCCCGATCTGGGGCTCCATCCCAGGACCCCGACCCGAGATCATGACCTGAGCCGAAGGCAGACGCTTAACTGACTGAGCCACCCAGGCACCCCCAAAACTGCAGTTTTTATTTGTGTGGTTTCTTTTTTTTAATTCGTGTTTTAAGACTTACATGCAAACCGTGAGCCTGAAGAAAATAGATGGATGTCATGGTGATAGAAGAAAAAAGATTAAAGTAAAATGCTTGGGAAGTACCATTATTTTAATAAAGAATACTATTTGAAGATACGTAATTGCTGATGTTTTTTGCCTACAATAGATGCCTTTTACAGATGTGGTTTACTCTGCTCACTTTTACTGAGTGGATTGAGACCTGGAAATGACAGCAGAATGTGTGGTAGGAGGGGACTCAGAGACCCCTGCTCCAACATGGCCATAGCTTGGCTGCCATTAGAGCGTGGAACTTTTCTCTCCTCTCCTTATTCTCCGCAAGCCTTCTTCAGCTTGTGTCGGATTCTCCTCCTGCCCCACTGAGTGTGGGAACTGTATCGTTGATGAACACCATGCTCTGCTCAGGGACTCTGTGAATGACACCATTGAGAGCGGTTCCACATTTCTGAATCTCCTCGTTTGTCTCCCACCCCCTCCCCTCTTTGTATGATTCAGCGCCCAGGCTGCCACAGGGACTTTAATGTTCCTTTTTTTTTTGTAATTCCCTCATTTGGTACTTTAAGTGCATTTATTAGACTTGTTTGGCACATTAAAACACTGACCTGTCATTCTTGCTAAGAATTTGATGACAGGTCCTGGGGAACTCTCGTCTCTTGCTTTGTGTATGGAGAAATGACATGAATGGTGTCAGAACGAGGGTATAAGCTGAGGTAGACTATAATTTCACAAGCAAAGCTTCTATATGGTCTACTCCTTGAAAGCAGACTCTGCATATAAATAAGAAATTCTCGTTTTACTGGCTTAAAACCATGGGAGAAGACCTGTGGCGAATGAAGTCTGTCTTCTAAGGTTGATTATAACTCTTACCTTGGCTTACATCTGCAAACAAGGTTTTCATCAGAAATATTTGGGGTGGTTTGTATGTGAGTGCCTTACCTTTTTCTGAATCTTTGCAAACTTTCATTACATTGTTATTTGACTGTATTTGTAGAATGTCTTATAAGTGGAAATATTTTTTTCTTATTAAAAGACGAGGATTTTGAGAGGTTCTTTTGCAACGCAAGAAACTGTCTTGAAAAGTCAACTTCTTTTGCAGTGGGGGAGGAGGGCGGTTTGTGAGTGATTGCTGAAATGTTATCGTGAAGAGTTGGGCCTCCCTTGAAAAGCTCTTAAAATTGCTCAGGCTAGCTCCAGTATCCTGTCTTCTCTTTATGACTGATCCAAAACTGTATTTGGTGAGAGTTACTTCAGTCCTCCAGTGAGGTTCGAAGCTGGGAGGGTCTGAGTTTCTAGGAAAGCTTTGAATTAACTCCATCAGTTTGCCAGTTCATTTTATAGCTCTGAAGTGGTAGCTTCAGGACAAAGCAGTCTTTGCCTGGTGTGTGTGTGTGTGTGTGTGTGTGTGTAATATTGGGTCACAAGTCACTTAAAGCGTTTTGGAGTATACCTGATCTCTGAAATATTTGAGAGCTTTATTTTGAACGTGATGATTTGGCTTTTCTGTCCTACGTAGACATGTACAGCCATTTGTTGCAAGCAGGCATTCTGTGGGTGGAGAGGCCTCTTTCAGACCCTAGCTTGTTGCTGAGCAACTAGAAGCTGACCAGTAGCGTGGTCTCCACGAGGGCTGGTAAGTACTGATGGGCCTGGAGCAGAAAGTGCAGTTTCCGGAAGGGATGGGAGGAAGGTGTGTGATGGTACTTGGAGATGTCATCATGCTGGGATTGGGTGACGTCATGAGCCTGGGGTCCATCAGTGCCAAACTATGTTGCTTCCCAGGAGGTGTAACGTCCCTGTCAAGGGAGGTACCCGGTGTGTCTGCTGCTGTCTGGCCTTCTCCTTCTGCCCTTGCCAGTTATCTTGATGGTTTATAGCTGTTCTTGCAGTTATGTAATTAAGACCAAAAAACCTCACCCAGTATTACATCGTCAGACGTTGGCCTTTGTCTCCAAGTAAAGTTTTAGTGATGTGATTTGTTAGAAGTTAATAAAGATGATTTTTTTTTAAAGATTTTATTTATTTATTTGAGAGAGAGAATGAGATAGGGAACATGAGAGGGGGGAGGGTCAGAGAGAGAGGCAGACTCCCTGCTGAGCAGGGCGCCCAACATGGGACTCGATCCCGGGACTCCAGGATCATGACCTGAGCCGAAGGCAGTCGCTTAACCAACTGAGCCACCCAGGCGCCCAATAAAGATGATGTTTTAAATGTCAGTGCTATGTAGTATGATCCCTGGTTGTTTGCTAGCTAATGCTTAACCTCTTAGCCTTGGTTTTCTCTCATAAGGTGGGGTTAACGCTAATACCTGACCATTGGAAGAGCCATCATCATCACCATTATCTAGTAATGGACGCAGCTTTGCTGATTATTTTTGTTCTAAGGAGATGTCATGATAAATTGTGGGCCGTGATGTGATTATCCTACTCATGGAAATCAGTGGAAGAAGGTCTAGCCTCCATTTTACTGCCTAGGTCTACTAGGCTTGCTTTCATGGGGTTGATGGTGATGGCAACAGATCAGATGTTTCTGATGAAGGTTTATGGGAGTGTATATATTCTTCAGATGCAGGTGGTGGATAAAACCACAGGCCTACTGTTACATGTATTTAAAGTAAGCTCTGTTGTAGTTCAGGCTTCAGTTGTTGCTTTCCTTTGGGGGTAATAAGTAGTGAACTCTCACAGCAGGCCTGAGTGGCCATATTCAGACTGGCTTACAAAGCAGTTCCTCTGGGTATGCCTTGCCTTTTACATTTCGATTAAATTCCACACTACCTTTTTTTTTTTTTTTTTTTAATTATTTTTTAAGTAAGCTCCACACCCGGTGTGGGGCTTGAACTCAGGACCCTGAGATCAAGAGTCACATCTTCTACCACTGAGCCAGCCAGGGGATTCAAATTTCATACAACTTTTAATATTCATTTAGTGTGTCCTGCTCTTAGGCATGAGTGAAGGGCTGTAAGGCATATGGGTGAGATCTTGGTGGGTCTTGGAGTGAGATTACGTGGTTTAGAAATTCCTTGCATTTTACTTGTATATCACAAAATTAGTTACTTCTCCACACCTCTGTTTCCTTATCTGTAGAATTGGAATGACCTTATTGGTCTTGAAATGTTACCCCGAGGATCAAAGGACATATTGTGTAGGAAGTTTCAGAGTCCTTGTAAATTCCAGTAAATAGGAGCCATCGTTAGGTGCCCAGTCCCCATTATGGCCAGACATTGAATGACTTCATTTTTGTTACCTGTCATTTTTAAAGCATTCCAGGAGAGCCTACGTGAACTTGTGAGATTGGTTAGGATTTTCTTTTAGATGTCTCCACATTCTTGTTGTAATGCTTCAAAATAACATATTTCAAAAACTAGGCAATGGGAATTTAGCTTGTATGCCCTTTTGCCTTTCAGACTTGTTGAACAATGGTTAAAATGTCATTTCTGAAGGTACCACTGCTTGGAGTTCCTTAAATATCGCAGATCTTTGCGTGCCTGATAATTCAGAAGAGTGAACAGTGTCCCATTACCTCACTTGTCTGCCACATTTCGTAGCTTGTAGCCTTTGGGGTCTTGCTTTCTTCTTTCTGTATTTTTTACTCTTAGAACTTGAAATGGAAAGCATCATATTGGAAGTGTCTTTAAGGAAGACTGTAAAGGGTTCTTTAGAGGGTAAGTTTCTTCAAGGGTAGGGGTCAAATCTACTGATCTTTGTATCCCAGTGCCTATCCAGCACCTACTAGGCATCCGGAATAAAGGAGAGTCACTAATAAACTGCTAAAAATTCATGTCCAGAGTGATGGAAAAATTGAGTTACTTCACAGAGATTCTTTTTTCTTTTTGTTTGTTATTGTACTTAATTATATTTACTCTCAGTTTTTCAAATTAGGATAATGAATGCAGGTAAGAGTGCTTTTTAAAAACACACAGCAATTCTGAAGAAGCCCATTATATGGGTTAGGTCCGCTTACCAGTAAAGAGCGTGAGGGAATGATTATTCTCTTCATTCTTCTGATAACTTTTTTCCTTTTGTGAGGAGTAGGCTGGGAACATCTTGGAAAATACTTTTAAGGCTATTTAATAGTAAAAGGTAGACCAACTTTATCTTTTGTGTTATTGGCAAATATTTTCATGTAGGTTACTCATTAATGTTTTATAAATGTTTTTGTGCAGTTAGAAATTATCGCATTTATCTGTGTAGTAAACTCTCAAACTCTGTCAGACCCAGGAATGGATAGAGTACACTTTAAATTGTAAATGAGCCTGGTTACTGAATTAAGTGGAGTAGTTTTTCTCTGTCACCCAGTGTGATCGAAGTGGGGGTGAGGGAGGTGGTGAGATGGGTGATGGTGAGGGGCAGGCAAGAGGCCAGGAGAGCCTGGGTGAGGGCACTGTAGAGGGTGGAGTGTAGAAGTAGGAGCAGAAATCAGAGGTGCTTAGGAGGTGGTCATGACTCGCTGGCCAAAGGGACACACACAGAAGAGAGGGAGTGAGCAATGGGCACTATCTGAATTGTACATTTCTGTAAGATAGGTGGAATCTGGTCTTTTAGAAAAATTTTTGTCCTTTAATAGTGAATATTTTGTATTCCATGCTAATTGGGCAAGCAATGGGATGAACAAAAAAGGATTAAAAAAGGGCAGACTTAAAAAAAATAAACACTTTTTTCTGCTTGTCAACTTGGGTATTGCTTCTCTCTCTGAGGCAGTTTTCAGTGACTTGGAAGGTATTTTGCACACTTTTTGAGGATGTGAAGACAGCTGGTTAAAAGGGGAGTTTTTTCAACTCTTCGAGTCTTTCTGTGTCTTGAGTTAAAATGGAAGCATCGCATACTTTAAATGTGACACCTTTCTGGACACTTTTTATGTCGCATTATAGAGCCAGAATTAACACCAGTTTTGTGGTAACTTTCTGGCTATAGGAATTTCCACATTTTTACTTAATCTAAAACCTTCCAATTATTAGCAAATTGTAATTTCTATTTTTTTTTTTTTTAAGATTTATTTATTTTAGAGAGAGAGAGAGAGAGCATAAGCAGGAGAAGGAGAGAGAGAATCTTAAGCAGGCTCCACGCCGGGCTTCAGGCCTGCTACAGGGCTCAATCTCATGACCCTGAGCTGAAACTAAGAGTTGGAGGCTTAACTGACTGAGCCACTCAGGTGCCCCTGTACTTAAATTGCCTTTGAGTATAAGCATGAAATAATCACAAAGTGTTAATAAAATGTAGCCCAAGCATGGCATGTTAATTCCATAAGAAAGTAAGATCTGAGTTAATTTGGTTTATTTATACTTTTTAAAAAAAAATTGTTTGGCGGGGGAGCAGAGGGAGAGGGAGAAGCAGACTCCCCACTGAGCAGGGTGCCTGACACCAGCTCCATCCCAGGATCCCGAGATCATGACCTGACCTGAATGCAGACGAATGCAGACGTTTAACTAACTGAGCCACCCAGGCGCCCCTGGTTAATTTATTCTTAATGATCAAGAGAGATTTTATTCTGTGGGTCAAGCATTCACATTTTGAGTAACCTAGTTCCTGCATCATATGCTTAAGATAACCTCTCTGACCTCTCAGAATTTTATTAATATTTTTTATTAATATATTTATTTCAGAATTTTAAAGCTGGTTGTATTAACATAGTGTTTTGTAAATTTTGCACATCAAATTACCTGGGGAACTTGTAAAAAATACGCAGTCAATCCCTAGGGTGATTTTAGGAAATTGTCAGATTGTAGGAGGGTAAGGCCAGGACGTTAGTAGTTTGGAAACGTTTCACAGTTGATTCTAATATGCAGTGGAGATTGAGACTCTCTGGTTCAGTGAATCCTCAGGCTAGCTTAAACTCTTAGGCCCTGCTTTTCCCAATACATCACACTGCACCTGCTGCATACCTGCATCTGTTCATTTCATTCAGGCTAGTGTTCTTTAGGAGGTTTTGCAGTTTTTCCAGGTGCTTAAAGATCTTTTATCTTGCATTCATATACTTTTTAAGGAACCTCTACATGGTGGTTGTCTTTATTGAACTTATTAATTAAAATTGCTATTTAGTTTTTGTTATAAACTTCTTCAAGTCCTTAACAAGGGTCATCAAAGAGAAATTTACTCCTCTCAGCAGAGTACAAATTTATTTGTACTCAGCAGAGTACAAATTTGTTTTACCTTTATTTAGATGTAAACACAATATTTGTTCACCTATTCTGTTGTAAACTCGTACAATCCAGAGTTGATTACAACAGGTAAGATTGTGCAGGGTGGTTGGAATTGAGTGAGATGGAAAATAACCATCTTACAGGTGTTCACAGAAGCTGCTTTTAGCCTCTTTCTACTTGACTTTATGAAAGAAATTGGGCTGGCACTGTTGCTTCCCTCTTTGTTTCCTTCATTCTAGATTTTGCCTAGTACCTTGAAAGGGGGTAAGTACCCAGGAGACATCTTGGCATTTGACTCAGGTGGTCCCTACAGCATACCTGAGTCCAGGGCATATCGGATGTCAGATGCTGATAATTACCAATAACTTCAGCATGGAAGGCTTCTTAAAATACAGATTGCTGGTGTGTGTGTGTGTGTGTGTGTCCCGCCCCCCCTTCCCGTTTCTGATTCGGGGTGGGGGTGTGCTGATAATTTGCATTGCTAAGAAGTTACCCAGGCAATACTGATGTTCTTGGTTCTGGGACTGGGCTTTGAGAACAACTGAAGTGAAGTAGGAGGACATTGTTGGGGTGAGGGGCCCTTGTAAGGAAATGGGATTTACAGAAGTAGTACCCTTAAACAAAAGAGAGAACTCTTGGGATTCAGTCTGGTCACAATTTGGACAAAAGGCAAAAAAAAGTCCCTGTGGGTGCAGAAAAATAAGAAAGAATTGGCTCAAATTCCTCAGTCGTTACCTCAAAGATAGAATTTTTTCTTGGTCTGAAATTTTTTTCCCCTTCCTCTTCTAGAATTTTAACAAACTGACATTTGAATCAGGGATTCTATTTTCAAAGGATTTGTTTGTAAACAGTCTTTCAAGTTTACATCTTTTAACTCAATTGCCATTTTATCAGGAATTCCTCTTTCTTTGTGCTTCCGTTCCCACAAAATGAGAATAAATATGATTGGCAAAGATATCCTAGGAATATTTTAAAATTTAATGAATAATATTATGTGTATTTGGGGATCACAGGATTAGGAAACTTAAATAAATATGGAATATACTACAAACAGATAAACAGTATCACACTGTATGCAGGTAATCAGCAAGTGCATTCCTTTCCCCAGTTAGCTGTGTCATAGTAAAAGAAAAAGCCAAAAGGGGAGGCTAAAAACTGGGTAGACCCATACGGAAATTGGCTTCAGCGTGTGTATTCTAAAGAAACAGGAAGGTTTTAGAGCATAAAACTAGGGGGAAAGGAAATGACTCAGAATTCAAAATAGATAGGACTCCACACCAGTAAGGATCTGGAATGGAGGACCGGTGCCTACAGCAGAGAGGAGGAGCGAGCCATGGGAGGCCGTTGGGGTTAGTGAATGACTCCATAGTAACGTGGAAAACAGGATTATACATGTTGTTTCTTTTTTTCCCTCCTGTGGACAGGGCACCATTGTAGAAATTTAGAACTTTGTGCCCTGTTGAAAAAATCTGTTTCAAGGGTCAAATTGAATTCCAGACCGATTATTAGTAATGAAAGTTAGAGCTCTTGGGGAGCTTTCTCATGGTCTCTTGTTCTGTGACTTGAACTCATTGATCATTTTTCTGCTCCTCATTGTACCTGTCATGCTGGTATCAGCAATTAACATTCCTCAGAGGTGAGTAGAATGCCAGCCTCCATCTCAAATGGAACTCAAGTACAACAGGTGCATTCTACCTGTTTCTTGGCTTTACTCGGGGGAGTCAGAAGACAAGTAATTAACCGCAGAACAAACTTTGGAGAAAATGAGAGTCTTTCGAATTTGAGCCAGAGTGCTGAAAAGTGGTACTGGGTAATGTATTTAGGAGACCCAGGGAATGGCTCAGCAGGAAGAGTGAAATAGCCTTGCTAACCTGGCCTCTTTAAATTTATGTCAAGCCTGTTTCCCTTTGTCGATATAAATCTTAACTCTGCACCTTCTGCACACCCTCTGTTTTGTGTAGCTTTTTGTTGTTGTTGACTTAGGTTCACATCCAAGGTCACTGGACTTGAACTCCTGGAGTAAAAATCAGCTGATTATATTGTTAATTTTCCTCTTCCGTTTTAAATGAAGAAACCTGACAAATCCTGTGGCTCTGATTAGAGGAAGAGTCCCCTGATACAAGTTTAACTCTCTTCTCATTCAGTCTAGTTCCATTGATCAGAGCCTCACTTTCCTCTCCTAAAGTTCTTAACTTTCAATTTCTTGTTCCTCTCTCACTTTAATTCCTCTAGAGTTCTCTGCCATTTATATGTTCCTAATTTTCGTGAAAAGACTAAGCTCTTTTTGAATAGGTTCAAGTGTGGGCAGATTTCAAGAGCTTAATTATCTAGGATTTTCTATTTGCAAGTGAGATGGCAAATTATCATTTGAGACTCTTTGGGTACTATATGAATTTCCCTAAATTTATTAGCAGTAACTTAATCTTGACTAGGAACAAAAAAGGGGAAAGAAAATTACCCAGGATAAATTTTTTTCTTTTTTTAATAATTGCCACATTTTTTTAAATTTAGAGAATACTTTATTAGTTTCTGTAATCAAACCCGTGTAGGTAAGACTTTACATGTTTAATACAGTGCGTTACCCTGTACAAATGGGAGAAATTATGTTTAACATTTCTAGACCAATATGGCTGTTAAATTCTGTACAGTGCCAGCCCAACACCATATAATTGGGATACTTTTCCTAAAGTTGACAGCACAGCTGAAGTTTCTAAAAATTCAAATTTTATATATGTGTATGTATATATATGTATATATGTGTATATATGTATATGTGTGTATATGTATATATGTATATATGTGTGTATGTGTATGTATGTCTGTATTAATTTACATAAAAAGACCAGTAGCAGTATGTTATGTATCAATAGCAGCAAAAGCTTTCAGGTTCTGCAGTCATCTGAACACAGTAGAGAGACATCCAGCATACCCAATTAATAAAAAAGAAAAAGGTAAAAAACAAAACAAAACCCAGAAAACAGCAAAGTTTTGTTACTGTTGTGGTACCTGGCATCATTTTTCAATTGGTTTCTCAATCAGTAATTGCCACATTTTAAAATGTACTTGGGGGGGCGCCTGGGTGGCTCAGTTAAGCGTCTGCCTTCAGCTCAGGTTATGATCCCAGAAGCCTGGGATCGGGTCCTGAGTAAGGCTCCTTACTCAGCAGAGGCCCTGCTTCTCCCGCTCTCTCTGCCTGCCGCCCCCCCTGCTTGTGCGCTCATGAGGGCGCTCTCTCAGCACTCTCTCTCTGTCAAATAAATAAATAAAATCTTAAAAAAAAAAAAAAATGTATTTGTGCACCTGCTATATGCTGGATGCTTTATGCCACTGGTGGTCATCCCTGGCTGTCCAGCTCAGTCACCTGGGATTTAAAACAAGCGATGCTTGGGTCCCTACCTCCAGAGATTTAGGTATAATTGGTACCCAGTATATTTTTAAAGATAGAGTTGTTCTAAGTGTCATTAGTTTACATTGCATTCAGTAAAACATTTGGTGGATTTTATTTCTGTCATCTACTATTTAAGGTATTAATTATTTGTGAATGGAGAAATTCCTAAAAGCACCAAAAGTGATGCTTTCTCATCCTGGGTGTACTGGCTCGGCTCAAGGGTCCATGTATGTGCCTACCTCTTCTCCATGAACTGGATGGCATTGCCTTGCTGCTTATGTCTCATCTGAAGAACAGCACACGTGCTTGTTCTTCTTGCATTGGTTTCACAGGATTATTTGCTATCATTATTATTGAACCTAGAATGCCATTGATGTTAAGATACACCATTGTTTTTCATATCTCTACAAAAGAGAAGACACCATCATCAGATAATGACTTGCCGTTAATGTAAAATGCTTTCCTATTTCAGGAGATGTTAAAATGAGGGAAAAAGTTACTTGGAATCCACTAATTAAACTAAACACTAATTTAGTTTTTAATTTCTCTTCCAGATTTAATTAGGTCTTTAAAAATCGCAGATTGATACGGGTTTTTCCTAATTCTGTGTTTGCATCATCATTTCATGTATCCTTGTGTGTGTGTAAAAATTGGAATGGCTCACTATTCTGTCTGCTTTTCAGTTGTAGAAATGTGACTCATTTGTTTAAACATTATCCCTTCTAAATATGTCCTGGAGATTTATATACAAATCATAAGCTTGTTGATCTTGTGATGCTCATTGTTCGTTTTAGCTTCTCACCAAATGTAGCTCTCATTATGCCAAAAGGCCTTTTTTTTTAAGTGTGTATATATGTATGAATACACACATACACACACACACATGTGTATTCATTTGCCAGTGTTACCACTTGTGTGTGTTCCGTCTAAAACTCAAGATTTTCACTTTGGGTTTCTTTTTACAATTTTCAGGGCTCCTCTGTGGTTCATCCTATAAAAAACAATTTAACACAGTTCAGCAACCTTATGTGCTTCTAGCATTAATATGGAACACATTTAGTTCTTGTGGCTTATCCCTGCTCTCCTCACCTTTTCCTTTATTTTATTTTATTTTATTTTTTCGGCCTACAGTGTTAACCAAGAAATATATTACCTTTGGACCTAGACCATCTACCTCTAAATACCTTCCTTGCATAAGAACTGATTTAAACTTACTCCAGGTGTACAAGCAGTATATGAGGTTTGGTAGTTTTTATTTTTGAGATGCTTTTAAAGCTTCATTGTAGTTTATCAGGGCATCGAGTATTTTTCTTTTGTGAAAATGTTAGAGTTATATATAAAGCCTGTGGTAGCCAGTTAAACTTAGAATACTTGTTGGGTTTTCAGTCAATTAATTAGGTAGCTGAATCTTATATTTTGTTTCTCCCCCGTAAGGAGGTGCTGGTGAGATCTGCTTCAGATCCTCAGTTCCTGTCTGAAGACCAGGTTTGAGGGACCACTCCGATTAGATGTGCTGTGGGTGTTCATTTTCTGAATGGCTGAAGATGAAAAGAATACCTTCTCTATATCACTAAATCTCTAAGTACCTCTAATGTTTGGTCTTTTAGTCTCCAGGTCCTCATGGAAAAGTGAGTGCCTTAGCCACATGGAGTCCCCCGGGCTCTGTGCGGTTTTCCTCCTCTTCTGGTTTGTTCCTAGTGCTTCTATTCCTACCGACTCCTCTTGGCAGCTACATCTTCCCTTTTGCATTTGGGTTTGTGTGTGCACATGTGTGCCTGGGGGAGTTAACACCTTCTCTCTGTGGCGTAGCTCCGTGCCTTCCAGAACTGACAGAATCAGACTGCCTTTGCTGTGTCTTTGCAGTGTGGATGTGTGTCACTCTGTGCTCCATTCTGTGCCCTTTCTCTCATGAGCACACCCTCCTCCACCCTCCTCTTTGTCCTGAACTACGCAGTCTTCACTTCCTTTCTCTCCTCTTCTCTTCTATGAATACTCTCCATGGGACAGGATATTTTCTTGAGCACACGTGGTGTTTCTGAGGAGAAAGATTGACTTTTGGGCTGTCCACTTAAGAAGACCTTCCAAGAGTGGAGGGGAAAGCCCTCAACTTAGGAGGTTTCTGGGGAAAAAAAAAAATCACATTTCTTCTTTTTACAGAATCCCTGTTCTCATTTGCAGCAAATCAAGAAACTTCTCGGTATTCTGGGTGCATAGGAGCCCTGCTATTTTAGCATGTTAACCTTAATCCTGTTGGGTTTACGTGAGCAGGATTGATTTTGGAACTTACTGGACTGGCTACATAAAATATGGCACCGTAGTGTGCCCCACCCCCTTGTCCAATGGGCTGCGTTCCAAGATCCCCAGTGGATGCCTGAAATGGTAGATAGTACCAGACCCTGCACATACTATGTGTTTTCCTATACGTGGCATATCTACGGTAAAGTCGAATTTATAAATTGGGTACAGTAAGAGATTAACAACAACGACTGATAATAAAATAGAGCAATCATAACAATATCCTGTACAAAAGTTATGAGAATGTGGTCTCGTAGAATATCCTGTTCTGGACGCATCCTTCTTGTGATGATGTGAGATGATCAAATGCCTGCAGGATGAGATGCAGTGAATTCAAGACACAGGCACTGTGACGTAGCATGAGGCTACTCTTGACCTTCTGATGGCAGGTCAGGAGGAGGATCATCTGCCTTGTGGATAACGAAGTCTGCTGAGCAAAGCCTTGGCTAAGGGGAAGCACCGTCTTATCATTAGTTCATCGTGTGTCTTTGTCCGGGGCGATTCATGGGCTAGTTGTCCTAAATCTCTCCTGGGAGCTGTCACGATGACATCTGGCACACCTTATTTGTTTACTGTTTTTACTGTATGTGTTTAGAAGGAAAAAGACCCGCAGGGACCCCTTTGTGTGTTGGCCCCTTAGGTCAGGTTTTCCGTCCTGATGCAGTGCACGTCGGGGCTGCTGAGATTGGTTGGGTGTGCAGAATTTCCTCTGTCGGACTCAGGAGCCAGAAAGCCACGACGAAGTTTGATTTGGCTTGTGTCAGCCTTTTCCAAATATGAATCTGGAGGCAGTACAGTAAGTCCTCTAAGAAAAGGAGGAGAAGGGAAACCAATAACTATCATTGGAAATATTTGGGGAACATTTAGAAATGGGGCAAGCAACCCATAGTGTTTGGAGGTTCCCGTAAGCTTGTGCTGCTGTGGCCCCGGAGGCCAGCCCTTTTTTTTCCAGGCTCAGCGCTCCCTCCGCTTGGGAGAAACCATCGAGCTGCCTCTGTCCTGCGGTGCTGCGCGCTGACTTGCTCCAGACAGTCTTGAATGTGACCTGGCAGCCAGCGCCGTTTCCTGCTGACGTGGCCTCCCACAACTGAGCAGAACAGAGCCGCCTCAGTGTGCTGAGGAAGGAGCAGCCGAGGCCGTGAATCACCAGCGGGATAAGGAACAAATTAAGAGGGGAAAGCGCCTGGCTGTTCAGGTTTCCTTCTAGATAGACTTAAAAGACACCTCTTTTATAGGAAGGGAGGAGGAGGAAGAAAAACAGGAGGGGTGATGTGTTTGGCCATAGGAAGGGTTTCTTATCAGCAGGCGTTAAGTTCTGGGGTGAGACCTGGTGTGCCAGACACATCTGAGGGGACACTTCAGAGGGCCAGGCTGGGCTGCATCCCGCAGCCTGCATGGGCCTCGCTCTCGCACAGGCTGGGGGAGCATGGGCTCCCGCTCATGTCCTGCAGACAGACGTGCCGAAAAACAAAGGAAAACTGTAGGTTGTGTCTTGGTGGAAACCACTCTTTTCAGCTCGGTAGGCACTGGGGAAAGGGCTGAGAGAGACCAGAGAGGAGCAGATCCTGCCTCGCAGTGCTCACCTCCGTGGTGCCCATGTCGGCCTGTTGCATCCACTGCCTGGTGCTTGTTTGCATCTCCAAAAAGGTCCAAGGACAGCTCCTTGTTGCCTTCTAATAGGGCCCAAAAAAGTCAATTTAGCATGGAATTTCAGATTGAGATGGGACTTCTCTTTTGATCTAGACCTTTAGTGGCTTCCTCTATTTCTAAAAGTTATTGTAGAACCTTTTCTTCTGTTAGTCTTTTTTTTTTTTTTAATTTGTCAGAGAGAACACAAGCAGGGGGAGCGGCAGGCAGAGGGAGAAGCAGGCTCCCCGCTGAGCAGGGAGCCCATCGCGGGGCTCGATCCTAGGACCCTGGGATCATGACCTGAGCTGAAGGCAGATGCTTACCCTACTGAGCCACCCAGGCGTCCCAATTCTTCAGTTAGTCTTAAATGGAACTCCACTCCCCGGAACAGATGCAGGTGGGGCGAACTGGGGGCAGAAAGGTCCGGGGCACACCTGCTCATCTTTCTTCTGGCAGTGGCCCTTAAAACTTCTCCCCTGACCACCTTGTATTCCTAACATACCTACATTGAAAAACCATTGAGCTGGGGCACCTGGGTGGCTCAGGCATGATCCCAGCGTCCTGGGATCGAGCCCCTCATCGGGCTCCCTGCTCCTCGGGAAGCCTGCTTCTCCCTCTCTCTCCACTCCTGCTTCTGTTCCCGCTGTCCCTGTCTCTCTCTCTGTCAAATAAATAAATCTTAGGGGAAAAAAAAAAAAAAAGAAAAACCATTGAGCTAATTTGCCAGTCTCATTTTATAGATAAGAAAATTTAGCCTTTTAGGAAAGCTGATTTGTTAGGGAATGCTCTAGAGACTTTCAAGATGTCTAAGAATAAAAGTTCTGTTCTCTGTCTCCTGCTTTGGAGCCTTCATCATCCCTCGGCTATTGTAAAAGCCTCTCCTGGCCTTCTTGCCTCCAGCGCAGCTTTTGGACCAGCGGTGCCATTAGAATGCGCAGTATGTATTTGTAGGCTAGAGAGCTAGAAACTGTGGAGTAGGACCCAGATGGTGTCGCTACGCTATGCGTGAGGTGAATGTGGGGTGCAGTAGGATTGCAGATGAAAGGAAACTTTTGAAAGGAAGACCCATCAGCACCTTTTGAGCATGGTTTAAATTTTTTAAGTATGGTTTAAATTATAGAAATTGGAAAATTACAAAGAGAAAGTCAGAGATGACCCTTAAATATTCAGCCAAAGCGATAGGGAGAATGTGGAACCCATCTGCCGCAGAGATTGGGAAAACTTTCTCAGTTTTCAAAAAGTTCTCTTGATCTTTTAAGCTCCTACAAGTTCCTCTCATTGAGGACTCTGGAGACGGAGACGGCCAAGCAGTTTGATACCTGCTTTTCTTTATTGTTGTAGCATCCCTACGGGATTGCCGCTGGGTGGCCTTTGGCTTGTGGTGTAACCCTTAGTTCCCGGTGTACCATTTATGTATACTTCACTTGAATTTGTTTGGTGGGGTGTTTACCCTCGCTCATGGAATAAAACTGAGGCAGATTTAGGTCTAGCATATGATCTCATTCCTGCTGCAGTGTCGGCTGTAGATGGACTTGTACTTACGGCACCTTCTGGAAATCCTTTACATTGGCCATATTTTCCAGCGTTTCTTCCTCCCTGTAAGCCTTTCTTCTGTTGCTCCCTAAATTACCACCCTCAGCTCAGGAAACAGAACCTTCTTCCCATAGCAAATGAATTCGCAGGAAAAACAGGCCGGATAAGCATGGCAGGGAGAGGATATATAACTCTATTAAGTATATAGTAATGGGTGTACTTACGTTTTCAGGGAAGTCCTCTGATTTCCTCTGAAGAGGCTCTGACTCATTTTTCATAGGCCATACATTGGTGGAATTAGAAAGTTACCCCAAATCGTTCATGGTGTTTTGTTGCTGTTGTTAGAGGGCTCCTGGGCTTATACTTTGTGAAGGACTCGGTGGGGAGAAACAGCTTTATCTGTTAACCCTGTTTCAGTAGCGGAGGTGCCATGTATGCAGTTATGTGCTTTTTCTTTTTTTTTCATCGCAGCTCATACTGTGGGGAAGGAAAAAAAAAAACCAAAAAACCAGAGACTCTTATTTCAAAATGTTCTTGGTAAATCTATTCTTCAAATACAACTGTGAGTAGGAAGCCAGGGCAGTGGGAGTGATCATTCTTTTGTGTGATGGTAATGAGATAATTTGTGCATTACAAATTTTCAGGACATTCTTTGTTGAAATGAAACTTCAGAGTCTTTGCAAAGCCACATTAGCAAGTCTCTTTGCGTTATTGAAAAAAAAGTCTTTATTAATTTCATATGTTTTGCTGTCATCAATTGCATCAACTAATGCAATTATTTTGCAAAGAAGAACTTAGGCCTTCAGTTGTTTGGTGTCTTGTATTTTTTTCCATCTCTTCCCCAAATAGAGTTTGACTAAGTCTGGATGAGAGTTGCTATTGTCCCCACCATTAGCCACCCAGCCTGAGTGGTAGCTGCCAAGTGGCAGTTGATCCCAGTGCTGGAGGAAGGCAAGAGGAAGTGTTCAGGGTTGGGTGCAGGAGCATTGCTGGGAGGCTGGGTGGCTGCCAGCAAGGGACGGTCACAGGGATGTCCTTACACTGCCCGCCTAGATCTGGAACAGGTCTTTGCATTGTTTGCTGATTCCATCTGGAAAGCCTTGCTGTGGAAGGAGGATCTGCAGTGAAAAGTGGCCGTTGCTGATTTTTGGAATTTTATTTCCATGCTCATTCTCCAGAGCAACTGGAATTTATTTGGTTAAAAAGCAGCTAATTAATCTGTTAGATCTCCATGTGGAAATGAACCATATCAAATTCCAGGTCAAATCGCTTTCCCTTGTAGAATGTTTGCTTAACCTTTCGAGGTTTATTTCAGCCGCTCGTGGACTATTGAAAGTTTGTCTTGAATATTCTAATCTACGTGGTGGCATGGCTGTTGCTCTCATAATGCTCTTAAGTGTAAACAGAATTTTGTTTACGAATAAGGAAAGTCACATTTACAAATGGATTGTAAAAAGTTGTAGGTACACTGTGTAACTTAATCATATAAGCAGTACCATATATGGAACCATTTTTGAAAAATATTTTGCCATCTGGTCCCACTCATTGTAGATGAAATACTTCCCCCCCCCTTTTTAAATTCTCATTAAGCTGCCAGCTAATATTATTAAGCTTATTTAAAATACGAAGAAACAAAAGTTCAGAATGGCCAAATAACTTATCCACAGTAGTAAGTAGCAGAACTGGAGTTTGAACTCAAGAGGATTCTAAAACTCCTGGTATTTAAAAAAAAATTTTTTTTAATTTGAAATAATTATAAATTTCATAGGAAGTTGAGGGGGAAGCAGGTAGATTCCATGTATTTTTTATTCAGATTTTAGCAGATTTTATTCAGATTTTTACTAGCTTTACATGGACTCACGCGCATGTGTGTGTGTGTGTGTGTGTGTGTGTGTGTGTGTGTAGATTTGTGTAGTTCTCACCACAATCCAGGATGTTCTTTCACAAAAAGTCTGCCTTGTGTTATATTATAGCTTCTCCCTTATTCTCTTACCACCTCTGACCTGTTTTCCATTTCCCTGATATTTTTACGTAAAGAATATCCTATACATCGAATCTTACAGTCTATAGTTTTTTTTTTTTTTTTGGTGTTTTGGTTTTTTTAAGATTGGCCTTTTTTTCTCTGAGCATCATTTGAGATCTGTCCGCAGTGTGTGGACGTTCCTTTATATTGTTGAGTAGTTATTCCATGGTATGGATGAATCACAGTTTGATAATTCACCTGTGGAAGGACATGTGGTTTTAGTTTTTGGCAATTCCAAATAAAACTGCTGTGAACATAGATGTACAGGTTTTTGTGTGAACATGCTTTTCATTTCTCTGGAATGTACAGTGCTGTGTTGTATTATAGTTACATATTTAGTTTTATAAGAAACTTCCAGACATTTCCGAACTATTTTACATTTACTGGCAGTGTATGATTGGCCCAGATTCTCCTCATCCTTGCCAGCATTTGGTCTTATCACTACCCCTCCCCCATCAATGTTCAATTATGCCAGCACCATTTGGTGAAAAGATTTTTTCCATTGCATTGCTTTTGCACCTTTGTTAAAAATCATTTGGGTGGGGGCACCTGGGTGGCTCAGTTGGTTAAACATCTGCCTTTGGCTCAGATCATGATTCCAAGGTCCTGGGATCAAGCCCCGTGTCGGGCTCCCTGCTCAGCTGGGAGTCTGCTTCTCCCTCTCCCTCTGCCCACCCCCCCCGACTTGTGCTATCTCTCTCTCTCACTCTCTCTCTCAAAATAAATAAATAAAATGTTTTAAAAAAATCATTTGTGTGTATTTATGTATGTCTATTTCTGGGTCCTCTGTTTCTGTTCCATTGATCTATATAGCTATCTCTTCTTTAATACCATACTGTCTTGATTACTACTGCTATGTATTGTAAACATTAAATTGGCTCCTGGTATTTTTAAAAATGATGTTTATTTTAAAATGATTTTAAAAAATGATTTAGGTATTTAGGGTCAATGACCCAAAAGAGGCATGTCAGTTCCTCTTAAACAAATACTTGTAAATACGAGTTTTCATTTAGGAGTTTTGGTTCAGCTCTGACTTACTCTTAGAAAATCAGCAGGAATACCACAAAGGAAGTGTGCAAAAATGTGAAGACAGGTTAAATAATAATTGGTTTGTAGGTCTGAAGTTCTGTATAGCTGTCACTGAGGTCCCCGAGTGACTTTAAATCTCGAGTGACCATAGAGACCAGATCTTTGGGTCTGTTTGACTTGAAATACCAGCTGTTGATAATCAAAAAAGAAATGACATGAGTAGAAAGTTAAAAAAAAAAAATTAAGGTTCAAGTCCATTTTAAGAGCTCAGCCCTTCTCTGTGATTTTAAGGTACCTCTCCTGCACTTAAGTCTTTTCTGTGTTCTGTCATCTTCCGAGAGCACAGGTACTATAACATTTCAGACTTGGAGGGGAGGTAGAGATCAATTAGGTTTGCCTTCACATTTTACAGGTAGGAAACGGGGTCATTCTGTAAATGGGCTGGTACCTCATGCGGGGCAGACAGCCTGTCCGTGTGGAGAGAGCACGTTGGTCCGGGGCACATGGGTGTGTACTGTGAACACTCACACATTCGCTTTACCAGCCATTAGGTAGGGAAGCCCCTCACTTGGGCCCAGTGGAAACATTTTCTTGCAAGGATGTGCCACAGACAAAAGAATATGATGCTGGTTCTGTGGCCTGCATGTGTATGTCTAGTCTCTTGTAACCCATTGCTCACACTAGCTTTACCTGACACTCACTAAAGTTCGTGGGCAGCCCACCCGTCCCTGCTGTAACCCAGGGCCGTCTCATCTCTCCTGAGTTGTAAGCTGACCGTTGATGTGGGAACCTAGTGTGGAAACTGGCTCAGGAGCTGCAGCCTCATGAATTTAGAGATTTGAAATAGTTTTCTGTGACTCTAAACCCGAGGGCCATAGGCCCGGAGGACAACTTTCTAAGGCAGCTTTTGCCTGGAGGTGGGTGCCTTCTTGGACCCGTGTTGCGGGTGTATGAAATGCGCATTGGGGTCCAGTCTGCGGATCTGGGTCTTCTCCTGCCCTGGGCTCTTTTGTGAACAGGGTTTCTGGCGGGGGGGTGGGGGGGGGGTGGGAAGGGGAGGAGGGTTGGGGCGGCGGCAGCTTTGACTGAGGTCTGCCTTGCGAGGAGCGTGTTAGCCTTCTGCCTCAGCATAAGCTGTTCTGTTGCCTCTGACGTGGTCCTGAAGCCACGCAGAAGTAGGCACCCCTGCTCTACAGTACTACACACCACACAAAACTCAGCCCCCATCCTTCCCCCTGAACGGAACCTCTGTTCATAGACCTGTGCCTGGAATTAGATGGAAGTTTGGCTGTGCTCCTTGGACCATACGTGTTGTGGATTTGGCTTTCCACCTGCTGGGCAGGGGCTGCCCCTTGTGTCCTGCAGGTGTCGACTTCCCATTTCCTCAGGTTCTTCTCTGTGCTTTTTTGTTCTTCTTCATGGCCACCAGCTTGCTAACTTGAGTCTGGTCCTTGCTCTGGTTTACGTTAACATCTAGGGTTTAGACCCCGACTTTAAGAAGTCGTAGTAAATCTTACGGAAGAAATGCTAAAAAGTTAAAGACCTTGAAACTGCCTTCTAAATAGTATCGGTCCACTCCTTTCGGGATTGTCACAGGACAGAGAAATGAAAAGGCCAGCCTAAATCAGAAATGTCAGTTTGATGAGCTAGGGAGGCAGGATCTAATAGTGGAGTAAGATTAATAGAAAAATGTGTATGATTGTATTTTTTAAAGTATACTCATTGTCTATAAGATGAGGGTTACACTTTTATAATATTGGCTTTTGTTTTTTTATTGGGTTCTTAAAGAAGCTGCCTGATAATAAATTATTACTGAACATTTATATTGGCTACAACTATTATAAATGCAGAACAATGGAAGGAATCCCTATTTTTCACCTTTGGATTTTGTTGTTTCACCCCAACTTACTGTTGAGAGGATTGTGGGCAGCCTACAGTTATGCATATTAAATGTTGAGAGAAAATAAAAGAGGTGGAAAAAGGGGATGTCAAGAAAATAAGGCCACCAAAGAGGAGGCCCAGGAGTGATTTTGACTATTTTTAGGAAGTTCTCAAAAATCTCATTCTTGTTTCTATCAATGATGATTCTTGGTACCGTATTTTGATACTTTTTCAGCTGTGTTCATTTGTAACTGTTAGATAGAACTTTCATTAGGAATAGCACGACACGACATTGGAACGGTTTTACTTTCATGGCTGTGTTCGGGCAGGCTCTTGGATATTGGTGTGGAGGAATGTGAACTAACTGATCGCTTTTCCAATCCTGTTATTTTCCAGTGTGGTTTGGGAAAAAAAAATCTCTACATATGAAGTCAAGAAAGCACAAGGAAGCCTTCTGGTTAACGAATTTAGTTGAGTTTCAGATTTTCCTCTCATGGAGAGTTCTGGAAAATCACTTCAGGAAAAGGTGATGGGTCGCTTATGGAAGAAACTGCTTTGCGTGCATATAAGACTTAGCATGTTCTGCAGGCTACCGTGGATTCTTGCCCAACCTCTGATGGATAAAATCAAAACCTATGGCTTACCATACCAAGAATTAGAAACAAAGCCATTTTGTGCAGCATTTAGGTTTATGACCAGCCAGATTTCTCCAGACTTGGGGAGAATATAGAAGTTCATTTGACACGTGCATGTGTTTACCAAAGCCTGACAACCTCTAAGGACTGTTGTGTTATTTACGGCAGGGATCACCTGTAATGCATTTTTTAATAAGTTTTATTGAGGTGTAATTCACATACCTTACAGTTTGCCTCTTTCAGTGCACAATTCAGTCGTTCAGTCTATTCACCGTTGTGTAACTGTTGCCGCAATGAATTTTGGAACATTTTCATCACTTGGAACAAGCCCTCTAACCCATTAGCAGTCACCTCCAATTTCCCCATATCCCCGGCCCTGGGCAACTATGAATCTACTTTCTATCTCTAGAGAGTTGCTTATTCTGGACATTTCATATTAACGGAATCATATTGTATGTAGTCTTTTGCGATTGGCTTTTTTTCCACTTAGCACAGTTTTTTAAAGATTTTATTTATATATTTGAGAGAGAGAGAATGAGAGAGAGCACATGAGAGGGGTTAGGGTCAGAGGGAGAAGCAGACTCTGCTGAGCAGGGAGCCCGATGCGGGACTCGATCCAGACACTCCAGGATCATGACCTGAGCTGAAGGCAGTCGCTTAACCAACTGAGCCACCCAGGCGCCCACTTAGCACAGTTTCTAAGGTCCATCTATTTTGCAGCATGTATCAGTACTTCCATTTTTTTTAAATTGCCAGATTAATATTCCACTGTGTTAGGTATACTATATTTTATTCATCCATCCATCAACGGATGGACATTTGAGTTGTTTCCACTTTGTCACTATTATCAATAATGGCCCTAGGAGCATCTGTGTATGGGTTTTTGTGTGGGTAGATGTTTTTATTCTCTTAAGTATATACCTAGGGGTGGGATTAGCTGGGTGGTGTGGAAACTCAGTATTTAACATTTTGAAGAACTGCCAGACTGTTTCCCAGAGCGGCTGCAATGGCTTCCATTCTCACTGGCAGTAGGAGCTTTCCCGGCTTTTCCACGTTATCACCAACACTTGTGGCTATAGGGTTTTTTTTTTTTCTTTAGTGCAATTTTACACTTTTTTCCCTTTGCATTGTTAGCATTTGGTCCTTTAGGGGGCTGGGTATTTACAGATTAAGGGAAGTAGAATGTGGTTTACCTGTGGTTCAGCTTTGAGCTCTAGGGAAGCTCTGGGCCAGAACCAGCATGCTTCCTTATTTCTGACCTTGACCCCAAATCAGAGCATCGACAAAACCACAGTGGTACCACAAAAAGTAATTCTTTTTTTAGAAGCTCAAATCTGATCTTTTTGATGTAATCTTGAGTTATCAGACATACATGAGGATTCATAAAAAATATATAAAAATATGTGTGAAAAACATATGTAAAGTATATACATGAAATGCGTGTTATAAATACCCGTATAACCCACCTAGATCATAAAATAGAAATCTACAGTTCTACGTAACAGTAAATAAAGATGACTGAGAAAGTATATAAATACTGTAAACATAAATAATCAATCACTAACAAATAAATCTCCTCTGTGCCCTTCCTTATCAAATCTGTTCCCCCCTGCCACCTTCCCCTCGCAGTCACTTACCTTTGGGGATAATCACATTTCTTTTTTCTTTTTTTTTTTTTTTAAAGATTTTATTTATTTATTTGAGACAGAGAGAATGAGAGAGAGAGAGCACATGAGAAGGGGAAGGGTCAGAGGGAGAAGCAGGCTCCCCGCCGAGCAGGGAGCCCGATGCGGGACTCGATCCCGGGACTCCAGGATCATGACCTGAGCCGAAGGCAGTCACTTAACCAACTGAGCCACCCAGGCGCCCTCTTGTTTTTCTTTGTAGCTTCACTGTATGCACATAAGCTCTCCTAGACACCTATGCATGTGTGTATACACACAAGCACACACACACACACTGAGAAATGTAGTTGAGTTTGCTTGTTTTTAATCTTTACGTAAATGAAACCATACTGTATGCATTCTTCCTGACTTCTTTTGCTAAATATTAGTTTATGAGCTTCAAAGATAATGTGTAGGTCTTCATTCATGCCTTGGTTGTCATATAGGGTTTGAGTTTCTTATTTCTATGTTCCTCTCTTGATGAACATTGGGGGTTGTTCTTGGTTTTTGGATATAATGAACAGTGAAGCTACAAACATTCCTGTTTGTGTCTCCAGGTCTATAGGAGTTTCTCCAGAATATTTACCATGGAATGGAATTAGACCTTTACTAAATAATGGCAAACTTTCCCCCAAATGCTGCAGTGCTTTCTCCCCCAGCCTTACCAACCTTTAATAACTTCAGACTTTAAACATTTTGCCAGGGGCACCTGGCTGGCTCAGTCAGTGGAGTGTGCAACTCTTGATCTCAGGGTCATGAGTTCAAGCTCCACATTGGGCGTAGAGTTAACTTAAAAAATAACCAAGCAAACAAACATACGTATATACACTTTGCCAGTCTAGTAAGTAGTTCTGTAATGGTATCTCATCATGGTTTTAACTGGCACATCTCTGAGTGTCTTACTACTTTAAAAATTTTGCCAATTATACATATGCAGTTATATTTTCTATTCGAAGGGAAGTCAGCATTGAGTTACATGAAAATTGTATCTCTGCTATTGAAAAATCATTGCGAGGGTATTTTCCTCATATATATTATAACTTAAAACTAGATCACTTAGATGGACACCATCAGATTTCTTTTTTGGTCCAATGATTTTTCTCTTGCCATGTAAATAATTTGTGTAATAAAGTTAAAAATGTATGGAATTGTTTATCAATTGCTTGATATCTTTTACCTAACTTACAGGCAACTACAAGCAGTAAGTCTGTAGTTTGCCAATATTTATTCTAAGCCCGCTTTATTTTTATTTTTTTTATTTTTTTTAATGTTTTTTTGGAGGGGGGAGATGCAGGGGCGGGAGAGAGAGAATCCCAAGCAGGCTCCACAACCCTGAGATCATGACCTGAGCTGAAGTCAAGCATCTGACGCTTAACCTACTAAGCCACCCAGGGGCTCCTAAGCCCACTTTATAGAAATTGTCATTTTTTATGGTGAATTGAGAACTTATATTTCAGAGGAATTCACAACATCAAGTTTAAAAGATTCTAAATATTAGGAAGTAATACTTTGTGTGTGTGTGATATGTATCAGTGTGTGTGTGCATGTATTTGTGTATATGTGTGTATATGTGCAAGGAAGTACTGAAAGATGTGGCATTTTGATCTTTTTGGTTATTATTTGGTGTCAGAGGCAGGAAGTTACTCTTTTTAAAGGGAGAAACTAATAATCTGAAAACTTAACAGTAACCTAAAAGCTAATCTTGCTGTATTTAATGAGAAAAAGGCTGTTGCATCAAATGTGTGGAAATGGGCTGAAAGTGGGATTTTTTTTGTATGAAATTAAGAAAAAAGGGATTACGAATATGACTTATAGAAGAGGAAAATTTCATTACACTACACTTGGGGGTTTTGCTGTTTTGTGTGTGTGTGTGTGTGTGTTTTCAACTTAAAATAGCTACAGGTGAGCATCATCTTGTTGGGGGGGATTGGCGTAGTGCTTTGAGAAAAAATGATGAATTACTGCCATTACTTTCAGTTCTTGGAATATAGATTTATATAGGTGAATATAAGTTGTTATTTGGGGGAAAATATTTTCTGTCCCGTCACATCAAGTATTTTATTATAGTTTTCAGTGAGTAGCATAAATTATTTTCATACCTTACTCTTGAGTATTAAGTATTTTTCAAGATAGTCCAGGAATATTGCACTCTTACTACTATAAGAAAAGCTTACCCAGAAGTGAATTCTGTATTTCCATGAATTTTTGTGGGGGAGAAGGGACAGTCTCAAGCAGTTTCTCTCATTGATATTGGAAATCTAAGTAGGACTGTTGAATCACTTTACATTTTTTGTTTTTATAATTAAATATGTTTTTGACCAAATTAATTTGTTTTCCCATGTATACAATTGCTATATATTTTACAGACTTACTCTAGATTGAAATTCATACTGTACCATAAAGAGCAGAATTAGTCTTTGTTTTTCAGTACACTAAATTTCAGTTCTAAAGTCATAAATTTTTATTCTATTTTCTACAAGTAAAATCCTATTTTATAAATTGTCTCATAAAAATGTCCATGTTATAGAACAACATTTACAAATGGTGGTGGTAGGTACAAAAAAAAAAAAGAAAAGAAAAACTGCCAGGAATTGTTTACTTATATGACTTGGGTGTTCACAGACTTGAATTTTGCTGTAATCTTTGTGAATCACACTATGTCAAGAAATGCAGGAATATTCCAACATATATCTATTTGTACTAGAAAATAACTTGGTTGTCAGGACAGATTGTTTTGTTCTGTTCTTTTGAGAAGTACTTGCTTTAGGGGTGCGTGGGTGGCTCAGTTGTTAAGTGTCTGCCTTCGGCTCAGGTCATGATCCCAGGGTCCTGGGATCCAGCCCCGCATCAGGCTCCCTGCTCAGCGGGGAGCCTGCTTCTCCCTCTCCCACTCCCCCTGCTTGTGTTCCCTCTCTCGCTGTGTTTCTCTCTGTCAAATAAATAAATAAAAATCTTAAAAAAAAAAAAAAGTGCTAGCTTTTATTGTTTGGAGGGTATTTCTGTTTCCCAGGTGAATGAGTACTGTGGAAGTTTGAGACTATGGGTGTCTGCAGATGTCTTAGTATTATTTGATACATAAAGGGCTTAAAATGCTCTGATTTATATTACTAGATGGATTGGCACTTCAGGAAATTATACTTAGTTCATTTCAACAAATAATTTATTTAAGCTATATTACATCTTGCCAGGGGCAGGGTATGCTAGGCACATTGCGGACTGTTGAAGTTGAAAGAGATTCAATTGTATGGAATCCAGGGACTAAAATAGGTACATTTCAGAGAAGCATCTCTGAAGTTTCAGATTTTATATCCTAGATTAATTAATCTAGATCAGAGTGTGTGTGTTGACTTTGGGGGAAGAAGTCAGCATATTAAAGCTACCTATTTCATTCTGAATTAGGAGGATTGGAATCTTACAGCTAAGCTTGTGAATCTTTGGCTTTTTCCAGTATGTATTGGACTATTTTTTTTTTTTAAGAGGAGGTTTTTATTTATTTATTAAAGATTTATTTATTTGAGAGAGCGAGAATGAGAGAGAGTACATGAGAGGGGGGAGGGTCAGAGGGAGAAGCAGGCTCCTCGCTGAGCAGGGAGCCCGATGCAGGACTCGATCCCGGGACTCCAGGATCATGACCTGAGCCGAAGGCAGTTGCTTAACCAACTGAGCCACCCAGGTGCCCTGTATTGGACTATTTTGATCACTGCTATATTTCTAGAGCCTCAGAGTACGCCCTCTAAATTTTTATTGAATGACTTCATGGAGTGAATGAATGAGTGAGTGAATGATTATTAGCCCTTCTTTGATTGTTTGAGAGCATGTAGGGTACGTTGAGTTGTTGGATCTCTCCCCATTGAAATGGTTCTTATGAGTATTGTCAGAAGTAATTCACTTGCATGCATGTGCTCTCCTCATGATCTGCTTGTCCACACACTCTAGAATCTAGATCCATAGCTCTCCTATGTTCATTTCTCTTTTAAGAATAATTATGACTGTCCACAGGGCACCAGGGTGGCACAGTTGGTTAGCATCCAACTCTTGATTTCGGCTCAGGTCATAATCTCGTGGTCATGAGATCAAGCCCCGCTTCCGGCTCTGCACTCAGTGTAGAGTCGGCTTGAGAGTCTCTCTCCCTCTTCCTCTACCCCTCCCTCCCGTGCTTTCTCTCTTTCAAATAAATCTTAAAAAAAAAAAAGAATAATTATGACTGTCCAAGGTAAGGGCTAAAGAATCAAAATCTGTGGTGTCCTGGGTGGCTCAGTTGGTTAAGCAACTGCCTTAGGCTTAGGTCATGATCCTGGGGTCCTGGGATCGGGTCCCACATTGGACTCCCCCTGCTCTGTGGGGAGCCTGCTTCTCCCTCTGCCCATCCTCCCTCGTGTGCTCTCTCTCTCTCTCAAATAAATAAATAAATAAAATCTTAAAAAAAAAAATAGAATCAAAATCTGTAAGAACTCTTGGAGGTCACAACAGTCATTTCTTTATATACCCACTCAGATGGTTTAGAATTTTGGAGGTCTCTTCATCTCTGTTCCTCTTTAGCTCTTTCCCAGAGAAGATAATAAAAAAGTTTGAAAATGTTGGTGTCATTTATCTTTCTACAAAAGGAGCACATTTAGATAATGACAGAAAGGAGAAGAGTACCCTTTGTGCCATTTGCATTATCTCATTTAGTTATTCTACTAGCTCTGCAAGGTTGGAATAGTAATCAGCCCATTTTATAGATCAGTAAACCAAGGCTCTCAAATGTTAGGCTATGTGCACTCTAGAACATACACTCTATGAAGACTGCAGTTGGGTCTGTCTTGTTCACCATGGTTTGCTCATTTTGTAGTATAGTGTCTGGTGCATGGTGGGTAAATACTGGTTGGTTTTACTCTTGCCTGAGACCACACAATTAGTGGAAGCAATTGAGATTGCGTGTAGTTTTCTTCCATTTTACAGCATATTCCTCTTTTCACTGTAGTTCTTTTAAGTTTTCTGAGAGACCGGTTTGAATTACACCTTTCTGAAAAAAGTAGTCATATTCCAGTAGCATGCTTATCCTGTATTTCCCAACATGGACAGGATTTTGACCTAGCACCCATTTTCATCCTGTGGCATAGGTCTTTATCCCACAGAGCACATGCTCATGACTGTGTTTGTTGGCTGCTTGTGGTGTGTTCATGGACACATCTTATGTAATGCACTATTTACCCTCATTTTTCAAGTTACAGTTTCACGTTGTTTTGGTCAGTGAAAATAACTAGAAAATAACTGATATTGGCCATTACAACACATATTGCCATATCCTGGCATGGTTTTCTGCCAGAGTTGCCCTTCTTTTCTTCTCCTTTTTGTTTCCTGCTGTATTGAAGTTGCGGGAACCAGGGAAGGTGTTGCTATTTCCCTACCATTCCACTGCACCTTTGCTCAGGTTGATGCAATGGGACTGAGCAGACCATGTCCCTGGAGTGCCTTAGATGGCTTGTACCCTCTCACAAGAGCTGGTTGTCAAGTTCTCAGACACAGCGTGAGCCAGTTGTTAAACATCGCCATCATTAAACATTAAACTATACAAACGTACATTTTAAATTATACTTAATAACAAAGATAATAATTACTTAGAACTTCTCACTTCCTGGTTATTTTACTCCATGTTGATATGATCTATGCTCTCGAGGTTTTTTAGGTCGGTGGTATCTAGGTGGCGGAAATGCTGGATAGCAGTGTGTTGCTTGTACTTGCCTTTTCGAGTCCACGTTTAGTGGTGTCATGTGGGTGGGTTGATATTGGTCATGGTGGGACTATTTATTTTATTTATTTATTTATTTTTAAAGATTTTATTTATTTATTTGACAGAGAGAGACACAGTGAGAGAGGGAACACAAGCAGGGGGAGTGGGAGAGGGAGAAGCAGGCTCCCCGCAGAGCAGGGAGCCCGATGCGGGACTCGATCCCGGGACCCTGGGATCATGACCTGAGCTGAAGGCAGTCGCTTAACCAACTGAGCCACCCAGGCGCCCATGGTGGGACTATTTATACGGAGGAAATTGGCTAACTACAATCCAGGACATACCTCCCCCTTTTTTTCCTGGAGAGCCATTTGTTATTAAATATTTATAATCACACACTCCGTGGGATGCCTAGAAATGAGAAGGAGATTGATACTGTCATCTTTTGTGTTACTTGTTTGGTTCTCTTGATAATATTTAGTCACAGTGAGGGAAAGGAACAGGAGATAAGGGGACAACAGTGAGGAAGAGAGTTGAGGCACAGGCACACCGTAGCACAGAAGCAGACGCAGAACCAACTCAGACACATGTGTATGGTAAAACTATACTGATTTCTTCACTGGCATTAAAGGTTATTTTTAGAAAAATTTCTTTCAAAAAGATACAGCTTTGTAAAACAATAATTACCTAATATCTCATAGCTGAAAACCATTTATCATAGTTATTTAGTTTTTTTGTCCATAAATGTTATATATACAGATCTAGAATATTTTCATAAACTTTATTTTTTTTAAATGAGTAGGATTTTGTGTGTGTGTGTGTGTGTTTTAAAGATTTTATTTATTTATTTGACACACAGCGAGATAGAACAGGAACACAAGCAGGGAGAGTGGGAGAGGGAGAAGCAGGCTTCCCGCGGAGCAGGGAGCCCGACATGGGACTCGATCCCAGGACCCTGGGATCATGACCTGAGCCGAAGGCAGACGCTTAATGACTGAGCCACCCAGGTGCCCAGGATGTTTTTTAAAGATTTATTTATGAGAGAGAGAGAGCAGAAGGAGGGTCAGAGGGAGAGAATCTTCAAGCAGACTCCCCGCAGAGCGTGGAGCCCGACACAGGGCTTGATCTCGCAACCCATGAGATCATGACCTCAGCCGAAATCAAGAGTTGGATATTCAACCAGCTGAGCCACCCAGGTGCCCCAATTTCATAAACTTTTATAGCCCAGGGAGTCAAGCTTGCTTTTGAGACACAATTTGGTACCTTTATTCATTTTTAATTACTTGGTGTCGGTGGTGTATAGCTAGTAATTTAGCATTTCATAATTTAGGCCCATTGTGGATACATGTATATGGGCCTCACTGTCAAACAACTAAGCTGGATTGCTCAAGGTCCCCCCCCTCCCCGCCTCAATGTCAACGTTTTTCTTATGCCACACAGTCATATTTTCTTGAGTGACCTCCCAGAATGCATCATTGATGTTTGAGGTTGTTCATGGGCAAGCCCATCTCAGCACCCGTAGTCCTTCCTGTTGCAGAGGTGCCTTGAACGCTTGAGGAACACTGAAAGCCTCCGTGATGCTGCCAGAGGTGCACAACAGCCCTTTAGAGGAGCGACCGGAGGGGTTGCCTGAGCAGGGCTCTGGAATGTCACGCAGCCTTCTGCTGAATACACATTCCTGAGCCTGAGGCCCGCTGGTAGAATGAAGCCAGGTGGCGCATTTGGGAATTGGGGGGGGGGGGGGGGAGTGGGACCTGGTGCTTGTGTGTGCTCACAGAGTAGTTGCTAAATATTAAAATAATGCTTCCTAAAGGGATGTTTTTTTAAGCAGGACTGTTTCGTTTACTGCAGAGATTAGGGGACTTTGTTGGAAAACAACATTGAAGAGCAGTAAGATGAGTCATGTATTTCCTGGCTACTTAGCCAGTATCAAATAATTAAGAACCATGTCATGGATAGGGCCGTGCAGCCAGACGAACCTTCTACAGGAACTGACTTCATGATACCCACTTTTTGAAAAGAGCGGGCTGAGTTTAACGTGCTCTCGTTAGGAAGCGTGCCATGTGTCGCTGAGTGATGAAAGCACATGCGCCAGAGAGCTGGCTCTGGTCCGTTCACTTCTGTTGGATGCGTTACCGTGGTCCCTGTTCTGAAAGCTCACTGCTCCTGTGCCCATTTAAATAGCACTTTGTGAAAGTTCTCACGCGGTATCTCAACATTTCATGCTTACCACAAAGAAGGAAATTCATTGCTTAATTAGAGTTAAAAATGCGATTCCTGAGAACTGAAGAAACCTAGAAGCCACTCTGACTTGAGCACATGAGTTAAAGCCCCTGTGGTCAGGCTGCGTTCTGCTCCCGCTGTTCACACAGACCGGCTTCCTGGTGAGCTTTGCCATTTACCTTCCTTCAAGTAGGATCCTTAACATTCGAATCTAAGGGGTTTGGTTTTTGTTTTTTCGTTTGTGTGAATTTCATTATCTTTGTTATTTAATTGATATGTTTCAAAATATTACCCACGTTCCACTCTTCTTACCCCCCTAATGACTCTTATTAAAAATAGAAATGTGAGGCTAGAGGGGACAATTACTTCCTAATCCTGTAGATTCTTCAGTTGGGTGGAGAATATTCAGAATTGTGGATAAATCCTTTATTTCTTGCACCCATGCGCTCTCCCCTCCCCCCATGATCGAGGCCACATGTGCCACATAGAAGAGGGGCCTTTGGTGAGTCAGGGCCGACACTAGAACTTGACCTTTGCTGTGGTAATGGTTGGGGTGGCGGAGGTGAGCAAGGTTATGATTCATTTCTTTCCTTCCTGGAGTTGCCCCGGTCTCCATCCATGGTGCCGCCCAGAGCTGATGGAGAGAGAGCGGAAGGAAGGATATACAATGACTGGTTCCCCTCCTACTGCAGGAGCCAAGTGCATGGAGGTGGTTGGGAGTGTCCCATCGAAACAGGGCCATGTATAGTTTGTGTTCCTTTCCCTTGGTGTTCTCCACACTCCCTAGATAAACCAGCAGAAATGAAACACATTTTGTAAATGCAGCTTTCAGGTACCGAAACCTGCTCTTCCCACTATTGACCTCTCTCTCTCTTTTCTCTCTCTACTAGTTAGTTTTGAGCTCAAATCAAGACAACAGAATTTCATTATGCAAATCGTTGAGCCATTTGCATGGCATCAGCGCCTTAGTATTGCTCTAATGTTAAAAGTCTTCTCTGTTGACTGTAAGGTAAAACCTTTGTGTTTAGTTGGGAAAGAAAGGGACTCCTTGGAGGCCTTTGCCAGTGGCTGTATGAAGATATGTGGCTGAGACCTGTACACAAAAGCCTTCTGTGCTGGGTCTCTGTGGCTCTACAAAGGTGGTAAGCCGAGCTGAGCAGGGAGGGCTGCGGAAAAGCAAAGCTGAAACTCCTCTGTCCATTATTTCAAAATGAAGTTGCTCCTTTATTTAGAAAACAAAGTGACACACCAGACGCGTACATAAACGTTTCATATGGTTCTATGAAGACAGGCTTAAAATGTACTTTAAAAACACATGGTTCCAAAGCACACGTTCATTCATCTTCTCTGAAATTAACTGCCATTTTCTCTGAGTACGATGTAGCACACCCACTCTTACTTAGTAGAAAATTCTGCTTGGTTTCTGTGTTTTCCTTGCTGTAGATGTGGCACGTATTACTACTGGAAACTTGGATGCCCAGCATTTTTCCCCCTCCATTCTTTTTATTAAAGAATGGGATATCTTTTTAAACCTCTCTCCATATATTAGTAGGAACAGGGAACATAGTACTGGTGGAGATGGGCTTGGGGGAGGCTTGGAGGGAGGAATTGCATTCTTTGGGCGTTCCTGAGAGGAAAACAGCTGTATTAACTTTTTTTTTTCCCCCTTGTTCAGGGGGTGGGGTGTGTGTGGGGGGGGGTTGGGAGGAAGGTACAAGGGCATCTCCCCTGACACTCGGAATTCCAGCTCTTTACAGCTGAGCACAGACAGCTTGGCACAGCTCCGCCTGGAACCAGTGTGCATGTGTGTTGCAGTTGTGATTATTAGCCAACAGAAAACAGCTGTATACATTAGTAATGAAAGTACTTTGAAATAAAAAATCCAATAGTAGGGCTTTCCCCTGTAAACACCAGATGTATGCAGGGGTTTTACCCCGTGTCTGCCCTGTATTTTAGCACCATTGTTCAGGGATATAAATGGAAGCCAGCATTTGAGAGGTAGACATGTGGTAAAAGTAGGTATGTTTGTAGCAAAATAGGTATGTTGTGGTTGACTAGAAACATTTGAAGGTTTATTATTTTAAGGAGGGCCATTGCTGCCTGGGCAGTCATTCCATTCCTCCTACTTTGCCTCTTACAAAAAGAAAACATTGTGTGTCTGCAAAAATATGCTCTACTATCAGGATTCGAACACCCCCTGGTCTAAATCATTTAGCAGCTTTTAGTGCTGTCAGTAGGTAGATGATAAAGTTTAAGGGATCTACAGTATGATACATGTTTTCTAAGGCATCTCTGGAAATGGACATTTTCTTTTTGATGCCTGTGGGAATTTCGGTACTTTGAGTGTATTGAAACCCATGATCAAGAACTACCAACGTTGCAGTTTATGGTATAAAAAAAAAAAAAGTGACCAAGTAAGGAATATTTCAGATTAGAAGTAGGAATATCTTGAGTTCTTAGGTCTCCATTTCTGGATTTTTTCTGTGACCAAGGGATGTCTGAATTCGCAAATCTGAGGGAAGATTCAAAGATCCCTCAAGATCCCTCCTTCTCCTCCTCCTTTTTTGTTCCAAAACAATACCTTCCTGGAGGAAGGGAGCATTTCCTGACTGGTCCTGGGGAAGAAACAAAGTAGAACTGATATTGAAGCGGAATCTCTCTATGGGAACACAGCAAAAATACATTTCCAAAAACTCACCTGGGGAATTCCCAGATTCTTTGAAACCTTGCATGTCAAATAGCTTAATGCAAATACAGGTTTAGACAAACTGGCTTGTTGTTTCAGTACCTATTTTTGTATGCATTCATATCACCCCAGGTCTTCTGTTTTCCAGTTGTTCTATGAAGTCATGATTTTAAAAACAATCACGATTTGAATATAAGGAGCCTATTTCTTTTCCTTTCTTTCATTTTCTCAAATTCTTCAATGAAAGATGAAAGGCAAGGCCAGGGTTGCTAAGGGTTTATTCTAGTCTGAGTGACGTCAGTTTTCCTATAGCTGTAATTAATCTTCTATCTTAATGCCTCTCACCCATAGAATGTGGGCATTGAAATGACTCTTTAGTTTGTTGTGAGAAAATCCCAGTGAAGTCCTTTATAGAAAACTTTTGAAGTTAAATTATTAACTTTTCCTAAGGAGTCTCTTAAGGGAATTTTTCTTTCTCCTTTGCATTAAGTTAGAGAAAAGGAAACTGGAATACAGTAAAATGAAGGAGGAATGTTATGAGCCTTTCGCCCAGGGGTAAATGATAAGGGAATTTGGAGAATTCCCTTTTCTGCCTCTTATAAAGATTATCTGTTCCTTTCTTTGAACATCTCCCTGGTGGTGGTCCCAAGGTTTGTATCACATTCTTTTTATCCCAAGGGTCCCGACCTTGACCATCACTATTTTAAAATCAAGCCCACAGGGTTACCACACACCTTAGTGGGAATTTCTCCATTCAGATACAAGAGGTCAACAACAATTCCGATGGCTTCTTTGAACCCACTGTCTGTGGGAGAAGCCGACTCGATGTGTAATTTTAGAGCCACTGCGTGAGTCATGCTGCAGATGCTCGCAGCCTCACGCTGCCCTAGGAGAGAGGCCGAGGCTGTGGCAGGAGCCCTGAGATGGGGTCCAGAGGAGCTGCCAGTGCAATTCATTCAGTGTTGATACAGGCTGGCTCAGCAATGTGTTATTTACAGGGAAAATTCTGAGTCCGTCCGCGAACTGAGAATCCATTCATGCATGCAGTAACAGATGCCCTTTGGGGGACTGTTTCTGTGCTCTGTGGCTACCTCCTTGGTCGGGGAATCCAGAGCCTCTTGGGGAGGGCTCTGAAGGCCCTGCCGCTTTCACACCTCTCGGCCCAGAAAGACTCCCCTTTTCCCCCGACCAGAGGGTGGATTCATCATTCTACTTGTTATGACCAAAAGCATTTGAACATATTTGGGGAAGACGACACTTGTGTTCTAGTGGGACAATTCTGAAAGACCAGAAGTTTCCAAATACTGAACCTTATTCCAGAAATAGGTCAGTTTCAGCCTGCTTTGTTTTCTTCTGCAGGGTGAGACCCCCATTTAGTTTAGTCTTGTGAATTGAAGTCTATTTACACACTACAAAGTCTGATAGACGGACTAGTATTTTTAGCCTGAAAATCATGAAAATCCTGTATTTAAAACTCCTAAAGGTGAATGGCACTCTCATGTTGCTTAAAATTCCTTCTGTACTTTTAAGCCAATGGAAGGGAAAATATAAATAATTTGTTAATTGAAACAGCTGGTTTCTGATTATTTTTACATTAATATTTTGAATGGGTGGATTCGGAAGATTTTTCGAAAGAGCATCTGGCCTAATGTAGTCCTATTCAAACCTCAATCTTGAGAAGTGGAACCAGCCTCTTCAAAACAAACAAACAGAAGCCTCATACCGAATCAGAGGGTGACTGCAAAGGCATGGTGAAATTTCTATACAGTCGTGGAGGAGAGCGAGGACAAATGGTCCCGGTTAGGCTGTGGGCCCACAGCGTCTTACTGGGTTTAGTATGGTGTTTATCTAACTGCTGTGGTAAATGAGGTGAAGTCTTTTGCGTATACAGTTAATTCCCAATTATTCATACATGCTTTGGCCAAATTGCTGATTCTCTATGGACTTTGGAGACCTTTCCTCTGCAGGGGACCCCCCCCCCCCATTTGTCCATCCGGTCCCCTGGTCTAATTTCCTCTCTCACCATGCTTTCTCAGAGGGGTTCCCAGCTGCTCTCCTCATTTTTGTTTCCTTCTCAGGCCCCTGCTGCTTTGCTTTCCCTGCTGTGGTCCCTGGATTTACCTGACAGTCCAAGGCTCGTGTCTCATGCCACTTTTGTGGCTCAGTTATCTCAGGTTCGTGACAGAGAAGCTAGTTACTGTCAGGGAAAAAGTCCAGAAGATGATGTCTGCTGCCCCTTGTTTCTCCTCCTGTCATCTGCAGGCCTTTGTGGAGTAAAGGAGGGGAGACTGAGTAGAGAAAGTATTTTCCCCAAAATATTTCTGAGCTGTTCTTTTAAATGGTTTCTTCAGAATTTTACAGTCCTGTGGAGGAGGTATTATAGCCAAATGCTTAAATAGTCTTTTCACCCTTCATGTTCTCAACTTGGACATTTCTCCGTCCCATTGCCGAAAGGCAAATAATTAGAAAGGGGCCATTTACAGTATGTTTATCTGAGGAGAGTCCAACTTTGGGATGGAGTTGCAGCTACAACAGTAGGAACAGCCTCGGGTGATTCTTCATTTAGCAAATAGCTAATTTATTGAGTTATTTATATATATATATATATTTTAAAGATTTTATTTATTTATTTGAGACAGAGAGAATGAGAGAGACAGAGAGCACATGAGAGAGGGGAGGGTCAGAGGGAGAAGCAGGCTCCCTGCCGAGCAGGGAGCCCGATGCGGGACTCGATCCAGGGACTCCAGGATCATGACCTGAGCCGAAGGCAGTCGCTTAACCAACTGAGCCACCCAGACGCCCATATTGAGTTCTTTTTATATTTTGAATACTGTGGAAGATATAAAAGGAATTTGACCTATATTCTTTCTTTAAAGAGGTTTAAATAAATCTAAGAGACGAGTCTACACAGAAAACCGTAAGTCTAAAGCCAATACATAAACACTTGATTACCATAATAGGTGAGAAACTTGAGTGTAGATGAGGTGTTAGAGCTGTCCCAAGAGAACATTGTTACTCCCGGGGAGGGGGCTGGAGTTCGTAGAGATGTAAAAAATTCTGCCCTAATATTCCTTCTCCACACTGAGGGGATGGGAACGAAAACTCCTGTGCCAAATAGTTTTATCTAGATAATTTTTATGAACCCATTTTTGTATTTTAAATGTCTACAGAGAATATAAATTTTCTCCCATCATGTGAGCACTTAATACAGATATTCAGGCCCTACTTAGCTGAAATATCGGTTAAAGGAACACAGTCTTGTGCTCCGTTCCCAAACCAATCCCAAGCCGGGTAATTGGTTGAAAAGCCCTTTGATTAGCCGATCAGATTTGGGATAAATCAACACTAAAGCAGTGTACATTGGATTCCTAGAAGAGCCCTTCGTTCCCTCACTGGCGCTTAGTGGTGGTTGGTTTATTCGTGGTCCCACTGATGCTTTTGCTTTCTCAGACCAAGCGAGATGAAAATCAGCCACTTTTAAGGAAGGGGAGCTGTAAGAGACAGAGAGGTAAGTAATAACAGGACAGAAAACCTACAAGTGGATACAAGGATTCTGAGAGCATGGTAGTTTTCAGTGAGATTTCTGTTTAAAGTTTGATGCTTTAAGAGGCTTAACCTTCCATGGAATATCTTAACTCATTCTTTGTGTTAATGAGATGTTTTTGTCACCTTTAAATATGAGCCAAATAAATATCATTTCTAAATTGAGGTAGAAGACTTAGTTCCTGCTGTAACTACAGATTTCATGGGGAGGATGAGGGACGGTCCCGGGATTAGAGATGATTTTGGTGCATCCCTTTGGAATTCCTGTCCAGGATGATGATGGTCAAGTGAGATCATGCGAGAGTGCTTTATAGTTAGAAAGTGCTAGAGGAATCATGAGTTTATCTGAAACTAGTTCAGTATTTATTAAAGTGTGGCTGATGTTACTTTTCGGAATGACCTATATAGTGCCTGTTAAATATTTAGATTCTTGGGCCTGATCCCGGGGCTACTGAATCAGATTCTCAGAGGACAGGGATCTGAGAATCTGCATTTTTAACACACTCCTTGGGCATTCCTTCTGCACTTTACACCAGAGCTACTTAGACTAAAAGTTAACAGCCTTTAGTAATTTGAGGTCGCCGGTTGTGAAACTTTGCTGTTGGGTAGCAGGGGTGTGCGAATATAGCTCAGAGCTGACCATAGTGTTAGTTCATGAAGGGGGTCTCAAACATCTTTTCTGTTTTGGTAATCGGTGTGAAAGACCTTCCTCTTGAAAGCCTATTATTATGTGCTCTATGTAATTTACTTATATAATTTAGCCCCGAGGAAGGTCTGATTTTTATAACCCCTATGTTTTGCACAGGGACAAGCTGAGGGTCAGAAAGGCTAGGTAACTTGCCTAGGACCACACCACTACTCATGAAGGAGCTGAACTTGAATCTGATCGGAGTCTGAAGTGCAGGCTCTCAGCCTCTGTCCGTTCTAGATTGCCAAGTGAGCATGGTCCCAGCCCGTGGGGATGGGATGGGGTGGGGGAAGGCAGGCAGAGGCTAATGCATCACTGCAACCCTAGGCTAGTATGGCCAGAATGCTGGCCCATGGAAGCCAGACAAGCTAAAATCCTGCCAAACCCATTAGGCATGATATATTGATGGGTAAATTTGAGGCCTAGGAAACATTCATAAGAAGCTGGCTGCCTCATCGCCCAAAAGCTCACATGCTGACTTTTTAAAGCAGGTGGGAAGAGAAGATCACAAGCTTTACTTAAAACAGCCTGTGAGCTTTCTATGAGGCTTTTTAAATCAACACTCCTAATGCTCTTCCTTGGCAGATGCTAAGACACAGACTGGTAAGAGTTAAGGAGCTCAAGATTTGCAGGGGGTCAAAGTCACCCCAACTCAGTGAGCTGGGATATCCCTGCAAGCCCACATTCTTGTCATTTTAATATGTCTTAGGACCAAAGGTTATCTGTAGAGAGTTGTGGTAAAAGGGATAAAAATGCAAATTATAATGGAAGTCCTCAGATAAAGAAGATTGGAAGGAGTCTGCAGTTGTTTGTGGGTAAAAAGCCTGTGCCACGTCCTGCGAACCCCCCGGGTCCTTTACCTCCCACACTGCCCGTTAAGTTCGGCTCCCTCACAAGGCCAGTGGGTAAGCATTTGTGATTTTCATCTTTCTGTCTTGTGATGTAAATATGAGTACATAAATATTAGTGTTTGATCAGAAAATTGGTTTGTTTTCGGAATGTATAGTTCTTGAAAAGGTTTACTTGATATTTTGCTGTTCTCTGGGGACCAGTGGACCATGGAGTCTCATAAAAATACAGTTGTGATCAAGGTAAATATAGGATGTAAGGTCAGAAATTACATTGAGGTAATTATAACATCTGTATTAAAATAAAACACTCATTTCACATCAATAGGGGAGAGGGTATGAAGTGGGATTACCTGGGCTTTGTGCCATACCCTCCCTGTTGGCAACATACATATAGTCCCCGAATATAAGGGTTTAGAGAGGTAATTCTATCTCCTGGGCCTTATTCTCCTCATCTGTCTGATGAGGGGGATGACTGAATGACCTCTTTCGGGTTTCACATTCCATAGTCATCAACCACAGTTTTTGGTGACCCTGACTGGCCCCATTCTGAGCTAGCGACTTAACGGAAACATTTCTTGTCTTCTTCCTCTCTTCACATGGGGCTTGTTTTGATGGCACTGGTTCCTTGGACTTAGTGGGTCCCCAGGCAAAATAAGGGTGTCTTCCTCTGAAGCACATAGAAGTGGGTGCGGGCAGGCAGCGTCGTCCCTTGGTTCCCTTTGGGTTTCTGCTGTCCACCCAGCTGGACAGTATTTCTCAGATGTGGATGGTGGGTCTCCTGGGGGTTTGGTAAAAATGCAGATTCCTAGAGCCCTTGCATCCCAATTGAGGATGCATCTCTGGAGGTACGGCTATCTGCAGTCTGTATTTTAACAGGCCTCCAAAGTGATCTTTGGGCTCACTACACTTGGAGAGCCTACATGATTCACCTTTCAGTATGTGCTGTGGTCTTCAGATATAACCCATGGTTCCCTGAAAGCAGCTGTGTGTGTGTGTAAGTAAAACTTCAGAGAGTAAGTTGTAATCATCTGGTTTATTCATTCATGTAACAAATGTTTGCATGCTTACTGTGCACATGCTTGCTGTACAGTATATGAACTGTACTGTACATGCTTACTGTACGCACTGTGCAGATCCCAGCAACGGAAGGCATGTGATGAGGGAGAGGTCAAAGCAGGTTTCTAGCCGGGTCTGGGAATCTGGTTGTACTGCCGAGAGAAACGGGTGTACAGGGAGAGCAAGCAACAGCTTTGGGAGAGAAGATGGCTGTACAAATGGGAATCTATAGGGTGATGATCAAATATGCCTGGATTTCTGGAACCAGTTATAAAACTGGTACTAGTTAAGAGATTCATAGTATCTTAGAGTTGGGAGGTTATCTTCTAGATCCTGTTCAGTCTCCCCAGAAGCAGGAAAACTTGGTACCATTTGGAGGCTGTGGTTTAGGTCTGGGGAAGAAAGTACCAAGGGAAGCCACTGTGTATAGAGGTGACCTTTCCTCTCTGACTTGACAGAAGCTGATTTCCTTAATAAATCTCTAACTGATTTTGGAGCTCTACCACAATACGCTGGAAATAAGATTTGAAATGAGACAGGCATTCCTAGCAGATACATTCATTCGATGCTTAAAAAAAATGCTTTTAGAATGTACTCTCTCTGGTTGGTGAAGTAGTGTTGGTATGTCTTCTTTAAAGACCTGCCTCCCTCCTGAAGCTGAGAGAGCAAGAGATCGGGGCCTTCCGGGGGGAACAGAGTGGATGTCCTTGGGTAGCCTCAGAATGTTTTCCCCGACTGCTTAACAAATTAAGGGTGTGCCTGATTGTGTTTTCCTTACTCTGGCGGAGAGATGCAGAGTAGCCTGTTGAGTTTCAGAGGGTCTTGAGCTTCCACACCAGAGTAGTCTGAAGCGTATGTTCCCATCTCAACAGCAGTGACCTCAGCGTGGTTTTGCCCTTGGGGCAGCGACTTCCTTTGACCCACCGGAATCAGCAAGGTAGATGGCGAGAAATCCTTTACCAACCGGACAGGGAGGCAGCAGGCGAAGGCTGGGTCAGCGGAGAGAACAATTCAGGAGGCCGAGTCAGTCACAGGATGGATAGAGTCAGGAAGAAGTGTGAATCAGGCTAGTGACTGACTGACCGTGGTCTCCTCACACCAGCAGCTGGAGAGCAGGGTCGGAAGGTTGAGTCAGAGCCGCCTGGCCCGAGGTCTGGATGGCACGGCGGATGTGGCGTGCCAGGCTCCAGGTGGACTTCCTGAGGCTCACAGCTCGCTGGACTTTTCCTCTTGTGGGGAACCAGTGATCAGCACCTTCCAGGTTGTGACCCATGCCTTGTCCAGAGTGTCAGCCCAGGCAGAGCTTGGTGGCAGTTCCAGTCACACTTTTGCGAAAGGTATTTGTGAGATGACTGGTCAGGGTGTGATTTACATTTGACATGATCAGCAGTACTCTTCAGCTGCAGCGAAATGCAAGGGTCCCCTCAGCAGGGAATTCTAGCATGGGATCTTGAGAAGTTTCTCTCCCTTAAGATGTCATCTATGTTTTTTTTAATGCCAGTGCAAGTAAAAACATGGTGATATTTGGAATAAATTTTAAATGTTCTTATAGAATCTGTTTAATTTGGTGACAGGATGTAATGGACTTTAGGTGTGAGAATGAGAACTAGAGGTGAAGTATTTTATTAGTTTAAGAAAGGGTTAAAAAGGAACTCAGAATGTTAAAGAAAGTTTTCTGCTCCGAAACCCCACCCTTTTTGCCACACTAGCGGCAGAGAAATTACAGAAAGCTGATTGTGTTGTCTATTTGGCAAGTCGAAGCAAGATACAGCAAGCTAAAAGATGAGTATTCTAGATTGCTTTCACTTTCTGTGACATGAGGGTTCTAAATATAAAAAATAAGAAGCCCCTGGGCGGTTGCTCTTTGGAATTTGTGTGGACAGATTCAGGTCATCCTTATACTTCTTTGTGCTTTTTAAGAAGTGAGACTTTCTGATTAGTGAGTCAGAATTTCTGTCTGATAGCTTTTAAGTTTGATTATTTAAAAACAATTTTTATACAAAATTTACATTTATAATGTCCGATTTAGTAGGAGATAAAAATTGCCCTTTTGCTCCCAATTTCATTTCCAGAGGTTTGTAATTGCCATGTACTAAAACCTAGAGTTGCCCCTCTACTTTACAATATATTTGGAAGACTGAGTTGTCTCTTTCACTGTGTCATTAAAGTGAGTTGCTTTACTTAATTATAGGTGCGGTGTGGTTCTTAAAGCTTTGTCAGAGTGTGTGTCATTTTAATCCACTTTTTTTTTTTTTTTTTAAGATTTTAGTTAGTTATTTGACAGAGAGACACAGCGAGAGAGGCAACACAAGCGGGGGGAGTTGGAAATATAGTTAGGCGGTTTTATCCATCTTACTGCCTGTTTACTTTTGAGAAAACTTTGTCGTTGGATGACATAACGTGTCTTTCAGTTTTCAGTGGCATTTCATATTTCCATTTATCCAAGCTTTGCTAGTCTTAGCACTTTATGTACCTGGTCTGTTCTAGTTCTTGACTGAGGTCTTTCAGTATTAATAAATTCAACTGCATTATAAGATTATTAAACTGTAAGAGAGATGCATTTTCTTCCTTCCTCACTCAGCCTCCCTTCCACTGTAGAGATGTAAGGCCAAAAGTCCAGTCATCTGATAAGTCTGGTAACTTTTCAATATTTCAACCAGTTATGTTGAGACTAAGGATTTCTTGTGTGGTTCTCCCCCCATCCCCCGCACCCCCATTTTGGCATAGTGATTTGCATTAATATTACTAGCTGACTTCTATTCATTCTAGTGTGTCCTAGGTGTGTGGTTAGATGTGTAACCTGCTTCTGATCCCCATGATTACTTTGAGATAAGTGCTATTATTTAAAATAAAAATGAAGACATAGAAATATAGAAAATATAAGTAATTCATGGAATTACTATTAGGAGATGGAGTGGAAATTTGAACTTAGGTCTCTTTGACCTCAAAGCCTTGACTTGAAATTTCTGCTGCCTCTTGCATTGTTCTTTTATTCAGCTCCTACTAATGAGCTCTGACCATTGCCAATCATGGGTCTTTGTGTTGAGAAGACCACAGCAAGTGGACCAGGGGATACAGACAATAAAGAATTAAATGAATAAACATATACCATTACCAGAGGTGGGAATGGCTATGAAGAAAATATCATTGGATAAGAGGGATGACGGAGGTATGCTTTCTGGCAAAACTTATAAAAATAGGAGATAACTTTTCTAGTCATTGGTTCCGTTTAACATCCTAGAACAGTATGAACAAAAGCAAGGAAAAAAAAAAAATTCAAGCCTTAAAAAGAAATTCAGGATCAGTAAAGTTTCAAATCTTAAATGAAATGGTGATTTTACTGGCAGATTGGCTTGTCAGCCTGCAAAGTGGAAAGGCTAATTGTTTGTGTACCTCCCAGGGCGGCGTGATGAGCCAGCCAGTAAATGGGAAGGAGCCGAAGGTTTAGGGGCTGGGAGCACCAACAATCCAGTTATTCCCAAGCTGCAATACCAGTCTTTCAGATAACTAGTTGTGAGAAATTTTCTTTCGGGGTTTTTCTTTTCTTTAGGAAATACTGTTTTAAAATTATTTCACTAGGAAATGTTAACAGATCTTGTCTGTTAGCCCTTTTGATAATTCTCACATAGAATTTTTTTTTCCCCCACTATTCAGTGTTTGTTTTAGTTGGTATGACACTGGATAGTTGATTGCATGGTTTATATGCAGATTTTTTGTTTTATGTTGTATGGCAGTGTACACTATTCTGATGCAGAAGGTACACAAAATAATATCCTTTAGAGCAGTTATGCACACTACAGGCAATATTGGATTGATACCTTGGATCCCAGGATGGGATTGGAGAAAAACGTTGGACTAGGTATGTTGGGTGAGAGAACTGGAAGTTCTGTAAACACACCGTGAACACACAGCCGGTTTGAAGAGCAACTGGGGCATCTAGAGCCTTGGTGTAGGGGTGCTCTGAGGTGCGGTGGAGCTGTTTGACATGAGTTAGTTTAGGTCTACACAAGGTAGGGACCACCCAGCATTGGGATATAGCTGCACGGTTTTGCGAATCATTCCTGTTCGTAACATTAGGCAATCAGTGTTTTTCCTAGGCCCTTTTCATATTACTCCTTGAGTCACTGATCAGATAAAAGGGACAGTAGGCACGGCCTCCAACCAAAGTCCTGCCGTAGCCTAGACAGCGAAGGGGCGCGACATTAGAACTGGAACTGCAGCTCTGTTCAGATTGCTCTGGGTGTTTCTGTGGTCTTCTTCAGACGGGCCTCCTCCTCAGGAGTCCGTCCTGTCCCCGTCACAACATCTGAGATTCCACTCTGTCCCACGATGCAAGGAACACCAAGGAAGACGTCCTCTTTTATTCCATAGAGACCCTTTATCATGGTGGAAATTGGACTCACCTGCCTCAGATTCTTCACAATACTTCCTGCCAAAATTGCCACAGATAGGTGGCCCAGGATGTGCAGCCTTTCGGTTGGATCACTTCATAAGCACGGTCAACCACCTGTTCCACAAATGAAGTTTTTAAGATTCAGAAGTAAAAAAAAAAAAAAAGACCAAAATTCAAATATTAAGAAGCATGTTGTGGGCGGGGGGCCTGCTTCTCCCTCTCCCACTCCCCCTGCTTGTGTTCCCTCTCTTGCTGTCTCTCTCTCTCTCAAATAAATAAATAGAATCTTTAAAAAAAAAAAATGCATGTTGTGACCGTTCTGGAAATTGGTGTCCAAGCCGTGAAATACTATATTTTTTTTTTCCGATGGTAGACAAAGGCCATTACTGTTTGCCATTTTGAAGTTGTGGGCTTTTGTCAATGACTTTTGTCATGAACATGGATCTATCACAGAAGACCATTTCAACTCCATCGTCTACTTGGTTTGGTTCTTGTCTAGTAGGTTCTGTCAATTTCCTAGCCTCTTTTCACATGACACACAACCTTTTCATTTATAAAAGATTGGAGAAAGAATTTCCCATTTCTTTCCACTAGGTATACTTAAAAAAAAAATGTCCTGGCCTCTTTCTGGCCCTTTTTCTTCCTCTCACCATACCCATTGATTGGCCTGATAGCCTAGAAATCCATAGACCAGCAATCCAGATAGACACAGAAGACCCCTAATCCTGTGTAAGGCCTCACCTCTGAAAAATTGTCTGTGCTAAATCAGAACATTTCTGTTTTCGTTACTCACATTCTTATTTTGGGAAAGTTGGAGATACTGAGGTCTTTTACAGAATGTATTTATCTTATTTTCAAGTGTTTAAAGATGGGGTTCGTTCTTTTGCAGTGATCTATTCCTTACTGAGATTTGAAAGGAAATGTTTTATTTTAAAAACTCATGAAAAAAACTTAATTCCTTTCTATTTAAAATACATCATGTTACCTTGTATCACTTTATTTAGAATATGTTTATGATAGTTACAGGAAAATTTAGCTACTGTTGCCACAAAACAGCCCAGAGGATTCTGTGAGCTTTGTATTGGTAATTTAGTTCCTTACAAAGACAAATAATTTGTCTAATATATTCACTGTTTTTTAATTACAAGGAAGTAATTATACTGCACTAATTTAACGTAGATTTTTGTGCCTTCTTTGCTTCTCGCTAAATTAATAAGTGTATGTTGAATTCTTACTGAATTGCTAGCTCTTGCAAACCATCACTGCTTTTGGAGACCACACCTTCTGTTTTACTCAGAGACTTAAGATTTTTGAAGACCAGGCAACAAAAAGGAGAGCGACTATAATTGACAAGAACTGAATTGCAGATGTTGAGGCTGGAAGAGGAAGAGAGCTGTGAAAGCTGAAGTAGGGCTTTCAAAAGTTGGGGAGCTTCAAGAATTTCCATGAAATAAATGTTCTTAGAATTACTTGCCTCACTGCCCTCCTCCATCAATGGTACTTTTTCTGTGATGTTCCATCTGCCATAGTTTTTTTAATTTGTGGAAACTGGAAAAAGTAAATAATTGAGTTCATAAAGTGTCATCTGTTTCTTTTTGATGTCTAAATAAAATTTGGGATTGCATATGCTCTTCTCACCTCCATGGCAATATTTTGTAAAAATAAATAAATAAATAAAAAACCTAAAGCATAAAACTCCAAATTTGGGATTTGAACATTGTGGCGAAGTCCTTCGAAAAGCATCTGAAATGCTTGCTTTATTCAGTTAAGAATTTAAAGATTTATAGGTAGGAGCACATTTAGGGTGTTCCCCCTCGCCCCCCAAAACAACCCCCAGACTCATTGACGACCTCCACAGTCTTGGAAAGGCCTGACAAGCTGTGTAAACTTGACCGAGGGGGAAAGTGCACATGCCATTTCCCCTAATTTCTGGTTTCTAGTGCCTTGGTACTATGCTATTTTTATTCCTACTTTACAAATCCTCCGCCAGCATGAGAAAGTGAAGTAGATGGAAGGAGAGAATAGCATCTGCCCTGTCTTTGTTTTTGTCTTTCACAGATGAGGTGGCCAGGAGAGGCTGAGGTTGAAGATTTTTGTCTCAGCGTTCTCTCCCTTGCCCTGTTCTCTCTCATACTTTTTGTGAGCTGCGTTATCAATACATATTCACACAAGCACCTCCCAGTGGCTTTTCCGTGTCATCATCAACAACCACAGGGGGTAACATGGCCCATAATTTGGCTGACTTGAGTTTCAAAGCCAGAGTTGTCATTGACAACATGATTTAACTTATTTTTTATTCTTAACTTACTTTTATTTAGCAGTTGGAGGTAGGAAACTATTGTAAAATCTTGTCTCCGTTATTGCTTAAGGTGGTGATATACTTCCTGGTTTTTCTAAATGAGTTCTTCTGGATTATTGCACAGTGGCTTGCCTTGCAGACGCATGCCCTGTGCCCTTGCTTCTCCAGATGTATCAGCAGTATGTGGCAAAAAGTAGAAATGCTGGGTTGACGTCCCCATATCGTAGTTGAGGTGGTCAGCCATGTGTATGTTTGTCTGTCCAAAAGTGTTTGTAAAACGTCCTCCCTTTTGAATGTTTGTGTTGCTCCTTCTAAGACTGCTTCTTAGGGCACCTGGGTGGCTCAGTCCTTAAGCGTCTGCCTTCAGCTCAGGTCATGGTCCCAGGGTCCTGGGATCGAGCCCCACGTTGGGCTCCCTCCTCAGCGGGAAGCCTGCTTCTCCCTCTCCCACTCTCCCTGCTTGTGTTCCCTCTCTCGCTGTGTCTCTCTGTCAAATAAATAAAATCTTTAAAAATAAATAAATAAATAAATAAATAAAACTGCTTCTTAAAATCTTATTATAAAAAATTCTATTTGTTTTGAAGAATGAATGCCATTGTCTTAGGTGAAAACATTACCTGACCTCTGCTTATTTATTGTGTAGTAGTAACGTGTAACAGAGTAACTTTATTAGTTACTGACCGATTGAGCACTCTCACCTGCCCAGCCAAAAAGGTGAGCTTCGTGTGAGTAGTGATGTTGGTGGTCTTGTTCACCTCCGTGTCACTCGAGTGATACCTGCCACTTGGGCACTCAGTACATGTTGGAGGAGTAATTATTTTGTTTTTGTTTTTAAAGATTTTATTTATTTGAGAGAGAAAGAGAGAGAGCACGAGTTGGGGGAAGGACAGAGGGACAAGCAGACTTCCTCCTGAGCAGAGAGCCCCATGCAGGGCTCCATCCCAGGACCCAGAGATCATGACCTGAACTGAAGGCATATGCTTAACTGACTGAGCCTGGAATGATTTTTTGTACGAGTGTTCCCACATGAGTGGGGAGGAGGGGCAGAGGGAGAGAGAGAAGCAGACTCTCCGCTGAGCAGGGAGCCCAATTTGAGACTTGATCCCAGGACCCTGGGATCATGACCTGAGTTGAAGGCAGACAGACACTTAATCAACTAAGCCACCCAGGCGCCCCATGTTAGCATTAATATTTGCTTCCAAAGAACAGTGAATTTGCCTAAACTTTGTAAACTTCAGTCATAATAATGGGATAGTCACAATCTGTAATACTCACTTATTTGTAAGATCTAGTTTGCTTTCTACCATGGTGCCATTTTAGAGGGGGAAATTTGTTTTAAAAAAAAGTTCAATTAAAATATTGTCGTTTATACACTTTTATTTTTCTGGATGTCATAAAAACAAATGTTCACTTAGGGCAGGTTTGTTAAGAGGGCATCTTATCCCCCTCTAGCTTTCTGCTGGTGTCTCCTCTGCAACACCCTTCATTGAGAATCCACCGCTTTCTATTTCAACTTTTGTATGACAAGGTGCTCCCACCTCAACAGGTGGCTCACCATGGCAATGGAGGTAGTCTTCCATTTTTGGAGTATAAAAGCAGTGCCTTCTTAAATCTAATAATTAGTAATAGACCCAGAAAACCAGTGTTTAGAATAAATTTGGCTGTCTCCTTCCTTTAAAATCACATCATTCTGTCAAGTTTCTTACATTGTTCGGAATGGGGAGATACCAGGGAACTGATTGAATTGTGATCCTTTATTATTCTCAGATACTTCGCAGCCGATGTTTACTAGTTGCGCGCAGTGTGTCTTGACAGTATACTATGTTTATTCCTGTTGCACACATGGGGAAACTGAAGCCCAGTAAAGTTAGGCACCTCGACCAAATGCACAGAGCTGGCAAGAAAGGGAATTGGAAAGTCAGCCCAGGCAACAGGACTTCAGCTCCGCTGCTCCAACATGTCTCTGTTCTGCTGAGCCTTGTTTCTCTCTTTTGAGTCCAGTCCTTTATTAAGGCTCTGTAGAAGGTGTGTGGCCCCAAGCGAACAGGACTGGAGTGAACAGAATGAAGGGCAGTGAGCATGACGCTATGGGAATGGTGGCAATTCAGAAACACCTTGAAATTCATGTAGTGAGCTGCCCTGTCACGGGGTTTTAAAATTATACAGTCTCAAATGTAACCTCAGGAAAGGCTGTGGCCCACAAACTATGGGAGTTATCAGAGGATGAGGTGGAAAGGCTTTTAATGTCCTTCGAAACAGTAAGGTAGGAATCTGATTGCAGCATCTGTCGTACACAGCATTTGTTATGAAATTCCTTTCTTTCTGTAGTCAACTCATAAATTTCATCACTGTAAATAGTCATAAATAGATAGGTTAAACTAAACCATAATGGGTAAGTTTATTCAGTGTAACATCTGGGTGCGGGGAGGTGGAAGATTAAATATTCAAAAATTTGATTGTGGTTGGATAACCATTGTGTCTCATTTAATGATAAAACACTGAACCTGAAGTTATCTTTATAATCTCATTTCACTTATAGGATCATATAGTGTTAGGAATAAATGAGACCGTGGAACATAACCAACCCTCTTTATTTTCCAGGTGAAGGGACTGAGGCTGAGAAGCTATGCTGTTTGCCTAAGATCACACAGCACACAGCTGGTGATGACTGGAGACTGAGTCCTTTCGGTCTTATCTCACTGAATTTTCCCCTGTGTCTGTGTGTATAGTTCACTGTTTTTAAGTTAGTCCTCGTCCTCACTATTAAACTTACAGACTTGCTTACTCTTGTATCAGTATTTGGTGTATGTGCTACTGTTAATCTCAACACAGTGGTATATTTTGGGGGCAGTGGGAGTGTCTTAGAGGAATTTAACATATAGTGAACATTTGCTTTGTGCCAGGCAAATTTTAATCTCAACCATCCCTGTTAATGCTACGAGAATTGAGATGGTCGTCGCCGTCCTCATCATCAGCCCCATTCTAGAGGTCAGAAGGCCTGAGTTTCTCAGAGCTTAAACAGACTACTTAAGTGGTAGGTCGAGGTTTCAAATTCTAACTTTCAAGTATTGTCTATTTTGCAGCAAGGAAAATGAGGTTTCCACTTTCCTTCCAACTCTTGACTAATTGATTGTAGTTGATTGGAGTGCTGAGTGCAGGATCCAGAAACAGCCTCTGGGCTCAGTGGGAAAGGTGCAGTGTTTGATGAGGTCTGCCACGGTCTCGGGTTGGGGTCCGAGGTGGTACATATGACATATATGTTCCCAGACCGTTTCTCTAACATAACAATCTGATTCTTGGCTTCACAGGATAGAAAACTCAATTTTAAGCTTACGTGGCAGGATGGAGATAGGGTTTGTGATCAGGCTGTGGAAAAACCAACTCCCTACTAATCAAATTCACAGAAGATCATTTTATAAGTACTAGTATTAGTTCAGTAATTTGCCTTTCTGTTATTGGTTATGCTCACATGCATTTATTCAGGAAGGATTAATTCTGTAACTATCTTATCTCCTATTTTATTTTGACTGTTACTATCTCCAGTTATAGGTCATTATGATTTCTGACTTCATCCTACTTTTGGTATTTCCCCTATGACGAGCCGGTAGCCCCCAGTGTACTTATTACGGTAACAAGGACTTAACTGCAAAGCTCTGGAGATGTAAATGAGTATCCATCAAGGTTGGATGTGTCAAATGCAACTTGTTTCAGGCTAGAAACAGCAGTGTCTTCAAAACTCATATAATTATTTGAAAGAATTCATTCTCTAGAGTTTCAGTATCCAGAAGAATGCAGTTTATTTGCAAAATAGTGAATGTCTTAAATATACACTTGTGACTGTTCATTCCTCATTACTGTCTTTTGACTCCTCTCCAGATCTGTAATCCTGTGTTCCCAGTGTTAAATACTAGGCCACAGTCTGTCTTCTCTCCGTCCTCTTCCTCTGACCTCCTTTCTTACTTGTACTATCATTTTTTTTTTCATGATATTTGGGTTGTTAATCTCAAATATATTAAAAGCTCCTGCAGAATACTTCTTCAAATGCAGAGTATGGGTCGTATTACTCTTGTTTTTAGTAGAGTGATTATTTTGAATGGTTTTTTATTTGGCTGGGGGTTCCTAATTATTGACTTGTAATCTTGGGCTTGGTGGTGTTCCCTGCTCCTTATGTTCCGTAGCATCTTGGTTGCTGGCTGGGTGGACATCTCTGCCATTCACCACCTCTGCTGGACTTTTGTCTAGGATTTGGGATGCTTGGATTTTGTCCAGGTTTGCTTGGCCTGGTGCTCTGTTGGAAGGGAAGATGTTTTTGATGCCTAGAAATGAGTCCTCGTGAGGAAACTATAATAACTCAAGGTTGTGCCACAAAAGGAAGGTCAGATAAAGCTTTTCAAAAATTGCATCTTTATAATAACTGACGTGCCCATGCTGAAAGGTGGATGGCGAAAAGAATACGTTAATTATGGGTGAACAAGCAAAATGTATACGATTGTATTAAGAGTTACACTGTTGTGGAGTAGTCCTGATTCAACCATTTGTCCAAGCAGCAGCTTAGGGAGCTCCTGCTGTTGGCCAGGTACTCCAGTAAACATTTGGAGAGCTGTAAAAATGGAAATGCACAATTCTTGCCTCATACTAGCTGTCCTGCCATGTGAAATAAAACAGAAACAGGATCTATAGTATACAATTATGAGTGAGATTGTATGTCACTAGTAAAGATAACAGTCCCATTTGATAATCAGGCTTATACATCTTGCGGAATATTCTTTCAGTGGGTGGGATGAGACCAAAAAGCTCCTATCATGAAAGCTTAGCATTCGTGAAAAACATTGTTTTTATGAATTAAGTGATCTTAGGTACAATGGAAATGACTGGGGTTGCAAGTACTAGAAAATTGAACAGCTCATGTCACTCTTGATTGCAGTGTTAAGTGTATATTTTCCCGACACAAACAATGTCTGCTGTAGATTTTGGAAAGTGGTATTTATATGAATTCTGAATTTTTTTCTATCTGTAGAACGTTTATTAACCTTCTGTAATATGTGAACAAATGGTTATATAAATATTTGACTTTAAAAGCAAATTATCATCCATTTCATGGATTTTTTAATGAATTGGAAATCATTGTGTTTTTTTATTGTTTGTTTGCTAATGGAATTTAAGAGTACTTTCATATACACTCCAAAGTTTTGTTTTTTGTGTGTTTGAATTATAACTTTCTGCTTCTATAAAATCATCTTCTCATCAAAATTACACATTTTACTGTTAAGTTTTCACTGTTGGTGAAAAGACTCTATTGAAAAGAATCTAATTGTAACATAGATATCATATACCCTAGCTCCACATTTCTTAAAAAAAAAAAAGTATTAAAAACATTAAGTATTTTTTACAATTGGGAATTATGTTTCTAAATATCTCCTCATCCAGTCTGGCACTGAAAACTCACATAAGAGCTTCATTTCATAGGTGAATCACAAGTGGCATTTTAAAAAAATGGTGTTTTTCCTGTTACCTTGGGCCTATAGATTTAATGAGCTTAAATTATTCCTTTGGCTTCTACCCGGGTGGGTAACCTAATTCTAATACCATGGTGAATGGTTACTGTGACTACCATGTTGCTAAGGAACCCGTTATGTTATCAGGTTGCCTTGGCAAAGCAATGGCTTCTTGGGGCCTCCTTAGCACTGCTGGGAGGCTGTTAATCGGAGCTACGAAGGACCTGCACAGAATTTGTTTCCCAGGTTATAACTAATTTTTCATCAGCAAGGGAATCAAACCTGGGTCTGTAAAAGTTGACATAGAAGAAAGTCCAAGTTACTTAAAATTAAATCACGACCTCTAGTTATTATTTAAAAAGTTGTGACCCAAGGTACAAAGCCACTCTTACCAGTATTAGGTTAGAGCCATTTGGGTATTGAATGGTACGCATTTCTCTTCCTCCTTAACTGTGCATTCCGTTTTTGTTTTCTTGGAGTGACTCTTGGCAGTGCCTTTACAACGTATGGATGAGTGTTTGAATTGAGACTGTGAGAAAAAAAAGTGGCACATTACTTTGCTATGAAATGAGTTTATAAGGAAACAAATGCTACACTATGTAGCCTTTTTTTTTTTTTTTTTTTTTTTAATGTGCCAAGACCTGTTACTAGGTGAAGGATTCTATTCAGGGCAGGGACCCGGCTTTTGCTGGTTTTGCTGGTTTTGCTCCGTGATAAGTTTGTCATCACTGCAGCTTCTTCGGGCTCCGCACCACACGGTCACGTGCGGGAGGATCAGAGACGCTGTGCCGTCCATAGGCTGTTCACCGTCCGGGTGGGTAGCTGTAGTTTCCTCCATATTGTTTTCTTCTCATTCCCACATTTTTACTGAGCTCGTTTTTAGCAAGTCAAGTTCTGAGAGCCCATGATCTGCGCCGTTGTCCAGCTGGCGGATGCCGAAAGGCGCTCCTTTTGACACCAGCCTCCTCGGGGTGGTGGCGGTGCGGTCACACGGCGGGTCAGGCGCCTGGGACTGGTCGCAAGCAGTTAGGAGCCCAGGCTTTGGACGTCACCTGTCAGGGTTCAGTTTTGGGTCTTCTGCCTCGGATTTTCTGAAATGAGTTACATAATGACCCTAATCCTTAATTTCCTCCACGGTAAAAGAGGGATGATAAATATCTGCCTCAGAGGGTTGTGAGGATTAAATGAGATTCTGTGAAATGCTTAGCATGATTTGTGGCACGTATTAGTAGCCTTCATAAATGTACAATGTTAATTATGGTTACAGAGGACATTTTTAGGGGGCTGTGAGTTGTTCCTTCAGATCTGAAAGAGTTAAGGTAGCTTTTAATTGCTGAGAAGAGCTTTCACATTTTAAAGTGTTTATTTGATGTTTTACTTTTTGTAGTTGCTTTCCATTTGTCCTTTTTCCTTGAGTTTGGTGTTGCCCTGACTCGTGGTCTCTCTGGGGCCTCAGTTTTCTCAGCTGTAAAATGGAGGGGTACAGGTGGGATTTAGTTGATGTCTCCGGTAATGCCTAACTCTGTGATCTGAACTCTGGGAGTGCGTAGTGAATGGTTCCATTCTGAATAGAAGAAGGGGGTCTAGAATTTAAGGCCAGCCTCAAGGTCTGATAAAGTCAGAATAGGCCATACGAATGAGAGCATCTCCCTCTTCTCTTTTCCCTAAGAGAGCAGCAGGTGCTCTCAAGGGGCAGTAAGTGGACATTCTTTTTACATGTTTGGGTTAAATATATGCTTTAAGCCATCACTTTCCTCTTTTTAAAAAACAATTCTTAAATATTTATGAAATAGTCTTACAATTAATAGAATTGTTGCAAGTACAGTACAGAATATCTTGTAGCACTTGTTGGCTAAAACCAAATTTTTTGCGGGGAGTGGGGGGAGTTGAATAGTACAGAAAACTGAAGGATTCAGTTCAGAATCGTGTGTAGCTTTTAGTTGGTGTATCTGTTTAATCTCTTTGGGACTGGGACAGTTACACAGTCTTTCTTCGAATTTTGTGAACTTCATACTTTCGGCCAGTTATTTTGTAGAAAGTCCTTCTATTGGGTTTGTTGATATATCTTAGATTGAAGTTATCCATCTTTAGCAGGAGCATCACAGAAGTGATACTATGTTCTCATTGTCTCCTATCAGGTGGTTAAGATTTTGATTTGTCCCACTACTGATGGTGATCATTTTGATCAGTTGATGAAGGTCGTGGTATCTGCCAGTCTTCTCTATTAATAGATTTTCTCATTTTCCACTTGTAATAAGTATTTTGTAGGGATGTAAATAAGTGAGTGTCAAAATGTCTGTTTACTCATTTATTCATTCTAGTATGGACTCATGGTTTTGGTTTAGTTACTTATTTTTTTATTTTATTTTATTTTATTTTTAAAGATTTTATTTATTTGACAGAGAGAGACAGCGAGAGAGGGAACACAAGCAGGGGAAGTGGGAGAGGGAGAAGCAGGCTTCCCGCCGAGCAGGGAGCCTGATGTGGGGCTTGATCCCAGGACCCTGGTACCATGACCTGAGCCTAAGGCAGAAGCTTAATGACTAAGCCACCCAGGCGCCCCTACTTACTTATTTTTTTTAAAAGTAGGCTCCATGCCCAAGGTGGGGCTTGAACTCACGACCCTGAGATTAAAAGTTGCACGGACTCATGGTTTTAGTTTAATTCAGTGGGTTATAATCCATTAGTAACATTACTTATTTTGATGCACAAATAAAATCTCTTCCAGCCATCTTCCTTGTCCTTTTAACTCGTCCCCATCATTCTTTGAATACTTCCTTTCTGATACAAAAAGATCTTCTAGGCTTATTTGAGAATTTCCTGCCATAGTCCTGAATTAAACATTTTCCTAGGAAATCCTGGTTTCTTTTAGTAGAAAATGGTATTTAGAAGCCAAGATCTGGGTAGTATGTGTGTCTTTTACTGTGGGGGTTGTAGCTCTCCAAGACTGTCCGTGGACAGAACTGGAGGATATTTGTATATACATACAGACTTACGCAGTCACATTGATATAAGTGTACACAAAAACACAGACCTACATACACATTTTGTATTTATTTTCACATCTCACTATAATACATACAAGGAAGTCTGTGTTTGCACTGATATATCCAGTTCTAATCCCAAACCAAGGGTTTGTTTTAGTTTTCCTTACTATGTTCGTATCACACTCTTCTATGACTGTGACAAATCTGGCTCCCTGCATATGTAATCAACCTCCTAATGCCTCCCCTGCCTCACCCCTTGGGACCTGATAGCACACGCCAGACTTCCTCCTCGCCCTCCTCAGGCTCGGACACCAGTGCCAAGTTGCGATCATGCTTGGTGTTTCTCCCACCTGGTCTCCAGATTCCCCTGCTAGGCCACCCTTTTACGTGCACACTCCATCTGGGCTGCCTCCATCCCTGGACATCCTCCGCATCCCACTCCAGCTGTCATTCCCCGTGCCAGGCTGACCCCCTGACCCTGGATGCCTGCCTTGGGGATAGGGAAGAAGAAGAGGAAGAATTAAATCAGGAGCTCTTTTCAGGTTTTACGCTTGCCAAGTGAAGGAGTGCTAACTATTAGGAATATTTTATTTTTGGCAACATTATTACTGACCACACTATTGTACTAGTGATTGTTGTTTGTCATTTGGGTGGAGCTTAAACGCATGAATGCCGTGGTATATGTGCCCTTGGTTTATTGGCTTAGTTTGAAACCTAAAACTCGACCTCAAAACTGGGTAAAAATGATTTTGTAGTTTGGGGAGAGGAGCGAGGAGCATTTGAAGCAGTGCCGATTTTTTTCAAAAGTGTATCTAAGGACCTTTGCTTTTACTTAATTTTTTTTTTTTTAAAGATTTTATTTATTTATTTGAGACAGAGAGAATGAGAGACAGAGAGCATGAGAGGGAGGAGGGTCAGAGGGAGAAGCAGACTCCCCACCAATGCGGGACTCGATCCCGGGACTCCAGGATCATGACCTGAGCCGAAGGCAGTCGCTTAACCGACTGAGCCACCCAGGCGCCCTATTTATTCATTTATTTGAGAGAGAGAGAGAGAGCACATGAGAGGGGGGAGGGTCAGAGGGAGAAGCAGGCTCCCTGCCGAGCAGGGAGCCCGATGCGGGACTCGATCCAGGGACTCCAGGATCATGACCTGAGCCGAAGGCAGTCGCTTAACCAACTGAGCCACCCAGGCGCCCGAAAAGAACTTTTTAATGACAAAACTTCTGGCTTCACACTTTATTTTAGCCTTTAAATCTTCCCTCACAATTAAATTAAGGATCTCATGGAAATTAGAAAGTGTTATCCCTCTTAAAGTGTGAATTATTTTCTGCTCTACCCCTTTATATATGACAAAATCTACACAGGAGGGAGATCTAGGTATCCCCTAGTATAGTAATTCTGTTTTGTGGTAAACATGGAGTGTTTATGGCCTATATCATTATACTAGAGATTTATTTTTTTTTATTTTTTTATTTTTTTAAAGATTTTATTTATTTATTTGCGAGAGAGAGAATGAGAGAGAGAGAGCATGAGAGGGAGGAGGGTCAGAGGGAGAAGCAGACTCCCCGCCCAGCAGGGAGCCCGATGCGGGACTCGATCCCAGGACTCCAGGATCACGACCTGAGCCGAAGGCAGTCGCCTAACCGACTGAGCCACCCAGGCGCCCGCTTTTACTTAATTTTTAATAAAAAGGCTATCTTTGTGTCCATTGCTGTTGGCGTAATGACTTCCATATGCCTATGTGGGCACAAAGTTAGAGTTTGAACAGCCCTTGTGAGCTAAAACCATCTTCTTAGTGGATTTATTTGAACAGTGCTTCAGAATTTTCACGCTTACGATCTTATCCCTGTGTGGGTGTTCGGGCCAGCCATGTTTTTGGAGCTCCCTGTTCCAGCTAGCCTCTCTAAGGGCTCCTACGGTGAAGTTCTGTTCACGCTTCCATTGGACACATCTAGCATAGGGCTGGGTTCTGGCCCAGTGTCCCCCTCAAGAAAAGCCATAGGCCCAGGGGGGAAGTGCAGGGTGGAGTTTTTCCACCCAGATTCTGGCTGCTTTCCAGACCTTTTAGTGTCTATGGGGTTTCTCCTCTTTTCTTTCTCCCTTTAAAAAATACTTTAACACTACTACTTGGACACATGAGGGATGTGGGCGTCGTGTTGGAGGGGGCGGGGGTAAGGGTGGGCCTTTTAGCAGGCTCCCTAGCAGTGCTCTTCTGCCACTGTTTGTCTTGTGAGGGTGACCTCATGAGAACTCGTAGCAGCACCATAAAGCAAGTCTGTCCCTCTTGAGGGTTTCCCAGCCATGGGCGGTTTATTTCCCTGTGGCTGTCTTAGTAAGGCAACGGGAATCTCCTGCTGTGTCTTTACTTTTCTGTAGCGTTCTTTGCACAGTTTGCTGACATATTGAGAGTCCAAGTCATCGTTACCCGTTTTTCACCTTCCAGCCTATAGATGACTACCAGAGGGCTGCTGTGTAACAGATACTGGGTTTCCCTTCACGTCTTTATGGACAGTTGCCAGATTAGCAAATAAAGATACAGGATACCCAGTTAAAGTTGAACTTCATATATACAAATAATTTTTAGTATATGAACCAGGCAGTGTTTGGAACATGTTTACATGAAAAATTATTTTGTATCTGAAATTCAAATTTAACTGAGTGTGTCCTGACTGTGTCTTTTATCTGGCAGCCTTCATGAGTTTTTGCATGATGCAATAACTTGGATCCAAGTTGTACTTAAAGTAATATATATATATATGTGTGTGTGTGTGTGTATACACACACACACAATCAGTTTCTAAAAAATTGGCAGCCTTCACACATAAGCCCTTGGGTGTACAAAAATTTGAGGCTTGATCTTAGCCCTCCTTAAAAGGCAACTTGAACTACAATTGAGCCGGCAGATCACAGTTGCTGGATTCCCAGACGAAGTTAAGTCGGCCATCTTGATTGAGGTAGGAACTTGAAGTTATAGCATCCAGAATTTTTTTTTTAAAGATTTTTTATTTATTTATTTGACAGACAGAGACACAGTGAGAGAGGGAACACAAGCAGGGGGAGTGGGAGAGGGAGAGGCAGGCTTCTCACTGAGCAGGGAGCCCGATGCGGGGCTCGATCCCAGGACTCTGGGATCATGACCTGAGCCAAAGGCAGATGCTTAATGACTGAACCACCCAGGTGCCCCCTAGCATCCAGAATTTCTAATTATCTTTTAATTCCTCCCTCTCTTTAATGACTTTTCAGCTTGTAGGTTAGACATTTAGCCTCTCTAAGCATTCCTTTTGTAAAAAACCTCTTTCCTTTATTCACTGAAAAAATCTAGCTATCTGAGGTTGTATTTGTGCACGTAGGAAACAAAAAAGTTTTGGAAAGCCTTCTGACTTTTTCTTTTATTTGTTCAGTATTTCCTTTGGCATATTCTACAAGAAGACCAGAGAGCCCCCTGTGATAGAAAGATCTTTCCCACCCTCTGTTAGGTACTTTGTTTCATATCCTTTGACTCACTTGATTCAACTAACACCCTCTTATAAGGGCAAGTCGTTATTATTCCTAATTTTGTAAGTTAGGAATACTCCCAACTTGCATGATTTATTGGGTACATTTCCAAAGGATAAAGAGTTGTCTTATTATGAAGTCTTAGGATTGTCTTACTAACCCTCTGTTGAATGAGTAGAATCCTGGTGGGGGCACTTCTGTCCTCAGCTCTGTCATGGGAGAGATTATTTGAAAGCATATTCATGAGTGGGAATCACATCCATGATTTGGCTTATATAGAATCTGGAGTTACTATTTGAGGCATTTTAATGATTTACTACAGGACTGGCAAACTTTCTATAGAGGACAAGATAGTGAATAGCTTGCAGATGTATGGTCTGTGATGCATATTCCTCTTTAATTCTTTTACAACCTTTAAAAACGTTTTTTAAAAATCATTTTTAGCTCCTAGGCTGTACAAAAAAACAAGCCATAGGCTGACAGTAGTTTTCCTAAGGGAGAGTGTTTACTCTTAGAAATGGATTGCATGGAGAATTTTCTGGGTTCTGAGATTTACCCTTCATTTTTGACATATTTAGAAGTGATGTTGATGGGGAAGTCAGGTACAAATGAATACTTAGTAATAAGAATAGGTTATGAGCTATGGGCAGTATAACATCCTGGGGGACACTGCCCCCTCTCCTTCTGACCTTCCTCTGGGACATTGTATCATACTCCTATTTTCATCTGATTTCCTATTTATACTCAGCAAAGTGATAATTCTGGCAGATTTCTCTTACCAGGTATGTAGGAATAAGTAAAATCATACAGCAAGTTCATGCCCAAAGTGGGAGAAAGCAAGATAGGCCATGAGTTTGTCTTCTGTCTTTAGGGTTTTCTTTTACTCAGGCAGGATTTGGTGAAAGTTTAGGTGGAACTGGACGTCTTAATGAGTTATGGTGTCTTTCAGAACTGACAGTTCTTAAACTACATAAGCTTATTATTTTGAAACCTTATGGGAAAGGGATGTCACATTCACCTACATCATTTACTCCATCTTCCCTCTGACTTCCCCTTGAGAGGTTATCCTTGGTGGTGTTCCAGATTTCAGTGGCAACAACATCCATGCTCCCCAAAGCACCAGAGGCAGCCTGTTAGATTCATCATACACTTTATACCCTTCCTGCTACTGTTCTTGCTGGTTGGTATAAAGCCGTTCAGTCATTCCTTGTCTTATCGTAAATGGGAATTGGGGTATTTCCCATTACTTTTTTCCTCCAGACCTTTACAAATGATTTTTGGGCCCGAATGCAATTGTGAATAGTCCGACATAGCTTCTAGGAAAGCCGTTGGGACCCACTGAATTGTGACTGTTGGACAAAGGCATTTTGTTTAGAAGGCTTGTCCCAAAGTGGTGTTGGAGTCTGAAAGAAGGGCCGCCAGCGTCTGGTTCTTTCTGCTGTGAACTAATAGGAAAGCTGATGTTTGCTGAGTGGATGGCTGTGCTCACTGTCCAAACAGATCTCTGTTTGCCAACCGTGAACATATTGCCGCCTCTGTGAGGCACTCCATCATGCCTTGAATGGATCCTCTTGTGTTCAGAATTTTCTGACTCAAAGAGAGAGAGAGAGAAATATTTCTTTCAGACTTCAGCATTCACTGTAGCATCCATAGTCTCATCAGACCTTTAGAAACCAAGCATGCACCAGAGACGCTTCTTAAGGAGAATGAATGAGAAAGGGGTAGAGAATAAGGAAGAAAGTAAAAGACAGCCCCATTGAAATGCCTTTATTCTGGCCACTTGTGGCCAAGATTTCGTAAATAAACCAGGCCGCTTTGGCAAATAGAAAGGATTGTGAGAATATTCCTGATTTCTCCTGAGCAAAAGAAAACTCTCAGCACTGCGTTTCCAACCCATGATTCATTTCTCTTCACTTCTATGTACACACGTCCCAAAGCATGTAATGCATTCATAATCTGTTACTGAATGGGTAATAGAGTTTTATTCCACCCGAATAATTTCTTTAAAAGGGTTAATTGGTATAAAAAAGTTTTCATTACTTTATAAACTCTCTTTTAATTTTAGAGTTCTAAGCTTCTTCTGTATTCAAGGGTGCAAATAAAAGTTGTTGTTGTTTGTCATTTTAGTCACTTCAGTCATTTTCTATCCCAAAGTCTACTTTCTGACAGGGTCAAGTATTAGCTGTGTGAAATGAGGACAGCACTCAGAGGGACAGCGTTAGGCATTCCTTGCAATCACCTGTTGTTTGTTTCAAGGTGTAGAGACCTTGGTCGAGGGGGTGGTTGAAAACCAACTATGTTGACGAGCAGTGCGATAAAGTGAGCACGTGGCATGGTCAGGACATGTCCGTTTGGGCCTGACTTAGTACCAAGAACCTGTGAAACCGCTGGGTAAACTTTGCTTGTCCTTGTGGGGGAAATGCAGAGAGTGTTTGTAGTTGACGGGAAGGACAGATGCTTTTATGAAGGGGAAGGAAGATTCGCATGCAGCAATAAACTGTATTGCTTTCCCTCAGGCAATGAGAAATTAGCATTGATTTGACCACTAGAGTAAGTGATTTTTTTTTTTTTTTTGGCTTAACCTAATAAAAAGCTTAAGATCAGAATCACCACCCCCATCCTAAGCCCTGGTATTGATCATTTTTGTTGTCTGGATATTTTTATTCACAACTACGTGTACCCATAGAAAAGTCTGGGTCCTTAACTTCACCTGTGAAAACTGGACTGTAACAGGAGTAGTCGTAGGGACAGTCGGGGTAGGAGAGGACATGGCGGCCGTGGCTGTAGTGTAATGGTAATGGTCTCAGCTAACCCACCTGGTGAGCTTCGCACATGCCAGGCCTTCTTTTCAGCACTTTATGTCTAACTCCCTTCTTCCCATGGTCTTGAGAGGTTGGTACCATTGCTTTCTTCATGGTGGAGATGAGGAAGCGAGGCACAGAGAGGGCTTTAGCCATCTGCCTAGGATGGCACACGGATAACTGGTGGAGCTTGGAATGAAATCTACAGGAGTCTGTATGGCTCCAGTATCTGTGCCGTAACCACTTTACTCCGGGCAGCCAGTAACGAAGCCTGCATTCTCCGGAAGCAGCCCCAGTGTCCATTACTCAGCCATCAAAAAGAATGAAATCCTGCCATTGGCAACAACATGGATGAAGCTAGAGGGTATAATGCTAAGCGAAAGAAGTGAGTCAGAGAAAGACAAATATTACATGCTCTCGCTCATATGTGGAATTTAAGAAACAAATGAGCAAAGGGGAAAAAAGAGACAAATCAAGAAACAGATTCTTTATAATTATTATAGAGAATAAACTGATGGTTACCAGAGGGGATGGGGTGGGTGGGGGTTGGGTTGTAGGTGATGGGGATTCAGGAGTGTACTTGTCCTGGTGAGCACTGGATGATGTGTGGAATTGTGGAATCACGATACTGTACAGCTGAAACTAAAAATATCCAGACAACAAAAATGATCAATACCAGGGCTTAGGATGGGGGTGGTGATTCTGAGCTTAAGCTTTTTATTCGTTTCAGCTGTGCAGTATAGTGATAGGTTTAAAAAAAACACCTGCATTCTCCTTGCAGAGTTTTCAGTTTACCTTTGCTTACAGTATGGTTTTGGATAAGTGTTTAAAGTTGCTCAGAATGCAAGTACTAGGAAGCTGAGATCACTTCAGAGACATAATGTATTCTGTAGGCAAAGGAATTTGCCTAGGTCCTGTATCTGTTTTTATCACAGAGAGATGTTCCATAGTTAACTTATTCTTTAGTAGTTATTATTTAAAATTGATATTGTGGTCTAGTAGGTAGGGCTGGGTAATAATACATTTTGTTCTGTGCTTAATTGGCATCATGATTTTAAACTTAAAACCAGTGAATCATTATGAGGTATCTTAGTATAAAAGCAGGATATTTATGTATACGTGCATACTGTGTATAAAAAATGAAAAGCAGATGTATAAATTATTCAACTATATATTTCTTTATGATGTGATGAGAGAAAGAGTAATAAGGAGTATAAGGCTTGGAAGCAATGTTTTTAGACTTTAACTACTGTAAGGTAATGTGACTATTGGCAGCATAATTAGTTTTGCTCAAGGGACTTTAGGGCTGACTGAAATTGACCAGTTTAAGATGATTTTTATAGGAGTTGTATTTATTGCAGTTCATTAATGCTATTTTAGTAGTTACCAGTCATCTGAAGTGTTGCACCAAGTAAAGAGGAAGTCTTTGGACTCCTAAATAGGAGTCACAATAGTTTTGCATGAATGACCTAAGGCATGTCTTGTTATTTATTTCTAGGAGCCCATCAAAAAGTAAGTTTGTTTAGAAGTATATCCCAGAGATTGTGTTCCACAAAACCAGTTATAAAAAATAAAAATAGATCATACATATTGTGATGTTCTATGTAGTTGTAAATCCTGTTGTTGATACAAAAAGTTTTACAAATGTGTTGAGTACGTGAAACTTCTACAGAATTTTTAGTACTGGGTTTGCTCTAAAACTGAAGTTCGTTCATGAGTCCTCTGTTTTGAGAAGGAAATTGTAACAGAAAAGTACAGCTTGGCTTTCTGCCTCATTATTTATAGGAATCTTCGTTCTGGCCGTCTTAGCTTTTGTTAGTTTTGTAAATTTTACATGTCTTAGGTCTGTTTCACCTGTTTTGAACTTATTTTTGTGGAGCTTTGACATCACACCCAGAGAATTCCCAGCTCAGCTTTCTGATCACACCTGTGATCACTACCTTAATATTCCCACAGTTGCTAGCCGGGACTTTACAGCAGTCTTCTCTGTTTGGTTTAGGATTCGTCTGTGAAATACAGCTAAGATGTTAATTTATGTGAAAACCTGGAGAAATCCGAAGACTTGTTTGGTGTTAATTTTGCCTGATGTCTCTGCACTCAAAAGTAGAAGTAATTGATAGCATTATCAGCACTTGCTTCCAAATCATTGAGAGCAAATGGACCATGAATAGCAAATAAACAATAGAAAGAACTGGGGGAAAAGCGACCGAAGCACCCTGTGGATCAGATGTGACCACCTTTTGCTTTTGTGTGCGTATGCTTCAGACTGTTAACGTTTCTGTTTGGTAAATTTTGATAGGCCAGACTCTCCAGATGTCTTGAATTATCTTGTGAGTAGTGAATTTAGTCAAATTAGGAGAGTAAAAGATAACTAAATAAAACTTTGCCATTAACAGTGATTCTTTTTCCAAAGACTTTAGAGAGAAGATTTGTTTTTTAATTTCCTGGTAATTCTCGTTCTGTAAAGTCGAGGTTAGGACCGCACATTGCCAGGTAAAATCTGAACTTTCATTTCCTTTCATTTGGCTGACATTAATAAGAATATTTAGATAGGAGCACCTGGGAGCAAGGAAAACAGGAGGGTATGATAAAGCTCAAATTGAACGAATCTGGCATTTCTCCCAACCACCGGAGAACAGTAGTTCAAACGTTAATTTACCGTGTGGTTACAGCAATCATACTTACTGTCCACTGTCGGAAATGGCTTTTTCAAAACATGAATAATAATCCATTTATCTTTTTAAGAAAAATTATTTATGAGGGAGAGAGCGAGCGCATGGAGGCCTAATCAGGACTCGATTCCAGGACCCAGAGACCAAGACCCTAGCTGAAACCAAGAGTCAGCTGCTCAACTGACTGAGCCACCCAGGCGCCTCAATACATGTATTTATCTTAAGCTCCTCCCCTTACAGCCCTCTTCCAGGGGTTATAGATTGGGGGACAGGGCCAGGGGTAGGTAGGAAGAAATGGAGGAATTTTTTTTTTTTTTTTTTAGCAGAGAGTATTGTTTATTGGTTATTACATTCCAAGAATTAATGAGACTAAGGGGGATGTAGAACTCTTTAAAACATGGGATAAAGCAATATTTTTCATTATATTGAGACTTAAGTTTTTGAAAACACATGTATATTTAAGACATGGCATTTTAATGCAAATCAGATGTAGTTTACGGGATGATGCAACTTTCCTAGGACTGTTTAGACTCCATCTGTCTAGAGACACCAAACTTTTTTTTTAAAGTAAATTTTTTTGCTTTGCTAGACCAATGGTGTTGAGACTTCTGAACCAGTGGTTTATGTGTTCAGAATATGAGGACATCAGATTAGTGGCTGCTTGGAAATTATCTTCAATTTTAGATTTAGTGGGTAGTAAGACTGCCAGTCTCTTCAAGGGAATAGTGACCCATCTTTTTGTAAATTTTGGATATTTAAAAAATTAATCTAAAAATTGCTTGGTATTTAAAATGAATGAGTTGGTTATAGGAACACTGAGTTCAACTGAAGTATAATAGATCCTAATTTGAAGTTAAAAGAAGAAAAGGGGTCAGGTGTATTTATTTAGATGAGCTATCGTATCATTGCATTTTGAAAATTTTGTGCAGGAAATGAATTTTGGTGATTTCTGAGACATCAGACTTAAAGCTGCATAGACCCGTGTTTGGTTGTTCACAACCAAATTTTGTGATTGTGTCCACAAAGCTCTTACATGCCCACTGAGCGTCATTGGACCATTGGATAGCTCTTCAGGTTAGGTGTATGAACTTGCTGATTTCTTTCATTTTATTCACAAACTGTATAGCATATTCATTAATTTTAAAAAGCACACTTCTCTCATTTTAACATCTTTTAAATTGGTGATCATCTTACAATTAATTGAATGTCGATTGAATGCAGTTTAGGCAGGGGTTTTGTCTTTTTTAGTAACATATACAGTCTTTTTGCATCTTACCAATGGTATCCCAGATTTGGTAAAATAATATGATATATATATATTTTTAATTAACATATAATGTATTATTTGTTTCAGGGGTACAGGTCTGTGATTCATCAGTCTTACACAATTCACAGTGCTCACCATACAACATACCCTCCCCAGTGTCCCATCACCAGCCCCCCCATCCCTCCCACCCCCCTCTACTCCAGCAACCCTCAGTTTGTTTCCTGAAATTAAGAGTCTCTTATGGTTTGTCTCCCTCTCTAGTTTCGTCTTGTTTCATTTTTCCCTCCCTTCCCCTATGACTTCCTGTCTTGTTTCTCAAATTCCTCATATCAGTGAGTTCATACGATACTTTCTCTGATTGACTTATTTCGCTTAGCATAATACCCTCTAGTTCCATCCACGTCATTGCCAATACCAAGATTTCATTTTTTGATGGCTGCATAATATTCCATTGTGTATATATACCACATCTTCTAAGGATATGTTTATAAAAAAAAAATGGCCCTGTATTACACCTGAAAAGATGCATCATTTTTTTTCCCTCTTCTTTTGGGTCACGGTAGAGATTCTAGACCTTGGACTGCTAATAAACAAATGAATTTTATTTTATTTTTTGAATGGGTAATCCCTCTGTGTACCTCATCAGTTTAAAGAATTTTGTAACTTGCCATAAGTCCATAGCAATATGATTATATGATTATACCATGAACAGTCTTCATGAACAAACTTACAGCCTGGGGTAAAATGAAGAAGTGGGTTCTCACAAAAGGAAAATTTTGTTTTTTTAAGTAACAAAATCAAATAGAGGCAAGCATCTTTGAGTAAAACCTTCCCAGAATATTTCATGAATTATATTGGCGCTTTCAAAAAAATTTGTGAAAGTTAACTAGGAAGGTATTTACAGACCTCCTTGCTACATTATAAGTTATTCTATTCATTATTTCTTAGGATTCTACATTTTTTGTGGTACTTTTAAAAAACTTTCTAGCCATGTGCAAGAAATGAAAAGATTTGCTTTATGAACACCCAAGTTATGAATAGGTTACCAGAAAGGTCTCCTCAGTGATTCACTGTCGTTTTTTTCTAAGCTGAAAAAGTAAGCTTCTCAAGAGAATAAATATATTTATTTCATATATATATTTTAAAGTTACCTCATCCGGACAACTACCAGCCTTCAGTTTGCTAATCAGGAATGGCCAAGGCTATGCCTACACCATATTAGGATAGGTAAGAAGGGGAGAGGGCAAAATTATCAACATGTTCAGTACAAACAACCAAAAATACATCCAAATGGGAATCTCACATACAGGACTATCAGTGCTTAAACAAGAGCATAACCACCAACAGAATGCAATGATTGATAATCCACACCTTGTACTTACAGAGTGGTAGACCAGTGTTTTTAGAACCTAATTTTAAAAAGGGCCATAGAAAGGTAGATTGTTAGAGTGACCCATGGGAATGCAGTTGGAAGCCATTTCATAAAAAGAAAACCCAAGTGGATTTGTCTGTAGAAGAGGAGGCCTGATGAGATTTAACTCTCCCAAGTATCTGAAGGATTGTTCTGTGGGAATTGAGGTTATGTTTAGTCTGTCTTAGGAGCAGAATTCAGATTTCTGCTTGTTAAAAGGTTATTAAAAATAACAAAAATTCAACCGAGTACATTTTAAAGATTTAATTGGCTTTATTAATTGATTAATGAAACAAGCAGCATCACCTCTAACAAGTAGAGGGGAGCTCCAGAGGGCTACAGAAAGGGAAAGGTTTTTAAAGCCAAGACAAGGGAGTCATAAACAGAAAAAAAAGGGTTATTTCAGGTGAGGTCACCTTCATTTGGGGACAAAAGGGTTTTAGTAGGTGGATTACATCATTTTCCTTTGGGGGATAAAGAGGGCACATGTGACGGATTACCATATTGGTGCCGACCAGAAAATTCCTGACTGGTTAAAGGTTACATTCCAGAAAGGTTGAAACTGCAGTTAGGTTAGGTATTAAGTCTTGGTTTACCGATTTGGGGCCTTAACCTAAGTGACGCCATTTTGGGCCTGTGGTTTTCTTTTTAACAAAGGGAAAACCATTTATCAATTAAGATTGCTAAAAAGTGGATTTGCTGCATTTTGAGGAAGTGAACTCTACATTACTTGAAGTATTCTGGTCACTTGCTAGGGAATTTGTTTAGCAGTTCAAGTCTTAGATGAGGAACTGGACTGGATAACCTTTAAGATTCTTCCTACCCCCAGGAGAATTCTGATTTCTGTGATTTTGGCTGTCAACTGAAAACATTTATAAAGATTTTATGATCTGCTCTGTTTACCTATTCTTGGGTGTGTAGAGTTTCATGGTAAGCTATCACTGGTGGCCAGTAATCATGTAAATGAACGCAATGATTACATAGACTGCTTCTTCATAGTGCTTATTATTCTATATTATATAAAATTCTGTGGTCATTTTGTTGTTGCCTTGAAGTATACTGATAGTTGCTTTATTGTGATTAAAACAGGAGGACTAGTTTTCGCCAAATTATAGTCCTCTTTGTTAGTTGAAATATATTCAGTTAAATACCCATCAATGGGATAAAATTTATGGAACTCTGCTGCCTTATTTTCCCTCTTCACTTTTAAACATTATGTTGAAATTAAGACTCAACTAATTTTGCTTTTAAAATAAGTATAGATGAGATATGCTCAAGGATCTTGAATATGCTTAGATTTTTTCCTTTCTTTTATTTATTTATTTTTATGGTGTTCTTTCTAGGTCATTATTCCTCTGACTGGTCCATAGAGCACCTATATCAAAATCAGTGGAGCGTGTGGTTGGTTGGTGGGAGGTGGGGAGGAAAGGAGAGGTGGCTAGCCTGGGGAAAAACAGCAGATTCCGGAGGCCTGGAAATCTACATTTTCAAAAGTCTCAGGGATTCTAATGTAACTCATATTTTAGGTTCACAGCCAGAAGGATTTTAGGGATTGTCAACTAACGGCTGTTTTCTAGAATCGGCAAGCGTAGACAGAAATGACAACAATACCATGCAGCATATTACTCTTCAAGAAAGCATAGAATTTATTAGGTTCCTTTTCTTTTACTTTGCATTTGAGGCAGTTAACATAGATAGTTAAGTGACTTGCCCAAGGCCCTTCAGATTGGAACCCATATCTCTATTGAACACTACTTGGTTTGGGGTGGGGGAAATGTTGAAGAGAAGAACTTTTAAAAATACCATTCAAAAGCTGAAATGAACCAGGGACCAGCCTCCAGTGATGCTTTTTATATGTTGCTGTTTTGAATATCATGAATGTGCTGTCACCAGAGACCTTTTAATGTGGCACATTGAATTGGAAAACCATTCATTTGAGATTAATTGGGGCCATGTATTTTCTGAGTGTGGTTTTCTGCCTGGTTTGTGGCCATGGCCCCCCCCGCCCGGCCCCCCAGACCCGCCAAGTACACAAGATTATTTTCTCTTCCTGCTTCCCCCTACCCCTTCTTCCATGTTAGGTTATCTGTCTAGAGCCTCCCCTCTTTTCAAAGAGAGGGTTAACTTTCTACCCCAAACCCCTCCCATTATCTCATTATCTGCTCTTCACTTTGTTCTAGCCACACATTGCCCAACAGACCTGACCTCCTATCTGTGGCCAGGAAATTTTTAATCAAATATTTTGACATTGTTTTCATCATCTAAAAGTGAACGTGGTACTCCTTGATAAGTATGAGGCTAAAGGTGTGTCCTGTTGAACCTCAGGACATGTGCGTATATATATATATATATGTGTGTGGGGATTATTTTATAGGTGAAATCAGGGGGGAGAGAAGTCACAAAACAATGGTTTCTCAAAGGCAGTGATGGAGAAAAAGACAAAAATTCATGCTCACAGTTCAATCCGAGTAGGAGTACCTGGAAAGGGAGGGGTACAGTCCTCTAACATTTTACCTTGAAGGAATTCATGAGTTGCTCGTGTTTTGTATATCATGCATATCTGTTTGTGGTTATGCTCTTGTTTAACCACTGATCGTACTATATGTGAGATTCCCATTCGGATGTATTTTTGTGTTTTGTTTTATTGAACATGTTGATCATTTTGCCTTCTCCCTTTCTTTTACCTATCCTAATACGGTGTAGGCATAGTCTTGGCCATTCCTGATTAGCAAACTGAGGGCTGGCAGTTGCCTGGATGACATAACTTTAAAATATATACATTCTCAGGGGCACCTGGGTAGCTCAGTCAGTTAAACATCTTGATTTTGGCTCAGGTGATCTCAGGGTCATGAGATCGAGCCCTGCATGGGTCTGCTTGAGATTCTGTCTCTCCCTCCCCGCCCCCTCTAAAATAAATAAGTAAATATTTTTTTAAAAAGTAAAATTTAAATAAAATAAAAACACAATATATCCATTCTCTTGAGAAGCCTGCTGCTTTTTCAGGTTAGAAAAAAAACGGCAGTGAATCAGTGAGGAGACCTTCCTGATAACCTTTTCCCTAAGCCTAGACCCTTTATCTTCATTGGTCTCAGGTCCCCTTAGTGAAGGGAGGGTTGATATTTAAGAGTGAAATTGCAGCCTGTTCAGTAAAAGTGTTTCTGTGGAACCAGTGTCCCAGGACTAGAAAGTATTTATGCCATAAAGCAGGCTGCTGCCCCTCAAGCAATAACTATGTCAGCACATTTTTATCGCTGAGAAAATAGCTGGCAGGGTGACCCAGCCTTCCCACAGTTACTCGGAGGTGTTTACTGACTTCCTTTGATCAGACTTCAAATGAGAGAGTCTAACCTATTTGTGGTGGTTGTTTACTGTCAGTCCTCAGCCTGCCCTTTGTTTTTCCCATACAAACAAAAGAGTAAAAGCACCAGGCTGTGTAAACATGGCTGGTCTATAGGAACTCTCATTGACTTTCCTGGCTTTCTCTATGTGGTTTAGGTAAGGCAGAGACTAGAACTATAAATTGAACTCATCATTTCAAAACCCATTATTAGGTCCCAGCCACTGGACCATTTAGAGAATTTTTATTAGCAATCAAAACACTTTTGTAAAATTAAGTTAATTTCAGGAGATTGCCGGTCTTGGTTGCGAGGGACCATTTCCAATTGGACATTGGGTGGTTATGAGTGACTGAGTGAGTGGCCTCCTAGATTGGAGAGAAAAATGGCATCAGGTGGGTAAACTGTCATTGGTGTCTTATGAAACAGGAAGTTCCCTTTTTTCCCGTTTCCATAATAACCTGTGCTTTAAAAAAAAAAAAAGTTCTATTCTGTGGATCTCAGACATTCCTGTCTTGCCTTGAGATTTGAGGTGCATGAGTTCAAAGAACTAGGCTAGTAAACCATGGTGGGATGTTGTCAATACAGTGCCTTTAGAATGTTGTCAGAGGCTTTCCTTTATGGCAAGCACTCTTGCAGGGGGCAGCTGAGGAGCCAACCTGGAGAGTAGTTAAAAGGGATCCTCTTTAGTTTGTTTTGTAAACCTCATTAGAACAATGGATAATTGCATTCCCCTCAATATATTGAGTAATGATATGTTGGTAAAGAGCTGTACATTGTTATTATTTGTAATTCAGCTTTCAGGTGGGTGATGTTTGTAATGTTCTTTGTAAGGTGAATGATGTCAAACAGCTACAAGGAATGCAATCACATATTGTCTGGTTAATAATTTCGGTACTGTTTGCAAACTTTGCCCCTCTAGAACATGACCTTAGAATTGTGAAGCGGAGCTGAGATAGAATAGAGTACACATTTGCCCCCTCAGTTCTTCCCAAAATTGTTATGCAAGTAACTGTTTGTTGTCCTGCATTCTGCTCGCTCTTCTTTATCCCTCCTGGGACAAGAGGGCCTGTGGCCAGCCAGATGGGCTGGGAGTGGGGGTCTGGGCAGGAAGAGTGGACATCGTTTTATTCATCCCTCTTCCCCTTTACAACCCGTCCACAGAGAAAGCTGGCAAGAGAAGGAAGGCAACAACCCCTTTAAAAAATACTCAGGGCCACAGTGAAAACGTTCTGCCCCATTCCTGCTGGACTTCTGGCTATCAGCTTTTTTTTTTTTTTATTAAAAATTTTATTTATTTATTTGAGACAGAGAGAATGAGAGAGAGAGAGAGCACATGAGAGGCGGGGAGGGTCAGAGGCAGAAGCAGGCTCCCTGCCGAGCAGGGAGCCCGATGCGGGACTCGATCCAGGGACTCCAGGATTATGACCTGAGCCGAAGGCAGCCGCTTAACCAACTGAGCCACCCAGGCGCCCCTGGCTATCAGCTTTTAATGAACAATCTTTCTGATTCTTTCCCCTACAAAATTAACAGACTTTAATGCTTTAAAAACAGCAGTTTGTGTTTTCTTTTAGGACCTAGAAGGAAATGTAAAATACTCTGCTCTAGAAAATTGTTATCCTCAACGAGACCGTCTGAGGAGCTCCCCTGGTATGCTCAGCTCTTTCGACTCTATGTTCCTGATGACTTCCTCTAGAGTGTGTTATTAGCCGGAATACCAGCTGTTGGGTGAAATGGTCCTCTTTACTCTGTGTGGGGAATGATGGGCGAAATAGGAAATATCCCAGGGAAGAAGATTTTGAAAGAAAGTGCTCAATGCCCTTTTTGATCCCTTTATTTTAACTTTGCTGCTAATATTTGCAGAGACTTTAAGAAAAAGTATCCGAAGCCCTTTCTTGGTGTTACTGAGTTACATTTGTATCCTTCCTGAGAGCTTTGAAGTTTATAAGGTTCTGGTTTAAGTATAAATAAGCAAATCCATGGATTATCTGCCATTAAAACCTGACATTAAAAATCAAAGACAGACCGAATGTTAGTATTCATTTAGATAGTTTAACTAACAGGGTGAGAGTGAATAGGTTTCATTTGTAGACTGGTAAATTAGATTCTGAATTTGGATAAGGCAGTTCTGAATTTGGGTAAGACAGTAAAGGTAAACTTGAAAGCTGGGCCCCAAGACCTTGGGAGGTCCTGCTTGGCATCAGTGTGAGCCCACTGTTTGTTTTTTGTTTTGTTTTGTTTCCAGAGAGCAACTTCTTGAAGGATTCCTCATGGGCCTTCTACCTAATTCTTTAATCATTTGTATTGCTAGACTACATTTTCACCAAATAGTCCTGCTGCTTGAGATGTCTGGGCTCTATGCCTGACTCCATGCCGAGATCCACAGTGTCTGTCACAGAAGCCTTGGGCCAAAAGCAGGACACAAAGCTGGGTTTTCCCCTCCCCCACGCATTTGGGTGCACCTGCGCATTACTCATGCTGCATGCCATTCTCTCCATAATTAAGAACAGAAATGCTTGTTCTCTTCAATGTCACTGTGTCCTTGGCATCCTGCACAGGGTCTGGCAACGAGATTGGGTTCAGCAAAGGTTTGTTGAACTGAACAAAGCAGCAATCAGGAGTTCTAAAATCAGGAGTTGAGGGCTGTATTACCGGCCTCTTGTAGCACCTGGTATCTTTGACAATCTTAGTTTGTATTTCTGAAGCCCTGAATTTAAATCAAGTTCTTTCTAAGGCTGTCGGATCATCATGCCTGTTGTGAATGGATTCACCAACTTACTTCCCTCTTCATTGCCCATCACTGAGAGTTTTCAGCATGCTTCCCTTACCTACCCCATGGATAATTTTTATTGTCCAGCTCTAGAGCTCTTGGCCTCTACGAAAGCAATTGCTGCTTATTTATATATAGTAGTTTATTGCTAACGTAGCTGTTGTAAAATCCTCTCTGTGGCTTTTAATTCCTTATAGCCTCTCGTATGATAAGGATTTATTGAATTGAATTCAATAAAATATTAACTAGTATAAGTAGAGCACTCTGATCACACAGTAATTGTATGAATTTTATTAACATTTAAGCCTTAAAACAAGTTGATAAGGTAGATTGGGTAAATAGCTCAATTTTATTGAAATTTAAGTAAATTGGGATTCAGGAAGTTTAGTTTCATGTGAGAATTAAACCCTTTTCTCCCAATTCCTGATGCCCTTAGAACAGCTAAGTAGCAAGGCAAGTCCCAAGAGAAATATTTGGAAAGGAAAGACTTGCATTTCAAATGGGCAAAACAGACTTGATAACTAACATGGCATCTCCTTGTGTGTTGAAATGGTTAAGAGATAAGAGGGGGTGACCCATTATTTATGAATTCTATCAGTAAGTCAGTTTTGGTTCTTGGTATAGTGGTTGACTTCAAGCAGATTTCAGCAGGAATGTTTAGTCATTAGGCAACTTGTTGTTATGGTTACTTGCTACTTTTAAGGACAATGGCTGAGCCAGACTCGAAATTCTTGTCATAAAGCCAATGTCAGAGACCTGTACAGGATCGACTTTCAGAAAACAAGGGCTGATCGTTTGATTTAGAGCTGTCTCAGGACATCTGAAAGTTAGGCACACCGAACTTTCTAAGGTTTCCTAGAAATTAGGGAAAGATAACAGGTAATTTGGGAAAAAGAGAGCTGGGATTAGGATGGGGAAGTAGATAACCAGGAAGCATCCTTCCTTCTCCTTTTCAGATTTGGTTCTTAATTTTCTAATCATAATTAGTGTATCTTGAATGCATTACATTTTTAAATGGAGGATACTGTTTCCAAGCTACAAGATGGGAACATGTTTTTAGAAGAAAAAATGTCAAGAACAAAACAGTTAACTTGCTCACTTGAGAGACTGTAATTCTTCTTTTGTCTTTGTGGTAAATGATTGCACACTATTAATCTTTCTGTTCATACAGTATTTTTCTTCTAGTGGCACAATGTTAATGTTTTTTAAATACCATTATTTGACCAGGCACTCTGCTAGGTATTTTTATATACATTACATCTTGCAGTCCTCAGAACAACTGTTGAAAATAGCCCCTGGTCATCCCTTTTTCTTTAGGTCATAAAAGTGCTAATGAGAGAGATTTTAAGAAACTTGCCCAAGGTCGTGCTAGAAAGTGGTGAGCTTCATTCAATCCCAGGCCTCCTCAGCTTCCCGGCTTTTGTTCTTTGCAGTGCTCAGATTCTGCTCTTCCCAGCCTATTTCCTCTCTGGCAGGATGCCTTCGGGAAGGAGTAGTTACAGGTCAGAGAGACCAGCCTATCTGAGCCACAGAAATGTGCCCTCTCTACCTGGCTTCTGTATGAAAATTACTCCTTGAGGGAAAATGACTTCGCAGCAACATTTTCAGGAACAACAAATCTTACTCCTGAAGGAAAGTAAAATTAGAAACAACTAAACTACTCTACTAAATCCAAAGGGCCTTATAAACGCTCATTTCTGTAATTACTAACGTGTCCATGGAATGACAGTCTTTTAAAATTTTGCTGAATTTAGACAGTGCCTGAATGCCTCCTTGTGTTTATTTGTTTATATGTCTGGATCCCTGTAATTAGATTGTCGGTCCTTTGAGGATAGAGAATGTATCTTCTGGTCTTTGCAGAGCACAGCATCTCGAAATAGCATCCTCCCAAATACAAATGTATAAGGAATGAAGATGTGCTCTAGGAGATTTATACTCCATTGCTTTTTGGTAGTTTATTAGTAACTCCAGTTTTCCTATCTTACATTTTTTTTTTTAAGATTTTATTTATTTCTTTGAGAGGGAGCGAGTGAGAGAGAGGGCATGAGCAGGGGGAGGGGCAGAGGGAGAAGCAGACTCCTGCTGAGCAAGGAGTCCTGACCCGGGGACTGGATCCCAGGACCCCAGGATCCCAGGATCACGACCTGAGTCAAAGGCAGACTCTTAACCAACTGAGCCACCCAGGCACCCCTACATTTTTTTTGTAATATGCTCATCTAAAAAACAAAATGAAGTGAAATGCACATAACATCAAGTTAACTATTTTAATTCATTGGCATTTAGTAAATTCACAGTGTTGTGCAATCACTACTTCTATTCTTAAGCATTTTCATCATCCCAGAAGGAAACCCTGCACCCCGTAACCAGTTTCTCTCCAGATCCTTCCCACCCCTCAGCCCTTGGAAACCACAAATCTAAGTTCTGTCTCTCTTGATTTTTTTATTCTGTATATTTCATATAAATGGAATCATACAATATGTGATCTTTTGTGTCTGGCTTTTACTTAACATAATGTTTTCAAGGTTCGTCCACGTAGCATGTATCACTATTTGATTTCTTTTTATGGCTGAGTAATAATTTCATTGCGTTAGATCATATTTTATTTATCCATTCGTCCTTGAATGGACATTTTGGCTCTTCCCATCTTTTGGTTATTGTCAGTTGTGCTGCTGTGAACATGTGTGTTTATGTATTTCAGTCCCTGTTTTTGATTCTTCTAGTTACATACCTAGGAGTTGTATTGATGGGCCATATGGTAATTTGATGTTTAACTTTTTGAGGAGGCACCAAACTGCTTTCCAGAGGGGCTGTTCCATTTAACATTCCTACCAGCAATGTATAAGAGTTCCAATTTCTCCACATCCTCCCCTACACTTATTTTCCATTTTTCTGAGAATAGCCATAGGAGTGGGTGTGAAGTGGCATCTCACTGTGGTTTTGATACGTGTTTCCATAATGACTAATGACATTCAACATGTCATGCTTGTTGACTGTACATCTTCTTCAGTGAAATGTCTGTTCAAGCCTTTTGCCCATTTTTAAACTGGGTTGTTTGGGTTTTTTTGTTGTGTTGTAAGAATTCTTTATATATTTGGCATACAGGTCTCTTTTCAGATACATGATTTGTAAATACTTTTCCTCATTCTGTAGTTTGTGTGTTCATTTTCTAAAGAATATCTTCTACACAAAAGGTTTTAATTTTGATGAATTCCAGGTTTCTGTTTCTTTTTCTTTTTTGCTTGTGCTTTTGATATTATCTCAGAATCCATTATCAAATTCAGTATCATGAAATGTACCCTGTTTCCTTCTAAGAATTTTATGGTTTTAGGTCTTCAGGTCTCTGATCCATTTTCAGTTAATTTTTGTATGTGATGTCAGGTAGAGGCCCAACTTCATTCTTTTTGTCTGTTTGGGGCATTTGGCAATTCTGTATAACTTTGAGGATCAACTTTTCCATTTCTGCCAAAAAGACCAGTGGGATTTTGATGAAGTTACATTGCAGCTGTTGGTCACTGTGAGTAGTACTGCCATCCTGACAATATTCAGTCTTTATCCCATGTCTTTATTTAGGTGTTCTGTAGTTCCATTTATTTAGGTCTTTATTTTATTTCAGTAATGTAGTTTAAGTGTATAAGTTTTTCACACACCCACCCCTTGATTAAATTTATTTCTAGGTATTCTTGTGGATGCTGTAGTAAATGGAATTGGTCTTTTTAAATTTCCTTTTCAGATTGTTCATTGCTGGTGTATAAAAACTCTTTTGACTCATGTGTTGCTGTTGTACCCTGCAAATTTACTGAATTCATTTATTGGCTCTAGTAATTTTTTTAATGGAATCTGTAGGATTTTCCACATATAGGATTATGTCATCTGTGAGTAGATATAGTTTTACTTCTTCCTTTACAATTTGGATGCCTCCTCCTCCCCCCCCCCCCCCACCCCCAGTTGTTCCATTGACGATTGGTGGTGAAAGTGAGCATTCTTGTCTTGTTCCTCATGTTAGGGGGAAAGATTTCTTTACTCATTGAGTATGATGTTAGTGATGGATGCTTATCATCTTGTAACCCCCCAAGTCAGAGGTTATCAAAGTGTGACCCTTTGGACAGCAGCGAGTATATCACCTGAAAACTTGCCAGAAATGCTAATAGTTGGGACCTGCCCCAGACTTTCTGATTCTGAAACTGTAGGAAGTAGAATTTAGCAGTCCAGATTTTAAGAAACCCTCCTGGTGATTCTGGTATATACTAAAGTTTAAGAACCATTGCACTAGATGTTAAATTTCTTTGAGGTCAGGACCTGTGTTTTGAGGACCTGCTTTATTTCTTTATATTCTTTTTAGCTCTCTTGTGAGATGAGTCAGTGTTGAATAATTTTAAAAAAATTAAGAAGAATGTCAGTTTCCCAAAGTGCCTACACAGTCTCTTAGCTTGTCTACATGTCTTGAGTCACCATAAATAATTGGAGATTCATTATTAGTTATTCACCAGATTGATCAGAAAACCTCACATTTCATATTCAGTCTTAGATCCATGGCAAACAGCACAAGGGAACTTTTATTTAGACCATTTGTTCTGATAATTACTTTCACTAAATTACCTGCTTACCTGCTAGCTATGGACTTACGCTTAGGACTGCTAGTGCCGGCAAGAATGTCTCTTTTGGCTGTTTAGAAAGACAAAATGGTCACTTTTTATAGGGTCTATTGGATTTTTGTCACATCATTATTTTGCCTTTGCTTTATTTTTCTCAGTTTCTTTTATCTTGCAGTGTTGTCATCTGAGCCCCTTTACATCTTTTTTGAATAAGATAATATTTAAGTATCAAGGTAAGAATGTGATCCATTGCTATAATAAGGCTTTTGTTGTACAAATAGCCATTTGGACACGTAAGTCCCCGTTTGTAGACAAATGTACTAATAATACATTCCGTTTATTCACTACTTGTTTACCTATTGGTGAATACTCAGCTTTTAAAAATACCATTTAAAATTGTATAAAATTGTGGTGTAATTATTTATAGCTGGTCTTTTTCTAAAGCTAGTTTAAATGGTAATTTATACCCTATATTCCAATTTTCCACCACTTTCAGATTTCTGACCCTCCTTTGTACACTCACCTCAAGTCAATCCAGTTAACCTTACCCCCAGAATAGGTGAATATTCTGAGTTTAGTATCAGAGCATGGATTATCTACGTGTGTGAGCTCTGGGGGTCACTGGTAGCAGGAGGAAGCCCAGAGTGAAGCAGAATGTCCTCACTCACAGCCCTGGCAGGGGCTCAGAAGCTCTCCACGGACATGTGTGGTCCTAATAATACAACACTGCTGGGCTTCCCTCAGTCTCTTTGATGTGGGAGTAAAGTCCTAGCGTCTTTGCAGGAATTACTGTTCATTGACTAAACTGCTCTCCAACCTTTTCTTGTTCAAGGTTTGCTATAAGCAAATGAAAAATCAATTCATTAACAAATGCTAGTGGACTTTTAGGATGTTAGACCATGTACTTGTATATTGCAGTTAAATTTTTTAATGACTGTAAAGTCATAGTTCTTGTTTGTGTCTCACATCTTGTTCAGTGAAAAAAAGGAATTCTTGACATTTGAAGTCATAGGCTAAAACCTGAAATTGATGAAATTTCTCAAGGCATTTTTTTCATGGAGTTACTTGGCTCTTAGCAAACATTCTACTTCCATTCTAAAAATCATGCATGTGACATTTTTCATCTGTCTATGGAAGAGTTCATGTGGTCTCTAGCTGAGCTTGCTTCTTAATTACTTTCTCAAAAAAAGAAATCTGACTATAGTTTGGAATTATATGTTTATTTACTTTTGTTTTCAAATTATTTAATCTATGTATACATATATCTGTGTAGACCTACCTATATGTAACACGAGTGTTTAATTAAAGGGGGTTCCAAATACCTCAGAGGTTTAAAGGTGTTTTTTTCCCCCCAAAAATGTTTAATAGTTCAATGATTTCCCAGTAAAGTCAGAGAGGAGGTTGGCTTGTTTGAGAAAATAATGTGGCTTCCCCGCCTCATATATCCAGTGTTAGTTTGAACACGAAGAGAGCATTTTCACCATATTCTAAGAGTCTTATCATTTAAGTCTTGTGTGTTGATTAAAGGGTATTGATTAAAAAATCAAAAGAAACCTAGTAGCCCTAGAAGTTTAGGAAGAGAAGTTTGTTTTAATTAGGGAAGGGTTGTAATAAGATCAGGAGCTTCTCAAACACAAACAGTTGAGCAGAGGCAGTAAACTCACTGATTGGGAAGTATTTAGAGGAAGGGTAACTTCTCATAGCACCATTGTGAATGGATTTCATTTTGCTAGCTTTTGCACTCCTAAATGCCTGTGAGTGCAGTGGTTTATTTCAGAAGGGAGAGGAACTTAGGATTCCAAGGCACAGTTGAGTTTCGGGAGCCATCACTGTATATTTCACAACTCCCTTTGATAGGGTTTGATGACAGTGACAAGAGGAAGGGGAAACAAGCATGTTAAAGTCATTTGGCTACATTTGAAATCAAGGCCAGGAAGAAAACATTTTCTGGCTGTAAATCACTTACTTGTCCTACATGCTTTAAAGCATTTTATACAAATGACTTTAACAGTTTTAGGGGTCATGCCTGGGGTTAAGAGACTGTTTGCCTGGTATATATTTCGGTGATTAAAAAGCAATACTTTATGGAGATGGTAGCATTTCTGTTCATAGTCTGTACTGCGTTTATCCCACGAGCAAGGTTTGCCTCTTAGGTCAGTATTGTCCAAAGAATATACGTGTTGTTTTTATGGGTTACAGGAACATGAACTATTAAAAAAAAAAAAAAAATTGTACTCCATGTAATTGTAACAAACAAGAAAAAGCAAAAAGTTATGAATAAAATGAAAAAAAATTGCAAAGATCATTAACATTTTGATGAGCGATTATTGTGCTGTGCAGTGCTCTAAGCACCTTTGCATGGATTATTGAACTTAAACCCAATTTGGAGAGGTAAGAATTGTTATTCTCATGTGCGCCTGTTGGGAACCGAGGCTCAGAAAGTCTAACTGAATGGTCTGAGGTCACACAACCAGCATGGATAGTGAGCGAGGGGCTGAAACCCAGGCAGAAGCCATGGTTTTGACGCTTGCTTACAGAGCTGAGTGCATTGACCCTCGGGTTTCACAGAGAGTGCTCAGGCTAAGGCTGACATACTTGCCTGTGATTTTTTTTTTGGTAGGTGGGTCAAATCAAGTAAAAATATTTAGTAAATACCTAATGTCTTGATGGCTATGGCCAAAATGCTGAAGCTGACGAGAAGGATGGATTTGGAAGATGATTTGGAAAGTGCCTTCAGTGGCTGGTGGATGTATCAGTTTAAATCCTACTTCAAAATGGAATGGGGTCATGCAGTTACCCCCTCTCATGCTATTGTTGTCGTCTGCTTTAATTGATTACCAGTGTGTGAGCCTGTGAGCGACTGCTGTGGTTTTGTACGTGTTAGAGCCTATCAGACGGTTTAGCTGTCTTGGTATATTGTCCATGGAGTTGGAGTGAACTCTGGTCATATGGAGTTTTACAGGAATATTAGCATCTTTTCTGCCCTGCCCCTGTTTTTTTTCCCCCTGTACTTGAAGACCTACTGATAGGCACCCAGTATCCTTGTCCCTCTATACCCCGCACTGGTCCTCTCCTGCGACGTATTAGAACACTGAATTGTACTCCGAGGTGGAAGGTGCCTTATGCTGACAATGTAAATGCAGCAATATACGTGTTGTTTTTATGGGTTGTTTTTATGGGTGGAGGGATCTGTCTTCTTTTGCCAAGGAAAGTGTTGTGTTTTTCTTGGTTTTTGTTACAGCCAAACAATTTTAATTGCCGGCAGCACAACACACATTAGGAGAAAGCAAATAAACAACACAAGGCACTTGGAGCCAGGAAGTCGCATCCCAGACTAGAAACACAGCTTTGGATTGACATTGGGGCAGGGGTTGCTAACTAGGGGAGCCAGGTACCAAACTGAAACCCAGTGACCGTGAGCTTCTTGCACTTCTAGGGAAACCATTTAATCATAGGATCATTGGAAGGGTTTTAGGAGTTGATTTTAATGTTATGATGATCAGTTTCTTTGTAATTAAATATTAACTCAAACTATGTCTTAGGTAACTGAGTGTTGCCTTGCTATTCTTTGTTTGCTGTAGACATGTGATTAACATTTATTGAACTTAATATTTTGAAACTGACACCTTGTTAATTGAATGCTTTACTTTGAAATAATCCAGGTAAATTTGACACGAGTCTTCCTAATTATGCCTAGTTTGAAAATTATGATCTATTTTTCCCCCTGCCTTAGAAGACGCATACCAAATTCATTTGGAATATTTTAAAGGTTTCTTCTGTTTGAAATAATTGGTATGTTATAGTAACTTATTAAAAATGATAATTGAAGTGAAAATGAAAATTATAAACCCAAGGTATATAGGAGCTTTTTAAACCAGAGGAGATGGACATATTTAAACATTTATTTGTTTAGTCATTTATTAATAATACATTCCTTTAAAGGCAAAAAAAACCCCAACCATTTTGCCCTACTTTGTTAGGTGACTCTTAACCAAGCAGCCTTGGTTTATGGAACTTGAGGCTTTGGGAATCATTAAATATTTATAAAGATGCTCATAGTTTTGTGTTGTTTTGTTTTTTTGTTTGTTTGTTTTGGTTTTGTTTTTTTTTACCCTTGACTTATACAGCTGGAGAATTCTTTTTCATCCATGATTTCAACTCTTAGGCATGATGTACCAATTAATTGAAGAGAAAATAGTCAAAGTAATTCTCTTCATTTTTGATAATACATTAATTTTAAAAATACCAATAATTATTTTGAATAATGTGTATGTCTTCAACGGTTAATATCTAACTCTTGTCTCTCATAGGACCTGCTGAAGTTCCCATGATGTCACCCAATGGATCCATTCCTCCCATCCATGTGCCTCCAGGTTATATATCACAGGTAAACCACCGGGCGGGTTTCTCCACTCATTATGGGCACTGTTGTTGTTCCAAGAGAATATATGCTGAGGCTTCAAAAATTTATTCCAAGATTAATTGAGTTAGGGTAATGTGAGAGTTGTCATCATTTTGGTAGTGCCACATGGTCCTTCCCAAGTCTTGCTTCTTGACTTGCCAGAGAGCCAGGGGGAGAGAAGCACAGGAGGGCTATCAGGCAGTCTTCAGCCAAGGTGTGTTCACACTTGGTTGTGCCATAGACATTTCCTTCCATCTGTACCACAGTTTGCTGGGAAAAAAAAAAAGGATTTGTAGACTTAATTGGTAAAAATACCAAAAGAGACACTGTTAAAGCAAATAGGGACGGCCCTTTATTATCGGAGTCCCATTTCTCTGTATTGTGGCTGCACTTGGGCTTCGTGAATTGCTGAGTATGATATGAGAACTTGGCTGTTTATACTTAAATTCTCTGAAATTTGACTTTTTTCTTAAGAAAACAGCAATAGCAATTAAAAAGGTAAAAGCAATTTCAGGGGTACGCCGGAGGGATTAAAAAAAAGTGTTAAAGGATAAACTAGACAAGATTTACAGTGTTCAGGGTCCTGGAATGTGGATGTCTGTATGTTACTTTCATTTTGTCCTGTGCTCAGTGCAGGATGAGCACTCCCTGCCCCTCTCCCTGGACAGCTTCCTTTCCAAGTGCCTAATTGCTTGCTTTTTTTTTTTTTTTTCCTCTCTGCCCATTTTATTCTTTTGTTGTGATTATAAGAGCATTCTATTCTCCTTAGAAAAAAATCAGAAAGACAGAATAGAGAAAAAATTATATTACTGCCCACAGAAGATAATCATTGCATTAACATTTTTTGGATTATCCTTCTGGAGTTTTTTCCTTTCTATTCTTTCTCCATCCCTCTGTCCGCTTTTGAAGTGGTTTAAAAATCTATAATTTTCAGTTTTTAATGATTTTGCTAGGGTGAAAAAAAAATTGGCAGCTGCATCGGAAAATTGCTAAAGCACAGGCAGGAATCAAATTTATCCTCCTGTGATGTTAAAACTTAGCCATTTCTTCACTGTCTGAGCCATAGTGCAGCCACTGTAATTTCATTTTTTCCATCCTTACTTTTACGTGAGCCAATTTGACCTGTTTTTTTTTTTGAGTAGTCAAAATGTTGGCCAGTCTCCCCAGTGTTGCAAATAAATGACTTGTTTTACACAAGTCTTTGTAAATAAGAATCACTGGGAGGAGGAAAGGTGCAGAGCAGGCCCTTCCAGCCAGGACACGTGATGATGGATCATGTTCATGTCACCAGTCAGTTAACAGAAAAGAACAAGAAATGTAGAATGCCATTATGTCTCCTGCTCATTTTGAGGAAGTGTTTCATTACATTGAACCGAGTACAGTTCTCACAATTGTGAGAGCAGAAATAGCACCTCCTTTTATACTAACGGTGCATTTAAGGAATAGCAGTTAGAAAGTTGGGGCATTTGAGTGAAGAGAGGCTGCAGTGGGCTTTTTCTTGCTGGTGGTGATGCTAGGGTTGCACTAATCGCAAAACATTTATTGGGAGTCCTAGGAAGAATAGAGAAGCTTATTCTGGGGTATATTTCTGATTCTATAAAAACTTCTATAGAAAATCCAAGTAGAAGGGTTAATAGCAGAGCTGTAAACTCACTTTTGTAAGACCGATGATGGAAACATAGCGAAGCACTTTCTCCACTGAGAATTGTGGCAGAAAATACTAGAGGATATTGGAAGAAGAGTAGAAATGGAATAATTTGGATTCTGAGTGGAGAAAGAGAAAAAAGCCGTCTGTAAGGCATGTCTTCAACTTCATTTAGATGGGCTCCTGGATTGGAGGATGGGCCCAGAGTTAAATGACCTTCAGTGGTAGCACTATCTCTTTAATGATATCCGACAGTGAAGTGTCTGAGTAAAACGGATTATTAATATGGAAGAAAATTGAAAAACTGGTAGAATGCTTGTACAACATCTTTTCAAAGCTCATGGCATGTATCCTTCAAAGAAACGAGGAGGGTGGAACCAAGTGCAAAATGTCTTAGGAGACCTGTTATCATCAAGAGATCTAAGAAGCAAAGTACGTGTTGTCATGGAGTTGTGGGGAGAGTCACACACACACACACACACACACACACACACTCTCTCTCTCTCTCTCTCTCTCCCCTCCCAGCTGGACGTATTTGAGAAGTGCCCAACACTAGTCTGTCCCTATGCATATCAATTCTGCTTTGTATCCCCACAGTTCTTTCCCTCAAATATATGTGACTCCCTCGTTCAGATCTAGAGTTGGGTGTACGTCGCATCAAAGCAGAGTTCAAGTTCTCTAGTGTGGTGGATGGATTTTTAATAGTTAACTTTGCTCTCTTTTCGAGGGTCACCTTTTCCTGTTGGCCTACATTGTTACCACCTTAAGCTTCTATCCCTTGGATATATCTGGCCTTTTCTCAACTACATACTTTTGTGCCCATTATTTCCCTCTTCTTGGAATACTCTAGAGCTCTTTGTCTAACAGTGCATTCTTCTCATTCAGATGGCCCCCCTCAGTGTGACCCTTTCAAGAACCTCCAACACAGAAATGGTAGTTCTGTTTTTTTCAGCATCTTTGGTGCTTTGTTTCCATCTCCAGCATGAGGTACAATACAATTTTATAACCATCCTCAAGAACGCTTAGTGCCTCGTTGGTATTATATCTTGAGAATCTAGAATACTGCCTGGTGCATAATAGTAGGTACTTGATAAATGTTTTTAAATGTAAGCGACAGGCCAAGCTGACATAAAGTGAATATAGCATAGATTTGCTTCGAAGATTTGGAGGTTCAAGTGGAGAACAAAATACCTGATAGTTGGAAAAGTAGTAAGATCAGAGGGATGTGTATCTAATAAGAGTGAAATTCTCTGAATGTGGATTTAAGAGAGAGGAATGACAAGACAGTGCAGAAGAGGAAAGAATTAGTCTCTTCAGCAAATGGTGTGGGACAACAGGATATACAAATGCAGAATAAATGAAGTTGGATCTCTACTCCATATGAATATACAAAAATTAACTTAAAATGGGGTATAGACATAGTGTAAGAGCTAAAACTGTATAACTAGAAGTAAAATTTCATAACCTTGGATTAGGCAATTGACTCTTAGATGTGACACTAAAGGCATGAGCAGCAAAAGAAAAAAAATAGGTCAATTTAATGTCATCCAAATTAAAATTTTATGTGCTTCAATCAAAACTTTTTGACACCATCAACAAAGTGAAAAGGGAATTGAAAGAATGGGAGAAAATATGTGCAGGTCATACAGTTCAGAAGGGACTAGTATCCAGAATATATAAAGAAATCTTAAAACTCAAGAATAGAAAGACAACCCATTTTAAAAATGGGCAAAGGATCAGAAGAGACATTTCTACAAAGAAGTTGTATAAATTGCCAGTTAGCACATGAAAAGACGCTGAACATTGTTAACCATCAGGAAAATGCAAATCAAAACCACAATGAAGTATACTTAACACATGCTAGGATGGCTGTAGTTTAAAAAAATCGATAATAACAAGTGTTGGCAAGGATGTGGAAAAATTGGAACTGTTATATACTGCATGTGGTGATATAAAATGGTACAGCTGCTTTGGAAAACAAAGCATTTGCTCAAATAGTTTAACAGAGTTACCACATGACTTAGCTATTCCACTCCTAGGGTATAGTCAGGAGGAAGGAAAACATATGTTAAAGCACAAAAACTCTGAGGTGTTCATAACCGGATTATTCATTGTAGCCCCCAAATGGAAACAACCCGAATGTCCATCGGCTTTATGAATGAATAAACATGATGTGACATATGCATACAGTGGAATATTATTCAGCCATAAAAAGGAAGTACTGATTAATGCTCAAATGTGGATGAACCTGGAAAATACTATGCTAAGTGAAGGAGGCCAGACACAGTATCATCCCATTTATAATGTCAGGCAGGGGCAAATCCACAGACACTGAAAATAGATTAGTTGTTGCCAGGGGCTGGGGGAGTGAGTATTAGGGAGTGACTGCTAATGGGTATGGTACTTCCTTGGGGGTGATGAGACTGTTCTGGAACTTAAAACAGTGGTGCTGGTCATTCAATTCTGTGAATATACTAGAAACCACTGAATGAGATATTTTAAAAAGATAGATTTTATGGTATGTAAATTATATCTCAGTAAAGCTTTTATAAAAGAGAGGGAGAGGGGAAGATGGTGACTAGTCCCAATTCTTTATTACGGGCCCGCCTGTGGTGGTGAGGCTGGTGATTGTGGTGGTAACTACTGTGTATGGTGTGCACTGTGCTAAATGCTCGCTTTACTTCACATGTGAGGAAGCTGAGGTCCCGAGTAGAAGCAGGATTGCAACCTAGGCATTTCTGAGCTCATGGCCTGTTTCCCTCTGTGATGTGATTTCGGAGTCCACATTGGAGCCTGCCTTGATGTATATATCTGCTTTATGTTACATTACCTTCTGCCAGTGCAAATGTGGATTGTGCCTGCTTGTGCATTTCCAGTGCTAAAATACCAGCCGCTTACATACAAGATGGTCCGTGATTGGAAGAAAGCTGAAGAGGGAGGCGGGTGAATGATTCAAGATGTTACATTAGTAACTCTAATCTGAGTCAGTGGAGAAATTCTTGATTATAGCATTCATGACATAATTTAGTAGCTGAAAGTGCTTTAAAGATAAATTGATCAGATTGATGAAATACAAACGTCAGTAATGAACATATCATCTTACAGAAAGGTAAACATCTAGTGTTAAAGACAGCTCTGCTCTGCACAATCTGTGGGTTTTTTTAATTTTTTTTTTAATTTTTATTTTGGAAGGGGGGATGTTGAGAAGGACTGAACCCATGAACCTAAAGAGAGTGTGGATTTGGGGTAGAATAGGAGAGCCATGGAGTCTTGTCATTTCAACTCTGTAGTCTCTGATATTGCAGGTTTTTATGTGTTACAGTATGTGTGTATTTTGTGCTTTACTTTTTGGTGAGAGGCTGAGAGAGGTCTGAGGAAAAAGTAACCTGACTTTTTCAACTTAAGAGAAAATAGAGGCTAAGTTTTTTTTTTTTTTTTTTTTTTCAACTATAAGAAACTAGACTTAGATAAGAGAGCATTTAGTCCTGTCACTCTCATCAGCATTATTTCCATTCGGTAAAAACAATTGTGAATGTGATTAGGGTTGAAACTCTGGGGTAAGGGCGAGTACTATAGCCTGGAAGAATATGGATATTACTTGAAGAGGCCTGCCTTCAAATTCCGCCAAATCTCACCATGGCTACTTTCTGTGTAACTTTGACAAATTATTTTCGGCACATATGCGAATGCCTACGTGATACGGTAGAGGTAAGGATTAAGAGAAATGTTATGTGAGGTATGTAGTCCACAGTGGGCATTCAGGAAGTGGTAGATACTATTATGAGGACTGCTAGAACAATTTCAATGCAAGTTTGGCAGACTTTGCCTTCCTAAATACATACTGAGATTGCACAGTTTGAAGCAAATTTTTCCTTTCACTGTATACTGGCCATGATGTTCCTCAGTTTTTTTAACCTCATCATTAACTTTATGAATAATTTCTATGTAAAAATTTCTTAAGCAGATGCCTTGAGTTTTATTTTCCATGCTTCCATAGTAATTTATGAAACATTTTTCAACTGTACGGGAAAACCTTATGTAGACCAAAAGATTTAAGCATATGAAAAGAAAAAGTGAAACATCCAAGTTAATGTTCTATCATTTGGGAAAACACTCTTTTTTCAAGTTAACTGATGTAACTTAAACACTTCAAATAGTCTAAGTGTTTTTGTTGTTATAGCACAAGTACACACTTTACCTCATTTCATTGTTTTGGGGATTCGTTAGTGGGTTGGTACCTGTTGAAATTGTATATATTTCATTTCCCTTGACCAGGGAGAGGCAAGAAATGTGTTGAAAAATGCATTTAAATTTTGGTTGGTCATTCTCTGGTGGGGATTGTTTCAAGAGTTGGCCAGAAATCAGAGCCCCTGTGAAGAAATAATGGGGTCTGTTAGGTGGAAACCATGGAATGCTTTTCCCCATTTTGCTCAGCCAGGCCAGCTGAGAGCTATAAATATTAGCCCCAACCACTTCCCTTCAATAATTATAACCTGGGATTAAACCAGGGTTCCACCTTCAATACTGTGAAAATGATGAGCAGAAAGGAGCATAGGGGATTGCCCTGAGCCCTGACAGTCTGAGAATCAGACCCATTTGGTAGCCACTAATAAGAGAATTGGAATCTCTTTCAAGACTTTAAGTCCTTTGGAAGAATAGATTTTTCTATAGGAAGTTGGGAAAATTTCCACAATGGACAGAGTATATGCATGGCGGTTGGGGGCTTCTGTGGAAAAGAGTGGAGGACTTATATGTCCATTCTGTTTTAATTCCGTATCAACAGATTCACAGCAACTTTCTTTTTCATTTTATGGCTTATTTTGCCTGAGGAATGAGTTACAGAAGGGTTGCCAATTCTGAATTAAAGAAATGTACCAGGGACGTTCCTTCCCTCAAAGCATTGTGTGAATTTCTTCTTTCTGAGCTTTTTCTTCATCTCCCTATTCTGCCTTTTCTCTTGGATTTCTTTCGTTTCTCAGATCCTGACATTGTGGCATAATAGAATACAGGATTAACAGGAGGAAACATTGTGTCCAACTCCTTGTGTGATTTTAGGAATTGTTTTTTCAAATGTTTATATAAATTCTAGTTAGTTAACATGTAGTGTAATATTGGTTTCAGGAGTAGAATTCAGTGATTCATCACTTACATATTAGGAATATTTTTAAATTATTTATTTGGGCGTCCCACTTGTTTGTTTACTTGATAATTGTGGGTCTTCCTTCCCTTAAGCATGTAAGTTTCACAAGTCCAGGGATCCTCTGTGTCCTGTGCATCACTGGATCTCCAGTTCCTTGAAAGGTGCCCAACACATACCAGGCATTTATTGAAATTTGGCTGGCTGGCTATGTCATTTTCATCTTGTAGGGGAAGGAGGGAAAAGGAACATGTTTGAGGATCTCTGAAGTTCTTTTCTGATCTCAATTAGGTGATTCACCTCTACTGTTCATATTGTTCCTTAAAAAGGAGACCAAGTGAGAATATAAGTAAGTTTCCATAAGCAATACCAAAACAGTGTGGTACTTAGTGTTTAGCATTCTTTTGACTAGAATGCTGTCTTTTACTTCAATAGGAAAACGATAGTTGATTTTCACAAAAATAATACTGCGACAGGGGTGCCTGGGTGGCTCAGTCGGTTAAGTGCCTGACTCTTGATTTCAGCTCAGTTCATGATCTCAGGGTTGTGGGATCAAGCCCTGTGTCAGACTCTGCACTCAGCGCGGAGTCTGCTTAAGATTTTCTCTCCCCTGTCCCCCTGCCCCTTCCCCACTTCTCTCTCTCAAATAAATAAATAAATCTTTAAAAAAATAATATTGAGACAGTGTCACATGTGGAAATGACTTCTGGATCAGTAAGTATTAAATTATACACATAATACTATATTTAACTTTATTGCACAATTTGTTTTTCTAAATTAGTAACCCACATGTGTCATATATAACAGCTTTTCTTGGAAAAATACCTTTGCTCAACTTGTTGGGTACAAAACTTTACCAAGGTTGGTGGATTTTACATTCCTGCACACTCTTTGAAATCCATCTGGTTTATGAACTTGGGCTTACATGATAATATGGTTATTTTGCTCTGTGATAAATAGGATCTGAGTATCGTCAGCACGAATTCTTAATCCTTGTGCCATGGAGCCCATTGGCAGATTGGTGAGGCATTTGTAAATGTAATACGTAAAATTCGTAGATACAATCTAGAATAATCTGTCTATGTTTCCATGGGCATGAGTGTGTCTGAGACGCTAGAGTGAAGAGATGTGGTTGGCTCTCTGTTGTGCATAGATCCATGGAGACTGTCTGAGCTAACAAACATTACCCACCTGTAGACTCCTGCAGTGATATCTTTATTAATATATTAAAGGCAGCTCAGTTTGGCACAGATTACACCCTCAGACCTCTACTTAACTATTTGTCTTCTGACAAATATCTGTTCCATAAGATAGCGTTTCCATTTAGTCTGAAATACTCATTTGGTCCATGTTACTGATTGAAACTCTGTGGATATAACTATTCTCACTTGTCCAGTGTGCTGACGTGCACATTGGGGAGGATTAGATTTGGTTTTTGATCTTCAAATGTGGTCCTTTTTAGTATTTAGGCTGGTGATGTACAATAAAATATGATAGAAATGGCACAGCATTTCCAGAGTACTTGGGTATGAATCTTGACAAGCACTTCGCTGGCCTTAGGTTGGATTACTTAATTGCTCCTAAAAGTATTTCACCTTGAATCGAGGACTATGACATTGCCTTTGTTAGATGTTAGAGGTTTTGCTGAATATTACGCAAGTTCTGTGCCAAACACTTTATAAGCTATTAAAATGATACGCAAATCACAGGACTTGTTACTGTCACCTTCATTGTTACACCAAATTAATCCATTTGCCATTTTGCCTTCCGCATCAGTGCCCAGTGCTGTATTTCTGCTTGGAGGAGGCCTCTTGGCTGTCAGCAGTGTCTTGAGATGCTTAGCTCTTTCCAAGCAGGGACCTCTGTCTCCCTGTGGGATCCTCAGGTTGTGGCAGCTGAGCCTGGTAAGATAGGGCTGGAGCCAGCTGAGGACCCAGCCTTGGTTCTTCAGCTCCTGTTTCTCAAACCTTGCTGGGCATCCTGTTTAATGTGGAAGGTCTTAGATAACTGCCAGTGTCCCCTCAACTATAGCACGTACATGCTTTACCAAAGTTGATGGGTTGAAGAGATACTGCAGACGATGTACCTGTTTCCATCCTCCTCTCTGGTTCTCAGCGATTTTAGTTAGAAATCACTGCGTAGTTACCCAGAAAGAGCTAGGTGTGTTTAGTAAAGCACTAAATATTGATTTTATTTATATGTGTCTTCGTTGTGTTTTTTCCAGATTCAAGAGTTACGTAAGTGTGAGTAGCTTGGCTTATTTCTGTGTGTATAAAAACGTTGGCATATATGAAGCCGGCAGAGGAGCAATTACTGTTTATGAGGTTATCTCCTCATACTGGTCGTCCCTCTGGAGCAAGCCTGTGTGTGAGAGTCATGCCCAGAAGCACTGAAGACAAATGCCACATAACTGTGATCCCCAGAGAGGGAAAAATAAAATGAGACGAAATCAGAGAGGGAGACAAACCATAAGAGACCCTTATCATAGGAAACAAACTGAGGGTTGCTGGAGCGGGGAGGGAGGTGGGGGAATGGGGTAACTGGGGGAGGGGCATTAAGGAGGGCACATTATGTCAGGAGCGCTGGATATTATGTAAGACTGATTTAATCACTGAACACTACCTCTGAAACTAATAATACATTATATGTTAATTAATTGAATTAAAATTTAAAGATCCTTTAAAAATTAAAAAAATAAACATAAAAAATAATTGTGACCCCCCCCCCGCCCCCCCCCCCCCCCCGAGCAACCTCAGATTTTGTATCTGGATCCAGCCATTTTCTGTTTAGTCTATACGTAGCCATTGCCTGGAGCTGGCGTGTGTGTTAAGAATTAAGTGGAAAATTTAAGGTTTCCAGATGTAAGGAATGTGTAGGTACGAATGTTTGGGGAATTTTTGTTTGTTCATGTATCACCTTATCACTTAAAACCGTAGGTTTAGTTACTGATACAAGTTATTGGTAAAGCAAATGAAATGGGTTGTTTATTTAACCGTTGCCAAAAACTGTTTGAGAAAAGTGATTGGAACTTTTGTTTCTTGATTCCGGGGAGGATATTTATTATCAATCTGTAGCTACTCTGCAGAATAATCTTACACTATCATTGAAAGGGTTTTTAGAAGCAACCCAGAAACATCACCAATGATTTATTTTTCCTTTTGTCTACAAAACTAGCCATGCTGTGTGGCAAAAGGAGCTGGTCCTCAACCTGGAAGTTTTACTGTCTAAAACATTAATGATGATGGAACGTTGGAAAGAGCAATTAATATTTCATCAGTGTTAGGCATTACGGATAGGAAGAGTAGTGAAAATGAGAAGTAGTGTTTGATGTTTCCAACCACAGCTGTAATCATTACATTTGTAAAGACAGGAAGAAGTAAGTCAAGAGGTTTGGGAAATACATTGAATTCTGCCACCATTTCTAAGTCCAGTAACTTAACTTCATCTATAAAATAGAATGACTGCTTGCTCCTATAACTCTTGGGTTGCTCTTTGAATATTCCTTTCTGCCACTTTTCACTTTCTTCTAATGGGACTTGGGGGATGGTTGTGGGAGTTTCCTCCAGGATAGCAAGAAGGGGACAGGCTGGGGGAAGGATGGTCTTTAGGTTTCAAATCTCTGCCTTCCGTGAAGAACAGACCTGCTTTTACTCTTTTATGCTGTTCACTCTCTTAGAAAATGCAGAGTGAAGAGTTAGTGCAAGAAGGAAATGTGGGAGCTAACACTTTTGTACTCCTGGGTGGTAAGGAATAAAATTCCTCAGCTGCATTTGGGATTGAAGTAGAACTTGCATTGGAAATGTATATTTTTCCTTGTCTTTCTTTTGGTAAAATCACATTTAATGTAAAATAAGAGGGTCAGGAATGACAAGTCTGGGTTTCGGTTAAGTGAAATTTTAGAATAGGATGTACTTACCTGAATTAAGGGAGAATATTTGATAATGAATTTGTAAATAAGTCTTGGTGGACATCAGATCTAAGCAGAGAAATCCTTCCTTCCTTCCCTCCTCCCTTCTTCCCTCCCTCTTTCCCTCCCTCCCTTCTTGCTCTCCCATTTATTTGTTCACTTGGCCAGCATTTATCAAAATCCTTCTGTGTGTCCAGGTTCCCTTGGGGGACTTGGAGTGGGTGCAAGAGACAGATCTGTAACCTCTGCTACAGCACTGAGGTGCTGGGGGTGGGGGGGCAGGGGGCACCAGTCTGGCTGGGAAAAGCCTGGACTGTTGGCCTGCTCATTCCTCTGTCCACGCAAGTGTTTTGTATTGCCTGGCCTTGTTCACTGCTTGCGTGCTTAGTTTTAGTGGAGACTTCTTCCCTTCCTGGAATGGCCTGGGAGCCCATTTCAGGTATGTTGGCAGCAGTTAGGAATTGAGCTGGAGCCTGATCTTCACAGACTTATTTGGTCCCCGTTTCCCGTGTGCAGGCAGCCCAGTGTTCCTGCCACTGCAGCAAGCTGGCCGCCCAGCCTCACACGCTGCCTGAATGCGTGTGGGTTCATGTGTGTCCATGCGCATTCTGCTCTGCCCGCTTCCTGGATCATCCTTGGCCATCTGGAACAGCCTTTTAAAAATTTCTCTTTTGTTACCTACCATTTAAGCTCCTCTTTTGATTGTTGTCGCTTGCAACCCAGTAGTAGAAGGGAGAGAGTTGTAGGAACTGAGGAGTTAATTAAAATTTCCGATGGAGGGGTGCCCCCGATGGCTCCGTCAGTTAAGCATCTGACTCTTGATCTCGGCTCCGGTCATGATCTCAGGGTGGTGAGATCGAGCCTCTTGTCAGACTCCGAGCTCAGCAGGGAGTCTGCTGGAGATTCTCAGTCTTCTCTCTCTCACTCTCAAATTTCCTGTGGAGCATTTTATTTCAGTAAGGGGAGCTACCTTCCTTCTCTGTTAGCTACGAGAAAGAACACTCAAAATTTAAGTGTTATTAAGAGGTCTGTTTTAGTTCTTGGGACTCAAAATGGTTCCCTCTCATTGCTCTCTGACCTTGGGCAAGTTCACGGAACTTTCCTGAGCTTCCTTCCTCTTAATCTCTAAAATGGGCATAACTGGATATGCCTCACAGGATTGTTGGGAGGATTTAATGAGGTGTTAATCTAAATAGTAGTAATGGCTAGGTAAGATTTTTCTTTTACGTATCCATTACTGTTCCAGGACCTTAACGGGTGTTGCTTTATTTCAGATAGAGGGTATTAAAGCAGAGCAGCAAATAGTCAGTACATACTGGTTTGTCGTGAATCCTTTCACATCTCTTGATAACCCACCTATTCTGTTTCCTGTGGTTCATTATTTACGTATTTATTTCTCAGCATTCCTAACTTCTGTATAATTCCCTGCATAATGAACACTTTGGAGTACAGACCAGAATGCAAATTGGGTTCTGCAGCTGAACTAGTTGTACATTTTAATCATGCTGTGCCTCGGTTTCTTCATGTGCAACAGGGATGCTACCATCCAACTGCGTAGGTGTCAGGGAAGGTAGGGGAGATAACCCAGGTCCAGCAGCTGACAGACATGGGCGCTGGCTGTGCATTTCTCTTCTCCCTCCCGGCACTGTGTCCCTGACCACGCCCTCTTGCTCTTGCCCCCGGGCGGTGATGTGATTTTGTTTTTTATGGTTCTTTTGGTCCTACTTATAAAAACACTGGTGCAAGTAGGACAGAGATTCTCCCTGTTGTGAACACCTTGTTCTCTAGCTTCTCATCCTTGTGTCTAGACCACCGATTAGCAAGAATACTAGGCACGTAGAAGTTTCTCAGTGAATGTTTATTAAGCAGAATAGATGACGTGGTCAAGAACTAAGCCAGCTCATGTTTGCCATCAGGCTCTGATAGGTGGGGTGTTAATTTGCTAGGGCTACTGTAACAGAGTACCTGAGACTGGACGGCTTAAACAACAGAAATTATTTCCTCACCATTCTGGAGGCTACAAATTTGATTTCTTCTAAGGCTTCCCTCCTTGGCTGGTAGGTGGCCATCTTCCCTCTTCCCTTGGTGTTCTCACATGGTCTTCCCTCTGCGTGTCTGTCCTAATTTGCTCTTCTTACAGCAGTCAGTCATATTGGATTAGGGCCCAGCCACAGAACCTCATTTTACCTTAACTACCTCTTTAAAGTCCCTGTCTCTAAAGAGTCACATGCTGAGCTACTGGGGAGTTAGAACTTCAATATATGAATTGGTGAAGAGAGGGGGGTGGGTGGTGCGCACAATGCAGCCCATAATGGGTGAATGTCTGAGAAACTAGTACAGTGATCTTTTCCAAGGGTCTGTGCTTCTCTGGAAAAGATATGTGAGTGACTGTTGAGTCACAGAGCTAGAAAAAAAATCTAGATGAAGAATAGTTGTGATTTTTGAAAAAACAATACTATGTTCTGATTTTTTAAGAGCACTTACCAGAAGTTAGTTTGATGTTTCTCATTATATTATTCTTAGATGAGTAAGATGATTAGATGAATCCTACCTATTTTTTTTCTCACTTTTGAATATCCAGTGCTTAGTTCATACTATGTGTTAGGAAATGTTGAATTGAATGCAGGTGATTTGTCTGCCTCTGGACGTTGTCACAATTTCATTCATCCCAAAAGCAGATGAATCTCAGTGGTCACTTGTGAAGGCACATTTTATTGCCTCAGGATTTTTGGACCTGAACTCTTTCAAATGTCTGAATTCTTCTCTAGTAATAATTCTTTATGAACCTTTTTTATTTTAAGATTTTATTTATTTATTTGAGAGAGAGCGAGCGAGAGAGAGAGCACATGAGCAAGGGGGCAGGGAGGGTGGAGGGAGAGGGAGAAGCAGACTCCCTGACGAGTAGAGAGCCCGACACGGGGCTCCATCCCAGGACCCTGAGATCATGACCTGAGCCGAAGGCAGATGCTTAACTGACTTACCCACCCAGGCACCCCTGTGAACCAAATTTTTAAAACAAAGAGTCCTATTACCATGATTTCCTGAGTTACTTACTTATTAGTTTGTGCATTTTTATTGCTCCTTGGACTTCTTATTCTTTGGGGGAACATAGGCATAATTTCCTTAGACATAGATCAAAACTGCATTTGATAACTATATTGCAGTTTGTGTTATGGAAGAACAATGAACAAAATATTCAGCATATTTTTTTATTTTTGTTTCTGGTTATTTCAGAATTAATATTTCTTTTTTTTTTTAATCTTTTTTTTTTTTTAAGATTTTATTTATTTACTTGAGAGAGAGAATGAGATAGAGCATGAGAGGGGGGAGGGTCAGAGGGAGAAGCAGACTCCCTGCTGAGCAGGGAGCCCGATGCGGGACTCACTCGATCCTGGGACTCCAGGATCATGACCTGAGCCGAAGGCAGTCGCTTAACCAACTGAGCCACCCAGGCACCCAATATTTCATTTCTTAAAATATTTTTAATGATGAGGTAGGCCTTGACTGGTAAGGCAGTAGTTTTCTGAAAGAGTCCCATTACTCATGTACATGTAAATAGATGTCTTACAGAAATACCACAGAATAATTTAAGATAATTAAAAATGGGGCTGTCAAACAATTTTCATATTTGTAGGTAATTTGTGGTGTCAAAGAGCTACTTGGTTTTCTGACTGGAAACCTGTTTTTTTGTAAAGGGTAATTTATACATCAGATTTATTAATTTTTCGAATTAGTGGCAATACGCTTACAAATATAGTGGTAAAAAGCTAATATATTAGTTGTGTATCTCCTATATTTTTGTGTTTTTTTTCCCCTAGTAGAATTCTTACCTTTGTTAGTGTTTTTTGTTCACCTTGTTTTTTAAGTGCTTTGTTGTTACAAGTCAGAAATTATGATGAAATGAAAATAATTTCTTCTCGCTATAACTGCTTCTGTTTATAAGCCCAGAGTCTTCATATTTAGTGAGGGTCCTGTTCTTGTTTTACTGCATTGGCTGGGTCTGTGTGGCTGGTTGACCATTGGAAGTTTTATAATAATGAAGATTGCAAGTTTCAAGAAAACAAATCCTTTGCTTCTGTGGACCTTCCAGTGTCTAGCACAGGATTGAATCGAAGGTTCCGTTAAAGAGGAACATCTGGAACATACCTTACTTTTTTCTAACTAGCCAATGGCAGAGTGGGGGAGAGAGAAGACACCATAGATAATGCATGTTTACATCAGATAGTAAGAAAAATCTGTATGATACAAAAATTGTACGAAGTGCACTACCAAATGTCCTTTTCTTGCTCTGCATTTTAGATGATACAGAAGATGCTAGCACGTGCATTAGAATTTCTGACGTCATAGTTTAAGCATCATTTCACATCTGCCTTCAATTGACAGCTGTGCCTTCATAAATGACGTTAATGTGATTAGCTTGCCAAAACCCAGAAGAGATTACATTTATTAAAGAATGCATAAAAAGCCACATCTTGAGCTTTCGTAGGGAGTATGACTCAGAATCTTCATTTTAAGGAGTTAGTATTGTTTTCTTAATGAACTGTTAACATAGTGGTTAATTCTGAAACTATTATGTTAATTGGTTCATTAATAAACATAACAATTTTTGTTTTCTTAACATAAAGATGAATGGCTGTTAATTCAAATGAGACCTATCTTATCTTGTACACTCACGTGCAGACTAACATTGATAAACTTGACATTTTGTATCAAACGGTATTTTAAAAAACAAAGCTTATTATAATTTTTTTATTAGAATGTTTTAGATAGGATTAAGTCATTTTATTTTGGCCCATAATCAGCCTCCTGAGGTGTAATGAGAAATCCCATTTCAATATACAAGTTTAATTTTCAGTGTTTTTTGGTGGTGGTGGTGCTTTAAAATTTTTTTTTTAAGCAAGCTTCCTACCAGTGTGTGCCTGATTGTCTTAAATACTTCATTAGGCCAGCTGGTCTCTTTGGCGTCTGGGTTTACTTTTAGGCCCTGACCCATGGGCCTCTTCTGCCTTGCCCTGCTCTTGTTCTCTGCACGCCTCAGCTTTCCCTCTTGATTATGGTATCTGTTGTATTATTTCTTATCTTGCATCTCAACAAAAGCCTTTGTTTTGAGAGCAGGTCCCATGGAATTGGCCAGAGAGGCAGTAAACTTGTTGCTGTACTTCCTTAGCTACCTTCCTTGGGGGAATTAGAAAGCATTTGAAGAACATGTGGATGGAGTGTTGATGGGCTCCCTCTGCCCATAGCAGGTCCCCTGTCCTAGTGTCTCCCTTCATAGCACCCATTACATCGTCAGAACGTCTTGGGAGCAAAGGGGTCCATCTTGATTGGGTATTGTTCGAGTTTTTTATTGGTTGGAATCCCCTCATTTCATTTGCATCCTTGGTCCCAGACTAAATGAACCTTTGGTACGCCTCTGGCCTCTGAAATTAATGTGCTTTTGTTTCCTAAAGTCCTTGTATTAACGCAACAGTCATGCTAAAGAAAGAATGGGTCGAAAGCCATCAGGCCGATCTGGAAAGCTCTGCCCTGTGAAGCACATTTATGTTACTCAGAAATCTCTTCTTTATGGAAAACCACTGAACCATTAGTTATATTCAGAGTCATTCCTCAAATCAACTAAATCATACATTAAATCCTCTTGTCTTGGATGAAGTCTTCAGAAGTCTTCTTCCAAGTCTTCTTGGAAAATTTTATGAGACAAACGAGATTTATTATCAAGCTGTTGATCTCTCCAAAAAGTTTTGTGTAATCAGAATCAAATGGTTGATGATAAGTTTATTTTCATAAATTTTAATTGTTAAACGTTATTATTTCTAAAACTCATTTAAAAACTGGTAGAATTAGAGAACCAGAATTCAACATGCACTAATTTTTTTTTTTTCCAGGACGAGAGAAAATTAAATTAAGGGAATAATTAAATACTATATATGTTCACAGGATGTTTCTTGATAATACATACGACACTCTTTCTTTCTGCTGTTTCCTTTAGGTGATTGAAGACAATACTGGAGTCCGCCGGGTGGTGGTCACACCCCAGTCTCCTGAGTGTTACCCCCCAAGCTACCCCTCAGCCATGTCTCCAACCCACCACCTACCCCCCTACCTGACTCACCACCCCCATTTTATTCATAACTCACACACGGCTTACTACCCACCTGTTACTGGACCTGGAGATATGCCGCCGCAGTTTTTTCCTCAGCACCATATTCCCCCTACAATATACGGCGAGCAAGGTGAGTATTGCTGGTATTGGGAGCTGTGGAAACTGGTTACAACTCGGAAGTAGCATAGGGTCTTTGAATCTGATTGCATTTGTGTTTTCACATTCTTCAGTGCAATTGGGTTACCTTGTGAAGATTTGCTTTTTAAAGATCTTCCCTAAGCTATGTGAACAGAAAGAAAAGAAAAGTGGAGCTTTACTGTTGATCAGTTGAAACGTCAGTTATGTTATATAGGGTGACTGTACGTTGCTGGTATGCTTAAAACAGTCCTGGTTTAGGTCTCTTGTCCAGAGACATGATTAGGAATGCTACCTTTTCACTCTCAGAAGTATTCAGTTTGGAATGCTAATTTAGTTGGTCATTCTATGCACTTGGGGCCCTTTTTTCTTAATAAACATTTAAGGACCCAATCTCTGTGTTATATATTGTCATTTTTATTAATGCCTAAATAGAATTTTTAATTGAGTTAAAATTTTTAATTTAAAATAAATGTTTTCCCCTAAGATCTGAAATTGTTTTGTAGGCTCCCATTCTTTTTTTTTGATCCACTTAAAAATCTACATAGTAGGGGGCGCCTGGGTGGCTCAGTCGGTTAAGCGTCTGCCTTTGGCTCAGGTCACGATCTCAGGGTCCTGGAATCGAGTCCTGCATCGGGCTCCCTGCTCGGCAGGAAGCCTGCTTCTCCCTCTGCCGCTCTCCCCTGCTTGTGCTCACACTCCCTCTGTCTTTGACAAGAAAATAAAGTCTAAAAAAAAAAATGTAGACTGATCTTGCATTTGTCATAATCCTCCATTTCAGAAATTATACCACTCTATGGAATGTCAAGCTACATTACCCGGGAAGACCAGTACAGCAAGCCTCCACACAAAAAACTGAAAGACCGCCAGATTGACCGCCAGAACCGCCTCAACAGTCCCCCATCTTCTATCTACAAAAGCAACTGCACACCCGTGTACAACGGCTACGGGAAGGGCCACAGTGCTGGAGGAGGCGGAGGCAGTGGAGGAGGCGGCGGGGGCGGGCCAGGGAGTAAGAAAACAGAGCGGCGAGCAAGGAGCAGTCCGAAGTCGAATGATTCAGATTTGCAAGGTAACGTGCAGAGGTGGTTGCTATAACGAGTGAACCATGGAGCCAGACATCCTAAAGGGAACGTCTTGTACATAACAGTGTTATTTCATGGCAATTGGTCTTTCTACTAGGAATGACTGGTTAGACCCTCTGATCATTTTCTGAGTAAGAGCAGAATATCATATCCTCTTTTTGATTAATAGTTTATGGCAGAAATATCTTTGGGTCACAAGTGCCATGTGACGCTTTACGTAAGCTCGGTAACAAGTATCCCAGCGGGTTTTCACATTAGCCCACTTCCTGTTGTTTCACTCCAAATAGACAGGGAGGAGATCCGAAGTAAAACAGTCTTTCTAAGAGGTATAGGGCTTGTTTAACTCTGAAAATACTTATACCTCATGAAACCAGATGTAATTACTTGGTTCTGTAGTGAAATTTATCATTGTGGAATAGGAATATATTTTTGCTTAGTTTTAGGCATCAGTTTTTGCTTAATGCCACCTTTGCATTCTGAATAAAGTATTCATTGCCCAAGAACGAGACGGAAGAAATAAGGTCACCGCACATGAGACATCAGCTCCAAAGGGCATGTGTTTTTTGTAGATGAGTCTTGTGGCTATAGATTGGTTAATTTGGGGGAAGAATGTTATATGTGCTTTAAATCAAGCTTTTAGCCAAGATTTAGAAACCACCTATTTTGATGCCACGGGAGTTAAAAACGGGCTTTTGATACAGACGTGTAGAGAAGGCTGACTTAATTGAAGCAGAATAAGGTAACATTTTGAAAGGCTAGGTGAGATTACAAATATAAATATATTATAAAGACATGAGCGACTAGAAAAGACAGGATAAGAAGTGATTATAGCACTCATTAAATATACTCTGTTTTATCAGACCTCATCCAGATAGGAACTGGGACTGTGTGTGCGTGTGTGAGAATGTGTTTGTGAATGACAGGGACGGAAGTTGTTTATGTTTGATTGTGTCGGGAAGACTGGACTCTCTTTGGGGTTGAGGAAACCGAGGTAGAACCAGCCATTGGCATCAACATTTCCCCCCATTTTATTTACGAGTGAATTGTAGCATTAAAAAGAGGAATAGTAAGATGCAGTAAAAAGTGACCAGTAATTTCTCTGAGTAAAATGTATTACAGATTCTTTTAATTTTGTTCTTTATTCTTTTCTATATTTTTCCAAGTTTTATGCAGTTATCATGCATTATTATCTTATTAAACAAAGCATAAACAAGTATATAGAAGAGACCCAAAGTTTAAGAGGACTTTAAGTAGTTTTTAAAAGATTTTATTTATTTGAGAGAGAGAGAACAAGAGCAGGGGGAGGGGCAGAGGGAGAAGCAGACTCCCCACTGAGCAGGGAGCCCAGCCGCCTAACTGCTTAACTGACTGAGCCACCCAGGCGCCCCTAAGTAGTTTTTTAGGTATACTGCTATTTTTGCCATATGAAGTAATTTTTAGTCAACTGATAATACAAACTCAAGTTTAAAATTAGATTACTAGCAATGTTAGACTTTTTAACCATGGACATAAAAGGGAATTCACACAAAAAAATTAGAAATAAGTTTTTCTAAGGAGAATTTTAGTTTATAAAAAAAGAGAAGAGGAATGTAGCAGTCTTCAGAGAGCTTAATGAGGTTTGAACTACCTTGATTATTTGATTCATTCTCTAATAATTTTTGCCCTGTCTTGCACCAACAAAGATTTCAGACAGATGACATAGATATATATAATAGAGTCAGAATAAATTTGAATTAAGATCTAAGGGGCAAAGAGATGAAGGAAAATAAGATGAATCGGAGTTAAAGTTAAATAAAACTAATGTAATTATGGATTAAGTATGGCAAAAATAAGTATCTTCCTTATCTGTGCAGTTATTTTATATTACATGTCTAAATGCGTAAGCTGCTCTATTTTTAATATACTCACAGCTGTAAGAGAGGATATGGATTTGCACTGAAATCTATACTGAAATGTTTGCTAACATCTATATATTTACAAACATTTTGGCCTCTTATGTAATGAATGAGAGTATGATTATTTTGAGCACCTTAAGCTCTTTGCTATTGTGTATAAAACGATGATGATGATGATGATAGTAACAGTGAGATCTCTTTCATTATGCTCTTACAGGAGGGTGTGTTTTGCAGTGAAAAATTAGAAAAAAATTTATTATCATCTCAGCTTTAGTCTGAACTTGCTCTGTTGCTCCTTTTCTCATTGCATTATTTACCTCCTCAAAACCACTCAGAGTGCAACTCTCCACATGGTTTAGCCACGAAATAAAGAATTAGAGTATTATGTTTTCTGCCTCATTTCAATAAGGATCCTGAGGGGTTTACATGTTGGATTTTAAAACTAAGTATTCATTTTCCCAAAGGAATTAAAAACTTAGGTCCTGACAAAAACCTACACCCAAGTGTTTATAGCAGCAGTATTCATAGTTGCCAAAACTCGGAAGCAGCCTAGATGTTCTCTAGTAAGTAAACAAACTGTGCTTTATGCAGACAATGGAATATTACCCAAATTCTGTTAAAGTATAAAAAGAGATAAAACCACCTTAAGTGCATATTACTGAATGAAACATGCCAATCTGAAATGACCACATTCCAAGGAGATAAAAGACCTGTATTCTGAAAACTAAGAAATTGATGAAAGGATTTGAAGAGGACACAAACAAATGGAAAGATACTCCATGCTCATAGATTGGAAGAATTAATATTGTAAAAATGTCCATACTATCCAAAGCAATCTACAGATTCAGTGCAGTCCCTATCAAAGTACCAATAACATTTTTCACAGAAACTAGAACAGATGATCCTAACATTTGTGTGGAACCACGAAAGACCTCAAATAGCCAGAGCAGTCTTGAGAAAGAACAACAAAGCTGAATGTATCACCATCCCAGATTTCAAGATATACTACAATGCTATAGCAGTCAAAACAGTCTGGTACTGGCAGGAAAATAGATACATAGATCAGTAAAACAGAATAGTGCAGAAATAAACCCATGGTTATATGGTCAATTAATCTATGACAAAGAAGGCGAGAATATACAATGAGGAAAAGACAGTCTTTTTTATAAATGGCGCTGGGCAGACTGGATAGCTACATGCAAAAGAATGAAGCTGGGGCGCCTGGGTGGCTCAGTTGATTAAGCGACTGCCTTCGGCTCAGGTCATGATCCTGGAGTCCCAGGATCGAGTCCCGCATCGGGCTCCCTGCTCAGCAGGGAGTCTGCTTCTCCCTCTGACCCTCCCCCCTCTCATGTGCTCTCTCTCTCTCATTCTCTCTCTCAAATAAATAAAATCTTTAAAAAAAAAAAAAAAAAAAAAAAAAAAAAAAAAAAAAAAGAATGAAGCTGGGCCACTTTCTTACACCCTATACAAAAATAAACTCAAAATGGATTAAATACCTAAATGTGTGACCCGAAATCATAACACTCTTAAAAGCAGACCTAGGCAATCATCTGTTGGACATGGACCTTAGTAGCATATTTATGGATATGTCTCCTCAGGCAAGAGAAACAAAAACAAAAATGAACGATTGGGACCACACAAAAATAAAAAGCTTTTGCAAACAAAACAAAATGAAAAGGCAGTTTACTTAATAGGAGAAGACATTTGTAAATGATACATTTAATAAAGGTTAATATCCAAAATATATAAAGAACTTCTACAACTCAACACCAAAAAAAACAATCCAATGAAAAAATGGGCAGAGGACCTGAGTGGACATTTTTCCAAAGAAGACATACAGATGGCCAACAGGCACATGAAAAGATGCTCATCATTACTAATCATCAGGGAAATACAAATCAAAACCATGAGATGTCACCTCATACCAGTCAGAATGACTAGTATCAAAGGACAAGAAATAACAAGTTTAGGTGAGGATGTAGAGAAAAGGGAGCCCTCATGCACTGTGGGTGGGACTGTAAATTGGTGCAGCCACTGTGGAAAACAGTATGGAGGTTCCTCAAAAAATTAAAAATAGACCATATGGTCTGGTGATTTCACTATGGGTTATTTACCCAAAGAAAAACACTAATTCAAAAAGATATGTACCCCTATACTTATTGCAGTATTATTTACATTAGCCAAGATATGGAAGCAACCCACATATCTATTGATTGACGTGTGGATAGAGAAGAGTGATATATGTACATAAAATGGAATATTATTCAGCCATAAAAAAGAATGAGATCTTGCCACTTGCAACAACATGGATGGACCTAGCGAGGGTATTACGCTGAGTGAAATAAGACCGAGAAAGACAAACACCATATGATTTCACTTGTATGTGGAATCTAAAAAACAAAAAATAGATACAGAGAACAAACTGGTGGTTGCCAGAGGGGAGGTGAGTAGGGGGATGGGCAAAATAGGTGAAGAGGATTAGGAGGTGCAAGCTTCCAGTTGTAAATATTTTAAAAGAAAAAAACCCCAAATTAATCAGATACTGTTTAAAAATAAAATATGAAAGAATAAGCAGATGAATCAGTGTACAAACAGGAATAGAATTGAATAAAATGCAGTAGATCAAATGAAATAAACTAACATTCTGGATTCAGAAACAAAAAACCCAAAATAAATTCCCCCTAAACCTCATTTTCAGATCTACTAAATGAGACTCTCTTCACCTTATTTGGCTTCATGGATGGATGGATGTTTGTTTTATCAGTCCTCCACTGGGAATGATGTCAGCCAAGATAAAGAACTACTATCCTAAAATTAAGGATGGTTGCAATAGGTGTGGTTCACTAAGTTGTGCACAGTAGGAGACAGGAACTTTTAATTCACCATTTTTACCTCTTAGAACTATTTCTGGCATATAGTAGGTACACAGCAAATATTTGTGGAATGAATTCTGTATTCTTAATTTGTTTTCTAGAACAGGTCTTCCATTTGAACTTATGTAGCTGTTGTACTGCTTCCTCTTCCTAGGAATAATTCTGTACCCCTAAGGATACTGCTCTGCAGCCAGCCCCTCCTTTCATTTACTGTTACCTTCAGGAAAACAGCTTAGGCAGGACAGAGTCCCACAGTAGCCTCAGAGGAATGTCGGCTTCATGTTTCTTTGTACTACCTGGAGTTAATGGCGTGTTGTAGGCATAGAGTGGTTGGGACTTTGTTAGAAGGCATATTTGGCTTAGAATTGATCTGGCTTTGTCACTTGCTGACTGTTTGCTTTTAGTATTCCCTGAATCTCTGTATCGTTTGTAAAATAGTATTTTAATTCTCTTTATTAAATATTAAAAGTAGCCTAGTTCATTTCTTAACACCTCAGGATAATGGTCACTGTTAACTTGAATATTTTTGCTCTCTCCCTCCTGTCGTCTTAGGATCACCTTTCATCCAGGACGTCCCCTTCTCTAAACCTGTATCTCTCTACCCATCTCTGCAGTGACCCTCCTTCTTCCTTCCAGCCCTCCTCCTGCAGCTCCTTCCCTTGTAAGCCAGAAGTGTCTTCCTTCTGCTCAGACCACCTTAACACCTTGACAGCTACACCTCGCATTCCCGGACACGTGTGTACTTTGCTAAATGATCACGACACTCAGTCTAATTGCTGTCTGTCACTACACAAAGTGACCAAAAAGTTTTTCTTTTGATGAGAACTTTTGAGATTCACTTTCTTAGCAACTTCCAGATTTGCAATACAGTGTTCTTGACTATAGTCACCATGCTGCACACTACCTCCCTGTGACTTGTTTTATAACTGGAGGTCTGTACTTCTTGATCCCCTTCATCTATTTCCCCCATCAGCTAATCCCCCTTCCTGTCTGGCAACCACCAGTCTTTTCTCTGTATCTGTTTGGTTTTATTTGTTCATTTGTTTGTGTTTTTTTTAGATTCCACATGTAAGTAAAATCATACAGTATTTATTTTTCTCTGACTTATTTCAGTTAGCATAGTACCCTCTAGGGACATCCATGTTGTTGCAAATGGCAAGATTTCCTTCCTTTTTATGGCTGAGTAATATTCCTGTGTGTGTGTGTGTGTGTGCACACGCGCACATCATATATTTTCAGTGCATCTGTCAATGAACACTTGGGTTGCTTCCATATCATGGCTACTATAAATAATGGTGCATTGAACACAGGGCTGCATGTATCTTTTCAAATTAGTGTTTTTGTTTTCTTTGGATGAATACTCCATAGTGGAATTGCTGAATCATATGGAATGGAAGAATTTGTTCTCATCTGCAGAATATTGCCCAATGCATGGGTCTCGAGACTGTTCTGTGGCCAAGACCCAGTTAAAAGTGTCCCATTGTCTTTCATCATGGAGACTAAAGAACTTGTGTGTGTCACTGAGTTGAGAGGGAAGTTTCATTCCTTCCCTTTTATCCTCAATAAGAACCAAAGCATATGACATTAAGGAAGTTACCCAGCGGTTACAGGTTTGAAACTGAAATCCCGCAATTTTCAATCTGAGTTGTAGTCCCATTATCATATATCCTCAGAAAGGAGAAAACGATTACCTACTAGTGCTGTTTTGGAAAGGATTATGTGAATCCAGAGTGAAAAATAACAACTTTGATGAGGATCCAGTCTGATAATAGGAAAAAGACCTAAGCAATCCCTTTAATTATGGGTGTGTGTGTCTGTGTCTGGGATGGGACAGGTAGAGAGAGAGAGAGAGAGAGAGAGAGAGAGTACATCAAACATGCTAACTCACAGTCTCCACTTTGTGTGTAGAGGTGTGTTGTGTGTGCAGTTGGTACAGCTGACCTTTCCCTCATCCGCAGGTTTATCCCAACGGTGAGGATGTTTTTCTCACTCATTACTTGTACATTTTAAAACTTTAGTGGAATTGTAAGGTACAGTAGTATATGTTTTGGATTGCGTGAGACACAAGTCATTTCACTAGGCCTCAGTTTTCCTTTAGTAAGATGAACAGGTGAATTAGGGTCAATGATTTTCAAAATCTTATCCATGAGTAGGTCCTCCTTTTTCAAACACTCTTGTATAGATCCCAATTAAATACAGATCCTTATTCCCTACACACACACACACACACACACTCTCTCTCTCTCTCTCTCTCTCTCTCTCTCTCTCTGAAATCAGATAGAGTTGAGTGGGTTCCATGGTGTAATGGTTAGCACTCTGGACTCTGAAATCAGATAGAGTTGGTGCTGCTATGGTTGGAGCGGGGAACCTAAGTACTTGATAGCATCCACAAGACTTTCCCAGAGGTGAGGCCCTCATCTAGACCCCGGCTCCTTGGTCTGAGACCCGCAGCTTCACCACTCTGTAGGGGCTTGTGAGATTCATGTATGCTCATGATCTGCCCCAGCCCTAAAGAACAGCCTGTGGAGGGTGGGGCCCAGCAATGTGTGTTTTCCCAGGCTCTCCCAGTGGGGAGTAGGCAAGTAATGCTTGAGAGCCTCTGGCCCTTTGAGTGCCAAGCGATTTTTTTTAAATTTTTTTAATTAACATATAATTATTATTTGTTTCAGGGGTACAGGTCTGTGATTCATCAGTCTTACACAATTCACAGTGCTTACCATACAACATACCCTCCCCAATGTCCATCACCCAGCCACCCCATCCCTCCCACCACCCTCCTCTCCAGCAACCCTGTTTGTTTCTTGAGATTGAGAGTCGTCTTATGGTTCGTCTCCCTCTCTGGTTTCATCTTGTTTCATTTTTCCCCTCCCTTCCCCTATGATCCTCTGTCTTGTTTCTCAAATTCCTCATATCAGTGAGATCATACGATACTTGTCCTTCTCTGAATGACTTATTTCACTTAGCATAATACCCTCTAGTTCCATCCACCTCATTGCAAATGGCAAGATTTCATTCCTTTTGATGGCTGCATAATACTCCATTGTATATATATATCACATCTTCTTTATCCATTCATCTGTCGATGGACATCTTGGCACTTTCCATAGTTTGGCTATTGTGGACATTGCTGCTATAAACATTGGGGTGCATGTGCCCCATTGGATCACTGCATTTGTATCTTTGGGGTACATACCCAGTAGTGCAATTGCTGGGTCGTAGAGTAGCTCTATTTTCAACTTTTTGAGGAACCTCCATACTGTTTTCCAGAGTGGCTGCACCAGCTTGCATTCCCACCAACAGTGTTGGAGGGTTCCCCTTTCTCCGCTTCCTCGCCAACATCTGTCGTTTCCTGACTTGTTAGTTTTAGCCATTCTGACGGGTGTGAGGTGGTATCTCATTGAGGTTTTGATTTGTATTTCCCTGATGCCAACTGATGTTAAGCACTTTTTCATGTATCTTTTGGCCCTTTGAAGGTTGTTGTCTTTGCAGAAATGTCTGTTCATGTCTTCTGCCCATTTCTTGATTGGATTATTTGTTCTTTGGGTGTTGAATTTGATAAGTTCTTTTTTTTTTTTTTAAGATTTTTATTTATTTATTGAGATAGAGAGCATGAGAGGGGGGAGAGTCAGAGGGAGAAGCAGACTCCCCGCTGAGCAGAGAGCCCGATGCGGAACTTGATCCCAGGACTCCAGGATCATGAACTGAGCCAAAGGCAGTCGCTTAAACAACTGAGCCACCCAGGCGCCCTGATAAGTTCTTTATAGATTTTGTATACTAGCCCTTTATCTGATACGTCATTTGCAAATATCTTCTCCCATTCTGTCGGTTGTCTTTTGGTTTTGTTGACTGTTTCCTTTGCTGTCCAAGCAATTTTTAACTTGAGTTTTTAATGGACATTAAGGAGGGCACGTGATGTAATGAGCACTGGGTATTATATAAGACTGATGAATCACTGACCTCTACCTCTGAAACTAATAATACATTATATGTTAATTAATTGAATTTAAATTGAAAAAATACAATAAAGTGGAAGGACTCTGGGAGGCATTCAGTTAAAACAGTGGATTTAAGTTGAGGCATATTCCTTTTGTAGTATACAGTATAACGATAAGCATGTACTGTTGATGGAAGAATTCCAGTTGTGTCACTAACATACAGGTAGTAGCTGATGTGGAGGCCTCTAGAACTTTCAGTCCCATGTGGGAAGGAATTGGGACAAAATGGTAAGAATTCCAAATATAGAAGAAAATGAGGATACAGCATACTTTTGGCATTTGACCTTTGACCTTTGGGATTGTTGACAATCCAAAGATTCAGTTATACTTTAGATGAAATTCCACCGCATAGAGTCATAGTTTCTGATTGTAACACTGGAAGCTGGTGACAAAAGCATTATTCTTGTGCTTTTCTCCTTTGGAGATCACAGATTGCCTTCTGGCCTGAGTAGTTTCCCTTATTATCACGTTTTTGTGTTCTAATTCCTTCTCAGCTGGTCCTCTTCGACATTTTTTTCTCTTTTATATTTTGCTATCACTGCTCAGGAACCAGAATCTGACTCCAATGTCTGTTTACCCAAACTTAGCTTAAAAGCTCATTCATTCTTGCAGATAAGAATTACAGTAGTAAGTCAGGGATGGTGTTTTCCTCTTGAGGTCTGAGATTGTGAACATTTGGGAGGCCTTGTAGTTTCTCCTCTTGCTGGATGGCATGGGCTCTGGGAGGGGGTGGCTGCATCCACCTGGGCCAGGCCTGGGACAGTGGTCCCCTTTGTTTGGAAGGAGGAACCGAATGTTAATAAGGTCTGGAATGTAGGGATGTCAAGGCAGATTTTCTTCTGGAATCTCTTCTGGTCTTGGCACCCTATAAGAGATAACCCTGGTGCTTTTCTGTTTAAAGTAAGCTATTTTGTGGGGCTTGCACACTTCGCAAATGGCCTATGGCTTCTTTCACTTGTAAGCTCTTCCATTTCCTGAGTGCATATCCTCCTAGGCTTGCTCGAACAGGGTGTCTGCGAAGTGTGTGGTTGAGGCGGGGCTGTGGGGTTTCTCCTTGCTCCTGAACTGTGCGCTTTCCGCGCTGCCCTTGAAAATGTGCAGCTTCTAGATGGATTCCCATCAATGCGCCATCTCTCAAGTCTGTCACTGCAGATAAATCCTGTGTGTTTTCACTTGTCTGCAGCTGTGGATGAATCCTAAGCATGGCAAAAATATCCAGAAAACATGAAAAAAATTAAAAGTGAGCTCAGGTCAGTGGAATTTACCCATCTTTCTGCCAAGTACAGTCTGAAAGTGAAAATAGTCCAAACAAGGCCAAATAACTTCGATTTTTTTTTTTTTTTTTAAAGGATGATATGTGGACCCCTGGCTCAAAATGCCAAGAGACATTCTTTCTAGCAGGAAACTGGGCAGTTGACACCCTCTTTTCCATTTCAGAGGTTGGCTGCCAGATCCATTCTTGGGTTTTGGAGGCCTCTGAGTGATGCTGGTGGAGATCTGAGCAGACTTCCTGCAACAGCTCCCTTCCCGTGGGATGGCAAAGGAGACAAGCCTGGGGATAAGAGGCTTTTTTCAGAAGGAATGTGCTGTTTGTTGACATGTGCTTTCTGACCTGGACATTATCCTCTGAAGGCCCGAGCTGGAGAAACCCAACTACGAATAACTCTCTTTTCTGTTAAGATTCCAGTATGCTGATTTTTTTTTTTTTCCTTACAGAGGCCTGTGTGTTGCTCCACAAGGAGGAAACTAGGGTGGCCCAAGTTGTTGCTAATGTGTAGGTGTGTCTTTATCAAGTCCCATCACTTATCTCTCTGCCTTTTGCCCTCTTCTTCCCCCCACTCTCATTGTTCTTGCAGTCTGGAATGTTTTAAAGATGTTAACGACGTGATTCTTAGGGCAGACAGGATGAGATATATTTGTCATGTCAATTGAAGGAGTCCTAACCCATTAAATCATACTTGAAGTTTCACATTTTTCCCTTACATATAAAAAGACAGATAACATGTGAAAGCATTCTTTGAGTTTTCTTTTGAAATGAATGTTCACCCGAAGACTGAGGGCAGAATTTTGATTAGTTTCTACCATATGTAGTACTTAACTCCGTGCACCCATATTATTTTCTCTGCCTTTTTGCTTTCTTGGGAACTGGTCCTAGCGGCACTTAGATGACATCAGAACCCGTGTTGGTAAAATACAAAGCATTCCAAAGAACCCTTTAAACAGCAGGTATAAGTGATGACATGGTTTGTTTCTGGTACATATGTAACCTTCAATTTTATTGAATTGAAACTTTTAGATGCTATTCTCTCATTTAGCTAAGTTGAATTCTGAATTTACCTGGGTCAGAGGTCATCATCACACATGTGCCCGACTTAGAAGCAGAATGACTTACTAGCTGAGACCCTGCAGTTCTTGGTTTTGTCCCAACTCTGCCACTTGAGAGCTGTGTGCCTTTGGGCCAGATAGTTCATCTCTCAAAGCTTCAGTTTCTTCATGTGTGTATGAAATTGGGGTAATTAATAGCACTTACATCAGAGGCTGTTGTGAGCTCTCCATTACAATTTCAGACGCTACGTGCTTTAAAAATGTTACAGAGCATGGGGGAGAAAGACCATGACATGTTTCTGCTTATGAGAACTGCCTCCTGTGGGTCATGTTAGCAGAACCCCAGCAGCCTGGGAGCATGCCCCTCAGAGTGCCGACGGGCAAGTCATCCTGCAGTCGGTGTCAGTGTTGAGTAAGGACTTGAGATACGAGAGGATTCTGTGGACCATCCAGGCCCCCCAAAATTCTCTTCGCTATGGCTACCCATAAACAACCTGAAGAATCCTGAGCAGGAGTGAAATTCAGCCCTCTCTTCTTATCTTTCCTCTGCCTCCTCTGGGCGGGATTCCCTTCTGAGATTGAGGAGGAGAGCGTGCTGGGTCAGCTTGATTCCCTGTCCGAACCCGCTCAACTTACTGCTTTAGATTATTTTGCTGGTGTTGGGAGATAAAGGGAAAGAGGTTAGCTGGAGATGATTTGGGCGAACAACAGCTTGTCTATATTTATTTTGCCAACACTGAGACTACTTGCTGTAGGCCAGTTAACCCAAGTGGGTAAGCTAACTAGGAAACCTACCACACTTCATAATCTTTCACAATTTTTCCTTACACCTCAGAAGTTGTACCACCATCACTTCCACAGCCCATTGCTCATATACTGTTGGGCGTACGCTGTGTCTGTTGCTACATCCAGAAGGCACAGAGGTATGAATAGAGAAGATAGTCATGGGGTAGGGGTGCAGAGGACAACCTCACAGAGGCTGGCCACCACCTGGTGTGTGGAGCCGGAAACCATTTCTGTTAGTACTCCATCGAAATAGTCTCACCATTTGTGATGGAATTTGGGCAACTTTCCAGCTGATATGTCAGCATTGGTCATGTCACTGGATCTCCTTCTGTGGAATGGTCCCCTGGGATCCCTCCATATAACTGCTATATGAAGAGGCAGGTTTTTGTAGGCTCAGTGCATTATAATGTGACAGTTGTAGTCAGAAAAGGTCATCTTTTCTGCCATGACCAGCCTTGGCTTTTAGTTCAGTTTACATTGTCAGACACACCACACACCCCAAACACCCCACATTGTCTCAGACTCTATTACCCTCTTCCAATTTGGGGTGCTTTAATAAGACCTTGAAATTCTATTTAAGAAATGAGTGGAGAGCACAAGTGTGGAATAGGACCGGTCCAAGGAAAACAATCTACGTTGATTCCTCTGGGTTTAGTGGATTCAACACCCTCTAGAAGATAATGTGTGAGGGCAAAGCTGTCTCTATTAAGTATTAGTGTTTTACAAAGGAAGGTTCTATTTTGGGTGGTAAAGAGACATGCATTGTAGAATCAGTAAGCTTTCCTGCTGATTTGCATGAGTCTGCAGTGTATAAGCCTGTTTGCTGCAAATTGTGATTTAGGATTTACACAATAAACAGTGTAAATGTCTCTGCAGTTGATTATAAAATTTCCTCCCCCCGCCCCCGCTGAATTTGCATTCCAAAAAACTACCCCCCCACCTCCGAGATCTTAACTCCTTTCCAGCTGCATCAGAAGAATGGGGCATTCCATGTAGGTGTTCTGCTCAGAAAAGGGCAGGAAAGACCAGGTAATAGTGGTGGGGATGATTTGTTCCAGGCACAAAAGGGAATTGTGATGGTTTAGGGGGACTGTGGAAAATCAGGAGACAGAGAGGAAAGAGAAGGGCCTCCAGGGAGTGATGCAGTGAAATAAAGGAAGCGGTAGAAGTAGGAGAACAAGGAGAATGAAAGGAGCAAACACTAGACAGGAACGATTAGATGGAATGTGCAATAACATTAATTTGAGAGGCAGAAAATCAGAGGGGATTCATGGTTCCATTTCTGCACCTTGAACATTTTCCAGCGGAGTGGGGTGGAGAGGGGAGAGCCTCTTTGCTCCATTGTGGTCCTTGAGCCTTTCTATTGGCGGTCCACTTTGAACACATTTCCATGTGAATAAAACTCTTTTCCTATCTGGGCTTTCCTCACACTTGGGCCTTCCTCCTGTGCTGGATTAGAGCATTTCCTGCCAGGGTACCTGGATCTGATAAGCAAAATAAAAATTCAATCTTTTGTGTAGAAGTTTGAAAGGAGTTAGCAGTACATTATATTGAGGGAGTAGGTTTTTGAATAGTGACCCGTAGTTAAAGTGATGTTTTAAGAGTTTTGATGTGCTTAAAAACTGAAATTCCCTTTATTGGTTTTAGCTTAAAAACTAACAAGTAAAGGGTTTATCCTTACCCTTGGGTCAGTGTGCTTTTGTTAAAAGTAGCCAGCTTTCACTGAAGATGGTGTGATTACTTTCAGGTCCTGTTACAAACTGAGGTGACTTTAAAATGCAGGGTTTTTTTTTTTTTTTCTTTTTCTGAATAAAGTCCTCTCTTACTTACCTTTATATATACTAAGAAATATATTAAGAAAGAGTATGGGTGGCATTTCTATTAAATGACCAAATTTTGCTTTCTAGACTTACTAGAATTACCCCATGAAAGCAACATGAGGAAGTAAGAGGGAAGAGCTAGGTCTACCAACAGTTTTTTTTTTTTTTTTTTTTTTTTTTTAATTTTCGTAAGTGCATTTATTACTGCTAGTTTTACTTCACACAGTGAACTTACATTGACCTCTTTTTCCCTATTATTCGAAAAGACACATATGATTCTGTGGTACAGGAAGATCCTTCAAACCAAGAGGGATGGAGAAGTTGCCGTATTTTGGTTCACTGAGTTCCTCAAAACTATTTAAGTATTTTGCCAAACACATTAAAAAAAATATTTAGTCTTTCACAAAGATTTGTATTTTGGTGGAATGTTGCTCCAGGGAACTCCGTAAGATACCAGCATCTCCTGAAAACTGGCTAAAAATCATGTGTTACTTAAGTCAAAAATGGTTATTAGTGCCTTAACTCTATGAAGTTTTTTTTTTTTGAAACATACTGACACCATTAATATTATTTACTTTTCACAGTATCATTTATGAAAAGATGGCTCCAGGGCGCCTGGGTGGCTCAGTCGGTTAAGTGACTGCCTTCGGCTCAGGTCATGATCCTGGAGTCCCGGGATCGAGTCCCGCATCGGGCTCCCTGCTCGGCGGGGAGCCTGCTTCTCCCTCTGACCCTCCTCCCTCTCATGCTCTCTGTCTCTCATTCTCTCTCTCTCAAATAAATAAATAAAATCTTTAAAAAAAAAAGAAAAGAAAAGATGGTTCCAATTTGATTGCAGACAGTTTTCAATGTGAAACTATGTATTCATTTCCTTGAAGGTTTCCGCGTCCGTGAAGTAGTATTCTACGTTGATTCCTCTGGGTTTAGTGGATTCAACACCCTCTAGAAGATAATGTGTGAGGGCAAAGCTGTCTCTATTAAGTATTAGTGTTTTACAAAGGAAGGTTCTATTTTGGGTGGTAAAGAGACATGCATTGTAGAATCAGTAAGCTTTCCTGCTGATTTGCATGAGTCTGCAGTGTATAAGCCTGTTTGCTGCATCATTTCTTCTGAACCATTTCAAAGGCCAGTTGGTTAGCCTGCTTTGTTCCTGCTATACATCATTGGAATGCGAGATACTCACAGTCCTCTTTTATGCACCAGCCTCTCTACATAAGCTTTCAGAACTTTGGTTTTCTGCACTCAGTAATCTGTGGGATGTTGTATACCCGGAAATTAGGATTCTCACACATTCTTCTCTTTTTCTCCCACTTTATACTTTATTCCTTGCATTTTTTTTAGCTCTGTGAATTCGTTTATTTCCCCTTCTCTGTATACCTGCCTTCCTTGACCTGCTATATTTATCATCACTGATACTTTTATTTTTATTTTTATTTATTTATGTTTTTAAGAGTTTTATTTATCAGAGAGAGAGAGACAGAGTCAGGCAGAGGGAGAAGCAGGCTCCTTGCTGAGCAAGGAGCCCGATGTGGGACTCGATCCCAGGACCCTGGGATCATGACCTGAGCCGAAGGCAGAGGCTTAACCGACTGAGCCACCCAGGCGTCCCGTCACTGATACTTTTAAAATTCAGAACTTTGTATTCATTCATTTGTTCATTTACGGCTGGGGTATTTTCATTTTGTTTTGCTTTCAAGGAAGTAGAGGAATGTTTCTTGTACTTGATTTTTATCATAGCTCTCCACCCACTTTTGAAGAAGAAAAGTTCAAGACTTGTGCTTATTTTAAGACTAGGTTTCAAGCTCATGGAGCTCATCTGAAGAAAACAATAAAGATAGCCCTTTAGTTTAAGTTCATGGCCCTTCTTTTACAGGAGTGTGATCCACGTGGTTGATTATCTGTGTCCCCTTCTTTTCCCATTTCCTTCCTGCTTGCCCCTTTTGTCCATGTTGTTCTTCAGTAATCTCCCCAGTGAGTACCAGCCCTGGGTAAGAGGATAAAAGGGAGGATGTGTCTAGATGGCTCCTGTTCACAGCTCCGGTAAAGGTTTGGTGTTTGAGGAGAGCCTGACACTTAGCTTCAGGGTTCATTCATAATATTGAATAGGTCCATAGCAAACTGGCTTTTTGGGGGGTTTTTTGGTCAAAAACAATTGATTAGAAATTTTATGATTTAGGGCCGCTGGGTGGCTCAGTCGGATAAGCCTCTACCTTCAGCTCAGGTTATGATCCCAGGGTCCCGGGATCGAGCCCTGCATGGGGTCCCCTGCTTGGTGGGTAGTCTGCTTCTCCCTCTGCTCCCCCCACCCCGTGTGCCCTCTCACTCTTGCGCAAAAATAAAATCTTTTTTAAAAAGAAATTTTATGATTTAAAAAAAAATTTATGCTTCAACTCAATATTCCAGATCTCCGGTATGATTGATAACCATAAGTATCCTACAGTGTGTATCTCTGTTCTATTTTTTTACCCATTGCTATGCCTCTTTCAGTGTTGTTATTTTCCCCTCTTTCAGTGTTAAGAAAGAGTAAGAGGCTTAGGAAGAGAAAACCATGAACGCTGAGAAATGCAGATGGTTTGCCCAATTAATAGGCTAATTTTTGTAGTCAGCATATCACAAGTGTTAATTTTTTAAAGGTTTTATTTATTTGAGATAGAGGGAGAGTGCATGTGCACACACAAGTCGGGGGGGTGGGGCAGGGAGCTGAGGGGGGCGGCGCAGACCCCCTGCTGAGCAGGGAGCCTGATGCCAGGGCTCGATCCCAGGACCCTGATCATGACCTGAGCTGAAGGCAGATGCTTAACTGGCTTAACTGACTGTGTCACCCAGGTGCCCCACAAGTGATATTTTTGGGGATCAGTGGATCAGTTACCTGTTTAAGGCAGGATATTGATGGATTTTAGAAAGATACCATGGCATAAGATGGAATAAGGTTACAGTGTCCAAGATGTTTACTTGAAAACAGTGGCTAGAGTCCCATTGATTAATGCTAGTGACGGAGACAGCAAAATGAAAAATAAACCATCTCTAGACAAGTGATATCATAGGTAATGATTATGTTAATTATACTTTATTTAGTTGGTGGTTTTGTTCCTGGAAAATTACTTTTTTTTTCCCAAGAGGAATTTGAGGCATTGGAGAGGTGAATGTTTTGTGGAAACTCTTGTGTGTAATTTTTCAGTTTTATCCAACTTCATAAGTCTTCAGGGAATATTTTCAGGCCTAGATTTATGGGCACTGTACATAGTATCTGCTACCAAAAGAACATTCTGCCATCAGGCTCATTGGAAAGCATCTTGTCTGTCTTTCTGTTACAGTGTTGTGAGCAGATGTTCCCTCAGCATTTTGGAATCATTTTAATGCACAAAGTGGAAAAAATGAAAAATCAAAAGAGAAAGACAGGCATAAATTTCTGTGACAAAGAAACTATATTTGAGCAGGGATAAACATCAATATTTTCAATCTTTTTTATCCCTGTGCTAGATTTGGGATAATACAGTGTGGTGACGGGCCGTTGTCACACCTTAAAAATTCAATAGCAAATTCCAGTTCTGTATCATTAGGAGAATGGACTCAAAATAAAAGTTTGTGATTAAACTCTAGCACAGTCCTGGCACATAGGATGAACTCAGTTCATTTAATTTGGCTTTGTTCTGCCTTTCTTCGTATCAAATTACCGCTGTCCGTGAAAAGGCTTAGCACGGCGGGGCATACCTCTGATAGGCTGTGTGTTAGCTTCCTGGGGACTAACAAATTTCCACACAGTCAGTGTTTAAAACAACAAAAACTTAATCTCTTCCAGTTCTGGCGAGAATCTAGAGAGGACCATCTGGGAGGTCAGAAGTCTGAAATCGGTGTCACTGAGCTGAAATCAAGGTGGTGGCAGGTTGAGCTCCCTCCAAAGGCTCTAGGGAAGAATCTGTTAGCTCTTCCAGCCGGTGGCTGCCAGATGCCTTGGCTTGTGGCTGCATCACTCCCACCATCTTCAAGAGCAGCATCTTCCAACCTGTCTCTGCTCTGTCTTCACATTGTCTTCCCCTCTCAATGTGTCGGATCTTCTCCTGCCGCCTCCTTACACGAATACGTTTTATTTAAATGAAGGCCCACTTAAGTAATCCAGGGTAATTGTCACATCTCAGAATCCTTAATCACCTCTCCAAAGATTTGGCCACATAAAGGCAATATTCACAGGTTCCGGGGATTGCAATGTGGATATCCTTTGGGGGCTATTTTCAGCCTCACCACAGACTACTTTCAGTATCACCAGGCCAGAGCCAGCCCCTTAGCCTGCTTACAGTTTAGGTCTGATGGAGGTAGTCCCTCACCTGTCTCAGCATTCACCACAGGCTTTTCAGTGACTTAACAGTTAATATAAATGGCCACTAGCCTCACCGAGTATCTGTTTCTCGTAACATAGGCCAAGAAGCATTTAGCAGAGCTGCCTCCTCTCTATGGTAGTTTGCATTGGGGAAATCTCTGCACAGTAAGTTAAGCTAGTTAAGGCAAGTCACAAAGTTGAATGCTGTAACAGTTGTTCACTTTAACTCTGAAAGTACGAGTTGTCTCATGCATGTGCATGCTTATAAACATGTAAAATGGCGGATGTGTATTTTCAGGATGTATTTAATGGAAGTTAAATATCAGAATGTATATAATTACTTTTTTTTTTTTAGATTTTATTGAGAGAGAGCGCGAGCGAGCACACACGCGTTGGGGAGGGTCAGAGGGAGAAGGAGAAGAAGACTCCCTGTTGAGTGGGGAGCCCAGTGCAGGGCTCCAACCCAGGACCCTGAGATCATGACCAGAGTTGAAGGCAGGCATTTAACCAACTGAGCCATCCAGGTGCCCCTGTATAATTACTTTTAAGTGATGAATAGTTAATGGCATTTCCCAAGAAGTGAAAGAAACCTATTTGGAATTTCCCCCCCCCCCCCAGAAAGGAAACTAAGATAGTTTTCACCTAGCGTGAGATAAGAGTCACAAAGCTTTTAAAATAATTACTAATGAATCTAATAATTCTGTGATGATAATGATTGATCATTATAGAATTCTCCTAAAGAAATTCCATACACACAGTGCTTATTAGGTATTGACTGGATAGCTAATAATATAGATTGATTACATGTGTCCTTTCCGTGGTGACTGTTGTGTAGATGAGGTCCAGTAATTGGTTTAATTCTGAAGAAGAGTTAAATGGAGTGCGAGTTGTCATAAGGGTTATAATTCTGCATCCTTTTTGTCTCTCTTGCTATGTTTTAGATTATTGCCTGAGGTAATAAAACTTTAGTCTTAAAGATTTCCTTTTTCACCCTTTGGTGGGTGTATTGCCTAAAATGGAAAGACACAGAAGATTTTAAACTTCATACAAGATAGTATTTTAAATCCGTTAAGGTTCTTTCCTATTTTAAATCCGTTAAGGTTCTTTCCTATGATGGGAAATACATATCAAAGTTAAGTATATACTATGTAACTGCAGAGTTTAAAGCAGATCACTGTTTGGATGAACAAATTAGAACCCTGTATCTGCTGGAGGTTTGCAAAAATTACTTGGACAGTAATTATAGAATTAACATTACAAGGAGTCCTAAAGCAAGAAGGGAATGAGAATAATGAGGTTGAGGTACAAAGCCCAGATAGGTTAAATGAAGAAAAAAGAAAATCTAGGGGGAGAGAAAATGAAGTTTTGACTAGACATTGAGAACTCAGCTGGATTATCCAGTCTCAGCCAAGATGATAATGACAGAAGATAACAGGTGCAGATGCCATGCCAGTCTGCAGATAGGAAATGAGAAATTGAGGCTAACCTGCCAGTCCTGTAGATCACAGTCTTGCTTGTAGCAGGGTTGAAGCTCTAGCAGATGTGCTAGTTTAGTTGTATAATTAACTCTTATGGTATTCAGAAAGGGGAAAAGAAGCTGAAGGAATCACATCATGTTACCTGCTTGGAATAGCTTCTCTAATCTTACTTTTAATGAATTTAAAACATAAAGTCTGTCCAATTTAAACCATTTAACTCTGCCCATAGTCATGAGCCTTTAGTTTTAGCTACTTACGTGTTTTTTCCATAAGAATATCAATCACTTACAGCATATACTCTGCCCTGCCAGTTCCTTTTGGAACCAATTTAAATGAGAAAAATAGAGGACTTTGGGAAAAACTATTTGAGTATGTCTGGTAAGTTGTTTTACTATTTGAGAACAACTCTGGAGACCAAAATACATTTTCCATTTAGTAGAATTTGGCTTTTTTTTTGTGAGCCACAACATTCATGGAAATATGTTGAAATCTTACATGTAGAGAATGACTTATTTCTTTTGGTATTACTTGCCGTCTAAAATGATGTTACCATCTACACTACAATATATCTCTGATCAACAGCATTCGGACTACAATGAAACATGCTAATTGTGATCCACAAGTTTCTTCCTGTTCTGGATTCTTTTGATTGTAGAGCAAGTATGCTAAAAACCCATAATTTTCTATGGGATGTTGAATGCATATTTTTTTTGTCACTTGAGTTGCAACCAACTCTTTTAAGATATTAATACCATATACTAAAAAAATCACATTGATTATTACGAGACAAGTAATAAGTTTCTGAATATCTAAAACATATTTTATTAAACGTGACTCTTGTCCTAAATTTTCAGTGTTACTGTTGTCCTCGCTTATTTTTTAAAGACTCTTTTTTAGAGCAGTTTTAGGCTCATGGCAAAATTCAGAAGAAGGTACAGAGACTTCCCATATACAGTGCTTGCTTTTAAATCTGTGTGTGTGCATGTGTACTTTTCATAGTTTTTATTCCCTGAGCTAGTCTCTCTGCTTTAACTTTTGTTCCCTTACAATTCATTCTTCCCACAGCAACCAGGGAGACCTTGTTAAAACCCTCCATGTTTTCCTTTCGAATTGAACATAAAGTGCAGACTTTTTACCCCATATCCAAAGTCTGCCTCAGCTGGCTGCTACCTCGGCTCCTTCCGGGCCTGTTCCAGCTCTCTGGGCTCAGGACGCACGGGATTCCTCTCTAGTCTCTCTAACATGTGAGAGCCTTTGCTCTTTCTGTTCCCTCTACCTCAGAAGTTCTCTTGTTCCTTTTGTGGGGGCGTTCTCCCTCATCCTTCCTGAAGCCCAAATGCTCAGAGTCAAGCGAGGCCTTCTCGGACTACTCCATCACATCACCCCTTCAAAAATCTCCTTCCTGGCACCTACCACTAGCTGAGCTCATCATGTTTGTTCCTGGATATGTATGTTATCTATATTCACCGCCCCCCACCCCCACCCCGCCCCGGAGTTCACACTTGGAATGTATTAGAAACGGATTGAAGTTTTCAGAAGTTCAAGTGCAGAGCTCATTCAGGGAGACTTCCAGGCAACTTTTATGGGTAATAGGAATTGCTGAATTTGTTTATTTAAAATTTTTCATTTTATAAGGCTTGAGTTAAAATACAGAATTCCGTTGCCATTGGAAGGAGTTACCAGATAGCTTATTATGAATGCTTGCATGCCAGACTTGCATTGCACATAGCCTTGGATGCTTTTTTGAGGAGCTGACCTGCCAGGTAAGAATTTTATGCTGAGCCTTTCTCAGCCCCACAGATAAAGGCCTTTCCTATAAATGAAGTCTTAATATTTTCCCTCCTGCTAAGTAAATATAATAAACTGTCATCCCTGCACCCACCTCCCCCATTTTTGTTTACTAAGAATTAGCCTGTTTTAGGGGGTTTCAGAGTCCATTTTCGCAGTCCAGTATCATTCCTGCTATCATTAGCTTTTACCCTTAGGTGGAATCTGGACTTTGTGTTTTCCCTTATGCAATTTTTGTTGAGTTTCATGTAATTCATGAGTTGAAATTAAAACCTCACTCAGATACTCCTGACTGCATGGCAATAAATATATTTTGGAATGTTAAACCAAAGTTTTTGTATGGAAACTGATTCAACCTTTGGTTTTTAACTGTTGATTCCTTCCGTAGTTTGGGGTTGTTTTTTAGACAACAGCTTTTACTAGTCGGTTTCTCTTAGCCCTTTTATTAAGGAATCTTAAAGAAAAATGGTATTACAACTTTTGTATTACTTAGCACCTTTGGCCCTCAGAAGGATTTTATATGTGCTCATTCTAGTGAAAGATGAGATGAAAATCTCCTTTCCTGACTATTGGGAAACATTGTGGAACCTGACTTTTTAACCACTCTGTACTTGTGTTAAGGACTGTTTGCTCACTTGGTCCCACTTGGCTTTTCCAGCCAGAGCTTTCTCACGTGCTTATCATGCTTGGATGAGGGAGTTCCTAAGTGGACTTCTGGTCTGTGCCAGAAATAAAAATGGGGATGTATCACCTTCCAGATGTTAATAGAATGAGAGAGCAGCACATTTGAGATTATTATTATCCATCCACGTATGAAAGCATTCTCCACCAGATAGTACATTGACATTTTGGAACAAGGATGGACTCTACCATCTTGGTTCAGAGACACACACACCCCCACCCCCACCCTAGTAATAGTGTTCTAGGAAAGAAAGCCTCTGTGATATGTAGCCTAGGAGATAAGCTTGTCCTGGAAGAACTCATCTGTAGAAGAAGAAAATCCTGGCCCTTATGATATTGTCACTGAGGTCCACATCACCACTGGGCTTGAGCAGAGACCTCTAATTCCAGCTTTTTTCTCAAAAGATTCTAGCAATCTGAAATAAATCTATAGGAGATATTATAAACCTGTGTTTGCTTGAAAACCATGTTGTCACCAAGATCCAGAGTCAGAATCCTTCCTTCTCCTGCTCTCCGCAATAACTCTCTGAGGGTAGAGGATGGAAATGTATTTTGGCGTTTAAAAGTAATAAAACATAGTACCATGAGTCATGCTTGTGACTTTAATAAAATTTGGGTATTTTGTTTGGTTAGAACACCTTTTCTATTCCTGCTTTAAGCTATGGTGACCACCTCTAGAGAGCCTAGCTAGAAACTGCCTTTAGTGCCTTAAGGAACAAGTGGCTGAGCTTTGTGACGGGAAGGGGGGACAGTTTACAGCACGCTGACCCTGTCTCTGGTCAGTGACCAACAGGCAGAGGTTATGGATTGCGGTGGGGAGAAGGACTGACTGCTGCAGAAGACATAACCTCATTCTAGACCCAACTGGGCTTGACCTTTATTTAGATGTTGCCTTTTACAAGTTTCAGGGAGTTTTTAATTTCACATTTCGGGCAAATATTCTTTATTTGAGCCTTTGGATTTTGTTGGAGAGTACAGAACCCTAAAAACTCAAGGTGATGACCTTGGAACTTCCTTAATTTCTGTCTTCCCATTCTTAATCTCTCTTCCGACTTCCTTTCGCTCCTCTGAAAATTAACACCTGCCAGCGAAATCAATTGTATGCTGCTTTCACTGGAGACTGGTGTCTCAGAATCAATCCTGGCAACTAATGTAAAGTAAAATTTGGAAGACTCCTGGATTCTCATGGAGTTGTGCAAGCTGAAGTTATTAAAGAGGATTAGGGACCACAGCTGGTGAGCAGATGGAATGCTTCTAATTTCACAATCTTAGGTAGCAGTAAACCTAAATCTGCACAAAACCTATTTGGTGTTTCTCTAGTTCATTTCACTTTATCCTGCTGGAATAGAACCCTGGTCAAATGTGATACCTTAATTGTTGTAGATGATGAGCCTTAATAGGTCACTCCCTTAGATGATGTCAGTCATGATTCGGTCATGCAATTTCTAACTCCATTGCTGCAATTTCTAACTCCATTGCACATTGCATTGTAGTAACCACTATTTAATAATGTACTTAATGCGAAGCTCAGTAGATTAAGGAGGAGAGAATAAGACTTTTACATTTCATTCAAAATGTAGAAATGAAGACTAGCTCACAATAACACGGTCAGTGTAATTACATTACAATGAAGACTAGTTCACATTTCAGTAATTACAACTAAGTAGTTCAACTATTTGCTGCTGAAAGAAATTCCTGAATCTGTTTCCTTGACTCTTTTTCTTGTGTGTCCATTCCGTTAGAAATTCCTTTGCCATGCAGTCAGAAGAGTCCTCGAGGCCAGCCACCTTCCACTGCCCCACAGCCTAAACATAGCCCCCGCCCCCCCCCCCGCCCCCCCCGCCCCCCGGTCCTCTCTCCGTCTGTGCCAGCTTATGATGAGGACCTTCTGTTAATCTCAGAAACACAGGCCTGGGCCGCACCATTCACAAAGGAAAGTATTGGTGAGACAAAGGAAAGTATTGGTGAGACTTTTTTAAGATTTTATTTATTTGACAGAGAGAGATAGCGAGAGCAGGAACACAAGCAGGGGGAGTGGGAGAGGGAGAAGCAGGTTTCCTGCTGAGCAGGGAGCCCGATGTGGGACTCGATCCCGGGAACCCAGGATCATGACCAGAGCCGAAGGCAGAGGCTTAACGACTGAGCCACCCAGGTGCCCCTTGGTGAGACTTCTGCTCAGTGGTTTTAAGAAGGTCAGATTGGGAACTCCATTCTGCTATAACTGTGCAAAGATATTAATACTATGTTTTAATGGCTGTTATTTCATCTAAGAACAGAATTCATGTCTACAGTTGAGCCACTTCTCTACCTTACTGATGAAAGACTTAAGAAAAATGGCTGCTCTCCTTTTGAGCTAATGCCGAGTGTCTGAAAATCGAGCAAAACAGCTGGAGCCATAAATAAATTGAGTAGTCTGGCTACACTGTGTACTAGCTGGTTGGGAAGAAAACAACACACAGATATTTCAGGTGGCCCTGCACAGCAAACAGCTGTAGTTTATGGTCCAACATAGTCTCTCTTCTTTTGGAACCAGTATGTGCTTCTTGTCTAAAGCCACAGTCAGCTGCAAAAATGTTGTAACATGTGTTTTGGAAGCAATTACTGCATAATAGTGTTCTAGCCTCAAAACATTCTGAACGATCCATTTCTATGTGTGGGGGCAGGGGGAAGAGGGGAAATACTATGTTACTGATGTATTATTGGCATGGAGTAGTCTGTAGAATTTTCATAGGAAGTGGTTTTTTTTTTTTGGATCAGCTTTACAAATGATTTTCAGTAGTTTGTTTCTGGACTTCCAAATTGGCCTTCTGTAATTGGGATGTGACCTCTTATGGAAGCGTAGTATAAACACATTTTAACTTTCAGTGTAATTATTTTGTACTGAACCAAGTAGTCTAGCAATCCCTTCAAACTGATTTGTTTATCTATCATAAGTACAATTGTTCTCCCCACCCTTCTCTTAATCCCCTTGGATGTAGTGGATGGCAGGATGAGAGGAGGTTTTGGAGGTTCTCCAAGAAAAAATAGACTGAGAATCAGAAGACTGAGAGTTCTTTTTGATTTGCCTGGGTGATCGTCACCAAATTCTTAAAATCTCTAGTTTGCAGGGTCCATATGTAGAAAATGGATGTACTAATATCAAATATTACATTTGCAAATATATGGTACGTGTGTTAGATTCCTAGGGCTGCCATAACGGAGCACCACACATTGGGCAGCTTAACCAACAGATATTTTCCCACAGTCTAGATGTCTAATATCAAAGTGTTTTCAGGGTTGGTTCTTTCTGAGGGCTGTGAGGGAAGGGTCTTTTCCAGGTCTCTTTCCTTGGCTTGTAGATGGCAATCTTCTTCCTCTGTCTTCATTATCATCTTCCTGTTGTCTGTGCCTGTGTCCAAATTTCTTCAGCTTACAAGTTATGACATTAGTCATACTGGGTTTGGGCTCACCCAATGACCTTATTTTAACTTAATTACCCCTGCAAAGACACTCTCTCCAAATACAGTCCCTTTCTGCGGTCCTGGGGGTTAGGACTTCAATATATGAATTGGAGGGGGTACACAGTTCAGCTGATAACAATACAGTATAGAGGCCTATCTAATTTATAAATGAATATTCTTAGACTACACTTTATAAGTCTTTGAATTGCTCTGGCAATTCAAAATATTTTAATAAAATTTTATTCTAATGGATACATTGATAGAAAAATAGCATACTTTCCTTTTTTAAAACCTAAAATTTAAGACTCACTTGTGTTTTCATTCTTTATGGTTAATTTGCAAATGAAACGATATGTCTTTTCCCCTGAAGGCATTAGATGGAACTTTTGTGCACACACCATTCTGGTTCTTACCTCTTAGGACATCTTTTTGTTTGACTCTTAGTTGTAGAGGTTTGTTTGGGAGTTTATTGGGAAAGTTTCAGTGAGTTGAATTGCTTATTGCCAACGGCATCAAAGAAATCTAAATTTTTTGCCTAAGGATAAATAGACTCTCATTTGGAAGTTAAAGTTTGAGCAAATGGCACCATTTTACTCCAAGTATTTAATTGCTAGACGGCTTGCTACAGGTGGTAAGCCGGTAAAGACTGAGCCTGCAGCGAAGCCAAGGACTTTGTGGGCCTGGGATTGAGAGCAGTGCAAAGAATGAGATCCCTTGGGGCGCCTGGGTGGCTCAGTCATTAAGCATCTGCCTTCGGCTCAGGTCATGATCCCTGGATCCTGGGATAGAGCTCCGAGTCGGGTTCCCTGCTCAGCGGGGAGCCTGCTTCTCCCTCTCCCACTCCCCCTGCTTGTGTTCCCTCTCTCGCTGTGTCTCTCTCTGTCAAATAAATAAATAAAATCTTAAAAAAAAAAAATGAGATCCCTTAATGGAAATTGCTGAGCTTTTCATTTACTGGGATTGCAGTCGGAGGACTGTTAATTGTGGGAAGAAAGGCAACCAGATGGTCACCTACTCCAAGGCCAAAAGGAGAAAGGGTAGTCAGGGCAATTGGAAGCATGCATTAAGATTGCAAAGAGGGAGACTTGCAAATACTTTTGCAGGTCAAACTTGCCTCTTTGGCTGAGTAATTAATTGCCAAGTAGGCATAATAGAGTCATCTCAAATGGTTCTTTAGAGATGCAGGATTTGTGCGTGCGCACACATACACACACACACACACACACAAACATGAAAGCTGGAAAACAACTAACTTGACTAAACAAAACCAAAGCATTTTAGCCACTAAAAACAATGTTGTGCATTCTGATTTTAATTTTCTGCAGATTAGTACATAACAAACTAAAAAGCTACCCCAATAGGTAAAATGCTCCGTTCTTTTCCAGGATACTGTCCAGAGTGAGATCCAAGAATTCTCCATTGTTTGATTAGTAATATACTCAGTTGCATTTTTATCATCATGGCAAGCTTAGTGACTTTACTGAGTTTTTTGTCAGGCAGACTTAGCTTTAGTTTGGGAAATGTTTCTAATCCACAACAAATTTAGGATTCTTACTGAATTTATTTAGTATGTACATACTGGTTTCCTGTGCAGATTCTCTACAGGTGTTCGACACAGTGTGGTCATAATATGTTATTGAGTATAACGTCATGAGCTATCAAGGTGTCTTCCCCTTATAACTTTCCCCGTCATGATGTCTGTCCTGCTTAAAAGAGTAAGCAGAGATTAAAAGCATAGTATGCGCATTTGTAGGTAGTGTTTCTCTGACCGTATTCAGTCGTATGTGCAGTAAATGTTGCTGTGCCGGGCACTGAGCTAGGCACTGGAGAATCAATCACACACAGCCCAGACCTGATTGCTGTACTTATGAAGCTCACCCTTCCCATTTTTATAGAGGCAGAAGGGGTTTACTGTGAACAGGAACATGCAGTGGGACATAAACTTAACTATGGAGAGGAAGACGGGGATGTTAGGGGAGATCCTACAAAGAACACCAATGCAGGTGGGTGATAAAGGCAACAATCTCTTAGCAGAGGCATGAGGGAGGAGAGGAGTCAGCTAGACCAGGAGGGGAGGGGTAGACTCATGTGCATATTCTTCCATCTGTGAGTAACTTAAAAGCCTTTTATATTTTGGTGTTTTATAATAGAAAACCTTATGATTATAATCTCTAGGAAATTATTATTTAAGATTTTATTTATCTGACAGAGAGAGACACAACGAAAGAGGGGACACAAGCAGGGGGAGTGGGAGAGGGAGAAGCAGGCTTCCTGCTGAGCAGGGAGCCCGTCGCGGGGCTCGATCCCAGGACCCTGGGATCATGACCCAGTCCAAAGGCAGACGCTTAATGACTGAGCCACACAGGTGCCCCTCTAGGAAATTATTTTAAAATCAGTTACCTAGATGAGAAATTGTCAGTTTAATGTATTTGCCAAGAGCCATATTATGGATCTCTTTATCTCTGTCATTCATTCCTTTTTGGTGCCCTCCCCCCCCCCCCCCCGCTTTGCCCATATCTTCAATTTTTTTCTTCTGTGCTGTCTTTTATATTTTCTTCTTGTGCATTTTTACTTATTGTCTAGTTTGCTCTATGACCCAAATGAAATGGCTGCTTTTGCTGATGGGTTTTCCTCAGACCTGATGAGCTCACCGTGATCCAGGGGTTGTACACCTTAGCTGTTAGGAGATGGAGATCAGGTGAGCACGATTTATCATCTTAAAATGTGGCTGGTAAGGTGTGCCACGTGTAGAGCTAGTTTGGGACATAAATGTAATATTGCAGTTCTCAGGCCTTTTGACTGAATTTTTAATGTACATGTAAAAGGCCTGTGTATTAAGGCCTATGACTACCCTGTTTTGAATAACTAGGGTGGTCCATTTGAAAACAGAGTCACCAGCTGCATAGCTTAAAAGAGTCCTTTATTTTGTACAGAAACGGTTCCAAATGATTTAATTTTATGAAAGACTTAGAATGAGACAGCAAGATCAGTGCGTGTGATTTTGGTATAGAGTATAGTTTGCTCGAAAGCAACAGACAACTTCTTTCATGTTGAGTTTGGATTTGTGGGAGATCTGCTCTGTCATAGATGTTTTAGAGAGTAAAATCATAAAACCTTCGGAGTAGAGGGCTTCTGGTCGTCAAAGAGTGGTCACAGTCCCGGAGAAAAATCTCTGATAGCATCCTCCATGTAGACATTGCCTGCCTAATCTAACTTTCCATTTTAGTTTATTCCTCAGTGCCATGCGTTTAGGATATAGTCGATTTTCTTTTCTGAACTGGGGCAGATGGTGCTGTCTCTTTTGATTATCTGTTTTATAAAGGGAAATGTTGATTAGGAAGAACAAGAAATGAAACATGGCCAGATTAAATTGAGAGCAGAAATTGTACAGTCAAAGAAGAGCCAAATGTGTTCAGTGTTTTTCTACTTAAAGTTTACCATGACTCACTTGACTTTCTAGAGTTCAAGTTCACTGTAGGGTGTTAGTTTCTGCTTTCCTAGGTTTATTTCGGTCAGGGACTATACAGTCATTTTCCATGGAATTTATAACCTGCTAAATTGGATAATGGCTTGACAAGATTTATGTTTAATCTGGATTATGTCGTTTTTATATATAAATTTGGTGGTTACATTGTGTTAGTTTAAGGTGTATAGTGTGTGACTTTGATACATTTATCTTTTGTAATACAATTGCCAATACAGTGACATTTATCCCCCAATTATAGTACATATTATTGTCTATATTCATTATACTGTGCCTTGGATCACTGTGGCTTATTTACTACTGTTCATTGGAAGTTTGTACCTTTAAATACCATCACTTTTATCTCCTCAACCACTCTCTTCCCCTTCCACTCCTCCCTTTCCCCAATCCCCTCGTACCACCATTTTACTCCATTTTTTTCCAGGTTTAACTTTTAGAATCTACATAAGTGACATACAGTACTGGTCTTTATCTGACTTACCTCGCTTAGCATAATGTGTTCAGAGTTTATCCATGTTGTCGCAAATGGGATGATGTCTTTCTTTCTCGTGACTGAATAATACTACATTGAGTATATACATCACATCTTTTTTATCTGTTCATCTGTTGATGGGCATTTGGGTTGTTTTCGTATCTTGGCTATTGGTGAATAATGCTGTGATAAACATGAGAGTGCATATATCTCTTCAAAATCCTGTTTTCATTTCCTTTGGGTATATACCCAGAAGTGGAATTGCTGGATCATATGGTAGATCTCTTTTTAACTCTCTGAGGAATCTCCATATTGTTTTCCATGGTAGTTGGCTCAATTTACTTTCCCATCAACAATCTTTTCACCACATCCTTGCCAGCACCTGTTGTCTTTTGTCTTTTTGAAGATAGCTGTTCTAATAGGTGTGAGGTAATAGTTCATTGTGGTTTTGATTTTCATTTACCTGAGGAGTAGTGATGCTGAGCATATTTTCATGTGTCTGTTGGCCATTTTCATGTCCTCATTGGGGAAATGTCTGTGTAGTTCTTCCTATTTTTTAATCGGATTTTTATTACTGATTGACTAAGTTCTTTTTATATTGTGGATATTAACCCCTTATTTGTTATATCATTTGCAAAAAATTTCTCTCCTTCCGTATGTTGTCTTTCATTTTGTTAATTGTTTCTCTTGGTCTGCAAAAGCTTCTGAGTTTTGTGTAGTCCCAGTTATTGATTTTTATTCTTTTGTTGTTTATGCTTTTGATGTCATGCCCCCCAAATTATTTCCAAGACCAGTATCAGTGAGCTTTTTCCCTGTTTTCTTCTCATAGTTTTTTGGTATCATGTCTTATGTTTTGACCTTCAATCCATTTTGAGGTTTTTTTTTTTTCACAAGATAAGTTTATCATTTATAGTTTTTTAAAGACCCTTGTGATTACATTGGGCCCATCAGGATAATCTAGGATAATCTCCCTATTTTAAGGTCTGGTCATTGGGAACCTTAATTTCTTCTGCCACCTTAATTCTCCTTTACCACGTAACCTAACATATTCACACACTCTAAGGAGTAGCACATAAACATCTTTGGGGACAATTATGCTATCCACTGTACCTGAAGTCAGCTAGAAGTTTGTATAATCTATTGTTTGTTTGTTTGTTTATTCCGTTTTTTTTTTTAGTACAGTTGATGTAATGTTACATTAGTTTCAGGTGTACAACATAGTGATTGGACAAGTTTAGATATCATGCTGTGTTCACAAGTATAGCTACTGTCTGTCCTTATACATCACTATTACAATATCATTGACTCAGTGTTCTTTGTACTGTGCCTTTTATTCCCATGATTTATTCCATAACTGGAAGCCTGTATTTCACACTGCCTCTCACCCATTTTGCCCAACCCCCCACCCCTCTGGCAACTATCAGTTTGTTCTCTGTATTTATAGGTCTGATTCTCCTTGCTTATTTTTTTTTTTTCTTTCCAGATTTACTCCCGTTTTGAGTTAATCTTTGACTGGTGGGAGATAGGGGTCCAATTTCATTGTTCTGCTTGTGTTTCTCCAGTTTTCCCAGCATCATTTGTTGAAAAGACTACCCTTTCTCCACTGGGTATTCTTGTCTCCCTTGTTAAATAATAGTTGGCCATATATGCCAGAGCTTAATTCTGGGCTCTCTAATCTGTTCCACTGGCCAATGTATCTGTTTTTATGACAGTACCATTTTGTTTTTATTACAAGGTTTTGTGGCATAGTTTGAAATTTGGAAGTGTAATACTTCCAGATTTGTTCCTTTTTCTCAGGATTGTTTTAGCTACTCGGGGTCTTTTGTGGTTCCACACAAATTTTAGGATTGTTTTGTCTCTTTCTGTGAAGAATGCCTTTGGGATTATGTTGATCTATGGATTGCTTTGGGTAGTATGGCCATTTTAACAATATCAATTCTTCTGATTCATAAACATGGGATGTCTTTTGTTTGTGTCTCTGATTTCTTTCAGCGAAATTTTATAGTTTGCATTGTACACATCTTTCACTTCTTTGGTCAGACTTATTCCTAAGTATTTTGTTTTTGATGCTCCTGTGATTGGAATGTTTTATTTCTTTTTCAGATGCTTCCTGTTAGTGTAAACAAATGCAATTGATTTCTGTATTTTGATTTTGTATCCTGCCATTTTGCTGAAGTTGTTGATTAGTTCTAATAGTTTTTGACTGATTGTCCAGGATTTTCTGCGTGTAGGATCATATCATCAGCAAATAATGACAATTTTACTTCTTCCATTTCAATTTGCATGCCTTTTATTTCTTTGTCTTGCCTAATTGCTCTAGTTTGGACATCCAGTACTATAGCGAATGGGAGTGGTGAGAGTGGGCATCCTTGCTTTGTTCCTGAGCTGAGTAATAAACACTTCTAATTTGTCTCCATTGTGTATGTTTGTTATGTATGTATGTATGGCCTTTGTTAGGTTGAGGTATGTTCCTTCTATACCCAATCTGTTAAGGGTTTTTGTCATGAAAGGATATTGTATTTTGTCAAATGCTTTTTCTGTAGCTATTGAGATGATTGTGTAATTTTTATCTTTCATTTTATTGATATGATGTATTATGTTTATTGATTTGTGTATGTTGAACCATCCTTAAATCTCAGTGATAAGTCCCACATGGTCAGGGTGTATAATCCTTTTAATGTGTTCTTGAATTTGGTTTGCTAATATTTTGTTGAGAATTTTTGCCTCTGTATTCTATTGGAGATACCAGCCTGTGGTTTTCCTGTAGTATCTTTATCTGGTTTTGGTGTTAAGGTAATGCTGGCCTTATAGAGTAAGTTTGGAAGGGTTCCCTCCTCTTCAGTATCTTGGAATAAGTTTGAGGAAGATTGGTATTAATTCTTCTTTAAATGTTGTGTAGAATTCTCCAGTGAAGTCATGTGGTGCTGGAGTTTTCTGCATTGGGAGTTTTTTGGTTACTGATTTAATCTCTTGTGACTGGTCTGTTCAGATTTTCTATTCCTTCCTGATTCAGTCTTGGTATGTTGTATGTTTCTAGAAATGTATCCATTCCTTCTCAGTTATGTAAATTGTTGGTAATTGTTTATAGTAATCTCCTATGATTCTGTGTATTTCTGTAGCATCATTTGTAATCTCTCTTCCATTTCTGATTTTGAGTCTTCTCTTTTTTTCTTAGTCTAGCTGAAGGTTTGTCAATTTGTTTATCTTTTTTTGGAGAACCAGCTCTTGGGTCTGTTGATTCTATTTTCTCATTTCTATTTCATTTATTTCTGCTCTGATCCTTTTTTTTTTTTTTTTTAATATGACAGAGAGAGACACAGCGAGAGAGGGAACACAAGCAGGGGGAGTGGAGGAGGGAGAAGCAGGCTTCCTGCAGAGCAGGGCGCCTGATGCGGGGCTCGATCCCAGGACCCTGGGATCATGACCTAAGCCGAAGGCAGACACTTAACCATCTGAGCCACCCAGGCGCCCCTCTGCTCTGATCCTTAATATTTCCTTCTTTCTGCTAGCTTTGGGTTTAGTTTGTTCTTTTTCTAGTTTTTTGAGTTGAAAGTTGTTTATATTTATTATATTATTTATATATAAAGAGCTATATATAAATAGTTGTTTATGTATATTATAGTCTTAATATATGTGTTTATTGCTATAAACTTTCCTCTCATAACTGCTTTTGCTGCAGCCCATAATATTTGATTTGTTGTGTTTCAGTTTCATTGGTTTTGAGATAATTTATTATTTTCATTTTGATTTCTTCTTTTACTCGATGGTTGTTTCAAGTTTGCTATGTCTTAAAATGCCATTTAAGATGGCTGGCTCTTGGGTTATTGGGTTGCTTTGTTTTAACTTTAATTTCTAAAAGATTTAGAAACCTGAAATATATACACGTTATTTTTCTTTCTAGTTGCTTTTAAATAAGAAAATCCTTGGCTGATAGTGGCTTTTCACAAATCTGAATAATTTGGATAAATTCTACTTTATGCTACTGAAATCTCTCACCAGCAGTCTGCACATGTTTGTGCTATTGGCCAAGTGACCTTTAGTCAAAATATTTAACAGGTGTTCAAAACAGAAGTCTTAAGGAAGTGGACGAAGGGGCATAGAAAACAGCTTGAAGGGCCTCCCACTGGCTACATTTGGTACAATTTTAGCATTGAAAAGAAGGATTGCAGTGGAGTATTACAATTTTTTTAATAAAGAGAATCCATGAATTCATAGATACTTTAAGAAACTAATAAACATAGAAAGAATGATAGAATTAGGAATATATCACCATCTTGCAACTATTGATATAATAAAATCTTCTGGCAAAGATCATCAGTGTTTAACCATCCGGTGAAAGGAGGAGAATGTACTTTCACTGTGGAGAAACAGGTTACACAACACTGTAACTAGGTGATCACACTGCAGAGTGTCACCAGAAGGTTCCAGCTGGTAATGTCTGCTTCCTCATTGAATGGATGGGAAGTACATCTATATAAAATTCTTGCCAAAAGTTTTAAATTTGAATCTAATTATGAGGAAATAGTCACACAGTTCAGATAGTGCTACATGCTACAAGAAAACTGTTCTAGACTCTTCAAAAATATCTTTAGGGAGACAAAAAAATATAGGGGATGTCTGTTCTGGATTAAAGGAGACTAACAAAACCTGGTATATGAATCCAACATGTGTTCCTTGATTGGATCCTGGATTAGGAGGAAAACATTAAAGATATTATTGGAACAATTGGGGTAATCTGAATATGGGATGTATATTAGATTCTATTCTATCAGTGTTAAATCTGGTTGTGATGTTATCATGGTTATGTGTGAGAAGGTTCCTTGTTCTTAGGAAAGACATGCTGAAGCTTTTGGGGTAAACTTAAGATCTTGTCATAAGATCAACAACTTCCTTTCAAGTGGTTCTCAAAAACAGCGTGTGTGTGTGTGTGTGTGTGTGTGGAGAGAAAATGTGAGCATGCGAGTATAGCAAAATGTTAGCAATTGATCCGTCTAGGTGAAAGGCATATGGGTGTTCATAGTACTAACTCCTTCACTTTTCAATAGATTAAGAATGTTTTATAATGTATATTTGTACAAATCAGGCAATTTCATGAAAATTTTCCCATTTCTAGATTCTCTGGAAAAATGGCAAAATCGGTCAACTTTAGACCAGTGATCCTGCCTGGCAATAACTGATTGCTGTAGCAGCTCCCCCTGTTAAATAGAGGGAGGGCTTTTTCAGTTTTCCACAGTCTTTACCCTTCACTTTTGCCTAATATGTCCACCTTCTTTTACTCATTGACATTACCTGCCTGGTGGCTAATAGGCATTTGAATATGTACCTACACATCTATCCTTTGCAGATTTCCTGGGTGAGGTCAGTTGTACCGCAGGTGGTAAGGACTTTTCCATATGCTAAAACTCTGGGGAATTATTTGGAGCCCTAGCACACGAAGTTAGCTCTGAATTTGATCCCCATTTCAGCTGATGAGCTTCACTGGGTTGACTGAATATCCGTCCTCATCCCCAAATGTATATGTTAGTCATGTGGGACATCAGTTAAGAAAATGTAGGTGTAAAAAGTGTTCAAAACTTGCTATATAGGTGGTATAAATACTAAAATTCTCTTTCAGATTTAATGTGTTAAAAAATTGTTCTCTCTGGATTCTGCCTGTCAGTTGACACAGTCTTGCAAAAGTTTTGAATAAAGCCACTTGAGAAGTTTTCAATCTGACATGCCAAGTCTTAATGAAAAAACATTTTGTGGAAACATTTACAGATGCCAATGCAGAAAGTAGTGTATAAACTTTAATTACCTTTGTAAGTCGTTCTATCCTGTGTTTAAGCGATTGCCTTCCTGTTACACACCCAGGGAGGGTACCAGCTCTAGTTGGATAATCATGGAGTTGAGCCTTCCCCCAAAATAAAAGAGCTATATCTGGCACAGGTTAGGACTCAGCTAGCCAGTGAAAGGTCTCAAACACACAGAGGGAGGGAAAGGACAGGACTGCTGTAGGTCAGGCTTGCCAGGCAAGCATATCTGTGTGATACTTCATCCATTTTTGAGGGGTTTTCATCCCTGTTTAATGTGATGTTCTTAAAAATACTAGCTGTGTTTGTCCAGTTCCATGTATAAATATGATTTTTGTGAAGTAAACAAGAATTTTCTTTGGGAATTTGACGGAAATGAACATAGAATCTCCTGGTATTTCAGTTAGAACCAACCCAGTTAAGTTGGCATTCCAAGAAAGTGGTTGAGAGATAAACTTTGAGTTGACCTGGGAGTCAACAAAGGGATTGTATCTGGTGCTTTCTCTTTTCATTCAAGTCCCAGACCTAGCACTTCTGGGTTGTCCCTCTTCCTACTCATAATGTTAGATAACTCTTGTCCAAAGTGGTCCATTTTTGCCTACAAGGGGATTAATGTGAATATTCCCAGTAGGATTTTGCTTAAATCTTGGGCCAGGAAAGAAAATCATTCTTTCTACTCAGTTCTGGAAATACCAGCAAAAGCTCAGAGGAAATCAGCCCCCCCGCCCCCTCCCCGCCATTCCATTTACATTCTCTGGCCATCCCTCCTGTCCAGCCGGGCACTCCACCTGCAAAAGGAATTCATCTCTCCTCTGCTCTTTCTCTTAAGGCTCCAGAATCTGTTGGGAGCCCAATTTCCCTTGAAAATATTTTCCTAGACTGGAAGGCAACTTCCCACAACATACGTTCCCCTGCCTGCTGCTTTCTCTTTAGTGCTAAGAGTCTGGTATTCCCTTGGCTATCTTTCAGAATTTCCAATAGAGTAACTAACCACTTAACCAGCTAAATGGCTAGAGAGATCTTTGCATTTTTAAGCATCAGGATGATTGATACCTGAAGGTATTTCTGGAATATTTGTCCTTGGGGATTAACTGCATTGTTCCTAGATTATGTAAATGTATTCCTTGTGATTTTGTACATTTTTAATATTTGATTTTAATGCCATTAACTCTAGATTATAATCACTAAATGGAGGTCCTTTAAGCATTTAATACTACTTTTGTATGCATTTATTGATCCTTTTTTCTCCGCATAGGTAATGAAGATAGCGGATTTTTTTTTTTTTTTATTAGAAAAGCAATTCAGCAAGCATTCTTAAACCGTCTTACCTCATCCCCATTCATTATTGTTAGCATTGGTAGGCAGTGATTGCATATTTAATCTTCCTCACTATTGCGTCATATTTTTCTTTTTCATCCAGAAGTATTTATTTCCATTCATTTAGTTCTTTTATTGAGTATTTAGTGGTTTTAAGCCTCTTATCCCAAAAATGGGCATGACCAGAAGTTGCATATTTTCCACGCCCCTAGTTTATTATATATAATGTATTAAAGATAGTAGCTAAGTCAGCTCTTTGGCAGATCTGAGAAAGCATATTATGTTATGCCGGGCATATCTGTAAATGAGCCATGCGGATGAGAACTAGACAGAAGGTTTACTGAGAAGTAATGCTGATGTCATTCCATTGGAATGAAGGGGCTGTTACAACCATAAATACATTCTATAGCTAGCAGCTAAGTGTCTAGCTCTATTTCTTTTCTAAGATGGAAAAAATGTGAAGCAAACCAAAGAAGTAAATTGTGTTTATAAAGGGGGATATTTTAATTAGTTTAGGCCTTACAGTTATTCAAACAGTCTGAACCTACGGTTCTTTTTGGAGCAAACACGAAAACCATTATTTGTGGAAAGTTTAAATTTCACATGACACATACTCCCTCTATGTGTGTGGGTTGTTGTTGTTTGGTTTGGTTTGTTTTTTTCTTTTAAAAAAACGTATTTGCTTGCTTGTGTATTTTTGTTTTAACTCTCCCTTTGCTAAAAAATGCTTTATTTTCTTGGGAGAAGATTTGTTTTTGGGAGAAGAAACATGTAAGTTACTGAGCTGAAGCCCCCTTCCCCCTTTTTTGGCATTTGCAAATTGGGAGATTCTCAGCTCATTGGGATGTGTTTAAACCAGGGGCTTCCCTCTTCACTCCTTTTTAAGAAATTACCTGTCCCCAAAGGTGTCTGTCCCTGCGAAACAAAATGCCCGTTCTCTGGAGCACTGTCAGCGAGTACCCTGTGATCCTTCTCTACTGATCAGCAGTCTTCACTGCAAGGAAAAGGCTTTCAAATATTAAGAAGGTAGTGATGTGAAAGGTGGGTTGTCATGTCCATCCACATCAGCCATGGTGGCAACAAAAAGCAGGTGGAAAATGATTTTAATCTGTTGGCTTAGTTCAGGGCAGCTTCAGTTCGAGGAGAAAGAAATACAAAGTTGGCCTCTAAGATTTGCCTCTGGATTAGTTGACTTGCTGCAAACCAGAGGGAAGAAGGCAGGCCTGATAATGAAAAGAACCTCGTCCTACAACCTTGTGCCAGAACCTGGCTTTTTTTTTTTTTTTTTAATTCCCACTCTTCTAGGACAATCTGCTTGCTGTTCAGTTGTCACACACCAGATTCTTTAAGGAGGTAAAAACAGAAACAAACGAGACCTAGTTTTCTTTTTAACTTGATATAAAAGATACCCTGGGGGCGCCTGGGTGGCTCAGTCGTCGTTAAGCATCTGCCTTCAGCTCAGGTCATGATTCCAGGGTCCTGGGATCGAGCCCCACATCGGGCTCCCTGCTCAGCAGGAGGCCTGTTTCTCCCTCTCCCACTCCCCTCCTTGTGTTCCCTCTCTCTCGCTGTGTCTCTCTCTGTCAAATAAATAAAATCTTAAAAAAAAAAAAGATTCCTGAAGGCAGGTCATCAGAACTGTTCTTTCTGGTTTTGTTTATAAATTTTTGTGAGAGCATTAGCAACTGTTTATTTGTCCTTATTCACGAGATGGCATGTGTGTGCGTGAGCATAAGAAAGGGAGAGGCAGAGCCACAGAGGAAAAGAAAGGGCAAGCAAGCGAAAGCTTGATCCAAACTCCGGAATATCCTGGATAGCTGAGCTCTGAAGCTGTTTCGTGGAAAGGGAGGTAATTCGTAGACTTCTCTGAGGCAGAGTTAAATCTTGCTTCAGGAGAGGTAGGCCAGGGTCGGAGTGAACTCGGTTATTTAGGTGGTAGAGTTGTGAATTTTGGCATTTCATACCGGATTGCTAGCTTTTCATGCGAGAGTTTATTTTACATGCGGTAAGTAACTGTCGCTTTAGCTCAGTTCAACGGATTTTATTTTCACTCTTGTGTGTGCACATTTTATGCCTGGCATTTATTTACTCTCTCCTCTTAGTCTGGGGCAGCACAAATGGAAAAGCGTTCAGTAAATGTGGTGTGAATGCATTTTTCTCTTCTTTTTCCGTATTCACCATTTAGACCCTTGAAAGAAAGAAAGAATCCTGTCTGGCTTTGAAACTGCATTTCTCCTGATATAATAGGCCAGTGATTGTCCCGTCACTACCTTTCCTCCCCTTGCCCTGCCCTTTTTATTTTTGATCTTCTCAGAATCCTTTGTTTATTTGGCTCCATTCATGGCCTACTTTTTCTTCCTTTTCTCACATACCTTCCCCCAGATCCAAAGGCCTTTGCTCTATTTATTTGACAGCTTTCTTGGAGATGGGGGAAGAAAAAAAAGAAAGAAACAAGCCCAACAACCTAGGCCCTCTGGTAAGACCTGGGGGTGGGGGTGGGGGGCAGTTTCCTGCTGCCACCTTCTTGTTTCCATGCACCCCAGTGCAAACACCCACCACCCTCAGCTCTTCTCTCTCTACGTGCTCTCCCTCGTGACCCCCAGAGCCCTACTCATTTGTCGCCACACAGTCAAGGTTCTACTTGCTTTTGGGCCACACACTAGTCTGTGGCCCCGGGGAGATGGTGTCTGCTGGCTGGGCCTCTGTTCCCTCCTTCATTCCTCCTCTTCATTTCTCAGTCGACAAAGGCACCTGCGTGTGTGGAGCTCAGCCCCCAAGGTGAAAACCGTGACGCACAAAATAGACTTCGGTCCTGCCCACTGCTATGAGGTGGAGCGGAGACGGTCCATCTTGCACGGCATGTTGTAGAACTGAGCCAGGGGATGGTGCCTCGACAAGCACGTACCTGGGTGCTCAGGAAATGTCGGCTTCCCTCGCTATAATCGCAGACAGACTGGGACAGTCCAGACCTCCCTTTGGAAGTTGTTTTTATCCCAGTCAGGACCTTTCACTTGTATTTCTGGCTCTTACCTGAAACCCACTCTTTTCTGTTTTAAACAGATCTCCCCCCCACCACCCCCCATCCAACCTCCTTTCCCATTTTTCCCTTTTCTGTCAAAAGCCTGACCATTTCTCCTGTCATCTGGGTTTGAAAGCTGGCGAGGGGGAGGGGCCTTCCATTTTTGTGGGACAAAGCGTGCCTTTTCACTCCTTTCTTTCATGCCCTATATCTGGTACGTCGTCCTGAGGATTCTTCTTTTACTGAGCTCTTTAGTTCTTCCCCTCTTTTTTGTTGAATAGGTGATTATCTCCATTCTAGTCTAAACCTTCATTACCTCAAGGATAGTGTCTGGCTCTGGGCTTCTCGTCCTGTGTCAGTGCGGGCAGAAGGAAGCAGTGACCTCCTTCAGCTAGTTGTAGGAATGTAGCTATTTATGTGAGTGTTCGTAACCACAGGGTCCAACAAACTCTGGAATAACCAGAGATTCAGAAAGTTTTGTCTTTAACGACTGAACCAGTTCATTTACTGCAACTGTGCTTATTTTATTTTAGTTTGTTTTTTTACTGACAGGTAGCTTCTCAGATACACATTATTTATAGTTTTCTTAGTAGGAGCTTCCAGAAAGTGTGAGGGTATGTACGTGTTTGACTTACGGGTATAAATTATTATCTGCATCTTATCATGAATACATGGTTATAAACGAGGTTGTCATTTGGTCTTTTGAATGTGAAGTTTCTTTCAGTTGTAATTTAAACACCTGTATTGCCACCAGCCCGTTTCTTTTTCTCACCAAAGCAGAGGTAAACACGTTCTACTAAATAGAATGCAATAGGAAAAAATGAACTGATCCTTTTAAAGTTTAGGGTGGTGCCAACTTGAAGTCTTATTATTCTTTACGTAGGCTTGGTTCACTTATTAAACAACAAAAATACTCACTATCTGATTCTTTACGGAAAAGAAATTATTTTGAGTCTGTAGCATCATTGCCTTCCTGAAGTGTATATTTTAGCAGGAAAGACAAGTAATAAACAAGGGAACACATAAACAAGAGGATTTTTAGATTGTGGTAATCAGTAGAAAGGAAATAAGTAGGATATGAGAATGACTGGAGGTTGGACAGGGGGTGGGGTTGAGGTGGGGTTCTTTGAAAAGGTGACTTCGAGATTAGACCTGAGCGATGAGTATGAACAGCCTGGGGGGAAGAGCTGGGCCTCCTGACCTCTCACCCCCTAGCTCCACTTCCCTCTTCACCTCCAAATGCCTGCTTGTCTACAGGGTCAGCGAGATGTTGGTTCCCAGGTAGCCTTCTAGCATGTTCTCTCGGGTTACCTATACCAGAGCCTATCACATGGAATTGCCTGTTGCTTTCATTTTCCCCCATTAGACTTGAACTCTTTGAGGGTGAGGACATACGCTTGGCAATCATGTAACTCTAGCATTTACATCATAAACTAGGTTTAACCGTTAAATAAATCTGTAAGTTCAAAATTAGATTACATCAAGTAGGTTGTGAAAGTCATGGGGTTCCTCTACAAAACATAGTCTTATGTTTAAAGTCTCTTATTTATCTTTTTAAATACACATTCTTCCTTCCCCATCCTCTCTACTTCAAGCACTCTTCCCCTTTTATTTCTAAAACAGTTCTTGCCCCGCTGCAAAATCTCCCCACTTCCCCATCTTACTTAAAGATATCGTCATCCATCCAGTTGGTCAAGCCAAAACCTGGGAAGTATCATTGATTCTTTTCATTCCTTCACCCTTGCTTATCATACCCAGTCCTTCAACACCTATGCCTTTAAAACCAGTTCTGTTCTCCCTGTCTTTGCTACCATCCCCAGCCCAGGCGAGCTCTGTCCTCCACCCAGACCAGCGCAGCAATGTACTGACTGATCTTTCTGCATCCCCTCCCATCTTCTGTATGTCCATTATTCATGAAAAGCCAACCAGCTCTTTCCAGACTTCAAAAAAAAAAAAAAAAAAAAGACCATGTCAGTCCGTCCACATAAACACTTCAGTGGCTGCCCATTGAGCTTAGAATAAAAATTGAACTAAAAAATCTGAACTCACAGCCCCGGATGAATTGGCCACTGTCTCTTCAACCTCATCTCTTCGTTGCTCTCAGCTTCTAGCTGCTCCAGTCTCCCCCGCCTTCTTCCTAGGACCTTTTATTTTCTGTTGCCTGCTGCATTGTTAGATGGAACTCGGTGTTAATCTCATCAACTCTGTGAATATGTAGATCGGTATAGTGGCAAGTTAGCCCAGCCACAGTGAAATCCCCACCCCGGCATCATTCCCATTCCCGATTTTTCATTATCCTGTGCACGGTACCAAAAGTTTATGGTAACATTACGGCAACTGACTTCATGGTAGCTCTAGTTAAAGGCCTTGGAGAAGGAACTGGACAACCTCATTGCCTTCTACTGGTATTAACCGTTCTGTTTTTCTCTTTTTCCATGCAGAATATGAGTTGGAAGTAAAGAGGGTGCAAGACATTCTTTCAGGAATAGAGAAACCACAGGTATGTCTTCTGGATTTCTCAGCATAAATGACACATTCTTAAGCATTTCAAGTGTGCTTTTCTTTCACCACATAGTAGGTAAACAAAAGGGCCCCTTCCTATTGCTGGTTATTTATAAACTATGAAACAGTGTTGGTATTAATGGAGCATGAAAATATAGAACAGCAGTCTTTCTATTCAGTCATAATCCACCAAAATGTTTTTCTCTATTTAGATATTCTGAATGCAATTAGGTATTCTTCCCTACATCCAAGGATACATATCCTCCCCCTCACACCCTCCCCACCACAGGTCCACAGAAGAATTTTCTTTTGGTGATTTCCTTTAACCTGTGTAAATGCAGTAATAATAATTTTTGAAAACCTCGGTGATTCCGACTATTTTTCCAGGTAAATTTCAAAAAGGTATTCAAATATTAGCTGAGAAAAGTAAGTCCAAAATATTGAGTGTAATGGCAAAAAGAAAAATTGGTAGGAATGATGATATTGTGAGGTTTTAAGTTTGACTTTGCCAAATGCTTTGAAATTCAAGTGAAAAATTCAAAATGTTGACTCAGCTTTTCATCTGAGGTGAGAGAGCCAAAGTTCTTTGGCTGTTTGCTGGCCCAGTTGGGAAACCTTGATCCTTCATGTGTTTCAGATACTGAGGCTTTTTAACAGAAGAGTTCACACATGCCTCAGGGTACACAGTTAAGTTTGACTAACCCTAAAAGCGTGAGGAATGTTGGAGGACGGGGCCAGCAGGGAACTTGCAGAGGAGTGGGGCATTGGTGTTGGGTGGTGGAGTCTGTCCTTACTCTGGTAAGGAGCAGGTAGCCATTGTGAGTTTATGAGCAGAGAAGTTCCATAGTCAGGGCTATACTTTCAAGCTGATCAACCAGTTGACAGATGCACTGGTTTGAGAAGAGGATGAGCCCAGGAAGGCAGGCGTCAGGAATCTGTTACTGTAGTGTGGGTAGAGGCTGTAGGAGGCAGAATTCGGGTGGCGGCCCCAGGCATGGCAAGGAGAGGATGGATAGTAGAGCCGTGGAGAGATGTCAGTAAGGTGTTAGAACGTGTCAGATATCTGGTGTCACAGATAGCTGGGCTCTCAGGCTTAGATGCCTCCACTGAGGAGTTGCTTCCTCTGAGAGTCTCCCTGGATGGCTGTCCCTGCCCATTAAGTAGGATTCTCCACAGTACTTAGAACCATTGTTACTCCTCCAGCCTCACTGTGCTCTGTGTGTAGGTATGTCATACATTGTACGCCATTTACTTGTTGCTGGGTCTGTCCCGGTAATCTGTGAGCTCCTCTAGAATGGGCTCTGTGTCCTTTGTATATCTTCAGTGCAATTTTTAGACTTACTGAGTTTGTTTCACTAGCAGGGCACACAGAGAGGTAAACCCAGTGGGCAGTCGCGAGTGTCTGGTAGGTCAGTGCTGTGGAGAGAAGGGGGAACGAGACCTCGATCAGGAGATCACATTGCATGGAGTTACGGTTCAAGAGAGGAGTGGCTGATATCTTCGGGGCTGGCTGGGGGGCGGGGTCGGAGTGGGGGTGGAGCATGGAGAGAGGTTAGAAAAGCTTGGGGGACAAAATCATGGGAGAAGCTTACATTTGTGGTACAGCAGAATGAAGAAAACTCCATGAGGAAGACAGGAGTCAGGATCAGAGTGCAAAGGCAGAGCAACTGGTTAGTTGACAGTCTCAGATCCAGTCACAAAACTTCATAGTCCAGTCTTGCTCTTGTGAACACACACCATGTTTGTCTTGAGTTATTCCTAGTCGTTTCTTGACTGCAGAAGTGACGGAGTTTGTGTTTATTAGGATTATGTGGCTCTAGCAAGATAAGAGCACTATTTAAATGCATTAGTCCTTTCCTTGATTCAGCATTTATTAAGCACTTAACTCTGTGCTTCTTAGAGCAAGATCAATAGACCAGCTTATATGTAAACAGATATGGCATGAGCTGTAACATTGATAAGATTGTCATCTGAGTGGTCAGAAAGTCCAAAATGGTCTCACTAGGCTAAAGTCAAGGTATTGGCAGGGCTACGTTTTTTTCTGGAGGCTCTGGGGTGAATCTGTTTCCTTATCTTTTCCAGCTGCTTCTAGAGTTTGCCTGCATCCCTTGGCTTGTGGCCCCTTCCATCCTCCTGTCTCCCTCTCTGACTTTCCTGCCTCCTCCTTTCACTTAGAAGAACGCTTGCTATTACACTGAGCCCACCCGAATAACCCAGGATAGTCTCTGTCTCACAGGATCCTTAAGTTAATCACATCTGCAGAGTCCCTTTTACCTGGCAGGGCAAAATCTTCATAGGCTCCAGGGATTAGGATGTGGACCTATTTTGGGTGTCATTATTTCCCCTCTGGTCCCCACATAAATCTTGTCTGCCTGGTGACCGCCCCCTTGCCCTTCCCAGCCCAGTTAGTCGTCTTACACATTTTTTTTTCCTCCGTCCCCTCCTCTCCCTCCCTGCCTCTCCTCCCCTGTCTCTGTCTGAAGTTCTTATTCATGATCATGTCTTATTTATCTTTGTGCCTGATACCTAGCACTGTCCTTGGCACATCATGAACCCTTAACCTATATTTGCTGAATAAATGTGGGGCCGACTGCAGTGGCTGCAGCTAGGTTCTGGCAAGGGAGACAAATGCCTCAAGGCCTGCCGGCATCAGATGCGGCTCGGCCTACACAGTGGAGTGTGGGGACAGCCGGTGCCAGAGCGCGAGGTGACAGCATGGAAGGGAAGGACCCCTGCTGTGCAGTCTGGCCCTCTGGGCTGTTAACTGTCTCTGTGATCTTGGGTAAGTGACATAAGCTCCCTGAGCCTCGGTTTCCTCACCTTGGAAAGGTAGGAGAATAAATAGCGCACGGGACTCTCAGAAGTAAATCATCGTCAGTGTGTAGAGGACTTGGGATGGAGTGTGTCCCGGTGGCGTAAAGCGCGTCATTATGCGGAAGTGAAACTCCCTGCCCCACTGTGCAATGGCAGGGGGTGGCTCGCTGCTTTCCAGGCAAGATGCGGTTGGCACTTGGTGAATTTGCTTTTTCCTTCCACCACGTCAGATAACCCCTCTCAGTAAGAGGTACATATTTTTCTTTGAGATTCTGTAGATGATTTGTTTTGGGTGTAGAAACAATATTTAGGATTTGTCGATTCTAGCCATCTTTCTAGGACTAGGACTCCCTGAATTAAGCAAGTCATTGGCTCTTCAGAAACTCAGATACTATAGAGACCCACATAACTTAGCCATTGAGTAAAAACAGGGTACGCGTTGACGAGGTAATTTGTCCTGAGACTAAGAATTAGGTGCCTTGGGATGCGCAGTCCTAGCCACTGCTATGTCACAGAAACAAGGTTGCTGTTATTCTACGTTTAGGAAGAAACCTCTATCAGTACGTGCCACCTCCAACCCAGCAAGGTTTAATCAGCTCTGATGGTGGTGCTAGATGTTGTCCCCCCACATCCTGCTGGGTTGTTTATTTTCAGGGTGCAAATAAATGTAAGCTGCATTGTTTCCATCCAGTAATGTTTAGCTTGTGGAAACAATTGATTTGTCAGTTCCAGAAGTGAGTAAACTGACCTAAGAGAAATAACTGTCCCTCCAAGAAGCCATTCCTTGAAAAAATAAACAACACTATATCTGAAAAGATTTGAGGTTCTTAGCACTTACGGAATGATAGAAACAGATGATTGTGAAATATAGATTTGAGTGTCTTTTTTTTTTGAATAATGATCTCTGACCTCTTCCTTTTAAATTTTCCATTGTGTTGTTATTTTTCATGATGGTACTTTTGAAGTGAAGCCAATATTTCCATGGGGATATTTCCTTAACGTACTCCCTAATTGGATCTGCAGGCCTCCCACATAGTTAATTCCAAAGTCCTGACCAAATTTAGAAGCTACTAACTTAACATAGAAATATTTTACATGGGAGGAATAATTGAGTAACTTTATGAGAATAAATGGTATTTTTGATTCAGATAATATCATTTGCATATGATATAATCTAAGAATTAAGATAGTAAAATTTTACAGAAAAATATTAAAATAACTGAATGAACAGGAGAGAAAGCGGGGGGGACAAAGAGAAAGAGAGCTAAAGACTATTTATCAAATAGCTACCAGATCATGCAGTCTTACTTCCTAATGTGTATGCACGTATATATATGCTTTTACCTAGCCGTTGCCCTCGAGTTGGAGTCTGCATTTAATAAACACATAGACAACAACAATTTCTAATCAGTATGTGATTATTTAGAAATAAATGGTGGTTTTGTGGATCCTTCTAGATCCTTCAAAGCAGTTTAATTTCTATGCAGGCTTGCACTGGTAACCTCCACAACAGACCCTTTTACATCTCTGGTGCCAAAGCAAGTGTCAACTTGGGTCTTGTCCAATAATTTTGTAGCTAGAAATCACCACTTTTATCATCATCATGAAGGAGATTGACTTCAGTTTGCGGTAGAATAATTAAACATCAGGAAGTCAGTTTTATGGCTTCTACACTTCTTTTTTTGGATGTCAGCCATGACGACCCTTGTGATAGATTAGCTGCCCCAGTTTAGTTTGGTGGTCCCCGCAGGTGAGAAATCTTCCCCCCAGAAAGGTGAAATGTGTGAGAAGGCTTTTGCCTTGAAGGAGACCTGAACCAGCCAGAGTTCTAGAGCTCGGATCTCTCGTTAGGGTTATCACCTCCCTGGACACTTGGAGGATGCATCTGGTGCTGAGGATTCCCCTTTATGTGAGGTTCTCTTGAAAGGCACCAGAGAATCGCCCGGCATTATCCTTGAAATGGAAGTGAGTTCCAAGTTTTGCCAGAGACAGAGCAGTCTTTCTCTCAGGATTCCAGTGCTTAAAGAAAGGAGACCAGAGGCCCTGGAGTCTGTGAAAAGGAGGGAGCAGGAGCATAGCAAGGAGTGTTCCATTGGTTCCAGCGTAGTGCTAGTCATCTAGGTGGCATGTCTCTTAGCTCTAGGAAAGAATTCCCAGAAGCCACGGTTGCTGTTCTCTGAAAATGATGGGGCGTTCTCAGAGCGCGCTTCCGAAAGCCTGGCCCATCGGAAGAGCGCCTATCACAGAGCTCTGCATTCAGTGGACCCTTTGCCGCCTTCAGGCTTGCTCAGGGAATCTGGAGAAGGGGGAGCGTTGTGTTAGTCAGTGCTTCAAGTGCTGTACATCACTATTCCGTTAATAATTCAACCAAGTGTACATTCTTAATAGCTGATGAAAAAGATTTTAAAGGGATGTGAGTTTATGGATCCTTGTTCAGTATCTAAAGCGCTAGCGTTTGCCAAGCTGTTTTGAAACGTGATGTTATTTCACACCACCATTCATCAAATCGGTGTTACTCCACACTGTGTTCTTGGAACTGTGCCCAGTAGCCATTTGTCACCTCGGCTGCATGATTTTCTACCTAATCAGCCTTCTTTTTAATGTAAATGAAACTCTTCGTAGCAGAATATCTGCTAGGAGATAGTCTCTCACGCATCCTTCTCTTTCCACTGGGTTGGTGCTCTTTGAGGCAGAGGTCCTAGGTTAGAAAGTAGCAAAGTCAAAAGCTAAGTTATAGGGGTGTGAGAGGGAATGGTATCCTAAAGGTGTGTTACAGGGCAGGAGGGCATAGGGCAAGAGGAGATGCTAGTCTGGAGCCATAGCAACAAGAGTGGAGTTTGATTCTGTAACAATATCTCAGATTTTTTAAAGAGGTGTGTAATGCTGGTCTACCATCCACTGTGGCACCTATATCAGAAACTCAGACTATCTTACTCCCTTTGGTTTTTGTTTTTCATTCAACAAACATTTACTAAGCCACCACTACTCACAGTTGACTAGGACTTGGGTCCTGTCCTTAGGGAGTCCCACAGTCCGGTGGGAAAGGGAGACAAATGCCATAAACATGATTTGCGATAGTAAAGATAATAGCAAGTTGCTGTAGAACAGAGGGATGATGATAGGTAACACACTTATTTTTCAGGGAAGGTTACTTGGGGATAGTGAGGCCTGGCTGGGGTCGTGAATGATGAGTAGGAGTTTGACTAAAGAATTGGTTAAATATATCATGAGGCTATGTCTATATGGAGCAGAAATGATATGGAGGGATCTCTGCGAAAAATGGAATGAATGACAGACTGGAAAGGGAGATTCGGTACTCATATTCCATGTTACTCATGTTTTTAAATTATTTTGTGTTAAATTTTAATGCTCTGTATAGATCAGATAGTGACAAAAATGGAAGGAAAAAGGAAACTGAATAATTTACATATCTCTATCCGCAAACTAATAATAATCTACCACCAAACAGTTTTTATGAACATGAAGCTTCAGCATCTACACTAACTCTTGATTTTAATATTTTATTCAGACCAGTATCCAGAGAGCGGCAAAATAACCTTTAGAAACTTAGAACATCAAGTTCTTTTGACTTATTTTAAAGAATTAGACTATGCGTGAGGTTGGGTTTCTCTGGAAACAAGACTCTAAAACAAAGATGGGAGTGCAAATAGTGTATTTGGGAAGGCGGGGGTGCCCCAGGAAGCACCAGTTAGAGCAAGCACCTGGGATGGAAGGGCGGAAAGCCCACGGCAGGGTCTCTTACTGAACAGCTTACAGCTGGAGGTGGCTGGAGCCCCATCCTGCTGAGAACGGCATGTGGGTGGAGTGCAACATGCCTCAGTGTGGTCCTAAGTAAGGGAAGAAAGTTGGGGTGTTCAAAGGTGCCAGAGTCCTCTGTTCAAATGAAGTCTTACACAGAGGCTACACCAAAAAGAAAAAAGAAAAACAGAGCTGAGAAGAGGTATAACATCATCTCAGCACCCATTTCAGCCTGGGCCTGGGTCCTCCTCCCCCATCGCTGGGTTCTCCTGGGAACTGAGGTCTTCAAGGAGCCTGGTTTGAGAGGTACTGGCTTTGAAGGCTGGGAGGCCACCAGAAAGTACCTGCAGATGTGGCTCCTTCCACGTAATGTGATGGCCATCACTGAGATCATGAGAGTCTCACATTCAACTTTTTACCTGTAAAAAAAAATTCCCACACAAGACTGACGATTTTACTTTCTGGAGGATCGAATGTGAATTATGTTATAAGGACAGGTGTTTTGGGAGCTATTGTGGACGTCGGGGCCTGGACAAGAGAGTACAAGAGATGGTTTTTGCGTCGTAATTAAAACTGTGTACCTTACATTAACTCCCGAGCCCGTCTTGGGCCACTACTCATCATCACAAAAATGTTACTGCAAGATGTAGTATCTGATGTATATAAAAATGGATTTGGATAATTTTGTCTGTGTTTGTTTTTCTTCAGGTTTCTAATATTCAGGCAAGAGCAGTTGTGCTGTCCTGGGCTCCCCCTGTTGGACTTTCATGTGGACCCCACAGCGGTCTTTCTTTCCCCTACAGCTATGAGGTCGCCTTATCCGACAAAGGACGGGATGGAAAGTACAAGATAATTTACAGGTAGCCTGTATCTCCATGTGTTTTCTCCGCTGCCGCACAGTGAAATTGGAGTCATTAAGGAAAATCAGAAACAGGAAAAATTTAGAGGCCTTGCAAACTTTCCTTTAAATAGTTCATTTTAAGAATTAGTGATAATTGCAAGAGTTATTTTTGTCCAGAGTAATTACCAATCAGAAATGACTTTTGTAGAGCTATTTGGTGTTGATGAGCTATCACTTGGTTATGTCAGCTTGTCAGTATAGTACTAAAGAAAAATTTCCATTAACACCTATCGGGTAAAAAGTGAGCGTGACTTTGAGATTTTCTATATGTCAGTCATGCACTTACATGATTGATTACCTCTTTTTAGACCCAGACCATTTTCTAGTCTGGTTTTTTGAAATTCTACATTATGGTTTCCTTCCATTTCATTCTAATTCTTACCGTCCACCAGAGTTTTCTAGCCTGTAGTAAGGATTCCTTGAAAGCATTTCAGCCCAAGGCTTTCTTTTTTTTTTTTTTTTAAAGATTTTATTTATTTATTTGCGAGAGAGAGAATGAGAGACAGAGAGCACGAGAGGGAGGAGGGTCAGAGGGAGAAGCAGACTCCCCGCTGAGCTGGGAGCCCGATGCGGGACTCGATCCCGGGACTCTAGGATCATGACCCAAGCCGAAGGCAGTCGCTTAACCGACTGAGCCACCCAGGCGCCCCAGCCCAAGGTTTTCTTAAATAAGTTTAGCCCACAAGGTAAGGGATTGTCCCACACCACAGAAACCAGGTCACACTGGCACACTCCCGGGTGAGGACACTGCGGTGATTCCCCATTTTACTTAGAATAAAATCCTAACTCCTTACTCCAGCTCCCAACCATTTGGTTCTATTCGAGAAGTCCAAATTGGCAAAGAAACACAGGGCACCATTTGCCCCAGCCGCTCCAAGAAATAGTGTCTGTCGGGGCAGGATGACTGCTGGTGGTAGAAGCTAACCTCGTGCGCCCAGAGGGGCTAGGCCGATGACAGAAGTGAGGAAAGGAAGAAGGTTGGGGGTGAGGTGTACAGGAGCACTCCTGTCTTCCTCTGAAAGCGGCAACCGCCACTCACCTAAAATAGGTTGTTGCCATCGGGGAATGCAGGCATAGAGGTGCCGATGTCTTTGGATTTTGTTTTGTTTTTTTCCAAGAAATACTGGAAATCTGAATTGTTATGTAAGCCTTCCTAACGTCAAACTCATTCAGCAAATTCAAAGACACGTTAAGGGTACAGTGCAGGTCAAACGAGAACTGTAGGCACCGTGTGGACGCTGGCTTACAGTTTGCAACTTTAAAAAAGTATTTTGTTTGAAATAATTTCCAACTTATAAAATGTTGCAGAAATAAAGAGATCAAGGAAGTGACCCAGATTTCACCTATTAGTTACCTTTTTCTCCTCTTTGGTTTACTATTGGAGTTATTCTGTCTCTCTTATTTTTATCTCCTCCCAACCTGTGTTTTTTCCCATTAGTTGTCTATGGCATGGCCTTTTACTGCTAAATACTTCAGTATACTTCCCAGGAATAAGGATATTTTCTTACATAGCCGCAGTGCAGTTACCAACTTCATGAATGTACATTGATAAAATACTTTGATGTAGTCACCGTCCACATTCCAGGTTTATCAGTTCATTAAATACTATCTTAGAGCATTTTTCTCCCCCTCTAGGACAGAATCCTGTCCAGGGTCAGATATTACAGTTCGTGGACATATGTCTTTCACCTGTAATTTGGAACACTAACACAGTATTTGTCTTTTGTGGCCCTGACGTTTTTTGGGGAATACAGTCAGATCCCCACCCCTCACCTTTTAAAAACTTTAATGGAACATTCCTTATTTTATGTTGGCCATTGTCTCATGATTAAGCTGAGTTGCATTTGCAACTTCTGATCATATAAGTGGTTTTGTTTTATGTAAGAGAGAATTGATTTGTATGTGTATATATCGGAGAGCTATTAGTATGGATATGTGAGGGAAGCACACTGAGATTTCTTCAAGAGAGTTGAGAAGTTGAAGCATTTGGGGTTCCTGCCAAGGTGAATCTGAGAGCTACCTTCAGTTGACAGCTGGTATAGTTATTTTACACTTATATTTATCTCTCTATTTAATTTCCTTGCTTACTTGTTTTTATGCATTTACTTTGAAGAACTGATAAGACCTTTTGAAACTTCATTAGTAAGTTAATCTTGCCATTTTTCCGATCTAGGATGACATCATTCAAAAGAATCTAATTTTCTAGTCCAGAAGGGTAATAATACCAGATAGGCAAGTTTATTTCTGGTTTATGGTGGAATCACACACAGGAGTTCTGGAATCATTGCCCTACATGACTATGAGACCCAAATCCCAAACCTGTCTTTACTGTTGAAACTGGTATCATTGACTAATAGATGATTTTTCTTTGCAGTGGAGAAGAATTAGAATGTAACCTGAAAGATCTCAGACCAGCGACTGATTATCATGTGAGGTGAGTTAGGATCTGAGACCTGACCTATGTTGGATAATTCAGATTGCTGAAAGAAATCATGTGCCCCTTTTCAAAAGTTTTTGGGTAAGGGCACTTGCCTAGCCAAAAGTTGTAATAGCTCATTGGCCACACATTAGTGCTGTGCACTTGAGAGCATAGTGATTGGGGAGTACACAGTAAGGCTTCTGGTCATAGAAAAACAGATGATACACTGAACTGAATTTTTAAAATGATTTTTAAAATAACTTTCATAGGGATTCCTGGGTGGCTCAATCGGTTAAGTGTCTGCCTTCAGCTCAGGTCATGATCCTGGGGCTCTGGGATCGAGTTCTGCATCAGGCGCCCTGCTCAGTGGGGAGCCTGCTTCTCCCTCTGCTTGTTGCTCTCTCTCTCTTGCTCTCTGACAAATAAATAAATAAAATATTAAAAAAAAAAATAAGATAACTTTTATAAAGATCTATTGACTATATGGTTTCACATATAATATTTCCTTTCTGTAAAAGAAATGAATATTTTGCCATTGGTGTATCAGTTGTTTGTTAAAGCCCTTTACATATAAACTGTATATTCAGCACAAATGAATAAGTCTTGCCATGTTGCAAGAACACCTTTGGGCCTTAAAAGACAGTAGGTTTTGAAATGAAACAAGTAATGCGAATATCAAATTATCTCTGATAAGAATTAACCCAACTCGGCAAACCAGTGGATCCATATAATCCGATACATAGTCTGATATCGCTATTGTGATTTTTTTCTGGGATCTCTGCTGTGACTACTATAAAAGCAGAGCTAGCTAATTTTAGGAAGAAACCCAGCCAACCATAGACTTGTGAAGAGGAGAGTATTACAGGAACTTCTACAGAGCTCATCTAATCATTTTAAGATACAGTCACATATCCATTTGCAAATAGACAGGTCTCTGAATGTGATCCGTAACATTTTTTAAATTTAAATTTTAACGTAAAATTTTATTTAATTTATAAGCTGACCAGAAATTGTAATTTTATCTAAAAGAATACACAACAGTGGATTCTGTCTTCGTTCTTCATTTATGCATGTGTGCATCCAAGTGTGTAGTACAGTTGCAACATCAAGCACACATTCTTTATTATACTTTCCAAAGGTTCTTTCATGATGGAGTGGAGGGAACATAACCGAACAGGAGGAACATATATTAATTATGAGGCAGTTTGAGTTCTAGTCTGGTTCTGCTGTGAACTGACTATTTTAACCATGCTTAATCACATAGAATCAAGGCCACAATTTTCTCTATAACAAAGGTAGGGAAGTAGGGATGTGTTCAGATTATAATACCTTATTAGCCACATAAGTGTTTAAAACTAAGTTTAAAGCCATATGTAAAAGAGCAGGGTGTTTTATATTCAGTCTCAGCATGCTTATCTGCTTGGTTGTTGTATTGCATAGAACTCTGTTGCAACTCTCTCTTCCTGTTTAAATCAAAACATTTGGATTTTGAATCCGTTAGCTTCAGCCCAAGCATATTGAACTTTTCACAGTCTGTACAAACAAAAAAATGGGTGTAATTTGTGAAACTGAGATGATAATAGAAATACTTTATTCTTTCGAACGGTTGATTTAACAACGAACCAGAAAATGTACCACCATATAGGGAGCCATGTAAATGTTCCGCGTTAGTCATTGTTAACATATATTTCCTTTTCTCTCCATCTTTTAACAGTTGATTGTTACCGCTTTATAAAGGTTTACTTTATTAATTTCCTGCTCATTCATGAGCTAACAATGTCTTTTTAAAGAACATAAATGTCTTCGGGAGTCTGCCCTTGATTTGCCATTCAAATCTGTTGTTTCCCTTCATTTCTTTTTAACTCGTCTCACAAAGGGCAAATTCTGATAACATTGGCTCATTGGTTCTTTTTACTGCCACGTCTTGTAAGCATCTTGAACTCCCAGGCAGATAAAAGGAATAATCAATGGATGCTCCAAGAGGAATAGGAACATGAGGTAGTTACTCTCTAGAAGCTTTGGATCCAGACTTTCCCCTGACACATCAGGGACGACCCCACCGACACCACACACCAACCTAGGGCACTACCGTTATGTGGTCTCTTTCTCTGCTTGCCAGAGAGTTAGAAAATTCTCCTCTTTTGGTCATAATCTCTCTTAGTATTTAAAAAAAATTCTCTCCTAATAAAATTGTCTACAGTCCAGATTTTCCTTTTTCCCTGCCTGGTCCCCAGTTCTTGTAGATCATTCACTCTCTCACCTTATACAGTCTTTCCTTTTTCAAGCTAGAGAAGAATCGAAATGCTTGCAACTCCTGCTTAGATTTAGCTTCCACTGCCTTGAATTGCTTTGGTGAGGCAGTGTGACAGTAGGGGACAGAGCTTGGACTTGGGGGTTAATGGCCCAGTCACTTAGTAAGGGTGTGTGCTTAGGCAAGCCACTTAAACTTAAATAACCTTGTTTTCTCATTTATAAAATGAGAATAAGGACACCAGCCTCATGAAGATGGTGTGAGAACAAATGAAGCATATGTGCAAACCTATTCTAAATCTGTAAAGTGTATAAATGTTGTTTCTGTTTGTTCTGTTTTGTTTTTCCAAGATGTTGCAGTGTTTCCACGCTCGGACGATAAAAAAGACTTCATGACATAGGTTCAAAGCCTGTGTATGGTTCGACCATATCACTTACTATTTTATTGGATAAAGATATGTCATACTTGGCCCTGGGGGAAAAAAAAGCAAAATCTCTTTTTATGATGTAGCTGAGTTAACATTCACAACGTCTTAGTTCCAGGAAGTAAGCTCATATCAAACACAGTAGACTCAAATATAATTTTAAATTTAACAGTCACCTCTAATGCCTCAAAAGGCTGGATGGAAATAATTTTCTCACTAAGTTTCCGTAATAGAAGCTGCAGAAGCATTCCATTACTGGATGGCTGCAAAATAAGCAATTACATTCACTGCCATTTTTATTTATTTGTGTGTTACGAGTTAGAAAGTGTCACCCTGGTGCAAGTCTGTAGAGCCAATGATGGAAACGAGAAAGTTCTTTCAGCAGTTCCAAGCAGGCTACCTTCTCCTTCCAGTTCCTAACACTGCACGTTTCGATGAAGGCCTGCAGAAGCCTCCCTGCACCACCTTCAGTAGAATGAAGGGTTTCTTTTTCATGTCATATACTAAAGTCCTGTCTCGGGCTTCTTTTCTTACATTTCTTGTTGCCTTCAATTTTGCCACTCTGATTCCATCCCCTTCATTCAGATCGTTCCATATCTTCATTCAGTGCTTTTTCCTATTTTCAACTCTTTTTTTCTCCCTCCTGTTAGTGAGTATTGCCTGAGTTCACCAATCAGATGTACAAACCTTTTTGGGGGGAGGGGGCGGTGCGCCTGGGTGGCTCAGTCGTTAAGCGTCTGCCTTCAGCTCAGGTCATGATCCCAGGGTCCTGTGATCGAGCCCCACATTGGGCTCCCTGTTCTGCGGGGAGGCCTGCTCCTCCCTCTCCTACTCCCCCTGCTTGTGTTTCCTCTCTCGCTATGTCTCTCTCTGTCAAATAAATAAATAAAATCTTAAAAAAAAACCCTTTTTTAAAGTAGCAGTCTCTTGATCATGGATGCTGTCATTGACTGGGGCTTAGCTAGCCTCACTTCCTGGGCAGGATAGCTCGTGACCTCTGCCTATCAGCCCACTGGGATCGGGAATCCTCCAGACAGTGCTACCGGTCGTGCCTCTGTGGTTGTTTAGATTGGCACTTGCCACACCATGGAGGCCAAATTCCACATGGAAAATTGTATATGGAGACATGTTAGGTTTTAAAGATTTGTTTTCTTACTCACTTTTTGCTATGAGTTTTTGTGTTTAATTTCTGCACATCTAACTATTCAGCCTTTTTTTTTCCCCCCTCCTGGTGATTGAGGAAAATAATACTCCTATTATGTTAATTTGAAAAATTTAGGTGTTGGGTCTTGGGTTAGATTCTTACTAAAGTCATCACTTTTATATTTGTTACCAAGTTCTAACACAAATTGCTTTTTGCGTTTTAATGTTGGTTGAATGTTGAAAAGAAATCAATTTGTAATTACCAAAGTGTATTTAATATTCAGTGCTTCTATATAGGGCATTGTATTATTTATTGTATAAAGCCACCAATACAGAATCTTGTTTGTATGTGTGTGTGAGAGAGAGAGAAAGACAGAGACAGAAAGATTGTGTGTGGTGTGTGTGTGATTATATGTTGAAGAGGGAGAAATGAGAAAAATCCAGTACATACATCATACATGAATAACTATTTTATAATACTTGTAAGTATATAAGTTTATATACATAAACATTTATATTCATTGATTTATACGAGATACACAAAAATACCATATTCCTAATTGGTAGTTTTAGAATTAATACTGACATTGAACTAACCGTTTTATTGTGGAAGTCAAGAACAATGATGGGATAATCAGGAATTTGAGTGATGGAATGGGTAGCAATTTCATGACAAACTTTGAAGCAGTTTTCCAGTCATTAACAGTTTGGCAAAGAAATTGTCCAGAAATGATATCACGTAATAACATTTCTCAGAAAAATTACATGATGAAATATTTCCAAAAATACGGTTGACCATCTCAGTACAGAATTATGAAATAGGTGTTATTGACTAGAAACCGTGGCTCCTACCACGTCACAGATGTGCTGGAGGAAGTTGGAGGCGAATTTCTGAAATTTTAGGAGCACCTGTTTCATAAGCATTTAGTCAGTATTTAAACTGAAACAAATGTGAAAACCCAACACAAGATTAATCGTATCATTAGAAAAACGTATTCTTCTTGGCTGGGATAAATGCAAAAGGAACTGAACTGTTTGCTGATTTGTTTAACCCAAGAAACTGATCCTCCTTTCACATGATGATACTTAGAGAAACACATCACCATCCTATGAAAAACATTATTACAATGTTCTTAAAAATAAAGCGTCATTTCCAGAGACTTTTCTGTAAAAGTTCCTGCTAAAAACGGAACAGTTAGTTGCTATCTATTTACTGAACAACTTTAATTGACGGATATAATCGTGGTATACTTAGATATTATGTCGGTTTTTAGATACAATATGCAGCACGTTTACATTGCCATATAAAATGGATCTCATTTCCTTTGTGGACAGACTTTTACAAGTGCAAAGCACTGAGTCCTGATTTAAACTATTACATTCTTTGAGTTGAAAGACAAGAAAAATAACTCCTTGTGGCTTGTACAACTATCCATCTTCAACGACCTCAAATTTTTATTCTGTCACCAGGATCTTCTGTTCCTCCCATCAGCAGTCATCCTGCCAACCTGGCTATCAGGAGCTTCAGTCACTCCTGTCTCTCTAGCTTAATAAGTGTGGATTTTATGACTCCCAGAATCTCATTAAAGAGCAAGAGTGCACTTGACTGAGTCCAGATCTCCGCAGATAACTCACCACACTCAGCCAGCCCTTTGTAGGCCCTTGTCCTGCTTCCTTTCCTCTGCTCTATTTGCCGTGTAGATTTGGGGGCTGACTGTGTGTGAACATTCAGGACCCAGTCAACCTGAATAGTCTGAATTTGTAAACACATGCCCAGTGACTGTGAAGTGAAATTCCTCCTAGGAACTTAAGTGGGTCAAGAGCTGGGTCCAAGGCAGCTGAGAAGCCATCTCCGTGCTGAGGAAACAGCAGGAAGTGGTGAGGACTTGAGCTGGACAGCACCCGCCCCACCTCTCTATCTGGTTACTACTATGCAAGTATGGAGTTTTGTTGGTAGAACTGCAAGAACTTCTAAGTTTTTCTCTAACTTCTAAGAGAAACCAGAGGTTCATTTTTCTAAATGAGGGATCTCCAGAACTTTAAGTGTTGGCTTGATGTTTAACTTTTTATTTCAGAAAATTTCAGATACAGTCAGAAGTAGACAGTAATGGATTCTCATAGACCCATTGCCCAACTTCTCATTTCCTTGCTGCCCCCACCTACTCCTCCTGCCCACACAGCTGTGAAGTCCAGACATCATAATATTTCATCTCTGCACCACATTACCATCATCACATGCCCATCCAAAATAAGCAAAAAGGATAATTCTTTCATGTCTTTAAAATTCAGGGACTGTTTCCATTTCCTCAACTGTCCTAAAAATGAAGGCTTTGTTTCTTCAGTTTGTTGTAATTGAAATTCAGACATGGTCTGAATATTCCGTTCAGCTGGTATCTCATAAATTTCTTTTCATCTGTAGGTTTCCCTCCCTTTCTTTTTTGTCCCTTTGCAATTTATTTGTTGGAATAATTTTTTTTTTTTATCCCGTAGAATTTTCAGCAGTATGAATTAGGCTGATTGCATCCCTGTAGTTTTGCTTAATATATTCTCTTTGTGTTTCGTGGCAAAGAGGCTTAATCCAATACAGGTTTAGTTTTTCTGGCAAAGGTTTTATAGATAGTGGCATTATCTTTCATTAGAAGTGCGTGATGTCTGCTTATCTCTTTCTGTACTGATCATTGCCTGTGTCCTTCCATTCATGCATAGGTGGCTGTGATTTTTTTTTTCCCCTCCTTGGGCCAGATGTAACCCATGAGCCACCAGCTGTAGAATCCAACCAATCTATTAAAATTTAGGCAGGAACCCTGCCCATGTCTGGAATGTTCTGTGATTCATTTTAAGTAACTTAACTCCTAGTGAGCCTGTCCTGATACATGGAAATGATCTTGCCAAATCTACCATTCACTTTTATAATATCATGTGCCTACTTACAGTGAATGCAAAAAGGGACATTTCTTTTCATTAGGTTGGGTGAAGAGATCCTAATAAGTATCCTTTGTTTGGATCAGATGTCGTGGTGGACATAAGGCAAACAGGTCAAATATCCAGTAAATATGCTTCTTACCTTTTAAGATGGAACTAGGCATTAGTACTTTTAACATGCGTGACCTCCATAAATTCTTTGTGATAGACCTTGAGGAGAAAGGACCTTGCAAATCACATACCTAATTAGGTCCTGTTTTCCATAATGTTGTTATCTCTAGCCATTGTTTATGTTCATTGGGTGGAGTGAGGGGAGATGGATTGTGGGTGTTCAGAGAAGTGTTAATTTGGGGATGAGTAAGGACAGTAGGCAGTAGAGTATAGCGGTTAGATTTCCACGACTGTGTTCAGTTGAGGCAACTTTCTAGCTGTGTAGCTTTGGGAAGCTTACTTCCCCTTTTGATTCTGAGTTTTCTTCTATCTTTAGTGGGACCTCAAGAATTAAGGATTTGATTTATTTACCAACTCTGATTAGCTTAATCCTTGCATCTCTTAGGCAGCAAAAGTTTCTTTGTTGTCTTTTTAAAAGAGTAGATTTTCAAGTTGGATTTTTTTTTTAATGCTCAATATTAAGGAAAAAATGGAAAAATAGGAAAGAAGATGGTAAAAAATCAACATAACCCTATTTTATGCTATTTGAAAGAAGTATAATTTTATAGTAGTATGTTATATGCTTTTTCTTCATAGCTTCTCTGGAGAAATTGTGCCCATATGTTCAGCATTGAGCCAGGCATTTTAATGCGTAGAGTACACAGCTTTAATCTCGGCGCCAGGTGCAAAAGTAAAATGTTCACATGGATAAACTGTACCTGAACGTTATGTTTGTTGAGTCAGAGATGCACTTGGCAGTAGCAAGCATGTTTCTGTGTGTGAAACATCCATATTTCTACCTAAATATCTGCAGTGTTCGAAACAGTTTAAAGATCCCATTGTATGTACTTCTCTTTCCAGTTTGTAGACTCTTAGTACTACTTCTTGTCTCTTTTCAGCCAACCCTTAACTCTTCTTTCAGCCTCCTTCCACACAAAGTCAGCTGGAGAGTGGCTTGATGGTTTTACAATGTATATTTAAAGACCAATTTGGGGATAAGGATATCTTTTTTCTTTCTTCCTTTCTTCTTTCTTTCTTTCTTCCTTTCTTCCTTTCTTCCTTTCTTCCTTCCTTCCTTCCTTTCTTTCTTTCTTTCTTTCTTTCTTTCTTTCTTTCTTTCTTTCTTTCGTTCTCTCTCTCTCTCTCTCTCTCCTTCCCTCTCTCCCTTCCTCCCTTCCTTCCTGTTTCTCTCTCTCTCTTTCTCTCTTTCTCTCTCTCTCTATTCCTCCCTCCCTCCCTTCCTCCCTTTCCTTCTTTCCCTTTCTTATTTACTTATTTCAAAGAGAGGGGGTAGGGGAGGACTGGAGGAGCAGAGGGAGAGAGAAACTCAAGCAGACTCTGCGCTCAATCGCAGGACCCATGAGATTGCGACCCGAGCCAGAAGCAGGAGTCTGGAGTCGGGCACTTAACCGACTGCGCCACCTAGGCGCCGCAGGGATATTTTCTTATTCAGCATATTGTTTCCCAGTCAGTAGACCCTGCCTGCCTTAATTGGGGCAGAGGGTTCTGACCATTGGTGGAAGGAGAGAAGGAGTTGAGGCCCATTCCCTGCTGGGGTCATTATCCCCTGGAGATGCTGGCCATAGTTAGGTCAGGACAAGACCAGTAGGTAAGAGAAAGAGTCATGGTGTGTACTACATAAATTCTGTTCTTCTGTGGAAAGCCCTGGCGCAAACCTGAAATAAAAACCCTGGTCTTCCGCGATGGGCCACCGCCACTGACTGTCTTTGTTTGCTTTCAGGGTATATGCCATGTACAATTCCGTAAAGGGATCCTGCTCTGAGCCCGTTAGCTTCACCACCCACAGCTGTGTACCTGAGTGTCCCTTCCCACCGAAGCTGGCACACAGGAGCAAAAGTTCGCTAACCTTGCAGTGGAAGGTGGGTAACTGCAGAGTGTCGGGCACAGTCTGACGTCGAGCCATTTGAAACGTTTTCATTCAACACTACTCCAGTCTGGTGATGGTGTTTGATTTTCTACATAGTAACTATGTGAAACAAATTACTATGATATTGAAAGTTGTTATGTCTATAAAAACTGGGCAAAGCGGTAGGAGGTGGAAATACAAAGAAGATCTGCAGGGATAAATCTTTTAGGTTCATGAGCAATACGTTATACGTGATATGAATACTTAAGATACCTGAATTGCATCACTTTCTAATGGTTTCATTCATTTCAACAAACATTTGAACCGAAGACTGTAGTAGAAAGTTTTCATAAAGAAAGGTTTAGAGATAAGTTGGTTTCAGCTCCATTGGCTTCTTTCAGTGGCGACTCTGAAATGTTTAATATTTAAAACTGCCTAGAATGTTAAGCGTTCTAACTATTAAGACTTAACTAACTTTTACTGATTAGGCCTTAGATCAGTTAGGGTTACTCATTATTCTTTAAAGTCTGAATTGTATAGTAGTTTTCATAAAATACAATTTACTGGCTACAAGTAACCCTTGCCAAAGACAGGTCTTTATGGTGTATCATTAGCTTATTAGCCACAGTTGTGTGTTCACAAGAAGATAGCAGATTCTGTTATCAATCTCTATAGTAATTATTTCTCTTTGTTTATATTTTAAAGATTATTTATTTATTTATTTATTAGAGAGTGAGCAGGAGAGAAACAGCATGAGAGGGGAGAGGGTCAGAGGGAGAAGCAGGCTCCCCGCTGAGCCAGGAGCCCGATGTGGGACTCGATCCCAGGACCCTGGGATCATGACCCGAGCTGAAGGCAGTCACTTAACCAACTGAGCCACCCAGGCGCCCTCTCTTTGTTTATATTTTAAATGCAGTTTAAGATGTGAAATTTCTAGAGATAGAGATAAAGAGTTATGGTGTTTGGGGAATAGGCTAATGTGTGAAAGAAGTAAGATGGCTAGGGAGATCTTGTATTGGTGAAGACATACTTTGTCCTTTGGTTCCCAGTGCAGGAGGTTGAATTTATGCAGGGCATCCATAAAGGCCTTTGAGAGCCGTAGTTAGCAATAAAGCCCGGGCTTCTGGAGACCCCTCTCATGTGGGCAGCTGCGTTCTCATAGCCACTGGCCAACATGGCATGTGTTACTTGGCAAAGGCAAAGTTTAGACTGGCTTAGAATCTGAACTATTTTATTTTCCTTCCTGGCTTCCAGGGATAATCCAGGTCAGTGATTCCCTACCTTTTCAGAGTTGTAACACCCAACTGGTCATCATAAGTCCTTGGAGATACACATCCATTTTAAAACATGGTCTCTATTTGCGCATGTACATACATGAACATTATCTTTTTTAAAGGAAAGAATTAAAATTCATTTTGTTTGGAAAATATAAGAAATCTTCTTAAAATTACCAGAGGGACCCTGGGGTCTTATAAACCTAAAGTTGGGAATCACTGATACATACTCAGCTTAAAACCTGGATGAAATCCAGGTCTTAGGCAGACCAGCGTCTTCAAGAAAAAGGTTACTTATTAGGAGGAAAATAGTTCACATTTTCTTTCTCCTTTTGTAAATCAGAAACATACTCTTATTCCATGAAGTCAAGTACAAACTTAAAAGTTCTGGATTCAGTTCAGTTTTCATTAAATGTCCTTAAAACAGATTTCCTAATCACAGTGCACCAGCTGGGGGCCCGAGGACAGGGGGACAGGGCTATGACTGCCCACCTGTTCTTGAACCCACAAACACACAGAGTCAAGATCTTCTCACTTCTTGTTAGTCAGCAGTAGGAGATAGGGCAATACAAAAACCAAAGTCAGTGCTCCCACGCTCAAGGAATTAAGAACTCGGTGGTGGGGCAGGATATCCTAGAAGAAACTACTGAAAGAACAGTTTCTCTAGAGAAATTTATAAACATCATAAACATAGTTTTTATCTTAGAAATGGAGTCTCATCTAAAACTTCGATTGTGTCCATTATTTAGAACTTCATATATATCCCTGTCTCCCAAAATGAGCCCACAAACCCTGAGATTACAGTTCAGTAGAACATAGAGCACTCCCCTGAAATCTGGGTTTGAGACTCAGGGGTGATGTGACCCAGATGGTGAAAGGAGGGAGAAGAGTTTCTTGATAAATTTAACTAGTATTTACTGAGCCCTTGATGATGATTTATTAGTCACAAAAATAAAACAACAGCTATTGTTCCCCAAGTGCTTCCTGAGTTGCCCAGTAGTTGAGTAGGTGATTTATATATATTCTCCCAATTACTTATCACATCATTTATTCTTGGAACACGAAATTAAACAATGATGTCAAATGACTAACAAAAGACCACACTTGACAAACGGCTGAGCTGGGCTTTAGGTGCAGTTCTGGGGACCCGGCTGCCTTTTGCTAGGGGCTGGAAAGTGCAGTTTGTGGGGCTCCTGCTCCTTCCTGGGCAGGGAGGGGGGTGGTCAGGCCCAGACACATTTGTGCAGTGGGGAGACCTGGTCTAGTCCTCCTTCGAGCTGCCTCCTCCGTCCCTCCATCTTACTACCCTCGTCCAGTGAGGGACCCCATGGCAGCACCCCCTTCTAGCGGGGCTAACCCTGCAAAGCACTGTTCTCCAAAGTTCTCCACTCCCCTTCCCGTTGCCCAACGCCCATTTTCTCAGTGAAGTAGATCTCCGCTTGCTTTTAAGAGGAAAGCAAAAGATGAGACTTCTTTTTGCTAACATGCAGAGAGCTAATTGCTCCTGGTAATCTCCCAGGGGATCTCCCTTTTTCTCTCTCTCTCTTTTTTTTTTTAAAGGAAAATCTCAGTGGCACAGAAGGCTTTCTAATCTTAAGCACTTAAAAAAAAAAAAAACAAAACTGTGTGGAGGAAGTTACAAAAAACATACACTCTTAACCCTGAACCTGGCTGAGTCAGATTTACCCGCCGGACTCCAGGCAGCATCTACATTTCTCAGCCGCCTTTTTTCTCCCCCTGTTCCTAAAGTGCCTCTTGAAAGTCTTATCCCCAGAGGAAGTAGGGCACCATGTGGGTGTAAAGAGGGGAAAGCAGGTTTGGCTGTTTGTGGGGTATGATTTATTAGTAGTGGGGCTTTCTCTACAGTTGAATTGTATTAAAATTCATTTGTGATAATGTTTCCCAGGGAAATGCAGGAGCCACCAGGGTTACCTGCCCGAGGGGACAGCACAGGGCTAGCGTGGGTAGTGTATTTAAACCAAGTGGAGGGCTCCTAAGTTTTGTCTGTGAACTGCTTTCCCTAATCTCATTTTACTGTTTTTCTTTTTTTAGGCACCAATTGATAATGGTTCAAAAATCACCAACTACCTTTTAGAATGGGATGAGGTAAGCATATTTTCATATCCATCCATCTAAAACACCATTTCAAAAATAAAATTGCTGAACAAATACCATTTTATTCTTTTTTAAGATGTGCTAAACACATGGAAAAAAAGAACGTAAGTAGTGAAAAATTTAAACCTCTAGTATTGACTGTGGAAAAGGGAGACGGGCTAAAGTAGTGTAATGAATTGTATTAAATTGCATTAAATGTATTTACTTGGCTTATTTGCAAGAAATGCTGCAGAAAGAAAAGGCAGGGTCTTATCGCTTGTGGAGTCCCTAGTGCCTAGCCAGCCATCAATTTGTATTAAGGATCGACTGCTTTGTTATCTTGACTGCTCAGGGCCATTCTGCATAGATGGTTTTGATAAGGTGAACCACGGTGTGGCTTGGGAAGCATAATTCGTTTCTTCTTTTTGAAGCCATGGATGTATTTTGCTGTTGCCCTGTTGAGCGTTCTCTGTGGGAAAGTTGGAGCCCTGCCTGGAGGCCTCACTCTCCCAAAGGCGTGTGTGATCACCCTGTGGCCTAGACCGTCCTATAAACAGGCACCCCCTTGGCTGCTTCTGTCACCAGAGGCCCTAAGACGGTATCCATGGTGAAGTCTCCTTATTGTCGAGCCCACTCTGTGCTGAATGGTGACCCTGTGCATTTCTGGCCTTGCTAACGCTACCCACAGAATCTCAGGCAGGAAATAACTGGATGCAGAAAGAAGCCTTTCGTTTCTAAAAAGGAACTGTACTTTTTGTTCTGTAGATTTTAATTCTGTTCGCTCATTTACCCTTGCTCTATTTTATCTTTCTGTGAGTGAGCAAGTAGACGAAGGATTTCGAGAATAGGAAATGCGGAATTGGAGAAATGCAAGTTAACTGGTCCTTGTGACTTAAATTTAGGGGGATTTTAAAGATTCAGAATACAGGCTTAGGCAAAAAGTGACTTGTTGAGTGTGGAAAAAATATTTTCACCAAATATAAAATGAAATTGGACAAAACTCTCACAATGAAATTTTGATGTGAAAAAGGGGGCCCTTCATAGCTTTCTGCATTAGTGTGTTTTCCCATCTGGGTTGCATCTGAAAGCTGGAGTTCCAAATTACCCAAGACAACGATCTATTGTTCCGGGGATCCTTGTGAATAGTTCCTACGTACAGATTGGTGAAATCTCAGACTTGACCGGGATATTTTACAGATGAGGTGGGTTTCATTTTAAGGTGGTTTAAGTGGAAAGTGAAACCACCCCTACAGCCCTTGTGGAAAGATTTTTATAAGCAGTCCAGAAGGCCGGAAAGGAACCTGGCTGACCTGTGAGCACAGGGCAACATCTTACCATCCCCTCTTCCTCCGAAAGGACAAGTGAGAGTTTGACGGAAAGTGTTAAGTGTGTGTTGGTTTGTTGCACTGACCTGCCTGATGTTTTTTCTCCTATCTTGAGGTTTTATATCCAGATAGAGTTTACCACTAAAGAGGAGGCATTTTTCCTTTCAGATCTCCTCCAAGCTGTGTGCGTGCATGTGTGTATATGTGTGTGTGCGTGCCCACGCATGTGTGTCTCCTATGTTTTTTTGCTGCTTTGGACCATGACCTCATAAGTTAAGTAGGGTCAGAGAAGTTGAGTATTTGAATGGGAAACCTCCAAGGAAAACCCAGGTGCTACAGGAAATGGTAATGGTGACTGAGTTGTTGGCCTCCTTCCCTTTGAATTTGGATTGAAAGTGCCCTGGCAGGATGCATGGAGGAAATAAGCTACAGCCACAAATGAAATGGAGAAGCTTTGTCTAATGACCATTTATAATCATTAGCACCCACTATAGACTAGTGACCACACAATGTTAAATTGTTTATTTTTGGCCTTCTCCTGCCTTTTCCCTGCTTGCTCTCTTTCCATCCTTTCCTTGCTCCCATCTTAATTCTTCAGCCTTCCCCGTCCTCTTCATTTTCTCTCCCACCTTCTAATTCCTGCTGGCATTGGCTCTCTTGAGATTGACCAAAGACTCCAGGTTAGTGGACTCTCACCCACTATAGGCCTTTTGCCAACGTAGGAATCCTTTTGTATTCTGTGACCTAATACTCACCTTGTAGAAAAACTTCTGGACCCCAGACTCTCTGAAGCGCTCCCTGGCCTTTAAGTTCCATGAGCCCCCTTGGTATAATTGAAAGAACACCAAGATGAGGAGCTGTGGATTCTGTTTCTGGTTTTATATGGGCAGCTTGACCCCTCCAGTTCTCAGTTTACCTATTAGCTCGTGTATATTTACAATATTGATGCTCTTTCCAAACTTCTTATTTAGGATTGTCCCTTGTGATAAGAGTATGTTTTAGGATCCTTTTCACTGGTGTTTGGCCTGTTCATTTATTAAATATTTCAGCATTTGTGGAGCATACCCTCAATGCCTCAACACTGTATATACTATCCTAGGAGAGATCTGTGACATAGGGAAGGTAATGTGTTTACCCTGAGAGCTGAAAAAGCTAATGTAATGCTATCCTCTTGTACTTTTAAACAGACATGAATAAAACAAACTTAACCACATGCTTCTCAAATTTTTCCATCCAGTAGCTTCTTTGCTTGATACTGTGCCTCTCCTTTTCAGTCCTTCTAAAAAAGATTTAAAAATGGTATCGTTGGGTTTCCTGGCAGTGAGAATAGAAGCAGTAGTAACCAATTCATTCCTGCCTATTTCAGAAGTAAAGTTTCTAACAGAACAGCCTAACAGTTTGTGTTTCTAAATCTGGGGCTAGGTTAGGGACAGTAGTCCTCCTGAGGCAGCTCACTTGGGTTGGTTTTTGCATCCCACATTGCCATGCTACTCAAGCCTTGACTTCCTGAAGGAAGAAAATCAAAGACACCAAGAACAACATCTGCCCTCCAGGAAGTATGAGCATGTGAAGCTCTGGCTGTCCCTTCAAAACCTTCTCCTGGTAGTCTCTGGAGTCAGGTACACCTGGTAACAGGGACTCTTTCTAGAATCTGCCCTAGTGGAGTATGGTGGGGCAGCAGAATGGGAGGGGGTGTTTTGCTAGAGTCACTCCCCTCCCCACACCGAACCCTCTCCAGAGCCCGAGCTCTTCTCTCCCAGGACGTCCGTCCGGACCAGCCATACACCCATAAGCCTCTCTGTTGCCCAGGTGGCTGGAAGGGCAGAAGGACAGTAGGGTACACAGAGGAACAGATCCCTACCTGAGAGGGGGACAGGCACCACTCCGAGTCTTGACGAAGGTTGTGTTCAGGAGTAGCACTCCACCCTGTTTCCTCTCTGACAACTGGTCTGAGAATCACGGCTTGGAGTGAGATGGCCCCATCCATGTCTGGGTGTCCTTTTCATATTTTTTTTTTATAGTATTACAGCACTGGTTAGAGTACTCGGGATACTTTATTTTTTTGTTCAGTTTTTAATCACCATTCCAATAAAAACTATGAGTGGGAAATTTTGAAAGAGTATCAAGTCCTGCTGTCAAGTTTCTTAGAGAAAGGCCTCACTAACGGAAGAGCAGCGGCATAGAGACCAGTGAGTACCTGGCCTGTATTTCTGCAGGGACGGGGAATGGTGTGTGGGGTTGACCATGGGAAGAGCTAATAGTTAATCAGTGGCTAACGGCTGCCCGTCTCTAAGGGCAGGTGTGGTCCTGATGGGGAAGAGAGAGCAGAAACTTATTACCGCCCAGAGGGAAGCTGATTCTCTCTCCAGAATTCATTGTCATCCATGTTGCATCATTGTTCCAGAGAATTCACTTGGAAGTTACTGATAGTTCTGCAAGAAGTTTAGCTACGTACTTTTCTCTGTTAATAATTGTAACTAGGGCGCCTGGGTGGCTCAGTTGGTTAAGCGACTGCCTTCGGCTCAGGTCGTGACCCTGGAGTCCCTGGATCGAGTCCCGCATCGGGCTCCTTGCTCGGCAGGGAGTCTGCTTCTCCCTCTGACCCTCCCCCCTCTCATGTGCTCTCTCTCTCTCTCATTCTCTCTCAAATAAATAAAATCTTTAAAATAATAATAATAATAATAATAATTGTAACTAGACAGTCCCTCAAGTTTTAAGTCAGTGTGGGAAGTAACTCTGACGGGGAGATGGTAATGAGTCACTAAAAATGGAACACACAGGTGTCACTGGCTTTTCAGCTGCGGCCATCAGTTTTGATCTTCCCCTGAAACAGGTCAGTTCTCATAGTGTGGAAAGGTGTGCACTTTCCTGGTCACATCCCCGTGTTGTGGTAACTAAGGTGAGTTGTGGCGTTCTCAGCCACGGGGCCTGAGAAGAGTTGACCTTGCATTTTTGTGGGTCTTCAGCCACTGTGTTCGCCTCCAGGAGCTTCCCGTCAGAAAGGCAGAAGATCATTTTCAAGGTAGTTTTCTACTGGACTACTTGATGAGCCATCTTATGTTTTAACCCCTTTCTGATCACAGTGTGGTCCCTACCCCCACATATACCCCCGTGTTTGCATTTTAATTTCCAAGTCGCAGTCATTCTGCAGGCTGGCAGAAAGCAGGCCCAGAGCCTTATGAGGGTTTCTTTTTTCTGCTAGATTTCTGTTACCTAGCGCTAACTTTAAAGGAACAACAATAAACTTACTCTTTTGTAAATTAAGTCTTAGTTTAATCCAGAATTATGAATGGGAGAAAAGTTTCTTAACTTTTTAAGAGCAAAACAAGGCTTAGGTGCTAGATTTCTCAAGGTGGATGTTCTTTCCCACAATGGAGAGATTTGGAAGTAGGGGTTCAGGAAGGAGGAGCCAATGCTTAAAGCTCACTACCCCATTCAGGGGCCACCCCTGAGCTAATATCTTTGACCTGCCCCTGTCGGTTTCTTGGGAACCGACCTGAGCTAAATTGGCTCCTCCTGTTGCTTCATCAGCTTGATGACACTGAGGTATCTAGTAGGGGTGGTAGGTTTTCTCTAGAAGCAGCTAAGAGGGAGGGATTGAGGACACAGATATCTCTAGGGTAGGGAGGGGCTCTTCCAAAAAAGAATTAGGAACCTTGCATTGACTTGCACTTCCATGCCTGCCCAGTCTGTTTTAAGGGATGGTGATCTGGCCTTTTTTTGGGGGGGGGGGGAGGGGGGAGGAAGTTAAATAAAAGAGCAAACTTCACAGTCAAATAGGAACTTTGTTTTCCATTTTAGAAAGCATAAGTTCTGTGAAGGCAGTATTTATGGAAACTCGTCGAGAGTTTTACTCTTAGATAAGGTTTTCATTCGTGCCATACCGAAGTCTGAAGGGTGCTGGCGCAGTGGGTCCCTCAGAGCAAATGCAGGTCTCCTACTGTCTTGCTGGGATTGTGTGACACGGATTCATATTGATGATGTGTATCAGTCACATGGTGCTCACTTCATAGTCTCTGCTTTGTCTGTAACTAGTCAAGCAAGTAACTTAGCCCCTGAGCCTTCGCTTTTCCACCTCAAATCAGTGTGTCACCTCCCAGGTGGGTTGGGGTTCAGTGGGTTAGCCTGGGGACTAGCAGATGCGGTGTCCTGAGTATTTCATGTCACCTAAGTACATATCAGGGTCTGGGGTAGGAAAAGTCAGCCAGCAGAAGGATTGTATGACTTTCTTCTGTGGAACTTCAACAGAGGAGGCCCGAGGCTAGCGTCTCCCATTTGAACTAAACAAACACGGATGTCTGTGCTATGTATAGATGTTAATTTGCCATTAGCTTGGCTTCCAGACGTGACATATAGGAAACATACGGAAGAACCAGAGAAATAGCTTTGTGGGAATGTGACTAGTACAGTTCCCAAGAATCTTTCTCACATGTGACTCAGCTCTCCCAAATAGGAATTTCACATCTGGCTGCACTGGTGACTAATGAGCCAACACAGCTGTAAAACACAGGCGACTAAGAATGAGATAAATGCCACAGAAGTCAAGGGAAGTATAATTTGAAGTAGAAAGAGCAGAAAAGGCCAGTCGCAGGTAGAGCCCATGCAGCCCCTGGGGACCCATGAGCAAGCCAGAGCGCACTCAACAGTCCTGTTGCTGAAACCCTGTGGAGCTGACCTCAGGCCGTGGATTGTCGCTTCTTAGACACCAGTTTAGGAGGGGCCAGCTTAGCTCAGTGCCCCTGAGCAGGTGCTTGGTAACTGGTTTACGAAACATTACTTTTTAGCTTAGGTGTTGCATGGTTAGTATCAGTAATCTTTCGGAATGCTTCTTGGCTTGAGGGAATTTGCCCATGGCTTCTCTGGTTGGACAGCAACCGTTCATGGAAGGGGCTGGAGCTTCAGCAGGCAGAGTGACTTACTGGGTCTCCCACAGTGCATGAGGAGAGCTCCCTGAGGATGCGGCCACCACTTTCTCCAAGGTGCCATGCTGCCTGAGCCTTAGATTGCAGAGCGTTGGTCCAGTGAGAAAACTGGGAAGGCGGGTTAGCATTCTGCAAGCAATCTCCAGTGCCCAACTGAAATGAAGATGCCACTTGCCAGGCCCACGTGCTCTTTCAGTCATTCTTGGGGAACGCCCTCACGGAGATGGGAGGATGGGGTGCCAGGGTCGTTGGGCACGTCCGTCAACAAACCAACTTTCACCTGAGTGTCTTAAGCTGAATCAGTGACCTGGCAGGGTAGCCGTGTTCTGGGAACTCCACTGCCACGGGCAGGGGTGGTGTCAGAGAGCCAGGGGACCAGCTTCCTCTACTCCAGCTTCTGTTGGAGGGAAGTAGACCAGGAGGGATGTAAGAACTCAGAGGGGTTCTGGTACCAAAGGCAGAGAGCTGAGTTCAAGGAGCCCTGTCTTTGGGGACCTCAGCCCCAGGCATCTGAACCCCTGCTTTGTGTCATTTGTCACATGTATGCAGGATGGGTTATTATGTGTTTGGGTAACCGACTTTGTGGGCAGCTTCTGGCTGCTCCAGAATTACAAATACCTATCTTGGTCCATGGCACCTAATTTATCAACTCATGTTTTTTGTGCTTGTTGGATGCCAGCTGGAAGATGACTGCCTTGGGCCTCGGCTAGGTGAATGGGCTGAGTCTTCCATGCCTTGGGTGATGGTAAATCCTACAGGCAGCCTCTTCTACAATCACTCCCTTGCTTCTTTCCTTTCCCTTCACTGGGCCAGTCTCAACATTCTGGTCGGATCAAAGCACTGGACATGGGATGATCCTCCATATTTGGAGGGATATGTAGGAACATTATGTTGGTTGGTTTTAAATCCGAGGACCTGATGAGTATCCTTGACTATTTCAGGGCGCTAAGCCTCTCCCACTAGTAGAAGAAAAGCTGTGCCCAAGGATAAAATTCATGCTGTATTTATTTAGTAACGTGCAACACAAACTATCCCACCCCCTTTTCTTACCTTTGAAAGTTCCTCTGTGCCAGAACGCTCCAAATGAAAGAGCCATCCCTGAGGGGAGAGTGAGGTTTGGCACAAGGAGCCTTTGAATCCACCCAGATGGGGAGCGTCCCCACCTCCTTGTTAGGAACCCCTTCTTATACATGGTTATGCGGAACACATACATGCTCTTTTATTTCCCAAGCCAACATTTATCTTTGATGTTGCCTAGGGTCGGCCAGTGCTGGAACAACTTCTAAATATAGATGTACTCGCAGACTAAATCTTTGAGGCTGGCGGGAGTTCAGTTGGCGAGTGCAACTTTATTTTTTACTTGATTTATCGTTGCCCTTTTTGACAGGTTAAACTCTGCTATTGCAGAGGGTGCCCCGGCCCAGAGTCACTCAGCACCTGTGTGCAGCCGGCAGCTCCTGGGCCACGATCACATGACAACCGATAACCAAATTCACGTAACTTAGTTAGCAGGCAGTTATCAGACGTGGTAAGAGCAGCTCCGGAAGGCGAGCGGGCGCGGCTGTGAAAGACCCTGAAAGAGAAGCGGGTCAATGGAAAGAGGCCATAGATGAGGAAACATCAGGGAGAGTTCTCATGACCAGAGGGAGGTGGCTCACCACGGATTCTAATGCCCTTGCAGTGGCCATTCTGATTTCCTTGTGCCAGGAATTAAGCTGTCATAAAGAGGAACAGGAAGGATCATTTCCAATTTATTAATTAGAAGGCAACTGAAAATATCAGCTAACTTCATCTCTTAGTGCCAGCCTTAGGCATACCAGCTTCCAGGGTGGTTAGTGCCAGGCTAATTGGAAATGTTAGCCAAAGCAACCACATTCCCCACAGTCTACAGAATTACTCTTGGCAGAAAAATACTATAGCCTGAATTAATTGGATTATGTGTGAGTTATACGTATAGAATCAGCCATGGTTGTGTGAAGTTCCTCAGTAGGAAACCAGCCCATTTAGAGGATTCATCTTCCCAAGAACTGAGGACAAGTTGATGAAGACACATAAGTTAATGAAGAGGGAAAACGGACTTGAAAAAGAAGTTCTGTTTTCAGTCTTTTAGTTACATAGCTTTACAAATGAACAGTTACTTTTAAACATGTGTTTAACTTGGGGCTCCTGGGTGGCTCAGTCGGTTAAGCGTCTGCCTTTGACTCAGGTCATGATCTCAGGGTCCCGGGATTGAGCCCTGCATCGGGCTCCCTGCTCAGCCGGGAGCCTGCTTCTCCCTCTTCCCCTCTGTCTCTTTCTCTCTCTCAAATACATAAAATCTTTAAAAAAAAAAAAACAAAAAAACATGTTTTTAACTGTAAAAATGAGTTGCATTTTATGAAATGGATCAAATACTTTTTATATACCTAGATAGCCATTTTTATTTTTATTTTTTTATTTTTTAAATTTTTTTAAAAGATTTATTTATTTATTTTAGAGAGCGAGAATGAGAGAGAGAGAGAGAGAGTACTTGAGAGGGGGGGAGGGTCAGAGGGAGAAGCAGGCTCCTCGCCAAGCAGGGAGCCCGATGCGGGACTCGATCCCGGGACTCCAGGATCATGACCTGAGCCGAAGGCAGCCGCTCAACCAACTGAGCCACCCAGGCGCCCTAGATAGCCATTTTTAAATAAGCAGACCCACCTATAAATTGATTTCTCCACCTGAACTTTATTCCTTCATGTGTTCATAAACAGCACAGAGAGGCGGGAACCCGAGTACGTACCCAGGGTCCTTTGCAAGGTTATTTGATTTGCTCACTCTGGTGGCCTTAGGTTATGTCATACCAGAACCATCCCCAGACGTCAACAAGACTGTTGCGTGTCTGTGTTTTAAAATCTTCCCACAGTTCTCTGCAGTTTGGGGGATAGTATTACTAAAAATCTTACTTCAGTCTAAAATGTAACTCTGTAAGATGAAGTAACTGCATCGCCCTGCCTAACAGTTTTGGTTGATTTTATCATGTAGGAATCTGGTTACATTTTTAGCTTTTGCAGAAATTCTTAAAATCTCTTCAGAGACCTTACTTTGTTGGCTTTGAGGAAAAAAGGCATGTACCAAGTGCATGTAGAAAATAGAACCCTTTATTCAGTCAGACGTTACACATTTGGGTTCTAGAATGCTCACTTCCACTCCCTTACCTACTAGCTATTTATAGCACAAGAGGAATTTGTGAAAGTTTACTGAAGAACGTCATACTATTAAACATATATGGACATCAAAATAGATGAGTGTAATATTGTATAATAGATTACCTCAACGCTTAATGGCTTAAAACAGTCACTTTCTTGGATTCTTGGTTGGGAATTTGGACCAGGGTACTGGGAGAATGGCTTATACGTGTTCCACAATTTCTGGAGCTTCAGGTGGGCAGGGAGGCTCATTGGCTGGGGGCTGGAATCTTCTGGCAGAGTCTTCATTCACAAGTCTAGCGGTCACTGCTGGCTTGGGCAGAACCTCATCTGCAGCTCTCTCACAGCATGGCAGCCCCAGGAGAGTCAGAATTGGAACAGTGAGTGTTCTGGGGAAAAGGCAGAAGCTCCATCACCTCTTCATACCTAGCCTTGCAAGTCACACAGCTTCATTTCCACTCCATTCTGTCCATTACAAACACATTACAAGCCCACTCCAATTCAAGGGAAAGGACTGTAGACTTTCTTAGTCATGAGAAACCATTAAAAATCTTTTTTGCCACTCCATTCTGTCCATTACAAGCACATCACAAGCCCACTCCAATTCAAGGGAAAGGACTGTAGACTTTCTTAGTCATGAGAAACCATTAAAAATCTTTTTTGCCTTTATCTTTGTATAGCACATACATTGTTTCGAGTACTATGCCCTAGGATTGTTACATACAAGGTCATGGACTTTGAAAGGCAATATAACTCTTGTTCATACTCCTGCTACTCTTCCAAGTGTTCTGGGAAGAGGGAGAAGGAAGACCAACGTGCGCCCAGAGATGCAGTGGTAGGTAGGGTGGGACTCATCCTTGCCCCCAGCACAGTTCTGCTAGCCAGCAGAGTATGACTTGGGGGCACTCAAGCACTGCTCTTCTCAGTTAGCAGTTGGAAGAGATCACTGTCTGTTCCCTTAGTGATAAGGAGAGAGAACCCAGGAGATGAACAATATTTCCGCCACAGGTGTCATACTTTAAAGCAGGAGCATGTGTCCTCTTCCCTTGGGTAACTCACAGGCAGTCAGCAAAATGTTTAATCGGGGTGGGGAGAAAATAGTGAAGAAATATGTTATAATTTGATTTAATAGCTATAAAATTTAAAAATTTTTTGAACTATGGATTAGAAAGAAATGGAAAAATATTTAAGTACATAGTAAAAGGGCAGAAGATAAAATGGGAAAATAGAGACTATGTTCCTTAAAATATTGAAAGCCTTTTACATTTGTAATTTATCTCCAAATTTTATTTTAAAGAATGAAATGTTTGATGAGGCATTTCCTTTCCCCCACGCCTCCCAGTGGTTGGGGGAGGACATCTTTGTCCCTGAGGTTATTAACACATCTTGAGAAAAACCTTTCCAAGGGTGAGTCAGCCTCTGCTCTTGAGCCTCGTGGGAGTCCACATTTTACTTGCTCCCTTGTGTTTCCTTCTCTTGTCCCTGCCCTTCCATGGTCCGGCAGAACGGTGGAGATGACTGAGTGTTGACATTCTTGACAAGTTAGCAGGAACCTTGTAGGACCTAGAAGAACATCTGGACTCTGATTATTGTTAGGACTTGTGACCAACTGTGTGACCTTTCTAAAAAGTGAGCGTTGGAAGGATTTTAAGTGTAACAAGGCTGGGACTCTCCCCAGAGATGGGACCTCTCTTTGGTATGTGAGTCTAAACTGAAAAGAGGCGCTTGCTCACCTGGAGGGAGGCAGAGGGTATGGCTGGCAGAGGGTATGGAGAGGAAGCTGATCCTCTGGGGTCTAGAATATAGATAATATGCAATGTGCTTCCATTTCATGGTAATAAAGAGGAGGTAGAGGCAAAACTGAGCAGCGGGGACCTGGGCAAGGGCTGATGTGATATGGGCCTTGTATATGCGCCACCTCGCTGGCTTTCCTGGAGAGCAGTGGCGACCAGGAGTGGGGGACAAGCATCCCGCGCCCCGGCCAGAAAACAGCTCCGTTTGTGTCAGGGCCATGGGTGCTGAATTGGTGCTCTCGGGCTGGGGCTGCGTCTAGGATAATGATAGATTAACAAGACCTGTGGATCTAGTCGAGTGAGAAGAGGAACACTCAGCTGAAGAGGGAAGGAACCCAGGTTTGTGATGCTGCACCCCATGCGAAATTGAGTGCCTTAAAGTTAATCAGCACACAGTGAGTTTGTACTCCCAAGATTTCTTCACATTTAGTAAAGATTAATCTTGTCCTTGAACTCAATTGTACTGTAGAAGCAAGCATTTGGGCATGCCCAGGATTCTGAAATGGAAACCAGCCAGGGAGCCCTGAAATTCTGCCCCTTTTGGCTTGTGGACACTGGCGGTCGGAGATTTGGCCAGAACACGGCTGGGGGTTGGATCACTTCGTGTCAAATGCAGCCCACTGCCTACATCTGTTCCAGAGTGATGAAGGGTGTGGACTTGACGCCTCCTTTCTGCTCTTTGTCTAACTGGGGTGAAGTTTTCTTTCCTTCCTCAGGGGAACAGGACTTCGTTGTTCATCTTAGGGCGGTTCTGATCCTAATTGCTCTCACGCTGCGTACTTGATCTCCCCATGTACAAAGAATCGGGCGCCAGCCCTTCCCTTATAGACCAGCCAACAGCTCGGCTGTTGGAGCCCTACTCTTACTCTCCTCTGTGTGACACACCACACATGGCCTCATAGTAGTCGCTGACCAGGACCAGGCCAGGGCCACTGGTGTCCCTGTTGCCTGTGTTTGGCTAGATTATTGGCAGCAGACCTAAAAAGCGTCAAGAGATACTCACTTCTCTTGGGACCGTGTTTTAGTAGGAAACTTTGCACAAGGCTGACCTTAACTGATGAAAAAGTAAGCTTCCAAGGAAAGCTAGTATACCTTAGTACTCCTGTGTAGTTTAGGTTTTATTAGAAGGGGGTGCCCGCCAGAGGTCGTAACCTCTCAGTCGTTTGGAGCCATGCTACCGACAACATATGGAAGTTAGGATTTGCCATCTGTAAAACTTCACTGACAGTAATGCCCAGGCATCTTTAATTTCTGATAAGCAATGATAAGCACTTCCATGACCACCCCCATCGGTTCATCTGAATCCTTCAGTCTTCAAAAGCGTTCTTTCTTTTTCTTTTTTAAAACCCTACTCATTTCTGTCAACAAGAAGAACCGGCTAATATCTTATTTGCAAATGCTGTTTGCAACCTGGCCTCCTCCTTGGTGTACAGACTAATTCTCCACATCAGCTGTACCTTTGAACATGCCCTTGCCCCAGAGCCCAAGCCCAGGGCTCTGCGAGCACCTGGCACAGTCTGTTCCGGAAGACCAGGGTGACACCGTCCCCCATGCTGTTCCCCGTCTTCGTTTGCTAACCTCCCAGCTATAGTTCACTTTTGCACTGCAAGGACTTTTGTCAATATTCGTGTTGTTGTTTTTTTCTTCTCAGGTATCCCTTTTATATTAAGCTGCATGTCGTACGCGAGTATTTCCTTACTTCCTTCACTCTGTGAACTATGTGTACTCTTACCCTTCAGACTCCACAAATACTGCTTCTAAAACTCGGTTCTAAGGTTCCAGCAACTCTGGGTCTTTCTGAATGTTATTAAGGACCATGCACAGAGTAGTTCATCTTGGAAGGTACAAATTTTCCAAGATGGAAAATTTGGCGTGCTTTATGTAAACAAGTTGGAGTTTATTTAGTAATTGCTCCTGATACTAAAGTAGGAGGGGGAAAAATGTTAGCAACATAGGAAAAATGTCTTGAAGGTCACAGAATGCCTCTGCCCCAATTCTTCGGCAAGTCCCTGTGCTGTGGCCCTGTAAAAGAAAAGTCTAGGCCCCATCATCGATCTTCCCCATTCTTTTTTTCTCATTTCAGCCATAGTCCGATTTTTACCATATTAAAGCAAATCAACCTAGTAAGGAACAGACTGACTTTTATTTACTGGCTATAGTTCTAAGCACCAGAAATGGGCAAAGGAGACCAAACAAAGAAATAGGAAAAATGAGGCATTGAAGGGGAGCCAGCATCGGGTTTGGAAGGAATGAGGCTTCCGTGGTGGCAGGATGTGCCTTTCTTGCTCTGTTTACTCTGAGCTCAGAAATAGAAGAGGAAAGAAGGTAGATCACGCGACAGCTTGAAATGGATACAAAACATACCAGGGCGTGCATAGAGTATAATCAGACACTGGATGTAATTATGCAAATGTATGTATAAACAGTTTTTCTATGAATAAATTGTCTGCAGCAACCTTAACACTCAAGGTTAAAGTAAGCATAAGGGCATGATATGCCAGCCACTCAGTGACTTTGCCCAAGTAGCAGCTGAAAAATGTTATGCTTTGCCATTTGCATATGAATGTACTTTGAAACTTTGATAATATGAACTTTGAATCTTAAAGATTAATAGGACTTCCACTCCCTTCCTGGAAAGGGCACCACCTTGCTCAGGGTGGGGAGGGGAAGGCATGGATTTAGTCTGAGGATGAATGTGCCAGGGTTGTTTTTAATCTGTTCGCTCTAGTGGGACTTCAAGCTAGTTGTGTGTTTATTTTATTTTTAATTAAACTTCACCTGGGATGTGTTTTAGTGGTAAGCATTTTGGGGGCCTGCTTAAAGGAAGGAAATGCTTAAATTTGCTTAGGAGAAAAATGTGCTTTCATCTTTCTTTATAAAATAAATTGAGAACTTCAAACATATTTCTGAAGGCCCTGGGCCCAACCTGTCTGATTAGAATGCTAAGATTCATTCAGTGTTAGCATGTGGTTTTCTTTGTGTGAACATCGATAAAACACCATTGGATGGTGGGTATGAAATATTTGTTCTGCCATACTACTGATATGAGGATTCCATGCCTGAGCATGGCACAGGGCAGGTGAGTTTTTTTTCTTACTCATGGGTCTATTAAGACAATCTACCAGAGTGTTTTCTTTTTACTTCAAAGAATCTGAAGCATCATGTAAGGCTAGAAAGGCATTAAAAATGTATTTCCAGCCTGATAAGAACTGTAAAGAGAGGTGATAATACATAGAGGTGAATTCAGCCAAGGTTCCTCATGCTTATCGGACATTCGACTCTGTAAGCAGTGATTGAGTTCCCTGACTGTCCAAGGCACTGTTAGGAGGGAAGCGGATATGGGCCAGGTGAGTCAAAGGCATGTGACGAGAATTTAGGGATCCGTGAACAAGTAGCTCACCATTGCAGGCATGTACATGTTCAGGGACTGGGGGGCCAAGTGGGAAAGGAGAGAGAAGACTGGGGAGGGCTTTCTTTCTCTGGCGTACTAAACTCGTTGGACTGATCCTCAGGTGCTCGGGAAGTACGATGCGTTTCCACAACTGGCAATCCCGAAAATAAGGCTGCACACTTACTCTTGGTTGGTCAGACTGGGCAGTTTGACCAATCCAAGTGAGGCAGATCTTAGAAATTGTGCATTGTCTTATACTGAAAGGACTTTTTTGTTGATGATGTTGTTGTTGTTGTTAACCAGAGCCACTTTAGAAATACCACAAGCACGATGCATGATTTGTCTCAGTTACAGATTTTTCTTTTTCTTTTTTAAAGATTTTATTTATTTGAGAGAAAGAGAGATTGAGAGAATGAGTGGGAGGAGGGCAGAGGGAGAAGCAGACTGCCTTTTTTGACCAGGGAGCCCGACGCAAGGCTTGATCCCAGGACCCCGGGATCATGACCTGAGCCGAAGGCAGACGCTTAATGAACTAAGCCACCCAGGCGCCCACAGAGCCCTTATGTTAAGGATGACGTTGCATTGTCAAGTGCTTCATGTGCAAACAAACACTCCCCTAGAAGCTTTCCTTCTCTTGGTTCTGTTCATCCAAACCCAGGAAATGAAACCATTATTCAAAATGCCTTCTCAGTTTCTTACTTATTTTCTAAAAAATTGTGCGATTGTTCACTCTCTTTTAGGGGAAAAGAAACAGTGGTTTCAGACAGTGCTTCTTTGGGAGTCAGAAGCACTGCAAGTTGACAAAGCTTTGTCCAGCGATGGGGTACACGTTCAGGTTGGCTGCTCGGAATGATATCGGCACCAGGTATGACGTTCCCTCGCCCTCCTGCTATTAAACACTCACATGGTGATTCTGTGTCTTCCTCTCATGTGGTGGCTGGAAGGCGTGAAGACATCCCCTGCCTCCACACTGAACCAATTTGAGATTTTCCCAGAGGGAATCCTAATCAGAGGGTAGAAGGCGCCTCCCGAGGCGATGACTGCTGCTGGGCGGCCTCGGTGCAGGCTCACAAGCTGTGAGGCAGGGCCCACGAGGGGTCTCTGGAAGCCCAGATGAAGGTAGCAGTCCAGATTCTGAAGGAAATCCCTCTTGAGGCTTTATTTTTTCTCAGAACATGTGCCTTTTCCTTTCGTCACTACTCATGCAGTGGCCTTTTTCAGTTATATTTGAGGTTGCCTGATAGAGAGGAAGGGGTGCTGGGCGGGGCATTCTTGTCAAGCCCTGGGCAGACCCTCACAGGATTGGTGAAAACCCACCCTGGCCAGGGCACCGCCGCTTGCCTCTGAGCTGCAGAAGAAAGGCCGGAACAGGTGTCCGGGGATTAAAGATGCTTTGAAAAGACCGTATTTCATTTGTACTTCCTGGGTAACTCTTGATTAAGGGAAAAATCCTTTCTCTTTCATCACTGCTTATTGAAAAATCTTAAAGGTTCAGCACATCATTGGTCCGCAAGCTTTTTTCCAGCCTCGAGAACATCACAAAGTTTCACAGCCCCCTCTCCCCATCCGTGATAACGGTGCACATTTTGAGTCTGCCGGTAGAAAAAGTCATGATGATAAAGGCTTCAAGAGTTTGTCAGTGAATTGGAAGCACCTACAAACTTCTGAAAAATAGCACCGTATATATTTGTAAAACAGTGTATTTCATCAGCAGACGATTATTTGTGCTTGCACTGATTTGAAGTTTCCTTGGTAGCCGTGGGTCATAGCTTAGTGACATTGCACAGTGTTGTGCTTTCTGCTGGGTGCTTTCAGGGGGAAATAAATCCTTAACTCTGTTGTCCTGCAATGTGCTGTGCTTTCTTAGTCGCAGCCTGAAGCAGGCAGTCAGGCAAATGGAAAGCTGGGGTAGGGAATATCACATAAAGGATGCTTGCCTTCCTTTATTGGCCGAATCTGTCATGCCCCAGACTTTCCAACCCGAGCCAGTCGGGCAGTAGGTAGGCTTATCCTTCCTCTTTTAAAATGCCAAGATTCCCCCCATGTTCCTAAATGTGTGTCTTACTGGGTTTATCTCTCTGTAGTGGTTATAGCCAAGAGGTGGTATGTTACACATTAGGAAACATTCCTCAGATGCCCTCTGCACCAAGACTTGTTCGAGCTGGAGTCACATGGGTCACGTTGCAGTGGAATAAACCAGAAGGCTGTTCACCTGAGGAAGTGGTCACCTACACCTTGGAAATCCAGGAGGATGAAAATGTAAGCTCTGCAGATTTTATACCCTTGCATATGTTCTGTATAAGTCAGTATCGTCATAACGGACAGAACACCATAAATTACATTAGCTACTTAAGTTCAAAACCAGGCCCTTAATTTCTACCATTACCACCACCGGCTGTCCTTCCCACAGTCTTCCCCATCTCAGGGAGTGGCATTCCTGTCCTTCTGTTTGGGGAAGCCAGAAAATCTGGAGTTGTCCTTGACCCCATCAGTCAGCAAATCCTTTTAAATCTATCTTCAAAAATTAACCAGAAATCTGGCCATTTCTCAAAAGCTAAGGCTACTACCCTTTCGCAAGCCACCACTATGCCATCCCTGGAGTTTTGCAGTAGTTTCGTTAAGTATTTTCCCTCCCTTCACCCTTCTTATACTATAGTCAGTTCTCCACAGGAAGCCTAGGTGATCTGTTAAGTAAAACAGATCATGTCAGTGCTCTGCTTAGAACCCTTCCTACCTCTGGGCCTTCTCCTCTCTTCTAGAATAAAAGCTGGAGCCCTTTCAATGCCTACCAGGTCCTGTGCTATTGGATTTTTCTTTCATGTCCTTGTTTCTGCGTCTGTAGTCACATAGAACACACAAGCATGTACCCTAGCCTCAGGCCCTTTGCAGTTTCTGTGCCTGATAGCTCGAAGGCCCTTCCACTCATCTCTGACTCGTTTCCCCCGTTTCCGTCAGGTCCCTTCTCACACATGATTTGTAGAGAGCCCTTCCCTGACCACCGTGTAAAACAGCACTATCCGTAGAACTTTCCACAATGATGGAAATGATCTGTAGTTTGTGCTAGCCAGTGAAGGTCGCACCAAGTCACACGTGACGATTGAGCACTTGAAATATGGCTGTGGGCGCAAGGAACTCAATTTTTAATTGCATTTAGTTTAAATTTAAAGGGCCCCACGTGGCTGCCTTATTTAACCGGCACAGCCCTAGAGGAACACCTCACTAGATCCACCGCTTTGTCCTTTCACCCCGCATGATTTTCTTTGTCGTTGCCCTTAACACCACACGACATGCTTCGTATTTATATATAGGTTTTATTTTTTTAATCACTGTCTCCACCTGGCATGGAAATTTCTGGTGGGCAAGGCTTTGTCTGTTCTTGGGCCATGCTGAGCCCATAGAACGCGGAAGGAAGCCTGAGGCCTAGAAGGTGCTCATGTAATCGTGGATGGATGGATGGATGGATGGATGGATGGATGGATGGATGGATAGAGCGATGCGTGATTGAAAATACTAATGAATGAATTCTGTACATTCAGCTTTTAGGGGGATACTTAATCCTCTTGCCTTTCCCATCCAGACTGTCCTTTCTTCCTTGGCCAGAAGAGGACACTGTGTGGTCAGAAACCTCAGCCACAGTTCCTTACCTAGCACATTGCCGCTACACAGTGAAGACCTCAAAAGAAGAGGCTTTTCTCAGAAAAACGTTAAATACATTCTTTTACAGTACATACCACTTTGTTGCATAGCACTGCTTGGTGGTTTAATCCCTTGTTTAAAATGCTTATTGAGTCCCCAGGAGAAGTTTGCTCTGTGAGGAAAGCATGTGGTGGTGTCTATTTCAGAGCAGGTTTGCATTCTCTCAAGGGGAGAGCATTGTTCTCATTCACATTAGTATTAGCCTCACAATAAAGTTCAGCAGACCCAGGAGAAACTACAATGTGATAAAGTTAAATTATTACTTAGAGCTAGAGCACCATCCGCAACACCGTGGACTCTGATACTCTTTTTTGTCATCCCTGCCAGACCTCTGGCCACTGGTGGTGATAGAAAGAGGCAATAGAAAAATCCTAAACACAAAAGTATTTAATAATGCCCAGACTTTATGATACTGATGTTTCTTTCTGGCTTTGCCTTTGCAGGATAACCTTTTCCACCCAAAATACACTGGAGAGGACTTAACCTGTACTGTGAAAAATCTCAAAAGAAGCACACAGTATAAATTCAGGGTGAGTCAGTCATTTCGGTACCTGAACTGCTTAAAAAAGCAGCCGTTTCATGTTTTACCCATTTACCATTTCAAATGGACTCCATAGGTTAAAAGATTTTTAAGGTTCACCGCACTTTACATTTTTAAAGTAACACTTCTTAAAAGGCACACCGTACTTTAATTTTAAAACCCGGTTTTGAGAGAGGAAACGGTTGTCCTGTGCTGGAACAACTCGCATACCGGCGTGGCCGGGAGCCCTCAGCCGGGAGCACCCAAACCGAATGCTCAGTGCACCTGTCTTCCCCCGCGCTTCACACCTTGCCCTTCCATGTTTCTGCTTCTAATTCGATCTCCCTTTCACTCTGCCTCTGCCTTTGCTCTTCTGCCCGTTTTTTTCCTCAGCTGTTTTTATTTTTCTCTTCCATTACCCACTCCCTCACTACTTAGGCATTGCTTTGGTCACAACCCACCACCCTTCATGTCACCATGGGACTCTGCGCTGTAAGGAAAAACGGAGCTTCGCAGCCGTTAAAGAGGAAAAGCCAGGCGGTGGGCTGTTGATATGTGCACAGCGCTGTGCGCTCTGCTAGGACGAGAGAAGCTCGTCTTCTGAGTCTTCCCTTCCTTCTCTTATTTGGGGGACAAATGGTGTTTGACACGCTTAGTGGTCATTCAGTAAATAGCTGTCAGATTATCAAGTGAAGAGTGTGACTGTTGGAGGAAAATGACAGTTTCTGATTTTTCACAAATGCTTGTTGTTCGGAGCCGGCTCTGAGAACATAGGGATGCTGCTAGCATTTCTCCACAAGGTGGCATTGCCCTCCTCTTAAATAAATAAGGGTATTTTTTACCTGTTTTCCCCTCCCCATATTTTCCTTCTGCAAAACAGTAAGAACCAGGAGGTAACATACTGGTTTTGTTTTATGCCTTCTTGAAAGGGTAAAAATGTCTTTCACTAAAACCCACCTATATTGTTTTATTTTTAATTGTTCGTAGCTAGCTATATGGAAAATAAGTACCTCATGAAGGAAACACTTGTAAATCAGTTGTTTGAGATTGAGAGAGAGACAATGTATGTGTGTGTCTGTCTGTGTGAGTTTACAGATGCCTTGATCTTGCCATGTTCAAAAGTTCCCATTTCGAGGCTTCTGGGGGGCTCAGCCGGTTAAGTGTCTGCCTTCGGCTCAGGTCATGATCTCAGGGTCCTGGGATCAGTCCCTCACTGGGCTCCCTGCTCAGCAGGAGTCGGCTGTCCCTCTCCCTCTACGTTCTCTCTTGCGTGCTCTTTCAAATCAATAACATCTTTTTTTTTTTTTCAAATGTTCCCATTTCTTTAATACCTGTACCTAAAGCGTGTTAATATTTTTTCGGTTGTATTGTAGCTGACTGCTTCTAATGTGGAAGGGAAGAGTTGTCCAAGTGAAGTTCTGGTGTGTACGACAAGCCCTGACCGGCCTGGGCCTCCCACAAGACCCCTCATTAAAGGACCAGTTACATCTCACGGCTTTAGTGTCAAATGGGGTATGTTTTGCTACTGGTGCTGTTGCTTATTTTTGACAGATTTTTAAAAACTGATTAACTTCAGGAGTGACAAACCAAAGTAGGAAATAAAAGGTATTATTTGTGGGAGTTTTACAGATTTGGAATATATGAATGAGAAACATTCAGAGAATTCCACCAACTGGTAAAATGGACAATTTTAAGAGCATTTTACTTCATGATTTGTCCTGTATTTTTCCTCCTATACTTTTTAATATATTATTGATTTGAATGTAGTAATCTCTGAATATATATTCATTCTTCAGTAGCTTGCCCTTACCAAATGGTAGTGATATTTAAGGTAAAAAATTGATTTATAAAATTAATGCTGAAAATAAATTTCAGACTTTAGGTATGTCATCATAAGTAAATTTTGATGTACAGAATGTTCAAGTTAAGAACTAGGAAAACTTTAGTTTTTGTTGTTGTATGTAACCAGAAGTCTTGAACTTCAGTAATTTTTCATATTGAAGTTATTATGTGGTGTTTGGGAGGTATGGAGTGGAAGGATATTGTGGCTTACCTCTGCAGCATGGATTATTTCAAAGAAATGAAGGCCATTGGAGGGGCACCTGGGTAGCACAGTTGTTGGTTAAGCCTCCCACTCTTGGTTTCGGCTCAGGTCGTAATCTCAGGGTCGTGAGATTGAGCCCGGCATTGGGCCCTGTGCTCAGCATAGAGTCCGCTTGAGTTTCTCTCTCCCCCTCCTTCTGCCCCTCCCCCATGTACACTTGGGCGCCCGCTCTCTTTCTCTCAAATGAATAAAACTTAAAAGAAAAGAATGCCATTAGAATGTTGATAAACATTTGCAATTATATGTAAAACTATTATGATGTATATAATTATCACTAATGTGTCATAATAGCTACCTGAAAGGCAAAAAATAAAAGGAGAAATTTAAAATAAGATTTTACCTGGCAGCCAGGTAATGTAAAGGGAACTTAACATATTAAACCTTTGGGGCTCTCCCACTGGCTCAGGGGGAAGAGCATACGACTCCTGATCTTGGGGTCATGAGTTCGAGCCCCAGGTGGGGTGTAGTGATTACTTAAATATTTTAAAAAAAAATAAATTATTATTAAACTGTTATTGGAGGATCAACCATCAAGACATAAAACTATCAAGTTACCTAATAATTTTGAGGCAGAATTATTAGGATATCTGTTTCCGTGGTAGATGGATATGATTAAGAGAAACTAAAAATCTAGGTGTGCTTTTTGCAGATTGTAAAGCTTTTTTCTCAGAAAATCCTAGAAAATCCCGTAAATACTAAATGTTTATTTTTATTAGCTATATGCTATAATATCTAACTTCATTACTATTGTTTTAAATATCTTCTTACTGAAATGTGTATACATTAATGGAAATACCAAGTGAAGGAAGGGAAGAAAAGTTCCTAAATCTATATCCAAAATACAGAAGTGACAGACTGACAGTAGAGGTAAATTCTGCACAGTCTTGCAAAATTACAATGCAAGGTATTTTTCTGCTCAGAAAAGAAAACTCTTGCAGGCACAGAGTTAGCAGTGGAGTAAATACCCAAAGTCCACACCCCTTCCTCAAACCACCTCTTTGGTGCACGTTCTTAGTGATCCACAACTTGGCTGCATATCAGGTTCACTTGGGATATACAGTATGCTTAGTGGCAAACTACGATGGAACAGATTATTACATTCTGATGTTTTATTTATCTTGTCAGTAAATTTTGCACTTTTCTTTCCTTCCCTCTCCATCTCAAAAGAATCTGGTCACTGGTAACCTAAGTGAAGTACAGAATAAAATAATAAAAGAAATATGTATTTCATCTTATATAAAAATTACTAAATATTGAAGAATAGGCTTCAGAATTGTCAAAGTAGATTTATTTTAACTTAACTCTTAGAAAAATCCATTCATATTTTGAATTTGGCTCATGTTTCACCAAATAACACTTTGAAATTTCTAGCTCTAGAACTTTGAATAATCTGATCACATGCTGGGTTTCTTGATGTTTTTGTTTCTTTTGCTTTTCAAGAATAATACAGTAATGATTTTACCTTTTACTTAAATCCAGAATTAAGGCAGTTATGATGTTACATGACTTTCTGTGTTCTAATGATACTTGCCGATAAAAATCGATGCCCTTTCATAACTAATAAGGCATTTGCTTACTTTCCAGATCCTCCAAAGGACAGTGGTGGTTCAGAAATACTCAAGTACTTGCTGGAGATTACTGATGGAAATTCTGAAGGTGATGTTTTGGGAAATCATTTTACTCAAATCCAGGAGCAACCCCTCTTATCTAATATGATAAACATCTGTGTAGCCATAGTGGGGCATAGTGAGCAGCCATTAATTCTCATGATAGTGCTATTACAACAGATCAACCTTAACCACACATTTATAGTTTTCTCTTTTACACGCAGCATCAGGGATCAGAGTATGCTTAAAAGGTACATTTTTATCATGTTTTTAAATTTTCCACATCATTGCTTTAAACCAGTGGTCCTAATTAATAGAATAATTACATTTTCGTCCCCTTTCTTGGCACCTTTTTTCTGGAAATTCTTACAAGCAGAAGACTGTCAGAAGCAATCAGCAGGAAGGATAAGGTGGAGACAGCAAATGAGTGCGATAATCTACAAATTCCCATGTACAGTGATAGCAAACAAAACATAGTATCGTGAGTTAGTGACGGTATCACACTTTTACGTCAAGTTTAGCAAATGTCTTTCCGTCTTTGTGACATCTGAGTCAGATTATTCATCACCTGTCACACTATGTGGATTAGAGTAGTACAATGTTAGAGACCGAATTCCTTAAATAGCGCCTTTTAAAAAATTCTTAGCTCTTTTTTTCTAATAAAATTCATAAGGCTTTAGTAGAAAAAAGTATAGTCATCAGAACTTTAAAAATGACATATCTTACCACTCTGATAATCCCTTTAACCACTCATTAAAAAAAAAAAAGTGATTTAAGGCATATGGCAAAGAAAAAAAGAAAAGAAAGAGCGTTAACAGTGACTTCTACAGACAGGCAGCGCAGGTGTGTGCTTGTCTTTTATTCTGTACCTCAGTAGCCACCTGGAGTACTTTGGTTTTCATGTCAATCAGCTTCTCTTTTAAACTAAAAACATGAGAATGTTTTGAGATGGGCACAGCTGTGCTGATGGACATAAAATTATATTCTGGCCTAAAAATTTGGTTTAGTTTTTTACATTAGAAAACCTCCCTAGGAGAGAAGTCAGGTATATGCGGTGCCTCCTTGTGAAAACCTAAGTATGTTTTGAATTTCTGTGGCTCTCTTGACCACTGATACCAAATCAAAAGTAGATGCCATTCTCTACTTAAGGTGAACAGTTCTGCCAGCACATAAAGTGGGTGCTTAATTGAACCTTTTCTGTCGTTCCCATTCCCATTTGCCCCTTCATGGGTTTTTAACCAGCAGTGTGAGAATAATGCTTTCTGATACCCCCACCCTTGGCCCTGGTGCTGTGACTTCATGGGAAATCCATCCTCCCAAGGAGCTGGGGGAAGGTTACTTGAAGGTTACTTGAGTAAAATATCATGGGATAGGGTAAAACTATTTTCCCTAAAACAACCTCATGGAGAAAAGCCTTCTGTGAAATAGTCACCTGGCAGCAGAGCCACTGGGGAGAGCGACAGAGAGGAGGGAGAACATCCAGCCACTGGGATTTGTGAGGGTGCGTGCCCTCACCAAGCACCGGATCCCTCGGGCGGCCCCACTTGCTTTCTTTAACCCCCAGAAGTGGTCAGATAACTAGGTCACACTGAGTGCTTCATCTTTAATTTGTCACCCTCGCAGCCATGTCTGTCTTTTAAATGAGGTCCATGAAGACAGCAGGTTTTGCCCCCAAAGGACACCATCTGTAACAGGAGGATTCCACTTACCGTGACCTCCCAGCAGATGAGAGCAGGAGAGACTCTTCGGCGTGTCCCAGACTGCCCAGCAGTCTTCCCCATACCCGGCTGGCCCCCGAGGCCTCCTCCCCTGCCACGACCGGTTCACAGCTTGCTTGACATTGCCCTCTGTTGCCGCTTGTTGCCCACCCCTTCCCCGTGCCCACTACAGATTTTGTGTTATTTCCAGCATCCAAACCTCCTAGTCAGCAAATGTAATAATGGTGGTGTTAAGTAGTCTAGCCTGCAGTACTAAGTATTAAAAATGACTCCGTCGGATTTTAAATATTTAGCTTTGTGAAGGGAATGGGAAGAGGGCCCTTGGCTATTTAAAAAAAAAGACGACGACTAGGAGATGCTGGTTCTCGTGGTAACCACTTGGAGCTTTTTGTCAGCCTAGTGGTTGGTACTGTGACATTTTTACAGAAGGCATGAACTCATACCTGAGTCTTGTCTTACAGCGAGTCAGTGGGAAGTGGCGTACAGTGGATCGGCTACGGAATACACTTTCACCCACTTGAAACCAGGCACTTTGTACAAACTCCGGGCATGCTGCATCAGTACTGGTGGACACAGTCAGGTTGGTTTTGTTTTGGTATAGAAGTAAATTTCCCAGGTCGAGTCCAGACAACCGGTCCGTACCGTCAGAACAAAATTACCCTTTTAAAATGAACTGTGGTAACGCGACCCGCCGCGGTATCACATCAGGAAATGAAAACTCGAGTTTTAAATTGTGCTTTAGAGGACAAAAAAGATAGGCCCCGAAGATTCTCAGCTGAATCGTGGTATTGTCGGGTACAGTTGTCCCTTAGTTATTTCTTTTTTTTTTTTTTTTTTTAAAGATTTTATTTATTTATTTGAAAGAGAGAGAATGAGAGAGAGCACATGAGAGGGGGGAGGGCCAGAGGGAGAAGCAGACTCCCTGCCGAGCAGGGAGCCCGACGCGGGACTCGATCCCGGGACTCCAGGATCATGACCTGAGCCGAAGGCAGTCACTTAACCAACTGAGCCACCCAGGCGCCCTCCCTTGGTTATTTCTTAGAAGACTTCGGCATGATCACATGTGACAGCTGAAAACTGAATGTAGTCTGACATTCGTATTAACTGAGAGGAACCTCCGTTATTGCAATGATAGAAAAGGAGAGAATTTAAAGTAAAAAAGATACGACCTCGTGTACAGCTCAGCTGTTACTACATCTGGCAATTTTGTGAGAATGAGATACACCTTCCCCAAGGTACTTTACTGCCATCTGCTGGAAAACTATTACAAAAACTGTATAAATTTATGATGACAGAGCTAAATAAACACCTTTGCAGTTGTGCAGTGCTCAACTTACACAACTGTAGACAGCAGCGTATTCCTTATTGTCTGCTCTTTATTTGACCTTAGACCAGCCAGGCAACACGTCAGGAGCCTTGGTTTCAACCACACCGTGTTCTCATAACGCTCAAAATAACCTCATAAGTACACAGGGAGTGCCCTAGAAATCAGTTAGTTGTGTAAATGGCTTTAACTTATATTCAGAAAGTGCGTGAAAGGCAAGGTAGTAAAAAGCCATTTTCATTGTAGGGATATTTAACACTATGGTTTGAAACCATCCTGAGAGAGAGAGACAGAGATGGTGGCTTAGGGCCCTGTGCTGGGTTTATTTTTCACAAGAACACCTGCCGTTAGGGCGCCTAGCTTTGCAGTCAGCATACCTCCAGTGTTGTTGTGTTTTGTTTTCTTTCTCCCCCACAAGGATAGCGGCACTGTGATGTCTAGACTACCCGTTTACGGGGGAGAGAGACTGTGTGAGAAGGGGGTCCAGTTAGACCGCTCTCCAGGGCCAGAGCTCTCTGGAATGCTTCCCCGGGGTGGGATATACCCACATCAAAGCCGCTGATTGTCAGCCAGGCACCTCCTGTGTGTGAGGCGCGGTGCAGAGGCCGTGCTGCTGGAATGTATGGAGTCCATCTCCTCTGCAACACTTCTTCTCAGGAAGAGCAATGAGTTTGGTTGAGCTGCATGCCCGACACCCCCCACCCCCCTCCGCCGTGTTTTCTCCTGTCTCAGAAAGACCATCAACTTCCACATCACCAGCCTTACACAATCAGATCCTACAGAAAGAAGGCCTACTTATTTTAGCATTAACAGAACCTGCTGGTTAATGTCAGACTCAGTTGCTTAATAATGAATTTATTTGCTTTTCTACTCTGTATGTGGATGGTTAGCCATTTATGGCACCATTTAAAAATTTCATCCAGCTGTTGTTTTGTGTTCTCTTCTGTCCTCGTGAAGGATCTCTCTGATTTTGGTTTAAGGGAAAGTAATTGTGTGCTTAGAATACACAACCCATGTCTATGACTCCGACTTCAGAAATCATTTTTACCAGCGCCATATACAGTATATGGTCACACTTCACATACACACACGCACGCGCACACACGAGAGAAGGTCTTGTTGCACAAAAATCATGTGTACACAAGTAGGGCATGGCGTCAAAAATCTGAGCTCAGGCTTCAGCAAAGTCAAAGAGTAGGATAAAGCAGAATTCGAACCACAGCGCAGGAAAAGATGGGATGAAGTGTAAGAGAACACACCCAGCCTACCCATGTTGATACTCTCCACTTGGAGCTCCTCTAACCGTTGTTTCTCCACCACCCACTCATCCTGGACACTTACCTCCAAGAATTTAGTTTCCCCCACCGCCTATCTACCCCCCTTGCCCTCCTCTTCATTACGGTGATCCACCACCTTGTCTGAGTTTTGTGGGGTTTTTTTTTTTTTTTTAAGTTTTCTATGTGCTTTACCCAAAACCCAAAATCCAGTTTTGCAAATACGTATCTCTTCTTCAGTGGAGGGGAGGGAGAAGGATGGGAATTCTTGCCCTCATTGTACTTCAATAATGTGAGTTATTTCCTAATTTTTTCAAGTCTTATATATTAATTTACTTCTTCAATTGGACTAAAGATTTTTTGAGGAAAAAAATTATGTGTACACATTCAACATGTAACCCCCTTTTGGTAGCATGTTCAGTTAGAGGGTAGAATTTGCCTGGTATGTAGAGGTCTAGTGAATTCACAATAACTAAGAGATGGTTCTCACCGGTGTTTCCCCTGCAGTGTTCTGAAAGTCTCCCTGCTCGCACACTAAGCATTGCACCAGGTCAGTGTCGACCACCGAGGGTCTTGGGTCGACCAAAGCACAAAGAAGTCCACTTAGAGTGGGGTGAGTAAACAAATCTTCACATTGACAATGACAACTGGGACAATTGGAGATTGAATCTAGGATTTAATGCTTTGTTACTAAGTCGGCAGTCTTCTAAAAACCATAGTGTTTTTGGTTGAAAATGTCCATTTTCTGTTGAACGTGTCCTGTGCTCTGTCGCTCTTCCTCCCGTGCCTTCTGGTGTCACACATGCTGGGTGGGCACCCTCTGTCCTTCAGGGGGCACTTTCCTAAAAGATCTTGCAGAGCAGCCAGTCTTTTTCAGGAATTTTTCCAACTTCATTCATAAAAGCAAAGTTGTGCTCAATTTAGAGATGAAAGCGAGAGGTGGTTCGTAAGGTAACATCTAATTCTTGCATCTGGCGGGCCCTGGCGCTTTGTGGTATTGATTCAAGCTGTATGAGCATTTCCTGTTGTGTCAGCAGTTTACAGCATGTAAAATTGCAAATATAAACCTGCAGAACTCTGACTGCTTTTTTCCACCACTTAAGTCTACAACATAATAAAATAGTGTACCAACTCTGGGTCATTTATCTTGATTTAACGGGACCTTTGGTTTTAAGTCCAAGAGATTTTCTTCTTCTGTAGCTTCCTTTCCGTAGAGTGTAAAGACATTTGCCTAATGGTTTTATTGTTTTCAAATTATTTTATTAGTATAATTAAATGTACTTAAGTGTACTTGCTTTGGAAAGTACAGATAATATCATTCAGAAACTCCTCCGTATCTCTTCTCTTTTGTGGGGGAGAGGAGGGCTCCTCTGTAAGAGAGCTACTGAGGACCGGTCACGTGACTATGTGACATTTTGCAAACCTGGTGGGGAACCAGGTGTGATGTGGTCAACTGGAAGCACAAAAATGTTCTAAGATGAAAAGCATTCTCCGTTCCCAGATGTTCCTGCCTCAGAAAGTGGCTGCGACCAGGTCTCGGAGTACAGCGTCGAGATGACAGAACCTGAGGATGTAGCTTCCGAGGTGTACCACGGGCCAGAGCTCGAGTGCACCGTTGGCAACCTACTCCCCGGAACCATGTATCGTTTCCGGGTGAGGGCTCTGAATGACGGAGGGGTGAGTACAAGCTTGTACGCCATAATCAAAATACAAGGTTCTAACTTCTGCATCCACCCTCCTGAAATTCCTCTGCAGTACCTATCCAGCCTTGACAACCATTAAAGTAGTGTATGTAAAATCTCTTTTCTGAAGTGATACATTGTTGTGATTTCCTATTGACCCAGCATTGGAAATTTTGTCTTGTCTTCGTATCATTCTATTTTTAAGATTTTATTTATTTATTTGAGAGAGCACAAGCAAGGAGAGGGGGAGGAGTAGAGGAAGAGAGAGAAGCAGACTCCCCACTGAGCAGGGAGCCCGATGTGGGGCTCAATCCCAGGACCCTGGGACCATGATCCAAGCCGAAGGCAGACGCTTAACAGACTGAGCCACCCAGGCGCCCCCTCATATCATTCTATTAAGAAAGAGTTCAAGGTTAATAAGAACATCACCTTTGAGATGCTCTTGGTTGTTTTAAAAATAATTTCGTTACTCGCTCGTTGACTGTATTAATCAGTTATGGAAAATTAGGACTACATAAGAAGTCCTTTACCATATTGTCTAAATGACCCAGCAGTATCTTATGTCAGTTTTCAGAACTAGAGTGGGGTAGAGGGCAGGGAGGCCAGCTTCTTGTTTTTGCTTTGTTTCCAGTGAAGACTGGAGAGCTCTTCTTGGCCCTGCCTTCTGCTGTTCCTCTGGGAGGTGTCGAGGTGGCCTATCAGAGACTGAAAGTCTATGTCTGTACTACACCCATATTTTAAATTGCAGAGTGATGTGGGTTGGGGGGAGATTCACGATAAGAACAAGGTAACCAGATACAGTCTGCTTTCTGGTGCAGACTGCTGCTACAGACCCCCCATGCAAACTCATGATTTGTACAGTTGAGTTCCATACAAATGAATAGATGGAATTAATTGATGGAATTTTTAAAAATAAGAAAGCACAACCAACAGCAGCACGATGTTGTTGGTGACTTTTTCTCATTCTCGGTAGTCCTGCGAGAGCGTGGCAGAGGGGAACATGTCGGTCTCCAGTCCATTTCCTGCTAGCCACGCTCAATGGTGAAAACATTTGTCCTAAAATAGGATCGCAAGCCTTTAGCAGGAGCCTGATTCCTTCTAATTCCCAATTGGGAAGGAATTTCAGACACAGCAGAACTATTGAAATTAAAAAAAGAAAACAAAACAAAACAAAAAACAGCGTAAAACTAAACAAAAATGTTTTGATGACAAGATAAGAAAGCTTGTGCACCTGAACTTCTATAATTAAAAAAAAGCATGGAAGGGGATGACCACAGATACTGCAGAAACTGTCGTACTGTTGTTTTTGCTCATTTTCCCGTCTGCTGTTCAGGGCATCTACGCCATAACAAAGATAAATGTGCAGCTCTGTGCCTCTGAGTTTTACTTTCTGTCCCCTTTCAGTAATTTATCATCTAAAAAAATTGTCATCAGCCTCGGTTTATTCCTGTTCTATTGAAAGTTAACCACATATCTGACTGTAGTCAGCTTCTGAGGTCTGTTCCAACGAGCCTCTCTCCCATCCACCCCCTGTGCAGTGTATTTGCAAGTTGTCTTGGAAAATTTGAGTGGTTTTTTGGTGGTTGGTTTTTTTTTTTATCTTTTTTTCCCATTTTGGAAAAGCATAGTCATATGTTTCATTAGCCTGGAAATTATTGTATTCTTTGCCCAAACTATTTGTGGTATCACAAATTCCCCTATTAAATTGGGTGATTATGGTTCTCTCGAAATAATGGTGGTTGGCTCTGAGTAGTGTGATGACCAAAGGCCGTATAAAGAAAAGAGGAGTGCAGTATAAACCTTCAAATAGTTGAAATGGTGGGGTCATGCTGAGAACATGTTAACAGGAGCATTCATTTTCAAAATGGAAAATACCAATAACTAGAAGAAATACTCAGGATTTGATAACTACCAATTTCAAGTAGATTTTTGTGTGTTGAAAATTAAACTGCGGTGTACATCTGACTTCATTTTCTTTGATGTCCTGTGGGAAATGTTAGAATGTTCTGTTGTGTCAAACATCAGCGTGCTTTTATTTCTGATATCACAATAAAGGAAAAATGTTTGGTCAACCAACTTAGTGATCCTTTGGAATAAAATGACATACTTTATTATTAATAGACATTTGGCACTCAGGCAATGTATGTAGGAAAAAAACCTTATACACATTCAATTGGGAATGAAAACCACTAGGTAATATTTTTTAATCAGTTGGACTGATGCTGGTGTTAACCTAGCCCTTATATATGCACACATACACATGTGCGTGCACAACATGCATACAGGCCTGTGTGTGTTCTTCTCTTTCAGTATGGCCCCTATTCTGATGTCTCAGAAATTACCACTGCTGCTGGGCCTCCTGGACAGTGCAAAGCACCTTGTATTTCTTTTACACCTGATGGATGTGTCCTAGTGAGTTGGGAGGTAAGTCAGATGAGTGTTCTGCATCGACTTCTGTTTCTTCTACTTTGTCTGCCCCCAAATGCAAGTTGTGAGGAACCTACAAAGCTAAAATTCACATGTAAGTGATTTTTACACATTAATCTCCCTTGGCACTTGCTTATATCATTCAGAGTTATGGACATTTTCTAACTTGTCACAATTGAGAGGAAATTGAGTATCTCTTTCACGTCTTTCTTTCATATTTGAAATATGCAGGGGCATGTTGCTTTTTCTCCCCAGTTCAGTTAGTTGAATACAACATCATAGGATTTTCTTCTCAGTGAAATTAACCACACGAATTTCTGCTTTCCAGAGTCCTGAGAGCTCTGGTGCCGACATCTCAGGGTACAGGTTGGAATGGGGAGAAGATGAAGAATCCTTAGAACTCATTTATCATGGGCCAGACACCGGCTTTGAGATCAGGGATCTTTTGCCCGCTGCACAATATTGCTGTAGACTACAGGTACGTGGACGCTACTCAGATGTTACTCATAGACACTGGTGTTCCGTGAGACACTGGAGAACTTACTCAAAGGCCTGTGATGGAGGCTGTCAAGAGGGATGATATGGAAAAAGTCCTTTTAAATACAAATAAATGTAATTATTTTGGTATCTTATAATTAATTTCTGCTTCTCTAGGAGGTCCTGCAACATAAGAAGAAAAACCAATTCCGCATAACTCTATTTCTCACCACCCTGCTGTCTTGCTTGTGAATTCACTGAATAAATGACTAAGTCCAAGGCAAAGGGGTCACAGCTCCTTGGGGAAGGTTCCTTCTGTCTGAATTCTCCCGACATGCACATTTCAGCGGGAGAGATGCTTAAAACTGGCAAAAGACAGAAGATGTATATGCTGGTGGTTAAATGGAGCCAAATACAAACATTGGAGTGATTTGCACTAGTCTGCATTAGATTACAGGATCTACCTCCCACTTCCCAGTGACCATTAACAAGGCTGGTTAGCTGTAAGCTTTGACTCGGGAGTCCAAATAGAATAACATCAAGAACAGTTGGCTCCTAGCCTAACCCCTCAAAGTGACAGCGGTCATGAGTTTACTTTTACTTTATGGACTCAGATAAGTTATTTTTACCCCCTCTGTAAAGCCTTATTGTCCTAAGAAAACAGGGTTCTTTGTCCATTTCTTTCCATTTGCTTAGTAACATTTTTTGAGCACGACTTTGTGCCAGAATCAAAGGATGATCAGGATGATCAAGGGGTGAGATACAAAGATTAATCCGATGTGGTTCTTGACCTTGGAGAAGTCTGTCTTCACACATGTTTAGACTTAAATAGATTAAGAAGCAGAGATGCCAGATTTAGGTTTCCACCTGATTTAAGTGATGAATCAAATTGCTTATTACAAGTCCATCAACGTATCAGTGTGTCTGACCTCTTTGGAGAAAATATTCCCTTCGTAAATTAATTTTCCAGATCAACTGAGACTTCTCTGTTGAATTCTGAAGCCTGCTTCATCATAAACATTCTGATTAAACTCTTTTGTTATACACCGTCCTTCCTTCTTGAATGGAGCACCTGGGACATAACTAACTCTTTGTCAGTGAGTCAGGGTCACAGCTCATTATCTGATCTTTATAATAGCAGTGCTGAGTCACTGGGAAAAGGTTACAAAATATGTGCTGCACTCCTGTTTTGGGAACAAGGCAGGATATAAATAAAGAACTGTCTGCCACCACAGGAAAAGAACTTCACTGTGCTTTTCGAGTTTTAAAATTTTACCAAAAAGAGTTGAAGTATTGTCATGAAATAGGACTAGATATGATAAATATTATGGTAGAGTTTCAAAAGTGCTTTGTTAGCAATGAATGCTCTGAACTTCTTAACAGTAATACATAAGTGTTATAGGGACACCTGGGTGGCTCAGTCAGTTGAGCCTTTGCCTTCGGCTCAGGTCATGATCCCGGGGTCCTGGGATCGAGTCCTGCATCCGGGCTCCCTGCTCAGTGGGGAGTCTGCTTCTCCCTCTGCCCTTCCCCCCACTTATGCTCGCTCACTCTCACTCTCTTTCTCTCAAATAAATAAAATCTTTAAAAAATAAACATTAAAATAAGTTACAACTTTTGAACCTTTAAGAGCTCAGACTACTTTCATTTAGTTTTGTAATGTGTCCTCATAAACTCTCCTATGAAGTAAATGAGAACTAGATTTTAGAGTACATTCACGTTTGTAAGGAGTCTGCTAAATGTTTTTCTCTTTATAAGGAAAAAAATACATGTTTAATGACATTCATTGAGCTCATCTTCTGTACCAGGTACTGTTCTAGTTGCTGGGGATACAGCAGTGAGCGAAACAGACAGCTTCGCCCTTACAGAACTTACATTCTCATCAGGGAGTAATTAAATGAAATATATACCCTATGGTGGTGATAAATGCTATGATGAAAAATAAAACAAAGAAGGGAAATAGGAAATGAGGAGGATCACAGTGGGTGGGGGTGGGGTAGGGTGACTGCAAATTTAAATACGGTGTTCGGAGAGGGCTCACCGAAAGGCAGCCCTTGAGAGAAGGCCTGCAGATGTCTAGGGAAAAAGCTTCCTGGACAGAAAGGGCAGCAAATTGCAAAGGCCCTGAGCCAGAAGCAGACTTGGTGTCCCTGTGAAAACAGCGAGGAAGCCAGTGTGGCTGGAGCAGAGCAAGTGAGGGGGAGACTGGCAGTGGGTTTTGGGAGGGTGGTAGTGGTGAGCAGATCAGATAGGGTCTTGCAGGCTTTGTGAGGACTTTGAAGTTTATTCTGAATATGGTGGGAGGCCGTGGAAGGGATACGAGCAGTATCCCAGTGCTTGCTGTGAATGGAGAATATCAGGCAAGGGCTGACACCCACATACCAGGTAGGAGGCCACTACAGAAGCCATATGAGAGTTGAATATGTTGGACCGGGCTTTGGTGCAGGATATGCTGGTGGCCTGGATTGGGGTATGAGAGGAAGAAAGCTGTCCAGTGATGTCTCAGGGATATGACTTGAACAGCCTGAGGGATGAGAGGGACTACAGCAGGTGCAGTGGGGTTTTTTTTGGTGAAGAGGGATGGGGTGGAGATGAGGGAGCTGTGCGGACACTTGAGTTTGAGATGCCTATTTGACGTTCAAGTGGAGATGTCCAGAAGGCAGTTGGATGTACTGGGCTGGCATTCAAGACAGTGGTCTGAGCTACACAAGTAAATTTGGGAGTAGGCTATAAATAGCATTAGGATATAATATGGCATTTATCCCTGAGATATGATACAAATGGCATTTACCTCCAAGATAAGATGAGATCTCGAGGAGTTAGAACAGAGATTTAAAAAAAAAGAAGAAGAAGAGGTGTCCAAGACCTGAGCTCTGGTGGCCTCCAGTGTTGAGAGATCCAGGTGATAAGTAGCCTCCGGCAGAGGTGATTGAGAAGCAGCGGAAGGTAAGTGGAAACGAGAGTATGGCCCTGGAGACAGAGTGAATAAGTATTTGATAGAGGAGTGACTAATGAAGGTCTCAGCTGTTGCTCTCAGGTAAAATCAGAAAGGGCTGAGAATTGACTTCAGATAGGAGTATATCGTTCACATGGAAACCTCTGGAAGAATACTTGCCATTTACTGCCTACCCCCGACAGTTATTGGGAGGATGTCACAAGACAGCATATAACCTGAAGTGGGCTGTGCAAGTACAAAGTGTTATTTTAAAATTATTTTTCATAAAAGGTGACAATGGTGATATGATCTTCTGCTTTATTAACAGAGAAGTTGTCATTAGCATTTTGGGGGAAAGTGGTTGTTAAAGTGAACATTTTCTGAGATTTATTTCTACCCATGTTTCTAGAAGGAAATTGTGTAGTGTTACGTTTATGTGACAGCACCTAACATGGTGGCATTAGAATTTACACTGGGGTAATGTGGACTTTGTCTTGTTCTTGTCTTTTTAGGCTGTCAATCAAGCTGGAGCAGGACCGTATAGTGAGCTTGTACTCTGCCAGACACCAGCATCTGCCCCTGACCCTGTCTCCACTCTCTGTGTCCTGGAAGAGGAGGCCCTCAATGCCTACCCTGATTCACCTTTTGTGTGCCTTGTACTGAACTGGGAAGAGCCGTGCAATAATGGATCTGAAATCCTTGCTTACAATATTGATCTTGGAGACGCTAGCATCACCGTGGGCAATACCAGCACCCATGTCCTAAAAGACCTCCTTCCAGAAACCACCTACCGGTGAGTGCAGGCAAGCCAACACATCAGTACTTGGGGCTAAAGACCCTTGAGGTTCTAAAAGCCAAATGAGTGAATCCTAATCATTCGTAATTAATATATTTAAGAGTACTGAATGCAAATACATCTTTAAAACTTGTGTTGCTTTGTACTTCGTGTGAGTCAGTTACAAATTTATACAATTCCTAACCCTTAAGGGGGAATTTCACCTGCTGCTTTAAATTAGTTCTTCCCTCTTGGTCTCTTTTCCCTCAGCCACTTTTCTTTGTACTTCTACTGTGACTCATGTCACTCTGTGGACACCCTCTGTCCTCAGCATGTACTTGCCCACCTCTGAAGCCGGGCTCCACCATTTCTTTGATGCCCCCAAAGCAGACAGTGTTACAAAGCGTCCATGATGGAGCTTTCACCTAGGGTTTTTGCTAGGGGGCCAGAGAAGAAAGGTACATTACACATTACTGAGCAGAGCTCAGTTAGCATCTGCATTTTTTCTCCTACACCCCCAAGAGAGAGAGCCACCTCCCCTTCCTCTGCTCACACATCTTTTTCTCCAACATGGCCTCTTAACATTTCAAATTACTTAGCTCTGTCTCCAGGTTGCCTTAACTGCTTGAAAACGGAAGGTGTACGATTAGATTAGCATTAGAAGAGTCCGGGAACCGGCTGTGGTTACTGCGGTGTGCCTTCTCAGAGCATCCCCCTTGGTCAGGTTCCAGACGGTGCTGATTTATGATGGCATGAAAGCAGTGCACATTCAGTATGTACAGTGCCCATTCGGATTTTGAATTTCCATCTGTTCCTGGGCCAGCAGTTGTGTGGTCTGATCCCGTCTCTTGTGACACCGGGCTGGACCCATGCAGCCTTTCTGGTTTTCACTTTCATACAGGTACTCAGTACATTACAGGAGATTATCAATACCTGATTTTACAATAGGCTTTGCATTAGAGGATTTTGCCCAACTGTAGGCTAACTTAAGTATTCTGAGTATGTTTAAATTGGCTAGGCTAAGCTTCGATGTTCGGTAGGTTAGGTGTATTAAATGCATTTTTGACTTATATACTAGGGGTTCCTGGGTGGCTCAGTCAGTTAAGCGCCTGCCTTCGGCTCAGGTCATGATCCCAGAGTCCTGGGATCGAGCCCCACGTCGGGCTCCCTGCTCCACGGGTAGTCTGCTTCTCCCTCTGCCCCTCCCCTTGCTTGTGCATTCTCTCTCTCTCTCAAAATCTTAAAATAAAAAAAAAGAAATGGACTTATATAACTAGATTTATTTTACTTTTCAGAAGCAGTGACGGGGTTTTTGTTTTGTTTTTCTCTTCCATTATTTAAAAAAAATCTCTCTTGGGTATAGTACTACATGCACCATGGGTCTATAAAACAATAATAGACCCTATCCTTGCCCTCAGAGCGCTCACAGAGTTGAGGGACACTTAAATAGCAATAGTAGGACAGTAGGTTATTGTGACATCAGAGGCTGAAAATAAAACTATGTACAGAATCCTGTTGGTATTTCAGAGAGGAAGACCCAGGTTCAGAGTGTGATCAGGATGCTTTGAAGTGGGACTTGAGAAAGAAGCTAAATAAAGTGGGATATGACTTAGACTTACATGAAGAGGCAGGCCAAGGGCATTCTTTCATTTTTAGCCTTTTAGCCATTCTCAAAAAAAAACAGTCTTCACTCTTGTTTGCTAACCACGTGCCAAGTGTCTGTTGTGTCTAGAGCACTCTAACCAGGTGCTGAGGAAATCCAGGGATGACTAAATCCACACCTTGACCTCAGAGAATTTCCCTAGTGATGACGCCCTAAGGAAACCTCACCATGAGATGTACCTCTGGGGAAAAATGACCAAGGGAATGTCATTCCACAGCTGTCCAGAATATCACCTGACCTAATCCCTCTGGCCAAAAAACCTCAGAAGAAGCCACACTGGTTCAGGGACTCACAGAAGGGTTTTGTGTCTATTCTGATCCACACCCATGTCTATCCCAGAGTGAACTCAAACCCTCTCTCTGGTCAGCTCTCTATGAATGTTTGGATCAGAAATCATAAAAGGTCTTTTTTTAGAAAAGGTCTTGTAGGGCAAGATGTTAGCCCAAGAATTTTGCTTCTTCCAGACATTGTGCCTACCTTAAAGGTGATGTAAGTGACTATAAAACTTCAAGGTTCATGGAAGGATCTGATCATGGGGGAATGCTGACTCTTTTCCAACATACAGTCTGATGACTTAGAAAGAAATATAGAGCTCAAAGAATTGAATGGAAGAACAGATACAGGAATCTTTGCTTAATGATGAAATGGCATTTACAGTGGAAATTACCAAAAACATATTCCACAGAAATGATTGATTTAAAGACATGTTTAAAAGTCCCTCTTAGGGGAACCTGCGTGGCTCAGTCGGTTAAGCATCTGCTTTCAGTTCAGGTCATAATCCGGGGTCCTGGGATTGAGCCCCACGTCGGGCTCCCTGGTCAGTGGGAGCTTGCTTCTCTCTCTCCCTGCTGCTCCCCGTGCTTGTGCTCACTTGCTCGCTCTCTGTCAAATAAATAAATAAAATCTAAAATAAATAAATAAATAAAATGAAAGTCCCCCTCAGGGTACCTGGGTGGCTGAGTTGGTTAAGCGTCTTCCTTCGACTCAGGTCATGATCTCAGGGTCCTGGATCAAACCCCACATCAGGCTCCTGGCTCAGCGGGGAGCCTGCTTCTCCCTCTGCCTCTGCTCCTCCCCCTACTTGTGCTCGCGCGCTCTCTCTCTCCGCCTCTCTCCCATGTCAAATAAATAAAAATCTAAAAAAAAAAAAAAATCTAAAAGTCCCTCTCAAGGTAATTCTATTTTAGAGAGGATGAAATGTTTTAATTATGTAGGGACTATAGAAGCATGAGTTTAGATTTGGGTACTAAAACTTCAAGACTGTTTTAAAAGTATTTAATGGATGTAGCATAAACAATTCAGTATTGATATGCAGGGCTAGTATATTGAGCTGCATGTGGAAAGTCCCTCTTTAACCTGAACAGGGTAGTTTTAGAAGATCCCATTTCAGAAATTTCAAAATTTCAGATTTTGATGCATGGCTTTTGCATCTAGTTGTACTGTGTGTTCTTGCCGTCCCCCAGCCCACCCACCCTCCAAAAGAGCTAGCTGTCATTGCTGGCCAAGCGATAAGTAAATTGGATATTTCCTATTTAAGATATTAAGGTCATTATTTATATTTAAGGTCTTTTTTTATACAACTTTAGACTAGTTTCCTGAGTACGTAAGTGGGTACTCTGTTGTAGAAGTCTGACCAGCCCACAGTCTTGTTTTTATATGTTTCAGAAACACAATTGCCATAATTATAATGAAATACAAAATGAGTATTTCAAGTAACTAAGGGTGTAATTTCGGTCCAATCAACGTTTACCTCACCTTTTTCTGTTCCATAAATTGGTTAAAAGATAAGTGAACAGATCATGATGTTCTAGACAAAAGTGTGGAATGAAACATTTTAAGCAGGCTATGGGGTTTGGAAAAAGCACTTGTTTCTTTTGTTTGTTTGTTTTTAAACTTCAGCAGTTACACTTTGTTCTCACGCTGAGTTTGTCTTTCTCTGTTTTGCCAGAACAGAAATGTGCACCTCTATAAGCAAACCTACTGACACAGATAGGGTTTTTAGTGGATGTGTTGCTTTTCTGTTGGTGCTTACAAAAACACCTCCCCGCCCCCCAGCTTACGGACACCTGGTAGGGAATTGGGTTGGAATTATAATGCTGTTTTTAAGGGCATTACTTTTAAGCTTAGAACTGAGTTTGGAATTGAGTTTGTGTTTTGGCTTGAGGAGAAGAAAATGTTATTGAAAACAGAGACAGCTTTCTTTTGACATGGTGCCATAGGGCTCTGCGAGTGGAGAGAGAGATCACCTGGGTCATCCTCTCCCAATGCCCTGGCTTGAGTATCTCCAGTGACAGGGCAGTGGTTCCAGATTCAACTCACCAGGCAGTCCATTCTATTTGTGAATAACTAGTTTTATAGTGTTACCATTATATTTTTTCAAAACTCCTGTACATCCAACATCTGCTCAGTTGATCCTGGGCCTTCGTCTAGAGCAGTGGTTATCACAGTGTGGAGCCTGGACCAGCAGCACCAGCAACACCTAGAAATGGGCTGAAATGCACATTATCAGGCCCTGCTCTAGACTTACTAAATCAGAAACTCTAGGACTAGGGCCTGGCACTCTGCTTTAATTAGCCCTGCAGGAGATTTGGTGGATGTGTTAAAGTTTAAGAACTTCTATCCTAGAGCAGTGATTCATGGATGTTGATGTATTATGAGAATTATCCGGACAGCTTTTGCAACCTACACAAGTCTGAGCCCCATTCCTTGTAGACTGTGGTTTAGTGGGACCCAGGGGGTCTAGACATCACTGCTATATAGTGTCAGCTGTCCTCCACTTAACCATCCTCACTTCCTTCAACTCTGTCTTCACTAGCATGGGTTTTCAGTTAGCTCCTCCATCCTCTTCACTGGGTGAGTTCTGTTTCTTGACGGACTCTTTAATGTGTACTGCCCAGACCTCCAGGAATGGTCTGGTTGGCTGGCTGAGAGCAGAGCCAGACTGGCACCTTCCATGTTCTCCGTATTGAGCAGTTAGGAAGGTTGCCTAAGATTACTTTTTTTGGCAACCTCATTATGTGTCTGACTCATACCGAGCTACCAAACAACTAAAAGCGATTTGTTCATTACACTCCTTTATGCAATTTGTTCATTACACTCCTTTATGCCCCTTTGGCTAGGTAAAACAGAGAGGAAAATAACATCTTTTGAGTCCTTAGGATATGTCCAGCACTACATTAGCCTGTCAAAAAGTGAATAAAAAATCATTGTAACAAGATGAGGTGGGCTGTATTAGGAGACAAATTCTAAGTCAAACAGCTTGACTTCAGTCCTGGGTCCCTCACTTACTGTCTCTGTGACCTCTGGCAAGTTATTTAAGCTCTCTCTGTGCCTCAGTTTTTGATCTGTAAAATGGAGATAATACCTTTAGACCTCGTAGGGTTTGTTTTAAATGGGATTCCAGGCGCCTCATATAGGATCTGACACACAGTGAGTCAGCACTCAGTAAATGATCTCTTGCTAATGTTTGGTAGGGAAGAAATGAGCTGCAAAGTGGGTTGTGACCAGATTATAGGTCTGTGCGAATCTGGCATCATTTCTTAAAGAGTGGAGAGGGAGAGGGAGAGAGAAACCCCACACAGGGCTCAATCTCACAACCCTGAGATGATGACTTGAGCTGAAACCAGGAGTCAAACACTTAACTGACTGAGCCATCCAGGTGCCCCTGGAAGGCTATGATCTTCTGAAGCAGGAATGTATTTAGCATCTACAACTAGTAGTAGTAGTAGTAGTAGTAGATATTTTATTAGTGGATTTTTCAATCAAAAGCTATAAAGAATAATGCTTAATTGAATTTCTTTGTTCAGAATTATCAGTGTACTGATGGGTATTGCAGACTGCTGGGCACTTGAGGTTTTTTCACATCAGCCTGGCCAAGATAGAATTTCTCAAGAATTAGAGATCACTTCCCTTAATTGGAAGGCAAAATTCCATTTCCCTTTTACTTAATATGCACAGCTTAAGATTTCAGAAACTGATACAATGCATTTAAAGGAAAAAAAAAAACAAAAAAACAAAACCTGGAGATCCTCTCTAAGTTTCAAGATTACCATGTTACTTCAGCTAAAGAGAAAACTTCTCAAGTTTGGGTTTGGGGTAGACTTTAATTAATCTAATAAAACTTGAAGGTCGGTTTTTTCTGAGGTGAATTCTTGGAGTTGTTCCTCAGGTCAATGTTTGTTTTGCTCATTAGTCCTGAATGAGCTCCCACTGGAATTAGGAAATTATTTTCACACTGCATTTTTCACTCCCAAATAAACAGCAACTATCATAGTCCTTGTTCAGCTTTCTCAGCCTTGTAGACTCAGAGCATGTAATAATTTTACCAAAATGCAAGAAGACATAGCCTTATTTCTTTTCTTTTTTTTTTTTTTAAGATTTTATTTTTAAGTGATCTCTACACCCAATGTGGGGCTCAAACTTACAACCCTGAGGTCAAGAGTTGCATGCTCTACAGACTGAGAGAGCCAGCCAGGTGCCCCATGGCCTCATCTAATTTTATCAGTTCCCCAGTTGTATTTCAGTTTTGAGTTTTACTTTCATTAGAACTAAGTAATGTGGGCACCTGGGTGGCTCAGTTGGTTAAGCGACTGCCTTCAGCTCAGGTCATGATCCCAGGGTCCTGGGATCGAGTCCCGCATCGGGCTCTCTGCTCCTTGGGAGCCTGCTTCTCCCTCTGCCTCTCTCTCTCTGTCTCTCATGAATAAATAAATAAAATCTTAAAAAAAAAAAAAAAGAACTAAGTAATGTTCAGTGCATCAGCTACACAGAAAAAGGTTTTTCATGCATTTTTACTGAAACAAAATGTGTTGTGTAAAAATGTAGATAAGTTGAGGTATTTTAAAATTTAGGTAGTTGACTTTGAAGCCAAAAGTATTTAAATAATGTAAAAACAAAATTTTTTTTAACTGTTCTAGATGCCCGCTTTATTGGCAAAAGGCAATTGTTGAACTGAAAGTTTGGTCTGAATTAAAATGACCTCTTGATTGGATTAGAAACTGTGTTAGGTTCAAGTTCTTCTCTTCGGAGAGTATGGTGTGTCAGAATGGACGGAAGACTTTGAGCCTAAGAAAGACAGAGTTCACACCAGATCTGACCTCTGTCTATTGTGTAGATCCATGCACATGGCTGAACCCAGCCAGGCCTTAGTTTCTTCATTTGTAAAACGGAGTAATTCCTACCTCGTGGTTACAGCGTAGAAATTAGGGCTACTGTTGTACATATCGCATCTAGGCTTCAACACCAAGAGTAACTGTGTCATTGAAGCTGAGTTACTTACCCTCTCTGAGTTGAACTGCAGTTTTCTCCTCTCTCAAAGAGGAAATACTAGATCCAAAGCAGATCCTGTGAGCAGAGCCCGTTCTCCACGATGCTCGTTACAGGGGTTATTAACGCCTCCCTCTGTCTCCCAGCTCCGCGCCTCCTCCTCCCCTCCTGAGGATGCTTTACAGAGATGTTTAGGTGTTGCTGGTTCCTTGGCCATAATTTGGAGGAAGGAAAATTTGTGTTAACAAATGACTCAAGTTATAAAGCGAGGTGGTGGTAATCAACCAAAATGAGGCCGCACGTGTGCGTGCCCAGCGCTGTGCCCACCTCATGGATGATCAGCCCATGGTCTTTACTTGGGAAAGGAATGACAGTCTCAAAAGAAGTCCTAAGAATGGTAACTCCAGAAATTAGCACAAAAAGTTCACCAAAGTGCTTTTGCCCATCGTGAATCCTTTTCTGGTTGTGTGGTGAAATAGAAAATATCTAAAAATAGGAAATGCTTCCTATATGCCTTATCTTAGTGAAGTAATAAAATTTGTTTGTAAATGCAGCAAAGATATTAGTATACCCATTTTGTAAATAAGGAAGCCATTAGGTGTTAGGTAATTTCTCCAGGGCCACACCAAAGTGATGAGCAGGATTCCCAAAGAGGCTTCACTGCTAAAGAGAGTTAAAATGCTACCACGGTATTCTGCTGCTGCTGGTGGTGGTGGTGGTGGTGGTGGTGGTGTGTGTGTATTTAAGGCCAAGATTATGTGCCTACCAAACACGTATCAGTAAAAGGTCAGAGAACCATAGCGCTTCAATGTAAGGAGCATAATACCTATCAAAATATTATAGAGGCTTTGGGGAAATAAGTGAATTCACAAAGAAATCAAATATTAAATCTATTTTAATTATTTTTGTATCTTGATACTTGTATTTTATAAACTCATTTTTAATTCTCCTAAATGAGTCAGATCTCTCATTTTTTTCCTTGAGCAGAATAACAATCATAAGCAACCCACTACCTTACTTCCTCTTGTTTATTAGAGTAGCTCAGGGCTGTTCGGGCTGCACAGAGCAAAGCAGTAGAGTCCCTCGGAATACGAGCTGAGCTGGGCTCTGGAGGACTATGAGCAAGCAACCAGAAGAAAGCATCTTGGACTCTGGGCTTTAAGAATACCTGTCCCTACAATAAAGGGAGAGAATGGCAGTCTGGACAGTAGAAAGACATTAATATAAACCTTGTAGGTGAGGCGATTTGTCACACCATTGAAGAAAGGCTAACAATGTCTGGCTTACTTCTCTTTTCCTAAGAAGAAAAAAAGACTAATTCCAATCACCATGATGACCACCTTTTTAAAAAGATTTTTCCTCTCCAGTTGTGGAAAAATTTCTTCCCGTCCAATCACAGAAAAAAAACTCTTGCATTAACACCATAAAGCTGTGAGACTCATGTTGAGAGGTGAGGCAGAGTTTATTTTAGGCTTTCAGGGTTATATCTACGAGAGACCTGATAGAGCCCCATGTTTAATAGAATCTGGGAAAAGTAAGCCTCTTTTTAATGGAATTTTTGCTATACTTTGTCAGAGATAAGTACTTATTTGCTACATTCCCAACTATAAGACAGATATTTATCCAGTTTTGGGTGATTATGAATAGAGCTGCTGTAATCATTTGTGTGCAGGTTTTGTGTGAACATAAACTGTAATTTCTCTGAAGACCAAGAAGTGGAATTGCTGGGTCATATGTGTGTGTATTAAGCTTTATAAGAAAAATAATAGGGATATAATGGTATCTTGTTGTAGTTCTAAGTCTCATTGTCTGAATAATCCGTGATGTTAACTATCCATGTGCTTATTTGCCATATATGTATCCCCTTTGGTGGAATGTCTGTTCCAGTCTTTGGCCCATTTTTTAATTGGGTTGGCTGTTTTCTTACTGTTGACTTTTAGAGGTTTTTATACATTCTGAATACAGTCCTTTTGTCAGATATATAATTTGCACATATTTCCTCCCAGTCTGTAGCTTGCCTTCATTCTCCCAACGGTGCAAACGGTTTTCATTTTGATGAAATCCCAACTTTTCTTTCTTCTTCTTTCTTTCTTTCTTTTTCTTTCTTTCATTCATTCATTCATTTTTTGATCATGCTTTTTACATCATAGGTAAAAACTCTTCACCTAACTCTAGGTAACAAATACTGTTTTCCTTCTGTTTTCTTCTTAAAAGTTTTCTATTTTACAGTTTATGTTTAGATCCATGATCCACTCTGAGTCAAGTTTAGAATAAGATACAAGGTTTAGATTGAGTTTTGTTTTCCTCTTGATACCCAGTTGTTCCAGCACCATTTGTTAAAAAAGACTATGCTTTCTCCATTGAATTACTTTTGCACATTTGCCAAAAATCAATCATTCATATGTCTGTGGATCTATTTCTGGAGTCTGTATTCTCTTATATTGATCTGTGTGTCTGTCTCTTACCACTACCACACTGTCTTGATTACTGTAGCTTTATAGTAAGTCCTAAATCAGGAAGTGTGATTCTTTGAACTTTATTCTTACTTTTCAATTTTGTGTTTGGCAATTTTAGTTCTTTGGCCTTTCCTCATAACTTTAGAATCAACGTCTCTGGATCAACTAAGAAGAATCCTGCTGGAATTTTATTAGCATTGCATTGGTCTCTATAGATCAGTTTGGGGAGAATTGACATTTTTTTTTCTTTGCAATCTTTCAATTCATGAACACAGAATGTCTCTCTCTATTTAGGTCTTTAAGATTTTCCTCAGTGTCTTGTAGTTTGGGTTTCTTTCTTTCTTATCTCTGTGCCATTTTTCCCGCCACTGACTGGGACTCATTGTACATAATGTTGAGTTGGAGTGTTGAGAGTAGACATCCTTGCGTTGTTCCTGATCTTAGAAATTATTTAGTCTTTCACCATTGACTGTAATGTTACCTATAGGTATTTCTGTAGATGCCCTTTTCAGGTTGAGAAAGTTTCCTTCTACCCTTAGTTTTCTGAGAATTTTTATATTATGAATAGAAGTTGGATTTTCATCAGGTACTTTTTCTGTGCCACTTGAAAGGATTGTGTGTTTTTTCTTCTTTAGGCTGTTAATTTGAAGGAATTGTGTAAGAGCTGGAGAGTGAGAGAATGCAGAAAAGAAAAAGAAGAATGGGGGATTTTTCCCCATGCGCTCTGAGCATCCAGAGAGCCCTTTCCCTGAGCCACGCTTCCTTCTGCTAGAGCCCTCAGTCCATGCAGATGTCTGCTCCTGGATTTCAGGCTGCATTGAGTCCAGTCTGGGGGATCACAGAGGGGAAACAGTGGTGAATTCCCTGCTGGTTGGGTGGTAGTTTACATTCTTTCCCAGATCCCAGCTACTGTTGACCTTTTGGAGTTTTTAAATGGCAGCTGCCCTTCTTTTGTCCCGGTTTAATGGCTGCATTCAGTGGGGGAGACTCAGTGGGCTGTGCTTGCTTCCTCTCACCTGTAATTAACCCAGCTTTGCTTCCTTCTCCGCAGTCTGCAGGCACATTATTAGACTGACTTGCCGAATTATGTAATCTGTACATTTGAAGAATTAATGCTAATCTGAGGTCACAAGATGAATTTAGGTATTGTAGTACCTAAATAGTATGTTCTAGTTAAGTGTAAGCAGTAATCCCTGTAAATGAGAAGTACGTAAAACTTAATTATAAGAATATTTTTAAATTGATCTGTTTCCTAAGAATTCACCTCTGACTATATTTTTTATTGTCATGTGTTTTGGGGCCTGGGTGGAGGTTTCCGCTGGAGGCCTGGGGGTGGGCACGAAGAGGGGGCCGAGAGGCAGATCCGGGAGTGAGTGGAGCTATGGCGATGTCAGGTTACTGAGAAAACTGTCCATACCATACAGAAGAAGAGAGGAAAAACGGAGGGTGGAGGGGTGCCGGCGCTGTGACGTTGAGACCTTTGGTCTGAGAGGCAGAGGAGAAAAGCCTGAACAGGTGTGTGCAGGCTGCCAAACGCCAGGAGGAAGCAAGTTTCGAGAGCACGTAGTCACCACGGGAAGCGGTGTTGAGAACGAGGATGGGGCAGTGCCGTCATTGTGTTGTGTGAAGACCTTGGAGGACTGTTTCAATCATCCAGTAAGGAAATGGAGGAACAAGAAAAATAGGAATAAGAGTAGGATATTATTTTATGTATAAGTTTTAACTGTTTGTAAATTCATAGACCATGGGGGCAGTGTTAATAGCATCTTTATTATCCATAACGCTGCGTATTGCAAACATCCGGTTAAGACTTTTGCTCATTTGAATGGCACCCCATTACCAGCAGTGTCTGCACACTGAGGTCTGGTTAGAGACTAGCAGAGATTGTGGGGTGAGGCTGGAGAAATGTCCAGTTGAAGAGTTGTTGTGAGAGCAAAGAGGCTCCTTTGCTCTCCTATTTGATTTGTTCTTTGTAGCCCACTCACTCCCGAAACTGACTTTGAGGAAGCTAACAGGTGACTGCAACAAAATATGATAGCACATCGTTAGGATGTCTTCCCTCAGACGGTAGCCTTTTTTTTTAAAGAACTATGAGATACCTTGCTAAATTACTTTACTTTTGCTGTTTTTTGGAAGGGAGAATATGATCTGTTTTCCAAGCTGCCCTGTTCTTTGTTTGTCCTGAATTACTTCAGCTTGTTTTTCTTTATTCCATAATAGTATTTTAGGGGCACCTAAGAAATACTCCACACAATGTTTATTTCAAACGAGGAACTGCTGCTTCTTAAACCTGCAATGTTTGTATTTTTTCCCTTTTCCCAGGATCAGAATTCAGGCTGTAAATGAAATTGGAGCTGGACCGTTTAGTCAGTTCATTAGGGCAAAAACTCGGCCATTACCACCCTTGCCTCCGAGGCTTGAATGTGCTGCCACAGGGCCCCAGAGCCTGAAGCTGAAATGGGGAGACAGTAACACCAAGACACACGCAGCCGATGACATGGTGTACACACTGCAGTTGGAGGACAGAAACAGGAGGTGAGGTGGTGGGGAGGGCACGCGGGGCGGTTCTGTGCCTTTGGTGTGCGGAATGAATCCTAACTTGTTCGTCGGTCCTCTGATAAAACACTCATCCTCCTGGTTGAACGATTTCCTATGCATTGGGGTCCTGCATTTTGTAGCCTCCATCCCCCATTTAGAATTTTCTAAACTAACATTCTGAAGACCCTGGTTTGCCTACACGTGATAATCTATGTGTTTGTTTTTTCTTTCATAAAGCCAGATAATGGAGAGAAATTATCTAAAAGGAAAGCTGCCAGATTCAAGTCCATGCTGTGTTAGAGCATTCTATTAGTCACAAGTGCAAAGGGAAATAAGACTCAGGAAGAGATGTTAGCTTTTTAAATATTCAGTAACCATCAGGACAAACATGTTTACCAATCTGAAATAGCTGTGGTGGTGTACAGATGGGGATTATACTCTGTAACTTTGGGCAATGCAAGATCAAATTAACCAGAGCAAACAGGAGATTCTTTATAAGACTCCACACCCAGGAAATACTCTTGGCCACAGAAATCAAATCCAGCCTTTCACGTAGTATTTATTTAGCTTAACTTCATTTCCTCTGAAAATGGCCGATCAGAAGATGGGCCTCTGCACTGTATTTAGGAATAATTCAGATGCAGAGTAAAAGGTACTGATGACAAAATGTTCTGTGACCAAAAGTCCAAATCCAGAGAATCAGGTGAAGGAGGTGGGGGGTGACCACAAATCCAAGACACTCTGATGGAATGGGTACGTGCTGCTACTTCCCCAAGGCATATCTACAGAATACAAAACCATTTCTGTCCTTCCCACGTTATGCATTATAGTCTCCTGCTCCTTTCACAGGTTACTGGTTTAGTTAGCACAGAAACCCCTGTCCCATCCTCACCTCCCACTCTGTACTCGACTGCACTGATTCCTTTCAGTGCAGTGGAGTCCCGCTGTGTGGAAGGCACTGTTTGAGGCGGACCTTCAGTGGAGACCCAGATCAAGGAAAAACAAACCCCTGCCTCCAGCAGCATAATATCAACCCCCAAATAGTCTCAGAACATGAATGCCCTTGGAGAAAAGTGCTCTGGGAGGCTGGAGGAGGCAGAGAGCATCTGGTTGCAAAGACCAGAATGGCTTTTTGAGTGACGTTTGAACTTGACTTTGAAGGACCTATCAAGCCCCATAATTTGACTATAAAAGAACAAAAAGTGATTGTCCTATTGGAAACTAGTTCTGGTCTAGAAAGCACAGAGAAAATGAGGCTTCTTTTGGTAGGTTCATTAGAGATAAAATATATACTTGGTCATAGACAAGATCATTCATCTTACTCTGCTTTATACCTTTGGAGGCATTTTCACGGGTTATTTTACTGGCAGGGGACTCCTCAACTGGAGAGGGCTGGCAAGAACAAGAATTATGGACTAACAGAAATCCTGATAAATATTTAAAGCTAGCAGTTGGGGAGATTTGTAAATGAGCCTTTGTTTTTTCCCTGGGCTTTTGGCTTCCTTTGGTGGTAGAGAGAATCTTCATTAGAGAGTTGTTTTCTAGTCATGTCCTGCTTTAGAAAAAGTGAGGTCCAAAGACGTTGACAGTGGTTGCAGAATTGGGATCAGAGTGGGGGCTGCCTAACTCCTCGTGCAGTTGCCTCTACTGTTACCTCGAGGAAGGTGGGGAGAGCAGCAGCTGTGCCCCAAACCGGCTGTGGGCATCCTCTTGCAGGCCTGCCCTGTGCTGGGCATCTGCCGGGGGGCACCTCGTATGGAGAACTATACAGATGCTCAGAACAAAAGTGCCATGAACACTGATCTAAATAGGTAAACTGTCATGAGACATTTAAATGTGCCAGACAGAAGAGAGTGCCGAATCTAGTAATCAATTCATGCTATTAAAAAAGCGCGGGAGGCCCCAAGATGGCACCGTTAATCAAATAAATGACTTGCCTAAATTTAAATGGCAATTTAAGAAAACTTACCATTAGGAACAGTATTTTTCTTAATTTTATGATCTGGAGTCCAAATTTATCTTTTTTAAATTAGATTTGTCAATGCTCTCAAAGTTACTAAAGTGATGGGAGTATAGAGCATAATAAATTCTCGTTCTGTTTGTGGAATAATTTTCCTGTGATTTAATAGGATGAAACTTCGCCTAATTTGAGTTTGAAGATGACCTTCCTTAGTGACTTGAAACTGAACTCTTGTATCGATTGGCCCCTTAACTCCAAGCCTTTATTTAACTTTGGATCTTGACTCATGAGGATTAAGGAGAAATCATCTGCATTGGATACATTATAATTCTCGTGATTAGCATAGTTTTTGTCCATTCTAGTCTCCTCGAGGTTCTTTAGGACTTGGACCTGGCTTGTCCAACTGAAAGTAAGTGTCATCATTCAAGGAGCAGATTTTTCATTGAACTCATCGCCACAGTGATTTCCAGTTGTTACTTTTGGGAAAAGTACACATATTTCCTAGTGTACGCATTGATTGCGTTAACCACTAATAAGTTCTTATTAGTATGTGGCAAAAATACTATATGTCCTGCTTGTGGCCAAGGTGAGAACCAGAGGTAGATTAATTGTGGTTTTGGTTTATTTTACTCACCAGGCGCTGGGGGCATTGAAAGGGAGAGCTACCGAAGTGTGAGTTGTCCAGCTGTCCTAGTCAGCTAGGAAAGTAATGTTAGTCTTAACACGTTTACGACAGAAGCACAACGAAAATTAGTAACTCCATGCTCGGTAATTATAAAATTAAAGAGTTGGCTTGATTTGGCTGCTAAAATATCAGTCTACCCTAGACTACACTAGAAGGTGAACTCTGGGTCCCTTGTCACCTTTTTCACCTGAAAGCACTGAAACCTTATATATCATTCGTGAGCTATATCCTTTACCAAAGGGTGTCTTTTGCAAATGATTAGAGCATGCTATCTCCTTTTTCTTCATATCTTAGTCTCTGCCTTTTTTTTTTTTTTTTAAGATTTTATTTATTTATTTGACAGAGACAGACACAGCGAGAGAGGGAACACAAGCAGGGGAGTGGGAGAGGGAGAAGCAGGCTTCCCACCTAGCAGGGAGCCTGATGTGGGTCTCCATCCCAGGACCCTGGGATCATGACCTGAGCCAAAGGCAGATGCTTTACGACTGAGCCACCCACGCACCCCTTAGTCTCTGCTTTTGACAAATAAGATAATAATTTTTTTTAAAGATTTTATTTATTTATTTGAGAGAGAGAGAGAGAACACAAGCAGGGAGGAGGGGCAGAGGGAGAGGAAGAGTGAGTGCAGACTCCGCACTGGGCAGGGAGCCCAACACGAGGCTCTATCCCATAATTCCAGGATCATGACCTGAGCCAAAGGCAGACGCTCAACTGACTGAGCCACCCAGGTGCCCCAAATACTAACTTTCTTTAAGCATGACCACTTAAGATCTCAAGCCCCTAAGGTTTTACATCTGCACTTTGCTGGTTTGTTACATCTATTTATATACCTCTCAATCAAATCTGAAATGAGCCAGAGATTTCTAACTATAATGTTGGCCCAAAAATATATTTCCAAACTTCCTAAAGGAGACTTCTGTTCATCGAGCACCTACAAAGTACAACACTGAGAGCTTTTATCTACATTATTTAGTTTTTGAATAAAAAGTGAAATATTTTCTATGCTGCTAGCATTTCTACCAAAGCCCTCCACCGGCTAGATGAAAAAATGGGTTGTTTTTGGTTTTGTTTTTTTTTTAAAGATTTTATTTATTTATTTGAGACAGAGAGAATGAGAGAGAGCATGAGAGGGAGGAGGGTCAGAGGGAGAAGCAGACCCCCTGCCGAGCAGGGAGCCTGATGCGGGACTCGATCCAGGGACTCCAGGATCATGACCTGAGCCGAAGGCAGTAGCTTAACCAACTGAGCCACCCAGGCGCCCAAAAATGGGTTGTTTTTGATGAGTTGACTTGAATTTAATTTTAATGATTACTGTGATTTCAACTTACGATTATAGGCTTAAAATTAAATGAGCAGAGAAGGCTTCTTAGAGAAGATAATAAATAGGGTGAGTGCGTCTTAAAAGGGTCCCAATCTTATAATCTCATGCAAAAGAGCCTTAGGCTGGAGGCAAGTGATAGAGACTCAGGATCGGGTGGAAACCAAGGATACAACCTCCAAAACACAGAAATGTGTCCTGGATTTTTCTCCCAACTAAATGCCTCTTTCTATTCTCGTTCTTTTACACGTGCCTCTTTTTAAGCTTGGGGCTATTTCATGGAAACAGAAGGGATCCCAAAAGGGCATCTTGCCCAAATTCCTTGCCTCCAGGTAAATCAACCTAGAATTCATCTGGGTCACCTGGACTTGAAAATTTTAAAAAATATTTTGCCCCATGAAGAAGACATTTGTTTTCCATGTATTCAAGCTTTTGACTCACAGGGCTCCCAGTCCAAGGTCACTGACTGCATATTGCTGTAGCAGCTTCAAAGCTGTGCTTTATATTTATAGGGCCAAGTGTATTCCCTAGCAGTTAGATTATAATCACCCAATCATCATTTTTTTCCTGAATTACTATAATGTGCTAAGTCTTTTGAGGTATGTGGCTACCTATAAGGAACTTATCTTGCTGAGAAAATAAGTTAATGGGAAACAATGAGCAGACAGCACAAGAGATTTTATTTAATTTCAGCAGAAAAACAAAAATTATACTGGCGTGACCGTATAGTGATTAAGTCTATTATTCTTAGCAAATCTAGCACAGAAGATCTGAATGTCTTTGGTTCCTCTGTATGCAAGAAGAATATACACCCAAAGTAAACATTTTCATAATGCTGCATTAACCTAATACAGGGATTAGAATAACAAGATCAGCTCATGCATTTTAAGATCATAACGCTGTACTGATGATTTTGAAGGTGCGTTTGTCTGTGTTACTGAAATGAAACGTTATGCTGCCCTAACAGAATTTAAGTTGATGCTGATTCTCCTCCTGACCCTCATGGGTCCATGTTCCTGATAATGGTACACAGCACCGAGATGAGAGGAACTTAAGTTCCAGGAATGCATTTATGGCTAATCTGTTGTTCAGGTTTAGTCAGATGGCCAATGTATTTTAAAGCCAGTGTATTTCCAGCAAAAGGGGGATGGGGTAGAGGGCTCTATCTAATAGACTGGATAATTACCAGTTGCTCTCCATTTAACTCAGCCCTTACACCTGTGACACTTTTCCCTTCATCAGGCAAAATGGGAGGGCTTTGTTAATGTGTACAATATGACTGTTTACTGTTAGAGAGGGACAGAAAATAATCTATACAAAGAAACCCTGAAAAAATACATAGTAGGCAACTAATAAAAGTCGCCGGGGTGTATGAGCCCTGCAGGAGAAGTGAACTTTCCTAATGTATGCTTATTAGGGAACAAATCCTGCTTTCTATTTCTCAAAGCATATTGTTGAATTAAATAGATGTAAGGCAACTAGCTCAGGGCCCACAGAGACCCTCGATACTGGTTTCCTTTGTTTCTCTGGAATAGTCCTGATACACATGATCACCCTTGTTGGATTAATGACACTTGCATATTACCTTCAGTCAGCAGAAAGCAATTGTGGTTCTCCACAGGGGTGTCAGGTCTCTGCTGTAATCCCAGATCTGGTATTGAGTTTCTAGATGGCTAGAGGCATGTGCCTTACCTTCTTTTTGCCTTAGTTTATCCCTCTACAAAATGGAACTAATGATGCCTGTCTCCAGTCCCTGATTGATGGGAGGAAAGCATTCATATATCTTAGAAAAGCATAAAAAGCCTACAGAATAAAGAGTACTGCTGGCTTAGTCAGTTTGCAGGCTGAAATGTCAGGTACAGGCGGAGGTAAGTGATGGTAAATGAACCAATGGTCTTAATTGGACCAGAAGTAAAAATTCAGATTACAGGGTTCTTTTTCTTTCTCTTTGAAAATAGAATTTTTATCTCTTTAAACATAAATAGAATGGAATTGGATTGCATTTCTCTTAGCGTTTTTTTCCTAAATCAGGTAAGATTGAGGCAAACCCGTTAAAATAGAAGTAGACAAAACGAAATCTGAAGGACTCTGGAAGAGTATCCTTGAAGATGAGAGTCCCTGCGTGTACTTGAAAAGAAAGCAGAATGGGAGGTTTCAAGGCTCTCGGGGTCTTCATCCTGAGATAGTTGTTTTTTTTTTTAATAAATTTCTTTTTTAACATATCAATAGCAAAATACAGTTTGAACAAAAAAAATGAAAAAAGGAATTTTCTTTTATTCTCTATAGAGTTTCATTGGCAGCTTTATTGACATTTTATTTCTTCAAAAAGGAGCCTGAAACGAAACCTAACCAAAAAGTATTAGGGCTGGATCACTCCCGAGCCAGTAGGCACATATGCAGCCGAGAACGTGGAGGTAGGAAAGGAACTCCTTTCGCACTAGTCTTTCAGAAATTCTTGGCATGTGGGTGCTCGGTCTGCAAATGGGACTCACCAACATCAAAGCCAGTCTAAGAGACGCGCCTTCCCTGCCTCAGGTGTCCCCATATGATGCCATCTGCTTCCATCTGCTTTTGCATAGACATGACAGGACTCCGTGTTCTCGGTGGAGTGAGGACACATCCTCTCCATCCCTGTTTTGAACATCCTCCATTCCCAAACATGGCTTCAGTAATGTAGGAGATTTTCTCTTTCTCTCTCTCTCTCTCTCTCTCACACATACATACACACATAGCCTATGTGGCCCAGGGAATTCAGAAAAAATGAAGGCAGTGACATGTCATTGTTAAGGAATATAGCTGCGCTGAGCTTACTAACAGCTGTTGATTTGTGATACTGTGGAACAACTTTGGAAATGTGCCATTTGCAGCCGTTAGTGGACTAGAGGCCATTTTAGGTCAGCAGAGTAGATCATTGTGAGGAGTTAACATTAATGAGCTCTCCTGTTAGCCTGTAATGGGCCTAGGGATTACAAGGGAGGAACAAGGTAGTAAACACAAAAACCTTAGTGTTTTCTCATTTTTCTACTGTGGATTTAAGTTTTGAGCCATCCAGGGCATTCTTGGGGTTTTTTTGTTGTTGTTGTTGTTTTTGAAACAGAACTGTTTTAAGGAAATAGATTTTTAAAATTGAATTCTTTACATATCATTTTACTCTAAAATAATTTAAAATAAACATTCAAAGATGCAACGTGTCTGAATTTCTTCCTTCAGTTGCACTTCACTGCAAAAAATCTTCATCTTTCATAACGTGTTAAAACCTAAAATGCTGAGGTTAAAATACAGCCTTCCCCTAGAACTTCGTGAAAATGTCAAGAATCTGTTGCTTTGCCTTCCTAGTGTATATTTAATAAGAAATTGTAGAATTTACTTGGTCCTCTCATTTAGCTCTCATAAAAATTCCTGCCAGGTGAACGAGACAGCTATTATTATCCCAAGTGTCTGGAAACTCAGCCTGGAGACTTATCAGCTTGTCCAAGTTCATAGTGAAGGTAACAGCCTATGCATTGTGGCCAAGGTTTTTGTACGTCTTTGTACCAACCAAGGAGGCACTCCAATAGGCAGACGGAATAAGCAGAATCATTTTGTATTTACAGATCTGTAGAACATTGTTTTAAATCACTGTTAAATTGGCAACGTTAAAACCCACGTGTGCTTGTTACCATAGAAGTGGTCAGTTTCAAGACACTGCGGTCCGTGCTGAGGCAAGTTGGAGGCAGAGCCATAAAGAATTCATTTAGACTGTAAACTTTCAGTGACCCACCCAACCTTCTGCCTTGTTTATGTTTCCCCTTCCAAGTAAATATTTTTAGTACAAGAGAACATTTCTTCCTGTTTTCCTTTCCCTCGGTAAAAATGCCCCAATTTCCACGAATGGGCAGCACTGGTCCAGGACCCGTGGCTCCCATCTTCGTGTACCTTCAGCAACAGTTCTTGGCCTGGGTTCACCGGGACAGGGTGGAGGGTACTCACATGCACAGCTTTCTCTCCGGCTCAGAAAAGCCTAAGGGGGTATCAGGAAGGGATGCCATTTTGGGGGCATCCTTCAGGCTTCTCCAACGTTGAGAAACAGGTAAACCATTCATAAACCTTGGTGTTTTGTTATCAATAACATGAGTGTTAGTATTACCACAAGTGCTGGGCATTTGGTAACAAGTCCTGCCTGCATCATCCCATTTGATTCTCACGACAACCTCGGAGGGGAGGCCCTGTTATCACACCATTTTACACATATGGAAATAGCGTACGTGGCTGTAGAGCCCATGAGCACCAGGCTGTTGAACCCAAATTCAAACTCAAGTCTGTGGACTACAGTGATTGTTTTTACCCACTGTGCCTTCAGCTCCTGAGCCAGTGGGGCAGTTCTATGGGTGTTCCCACACCTGTTCTCTTGGTCTTCTCGGGAGCCCTGGGTCATGGGGCTGATGCCACCCAAGGTACGCGGCCATGGGCAGCAGGGGTAGAGAGTAGAGTAGAAGACCCCCTCAGAGGCAAAGCCAGTATGGGCCCACAGCTCCAGGATGACTTTTAAGCAGCTATGATTCCACAGGGGTGTCTGTGGCTACATATGGCTCAGCCTGAACGGACACTAAAATTACTCAGTGACTTTACTGAGCATGTGCTATATTCCAGGAACCGTGCCATTGGTTATACATATTTCATCATGTTTCTGTAGCATCGGAACATCTCCCCATCATGGATCCCTTATTGCCCCAGCCACCCTCTCCCCCTCAGAAATCAAGGGATTGAGGTCTTGGTGAGAGTTTTTTGACCATCCTTTGACTAGATAGGCACCCCGGCTACTCCAGATCCTCCCCCCTTCACAGCTGACTTTTTTTCCCCCTTCCAAGGATCTCCCTTTCCCCAGGCTTGGGGCACTGCACACTGAAGTGATATGTTTCAGGGCCTTCAAGACAGTAGGACTCCCATTGGCCTCCGGCAGTGACTCATGTCCCAGACCCTGTAGTACATGAACACAGGTGGAACCCAAGCACTGACCCTGGAAAATCCAAATAAAAGGGGAGGGAGAGGGATCAGCAGAGCTGGATGGCTCCTGTGCTCTTGTCGTGGCAAAGACGTGCTCCAAGGGCTGGATCCTTGGTTGCATTTAAAATGTGTAGCCTTCAGTTGCTGTCTTAAGACACACAGTGTATGTTTAATTCTATCACCAAAGGCCTCTGGCTGACTTATTAATGAATTTTAAAATGAAGGTGGTTTAAAAAAAAGAGAGATTTAGGAAAGAGAAAAAAATGTGGTTGGCCTTTGTAAAACAAATATTTGATGAATATTTTTAATCTCTGCCCGGGTGGTTCTAGCCACAGGGTGTTCACCTCCGGAGCCTCCCAGAGAGGCCACCATGCAACTGGCATAGATCACTGGCTCCAAAGAAAGAAGATTCTTTCTTCTCCTGCCTCTTGGAATGGCAGAAAATAATTACAGAATTGTGGTAAGAGAGGGACCCTGTTCCTCTTTGTTGGCTTGTGAGCTTTCTGTTTTGTTTGGGTTGGCCTTTATCTGAAACAGAAGTCACTGTCAACACGTACAGAGAGAAGGTGCGGATCCATGACGTTTACGTAAGGCCTGCTCTGCGTAGGGACTGGGGCAGTTGCGTGAGCTCTCAAACCGAATCCCACCACAGACCTGTGAGGGAGGCGTTCTTGGCCCCATTTCACCGGGGCTCCCAGTGCCGAGGGTGAACGGGCTCCCCAGGGGAGCCCCATAGCTGACGCCTCCGGCCAGCGCGAAGCCTGGCTTACAGGACGGCCTCTGTCCCCACACAGCCAACTCTCCACCCGGGAGAAAAGAAAATAACCTTAGGATTAGCCGGCGGGGCTGTAGATCGTCTCTCAGGAGGGAGAGGGGAGTTTGTTAAAAACCCGAGCACTGTAAAACAGTTGCGACTAGCGCCTGTGGAGTGGTGATTACAGGTCAGGACCGAGCTAAACACTTTTGTTAACCATTTAAACCTGACCGTAGTGCCATGAGGGAGGTTGGGGCATGATAACCCTTATGGCACAGAGGAGAAAACTGAGGCACAGAGAGGCTAAATAAGCTGCTGGCGGCTCCTAGTCTCGGTGCCCGTTCTGCTCGTGGAAGCCGCATTTATAAAGAGTGTATTGGGGGTGGGTGTAGAAGAAGCATGCAACTAGTGTTAGCCCTTAAGGTTTTCAAAATTAAGACTCTTGAAACCCTTAAAGTTAGATTAAAAGTGCCAAACTGGCTGCTAACACAGGAAGGTCATGGCTCCAGAGACCTAAAATGGAAAGGTGAGATTTTATGAAGGATTTGGGTTTTTGATTGACAAGCTGACTTATATGGAGCATTTAGCTAGAATCCATTGACTTATGCATTTAATACATTTCTTTGTTCAAAGTAAAGCAGCATGAAATTAGACACGACTGGTCAATGATTTCCATATTAGAAAGTGTGAATGCCCAGTCTTTGTCTTTTCTCACCCCACGATCTCCTCCTTGCACTTCTCTTTCTGCTCTGCCTGGTGTTTCCTCAAGGAGGAGGAGGGTACGGGAAACCTTTACAGAGATAAACTTATGTATGAACTTTTAAAATCCTTGGCAGACTTGTTCTGTCTTAGTGGCTCCTGTGGCTCTCGGTCACCCATCAGAATGAGGGTGTGGGGAGGAGTCCTCAGAAGGCAGGAGTGCAGCTGTCTTGCTTCATTGCTCAGCTCCTGACCTTGGATCTGTGCGTCCGCCTTAGGACGCAGGCCCCACGAAGACAGGACACCCCTTTTTCTCTAAGTGGGTCTTTGGGGTGGAGTTGGCCCTGTTAGCTATTTCAGAATGTTCTCCCCAAAGCTGCTAGGATTCCTGGTGTCTCCCCTCGCCGCCCCCATGCCCCTTTGACTCAGGAGAGAGCCTGTCACATGCCCACCGTCCTCCGTCCACTGACTGAGGGCTCCGTACCTGGCTAATTACATGACCTAGGAATTAGCCCCATCCAGTTTCATTATTACCCCTAGAATTCCTTCCCATGCCTTTTCTAAGGGGAGTATGGCATGACAAAGCAGGGCAGTCATGATTTATTATTGCCTAAGTAGACAGCGGGCTAAATTAAAGGACCAGTCAGACACATGCTTATTCTAGAAAAGACTGGAGGAAGAAGGAACGACCCCTTTCTCAGTGCTCTTCTGCTGGGTGCACCAGGCTGCCAGCCCCCAACTTCCTCTCCAAGGGAAATGCCAGCTACAAGGTGGGCCTCCCGCACCTGCCTAAATCCACCATCACTGAATGAAAGGGGAGTAAACTTGAACCTGAAATCCAGTGGGTGAATGTCTCCTCCAGACTCATTCTAGCTTTTTTCTGAAAGCAAATGTAGCCTCTTTTTTGTAAGTAACACTATTCCCAGACTTAAACAAATGCTGTAATGGTGAAATTTCAGAGCCTTCATCGCTAGTGCCTATTTCCACAGTGCCTTCTATAAATTGGGATGCAATTTTTAAGAACTGAAATACAGCCGTGAAAGAGCCAAACAGTAAAAAGGGGGGGGGGGAAAATAACAGTCCAGAAGCAGATTTTGATGTATTTGAAAATTGATATGTATGCTGTTTGCCCAATTTAGATGACACTAGCAAATTAGAGTCCTGAATCGGCTTCAGTCCATTTCTCTATGACTGTGAGTGCTACTGCCCGTGTAGATGTATTGACCTTACTTTCAAAAGGAAACAGTCTCCCGAGAGTAGGGCATGGCAGGGAAGCAGGAGTATTGCTAGTAATTCTCCCCAAATTCTTCCAGAAACCAGGCTTTTATTGCAGGTTTGTAATGAAGATGTAACACGTTTACTTCTTAAACCGTGACTTCCATTTTGTGGTACAACCAAGGGCAGTGAGTCTGGTCAGAGATTCTGGCCTAGGTGAGACCGGGTTAATGAATAACTGTTTGCCTCCAGCATTAGCAAGGGTATCTTCATTAAGGTGGTAATGTGTCGAGAGCACTGGACAGGTTGCCATGGTATTTGTGGATTTCAGAGTGGACTCTGGCTTTCCCTGAAATTGAAAATGTTCAGCCCTCAGTAAAAGGTTCCTTGCACAGCAGAGGGAACATTAAATAGTGAAATGGCTAGGGCTCAGGAACTCAGTTGTGAAGGCTGATGAGTGCGTGGGTGTTTTAAAATACGTCTTGACTCGGAGAGGTTTTCTAAAAAAGTTGTTTAATCTCTAGACCTACCCGTCCGTCCATCCAGAGGGACTGTTCTCTGGCCCAGGGAGACACTGCTGCTTTCAGGAAACTCTGACCCCACACAGGACCAGCCAGCCCACAGGGATTTGGTTTTATTCATTCATCTTTGAAGCCATAGAGCCTGGCACACAGCAGATGTTCAAGAAATGCTTGCTAAATGAATTCATAAATCCTGCCTACCCCTTAGGCCAAATTGGCCTAAGAGTCGAGACATTTTAAATTGTGATTCTATCTGACCCACTTCCAGCAGGATCTGAAGACAGCAGATTGTCCTCAGACACTGGCAGTGGGTCCAGACATCCCTGGGCCAGCAGGATTCAAGGCCCAAATCTGCAGAAATTCTGGATAATTGCGGGGCAGATATTTCTAAGATTTTATATTTAACTATAAAAAGACATACAATGATAGTATATACTAGTTCTAGGTAAGCCAGTTTCATTGTAAAAATACAAATTTTTCAAGACCCTGAGGGAAAACGCTTGAAAACATAAGGCCTTTATTTTCTGTCTTCATGCCTTCTACACTTATGCCTCTTGGAGATAATAATTAGCAGAGTACAAAATCGTCCTGGTTCTGACCAGAGAAGGATCCAGAAGCTGCCAGTTTAAGCTGTCCAGTTTACCTATGCTGCTTTTCCATTATTTTGATTAATCTGATAGAGGATTCTAAGTATTTTTTTCTTTTAAAAAATGTTTTCTCAAAGATCTGTAATCTTAAATGTCTTCTTACTAGTTTGGGAAAGGGGCTTTGAAAGCTCTTGCAAAGACAAAGGTTAAAATTGAAGGAGTTTTCAAGCTAAACCTCAGTTATTTGGAAAATCCAGGTAAAGAGGACATTGTATTTTTCAGGTGCCCAGTTAACATTAACTTCATTGCCTCGTATATAGAAGGAGGTCAGTTACCAGTGATATTAATTTCTTGTCACTAATAAAAGTTCAGGTGGCTAATGGATTCTGTTCCTTCCTCTAGGTTTATTTCCATCTACAGAGGACCCAGCCACACCTACAAAGTCCAGAGACTGACAGAATTCACATGCTACTCCTTCAGAATCCAGGCATCGAGCGAGGCTGGGGATGGGCCCTTCTCAGAAACTTATACCTTCAGCACAACCAAATGCATACCCCCCACCATCAAAGGTTTGTAGGCAGTGAATTCTGGCACATTCTTCTGTGAGAGTAAGGAAATGTTGGAACTTGGAGTAGGAGGCTTGATTCTGACCTTAAATACACTCTTCTGATATTTCTAATATCGGCAACATAGAATCATTAACAATTTTCTGAAAGAGAAGGTTGGGGGATGGGTTCCCTGCAGAAAAGCCTTTCCTCAGGTCTGTATAAGTAATTACTGCAAATAATGTCATAGCCTCATCCCCACAGGAGATGGACAAAGGAAAGGACCACACCGAGTGACAGACACACTTTGGGTTAGAAATGAGGGTGAATTCCTGGTGTTGATAGCACTTAACGACAGTTCACCATGGAGGGCTTGAGAATCTCCCTTCCCAGAGACTGTCAGGAGGAGCAGAGGTTGGTGTCCATCTTCAGATGACTCTGGTGCCCGGAGCCTGACCTGCCAGGCAACTTCATCAGCCTGTCCCCTGGCCGCAGCCCTTACTGTGGAGAGGTGCCTTTGAAAAAAGAGCAGCCGTGGCCTCTTCTCATCTCCTTGACTATTTGTCTTGAGGTTTGCCAGTGACTAGTTGACCCCGTCCCTTTGTGGGGACAGGGAGTGAGCCAAAGCCACCCTTCCCAGGCTCTCCCTCCACTGGGTCCGGTGAGCCTTTGCCCCCATGATGCACAGCCAACTTGCAGGATGGGCAGACAGCAGTAGGGCCCTCCCCCCAAGCTCTTTCACGGCTTCCTGAGCCTGTGCCCTTTTGTTCCCCAAGAGGATGATTCCAGTGAAGGTCCCTGCTGCCTTTGCGAGGGTGGGCCACACTGGTGCCTTTATCCAGCTGCTGCCCAAAATGCCCGGAGGCTGATGGACACCAGGCAGCTTATCTGAACTAGGTTTTATCTGGGTAAAAGCGAGGGTTTGCTGTATATTACTTGGGTGGCCAGGGGGATGAGCACAACCTTGAGAAAAGGTCCTTTAGATGTGTGGCCCCAGGAGCAAGACCATATGTGCTTCCGTGTGGAGGAGCTATGTCAGCTACAGCCGGGGCGGAGTCCATCGCAGAGGGTAAGAGACCTCCGGGTCAGGGTCAGGGTCTGGCTTGGATTCTGTGAAGGTTTCCTCTAGCTCCTTTCAGGGTACTTTATGGTAGCTCCCTCCCCTCAGCAGTCCAGAAGTTCGTTGGCAATTGCTTCTTCGTGTGACTACGAAACTAGGACAGATGGTGAACACATGCAAGGGCTCGCTGCGCCCCGTGGGTAGTAAATGGCCCGGTCCTTCGGTACAGCTTCGCCTGGTAACAGAAGAGATTCCTGAACACACTGGGGCTCATAGATTTGCTGTGACAAGGAAGGCTGGCCGCATTTACCAGCTGGCAAACATCAAGAGTCTTTGCGACACTCCCTTTGCCTCTCTAAGTGTGTGTTGGTGGAGATTCAGTTCATGGACAGTGGAACACTGAATTGAAAGCACTTGAATTTCATGTATATTTTCTTCAGAAGGACAGTTTCCTAACACTGCCACATGATCAGATCCTTTACCGTTTTGGTTCAGGAAATTGTTGTCTTAGCTGGAGGGCTGTTTGGTCTGATAGGGTCCCTTATTATTTCCATAAATTGCATGGAGTTTTGGCCAACTAATTGCAACTTATTTTTAAGAAAACCTGTATTTTTCTGAAGCAATATTGTACAGAATCGCAAGTAGAATCCACTGCCTCTAAAGAATTTATAGAGTAAGGGGGTTCAGAGAAGAGTTATGCATTCTAGTTACAAAGTAGAAAAATCTCAAGTATTGAATTAAGCTGTAGAGATATAGCATAAGCTGTGAGAAAAAAATATTTTAAAATTCTATAACATTTTACATGCTTTACTACAAACTAATATAATTTTCCTTTAAACCAGAATTATGAGGGCACCTAGGTGGCTCAGTCGGTTAGACGTCTGCCTTCGGCTCAGGTTGTGATGCTGGGGTCCTGGGATCGAGTCCTGCCTTGGGCCCTCTCCTCAGCAGGGAGCCTGCTTCTCCCTCTCCCTCTGCTGCTCCCCCTGCTTGTGTTTTCTCTCTCTCTCAAATGAATAAATAGAATCTTAAAAAAAAAAAAAATTTCTTAAAAAAAAACAACAGAATTATAAGTCCAGTAGGTGAAAAATGAACTAAAAAAAATACAAATAGGAGATAACTTGATTTTTAAAGGCTTTCTCTCAGTGCTAGCCATTCTCTGGGACTTAATCTCACATGTCATGTGCTTCTCAAACCTTCCTTAGACTCTCACACAGATCAGACTGTCCCTCCTATTTTGTTCATACACCCCCGTTTAATCTCCTTTACGTTATGTTTCTCTTTGTATTTGTCTCCTACCTTGCTCGCCCCTTCCCTCAATTTGATCTTAATTCCCTTGAAAGTAGGGTTTACAGTCCCTATTTTTGCATTCTCTAAAGTCTCCAGTTCAGGCATATAGAACATGCTGAGTAGTTATTGAAAACATAACAAAAGTACATGAGGTGCCTGGGTGGCTCAGTCGATTAAGCGTTTGCCTTTGGCTCAGGTCATGATCCTGAGGTCTTGGGATTGAGCCCCACGGCAGGCTCCCTGCTCAGCGGGAAGTCTGCTTCTCCCTCTTCCTCTGCCCCTCCACCTGCTCATGTGTGCACTCTCTCACTCTCTCTCTCTCTCTCTCTCAAATAAATGAAATCTTTTTTATTTTTTTTTTATTTTTTTATTTTTTAAAGATTTTATTTATTTATTTCAGAGAGAATGAGAGAGAGCACATGAGAGGGGGGAGGGGCAGAGGGAGAAGCAGACTCCCTGCTGAGCAGGGAGCCTGATGCAGGACTCACTCCTAGGACTCCAGGATCATGACTTGAGCCGAAGGTAGTCGCTCAACCAACTGAGCCACCCAGGCGCCCTAAATGAAATCTTTTTTAAAAAAATTTTTAAAAATTAAAAAAAAAGTAACAAAAATGCAATCCAGGCCAAGCAGTTATTAATAGGATAATGAGCAAAGGATTTTTTTCACCAATAGCTTACTAGTCATGGATTATCTTCTCTATGTAAAGGGTGCCCTGCAGGTTTTATAGGAGGCTGGGCAAATAAACTCCCCTCTCAGAGCGGACACAAGCACTCTCCCACTCTAATATTACCAGAATGTTGACGGTTATTGTGATAACTTTGAATTTTGAGCTTGGATATGTGGATTTGTATTTCAGCACCTCGAGTAACACAGTTGGAAGGAAATTCATGTGAAATTTTATGGGAGACGGTACCACCAATGAAAGGTGACCCTGTCAACTACATCCTGCAGGTATTGGTTGGAAGAGAATCTGAGTACAAACAGGTAAGAACTAGTATGAATGGCACGTGTGTGGCTTATCCGTCCAGTCCTTTGCCTCTCGCCATGAGCAGTTCAGTGACTGGTGAGCGGCATATTTCTTAAAATCAATCACAAAAACTGCCTATCGTGTACCTCTTGATATAAGCCCTAGTTTACATTTTGTCTGTGGAGGTATTAAATGTTCAGTTCTCAAGCATGACCTTATAAAGAGTTTTAAATTCCGTATTTGTATTTGATACTGGCCGTGATGCTTACAAATATCAAAATCCAAAGTGCCAGTGGTTTGACTACAGAGGGGAAGTAGTTCCAGCCTGACTACTGAAACCTTTTTTTTTTTTTAAGGGGCAGGGCCTGAACCCACAACTCTAAGATCAAGACCTGAGCTGAGGGGCGCCTGGGTGGCTCAGTCAGTTAAGCGTCTGACTCTTGATTTCAGCTCAGGTCGTGATCTCAGGGTCGTGGGATTGGCTCAGGACTGGGCATGGAGCCTGCTTGGGATTCTCTCTCTCCCTCTGCCCCTGCCCCTTCCCCCAAAAAAGACCTGTGCAGGGGAATCGCCAGGGAATCTGTTCAAATGCAGACCTGATTCAGTAGGTGTGGGGTGAGGGCTCCAGCTCCCAGGTCATGCTACTCCAGGAACCATAATTTGAGTCAGCAAGGCTTTACAGATCACATGATACACCCAGGCAAGAGAGAATGTAACTGGAATATAGCCCGATAAAGAATTTGGTTTTCTTATTTTCACAATACTTTTTGATCCTTAATTCTTCCAACACTACAGATTATCAGTCACTGGCTACAAAAGATTAGGATACCCCATCAGTTTCTGTTACCTTTCTGGGAACTTAGTAACTATTTTTGTGAAATCAGGATATGATACCATTACCCTAAGGAGAGGTGAAGTCCATTCCTTACCAGAACTTTTAATGGAGGCATGTGTGTATATCAAACTCAGAAACTGTCTTCTGAAACATTAGCATAATTTGTAAAGACCTCTCTATTCAGCTCTAGAGGCTTCAGATACAAACAGGTAGAAAATAATTTGATTCAGAGTTTTTGTTAAATTGCTGGCTAATGTTCCTTATTTAATAATAAAGAATACTCGCAAATGTGTAAAACAAAGAAAGTTTTGGTACATTTCATGTACTTTGTTAATACGAAAAATCAGATAAAAGAATGAATTGCTTTAACCACATTTTGCAAAAACCTATTTTTAACTATGACATCTACCAAGTATTGATTAACATCAGTGGATGATGTCATCGTCCAGTTTCCATCATTCCTCTTTAAGAGCAAAACGCTTTTGTATTGTTTCACTTTCCAGTCTCATTTTAGCAGATGTATCCCATTTCAGAGTAAATAATTTCACATGTTTGTTTCAGCTTCCCAGAAAAATAGGATTGGTTGCAGGGTCTCAGCTCAGATAGAGAGCCTAGGGTTTTTCGCACCGGATTTCGTCATCTTAACACCAGCAGCATTGTCTTGTTCCATAGCAATGTAATAATGGTGAAAAGATGAAATGTTACAGAATTTCACAGCATATCGTTTAACATTTAAGAACGATTCATGTCCCAACAGTACATTCACTGCATGTTCATCATTGTTATTTTAAAAACGTTATATTCCACATACCATACTTTTTCACCTGCTCTTAGAAAAATGTTCTGCTTCTTAAAAGGTAGTGATTGCTGTTTGACATTGAAAAAGCAGCATTATTTGATCAATATCTATACATTGCAAGCATTGCTAAAACACAGGTAAATTCATTCAGTAGTTTAGATTTTATCAGCAGGTTGGCTGTTTTTAATCAGCTATTTGTTTGCGACCCCCACTAGTTCAGTCGGAAGAGCACATAACTCTTGTTCTTGGGTTTGTGAATTCAAGCCCCATGTTGGGTGTAGAGATTACTTAATATCTTTAGATTTCTTTAATGTTTTATTTGTTTAATGTTATATATTTAGACTCATGGACATATAACTTCTAATATGGTACCTAATCACACGTGTATACCTCAGAATTTCTTATTGTAATTACAACTGAGTTTCTTTTTGGAAATACATGAAAACATAACACGCAGGGCAGGCTCAGTAGATGGGGATTAGCATTCTTCACATAACCATGTGTTTACTACATTTACCAAGAAATGATTAAGGTGGGCAGTAGTACATAAAAAGCCACATTTGAGTCAGGAATAATTTGTACTGAGTTTTTTTGCTTCTCCCTATTCAATAAGCATTAACTTAAACATGATGTTTTGAGTTCTTCATTCCCTTGTTCTGGACATGAAATAGGGAATGAAACCTATTTATATTATGGCTGCAAGAGATGGTTAAAATAATTATGGTCCATAGATAACAGGCTTTGAATACGTAGAAGCAAAGCAGAAGAAAATGGGAGGTAATTATTGCTGAGCATATACCCGGCAGAGCTGCGGGCTCTTAGGGAGCACTGTGTGTACCTCCGTCCCAGCACTGATCAGACAGGATCCACTGGCATATGGGCTTGTGTTCCTCATTTTTATTTTCTCAGCCCTGGCACGTAGTTAGGCGCTCAGTAAATGTTTCTTGCATGCATGAAAGAGGCAGTTTCAAAGGAACAGAGTTAATTATACCTGTGGTGGTGATAAGAGTAAGCTTCAGGGTGGGGTGGATTTGGAAGCGTTTGTAACTCAGGTGAAAAAAAATCACCTATGATAGGAAGGGTCTTTCTGCTTCCCAGACTTAGGTTTATAGGCAAATGTGGCAGGCACCAGAGCATTCTCTGATGTTTTGCTTGAAACATGCACTTTAACTTTGCCAAAGCAAAATAATAGATCAACATGGGGGTATTTAAAAGCCATCATTCTACGGATTCTTAATTTTCTTCGGATTTTAGCTTCCTTTAAGTATCCAATAAAGGCTATCAGAAAAATGCTCATACATGAGACAAATATATCTTCAGTTTCATGGAGCCCAGGTATAGGACCCTGGTTTATTGAGAAACTGTTAGGTACTCTGTACCATGAGGGATACCCAGCATATACCAGAAGAGCATGGCCATTGCCCATTGGGGTGAAAATAGCAGACTGTCAAGAAACAGTTCAGTAACAGTACCTTACCTGCCCTCCTCAGCTCGGACCATAAGGCCTGCCCTGTGCTGCACCCTCTACAAAGGAGGCTTGCAGGTTGGTGGGTTCCCTCTTGAGCTGGAGGGTATCCCACAGTCATGTGATATTAGAAGAATTAATTCACCTCACTGAGCCTCGGCTGCTTTGTTGTACCAGGAGGGATACTCATCCCCTAGCTCAGAGTCACTGTGAGCTTTCCGCCCCTTTAGCAGTGAGAATGGGCTATGTAAATGACAATGCTGTGCAGTTATGTCCCCCTTTGCAGTTCTCAAGAGGGGCAACGTTAATCAAGAGACGCAGGCATTGGCCCAGAGGCAGGCCCCCCGCGGTCCTCCCCAAAAGACTCGTTGGGGTAAAGGATTCCAACTCCACAGCATGTTGTTCTGAATTAAGGGTCACAGATTCTTCATTTTAGTTATCTGAGTATTACTTTAAATCCTCCTCTTTGGAATAAACATGTCACAATTACTTTAAAATATATCGTACATCAAATCAAGAACAGAAATAGTCTTTATAAAAATAATATTGCTTATCTACATCTTGCGATATTATGATTGGTTACTTCAATAAAGACAATCTTAAGTGGAGCCATGCCTTTTAAATTGGGTTGAGGCAGGAGGAAAAACCCATAATGGTGCCCCTGTCAAAATGAATGAAAATAAAGGGACACAGGGCACGCGGCCTGCCATCCCGAGGTGGAGAGCTGCACGGTCCCCTGGAAAGTCACTTCAGTGGAGGCTCAGCTGTGTGCAGACAGGATGAGCCTATAGTTTGGTGACCTCCTTGGCTGTGACTGTTTCCACCAAAACAGATCCGGTAGGTCAAACCTCAGGGACCAGAATCCAGAGGAAAGGGGGTGGTATTGGGATTGTTTTAATCTTTCCTTAGCTAAGAATTAATCCAAAAGGCTTTAAAGCATTGTTGACCATTTCTAAAATGTATTAGAAATGCTGTATTTTCTATCAATACACTGAAAACAACTTACTGTTAATGATTCTATTTCTTTACAATGGTGGCTGCACCCCTGTACTAAAAACTCTCTTCTGTTGCCTCTGTGGTTTGGGTGTATGTTCTCATACTTAATGTTCATGTTTACTTGTTTCTGGTAATCATCCTGTCTTTTCAAGTACTGTGGTGTAAGAATATCTCCTCTTGAGTCGTTGAGGGTTCTGATTAGAGAACGTCACTGAGCATCTGCTTAATTCAGGCTCTCCATGGTGCTGGTTGCTATGGCATTAATGGAACACAGTCCCACACTCAATATGTGTATCGTGTTTTGTTTTTTTAAGATTTTTGTGTTGGTAATGCTTGTACGAGGGGGGAGCTGTTCCAATTAAAACAAGAATGGCTAAAAGAAAAACGTTTACAAATTGAAGCCTACGTTTTAATTGGACTTGTCATTAAGGAGGTTCCCTTCAGTTAGGTACTCATTTTTCCTTCATTAAGCTTTTTGCCAAATGGTACGAGAAAAGTAGCATTCCTTTGCTCTCTAAATACATTTTCAGAGATCTTCATTCCAGGGAATTTAGAGTTGAGCAGAGCCATCAAAATGAAAATACGAAGTCTCTCTGCAAGATGCCATGAATTGGGTTCCTAAGAAATTAAATATACTTCTGGGCCAGCTTTCTTCAAAAGCTCTAGCTGTGCAAATTCCAGAAACCATAGAATTCATCTAAACAGATATAAGTGAACATTTATATCCACTTGCCAAAAGTCTCAGAAACATCTGTGGGGATAGGTTATTAACTGGTTTTCTGCCATGAGGTCATTGTTTGATGGCAGAAAGTAAGAGGCCATACCACAGAAATGCTGGCCAAGCCTTTGCTCGGCACAAACGGAGGGGGGGCACTGCTTTCCATACCACAGAAGGGGAAGGCAGCGTTTTCCTCCTGAGACAGCAAGAACCAAGGTGGGGTGTTTAACGGAAACACCAGAAAGATAGTGGAGCTGTCTGGGAAGACAAAAATCAGGCCAAGAGAACTGGCCTCATGTCAGACTGTTCATTAGACTAGGACTAAAGCAGAGGACAGGTGGTGGCGTCACGACCTACCAAAGGGGATGGGAGAGGCAGGGCTGGGGCGGTTCCAATGGTGAGCATGGGTGTTTAAGAGTGGGATCTCATCGGGGGTCTACTCCTGCCCTTATTTGTTATGAGTCCTTAAGAAATTAACAGCCTCTGTGATCCTCAGTGTCTTTATCTCTAATCAGGAGGATTAAATTTGATGAAGTTGGCTTCCCTTCAGCATGTTGCTCTCACAAAGCACTCTTTACATCCAGTTTCTCATTTAACCCTCAGACCCCGTTAGTGTTAGTTTAGGTACTGTTAACGAACCCCAGGATAAAGAGGAGAAAAGCTAAGACTCAAAGCTGCTAGTTGCCTAAGTTCACAAACCTAGAAAATAACGGAGCAAGGACTTAGACCTGGGATCCTGATTCCAGTTCCCATGCTTGACAAGGATCTGCCCAGTGCCTCCCAGTCAGACCAGGCCCAGTTCTCCCAGGGTTGCACAGAGGAGAAGAGCTCCAACAGCTACAGTCTTTCGACCTTTAATAAGTGCAAACAAATACTTCAAGAAGTGTGACCTCTGTAAGAATCGATAAAAGAGGTATAGCAGGAAATCTTGCAGCTAAGGCTTAGATGGCAGCTTCTCTCCAACTCAGTAAACATACAAGTGCTAACTTATCACCATAGAATCAGAATGGACTGTTTACAGGGACGTTGCAGGAAAGAAACCACAGCTCAGATGGCAAGTGTGGAGGGACCTTCTTTATCAAACTGGTATACTGGTCCCATGGGTTGCAAATCATTCCCTTCAGGAATGGTCCTGACGGTTTCCAAGAAAAGACGTTTCTCAGAAAATAGCACCTTGAGCATTTAAAATTAAGAAATTAAATCTAGATTAAGAAAGCAAAGAACTTTCACAGTTAAAAGATCTCTTTAAAGAAAAAAAAATGTACACCACTGTTTTCTTGAGACCACTCACATGTTGGGAAATAATTCATAAAGAGTTCCATCATGGTTATAGGTGGAACTCTCGAATAGTTGGTGGTGTGTGGGTTGGGGCAATCACCGTGACTGACAGCAAGCTCGTCTTAAACCATCCATTTAACTAACTCATCATTGGAACAATAAGAAAGGAGTGGTCTGGGTCTTCTTACAGCTCTTTCGTACTTGGTTGCTCCAGCCCAGTTCTATGACTCCAGTTGCTAATGCTGTTGCTACAGTCTTTAAAGAAATAGGGTGACGCACCAGGAGGAGCATGCTTAAAAATCTTACAGAGGAATAGCAAAAGCAATGAGGAATCTGAATCAGCATAAGTAACAGGCAGAATTGGTTTTCTGGCACTCAGGCACTAAACAAAAGTATAATAAATATGACAAAGTCTCCTTGTGAAGTTTGAAAATGAGGGAGGAAACATCTTAAGGCTAAATATCAAGTGACCATTGGAAGTTGGGTCCCTTCTGTGAACCGAGATCTTTGCTTGCCCAACACTAAAGGCGTGGCCAGTGCCTCTGTGTTCACTGGTGGCATGTCCATTTGGGGATAGAAGTTTGCACACCAGGCTTTAAAAACACTCAACATTTGCAGATTCCCACTAACTCTCTAGCTGGCAAGTGTTTCAGACAAAGTGGAGATCATTGGAAATACTTTATTTTCTAGGGGATTTGTATTAATGGGCAAAATTAACAGCTTTACTAAGGTAGCCTATAGCCAGGTTGAAAATGCTTATGCCTATGACTTTTAATCGCTGTGTTTTAGTAATATATTTGGAGTTGTTTTAAAATTCTAAATAGTGACTGTGTACCAGGCCTGTTTTAAGCACTTTATAGATACTAACTCAGTGCCACTCCTACAGGGAAGATTCAGTTAATTTTACTTTCTTGTTTAACTACTCACCAGCCAAATCTCTTAAAATTTCATTAGGTGTTTATTACTTAAGTCAGCTGCAATTCCAGTCACTGGATTTTGTATTCTGTTTGTTCAGGGTTTCTGCCAAATTTTTGTTATTCTGGTGATTATGGAGTAAACACCGGGGGCCTGGTGGACCTGGCTTATCAGATTACTATGTTAGAAACCACAGTGTTGTTACAGATTAATTGACCAGGACTTTCTTGTTTGTCCTTGAAGGTATACAAGGGAGAAGAAGCAACATTCCAAATCTCAGGCCTCCAGACCAACACAGACTACCGGTTCCGCGTGTGCGTGTGCCGCCGCTGTTTAGACACCTCTCAGGAGCTAAGCGGAGCGTTCAGCCCCTCTGCGGCTTTTGTATTACAACGAAGTGAGGTCATGCTTACAGGGGACACGGGGAGCTCAGACGATCCCAAAATGAAGAGCATGATGCCTACTGATGAACAGTTTGCAGCCCTCATTGTGGTTGGCTTTGCAACTTTGTCCATTTTATTTGCCTTTATATTACAGTACTTCTTAATGAAGTAAACAAACCCAACAAAACTAGAGGTATGAATTTAATGCTACACATTTTAATACACACATTTATTCAGATACTCCCCTTTTTAAGCCCTTCTGTTCTTTGATTTATATACTTCTCTTGTTTTACAGATTTAGCTAGAAAAAAAAAAATCAGTGTTTTGGTGCACCTTTTTGAAATGCAAAACTAGGAAGAGATTAAACTGGATTTTAAAAAAAAAAAAAAAAAGAAGAAGAAGAAAAGCAAACCAGATACCAAAAGCTAGCTTTATGTTTTCTTTTAAATTTTCAGATTTGCCTTTATTCTGTTTTCATTGATGTCTTTTGCAAGCCTTTGATTTTTTTTTTCTTCCATGTTACGGTTTAGTAATTTATATTCACCAGTCACTTCTTTTGTCTTGATCATCTGTCTCTGTGAACATGAATCACAGTGTGTGTCCTTACAGGTCTAGGATTTCAGTGTTGTCAGAGTATATTACCACACAACCACAACCGCAACAACAACGTACAGAAGATGTGTTCACTCAGATAAGGCTGCCCTAAACGACCATCACTCAGTTATTTAACTGTTTAGCTCATTTAAATCAAAAATGTGTACTTTAAAATGTTTTAATAATCTGTATTTCTTACGATTTTTAACACTATGAGCTGCCTGTCTAAGAAATCAAGTAACCAAAATGCACCTATAAATTATGGAACATTGTCGATTTTACCCCAGCGATTCATAGCAGTAACTTTAAGAGGGCATTGTGCAATAGTTGTTTCCTTGTTCAGCTATTTTAAAAGCTGCTTTAACTTGTTTGTTTGTCTTTGTGTATAACTACTTCTAATCTAATCACTAGAGTTATTATATTCTGTTATGTTTGACCAGAGTTATATGACGAGAACTGGTGACAGTTTAGTGCCTCTGCCCATTGTCCGTGATTTACACTAATTGTGAGCAGTCTTCTTACATGTCAGCTCATTGTTTTTGAAAGATTTGCTGTTAGGCTGTTCTTTGAGGTATCAATGAAGTGATTTGAGTTTCAGTACCTTAATTCAGTGCACATCATCTTAATCCAACAGCGGATAAAAACTGATAAAACCCAAAAGAGAGTTACCTAATTTGTAGTTCCTATTTTTGTGGGGTTGACCTGGCCATGTGTGGAGAGGGAATGATATTTGGTGGTAAGCACAGGGTGTTTTGGGGGTGAAGGAGCCTAGATTCCCTCCCTGGATCTGTCACTAACTTGCTGCGTGACCTGAACATGTCACTTTACCTCTCTGTGCCTCAGTTTCCCATGCATTAAAAATAAAATGAAATAAAATAAAATGGGGATTCAAATGTTTGTAAGTGCTTTGAGATCCTTGATCAACAGGTGCTATTGGAGTGCAAAGTGTTACTCTTGCATGTTTATTCTGAGTCATGAGATAATCAATTTTAACCCAAAGTCATTGGATTATTTATATGAAGTCCATAATGTTCGCGTACCTCAGGGACATTTAAGAGTTGGAGGTGCAAATATATTCCAAAAGGGTGCAACAGACACAGTGTATCCCCCTGCTTCTGTTTTTGTATATTTTTGCTACTTGGTTTTTCTTGATCATAGCGATTTTGTGCTTGGTCTATGTTGTCTTAAGATGCAGTATCCTGTACTAGCTTATAATATTCCCATACCAAAGTCATGGGGAAACCAACATTATTTTGTTTTTGGTTTATTTATACTATATTCTGCATACAGTACTTTAAATGCCAATTACAGTGCAATCTTTATTTATTGTAAAATTTTTTAAATGTACTTATGTACTAATTTTCCCTTGTAGCATGTTATTTTTTGTGTGTGTTTTATACTTTTGTAATTTTAGGTCAGTCTTGTTCCTTGGCAACAGCTGTAGTATTACCAATCTTCTGACATTTTCTTGTGTTTTTAAAAGATAAGAGCATCGAGTGCATTAAATGCCAAAAAAAAAAAAGAAAAAATCCATCATCAGTGATTAAGACGTTTACATGTACCCAAAAAACCATAATCATCTCTTGAAAGAAAGCTCTAAGATCAATGAATTATTCTGTGTGCCTATATTGATGTAGTAAGTACTAGAGAGTTTTGTATTTTGTTATTGACTATAATAATTAGTTTAATTAGCCTTGCAAAGTGATGGCATCAAGGTAAATATATTTTTTGCCAAAGTTCTGGCCTTCCAAAACTCAGCCCTCTACTTAATTGTGCATTACAACCCACTATAACATTGCACCTGCATTTTCTGAGACCATCTTAGGCAGGTGTTTTTGTTTTTGTTTTTGTTTTGTGGGGGAAAGGCATTTTTTTAAGCAATGAAGATTCAACGGAGTACAAAATCCCTGTTTGCAGGGGGGTAAAGTCCCTTTTTGGAAACACTTCAGAGCTGCTGCTATAAGGAAATTCTTGGAATTGGTTGAAATGTTTTAAATGAAATAATGCATTAGGCCAAGATTGCTATGAGTACTTTATCTTTTTTGAGATTTCCATCCTGTTGAACCACCGGAAAGCTGAAGTGTGTCACCGACCGGCTGACTGCACTTTATTTTATTGTTCTCCGTGATTTGGTATTCATCATCATCCCTTTGGTCAAAAAATTATTATTCCATCTGGCACTGTTTTCTATCACAAATATGTATATGTGACATTGATACACAGCTATATATATATATTGCCATTACACACGAACAATAAAATAAAGTGTTACATTAACCTTATCTCTTTGCCCTTTTGCAATACGTAGGAATGAGTGTCTGGCTTCCGATGCTCTATATGTCAAACTCATCCCTGGCACAAGAAATTCCAGTCATGTGAAGCAAACCGCCCTTTGTCCTCAAAGAAATGGTCTCAAAGGAAAACTTTTTTAAAAAGATTTTTTTCATATTATCTGCCTTGTTCTTATCAACTTGAAATGTTGGCATTTTCTAACTGTGTTTTGTTGGCTACAGTAATTCAGTATTCCTGTCAAAATTGAAAAGTGCCCTAATTGAATGTGTTTGAATGTTATCCTTGCACAGTTCTTTAAATTGAAAGACAAAATGTTTTACCTCACTGTTGGACATACATTCCAAGCTTTTCAACTTTAGGAGGAAAAAAAAAAATCATATGTTTTCCTGTATTGTAAATTTTAGACTATTTCATATACATTGTATTAAAACTGCCATATCAATTTTAATGTATAGATTTTGCAAATACTATGCTATATGTAATACCTAACTGTATCTGTAGTGTATATGTAATATATTTATGCCCAATAAATGTTTTAATTCTTTCTGACTTAAGTAGGGTTTTTCTGCCATGAATAGGATTGCTTTTGTTGTTGTTGTTGTTGTTGTTACTTTGTAAAAACTTGAACTGAACCACATCCCTAAAGTTGCAAATTCAAATGCCTTTGGAGGCCAGGCAGGTGGCATAGGGCATGATGTTCCTGTGCCACCCAAGGGGGCAGCTGCAGCCCAGCTCCTGCTGGTTGAGGTCCTGCAAGATCGCAGGCCACAATCACACCTGCTAATGTTTCAAAAGAAGCTAAAAAATTCAGATTTCCCTATACGGGACAGCTAAAATGTGATTGTGGACCATACAGGCCCAGGAGCTGCCATTCATTCTTTGACTGTCAGGGTCTGCGTTCCTAACGTAGTATCCAAATGCCAAACCTTAGGAGCCCAGGTCTACCTCTGGACAGGAGACCCCGAACGCTCCCTCTCCACGACTAACTCACATGGTTTTGCCTTACTTCTTCCCTCCTTTGGGTCTCATTCAACAACAACAACAGCAATAAAGCACAGTGTCCCTGCTGAGGCCATGGTTTCACTAGGTTTAGATTGTTTTGCTCGGAATCCCTAGTATCTTTCTTATTTCTGGAAAAAAAAAATGTATGGAAAAACTGTTGATATAAGTGAGCCTTGTGTTACAAAGAATGATAGCCATTCTTACGGGTAAAAGTGACCAATTGAACACATCAAATTTTGCATGCTCCTAACACTCCTCTGAAAATATAGTAAAGGATTTGTTTTTTTAAGTCCAACTGCCCTCAACACTGGGAAGAATGGGAGAGAGCTTGCTAGCACCAGAATTTTGGAAACCTAACTGAAGAAAGCTGAATTCTAATTTCACAGGGGAGAAGTGAGCACCGCCTCAGTTTACACGCAGCATACCCTGGAGGCTCAGAAATTGACAGAAGCATGTCCTTTGGAAGTGATGGTGAAGGGGAAAAGGAGCCTGAAATACTACTAGTTGAAAGCTGTTTCAAACGCCATTTGATCCATAAAATTCCTCCCCGTTTTGTTTTCAAAAGCTGCAACCCTGCAGAAGCCTGTAAGCTTATCCTCAGAAGGTCACGTAGAAGGACCCTAGACTTGAAGACACACTCCACAGTTGATCGTCAAGGTACCATATCAAAAGTGGGATTCAGTGAACATAGGCGTACAGGAGAATATCAAGAGTCTTACCTAGAGAGCCCCATGGGCCAAAAAGAAAGGTCTGAAGATCTTCAATGAAGTGGTTCAGCCGGAGCACCCTGGGGTGGGTCTTCTCAGCCTGGGCTGCTCAGGAATATCACCCGAGCTTTTCAAAACCCCTACAGCCAGATCATACTCTAAACCAATAAAATGAGCATTTCTGAAGTATCAGTGTTTTTTAAAGCCCCCCAGGTGATTCCACTCCCCAGCCAAGATTGAGAACCAATGCCCTAAGGTGAAACTCTCATTGAACAATCCCCTGTCAGCTTTTTAGTCCTCCAGCTTAATGAAGAGTGACCTGACATCTGATAAACATGAATGGAAAGCCCAATGCCAATAACTTGGAAGAATCCGAGACTAAGGGAGGAGCAGCTTCAGAAAGCAATCGTTATCTCCAAAGAGATGAGAAAAAATATAAGTCATCTTTAGACTGAAGGTAGAATGCTATTGAAGAAGAATGCTTGAAGAACTTGGAAATACTGCCAGAAATTAAAAATTCAGTAGAAGGGTTAGAAGTTGGAATTAAAGGGAATAACTCCAAAAATAGAGAAAACAGAAATGGAAAGATAAACGATTAGGATCAGACCAGGACATTCACTATCCAGGTAATAGGAACTTGAGAAAGAACAGAGAAAATGGAGAACAAATCAGATAACACGTTTCCAGAATGAAAGGGTAGGAGAGTGCTCAATGCAATGGATGGAAATGGGCCCCTGCCAAGATACACCGTCTTGAAATCAAAACACTAGGACCAAGAGAAGCTCCCCCAAATAGAAAACTGGTCACATAGGATTAGAAATCAGACTAGCTTTATACTTCTCAGTAGCAACACTGGAAGCTAGAAATCAGTGAAGCGAGTATGTCAAGGTTTGAAAGAAAAAGATATCCCACTTGCTTACTCTTGGCCGAGTGTGAAGTATCATGACATTTTTAGAAATGTGAGATCTCACAAATTTGCCTCCCATGCACCCTTTCTCAAAAGCTACTGGAGGATATGCTCTCCCAAAGAAGCAAATAAGAAAGAAAAATCCATGGGATTCTACCCACCCCCCCCGCCCGTGATTTTCATGCAGGTTAGAAGTTGGCTGTCTGGCCCTTTGCCCCAGAAGGATTTATGTAACTTTCACTTTATCTTTCTCCTACCTCCAGTCGCCATGTTTGCATAACTGCCCACACACACACACACACACACACACACACCCAAAACGGCCTGCAAATGACCCTTTTAAACAAACCTCTCAGGATATCTTGCCTTTTGCTAATTAAAACTAGCAATTAGATCCGTGTACAGGTACCCTTTATTCAGAGTGGTGACCAAAAAAAAGAAACTTCCCACCTCTACTGCTAGACTGGAGGGGGGGAATATGCTTGGGACAGCAAGTGTCCTTCAACTCTACAGCACAGAGCCCATGATCTGGCACATAACAGAAGCTAAAAAAAGATTTGTTGACTTGAACTCAGTAGACTAATTTGGTAGGAAAAGTTCACATAGCAGTGATGTGTTCCATGTGACTTTCCGCTCCAAACCAGTCTTTTTGCCATGGGTGTGTTATTTTTGGTGGAGCATTTTGATTTTAATTGAAGCAGTTGTCAATAATTTATAATTTAGGGGCGCCTGGGTGGCTCAGTCATTAAGAATCTGCCTTCGGCTCAGGTCATGATCCCAGGGTCCTGGGATCGAGCCCCGCATCGGGCTCCCTGCTCTGCGGGAAGCCTGCTTCTCCCTCTCCCACTCCCCCTGCTTGTGTTCCTTCCCTTGCTCTCCCTCTCTCTCTCTCTGTCAAATATTTTTTTAAAAAATAATAATTTAAAATGTGGAAATTTCATAGAAAATACTGGAATTCCAGATTCTAATAAAATTTGAAAGACCTGGCAACTCTAGGTCTTATTCTGGAATGACGACACTCAACAGAGGTGAATAAAGGCTGTCCTTGTTGGTTGGGGCATTTGCTGTGCAGTTGACCACATTTCCCGCCAAATTCTTGGCATGAATATGGATGATGACATTAATAGAAAAGCATCACCTTGAACATCATCATCTGTCAAAAGTGAGTAAACAGATGGCAAGACTTCCAAGAATTTGATGAAGAACGTCTGTAAATCTACTTCTCCATAAAAACAACAAAAACCGTAGCAAAAAGGAAAATGCCAGCATCAACTTTTTCAGAACTGTGGAAATTAACTAAAGCCTTGTAACGGATCAGAACCTTGGTGAGCAGAGCAGGTTTCGTGGTGTTTTACCTTCCCCTTCTCCCGAGCTTCACAGTAGCCTTGACAGTCAGCCCTGCAGCCACCGGGGCATACTGGGTTCGCAGCTCCTCAAAAGCCTCATCCCCAGAGCACTGCCACTACTTAACGGGACTCAGAGCTCGCTCTGTGGGGAAAACCTTCTCTCCAGGGCCTTTGTTGAAAACTCATCAGTGCCATCGTGTGACACGGCCACTGCTTGAGGCTGTGGTACCAGCTGGGGCAAACGAGAGCCTGGTCAAAAACTTCAAGACCTGGGCGCCTGGGTGGCTCAGTTGGTTAAGCAACTGCCTTCGGCTCAGGTCATGGTCCCAGGGTCCTGGGATCGAGTCCCGCATCGGGCTCCCTGCTTGGCGGGGAGTCTGCTTCTCCCTCTCCCCCTGCTTGTGTTCCTGCTCTCGCTGTCTCTGTCTCTGTCAAATAAATAAATAAAATCTTTAACAAAAAAAACTTCAAGACCTGGGGACTGAGATAGCCACGGGGGCAGCTAAAGCTTGTGACACAGCCCTCAGGGTCTAGAAGGCCATGTGCGTGAACGGGGCTACGAGCATGCCCAGGAGGGCCCGGAGAAGTCCCCAGTCTCACTTCTGCCTGATCACAAGACCTTGCGCAAGCAGGGAATGATCATTGCTAGGGCAGAACTGTAAACTTGCTGCAGGTGGAAGGTAGCCTCCAGCACACAGCGCCCCTTGAAGAAGACTGGAAGACTTACTGGTTCAAGGCATTGAAGGAAATCTGGGAGCAGTCATGAATGGACATTAAATGAACAGATTTCAGTGGCCAGCTGCCAAGAAGGAAGTCTGGAAGGTACCATCTGAATTCCTAACTCAGATTTGCCCTAATAGGAAGTGGGGAGGAGATGACCAAAGAGGATTTCAGCCTTAACTATACTATTTTGGCCTTTTGGATGAAAAATGCATTTATGTACTATGTAATAAAAATTAATTTTATGGTTTACAAAGCCATGTTGAAGAAATAAATGTCCTTCCCCTTTTGTGAATCAAAGGATAAATAAAGGATGCTTCTTAGTTTCTGCCCCCCCCACCCCCCCCGCCCAGGACCGAAGACATAGATTTTTTGTTTTCTAGTCAAACAAGTTATACGAGAAACGTGTTCAATTCACCTTTCTTGAGTATATGAGCTATTGAATGCTTATGAATTTCCACTGCAGCATTGTTTCCCAAAGTGGGGAGTTACACAAGATAATTGTAAAGGGTACATGGTTTAACATCTTTAAATTACGTAGTTTTTGTCTTACATACTAGGAAAAATTGTATCCTGCATCTCAAAGAAAAACAAATAAGATAAAAGTGGTATTTAAGTTTAGGAAAGAAGTATAATAAGTAAATAACAGTGCAGGTGCTACTGAGATATGGCAGAAGGCATAGGAATGATAAGCCAATGAATGCAGTTTGAGAACAACGCACACAAGCGGCTGCCTCCTACCTAGCATGGATCGATGCGATGTGACACATTTCTAACTTGGCTTCTGCAAATACATTCTTTTCATGTGAAGAGTTCTGTACGATGGGAGAAAAAAGGAGTGGGGGTAAAAATCAGGATCCACACAGAACTGGAAATTGAACTGAATGAGAAAGTTTGCATAGCTGATCCCTACACCAGCCTCAGTAACCTGCCCAGACCTTCCTCTCCTACTGTGCGTATTTTCATTTCAGTACTTAGGAATATTCGCATGAGTGAAAATTGGATTATCTAAAGTTAAGGTGCTTCTGCCCAAACCCTGAAGGTTCTGTGATGTTATTTTCACAGAACCTAAGCTAAGGTGATGCATTTTGGTTTCACCGGGCATGGAGAGGAGAATAAAAGTATGACGGGCCTCTATGGTTTTGTCTGCCACCCCCTCTGGGGCTGAGAGCTAGGAACATGCCCTCCCACCCCCAACCCCTTCTGCTTTGTTCTCCACAAGTTGCTATGTTCTTCTAAAATCACTTGCTCAGACTTCACGACGTTATTCTAGGGATGGCTTCCAGCCATTTGGAATTAACGGTTCAAGGTAGTCTTGCTCTAATGGCTGGAACTCAAAGAGGAAAACCTTGAGCAGCTGTTTTTCTTGATATAGAGAAAGCCAGGGTTCGGTGAGAGAGAATGACAAAGCTCACAAGAAAAGAGTAAAAAATGGCAATTAGGCCTTAACTAGGGCCTAGGTTATTCTGTCCTTAGGTTCACTGATCCCTTTTAAGTTTCCTTATGATCATCTGTGTTTAAGCTAATTGGACTTGAGTTTCTTATGCCAAGGACCAGAACATTCCCAACAAAGACAGAAAGCACTTAAAACCTATTTCATATTGCAAAGAGGGGCTATTTAGAGTGGAATGTTCAATGTATAAAATGTACAATCTCAAAGATTTTTATGCTAGGAAATCATGCAGAGTTGGCCTTTTGCTATATGTGTTTTGAGGTTTTTTGTTTGTTTACTTTTCCAGCAATATACACTGAACTTAGGAAAGCTGTAGATTTTTTTTTATTAAAATAAAAAGGGCTGAATTTGAGCATTTATTAATGAGCCTTTGCAGCATGTCAAGCACCTGACATGAATTATCCTACTGTGACTCATGACAGCATTTTGAGGTGAGTACAGCTATCGTCTTTAAGCACAGGCATAGAAGTAAGTGTTGATGGAGGATTCAAGTCCAGCTCCAGCTAATTTCTGAGGCCAGTTTACTCTGACGACGTGTTGTGCAGTCTGTCAAGAACCCTTCAAGATCCCTTCTGTTATATTTAAAAGATGTTAACCGGGGCACCTGGAAGGCTCAGTTGTTTAAGCATCTGCCTTGGGCTCAGGTCATGATCCCAGGGTCCTGGGATGGAGCCTGCCCCACATCACATCAGGCTCCCTGCTCAGTGGGGAGCCTGCTTCCCCCTCTCCTCCCCGCTTGTGCTCTCTCTTGCTGTCTCTGTCGCTATCTCTGTCTCTCGCAGATAAATAAATAAAAATCTTTAAAAGATGTGAACAATAACGGTACTAGCATTGGACTCTATCTCATAAAGGTTGTGGTGTTAAAATAAGATTCAAACAAATACTAAAGCACCAGCAACTGTAGCTTTGACCTGCAGGCTTTAGTCCATCCCTTTACTGCCATTCTCTCCCCTCCCAATAACAGAAAAGGGACCAGGTATATTCATCCGACAGTCACATGTGTGAGTAAGGGAAGGTTGTCCCCGGAGGTGGGGGGATGGGTTAGTCCAGTGATGGATATAAAGGAGGGCACGTATTGCATGGAGCACTGGGTGTTATATGCAAATAGTGAATCATGGAACACTACATCAAAAACTAATGATGTAATGTATGCTGACTAACACGACAGAATAAAAAATAAGTAACCACACACACAAAAAAAATAAAAAACAAACAGGCTCCCCTGAAATGAGGAGTGAGCACTTTGGGTTCTGAGCCTTGGTTTCCTCCAATTTAAGGCAGCTTGAACATAGTCTCAAGTCCTAATTTTATGATTCTGTGAAGACTGAACTCTTCTGAGGTAGATGAGCTCCTGTCCAAACTATATTTCCTTGAATGATATAATCAGAGAACAGTCTGTAAGGTCCTCCACATATGTGCAGCCTCCAACTGACTGAGAACTGAGTGAGACCGTGAACACTGGGAGCACGCAATATACACTGCCATAATCTGGATTACAAAACTGCCAGTCAGCAAGGTTGTCCAGCCACGCCTGGTACTGCTGCTCTGGGAACACATTATGTTTCTACAAAGCTTATTTCAGATGCTACCACACAGGGGTTAGGGACTAAAAAACAGCATAGAGAACAGTAAACATGTGGTACTCAGGGTGTAAAGACAAAGGGAATGCAGGAATGGGTTCTGAAGGTCGTTTTGTTTGCAGCCTAACACAACACACATTATCTCATCATGACTTTGGGTCAGGAGTCGGCATGGCTTAGCCGGTTGGAAGCAGTGTTAGAAGGCCAAGGGCGTCCTCTGAGGCATCCTATGAACTCTTGCTAGGTTTCTCCACAGCGGTCCAGATCTCCAGGAAATGGACCAATTCACCCATGTGCCCACGCTCCTGAGGTCTTCAGCCTTGCAGTGATGTCAAGCCCTTCAAAACCAAGCCCTGGGATTTCCTCAAAGCAGTTTTGTCACGAGCACTTTCTAAGCATCTTTCTGGATTGGGTTTATTCAGCTTGTTTAATTAAAAGGGATTTGTGGCCATTTGTTAGACAATAGGAAATTTAATGTTTTTTTAAAAACATATACAATATCTATATAACCATGGGATGCATGAGGTGGTGACTGTAAAAAGAAACCTACAATCTAATGCCTGGGGGTATAGCTCAGGGGTAGAGCATTTTGACTGCAGAAACCTACAATCTAGAAAGGAAAAGATACATTTAACTAAATAAAAATAGAGAAAATAATTGCAAAACATCACTGATAAAGGTTGAATATCCCTAATGTACAAAAACTATACATTATACAAGAACAACCCAATTTTAAAAAGTAGACAAAGCAAATAAAGGGACAGTTTATAGAAGAAATATAAATTGCAACTATCATAGGAAATAATGTTCAACCTTGGTACATGTTAGGAAAATTAAAATTGAGGTAATGAGAAATATTTGATACTTGGGGAAAAATTTTAAAGGTTATCATACACAGGAGAAATTATGTGGAAAGAATCACATATCTCTCTGGGAAAATGTAAATTGCTATAACAGTTTTAGAAAGTAATCTGGAAATATTAACATTTAAAGTGAACATACACTTCAACTAAGCAACCATATATTTAAGTCTAAAGAAATAAAATGAATATGTATATACGTGTGTGAAAGAATGTTTATTTTAGCACTGTTTATTACAAGAAAAAAGCAATTTAAATATCCCTCAATAGAGCAATGCATTCATATTATAGACTACCATGGTCTGTTAAAAATGAGCTAACATCACAAGAAAAGATCACTAACCCTTATGACAACTATAGATGCAAAAATCCTCAACACAATACTGGCAAGCAGAATTCAGTAACATGTAAAAAGGAGTATAAACCACTGACAAATGGATTTTTCCCAGGAATGCAAGATGAGATCAACATATGATAATCAACCAATGTAATACATATTAATAAATGACAAAGCAATATGATCATCTCACTAGACACATAAGAAGCATTTCACAAAATCCAACAGTCTTACATGATAAACACTCAACAAACTAGGAATAGACAGGACCCTCCTCAACCTGATAAAAAGGATCTATGAAAAACACATAGTAAAACTTCATGCCTAATGGTGAAAGAAAAGGCTTTCCCCCTAAGATCAGGAACAAATCAGGGATGGATGTTCATTCTTGCTACTTCTATTCAACATTGTACTGAAAGTTCTAACTAGGATAATTAGGCAGGAAAAGAAGTAAAAATATCCAGATTGGAAAGGAAGAAATAAAACTGTATTTGCAGTTGACACTATCTGGTATATAGAAAATCCTACGGAATCCAGACCAAAAAAAACAAAAAAAACAAAAAAAAACAAGTAACACTAATGAACCAGTTCAGCAAGGCTGCAGGATATAATATCAATATACAAAAGTCAACTGCATGAACCTTTCAAAAAATAAAATTGAATTTCACTTATGATAGAACCAAAAAGAATATTTAGGAATAAATTTAACAAAAAAGTGTAAAACTTGTACACTGAAAACCACAAAACACTGTTAAAAGAACTAAATAAATTTTTAAAAAGATATCTTATGTTCCTGGATTGAGAGTCTTAAAACTGTTAAAATGGCAAAACTTCCCAAACTGATCTACAGATTCAACACAATCCCTATCAAAACTCCACATGCCTCTTTTTTAATTTTTTAATTTATTTTTAATTAACATATAATGTATTATTTGTTTCAGGGGTATAGGTCTGTGATTCATCAGTCTTATATAATACCCAGTGCTCATTACATCACATACCCTCTCCAATGCCCATCATCACGTTACCCCATCCGCCAACCCCCTCCCCTCCAGCAACCCTCAGTTTGTTTCCTATGATTAAGGGTCTCTTATGGTTTGTCTCCCTCTCTGGTTTCATTTTGTTTCATATTTCCTTCCTTTCCCCTATGATCCTCTGTCTTGTTTCTCAAAATCCTCATTTCAGTGAGATCATATGATAATTCGCTTAGCATAATACCCTCCAGTTCCAACCACACCATTGCAAATGGCAAGATTTCATTTTTTGATGGCTGTGTAATATTCCATTGTATATATATACCACATCTTCTTTACCCATTCATCTGTCGATGGACATCTAGACTCTTTCCATAGTTTGGCTATTGTGGACATTGCTGCTATAAACATTGGGGTGCAGGTGCCCCTTCGGATCCCTACATTTGTATCTTTGGGGTAAATACCCAGTAGTGCAATTGCTGGGTTGTAGGGTAGCTCTATTTTCAACTTTTTGAGGAACCTCCATACTATTTTCCAGAGTTTCATTCCCACCAACAGTGTAGGAGGGTTCCCCTTTCTCCACATCCTCACCAACATCTGTTGTTTCCTGACTTGTTAATTTTAGCCATTCTGACTGGTGTGAGGTGGTATCTCATTGAGGTTTTGATTTGGATTTCCCTGATGCCAAGTGATGTTGAGCACTTTTTCATGTGTCTGTTGGCCATTTGGATGTCTTCTTTGCAGATATGTCTGTTCATGTCTTCTACCCATTTCTTGATTAGATTATATGTTCTTTGGGTGTTGAGTTTGATAAGTTCTTTATAGATTTTGGATACTAGCCCTTTATCTGATATGTCATTTGCAAATATCTTCTCCCATTCTGTCGGTTGTCTTTTGGTTCTGTTGACTATTTCCTTTGCTGGCAAAAGCTTTTTATCTTGATGAAGTCCCAATAGTTCATTTTTGCCCTTGCTTCCCTTGCCTTTGGTGATGTTTCTAGGAAGAAGCTGCTGCAGCTGAGGTCAAAGAGGTTGCTGCCTGTGTTCTCCTCAAGGATTTTGATGGATTCCTGTCTCACATTTAGGTCTTTCATCCATTTTGAGTCTATTTTTGTGTGTGGTGTCAGGAAATGGCCCAGTTTCATTCTTCTGCATGTGGCTGTCCAATTTTCCCAACACCATTTGTTGAAGAGACTGTCTTTTTTCCATTGGATATTCTTTCATGCTTTGTCGAAGATGAGTTGACCATAGAGTTGAGGGTCCATTTCTGGGCTCAACATTCTGTTCCAGTGATCTGTGTGTCTGTGTTTGTGCCAGTACCATACTGTCTTGATGATGACAGCTTTGTAATAGAGCTTGAAGTCCGGAATTGTGATGCTACCAGCTTTGCTTTTCTTTTTCAACATTCCTCTGGGTATTCGGGGTCTTTTCTGGTTCCATACAAATTTTAGGATTATTTGTTCCAGTTCTGTGAGAAAAGTTGATGGTATTTTGATAGGGATTGCATTAAATGTGTAGAGTGCTCTAGGTAGCAGAGATAGTTTCACAATATTTGTTCTTCCAATCCATGAGCATGGAACGTTTTTCCATTTCTTTGTGTCTTTCTCAATTTCTTTCATGAGTATTCTGCCTCTTTTTTTTTTTTTAATAAAAAATTGACAATATGTAAAAATCCATACAGAAGTTCAGGGACTCAGGTTAGCCAAAACAATTTTGAAAAAGAACAACAGAGTTGGAGGTCTCACACTTCCTAAGTTCAGAACTTATTACAAACCTACAATAATTAAAATAGTCTAGTACTGGCATAAAGATAAACATATAGATAAATGAAATAGCACTGAGAGTCTAAAAATAAACCCATAACTATGGTCAGTTGATATTCAATAAGAGTGCCAAGATCACTCAATGGGAAAAGGACAGCTTTTTCACCAATGGTGCTGGGATAACTGGAAATACACATGCAAAAGAATAAACTTGGACCCCTACTTCACCCCATATACAAAAATAAACTCAAAATGGAAAAAAGACCTAAGTGTAAGAGCTAAAGCTGCAAAATATTTAGAAGATAACATAGGGGTAAAATTTCATGACCTTGGATTAGGCAATTTCTTAGATATGACACCACAAACACACATGTATGCACACACACACGCACACACACGATAAATTAGACTTCATCAAAATTTTAAAACTTTTGTGCTTCAAGGACACTATCAAGAATGTAGAGCTACGTGCTCACTTTGACAGCACATATACTAAAAGATGAATGTAAAAATATAACCCCTAGAATGGAAGAAAATATTTGCAAATTATATATCTGATCAGGGATTGGTATCCAGAAAGTATAAGAATGATTACAACTCCATAATAAGACAACTCAGTTTAAAAAATAAAAAAATCAGAGGTTTTGAATAGACATTTCTCCAAAGAAAATATATAAATGGCCAATAAGCACATGAAAAGATGTTTGATATCAATAGTCATTAGGGAATTGTAAATCAAAACTATAATGAGATATCACTTTATACACACTAAGATGGCTATAGATGAAAAGACTAACAAATGTTGTCAGGGATATGGACAAATTGGAAACTTCATACATTGTTGGTGGGAATGTAAAATGGTGCAGCTGATGTGGAACACAGTTTGGGAATTCCTCAAAAAGCTAGACATAAAATTACCATATAACCCAGAAATTCCACCCAAGAGAAATAAGAAAAGTCTACATGAAACTTGTACATAAACATTCATAGCAGCATTATGCATAATAGCCACATGTCTATCAATTGATGAATGGATAAACAAATATGGTATATCCATACAATGAAATATTTGGTCATAAAAAAAGTACTGACACTACTAGATGAACCTTGAAAACATTATGCTAAGTGAAAGAAATGTCTAGAATGCACAATTTATAGAGACAAAAAGATTAGTAGCTACCAGGACTAAGGGGGAGACAAATAAGAAATGACTGCTAATGGGTACAGAGTTTCCTTTTGAGGTGATGAAAATGTTCTAGAATTAGATAAGGTGATAGTTGCACAATCTTTTGAATATACTAAAGACCACTGAATTATATACTTTAAACGGGTACATTTTACAGTATGTCAATTATATCTTAATTTTAAAATGGGAAAAATAAATTCAACCATTTTTAATGACCTGGAAATATATCCCTGACTTATTATAAGACAAAAATACTAACACAGGAAAGTATAGAAGGTTTATCAAACTTTTTTTAAAGATTTATTTATTTTAGAGAGAGAGAACGAATGCTTGAGTGGAGAGAGGGGCAGAGAGAGAGAATCTTCAAGTAGACTCCCTATCAAGTGCAGAGCCAGATGCAGGGCTTAATCTCATGATCCATGAAATCATGACCTGAGCCAAAACCAGGAGTCAGACACTCTGAGCCACCCAGGTGCCCCTATCAAACTTTTAATATTACCTCAGTAAGATCGAGTAAATACATACATATAAATAAACACATATAAATACATACACGCATAAAAAGCAGATACAAAATCCTGGCATTTAGCAGGTTTGAGACCTTAAGCAAGTCATTTGTCCAACCTAGGCCTCAGTTTCTTCCTGACAAAAATTGATTTGGCTGAATCTCAACAAGAATGTAGAGAGAGATTTCAAACATCCCTAACTAACTTGATGCCAGGGAACAAAGAAGAAATTGCTGGAAGAAAGGTGAAAAATCTGAGAGGGAGACAAACCATGAGAGACTCTGGACTCCAGGAAACAAACTGAGGGTTACAGAAAGGAGGTGAGTGGGGGGAATGGGGTAACTGGGTGGTGGACATTAAGGAGGGCATTAAGGATGAGCACTGGGTGTTACATGCAACTAATGAATCGTTGAACACTACATCAAAAAATAATGATGTACTATATGTTCGCTAATTGAACATAATAATTTTTTTTAAAAAAAGAATGAATAAATTTAGAATGTCAAAAAAAAGAAAAAAGGTGAAAACAGGTACCAGTGTTTTGAAAAAGTTTCCCAGGTGATTGATTCCCTTTTAATATCCTGCCTTCCATTCCCTCTACCCATAATACTCCCTGATGTGAGCCTTTCAGATGCAAAAACAAAAAACAAAAAAAATTTTTAAATATTCTCTACAGCTCCTTCACTTAAAAAAAATCATACCACACAGGACTTTCAGAGAAGGTGCCAGAGTAGGAGGAACCTAAGCTCACCTCACCCCACGGATATGACTAGATATCACCCACATTGGTGTAAATAACCCAGAAATGACCCAAAGACTGGCAGAACAAACTCTCCACAGCTAAACATAGAGAAGAGGCCACATGGAAGAGGGTAGGAAGGGTGGAGAACATGGGAGCTAAATGAACCCACAGGACTGTTTGCAGGAAGGAGAGACAGAGCAGGCACCAAGAGGGGAGAGAAACAGACCCTCACACCATGCACCCCAGACACAGGGAACCCGCATGAGGTAGACGAATCTCCATAACAATTAGCTTTGAAAACCAGATGGACATAACTTCCCAAGTTCTTACAATCAGGAGACCTAACATCTGGAACCTTAAAAATCAGCAGGCTCAGCTCAGAGCTGGGAGAGCAAGAGGAAACAGAGTCCCCACCTGAAAGACACAACACAACAAACATCCTCTCAAGATACAGCATAGAAGCAGCAGTTTGAAAAAGGCCTGGGGTATATAAGAAGGAGATTTATTTACTAATCTCAGAGCCCATGCTGGAGGGGAAGGGATATTTAGGAGACTTCTCCAGGAACAAAGGAGCTGGTGAGCATCATCCCCCCGCCAACCCTAGATACACAGACACCTGCAGGAACAACACAGTGCCAACATTCCACCTAACTTGTTAATAGGCACCTCACCTCTGTGTTCCCCTGTAAAAATGCCCTCCTCCAGCCAGGCCTAGTCATCAGGTCTCCTCTCACAGTGGGCCTGTGCAAGCCTTGCTAACACTAGGCAACCCACACCCTCCAACATGCCCTTGGCCTGAACTATCCATAGCAGTGCCATGAACCCGGCAGTGTGTAAGTGGCCCCAACAGGGGGCAGCAACACTCCAAAATGACTCCTGCCCTGGAGAGAGAAGAAGATACCTACACACGCTGGTCTGACTGCAGCTCCAGCAGGGCGCTATGGCAGACATCTGGTCTGACTACAAGCCCTTCCCACCAACAAAAACTCAGGGGACAACACAGAGAAAACACTCTATAGTTTGGTGTTAAGACATCTCAGACAAACACCTGGTCTGACTCAACTCAAGCCCAAGGTGGCCCCAGACTGGCCCACTAGCAACACAGGGACAAAACACTGCCCACAACAGGCAAAGAGAGCCATCGCAGATGACTGGACTGAAAAAAAGTCAGCTCAGCCACAATAGCAGGGAGCATGCAACACACATAGGAGACACCCCTGAAGCACTAGGTTCTGGTTGACAGAAGACATTGCACTGAAGGGCACTACAGGACCTCTTCTTCATAAGGCCACTACTTTCAAGAGCAGGAGACATAGCTGACTTACCTAACACACAGAAGCAAATACAGAGAGTTAGACAAAATGAGGAGACAGAGCAATAGGTCCTAAATGGAAAAAAAAAAAAAAAAAAGGACAAATTCACAGCAAGAGAGCTAAATGAAATGAGATAAGTCATATGCCTAATAAAGAATTTAAAGTAATCATCATAAAGATTTTCACTGGACTTGATAAAAGAATGGAGGATCTAAGTAAGATCCTCAAAAGGGAGAGAGAAAACATAGAAAAGAACCAATCAGAGGTGAAGAACTCAGTAACTGAAATTAAAAATACACTAAATAGAATAAATAGTAGACTCAAGGAAGCAGAAGAATGGATCAGCAATGGAGAGAAAAATGGAAAGTAAGCCACCTGAATAGGAGAGAGAAAAAAATAATAAAAAATCAAAGTAGAATTAGGGAAATCAGTGACACCATCAAGCATAGCAACCTTTGCATTATAGAGAATCCAGAATGAGAAGAGAAGAGAGAGAAAAGGGAGCAGAAAATTTATTTGAAAAATAACAGTGGAAAAACTTCCTGACTCTGAGGATGGAAACAGAAATCCAGATCCAGGAGGCACAGAGAGCCACCAACAAAATCAACCCAAAGAGGTCCACACCAAAACACATAGTAATCAAAATGGCAAAAGTAGTAATAAAAAAAGAATTGTAAAAGCAGCAAGAGAAAAGAAAACAGTTACATGCAAGGGAAGCCCCATATAGGCCATCAGTTGATTTTTCAGCAGAAACTTTGCAGGCCAAAAGAAAGTGGCATGATATATTCAAAGAGCTGAAAGAAACAAAACAAAACAAACCTGGAACCAAGAATATCCAACAAAGTTATCATTCACAGTAGATGGAGAGATAAAGAGTTTCCTACACAAACTAAAGGAATTCATGACCACTAAATCAGCCCTACAAGAAATGTTCAAGGGGACTCTGAATAGAAAGGAAAGACCATAGGAGTAAGAAAAGTAGGAAGTACAAAAGCAGTAAAATTAAGTATATCTATAAAAATTGGTCAAAGGATTCACAAAATAAAAGGATGTAAAGTATTACACCATATACTAAAATGGGGGGCAAGAAGAGAGGAGCAAAGAATGGGTTCAAATTTAAGCTACCATCAACATAATATACATTACTATATGTATAAGATGCTGTATATAAACCTAATGGTAACCACAAATCAAAAACCAGTAATAGATATGCAAAAAACAAAGAGAAAGGAATCTAAGTATATCACTAAAGAAAGCCAGCAAACAGCGAGAGAAGAGAGCAAGAAAAGGAACAGAGAAGAACTACAAAAACAACCATAAAACAAGTAACAAAATGGCAATAAGTACATACCTGTCAATTACTTTAAATGTAAATGGACTATATGCTACAATCAAAAGATAAAGAGTGACAGAATGGATAAAAAGCAAGACTTATCTATGAACTGCCTAAAGACACATGCAGATCAAAAGTGCAGGGATGCAAAAGCATTTGTCATGCAACTGGGAGTGAAAAGAAAGCCAGGGTAGCAATACCTACACTGGACAAAATAGACTTTAAAACAAAGACTGTGACAAGAGATAAAGAAGGACCCTACATAATCATTAAGGGGACTATCCAACAAAAAGATATAACAATTGTAAATATTTATGCATCCAACATGGCAACAACCAAATACATAAAGCAACTAATAACAAACATAAAGGAAGTCATCAGCAGTAATACAGTAATAGTAAGGGACTTCAACACCCCCTTACATCAATGGATAGAGCATCCATACAGAAAAGCAACAGGGAAACAGTGGCTTTCAATAACGCTTTGGATCAGATGAGTCTAACAGACATATTCAGAACATTTTATCCTAAAGCAGCAGAATACACATTCTTTTCAAGTGCACATGGAACATTCTCCAGAATAGATCACGTTAGTCACAAAACAAGTCTCAACAAATTCAAAAAGACTGAAGTCATACCATGCATATTTTCTGACTACAATGCTATGAAACTAGAAGTCAACTACAAGAAAACATCTGGAAAGAACAAAAATACATGAAGGTTAAATCACATGCTACTAAGCAACTAATGGGTCAACAAAGATAGTAAAGAGGAAATCAAAAAAACACATGGAGACAAATGAACATGAAAATACAATGGCTCGAAATCTTTGGGATGCAGCAAAGCTGTTCTAAGAAGGAAGTTTATAGCAATACAGGCCTATCTCAAGAAGCAAGAAAAATCTCCAACAATGTAACCTTACACCCAAAGGGGCTAGGAAAAGTAGAAATATTCAAAACCCAAAACTAGTAGAAGAAAGGAAATAATAAATATTGGGGCAGAAATAAATGAAATAGAAACTAAAAGAGCAATAGAACAGATCAATGAAGCCAAGAGCTGTTTTGTTTTGTTTTGTTTTTTGAGATCAGCACAATTGATACATCTTTAGCCAGACTCATCAAGAAAAAGAGAGAGGACTCAAAATCAGAAAAAAAAAAAAAAACAAAAAACGAGGAGAGATAACAATTGACACCCCAGAAATACAATTATAAGAGAATATTATGAAAAAGTATATGCCCACATTAGCTAACGTAGGACAAAATGGATAAATTCCTAGAAACGTGTAACTTCCCAAAACTGAATCAGGAAGAAATAGAAAACTTGACCATATCAATTGCAAGTAATTAAATTGAATCAATAATCAAAAAACTCGCAACAAAGATCCAAGACCAGATGGCTTCACAGGTGAATTCTACCAAACAGTTAAAGGAGAGTTCATACCTTTCTCCTCAAACTATTCAAACAAACGAAGAGGAAGGAAAGCTTCCAAATTCATTCTACAAGGCCAGCATTACCTGGATACCAAAACCAAATAAAGACACTACAAAGGAGAACTGCAGGCCAATATCTCTGATGAACACAGATGCAAAAATCCTCAACAAAATATTAGCAAACTGAATCCAACAATACATTAAAAAAATCATTCACCACAATCAAGTGGGATTTATTTCTGGAATGCAAGGGTGGTTCTATATTTGAAAATCAATCGATCTGATACATTGTATCAATAGGAGAAAGGATTAAAACCACATGATCATTTCAATAGATGCAGAAAAAGCATCTGACAAAGCACAACATCTATTCATGATAACCTTCAACAAAATAGTTTTAGAGAGAACACACTTCAACGTAATAAAGGCCATCCATGAAAAGCCCACAGTAAACATCATCCTCAGTGGCAAAAAACAGAGCTTTTCCCCTAAAAATAGGAATGTCCACTCATACCACTTGTATTGAACATAGTACCGGAAGTCCTAGCCATAGCAATCAGATAAGGAAATGAAATAAAAGGCATCCAAATTGGTAAGGAAGAAGTAAAACTGTCACTCTTTGCACATGACATGATACTCTATATTTAAAAACCCCACGAATCCACCCAAAAACTAATAGAACTGATAAATGAATTCAGTAAGGTTGCAGGATACAAAATCAATATACAGAAGTGTCCATTGCAGGAATGCCTGGATGGCTCAGTTGATTAAGCACCTGCCTTCAGCTTAGGTCATGATCCCAGGGTCCTGGGATTGAGTCCTTCATCGGACTCCTTGCTCAGTGGGGAGCCTGCTTCTCCCTCTGCCTGCAGCTCCCCTTGGTTATGCTCTCTCTCTCTGACAAATAAATAAATAAAATCTTTAAAAAAAAAAAAGTCCATTGCATTTCTATATGCTAATAATGAGGTAGCACAAAGAGAAATTAAGAAAACAATCCCATCTATAATTTCATCAAAACGAATAAAATACCTGGGGTCCCTGGGGGGCTCAGTAGTTTAAGCATCCAACTTTGGTTTCAGCTCAGGTCATGATCTCAGGGTCATGAGATCTAGTTCTACATTGGGCTCCACACTCAGTGTGCAGTCTTCTTGGGATTCTTTCCCTTTCTCTTCCCTTCTGCCCCTCCCCCTTTTCAAATAAATAAATAAAATCTTTTAAAAAATGAATAACATACCTAGGAATAAACTTAATCAAGGAGGTGAAAGACCTGTACTATGAAAACTGTGAAACACGGATGAAAGAAATTGAAGATGACACAAACAAATGGAAAGATACTCCACATTCATGGATTAGGAGAACAAATACTGTTAAAATGGCCATACTACCCAAAGCAATCTACAGATATAATGCAACCCCTATCAAAATACCAACAGCATTTTTCACAGAACTAGAACAAATAATCCTAAAATTTTTATGGAACCACAAAAGACTTCAAATAGCCAAAGCAATCTTGAAAAAGAAAACCAAAATGGGAGGTATTACAATCCCAGATTTTGAGATATACTACAAATCTGTAGTTATCAAGACAGTATGGTACTGGCACAAAATAGACACAGATTAATGGAACAGAATACAGTGCCCAGAAATAAACCCACAATTATATGGTCAATTAATCTTCAAAAAGGAAGCAAAAATATGCAATAGGAAAAAGATAGCCTCTTCAACAAATGACACTAGGAAAACTGACAGCTACATACAAAAGAATGAACTAGATGACTTTCTTACACCATACACAAAAATAAACTCAAAATGGATTACAGACCTAAATGTGAGACCCCAAGTTATAAAAATCCTAGAAGAAAGCAGAGGCAGTAATTTTTCTGACATCGGTCATAGTAACATTTTTCTAGATATGTCTCCTGAGGCAAGGGAAACAAAAGCATAAACTATTAGGCCTACAACTAAAAGATAACCTAATGCATGGGAAGAGATTTTTGCAAATGACATATCCAGTAAAGGTTGATATCCAAAATATATAAAGAACTTATACAACTCAACACCAAAACCCACAAATAATCCAACTACAAAATGGGCAGAAGAAATAAACAAACATTTATCCAAAGAAGGCATACAGATGGCCAACAGATACATGAAAAGATGATCAACATCACTCATCATCAGGGAAATGAAAATCAAAACCACAATGAGGTATCACCTCACACCTGTCAAAATGGCTAAAATTAAAAATATAAGAAACAACAAGTGTTGATGAGGATGTGGAGAAAAGGAACACTTGTGGTAATGCAAACTGGTTCAGCCACCATGGAAAACAGTATGGCAGATCCTCAAAAAATTAAAAAGAGAATTACCATATGATCCAGTAATTCCACTACTGGGTGTGAAGACAAAGAATATGAAAACACTGTGGGAAGAGCAAGATGGCAGAGGAGTAGGAGACCTAAATTTCATCTAGTCCCAGGAATTCAGCTAGATAGTTATCCAACCATTTAGAACACCTACAAACTCAACAAGAGATCGAAGAAAAGAATAGCAGCAACTCTCTGAACAGAAAAGCGACCACTTTCTGGAAGGTAGGGCGTGCGGAGAAGTGAATCCGAGGGGATATTCGGGAGGATAGACGGCGGGGGAGGGGGCCTCCGTCAGCCGCTACTGGCAAGTGATAGAGAGTGGAGCACAAAATCGGAACCTTTAGAAGTCAGCTCTGCTGAGGGACGTCGCTCCAGTGACTAAGCTGGGGGTGGAACCCTCTCTGGGACAGTGTGATCTAAGGACCGTTGGGGTCACAGAAAGACTGGGGGTGCCTGAAGTGTGGCAGAGCTCCCAGGTATTGGGGCAGAGAAGCCAGCTGCAGAGATGGAGCCAAGGAATGGGCTCTCAGCTCGGGGTTGCCATAAACCGTGATCCACAGCACAGTCAGGTCACTGCTCCTCCAGCAGGGACCCAACAAGCGGCAGATCCGGGGAGACTCCCTTTCCTCCCCCGGGAGGAGCGGTGCAGGAGCGCACCACAGGAATCTGCTGGGTTTGGAGACTCCAAACAGGGTCGTGTGCCAGAGATAGAAACGCTCAGTCACAGGCTGGGTGAGCATGGAGTGCGGCTGGAGACTGGGGAGACAGGAGTGATTAAGTGCTTTTCTCTGGGGGCTCACTGAGGAGTGGGGCCCCTGACTTCTCAGCTCCTCCAAGGCAGAGATTAGGAGGCTGCCATTTTCACTCTCCTCCAAAGCTGTATGGAAAGCTTGCAGGGAACAAAAGCTCCTGAGAGCAAACCCGAGCAGATTACTTAGCCTGGACCCAGCAAAGGCGGGGCAATTCCATCTCTGACAAAGACATTGGGAACCATGGCAACAGGCCCCTCCCCCAGAAGATCTGCAAGAACAGCCAGCCAAGACCAAGTTTATCCATCAATGAGAATGGCCGAACGCAAGCAGTAGGGCAATACAGCACCTAGAATTCATGGTTTTTCCCATGATTCTTTAGTCTTTCAAAGTCAATTTTTAAAATTTTCTGTTTTTTCTTTTTCTGTTTTTTTTTAGTTAAATTTTTCTTCTTCCCTTTTTCAACCAACATCTTATTAATTCCTTTTTAAAAATCTTTTTAAATTTTCATTTTTACAGTCATATTTTATCCCTTCATTGTATTTAACCTTATTTTTTGTATATATATAAGTGTTTCTTTCTTTAAAATGTTGGGATACAGTTTCTTCTAACAGACCAAAATATACCCTAAATCTAGTGTATGATGTTGTCCTAATCTCCTGATCACATTCTCTTTTTTTAAAATTCTTTTCATTCTTTTTTCAACCAACTTATCTTATCAATTCCTTTTTTAAAATCTTAATTTTCATCTTTGCAGTCATATTCCATCCCTTCATTGTATTTGCCCTTATTTTTGTATATATGTAAGGTTTTCATTCTTTAAAACTTTGGGAGGCAATTTCTTCTAACAAATCAAAATACACCCAAAATTTAGTGTGTGGATCTGTTCTATTCACCAGCCTGATCATACTCTTCCCCCCCCCCTTTCTTTTCCTTTCAGTTTCAGGTCTCTTCTGATTTGTTTAGTGTATAATTTCCTGGGATTGTTGTTAGCCTATTAGCAGTTTGTTCTCTCATTCATCTATTCTCCTCTGGACAAAATGACAAGATGGAAAAACTCACCTCAAAAAAAAAGAACAAGAGGCAGTACCAACTGCCAGGGACCTAATCAATACAGACATTAGTAAAATGTTGGAACTAGAGTTCAGAATGACAATTATAAAGACACTAGCTGGGCTTGAAAAAAGCATAAGACATACTAGAGAATCCCTTTCTGGAGAAATAAAAGAACTAAAATCTAACTAAGTCAAAATCAAAAAGGCTATTAATGAGGTGCAATAAAAAATTTATCCTCTAACTGCTAGGATAAATGAGGCAGAAGAGAGAATTAGTGATATAGAAGACCAAATGATGGAGAATAAAGAAGCTGAGAAAAAGAGAGATAAACAACTACTGGATCACAAGGGGAGAATTCAAGAGACAAGTGATAACATAAAGTGAAACAATATTAGAATAATTGGGATCCCAGAAGAAGAAGAAAGAGAGGGGCGACAGAAGGTATATTGGGGCAAATTATAATGGAGAACTTCCCTAATTTGGGGAAGGAAACAGGCATCAAATCCAGGAGGCACAGAGAACCCCCCTCAAAATCAATAAAAATAGGTCAACACTCCAACATCTAATAGTAAAACTCACAACTCTCAGAGACAAAGAGAAAATCCTGAAAGCAGCTTGGGAGAAGAGATATGTAACCTACAATGGTAGAAACATTAGATTAGAAGCAGACCTATCCACAGAGACTGGCAGGCCAGAAAGGACTGGCATGATATATTCAGAGCACTAAACGAGAAAAATATGCAGCCAAGAATACTATATCCAGCTAAGTTGTCATTGAAAATAGTAGGAGAAATAAAAAGCTTCCAGGACAAACAAAAACTAAAAGAATTTGCAAACACCAAACCAGACCTACAAGAAATATTGAAAGGGGTCCTCTAAGCAAAGAGCCTAAAAGTAACATAGACCAGAAACGAACAGAGACAATATACAGTAACAGTCACCTTACAGGCAATACAATGGCACTAAATTCATATCTTTCAATAGTTATGCTGAATGTAAAGGGGCTAAATGCCCCAATCAAAAGACACAGGGTATCAGATTGGATAAAAAAACAAGACCCATCGATATGCTGTCTGCAAGAGACTCATTTTAGATGCAAAGACACCTCCAGATTTAAAGTGAGGGGGTGGAAAACGATTTACCATGCTAATGGACATCAAAAGAAAGCTGGGGTGGCAATCCTTATATCAGACAAATTAGATTTTAAACCAAAAACTATAATAAGAGATGAGGAAGGACACTACATCATACTTAAAGGATCTCTCCACAAGAAGATCTAACAATTGTAAATATCTATGCCCCTAACATGGGAGCAGCCAATTATATAAGCCAATTAATAATAAAACCAAAGAAACACATCGACAACAATACAATAATAGTAGGGGACTTTAACACCCCCCTCACTGAAATGGACAGATCATCTAAGCAAAAGATCAACAAGGAAGTAAAGGCTTTAAATGACACACTGGACCAAATGGACTTCACAGATATATTCAGAACATTCCATCCCAAAGCAACAGAATACACATTCTTCTCTAGTGCACATGGAACATTCTCCAGAATAGATCACATCCTGGGTCACAAATAGGTCTTAACTGGTACCAAAAGATTGGGATCATTCCCTGCATATTTTTGGACCACAATGCTTTGAAACTTGAACTCAATCATAAGAGGAAAGTCAGAAAGAACTCAAATACATGGAGGCTAAAGAGCATCTTACTAAAGAATTAATGGGTCAACCAGGAAATTAAAGAAGAGTTTTAAAAATTCATGGAAACAAATGAAAATGAAAACACAACTGTTCAAAATCTTTGGGATACAGCAAAGGCGGTCCTAAGAGGAAACTATATAGCAATATAAGCCTTTCTCAAGAAACAAGAAAGGTCTCAAATACACAACCTAACCCTACACCTAGAGAAGCTGGAGAAAGAACAGCAAATAAAGCCTAAACCCAGCAGGAGAAGAGAAATAATAAAGAGCAGAGCAGAAATCAATGAAATAGAAACCAAAAGAACAGTAGAACAGATCAAAGAAACTAAGGAGCTGGTTCTTTGAAAGAATTAATAAGATGGATAAACCCCTGGCCAGACTTATCAAAAAGAAAAGAGAAATGACCCAAATAAATTAAATCATGAATGAAAAAGGGGAGATCACAACCAACACCAAAGAAATACAAACAATTATAAGAACATATTATGAGCAACTATATGCCAGCAAATTAGATAATCTGGAAGAAATGGATGCATTCCTAGAGTATAAACTACCCAAACTGAACCAGGAAGAACCACTAAGGAAATTGAAGGAGTAATCAAAAATCTCCCAACAAATGGGGCACCTGGATGGCTCAGTCATTAAGCATCTGCCTTCGGCTCAGGTCATGATCCTAGGGTCCTGGGATCAAGCCCCACGTCGTGCTCCCTGCTCAGCAGGAAGCCTGCTTCTCCCTCTCCCACTCCCCCTGCTTGTGTTCCTTTTCTCACTGTCTCTCTCTCTCTTTCTGTCAAATAAATAAATAAAATCTTAAAAAAAAAAAATTCTCCTGACAAACAAGAGCCCAGGGCCAGATGGCTTCCCAGGGGATTTCTACCAAACATTTAGTTTTTGTTGTTTTTGTTTTTTGTTTTGTTTTGTTTTTACAGTTTGATTTTTATTTTTTAATTCACATATAATTAACTTACAGTGCTATATTAGTTTCAAGTGCACAATATAATGGGCCAACAGTCTGAATAGTTTGACATGTGTGTACATCCCCGTCCACTGAGTTACTACCCTCTTTGCTGTCCCCTTGAAAGCCAAGTTTCTTGAAAGCTTCACTACCATTCACTCTTTGTCTTTTCTCCTTCCACAGCCTCTTAATCTACCACAGTCTTGCCCTCCAAGTCTCTAATTTTTGTCCCTTCAGGCCTGCAAAACTTCCCCCAGATGTATTGGCTTCTCTGCTCTACCAAACATTTAAAGAAAAATTAATACCTACTCTTCTGAAACTGTTCCAAAAAAATAGAAATGGAAGGAAAACTTCCCAACTCATTTTATGAGGCCAGCATTACCTTGATCCCAAAACCAGACAAAGACCCATCAAAAAGGAGAACTACAGACCAATATCCCTGATGAACATGGATGCAAAAATTCTCACCAAAATACTAGCCAATAGGATCCAACAGTACATTAAAAGGATTATTCACCACGACCAAGTGGGATTTATTCCTGGGCTGCAAGGTTGGTTCAACATCTGCAAGTCAATCAATGTGACACAATACATTAATAAAAGAAAGAACAAGAACCACATGATCCTCTCAATAGATATAGAAAAAGTATCTGAGAAAGTACAGCATCCTTTCTTTATTAAAACTCTTCACAGTGTAGGGATAGAGGGTACAGCCATCTATGAAAAACCCACAGTGAATATCATACTCAATAGGGAAAAGCTGAGCACTTTTCCCCTAAGGTCAGGAACACGGCAGGGATGTCCACTATCACCACTGCTATTCAACATAGTATTAGAAGTCCTAGCCACAGCAATCAGACAACAAAAAGAAATAAAAGGCATCCAAATTGGCAAAGAAGAAGTCAAACTCTCACCCTTGCAGATGATATGATACTCTATGTGGGAAACCTAAACGACTCAACCCCAAAACTGCTAGAAGTCATACAGGAATTCAGTAAAGTGGCAGGATATAAAATCAATGCACAGAAATCAGTTGCATTTCTATACACCAACAACGAGACAGAAGAAAGAGAAATTAAGGAGTCGATCCCATTTACAATTGCACCCAAAACCATAAGATACCTAGGAATAAATCTAACCAAAGAGGCAAAGAATCTGTACTCAGAAAACTATAAAATATTCATGAAAGAAATTGAGGAAGACACAAAGAAATGGAAAAACGTTCCACGCTCATGGATTGGAAGAACAAATATTGTGAAAATGTCTATACTACCTAAAGAAATCTACATATTTAATGCAATCCCTATCAAAATGCCATCAACTTTTCTCACAGAACTGGAACAAATAATCCTAAAATTTGTATGGAACCAGAAAAGATCCTGAATAGCCAGAGGAATGTTGAAAAAGAAAAGCAAAGCTGGTGGCATCACAATTCCGGACTTCAAGCTCTATTACAAAGCTGTCATCATCAAGACAGTATGGTACTGGCGCAAAAACAGACACATAGATCAATGGAACAGAATGGAGAGCCCAGAAATGGACCCTCAACTCTACTATGGTCAACTAATCTTTGACAAAGCATGAAAGAATATCCAATGGAAAAAGTCTTTTCAACAAATGGTATTGGGAAAATTGGACAGCCACATGCAGAAGAATGAAACTGGGCCATTTCCTGACACCACACACAAAAATAGACTCAAAATGGATGAAAGACCTAAATGTGAGACAGGAATCCATCAAAATCCTTGAGGAGAACACAGTCAGCAACCTCTTTCACCTCAGCTGCAGCAACTTTTTCCTAGAAACATTGACTAAGGCAAGGGACGCAAGGGTAAAAATGAGCTATTGGAACTTCATCAAGATAAAAAGCTTTTGCACAGCAAAGGAAATAGTCAACAGAACCAAAAGACACCTGACAGAATGGGAGAAGATATTTGCAAATGACATATCAGATAAAGGGCTAGTATCCAAAATCTATAAAGAACTTATCAAATTCAACACCCAAAGAACAAATAATCCAATCAAGAAACGGGCAGAAGACATGAACAGACATTTCTGCAAAGAAGACCTCCAAAGGAACAACAGACACATGAAAAAGTGCTGAACATCACTTGGCATCAGAGAAATCCAAATCAAAACCTCAATGAGATACCACCTCATACTCATCAGAATGGCTAAAATTAACAAGTCAGGAAACAACAGATGTTGGCGAGGATGTGGAGACAGGGGAACCCTCCTAGACTGTTGGTGGGAATGCAAGCTGGTGCAGCCACTCTGGAAAACAGTATGGAGGTTCCTCAAAAAGTTGAAAATAGAGCTACCCTACAACCCAGCAACTGCACTACTGGGTATTTACCCCAAAGATACAGATGTAGTGATCCGAAGGGGCACCTGCACCCCAATGTTTATAGCAGCAATGTCTACAATAGCCAAACTATGGAAAGGGCCCAGATGTCCATCAACAGATGAATGGATAAAGAAGATGTGGTATATATATATACAATGGAATATTATGCAGCCATCAAAAAATGAAATCTTGCCATTTGCAATGACATGGATGGAATTGGAGGGTATTATGCTAAGCGAAATAAGTCATTCAAAGAAAGACAAGTATTGTATGATCTCACAGATATGAGGAATTTGAGAAACAAGACAGAGGATCATAGGGGAAGGGAGGGGAAAAATGAAACAAGATGAAACCAGAGAGGGAGACAAACCATAAGAGACTCTTAATCTCAGAAAACAAACTGAGGGTTGCTGGAGTGGAGGGCAGTGGGAGGGAAGGGGTGGCTGGGTGATGGACATTGGGCAGGGTATGTGCTATAGTAAGCACTGTGAATTGTGTAAGACTGATGAATCACAGACCTGTACCCCTGAAACAAATAATACATTATATGTTAATAAAAACATTTAAAAGGTAAAAAAAAAAAAAAGGATATGAAAACACTAGTTCAAAAAGATATATGCACCCCTATGTTTATTGCAGCATTATTTACAATAGCCAAATTATGGAAATAGTCCATGGAACTACTTATAGATGAATAGATAAAGAAGATTGCATTTATATACAGTGGTATATTACTCAGCCATAAAAAAGCATGAAATCTTGCCATTTGCAACAATATGGATGGATCTAGATGCTACAAGGCTAAGTGAAATAAGTCAGTCACAGAAAGACAAATAGCATATAATTTCATTCATATGTCAAATTTTAGAAACAAGATGAACAAAGAAAAAAAGAGACAAACCAAAAAACAGATTTGTAAGTATAGAGAACAAACTGATGTCTACCAGAAAGGAGGTGGGGGGGGAGGGATGAAATGGGTGAAGGGGATTAAGAATACACTTATGATGATCAACATGGAGTAATGTATAGAATCCAGTCCTACATTGGGCTCCACACCAATTAATATTGTACACCTGAAACTAATATAACACTCGATGCTAGCTATACTGCAATTAAAATTTAAAAAAAAATCAAACCCCTCAAAGAATGCATTAGCCTTACTCCCCATTACCTGCTAACATGGAAGGACACTGGGTTTTGCAATCATTACATGGGTCAAGATCCTGATTTAACATCAGTATTAGCTATTTCTGTGTAATAAGCCACTTTTTTAAAGTGGGGGGGGGGTAGGGGCAAAGGGAGAAGGAGAGAGAATCCTAAGCAGACTTCACTCCCAGTGTGGACCCCAATGCAGGCCTCAATCTCATGACTCCAGGATCCAACCTGAGCCGAAATCAAGAGGCTGCTTAACCGGCTGAGCCACCCAGGTGCCCTATAACAAGCCACTTTCAAACTCAGTGGCTTAATGGAATCAAAAGGCCCCAGGAGTTCTTTGCAAGAACAGTTTCCAGAAAGATGGGGCAGAAGACAGATTACAGAGAGTGAAGAATGATTGGTGATGAGGCTGACTCACAGGCAGTGAGGTCCAGGATGAAGGAGAGGACAGTATAGTAGCTGGACAGGGAAGCAAGACAGAAGAAAGGGTGTGGTTTGTTGGTTGATTTTGATTTAGTAAACTAGGAAAGGCTTCAGGGTGTAATACATCAGGAGAAGGTGCTAATCTAGAGATTGCAATGGAAGATACAGAAGATATCATCAGTGTAGTGATGTTCCATAAAGGTGGAAAGAATAAGAACTGAGTACATGACTGAAGAACTTAGCCTTCGGAACCAGAAGAGACCTGTCTTCATTCTGAGACAGAAGGTGGGAAGACAATGATGGGTGCAGGCATTGCTGAGTGTGGAAATGGAGGAGACGGTTTGGGGGGGGGGTTCTGTTCTTTCAATGAGAGAAGGCATGAACCTTCTTCAGGGAGTGAAAGACCTGGGGGCCTGGTCTGGAGTTTGGTAAGAGAAGACAGGGGTTAGAAGTGCTGAACAGCCTTTGTGGATATGCACTATTGGAAAAAAGCAATTTTCTCTAGCAAAGATGGGACCCAAGGAGCAGTGTCAGGAAAGTGACTGAAAGGACTTAATGAGGATTTGACATCACAGGAAGTCAGACCCCAAGAAGAACAAAGTCTCCTCCAGAATATGTAAGAAGGCGTTAGAGGCACTCAGACAGTGAAGATAATTACAAAGAGATGGGACACGATTTTTGGATTTTGTATCCGAGGCCTATAAAGTGGGAGCTAGGGTAAGGGCCACAAGGTCCAGGCTTCTCTGTCAATAGCAAACATTGACTAAGCACAAACTGGGTTCTCAGCACAGGGCTAAGCCTCTTATAATTTCATTTAGTTATCACAACAGTCCTTTACAGGATATTGTTATTTTCATTTTATACACAAGGAAACTGAGCTTTAGAGAGGTTATTTTCTCAAGGCTGCTGTGGCAGATTTTATTTTAGAAAAGTGGCTGCAGCCCTGTCTCCCATCCTCCCCAGTGTGACCTTCTCACTCCCCCGTCAAAGGGCAGAGTTTGATTCTCTACCCTTGGGGTTGTGACTACTTATCCAGCACAGTATGGCTGAAATGACTCTGTGTGACCTCCAAGGCTTTCCTATAAAATGCCCTGTGTCCTACTGGGTATTTACCCCAAAGATACAAATGTAGGGATCCAAAGGGGTACGTGCACCCCAATGTTTATAGCAGCAATGTCTACAATAGCCAAACTGTGGAAAGAGCCAAGATGTCCATCGACAGATGAATGGATAAAGAAGATGTGGTATATATATACAATGGAATATTATGCAGCCATCAAAAGGAATGAGATCTTGCCATTTGCAACGACGTGGATGGAACTGGAGGGTGTTATGCTGGGCAAAATAAGCCAATCAGAGAAAGACATGTATCATATGACCTCACTGATATGAGGGATTCTTAATCTCAGGAAACAAACTGAGGGTTGCTGGAGTGGGGGCGGGGTGGGACGGATGAGGTGGCTGGGTGATAGACACTGGGGAGGGTATGTGCTATGGTGAGCACTGTGAATTGTGCAAGACTGTTGAATCACAGATCTGTACCTCTGAAACAAATAATGCAATATATGTTAAGAACAAAAAAAAGAAGATAGCAGGACGAGAAGAATGAAGGGGGGGAAATTGGAGGGAGAGACAAACCATGAGAGACGATGGACTCTGAAAAACAAACTGAGGGTTCTAGAGGGGAGGGGGGTGGGAGGACGGGTTAGCCTGGTGATGGGTATTAAAGAGGGCATGTTCTGCATGGAGCACTGGGTGTTATGCACAAACATTGAATCATGGAACACTACATCAAAAACTAATGATGTAATGTATGGTGATTAACATAACAATAAAAATTAAAAAAAAATGCCCTGTGTCTACCACCTGCTTCCATTGGAACACTTCTCTGGCAGAAGAGAACCACCATGTAAGAATGTTGCCATCCTAAAGGCTGTTATGTGGGAGCATCACCTGAACGTGACTGAGCTCCCAGCTGACAGTCAACATCACTGCCATCCACCTAAGTGAGCCATCTTGCTCTCATATCTGGCTCAGTCTAGTTGATCTTTCAGATGACTGTAGCCCTAGCCAGTATCTGACTGCAAATTCATGAGAGACCCCAAGCAAGAACTGCCTACCCAGTTCAGCCATTCCTGAAGTTCTGACCCACAAAATCGATAGCAAAATGAAATGGCTGTTGCTTTACAACAAACTGTAGGGTACTTTGTTACGCAGCAACTATAATCAGAATAGCCTGACAACATCACAGTCTTGTATCCTAGCTCTTAACTCATTCTCCTTGATACTCCCCTATACCTAGCACAGTTTCTACTCAGAGCTGAACAAATATTTTACCTACTTCTTAGGTACATGTCTTATTTTCACCTCTGTTTTCTCTCTTCCACTTCCTAGCAGATTTACATCATATAATATGTCATTGTCTAACATTGCCAAAACACAGCGATGGTTAGCAAAACTTTATCACATTATTGCCAAGTAAGTCTTCAATACAATCAACCAATCACATCCTATTATTTTAATGCTTTAGTAAGTCAAAAAGCCTTCAATTTCTAGACTTTGAGAAAAAGACTGTGTCTTCTTACACATATTAAGCAGAAATTACCTGAGTCTTCATATTTCTCTTCTGGATTTTGCCAGGCATATTAAACTTGAGGAGGCCAAAAGCACAAGATAGACCCTGGCCACATAAATGGCCTATTAGGATTGAGACAGTTATGAATTCAGTAGAGTTGAAAGTTTAAACTTGTACAGAATATGGATCTACTCTTTAGTGCTTTCTTTTCAGTATTAGCACCTCTCTCAACAATATGATATCTTCTTGAATGCTCTATCCATCCCGAAAACACCTGTATCAACACTCAGCAGAACATGCTAGGAATCATGAAGCAAATTAAATGTCAAACAGAGCTGAGTCAATGTGCCCTGGGTTTCATTAGCACCATGCAGTGAAGTCACAAACCCTGCCTGAATTGAAATCTAAGCCACACCAAGATCCTGGGTCCTGTGCTTGGATCTGTTTTCCTCTTGAATTCTAAACAGCTGAGTTGTTACTACTGAACTAAGACAACAAGGCTGCCCCTGAGTCAACAATGCCCATTTTAAATATCATTTGGTCAGAATCTGTCTCTGTGCTCTTATTCCCTTGTCACTAGGGTCTAAGCTGGGCAGTTTATCTTCATATCAAAAGGGAGCTGTCCATCCCCTTCATTACTATTTCATTACTAGATTTCTTCTCTAATATTCCTGAGTGCTATCCCCACTCTTTTTTTTTTTTAAAGATTTTATTTATTCACTTGAGACACAGAGATACAGAGAGGGAGAGAGAGAGCATGAGCAGGGAGAGAGGCAGAGGGAGGAGGAGAAGCAGGCTCCCCGCTGAGCCAGGAGCCCGATGTGGGGCTCGATCCCAGGACCCTGGGATCATGACCTGAGCCGAAGGCAGATGCTTAACCATCTGAGCCACCCAGGCGCCCCACTATCCCCACTCTTGACAAAAGTGATTGGCACAATTTTCACAGAAGACCACTTTCACATCTCACAGTGGTAGTCCTCTCAGGGAGCCTTGCCTGAGGAAGGATGCTGTGTTTTCTCTCATGCATTAATTACTCCAGAGGAGTCAAGAGTTTGGAGCCCACTCGGGCCACCTGAGACCAGAGCGATGGCTTTACAGTGTCTACAGCGACATCCAGCTCTTCCTCACCATATTCCTAAATCCTGCTGTTTCTTTTTCTCTTTTCCAATCTGTCCCCTGCGTTCCTGTGCCTTCTAATAGCAGATTCACAAACAGGCTGGAGAGTAGGGAGATATTATTGTGAAATAGCAAACATACATCACTGGATAATCATAAGCAGAATAGGTCTCCAGGAACAGTCACAAGCTATCACAAGTTTCATGTTTCATTATTTGATGTTTATTCCTTCCCCAGCTGAAGATCTGGGGACAGAATATCACAAATACCGTGAATTCTGGTGGTTATTTCTGACTTATCTATTTTATTGCTGATAAAGTCAGTCTTATTTTGCTTCCAATTCTACAAAGATGTTCTTGGGTCCTGGATACCAGGTTTCCTATTTCAGGAATTTTAGGCTTTTGGTAGAATAAGATGGTGGCTAAGAGCAAGGATCTGGAATCAGACTGCTGAGGTTTGAATTCTGCTCTGTCGTCACTGACTGTTACTTAGGCAGATTCCTTAAGGCAGATAAATGTTTATCTATCCTGATTCTTCTTCAATAAAATGGAAGTCCCACAAGAGCATAAACTTTTCTTTTCACCACTTTTTCTTTTCACCATCCCTAGCACCTCGAACATTGCCTGGAACATAGTGCCTGGGCACTTAGTAGTTACTGAATGAGTAAATTTATATGTAAACATGCAAACAATGCCTGCTATATTGTTTTCGTTCATCTAATTATCCACTATGCAGTGAACTCTTTTTGTTTCCCACAGCACCTAACCCAGGGTTTTGTGGTATCCATCAACATTTATGAATACGAATGCATTTGAACTGGAAACCATCACTGCATAATCGAAGCATCTTCCAATTCCTTCCTGGTGGACAGCAGAGGGGTTACAGGACTCAAGAGAAAGGATGCCTCCAGCTCTTTTCTCCTTGTATTGTGTCCCTGTAGGGTAGCCCCTGGACATTTTTCCCCCTGAATATCTTGCTTAGCCTTCAAAAAAAAAATCAATAAAACTGATCCCTAGATGATGAGCATCTTTCATAACAATCAGGCACTAATCCCAGATTCTAATCCTGATTCCTGTGTAGTCAACCTTCATAACCTCAGCAAGTCATATCACCTTATGGAACTGTGCTGGGCTCTGCTCACTGTAAGGAGGAATCCTACTTCACAGGGACAGTGTGGGACAGATGAGAGGAGTGTGAAAGCACTGTGAGAAGAATGACGTAAGTAGCAGTACTGGATTTTTTTTTTAATTAAGAAACCAGAGACTCATTTTTATAGGAGATTTAGGGTAAAAAGTCATAACAAGACATCACATGGCAGTTTTTTTTAAGATTGTGCCCCATAGACCTCAACAGAGATACTTCTACTACTATTACACAATTTTAAAATCATAGTTTGTTTAGTAGGTGTTCCTGCAATCATTCCACAAATACATATGGAGCCCTTTCATTGTGTCAAGTACTGTTTTAAGTACAGAGAAAATGTTAGGGAGGAAAACCCCTGACTGGGTGAGTTGACATTCTGGTGGTGGAGCCAGACATGTAAATAGATAGTTACCTCATTGGTAAATACAATGAGAGAAAAATGATCAGGATATTTCTACTATAGAAGCCTAGAGAAAGGACCCCTCCCTGGAGTTGGGGAGGTGGTGTTGGTGATGGAGATTAGGAAGTAATACCTGAGCTGTGCCTTAAAGAATAAGTCAACACTCAGTAAACACTGAATGAATGAATGATGCTTATCCTGTTCCACTTGATATTCAAATTCCTGGAAGGTAGAGTCCAGCAAGGGAATGAGGAAGGGAGGAAGAGATTTCATAGAGACATTATCAGCATTCACTTTTGAGAATGACAAATGGGAGGTTGAAGTGGGGAAATGTAGCAGAAGAATTGATTCAGGCAACATCAGGTCATGGGAGACTTCATTTACCTCATAGAGAAACTCAGGAATTATCCTGCTGGAGATGGACAGTCATCCTTAGTTTAGATGGATCACTTTGGTTGGTACTGCTTTGCAGTTATTTCAGGGATTACAAACAAACTTAACACTCACATGTTCTCTGTACCCCATTCTCAGTCCCACTTCCCATGGTTTTCTGGAAATAATGACCCAAAGTCAGCCCACACAAGGGAGTTTTATTTTGATCTTGGCATGTTTTCTGTATGGAACCTGAACTGGGCTTCTAGTTATAACCAGCCTTTCTCCCAGGGTTACTTTCATGCTGGGCAAGTAAACCTGCTATTTGTCACAGCCATTACTATTCAACTCCAAGATACATTCAACAGATTGAGGGTTGGTGGGGGCAGGGGTATGGGTGAAGGTGGTCAAAAGGTACAAACTTGTAGTTATAAAATAAAGAAGTCCTGGGGATGTAATGTACAAAAGAAAAAAATGTGCAAAACATCTTGCTCGATGCTGACAAGACCAGAAAACTACAATCAATCTCAAACTAGTCAGTACTCCAAAGAGATTCATAATGGAGAATGCTAAATACATCATCACCTTTAGCAGTAAGGGAGCTTTAATGAATACGTTTTGCTCAGAGAAATCCATGCACTCCTCACCAATGCCTGCACCCCAGATACTCACTACCCTGGTCATATTTTACAACTCCTCTATGTTGTATTACCAACTTATAACTTACAATGTGCTTTTATTCATCATGTCTTTCGATCATATGGATCCAGTGAAATAGTAAATCTGCTATTATTAACCCCAGCTGACAAATGAGAAAAGTGAAACATTTAGTGAAAGAACCAGTATTAACACCCAGTGCTTTTTACAAAATACACAGAGCCAAGACTAGCTCTCCTTGGCCTACCAAAGAGAGCTCAAGAATTTCCTCTAGGATTGCTTACTTTCCTCTTAAAGTGCATAAGAAATGCAAAGTGCTCCTACAGCAATGAATTCAATTTTAGAAACCGGGAAGGGAAACTTCAGCCTGTCTTTACCGAGGTTTTTGACCTTTAGAATCAGATACACCTTCAACAATAAAGATGCAAGGTGTAATCTCATGGGCACAGGGACTTCAGTGCAGCCATGCCTTCCACAAAATAGAGCCAGGAAAATCTTCAGAACCAGGGCATCTCCCTTCCCTCCCCCTCCTTCCTCTTCTTATCTTTCTCCTCCTCTTCCTTTCTCTCTCTCTCTTTTTCTGCTTAGTCATAACTTCCAAACCCTCATAACTTGGCTTGTACACAACTTAATTTGCCTTAACTTTAGCTCTAACTCCATAGGATTTCAAAAGTCCAGTGCTCAGTACCAGCTCATCTTGGTGTCTGAGTATATTCATTGAAAATTTCAAGAGAATATAATTGGCCCAAATCACCTGCTTATGAATGAGCTACTCTTGAATCAAATGATTATTCCTGGTTCAATCACTTGTGGCCAGAAAGAACAGATTCCCGTAGTATAAAAATGTCTACCAAGACAAGTTTTTTGAGAAGGGCCTTTGGTGGGGGTGATCTCCCTCCGCTTAGGACAGAGAGGATATACTAAAACAGGCCTTCAAAACAGACTTAATTCTATTTTTTTGTATGTTGAGATTTTGAAATTACATCCTAGAAAAAGCATTAAGTACTGGTAAGCATTTTTTCCTTGAGGTTAAATTCACGAAACAAAATTATTTTAAAGTGTACAATTCGATAGCAATTATTATATTCACAATGTTGTGTGGTAAGCCTTTTGAAACCATGTAGCATGCAGATCTTCCAATTTTCTTTCTTCCTTAAAAGATTAAGTAATTGATACATTCTTAGAATATAAGTAACAATCAAAAATCAATCAGTCTGGCTGTATTACTGGATTGTTATGCAGGAACTCATGCTGTGGAAATTGTTCAAAATACAGTAGCAAACAGTGGGAATAATTCCCCCCTCCCCTTTTTTTCTTTTCAGGAAAAATAGGAGGAAGAAAGGCATACTTTATTGTTTGAAAATGACTTTCCTAACAACAACAACAAAAATACATGGCCAAAAGCTTCTATTATACTCAGAATGACTGCTCACAATGATACTCCAGCCAGAATGGGAGCCCTTTTCTCCTGAAAGGGCTCCCTGAGCAAGGCACTGTGCTCACCTCTGCTCTGAACTGTCTCCCAGAGATGGTGGCCATTAGTAGGTTGCATGAGAGATGTCTTACCTCTGGTGCTTGGATGGAATGGGGCCATTTGAAAGAGATAGGAACTCATGGACAGAGGGATGGTTTCTTTCAATATAGGGATACATGATGCTGTCATGGCCTTTACTCTCCTCCAGAAAGAACTAGAAAACACAGGAGACCAAGACTTTGTCTTTAGCACACATGAAAAAGAAATAAGAATGGCTTTGCTGAGCTCTGTTGGGCACCCACTCAGTTCCCCTCATGAAGGTAGCCTCAGAGCACAAAGGATCTTGTGAGCATTAGCTCTGGATTTGCACAAAGTATGTTCACAGACTCCATTACTTACCAGCTGTTTGATTTGAGGTGAATTATTTAACGTCCTGAGCCCCAGTTTTGTCCTTGATGCCTCTCTTGGTCTCACACTCTACCCCTAAGACTGATGCCAAGTTAGGCAAGAACTCGTACAGTGCTACATAAGAATATAAAATATTGCACTACTTTAGAAAGCAGTTTGACAGTTGCTTTAAAAGATAAACATACACCTACCATACAACCCAGACATTCCACTCCTAGATATTACCCATGAGAAATCAAACCACATGTCCGTATATAGACTTGTACATGAAAGTTCAAAGCTTTATTTAGAATAGCCCCAAATTGGAAACCACCTAAATGTCCATAAACAGATGGATGAGCATATTGCAATATATCCCATGCACTGGAACACTACACAGCAATAAAAAGACATGATCTATTGATACACATAACAAAATAGATGGATCTCAAAATAACTATGCTGATTGCAAGGAGACAGAACAAAGTAGATACTATAGGATTCCATTTATTGAAAAATATAAACTACAAATCCCATTTATAGACTATTCTACAAGGTCCCAACAATTCCATAGTACCAGAAAATAGATCAATAGTTGCTTGGGGCCAGAGACTGGGGGCAAAGGAGGAAGGGGAAAACAGAAGACCATGATGAAACTTCTGGGAATGATACTTAATGTTCATTATCTTGTGATGAAGTTTTCATGGGTGTATACATTTCAAAACTTATCAAACTTGAAATATCTGTAGTTTATTGTGTATTTATCATTTCTCAATAAAGCTGTTTAAAACAAAGTACATCTAGGGAGTTCAGGTGAGAGACCTCAGCTACTGATGGTATTTGTAATCCATTTAAAACTTAGTGGCTCTTAACCCTGGCTACATATTACAGTCACTGGGGAATGTTAAAAATATTTATGCCTGATCTCTCTCTGTAGAAACTTATTTACTGGGTTAGTATGTGACCCTGGCATCAATATTTTTTTTTTACAATCTCCCCAAGTAATTCTAATGTGAACTGAGGGAGACCCATGGCTTTAGAAAAAAAACATTGTTGTCAATTAGCGTATTTAGGGAGGACACATGGGGGCAACACACTGATTCAGGGATAGAAGCCCAGAGAGTCAAATAGGAAGAAGCTAGGCTTGTAAGTAGAACTGGTAAAGCAGCCCAAGAAGCAATGGGAAGACAGAAAGAAAGTAGAGCTTGGTACCATACATGTGGAAGGCTGGCCTTGGCTCTGAGGATGGGAAGAGCAATAGAAACTAAAGGGAATTTTTCTCGGTGGAGTTTTGATGGTACAACAAACAGTTGGCCCAGGGCAGGCAATGCAGATGTAGTTTGGGGTATCTTTCTAAAACCTTAGCCATCTAGGAACTTCCAGATTCTTGCTCCTCCAAAAGTGACCCATGGCCCGGTAGCATTGGCAACATCTAGGATCTTGTTAGAAATGCAGAATCTCTGACCTCACCTCAAACCTACTGAATGAGATGCTGCATTTTAACAAGATTCCCAGGTGATTCATATGCTCAGTAAAGCTTCATAAGCACTATTTTGATCCTAATAGAAAGACAACAAAGTATTAACTGATGAAGATAAATGTTCTCCTTTTTAAAAAGAGATGTGTTTATGGCAGAAGAAATCTTGAGCCAAGAGTCAGGACTCTGCTGTCTGGTCTCTGCTCGTACACAACCTTCTCTGGTATTTTTCCAGTTGGAAATGCCCTTCCATTCACGAACCAGTAGGAGTGTGGCTTCAACCCTCATTCCTTCAGGTTTGTGCTTTGAAGGAAAATAAAACAGGGGAAGAGAGATAAGTACTATACTACACAGCCTGCCCAAGGAGGATTTACTGATATTTGAGCAGATATGGCTGAGGCAAGTGAGGGTTCAAGTCATGTGAGTATCTGCTAAAGAATGAAAGAGCATTTCAGGCTGGAGAAGTAGAGAAGGAAGAAAAATAACATAAAGGCCATTAGAGAGGGTTAAGTAAATTATAATCAATTCATTTACTCAAATACTATGCAGACATTTAAAAAGGTGATGTCTATTAGTACTTGGTAACATGAAAAGATTTCCTTAATAATTTATTGAATTATTTTAAGTGTAGAGTTTATCTTATTGATATAAATGTGTGTGGACACTTTTAGGGAAGATGATGGTGTAGGAGGATCCTAAGTCAACCTTGTCTCACAGATATATCTAGATAACACCCACATCAGTGTAAATAACCCAGAAAACAACTGGAAGACTGGCAGAACAGACTCTCCACAGCTAAATGTAGAGAGGCCACAGTGAAAAAGGCAGGAAGGGCAAAGCCATGGACAAGAACCAAACGGACCTGAGAGACTGTCCTTGAGAGGGAGGAACACTGCAGGCAGGGAGAAGCATCCCTACACCAGACACCAGGCACCCCAGGCATGTGGGAATAGCACTGAGAGGATGAATCCCCAGAACATTTGGCTTTGAAAAGCAGAGGGGCTTAACTATACAAATTCTTACAGTCAGTGGGGCTTAACACCTAGAACTTTAAAAATCAGCAGTCTTCTCTGGAAGACTTGACTCCCCATCCTTAAAGAGACAACACAACCAAAAGCCTGTGGAGATACAGCAGCATAGAAACAGTTTGGAAAATGTCTGGAGTATACAAGGAAGAGATTTATTTACTAATCTCTGAGCGTGAGATAGAAGGGAATGTATCCTTTGGAGACTTCTCTAAGAACAAAAGAGCTGATGGGTGCCCCTTCCTTCTGCTGCCCTCCAGCCTAGATACACTGACATCTGTGGAAAACAGTGCAGTGTGAACAATCTCCACCTAACTTGCTAATAGCATGCCCCACCACCATGCTCTTCTGTGAACCCACCCTCTCCAACCCAACCTCAGCAGTTTTCCAAAGCAGCTATAGGCTCATTCCCACAGCAGACTGTTGTGGATGTTGCTGGCACCATACCCTTACATCTGTGTTCTGCAGACCTGCCACCTCCAATCCAGCCTTGGCTGGAGTCCATACAAATGTGTGCAAGCAACACCAACAGGGACCAACACCAACCAAAGTGACTCCAGCCCAAGGGAAAGAGGAAAAGAACCACACACACCGAACCAACTTTGGTCCCAGTAGTGGGCTGGGGGCAGACATCTGATCTGACTGCAAGCCCTGCCTTCCAACAAAGGCTTCTCAGGGGACAACACAGGAAAAGTGCCCTGTAGTTTGGTGCTACTGCTGCTCTAACAAACACCTGGTCTGACCCAACTCAAGCCCAAGGGGGGTGCATGCAACACACATAGGAGACAACCCTGAAGTTCCAGGTTCTGGTTGACAGGGAACACTGCACTGCAGGGCACTACAGGACCTCTTCTTCATAAGGCCACTACTTTCAAGAGCAGGAAACATAGCTTACTTTCCTAACACATAGAAACAGATAAAGAGTTACACAAAATGAAAAGACAGAAAGATATGTCCCAAATGAAAGAACAGGACAAAAATCACAGGTAGAGAGCTAAACAAAACAGAGATAAGTAATGTGCCTGGTACCAAATTTAAAGTAATTGTCATAAAGATAGTCACTGGACTTAAGAGTGGAGGACATCAGTGAGACCCTCAACAGAGAGATAAAAAATATAAAAAAGTACCAATCAGAGATGAAGAACTCAATAATGGAAATTAAAAATACACTAAATGGAATCAATAGTAGACTTGAGGAAGCAAAAAATAAAACAAAACAAAACAAAACAAAAAACAGATTAGTCTTCTGGAGGACAGAGAAATGGAGAGCATTCAAGCTGAACAGGAGACAGAAAAATACTACTACTACTACTACTACTACTACTACTACTACTACTACTACTACAGAAAAATAGACTAAGAGAACTCAGCACCACCATCAAGCCTAATAACCTGTGCATTGTAAGGATCCTCAAAGAGAGAAAAGTAGGCAGAAGATCTGAGGAAATAATAGCTGAAAACTTCCTGACTCTGAAGAAGGAAACAGAAATCCAGATCCAAGAGGCAGACAGAGCTACCCACAAAAGTAACCCAAGAAGATTCAGACCAGACACATAGTAATTAAAATGGCAAAAATAGTAATAAAGAATTGTAAGAGCAGCAAGAGAAAAGAAAAGTTATATAGAAGGTAAGCCCCATAAAGCTGTCAGCTGATTTTTCAGCAGAAACTCTGCAGGTCAGAAGAAAGTGGAATGATATATTCAACGTGCTGAAAGGAAAAACAAACCAACCAACCTGGAGCCAAGAATACACTATCCAGCAAAGTTATCATTCACAGTAGAAGGAGAGATAGTTTCCCAAAAAACAAAAGCTTAAAGGAATTCATGACCACTAAACCAGCCCTACAAGAAATGTTCAAGGGAACTCTGAATGGAAAGGAAAGATCACAGGAATAAGAAAAGTAGGAAGCACAAAAGCAGTAAAACTAGGTATATCTATAAAAATCAGTCAAGGGAGTCACAAAATAAAAAGATGTAAAGTAACACGCCATATACTAAAATAAGAGGTGTTGGGGGAGAGAAGTAAAGAATGGGTTTAAACTTAAGCAACCATCAACTTAATATATACTACTAAATGCATAAGATGTTATATATAAACCTAATGTTAACCACAAATCAAAAACCAGTAATAGATATGCAAAAAACAAAGAGAAAGGAATCTAAGTATATCACTAAAGAAAGCCAGCAAACAGCGAGAGAAGAGAGCAAGAAAAGGAACAGAGAAGAACTACAAAAACAACCATAAAACAAGTAACAAAATGGCAATAAGTACATACCTGCCAATTACTTTAAATGTAAATGGACTATATGCTACAATCAAAAGATAAAGAGTGACAGAATATAAAAAGCAAGACTTATCTATGAACTGCCTACAAGACACTCATTTCAGACCTAAAGACACATGCAGATCAAAAGTGCAGGGATGCAAAAGCATTTGTCATGCAACTGGGAGTGAAAAGAAAGCCAGGGTAGCAATACCTACACTGGACAAAATAGACTTTAAAACAAAGACTGTGACAAGAGATAAAGAAGGACCCTACATAATCATTAAGGGGACTATCCAACAAAAAGATATAACAATTGTAAATATTTATGCATCCAACATGGCAACAACCAAATACATAAAGCAACTAATAACAAACATAAAGGAAGTCATCAGCAGTAATACAGTAATAGTAAGGGACTTCAACACCCCCTTACATCAATGGATAGCGCATCCATACAGAAAAGCAACAGGGAAACAGTGGCTTTCAATAACGCTTTGGATCAGATGAGTCTAACAGACATATTCAGAACATTTTATCCTAAAGCAGCAGAATACACATTCTTTTCAAGTGCACATGGAACATTCTCCAGAATAGATCACGTTAGTCACAAAACAAGTCTCAACAAATTCAAAAAGACTGAAGTCATACCATGCATATTTTCTGACCACCATGCTATCAAAGTAGAAGTCAACTACAAGAAAACATCTGGAAAGAACCCAAATGCGTGTAGGTTAAGTAACATGTTACTAAGCAACTAATGGGTCAACAAAGATAGTAAAGAGGAAATAAAAAAAACACATGGAGACAAATGAACATGAAAATACAGTGGCCCAAAATTTTTGGGATACAGCAAAGCTATTCTAAGAGGGAAGTTTATAGCAATACAGGCCTATCTCAAGAAGCAAGAAAAATCTCAAAAAATGTAACCTTACACCTAAAGGAGCTAGAAAAAGTAGAAATATTAAAAACCCAAAACCTTGGGTGCCTGGCTGGCTCAGTCAAAGAGCGTGTGACTTTTGATCTTGGGGTCATGAGTTTGAGCCCCACGTTGGGTGTAGAGATTACTTAAATGAATAAACTTTAAGAAAATAACCCCAAAACCAGAAGGAAGGAAATAATAAAGATTAAAGCAGTAACAAAATAGAAACTAAAAAACAAACCAACCAACAAACAAAAAAACACCCAATAGAACAGATCAATAAAACCAAGAGCTGGTTCTTTGAAACAATCAACAAATTTGATAAACCTTTAGCCAGACTAATCGAGAGAGAGAGAGAGAGGATGCAAATAAACAAAATCAGAAACAAAAGTGGAGAAATAACAATGGTATCTCAGAAATAGAATAATTATAAGGCAGTATGAAAAATTATAGGCCAACATATTGGCCAACAAGGAAAAATGTGGATAAATTCCAGGAAACATATAACCTCCCAAAACTGAACCAGGAAGAAATAGAAAAATTGAACAGACCAATTACCAGCAATGAAATTGAATCAATAAAAAAAACCTCCCAATAAACAGAAGTCCAGGACCAGATGGCTTCACAGGTGAATTCTACCATTTAATAAAGAGTTAATACCTATTCTTCTGAAACTATTCCAAAAAAATAAAAGAGGAAGAAAAGCTTCCAAATTCATTCTATGAGGCCAGCATTACCAGATATCAAAACCGGATAAAGACACTACCAAAGGATGAAAAAAAGGAAGTAAGGCCAATATCTCTGATGAACACAGATGCAAAATTCCTCAACTAAATATTAACAAACTGGATCCAATAATACATTAAAAAAATCATTCACCACAATCAAGTGGGATTTATTTCTGGGATGCAAGCATGATTCTATATTTGAAAATCAATTAATGCAATACATATCAATCAGAGAAAGAATAAAAACCATATTATCATTTCTATAAACGCAGAAAAAGCATCTGACAAAGTACAATATCCATTTATGATAAACCCTCAACAAAGTAGGTTGAGAGAGAACATACCTCAACATAATAGAAGCTGCCTATGAAAAACCTACAGCTAACATGACATGCAATGGTGGAAAAACCAAAAGCTTTTCCTCTAAGATCAGGAACCAAAAGATGTCCACTCTTACCACTTTTATTCAACATAGACTAGAAGTCCTAGCCACAGCAATCAGACAAGAAAATGAAATAAAAGTCATCCAAATTGGTAGGAAGAAAAACTGTCACTATTTGCACATGGCATGATACTCTATAGAGAAAATCCCAGAGACCCCACCCAAAAACTACTAGAACTGATAAATGAATTCAGTAAGGTTGCAGATACAAAAATCAATATGCAGAAGTCTATTGCACTTCTATATTCTAATAATGAAGTAGCAGAAATTAAGAAAACAGCTGAGATGCCCTTCAAAAGATGAATGGATAAAGAAGATGTGGTCCATATATACAATGGAATATTACTCAGCCATCAGAAAGGGTGAATACCCAGCTTTTATATCAACATGGATGGGACTGGAGGAGATTATGCTAAGTGAAATAAGTCAAGCAGAGAAAGTCAATTATTACATGCTTTCACTTATTTGTGAAACATAAGTTATAGCATGGAGGACATTAGGAGAAGGAAGGGAAAAATGAAGGAGGGGAAATCGGAGGGAGAGATGAACCATGAGAGACTATGGACTCTGAGAAACAAACTGAAGGTTTAATAGGGGAGGGAGGTGGGGGGATGGGTTAGCCTGGTGATGGGCATTAAGGAGGGCACGTACTGCATGGAGCACTGGGTATTATACAAAAACAATGAATCGTGGATCACTGCATCAAAAACTAATGATGTATCATATGGTGACTAAAATAACATAATAAAATAAAATTTAAAAAAAAGAAAAAAGAAAATAATCCCATTTATAATTGCACCAAAAAAAATAAAATAGCTAGGAATAAACTTAACTAAGAAGGTAAAAGACCTGTACTCTAAAAACTATAAAAACACTGATGAAAGAAATTGAAGACGACACAAACAAATGGAAAGATATTCCATGCTCATGGATTAGCAGAACAAATATTGTTAAAATGGCCATACTACCCAAAGCAATCTACAGATGTAAAGAATCCCCATCAAAATACCAAGAGCATTTTTCACAGAACTAGAACAAATAATCCTAAAATTTTTATGGAACCACAAAAGACCTCAAACAGCCAAAGTAATCTTGAAAGGTAAAGCAAAGCTAGAGGCATCGCAATCCCAGATTTTGAGACATACTACAAACATGCAGTAATCAAAACACTATGGTACTGGCACAAAAATAGACACATAGATTAATGGAACAGAAAACAAAGCCCAGAAATAAACCCACAAATATATGGTCAATTAATCTTCAACAAAGGAGGCAAAAATATGCAATGGGAAAATGACAGTCTCTTCAACAAATGGTGCTGGGAAAATTGGACAACTACATACAAAAGAAAGAAACTGGATCGTTTTCTTACACCATACACAAAAATAAACTCAGAATGGAATAAGGACCTAAATGTGAGACCTAAAACCATAAAAATCCTAGAAGAGAGCAGAGGTAGTAATTTCTCTGACATCAGCCATAACAACATTTTTCTAGATATGTCTCCCGAAGCAAGGGAAATAAAAGTATAAACAAACTATTAGGCCTACATCAAAATAAAATGCTTTTCACAGCAAAGGAAAGTCAACAAAACGAAAATAAAACCTACTGAATAGGAGAAGATATTGCAGATGATATATCTGATAAAGGGTTAGTATCTAAAATATATAAAAAACTTATACAACTCAACACAAAAATACAAATAATCCAATTTTAAAAATTGGCAGAAGGGCACCTGGGTAGCTCAGTCAGTTAAGTGTCTGCCTTTGGCTCAGGTCATGATCCCAGAGTCCCAGGATCAAGTCCCCCATCCTGCTCCCCGCCTAGAGGGGTGTCTGCTTCTCCCTCTGACCCTACCCACTCTCATACTTGTGCTCTCTCGCTCTTGCACACGCACTCTCTCTCAAGTAAATAAAATATTTTTTAAAAATGGGCAGAAGACATGAGCAGACATTTCTCCAAGGAAGATATACAGATGGCCAACAGACACATGAAAAGATGCTCAACATCATGCATCATCAGGGAAATGCAAATCAAAACTACAATGAGAGATCACCTCATACCTGTCAGAATGGCTAAAATCCAAAACACAAGAAACAAGAAATGTTGGCAAGGATGTGGACAAAAAGGAACTGTTGTGCACTGTTGGTAGGAATGCAAACTAATTCAGCCACTGTGGAAAACAGTATGGCAGTTCCTCAAAAAATTAAAAATAGTGGAGCACCTCAGTGGCTCAGTCAGTTAAGTGTCTGACTCTTGATTTCAGCTCAGGTCATGATCCCAGGGTCATGAGACTGGGCCCCTCATCAGGCTCCATGCTGGGCATGGAGCCTGCTTAAGATTCTCTCTCCCTCTCTCTGTCTCTCCCCACCAGCTCATACACATGCTCACTCGCACTCTCTCTCTTAAAAAAAAAAAAAAAAGGTAAAAATAGAACTACCATATGATCCAGTAATCCCACTACTGGCTATTTTCACAAGAATATGAAAACACTAGTTCAAAAAGATATATGCACCCCTATGTTTAATGCAGCATTATTTATAATAGCCAAATTATGGGAGTAGCCCAAGAGTCCACTGATCGATGAATGGATAAAAAAGATGAAGATGGGGGGTGGGGGTGTTTGTGTGTGTGTGTGCATGTGTGTATATATATGTATACACTCACCCATTAAAAAGCATGAAATCTTGCCATTTGCAACAACGTAGATGGATCTAGAGGGTATAATGCTAAGTGAAATAAGAAAGACAAATACCATGTGATTTCACTCATATGTGAAATTTAAGAAAACAAATGAACAAAGAAAAAAAGAGACAAACCAAAAAACAGACTCTTAAATATAGAGAACAAACTGATGTGTACCAGAAAGGACATGGGTGAGGGGAGGGATGAAATAGGTGAAGGACATTAAAAGTACACTTATGACGATGAGCGCAGAGTAATGTATAGAAAATTCTTGAATCACTATCTTGTATACCTGAAACTAATATAACACTGTACATTAATTATAGTAGAATTTTAAAAGAAGTGTTTGTGTATGTGTATGTGTTTGTTTGAACCTTGTGTGTGTTAGGGGGGAGGTGTAACTTATGTATGGAGAATTATCTAGAAAAACGATCACGAAATGTTCACATTGGTAGTTTCTCAAATGTTACAATTTACATGGAATTAAAAATTTTTAGACATATAAAAATGCAGATGATCAAATGTTATTTATTACCCATCTCTCTCACTGGAATGTCAACTCTATAAAGACAGGAACTTTGCTTTATTACTTTATTCCTATTATTTAGGTACATAGTGAGTGCTCAATAAATATTTGTTAAATGAAAAATAAAAAGAAGAAAATGCAGAGCCTATACAGAGATGAATACTAGTTGAGATTCCTGGAGTTCAGGGGCATGCATGGGAGCAATGAAGATACAGTAGACAACTGAGCAGATCTCACTGGTCAGGGCCTTTAATCCCCAACATAAAACTTTGGGTATCAATCTTCAAGAAATGTGTCGCCCTTGCTCTACTGAGATGAAGGGGTAAAGGATAGATATTGTATGATTTGGCATCAGTCCACAGCCTGAAGAATGTCCTTCTCTAGCTCTTGCTCAGAGAGAGAGAGAGAGAGAGAGAGGGAAGGGAAGGAAAGAAGGGAAAGAAGGAAAAGAGAGAAAATAGAAAAAATATTCTCCACAGATAAATAAGACATTTGGACATCTCCTTTTGGGCTCCTAATTTCACGCCAGTTAAGGCTCTAGGGCTTGACGTTCACTTCACTTGCTGGTTGATGGAGGCCCTGACAACAAAATGAAAATGCTTCCATTTCTCTGCTCCAATCTGTGCACCACCATCTGCTGTGCTGATTCCCATGGTGGCTGCCACCATGGGGATGGAATACAGATGGCCCACAAAGCCAGAGATTCATCAATGCCAACACAAGATAGACTCACAGTCCTGAGGCCAAGTGGAATCTTCTTTCGGATAGTTTGCCTTCAGCAATGCCAGGGCTTTGCCCTTTATATACTGAGGACCTGTGTGGGCAAGCATAGCTCCTGAACTGGTTCCACTGACCAACACTTTGATTTCAACGTGTGTGGAAAAAATACTGCCTATTGTCTCAAAGACTTTTCTCCCTTTGAAAAATGTTTAATTATTGAAGAGAAGTTTCCTGATATTTACTACATCCCCTTCGACCCCACTCCACCAGCAGAATGGTTTTCTTTAAGTGCAAATGCTACCCCATCACTCACCCACTCCAAACCCATCACTGGCTCCACAAACAAATAAATAAATAAATGTGGACATGTAATAATTCTGCTGAATCATTTAAAGTGCACAAATAACCAAGCTTTGGTGAATTTCCACTTTGAGTTCTATAGAGAAACAATTAGAGTAATCGTAATTCTGAAGGAGTAGCAGTGAGAACAATGGTCCATACATGCTATAAACTGGTATCCAACAGTCATCCCCCCACCCCCGCCCCCCTAAAAGAAATATGAACTGGCATAGTGGTCATGAGAATCAGTATATAAACATAAAAATCACTAATTCACTAAATCATAATGAATAACAACAACAAAAAACACTTACGGATCACATTCTGCAGGACTTTGGGAGCAGCCTTTAAATATACAAATTCAACAAACTACCCTTTTAAAAAAAAAGTCAGCTCAAACTTCCCAAGTGTGCTTACACTAGTTAAGATAAATGATATTCTTTCATCAGGCAAATATTGCTAGGAACGAGGCACTATGCCTGACAGGGGTTGCAAAGATTAATCACTGATTACACTCTCAGAAAATTGATCAAAATCCCTGGTGTGGCCTTTGAGAGCCTACCTATCTCTCAGGCAGTGTCCACCTCTTGCCTCCTAGCTCCAGCCCTGTGACCTCTTTCAGTTCCTCAAATATGTCATGTTCTTCATAACTCAGGCCTTTTCCACATTCTTCTTTATGTTTGGACTTGTTTGTCTCTTGCCAGCAATCTGATAAGCTCCCACCCATCCTCATATTATGGCATAAAGTCATTACCCCAAGGATGCCCTCAGCAGTCTTGGGCCCCTGACTGGGCTCCACAAATGAAAGGGCTCTCATAGCATCTACCTGACACATCACCACCAGAGCACACAACTCAATTAGAGTTAAATAATTATCAGGCAGTTATTTGTTTGACATCTCTTTTCCCCATTGGGCAGACCAAATGAGTCCTAGCACAGTGCTGGCCTGTGTGGTCTTACTTAAACTTTCTTTTTCTGTACTATTATCATTCTGTGATGTCAGTGGGTTAATAAATGAGTGGAGTAGAGAAAGTGGAAGAAGTGAAGACTGCATATTTCAGTCATGAAGTCCCCAGGACTTCTTCATGAAGTGAAGGAAGACCACTTCCTTCCTGTGTCCTCACATGGTTGGTGGGGGTGTGGTGGGGACAAGCTCTCTGGCATCTCTTCTTATAAGAGGACTAATGTCATCATAAGGGCATCGTCTCTGGACACCATCACATTGGGGGTTAGAAATTCAACATACAAATTGGGGTTGGGGGTGCACAATTCAGCCCACAGCAGGAGTTAAGTGAAGGCTTTTTATGGTTAAAAAGTCTTGAGCAGGCTTAAATGCTGATGACAAGGGCCAACAGAGAGGGAAGAAAGAAGCTTCAGGAGAGAGGGTTAGCCATAGGAGGTGGGAGGAGAAAGGAAGTAGAGCACTGCCAGAGACAAGGGCAGACATGGCTCTCGCAGTGACATGATAGGAGGGGCAAAGGGCATATGCAGCTCCATGTGACCTTCTCCATATAGGGTCAATAGGCTAAGAGAGCTCTCAACTAAGGACTTCTTGTTTCGTTTTGAAGTTACATGTGAAGGTATCTGCTGAGGGGCTGGCATAGTTTAAGGACAATGGAGAAGATTCTAAATAGAGTATGTAAAGAAGAAGAAAGAGAGCTGAATCAGGACATAGTGGCAGAGTGCAGATGATCAGGAGAGCATTCCACCAAGTACTTGGGGCTGGGAGAGTTTCTCCAGCATCCATCCGTATGTGGAGTATGGAACAAGGAAGGAAGACAGCTGCCTTGGTCCAGAGCCAGTGACATGGTGGAAAGGAGGCAAGTGAACCGAGAACATTCACTGCAAAGTGGCTGATGCGAGGGGCACGGATTGAATTAGGATCATGGAGATGGGAGCGGACTGATAGGGAGAAAGTAAAGAGGCTAAAGACCTTCTACGTGAAGGGAGTAATAATGGCTGAGAGACCTGGAATGGGAGAAGTCTGTGGTCACCAATGGGATATTTCAATGCAAGATTTTGACAACGTCCAACACGTCAGCTTAGGAGTGAGTGGCTGAAGTGGAGTCATGGTAAAGGTCCCAGAAATGGAGAAGACCAACACTGGAGATCAGTCCACCAGGGTCAAGAGTCTAGAGTTTTGTGCGACCACATCCAGTAAACAGCCTCCTTACAAAATTCCATTTTCACAAGGCTAATTTTCCTCTGGGATGGCTGCTCAGGCCACAGCACTGACTCCCCAGATAGTGATCAGAGCTGCCAGTCTCTCCCTCTCTTTTCACTTATCAGTGCTTCACATCTTGAAGTTCTTGGGACAGATAGAGAGATAGAAAAAGGCAGAAGAAGCAAGAAACTGATACAGAGGGGTCACACAAGCCACTGAAGTCACAGAACACAGGTGACATTGACACTTACCTGATATGTAACTCTTGTTCCTGGCTCCCAAGACTAAATGGGAATCTCTGCCCTATAACAACTGTGTTACGGGAGACCTTTGGGAATATCCTCCTTTGGGGCTTCCTTTAGGGCCAGAACTGCCATCTAAGCATTTTTCCTTCACACAGGACAAGTAGGGATTGATAGTTCCTCCAACTATTGGTTTCCAGCAAGAACTGACAAAATTAGAAAATTGCCCAAGACCATCTCACTCACAGCAGACACCACTAATAGATCACAACACTTTTTACTGCATACATAAGATGGAGCTTTACAATTAAGATGACAGTAAAATTTATGGCTCATACCAGGACACTTTGGAGAGTGAAAGCCAATGTAACTGTGTTCCAAGCAGCCGAAAGTCTACATATCTCTAACTCTTCGCCTGTGCCTCGCTTGACTTACAGCTTAGAGCTTGAGTAATTACAGCTTCTTTGAGATTTCAACAGAACACTGACCCTGGGGAAGCAAGGAGCCAGGTGTTTCCAGAAGATCAAGCTTGGTCACGCTAGAAAATAGCCTTCCCGGATGCCAGCAAGTCAGCTTGAGACGGAGAATGCTTTCCCTGCATGGTGACCCTCCTCGCTTCCCTATGCTCCCTTTTTAAAAACCCCCTGCTGGGTCCAGGACTTTGGAGATGATCTTTGGACAGTAGTCCACCATCTTCCCAGGTTGCCAGCCTCCTGACTTTTTCTTTCCAACCAACACGTGTCTCTCCAGTATTGGTTTTTGAGTGGCGAGCAGCTAAACTCGGGTTTCGGTAACAGATTTTGGTGAGCCAGCCAGGAGCCTGTGCCCTGGAACATCGACGCCCCCCCCCCCCGCCCCCCGCCCAGTGTCCCCAGGAAGGAGCAATTGGCTGTGACAGCAACGCTAAGACTTACCTGGTCCTGAGCTGGAGGGACAGTTGTCCAAGGCAGCACACCAGGACCCGCCGCTGGTGTCCTGAGCCTGGGGCGTTGCTCTCTGGGAGTCAACTGCTCTCGGTTATCCCCAGAGGCAGTGATTTTAAGGACAGTCCCAAACAGCTGCAGACCCTTCGTTTTGTTTGGGGGAATCTCCTTTCTCCCCTCTGCTCCAGGCTCAGCTGCCTACCTCCCCTTTTTGTTGGCGGAAAGGAACCTGCCCTGGGATGAGCTGCAGGGCTCTGAAGCTGGGTATGTCCACTGGCATGCATGCTGGGAGTCCAATTTTTCTGCCATTTGGCTAATTAAGCTGTTTGGACCCTTCTGAGTCAATGTGTGGTATCACTCACTGGTCAGGAAAATGACTCTGAAGTGACTTTGTATACCAGTGTCTCTTCTTAGGAGGGGAGTCAGTCTGTTTGAGAGATACCTGGTTGATTTTAGTGTCTGTGTAAAAATGGGGGGGATCTAGTTCAATCCCCTCTCAGAGTCTAGTGGGATGGGTATTTTCTGTTTGGTACACCTGCAGCTGTAATCCCAGGACTAAAAAATGATATTTTATTGTAACACCACCTGGCCTGTGTATATGTGGAGTTCAGAGGAAAGATGGCCACTGAATGGCTCTCCTGGATTTCTTCCCCACATTTGGTTGTCTCCAAATAGGGGATTTTGATTTGGCTCCCTTCGCTTGTCTAGGAAGCTGTTTGGTTCAGTCAGTGAAGGCCCCAACATTTAAGGAAGAACGAACGCTAACAGAGGAACTCTGAGCTTCATTTAGTCATACTTTTGTTTCTTCTGAGCTTTTGTCCAGGAAGATGGGGGATACTCCTTCTGTTCCCAAAGAAAGTCTAGTAGGACATATTCTGAGTAAATGGTACAGAGGGCTGAAAAGCAACCAGAAAAAAAGCCTGTTTTGCAGGAGGGAGAGACAGAGGATAGAGATAAAGGAAAGTGAGTCCAAACTTTGAATCCACCTGCAGTCTTGCTGGCGGCACCCCCGCTACCTCAGCCTCGGCCTCCTCCCCCCCCCCCCCCCCCCGCACTACCACCTGGGCTGCTCGCACAGCCGGCTCCTTTCCTTTTTTTCTTTTTTTTTTTTTTTGAAGATTTTATTTATTTATTTATTTGAGAGAGAGAGAGAGAGAGAGAGAGAGAATGAGTGGGACGGAGGGGCTGAGGGAGAGAGAGAAGCTGACTCCCTGCTCAGCAGGGAGCCCGATGCGGGGCTCCATCCCAGGACGCTGGGACCGTGACCTGAGCTGCAGGCAGGTGCTTACCTGAGTGAGTCACGCAGGCGCCCCGCACAGCTGGCCCCTATACCGTCGTATGTGCCTGCGGTGCCATGGACTCCTGCTCCTCCTACCTTCACTACCACGGAGCAAAATGCACCCCAAGCTGTCAGGCTAACTCCTCATGAGGTTCAAACTGAAGAACCTCCCAAATCAGGGTTCAGGGACCCAGGAGTTCCCCTGGACTTAAACTGCCCACTTCAGATTTCCCCCCAGCAGCCCCCGGTAAAATTGACAGCGGGGAACAAACTGATCGCCTTCTTAGTGGACACAGGTGCAACACATTTGATAGTAAAACGAATCCAAGGGGGTTGTTTTCATTAAAATAGACATGTCTTTAGAGTTATCAGTATTAAATATAAAACTTATTCTACCAAGGTTTGCTAAAGGTCAAATAAGCTCATGTTATATCTTTTGCAATTTGTCAGCAAAAATGACTTAAATGATGGTTAATTTTGTCACATGAAGTTTTCATGCGTAATTGTTAAGAGCAAATATGTTAAATAAATAAAAAGGTTTATAGGTAAACTTTTAAATAGCTTTCAAAATCTTTGATAACCTGAAACTTTGAAGTTTTGCTATTCAATGATAAATTGGGTTGAATTCATTGGATTTCTAAGCCTTTTCCAAAGATGATAATACTGTTAGTTACTAGCCATAGGTTTATCTGCTTTTGTCTTATTACAGAGAAATTAAAGATACTTGGGTCTGCTAGTAAACATGTTTTATGCTTTATTGAAAGTTGTACTATGAAAAAAACATGTCTAAAAATTATGACATATTTATAAATTTGCCAATCTAAAGAATTATGGCTTAACAGTTCACAATTAGTTACTACTTAGTTTTCACTAGCAACTAAGGTTTCTAAGAACTAAAATTCTACCAGATGGAATTAGGCTGCTAGAAATGGTAAGGAAAGCATCTCTATATGTAGGGACAGTAAGATGTGTTTTTGATAAGGATTGAGGAATGGGAATACATTTTTGTTGAGGGAAAATAAAGTAATTTTGTCCTAAGATTGAAACTTGGCTTTTCTCTGTTAAAAAGACAAAGTTTTCTTGGATTATTGGTCTGCTCTTTTTGTTAGAGAGAGAGTGCACACGCAACCAGGGGTGGGAGGGGGGGAATCCTAAGCAGGCTCCGTGCTCAGCAAGAGCCTGATATGGGGCATTCTTGATCCCAGGACTCCGAGATCACGACCTGACCTGAAATCAAGAGTCGTATGCTCAACCGACTGAGCCAACCAGGTGCCCTTGTCTGCTCTTGATAAGAAATATAAACAATTTTTTTTAATCTGCTCAGAAAACCAAAGTTTCTGTGTTTTGTCTTTATCTGGTTTTTGGTTACTTAAGAAAGTTAAAACTTCTCAATATTAAAGGAGCTAAGTTTTGTTAACAACTATATAACCTTCTGTAGAATCTCTTACTGCCACTTGGTTAAATAGATAATTATTAAGTTTTATAATGATCTGTAATCCTATTTAGGCAAGAACTTTAAAAACTTCTAAGGTTTTTAACAAAACTTCCCCCAAATTCAAATTCTAAATGAAGTCTTTTTTGACTAATTAGGCTTATTTATTTGGTATGTAAAATTACATGAGAGGCATTGCCAAACAAATGATGGTAAACCTTCTTAGATTATATTGTATGGTTTTGTGCCATAACTGTTCTAGAAATTAAATGAAATTCCTAAAGTTATATGGGAAACCTGGGTGGCTCAGTCAGTTAAGCATCTGACTTCAGCTCAGGTAGTGATCCCTGGGTCCAGGGATTGAGCCCCATGTCAGGCTCCCTGCTCAGTGGGGAGCCTGCTTAGCTCTCTCCCTCTCCTTCTGCCCCTCCCCCCTTCGTGCTCTCTCTGTCTCTCTCTCAAATAAGTAAATAAAATCTTAAAAAAAAAAGAAATTCCTGAAGTTATAATATGTCCTGGTATAAAGTCATCATATGACATTCTAATTATTGAAATGTGGGTCACAAAAATAATTGGATTTTCATGTCAACTGCATTATAATAAACTCTCTTCAGATCTTTGACTATGTCCATTTTTGAGTCTTTTGTCATTTACAGTAATTCTGATGCTCTTACAGAATGTGTTTCATCTTCAAGGAGATTCATAAAAAGGGCTTATGACAAATACAGGTTTCTGATATCTTCAAGATCATTAAACTGGGTAAGAATTTTTGTAACTAGTGCAAAAGCTGCATTCAAACAGAACAAGATTAGAACTATGGGACTGAATGAATTGAGGAAGATGATTACAGGTTTTTTTTTTTTGATTACAGTTTTTATGACTTGTTTGAAACATTGCTGGTTCTCTAATGTTTGTGCTTCCAGGTTTAAGGAAACTTTTTCTCTTAAGATACCTATGACTTATAGAAATATGATACAATATTCCTTTGTGAACAAACTGAAACATTATCTTTTCTCTCTACCTGAACCCTCCAGAATTCATAAACTCTCCGTGAGTATTCTTTCTTTCATGGCAATTACAATTATTTGTATAAGTTCAATAAGAATCTGTTCTCTTTGTAACAGGACACCATTGAAAACATTGGTTAGATTACCAAGGCTTTGACTGAAATGTCATATTTGAGAGAAATGTGCATAGACTCAGATATGACCTGACAGCTTTAAGGAACTCAGGTTGACTTTATGGAGTCAATAGAGCCCCTTGGAAATGTTGGCCTGGTACCTTGCTTACACAGTTCCCAGCAGCCTTACCTGGTGGGTAAAGAATGTCACTTCCTGGCAGGTGCAGGAATGTCAGGATATTTAGGGGACCAAGAGAAGAGGAATTCACCCAAATATATAGGTATTACAGGCAAATCTGATGGCAAGTATTTGACTTGGTTTCTGGTCTCGAGAGACTATTAGAAGTTCTATCTGAATCCTTACAAAAAGTTCCAACAAAGCAGATTTAAAAGAATTTATATGGGCAAACACTATTCTTACTGTGCTTATATAAATAATTAAGCCAAGTTTGTTAAAACTGGACTTGTTTTACAAACAAATTAGTCTTAATTTGGCTATCTTTGATGGGAAGGAGGGTGATTTTAGAGAGAAAAATTGTGTTTCAGTAACACACCTTTGTGGATGTTAGATTCTAGTTCTGATTATCTTTAAATGTTTGTTGTTTGCCTAAGCTAGACAACTTGAGGTAAACTTCAGAGAAATTGCCAATAGCTCATGTACAGAAAACTTTCATGCCTGTTACTTTGTGTGGATAATCAAAAGATCCTGTGGGCATCTGATTGTTTGAACAGTTGGACAATGGGAGGCACTTGCTTGTTAGAAGTTCTTACCACCCACTTCTCAGTCCACAGTAAGTCTAAAGTGGTACACTAGACTAGCTCTCTCAAATTATTCACCTGTGTCAGGCAGGACCTCCCTGGGGAAATACCAGATGGAGATGAATATTTCTTGGGTATTCTTTGCTCCCCAGTGGGAAGGTGCTGCTCATCAACATGTGGCATGAAATTTGTCTAAAACCTTAATTCTCACTGTTAATGAAACTTCTAACTCCCTCACCAACCTGCAAAAAATTTTGGACTCCTTGGCTAAAGTGGTAAGTAGACAACAGAGTAGCCGTAGACTATGTTTTAGCTGAAGAAGGAGGTATATGTGTAGTGGTCAATTCCTCTTGCTCTACTTATGTTAATACTACCATGCAGATTGTAACTAGTGTAGACAAAATTCAACAGCAGGCCTCTTGGTTGCAGCAAACCCTAGAACAGCACGTCCTTCTATATCAAGGGGGTTGGAATAGGTTTACTGGTCTATTTTCTTGGATACCCTCTAGCATCAGATCCATTCTAGGGGGGATAACAAAAATGGGCCTTGCAATATTACTGATACTGGGATATACTTAGGGGCAAAACTAATAATGTTATATACCACCACATGATGCAAGGAGGTGTCCAAAGTTTTAAATACAGAACCACCTCTGATACTACCCCCCGCCCCATGCCCATTTAGAAAAAGGGGCCAACAGTTACATCGTGCCCCATGTCAGGGCCTTCCATTCCAGAGCCCCTCCTGTGCCTTGATTCAGCTTGAAGCAGCTACAGAAGATGGACTTTTGCCCATATACCAGAGATGGAATGAAGGAATGACCATGGGGATATGTAACTCCGTCCCAAGCAGCCTAAGGGCTACATATCTCTAACTCTTGACCTGTGTCTAGCTTGACTTACAGCTTATAGTTTGATTAATTACAGCTTCTTTGAGATTTCAACAGAACACTGACCCTGGGGAAACAAGGAGTTAGGTGTTCCCAGAAGATGAATCTTGGCCATACAAGAAAATAGTCTTTCCTGACACCAGGAAGTTTGCTTGAGATTCTATTGAGAATGCTTCCCCTGAATGGTGACCCTCATCACTGCCCTATGCTCCCCTTTAAAACCCCCTGCTTGTTCTGAGACTTTGGAGATGCCCTTCGGACATTAGTTCACCATCTTCCCAGGTTGCCAGCCGCCTGAATAAAGCAACTTTTCTTTTCCAGCCAACACCTCTCTCTTGAGTATTGGCTTTCGAGTGGCAAGTAGCCAAACTTGGGTTTTGGTAACAAGAATACTAAAAATAATTCAACGTAAAATTATTGATTTTTGTTTATTGATTGACAAATTGAAAATAGTTTGTGAATAGAAGCTATTTTGCAGTTCCATCAATAAAATAAAATCAAAGTTTTTTCTAAAAATAAAATCTGTGTACATTAAATCAAAATAAAAAGACTTTTCTTTCCAAGTTTTTATTTAAATTCCAATTAACATACAGTGCAATATTAGTTTCAGGTGTACAGTTTAGTGACTCATCACTTACAACACCAAGTTCTCATCACAAGTGACCTCCTTAATACCCATCACCTGTTTAACCCATCCGCCGACCCACCTCCCTCCAGTAACCATCAGTTTGTTCTCTGTAGTTAAGAGTCTGTTTCTTTGTTTTCCTCTCTCTCACTCTCTTTTTAAAAGATTTTATTTATTTATTTGACATTGAGAGAGACAGCAAGAGAGGGAACACAAGCAGGGGGAGTGGGAGAGGAAGAAGCAGACTCCCTGCTGAGCAGGGAGCCTGATGCGGGGCTTGATCCCAGGAGCCTGGGATCATGACCTGAGCCAAAGGGAGACGCTTAATGACTGAGCCACCCAAGCGCCCCCTCTCTCTCTTTTTAATAAAAAACCTTTATATTGATTTTCAGAATATTTAAAAATAACAAATAGGAAAATTATTCTTGATATATATTTATGTTCTTTAATCAGGCTTTTTTTGGCCTTATCTCTCATACTATATCACTAATATTTTGATGAAGAATACATCTTTTTCAATATAATCTATTCATTTTTTTTTAATAAAATTACCTTTGGTCTCCTTCTCTGTTACATTTGTGGTTAGTAAATTTGAAATTCTTTTTTTTTTTTTTTAAAGATTTTATTTATTTATTTGAGAGAGAGAGAGTGAGAGAGCACAAGAGGGGGGAGCGGGCGAGGGAGAAGCAGACTCCCCGCTGAGCAGGGAGCCCGACGCGGGACTCGATCCCGGGACTCCAGGATCATGACCTGAGCCGAAGGCAGTCGCCCAACCAACTGAGCCACCCAGGCTCCCTGTAAATTTGAAATTCTTGACATCTTTGATTGCTCTTTCTAGTAACGTCAGAGCAAATTCTGAGAAAAAGGAAGATCTTCTTTTTCTGTTACTTTTTTTCTTATTGAAATTTTAATTTCTGCCCAAATTTCTTTACAGATTCCATACTTTGTCTCTATTGAAAGTGTCTTTCTTTGACAAATTTTTTTTAAATTTTTTTTTTTTTTAAGATTTTATTTATTTGACAGAGAGAGACACAGCGAGAGAGGGAACGCAAGCAGGGGGAGGGAGAGAGGGAGAAGCAGGCTCCTGGCTGAGCAAGGAGCCCGATGTGGGACTCGATCCCAGGACTCTGGGATCATGACCTGAGCCGAAGGCAGACACTTAACGACTGAACCACCCAGGCGCCCGACAAATATTTTTATAAGACAAAATTGGTCAATAAGTTGACTCTGATTCTTTTGAATGTTTTACCATATTTTGATCTTGGAAAATGGTAGACCTTCTCAATTTCGTTCCATCAAAAGATTCAACTCAAACTTTGAGATATTCCAAAGATCAATTATAGAATGTCAAAATCAAATCTATACAATTTTGAGTCCTCATTACATAATTTATTCAGTTTCTTCCTGTTTTCAGAGGGATATACCATAATGTTTTTCTGTTGCAAGCTGTGTTTTCAGTAACTTTACACATTTCTCAGAGCGTCAAATGCTGATTTGTGTTTTGTTTTGTTTTTAAGGGGTTTTTTTTTTTTGGTATTCCATTTGTTGACTACTCTGATTAGCTATTTCAACTGATTTTAAACAAAAGACAAATGTAGAAGACTCATTTAATTCTATTTGAGAACACTAATGTTGATTTACAAAGTAGTTCTTCAAAAGCATAAGCATTTCTGAAATTCAGTTGATGATGGGTAGCAAAGAGAGAATGAATACTACAGTTCTGGTACATTTTGTGTCTCTGTTACTCTGTGTGTGTGTTTTGTAAATTTTGGCAATACATCTTCTATTTTAATTGGCGGAATATCACAACTTCTTTGAATGAATTGTGTAGGTACCACAGTTCCAAGTTCTGTTGTCTGTTCCATAAGATTCATCATTTAGTAAGAACACTATTTTTATCATGGCACTTTGCCTCACCAAAATTATATTTGTATTATCACCCCCAAATGAGTACATTTAACTTTATGGAGAAATGTTTAACCAAAATTATGATTATTCTCAGTAACATAAGATGCTTCATTTTTGGCAAAATGACTCCCAAAAGCTTTATTTCATCAATTGGGTGAGAAAATCCAACCCATTAGTGAGACTAAATAATAATCTTTTATTTAACATGTCTGATGGCATTGATGTAAAACTGGCCTCATTCAACCTTGTGCCAAGATCATCTTCTGACAATAGAACTGACACAGTAATGGTTGTTATGAACTTTTGGTGCATGTGTGAGAAGCTATACAATCAACGATGAGTAAGATTAATTTAGAAGAATAATTATTTAAAGGAAATTATTTACATTTCACATACCGAAATGTAAATGTATCTTCTGCAGTGCTATGTGTTAGATTATTGGCTCAGGCACAGTTTTCTTAAAACAATTACTGGCTTGAGTAGATTTATAGCAAAACAAAAAGCCTGTTAGCATTGTAACAAGAGTGTTCGGAGAGTGTTCGACAGGAGGACTGCTTGGCCTCTATTTCCCGCACCTAATGCACATACTTCTAGAATTTTCCCCATTTCCCACTGACCCTGCTGACTGGCAGCCTGGTCACTATGCAGCTTGAAAATTGTGCTGAGAGCCATGGCACAACTGAAGGGAAAAAAAAAAAAACCAACAAACAGTGGCCACATATTTCCCCACCACCACTCCTGAAATGGGAAGAAGTTGACTTTCCTTACAACATGTATCAAAAAAACCATTTCGGTTTTTTTCAGCAAGTGTTTTGCATGTTCTACTGGGAATAGAGACGGGTTATAGTTGGTCGTCCCTCAGTTCACCATGTGTTAGGGAAAGAACTCTGTTCATGGAACATGCACTGCACATGTTACAAGACAAGACCATGGCAGAAGCTGGAAATATCAACTGGAGGTCTTACAGCTGCACCCCAACTTCCTTTAATGCAATTACTAATGACAAGTCCTTAAAAAAGAAAAAAAAGAAAAATCCAGCATAAAGGCAAAACCAGATGAGATGCCTGGGCAGTAGGAGTAACTGGTACTGTCACAGGCAAAGGGGACACTTGTCCCCCTAATGTTCCTTCTCAGCCAATGTTTCTGGGAACCACTACTAATGGACGGGGGGCTGGCCTATAGCATGGAACGTAGAAGGTTCCGTGCTAAAGTCCCCTAGGACTCTAGACAATCTCTAACATGTTCTCTACTAGGATTTATTCTGTTTGAATGGAGCCAAAAAAGTTTCTGTATTCAAAGTGCTTTTACATGGGAATTAGAAGCATTCTTAATTGGATTGCTGGGATCCAGCGTTCTCCCTTCCCTGTGTCCAAGGTCCTGAATGCACCACATGCCAGGAGGCCACGCTCTAGCACACCCTCCCACTCCTGTTCCACCAACTGAGTAATTTGTCCTCAAATCTCTCTCTGCCAAAGTGCCCTTGTTATTCTAACTACTTAATTAAAATTACATTAAGTTGATGAAATGTGATTGCAAAAGGAGAATCACTATTTCTTTGAAAACTACGCTGACTTCTTTGGAAAGTCTCAATAAAGGCAGCTCACTAAAAAGCTCTTCATTAGCTGTGGGTAAAAACTACTGTCAAAACTGGGGTTGGGGAAACATGAAAACTACAGAAGGATTCTGTATTCAGGTTTCTTCACACACGGTTTGGGTTCTTGCTCTGCTCTAAAGAAACTCGAATTGGAAATTGTAGATTGTAAACAACCTAATAAATTGGGGTAATAAAAAGTTAACATGTATTGGGCTCCTCTATGTGCCAGATGCTGCCCCTTTATATATATTACGTCACTGGATCTGTCAAGAACCACAACCAGCAGATACGTTTATGATTTCTATTGTACCATTAAATCAACTGGGACCCAGAGAGGTTAATGTTAAGTTATGGCCCTGTGTCACATGGCTGGTTAATTTTCTCCCAGGAGAAAATTCTGTAAATGTTTGGCTCCAAAGCCTATGCATACTCCACTTTTCATGCTTTGTTCCTGGAAGATAAATTCTGAAAGAAAGAAGTTTTTAAATAAAGGTTCTGAAGCAATTAACTAGGCCGAGATAGTGAACATGTGGCCATGAAGAGAGGTATGCATTCAGGAAACAGTTTTGCCAAGCTCTTGTCCCCTCTCTTCCACCCCCTGCTGACTGAGCCTCATTCCATAAATAGAGGTGCAAATGTCTCCTAGGAAGGATCCAAGCGTTCACTCTGAAATATATCTGCTGCATTTTGAAAACCTGGCAGAGGCTTGTCAACATCCTGGCCAGAGCAATTACCCAGCATTGTTAAATTTGCAGCTGCTTTTACCAGCCGTTCTGAGTATTTGTACCTAGTCAATAAGGTTGTAGGGACACCTCTGCCTGACTGGGGTCAGGAGCAGACAGATAAATGAGGAGAAGGATTCTAGCTAGGCTGCAGACCGCCCAGGAGGGTAGACACACAATGGGGTTGTTCCGTGCTGTATTGAGTGACCGAATGATAATGGCGGCCACTTACTGAGCATTTGCTAGGTTTGGGTATTAACATGGGGGGAAGGTTAAGGAACTTGCCTGAAGCAATGCGGTTCCAGAACTGGAATGCAAGCCTGATTGATGAACCCTGGCTTTCCTCTTCCACCACCTCTCTGAAACTTTCTCCCGTGGAAGAGGAGGTGTCCCAGTGAGGAGCTGCGGGAGTTAGTGTTGGGTGTGGAAGATACCACCCTGAAAGCCAGGCAAAGCCAAGGTGCTAGAGGGAGAAAGCAGAGAATAAGATCTGGAGCAAGGCTGGGAGGGAAGCCAATCTCTGAACTGTAGTCGTGCAGTTTGCCATTTACCACTATTACAAGGATGAGATACGTTCTTTGTAGAAATGTTAAAAAACAGTGGAAAAACAGAGAAAAATATTTTCATGGACCAGAGAAATACTGTTAATACTTTCTGTGCTGGATCTTTTCAGTCTTCGGCTCTGTGAACATCTTTTTTTTTTTTTTTTCTTTACGGGATCGGACAATTTTTTTTCACTTACTAATATCAGGTAAACATTTTCCCACATTAAAATTCTCCTACAATATCATTTTTAATGCCTCCATTGTACTCTAGACTAGGGAAAGTGAAAGCACTAGAACGTAGCTGGTCTGGGGTCAAATTCCAGCTCTGCCATTTCCTGGCCATGTGACAAAACTCTCAGTTGCCCCTTCACCCTCCCCCACGGGGATATAATAAAACCTCCTCTGATGTGTGTTGGGATGATTCCATGAGAAAAAGAATTGAAAGGCCTTATCACAGTGCTGCATAAATGTTAACTGTTATCATTTCTGGAATTTATTTAACCAATTCCCCATTCTCCAAAATGGGTTTTTTCAGGTTTTCAAAATTATGAATAAGATGCAATGAACACCATTACAGAAAAATCTTTGTGTTCCTCTGTAATTATGTCTTGATGTGAAATGACTGGATCAAGAAGTATTTAAAATTTGTATGTATTCGATGCATACTGGCAAACTATTCTTCAGGAGATGCGTATTGATTTATAATTATTTTCACGACCCCTTGAAGGAAGCTGGCTGTGAGACTGGGAGTCGATGATGAGCTATGAGTCAGGAAACAAGGAACAAGTCGCATCTGAACACTGGCCTCAGAATGTGAGACCTGCCAAGTCCCAGACAGGCCTGCTGACCTCTCCTCTTTTGATCTCAGGACACCTGCCACAGGGATGGACCTGAGAGAATGTGGGGGCACTGGTGGACACTGAATTGAAGGAGAGATGGACAGAAGGGGGTCAGAAGATACTGCAAAGGGCCTTAGCAGATCAATAAAAGTAAATCCCATGTTGGATTACTTTAGTGTATTAGAAATTACTGCCAAGTGTTATTTATACATTTTAATTTAGATAATACCATAAAGTTGTAATGAACTCATGTTAACAGCATATGTGTATGACTTCATGGTATGTAGAATATATTGAACTTTCACACACTGATTATCCTTTATTCACTTCTAATGTTCTTCTTAAGTAGAAATGATGGTGGCAATAGGTAGTGGGGTATTTTAAAGTCCTTTAATCAGCAAATTGAAGTTGGCTACCTTTCTTGGTCCTCCAATTTTAGTTTTTTAATTTTATTGGCCCCTGGAATCCATACGTCTAGAAGCTAATGCCCAGGTGACACATAATCCAGTCTTTAAACCTTCATTTATCCAACTAACATTCAGTGAGTGGCTGACTACAACATATAAGATGTATAGGAATTCTTCCTTTGACTCAAAGAGCTCGTGGTCTTTGGGTCCCATGTTGCAGGCTGCAACACCATTGACTCTGGGGGTGACAGGTTGTAAGGGAAGAGAGGTGGAGAGGGCATGGGGGTCACAGTCCATTGCAGGGTCCTCGACTTTTTTCAATATGGAAGCCACTTCTTCTAAAAATTGTTTAACTCATTATTCAATATTGGCGCCCTTGGGGAAATAAAATTCACTATAACAAACACCTCCTCACAGTGGCAAAATACATATTTCAGAAATTAAAAGGACAAAATAGAACTGAATCTGGGAGAAGAGTGGAGCTGAGATCTCCCAGACACCGAAATTTATAACTGTACGTGGAAGAAATTTGCTATAGGCTTTAAAAATATATTTATTAAGCAATTGTTTGGTTTAGGACACCCAAAGGAAGGAAAACCAGTGTCTAATTTCATAAGACATGACATCTATAAGCTCTTTAACATTCACAAAAACCTTAAATAAAAAGAATCACAAATAAAATATCATTAGTGACATTTATGACACATTGTAAAACACAGATCAACAAAGCTGTAAGTTCTCTAATACCTAGAATACAGCAGGTGTCAGTGAAATAGGAGACGATGCTGTTGGATGTTTTTTTTTTTTTTTAAGATTTTATTTATTTATTTGAGAGAGAGAGAATGAGAGAGAGCACATGAGAGGGGGGAGGGTCAGAGGGAGAAGCAGGTTCCTTGCTGAGCAGGGAGTCCGATGCGGGACTCGATCCCGGGACTCCAGGATCATGACCTGTGCTGAAGCCACCCAGGCGCCCTGTTTGGATGTATTTATATGAGCAAGTGCTCTCTAATATGCTAAACCTGCAGTGCTCCAAGTGTTAACCATGAATGTTTTTGTGGTTTGAGCCAGAGAAATGTTTGGATTTGAGATGTTAAAAATCACAGAAAATCTTTCAAACTGTTCTCTCCATATACTTTCTGTGGGGCTAGGGGGAGAAGATGGGCTTCGGGAGACTTCTTTTGGGAGGAACATCTGTAAACATTTCGGCAGAACCTTCTGAGCAGTTATGTGAAGCATGTTTTCTGGGGGCTTCACTGAATTTGCCAGTTTTGGGGTTAATCAGTAGCCCCTTGTGCAATGAGTATACTATATCATAGCATAAAATAGTAATTGGAATTCCAGCAAATATCCAGGCAACTGGGATGGACATAAGCATGGCAGCTTTTTTTTTTTTTTTTTTTTAAGGCTGATAATTCTCCCAACCAATATGGCTAGCTTCTAACACCCAGCAAGAGTTTTCATTCAAAAGGAAAAACCCAAAATAAGCCTTATGCAAACTTTCTCCCTCAGCTGTTTCAAATTTAAATTACTGCCAAAAATTAACATAACTGAGTTCATTTAATATGAATAAATAAGTGACATGAGCTGAAAGTGGCCCTCATTTACCACCAGCACATCGCTTTCTGTTGATCTGACTTGCAGCTCATTCTCTAGATAAAAATTGTATTATCAATTCATTGAATTAACATCGGTTACTAATCATCTAGTTAAGTTGTAACTGGAGAGATCCTGGCCAGTGTTGCAATTTAAATTGCAAAGAAATCATAAGAGGATCATTAGATACACATCTTTATCTTTAACGACATTATTTACAGTAGATACGGTATTTCTGAAAGCAGAAAGCTCTATTCTACTCCATTAGACAATGTGAGAAGAAACTTTGATGTATGTACATATGTATGTCACATTTTAAAGACGTACACAATGTTTTTTAAAAGACAAGTGAGTCTTTTCAGGCGCTGGTCTTATAAAAAGTCTCATAGATTATTTTTTTTAAACTAAATTCAAGTATATGAATAAATGAAAAACACCAAAAAATTACAGCTAAAATTGCCAGTGTCAACTAATAATTGTAAATTGCAATGGTTTCAGCCTCTTAAGAAAAGCATTAGAGTGAAAAAGCTGGAGTTTCAAGTCTAATCCCATCGCTATGACTTTCACTGCAATAAAAAGTTGACTATAAAGAAATGGTTCCCAAGGTCTGACCAGTCACTAGAAGTGTTTCTAAATGTCAGTGCCACAAAACTATGATTTTAAATGATTCATAGCAAGAATGTTTTCTTTAAAGAAATTATTAAAAAGTTCTTACTCATATAACAGTCACTTTGTATAATGAAAAAGACCCAACCCTTGATTCTGTGACCTGGTGTCAGGTGTGGTGACAGATACCTCATTGCTGATCTTACCAGGAAAATGGAAACATAAATTACAAATGAAACCAATTCCTTTACTTTCCTCACATTAACAAAGCAAGCTGTGAGTGTCTACCGCGAGCAGACACACTAATCACATCTAGAGATTTGACTGGTTTGTGTAGGAACAGCCCATTTTGAGTTTATTTTGAGGCAAATACACAACAATACAGGGAGATGAATAGCCCCTTAAAATGCTGGACCATCATTTAATCCAGTGTCAAATGGAGATGTTTATTTCATAACTTAAAGTATTTATTAATTACCTACTGCAACATAACACAGAAGTGATCATGAGCTCATTAAGGATAAAATCCTTGGCTTATTAGTCTCTAGAGCTTAGAACGTACCAAGCACATAGTAAATGTTTGTGAAATGATGGACTTTTAGAAACAATTTTCCTCTAAGTTCCTCTTTTCCCTGAGTCTTAAACATTTATGATGATACAAAGATGTTATAAATAATAAAAAGGCAATGATAGGGCAAATTCAAGATCCATATCTCTAAATATTATCTCTGAGTTCTCTCATCAACACCAGTAAAGGACATTGGTAGTCCTTGCTACGTAAACTATGCCCTGTAAGTGAATTAGGCTGAGACTATAGACCTGAACTCAGAAGAAAGGGGAGACCATTGAATAGGTAGGCAACTAATTAAAAGTTAGGTTTGGTTTTCTCCACAGCAGTAAACTGTGATGGAGATGGAAATCAAGCCCTCTTTGCTTGTTTTCTCTCAAGTAGGATATACCGTAGACAAAAACTCTAAGATTTCAGGAAAGTGAATTATCTCTTTGGGATTTGCTGGACCCTATTTAGGACAATGATGCCAAATGACCTAATTAGTATTTCACAGGCTTAAATGAATGAGAGTATTTTTTAAAATGTTGATGCACTCCCAAGAATTAACTGAATAATCAATTTGCTAAAGTTCTGAATTCAGCTTAACTGGATAGTGCAGTCTTAGTATCAGGAAGGATTTCAAAAATATTTTTCTCCAGAAATCTTTCTAATTATGATTATGTTTTTCATTTTTCTAAGATAAATAGTAAATTATTTCAGCATAATAATCTTTATTTTGGTAGGGGAGAAAATCAATCATGGCAATAATTTACCTAACTGGTCCATTCAGTTCCTCTGTTGAACCAATAACTTCATGTAGGAATTCCTTATATGACTTAATGTTGTACAGGATTGTGAAGAAATCATTTTTGGAATAATATATTTAATAATGCAAAGAGTTGACTATGGGGGGGAACAATGTCAATACAAATGAAAACTTTAGTTTTAGGACCAAAATGTTCAACATTTAGTTGAAGGTGTCTAATCATTCGTAAGTATGATTCAGAGTGAGACTGGGTATCCAAGTAAACATATCTATCAGATAAGCAGTGGGATGTAAATAGCAAAGTTAATTTGGAGACAGGGCATGGCATAGGCATTTTGAAATAAATGGCTATAAGATTTTTAAAAGTTTTGCATATCAATAAGCAGTAGCATATAAGGAATTCTGAATTTTTCACCATTTGAAAAATGTCTATATTCACTAAGTTCCTGTAAGCTTTCCAGAGTAAGTTATCAATTATTCCTTTATTCACAAAGCAAAACCTTATGATTGGCTTAAGTATTTTTATTAAGCCAAATAAGGCAGTTTGTGATTGTCTATAATTTTTATAAAGTCTCATTTCCTGAATATTAACACATGTAATTCAACCTAATTTAAAAACTCGTATTTCATACCCGTTTTCTTCCAAGCATGAAGACTAGAACATTTAGGTGTAACTTTGAGGATTTATTGCACTAACATTCTACTAAGTTCACTATAAAGAATATTTTAGGGAATGAGTTTTATTTGTAAATATTTTTATAAGATTAAAAATAATTTTACATATACTCTAGAGCTGCACTGTCCATTATAGTAACCATTAGCCACATTTGGCTGTTGAACAACTTGAAAGGTGACTTGCGCAACTTGAAGAACTGAATTTTTTTATTTTAATTCATTTAAAAATTTAAAAATTATAGTAGTTTTAGTTATTGGGAAACTTTTAGGTGTGTTTGGACAACTTAGACTTATGAATCTACTTTTTCATCTGCAAATTTTATGAAACCTAAATCCATCAAGTATTACTGGTGAAAACTTCATGTCCAAATTAAGGTGCGCTGCAAATGTAAAGAACATTTCAGAGACTCTGTACAAAGAAAAGAATGTAAAATTCTCATTAATAAGTTTTATATTAACTACTTAAGTACCTTGCGTTACATTTCTCTTGGACAGCACTGATCTGGAGCTATATGAAAATTTCTAGTACTTAAAAGTTATGTTTTAGAATGCTTTACTTCAATGTCATTCTCTTAATCAAAAATTTTTATCATTATGAAAAAGTAAGTCAGATTTAGCATTTGCTTAGTAAGAAGTGCCCTAATTGCTCTCTCTGCACACCCTCCTTTCTCCAAATTGCAAATCCTTGCTAGCACCAACAGCAGAATGCAAAATCATAGACAACGAGTATGCAGAAATAGTGTGAGGGCACTGATGAGTGTGCAATCAAATCAAACTGCTCACACACTACAAGTTCTATCTTTTCTTTCCTCCCAATTGTTTCCAGAGCTGTGTGTTCTTAATTCCAAAATTAACCTTCAACTTCTTCCCAAGTTCTGCTGTGCTATGGCTTCTGGTTTAGAATAAGCGATGACTTTGCTCAGCGATGTGGTTGGTCATGTATTAATGCTAGATTCTGTCCAGGCCCGAGAACTCTCATCCTTCAGAGTGGAGAGCTTCCTCTGGGAGAAGGGTTCAAATCCCAGAAGTTTGAACACTGCCACCCGGTACTTCTTGGACATGATGTTGTACAGAATGGGATTGATGGCAGCGCTGAGGTAGAAGAGGACAAAGGATACCAGGTTGCAGTATTGGCTGATCTGAGCAATCTCCAAGGAGCCAGGTTCGAAGGACTTGGAAAATAAATATCGCCCTACGTGGAAGGGCAGCCAGCAGAGGATGAAAGCAAACACCACAACAGCTAAAAGGACAACAGGAGAGAGAGTGTGAGCTCAGGAAATGTCACAGCAAGTCACATTCTATTTTGAAGACACAGTTTTGTTTCGATTATGTATAGTATCACCATTGACTTCAGAGAAACATTATGTTCTGCTTTTCCCTATTCCTACTTTTAACCAAGGTTGGGTCTGTCTGGACTAACAGTTCAACCATTTTTGTTGAACTTCCCAATCATTTCTATTTAATGACTATTTGAGTGATTTGGGGACCAAACTGACATTTTGACTCAACAATTTATTCACAATAGTCCACCATTTCACATGTGTTAGATACAAACAAGCACATATGAAGTACAGTGGTTATACTCAACCACAGCTATGTAACAGAGTTTCCTGGGGGCACAGATTCCTTGTGTGTAATACAGACTCACAAAATTTGTATCTTTAGGAAGGAGACCAGGACACCACACCTGCTTTTCTCTTTTCTTTTTTCTTTCTGAAGTTTCACGAAAGACTGAATATGCAGTCAGGATTGAGAACCACTGAGATGGATGATACTTTGCCACCTACTGATAGACATAAATAAGTTATAAAAGACCATAAAACCCACTAACATTAATTACCATCCATCCGAGTCTTCATTTTACCCAGGTAAGATAATTTTTGTCCAAGACCTCTGAATTTCTACATTAAATTTTCAAAATTCAGAAATCAAAGGTAAAAATAACAGAAAATAATACTTCGGTCCTTGTACCACTTTAGTGATTCCCTTCATGAGGTCAAGGCAAAAGAAAATTAACATTGGTGTTGAGACACCAGTGAGGATAATTAATAGCTTAAAAATAAAATTGGAGAAAATTATTAAACTTCTTCTCAAAACGAAGTTGCATAGTAGCAACTGACTGCCACGGTAGCAACATGAATATTAGAATCCCCTGGAGGGCACTAGCAGGTTTACAATCTGTTAGTCATATTCTGAGAATCGCTGGTCTAGAAAATAAAATTTTTTTACGTTCTTTGAAAAAACAGTATCGTTTTAATATACAGGATTCCAGGAACTGTAAAATGACAAATACAAAATCAACCTGGAACGACTTCTAAGAAGCACTAAATATGCAAATAAATACAAAATGTTGGACTATAATGAGGAATAATAAAATGTACAGATTCTGGTTTTGAAAAAGCAAATTGAATTAATATTTTTGCTTGGATGTGAACACATTTTGTATTACTTTACTTGTACCAAACACATATACTTAAATTTATGTATTAAATATGCAGTACACTCCAGTCATAAAACTGCACCAAGATGTTCTTTGAAGGACCACTTAGAGAGGGATAGTAAGTCCTGTCAGCTTACACAAAGTCTTTTTTTCTCATGTTGGGAGAAGCTTACCTATCTTAGCTTATCCTGGTTTATCCTAGACTATCCTACAGGCAGAAATAGGTGGTCTTGAAAGCAAATGGAGACTCCAGCACTGATTTATCATTGCCTCCCTTTCAAAGCTATATAAACAGCAGCAGGGTAAACAGAATGGATGCAATTATCTGAAAAAATGCAGGTCAGAAAGCATACCACAATACTGAGAGAAAAATGAATCATCTCTGACAGAATTATCCACGCTGATCATATCTTTGGTTAAATTCACCACGGAATACTTTCTAGATCCAATGCCTACTCTTCCCCCAACCCCATGAATGCTTTTTAAATGCAACTTAGATATCCACAAATTGAGGCAGGAAGGTAAACCTCACCTTTAACACTTAAAGACCACAGTAGACTTTTATGAAATATCCCAGTTTTGAAGCAATGTCTCTGGGCTGATAAAATTCATTTAAGGGAAATACAAAGGAGGGGCATCGTTCCCTGAAAAAGGAGACATTAGAAGAAAGAGACACAAAGAGGTAGAGAGCAAAGTAGAGAGTGAAGACAGTGATAAGGTAGGGCGGGGGGTGGGGGGAGACAGATAAAGAAAGAAAGAGCAAAAACAAAATACACGCACACACACACACACACACAGAGACACCTACACCACGGAGAAACTAAGAAACCAAAGAGTGAGCTCAAGACAGAAACAGGAGAGAATCATTGATTGACATGCAGCTAGAGACCGAGAAAAACAGGGGAAGGAGGTAGAGGCTCAGGGAGAAGGGGAAAGGAGGGAAGGCAAGGGGAGAGGAGAGAACCCGGGAGAGAGAGCTCGAGGGCGCACTGAGACCCACCCAGCATTTTCACGGTTTGCTTGTGGTTCTGGTCCCTTAGCGAGGCGCCCACCGCCCCCTCGCCCCGCTTTCTTCGCCACAGCTTCCTGCCGATGAGGCTGTAGAGCACAGTGAGGCAGAAGACCGGCAGGAAGAAGAAGACGCTGGATACCCACACCATGACGGTGAGCAGTCCGGAGCGCACGGCGAACTCGGTGGCGCGACACTCGTTAGTGTCCCGAGGGTCGGTGCCGTTCTCGTGCTCGACCCCGACCAGCACGAAGATGGGCCCGGCGCTGCAGAAGGCCACGGCCCAGATGACCAGGATGACCAGCTTCACCCGGCCCTTGGTGACTACCACCTTGGCCCGCAGCGGGAAGCAGATGGCGAAGTAGCGCTCGACGCTCAGCGCGGTGATGGTGAGCACCGTGGCGTAGGTACAGCTCTCGCTGACGAACTGGAAGAGTTTGCAGAGCAGGTCGCCGAAGTTCCAGGGCCGGTACTGCCACAGGCGGACTAGGTCGAGGGGCATGCAGAGGAAGATGAGTAGGTCGGAGAAGGCCATGCTGGACAAGTAGAGGTTGGTGGTGGTGCGCAGCTCGCGGAAGCGCGACACCACCAGCATGGTGAGCAGGTTGCCCGCGATGCCCACCACAAAGAGTGCCACGCAGGTGGCGGTGACACCGGCCAGCAGTGGCGCGGGGAAGAGCGGCAGGAGCTCGTCGGTCAGAGAGTCGTTGTCGCGGGGAGCGTCCCAGCCCAGGTCCGGCAGCGTGAGGTTGTACCCCGGCTCCTCGCTCGGCGTCGCGTTCCACATGCTGCCGGCTCAGCTTAACTGGCTCTGGGATGCGACTGCGCTGAGAAGCTGGCCGCGGCTGGCCCCAGAGGTCCCCTTAGGCGCGGGAGAGTGCGAACGAGGAGCCGGCGCTGGCTCGCAGGGAGGATGCTTGGAGATGAAAGAGACGGAAGTGAGAGGCAGAAGCTCAGGGAGAAAGTGAGATTGAGAGCTTGGGGCGAAAAGGGGGGGAAGGGAGGGACACACACACGCCCACGCATGCACGCACTGGTGGTGAGGACAGAGTGACCCACCGGTCTTTCTGGCACCTCTGTTTTTCCCCACGATCTCCCCCAAACCTAGCCCCTAGCTGGCCCGTAGTCGCGTACCTGTCACCGGGACAGCCCCGCCAGTCCTGCCTCGCTTGCGCCTTCTTGCTCCAGCCGCATCTCGCAGTTCCTAAAGCGTCCTGGCGCGCGGCGGCCTCGGAGACCCCGCACTGCGAAATGAGAGCGAAAGGAGCTCTCTTTCCAGCCTTGGGCGCTGTCTGGTTAGTGTGGTCCAGAAGGGCAGGTCACGCCCGGGGGTGGGGGCAGGGATGGTGGGAGTGGCGGGGAGAACGCTTTAGTGGCCAGGACCCGAGTTCTTCCTCAAAAAGGACTAAGAGGTGGTAACGGACCTGGTGGGGAGAAGAACCGAGCGTGCCCTACTGGACTTGCAAAAGGGTGATAGGACGAGGCGGGGGTGGGCGGGGGGGGAAGGACCTAGTGTTTGTGTTCCGACCTGAGAAGAGACCGGCGCGCACCTGGCAAGAACCTCAGGCAGTTCTAGAACCTATGGTCGTGTTAACCAAGAGAAACAGGCTCAAAGTCGTGTGACCACTTGTCCAAGGTCACACAGCGAGTTGGGGGCTCAGGGACTAAACTTGGGGCTCCCTCCGGATTTGGACTTCTGAGCGTGAAGGGGAAGATGTGTGAATAAACTCTGTTCTGAATCCCAGCCCTTTGTACAGTCCTTCACGTCGGCGGTGGTAAGGGATATGTTGTGTAAGAGATTACTTTGCCTTCTGCAAACCTGGGGTGGGGGGCGGGGAAGGAGGAGCAAAAGTAACGGGACCTGGTGGGAGCGTGTAGCAGGCAAAGAAGGAGGAGCACAGGCTGTGAGGCTGGCACGTGGAGGGTGCGCAGGAAACATTTTTTTGAGGCATCATTGAGTTTTGTGTAGCTGTGTTCACATGGGCAAGGTCATCAACCTTTTCATTTTAAACTGCGACGATGTTTTGAGGACCACTGGGAGTGGGTGTCAGGTGTCGGGGACACAGTTGAATCTCAATTAAAAAAAATGGGCTGCATTACTGTTATTGTGGTGGCTGTTGAGGGGCAGGAACTGTGCTCCGTGGAAATGCGTCCGAGGCCACTTGCGAGGCGACGCCCCTGAACGCGACCCATGTGTCCGCCTGTCCGGAGCCAGGAAATCGACAACCTAAGATCTGAGACTGGCGGCTGTCAGCGATCTCACCAACCCGCGGGGCCTCTTCCGGCCGGGCATCTTGGGAACAACCTGAGAGCGTGTTCAGCACCGCGGCCAGCGACCGGTCCCTCCTTACATCTCTCCACAGGTCCGGTAGCTGCGCTTTCCACTTGCGTCTCAGCACCATGGTCCTGCTCCACGCGGAGGCCGGGGAGATTCCTCCCAAGCACAAACCGCATGAAGCGGCCACGCTGACCTGCCCCTGGCTTAAATGAGAATCCTTTCATTGTGTGTTAAGGGGGGGCTTTCCTGAAGCATTTTAGTGTGTTCGCACATGACTTTGACAAATGTTTTACATCGTATCTAGCATCTCAATTGTTAATGCTTTCAAGTCCACAAAGACCTAAGGCTGGATGTATCCACACATACATAAAAGATTCCACACATAGTGAGCGACTGCATGAGGGAGGTTTGACACAGGCGACCTAGTGGAGATCACACTACATAGGTCACCACTGGTGTGTTACAGATGTTGTACCAAACTGACATTTAAAAAAAATTATTTCAGGGCGCCTGGGTGGCTCAGTCGGTTAAGCGACTGCCTTCGGCTCAGGTCATGATCCTGGAGTCCTGGGATCGAGTCCCGCATCGGGCTCCCTGCTCGGCAGGGAGCCTGCTTCTCCCTCTGACCCTCCCCCCTCTCATGTGCTCTCTCTCTCTCATTCTCTCTGTCTCAAATAAATAAATAAAAATCTTTAAAAAAAATTATTTCAAACCACCAACTACTATCTTCAAAAAGATTACAAATAGGTCAGGCCACCAGTTACAGTTGACTTTAACACTTCCCACCCTACATTATCAGTAGATCTATGTGTGCAGACAAATCTTTAGTGGGAGAAAATAAACTGGGGTAAATAAAAATAGTGTAGGAAGTTATTGTCTAAGGATAAAAATCAGAAAAAGACTGTGGGGCATATTTCTAGTCTATGTAGGGCTAAAGCAACGGATGATAGATGGAGAAATCTTTTTAAAAATCTAAACTGGGCATGTGTACTAAATAGCCAACTATTTAACTGCATTCGATCATTTTCTAAAATATAGACAAATCTGTATTGTGTGATGAAGAAGAAACAAGGGATAATCTTGAAATTGGTCCTTTCATTCACAACACATAAGGTTATATAATATATAAAATTGTCTATAAATGTGTGGTAGGCAGTGGGAATAACAAAATAAATAAAACCCAGACAGGTAATGTATTTATTTACTTATAGTCTAGAGAGAAAAATACAGTTAAACAAGCAATTCCAGTACAGTATGTACATGTATTTGAAGAAGCAGATACAATGAGCTCTGCTGAAATATGGAGAAACAATGAACAACACAGAGGTGTTAGGAAAGGCTTCTCAGAGAAAGTGGTATCTGAGCTGGATCTTGAAAATTGAGTTCTGGGGCGCCTGGGTGGCTCAGTTGGTTAAGCGTCTGCCTTTGGCTCAGGTCATGATCCCAGAGGCCCCAGATTGAGCCCCACATCAGGCTTCCTGCTCAGAGGATAACTTGCCTCTCCCCCTGCCCCTCACCCTGCTTGTGTTCTCTCTCTCTCTCTCAAACAAATAAATAAAATCTTTAAAAAAAAAAGAAAGAAAGTTGAATTCTGTCAGATTAAGCAAAATATGCTCAACTGTTCAGACAGGGACACAAAGGCACTTTGGAGCAAATGAGCCCACCGTCCTTGTCCTTTGAATGGTGTATTATCATGGATTTATGGATTTTTGTATAGTCAATGCACACCAATCAATTATTGTTATTTCTTTTTTTCTTTCTGGTGCTCTGATTGTTCTGTCTTTGGCCTATAAGATCCCTTTCAAGCTGGTTCCAAAGTCTTTTGACATGTCTCACTTAGATTTTGAGAACTTCCTTGCTTTGTGGTACAGTAAGATACCCCAGCTCACCTTGTAAATTCCCTACTCTAGACCTGGGGGTAGCCATTTCTCCAAAAATTTCTGTTACCTTCTATTGGGGAATGGCATTTAGAGACCTAAATTTGGGCTGTAGGGGTGGTTATTGCCCCTGGGGCATTAGGGACAAGACCCTATCTGTGGACAGAGCTAAAACATGTGTTTTTTAAAAAATCATGAGATGATAATGATGATGATACAGTAGATGAATCAAAAGTACCCTTATCAAGTGATTAAAATTAATACCACCCATGTGATACTCTGGGAAGGACAGAAAGTCACTTATATAGTATGCTAGCTAGGAATGTACAACCTCAATCTAATCATAAGGAACATCAGACAAATTCAAAATGAGGAATATTCTATTCTAAAAATTCTCCCCAAAAGTCAATTTTTTATAAAAGAAAGAAAGAATGAGAAAATATTCCAGACTGGGGAGGCTGGGTAGCTCAGTTGGTTAAACATCTGCCTTCAGCTCAGGTCATGATCCCAGAGTTCTGGGATTCAGCACTGTGGGGCGGATGGGCTCCCTGCTCAGTGGGGAGTCTGCTTCTCCCTCTCCCTCTGCCCTCCCACTGCTCATGCTCTCTCTCTGTCAAATAAATAAATGAAATCTTTAAAAAAAGAAAGAAAGAAAGAAAGAAAGAAAGAAAGAAAGAAAGAAAGAAAGAAAGAAAGAAAATGTTTCAGACTAAAGGAGACCAAAGAGCTGTAACCTCTAACTGTAATTCCTGATTCTAGACTGGATCCTAAGCTGGAGGGAAAAAACTGCAATGAAGGACAATATTGGGTCAATTGACCAACTTAAGAGTATGGCACATAGATTAAATAGAAGTATTGAAACTGTGTTAAGTTTACTGAAGTTGGTAATTGTGTGAAAGCAAATATCCTTATTCTTAAAAATATACACTCAACCATGATTTATGTACATGCTTCTGAAAAATAATTATATGTGTGTATAGATAAATAGAGCAAATGATAAAGCAAATGGAGGGAAATATTAATAATAAATGAATTGAGGAAATGGGTTAAAAGATTTTCTTTGTACTATTCTTAAAACTTTAATTTTGAAATTATTTCCATATAAAAATTAAGAAGTCATGTTTATATAGATACTTCAATTTCCAATTATTTACTCAATCTGTTTGATTTTATATTTACACTGACCATCGTGGTTTCTAACAACATAAGCATAATTATTTATTATAATATTCATTAAATGATTTCAAGCTGATAACATCAGCATTACCACTAACAGTTAACTTGACAAAGTTTGAGATTTTCTTGCAGTTCTCTTTTGTCCTTGGAATATATCCCACTAAGTGTATATAGCTACTATGTTCTAAAACTACTTGAAATAGTGCTTTTCTATGTGCTCCTCATGACAACCCCATGAGATAAGTCCCATTAAGTGTTATTAATTTGACATATGGTTAGATTTATTTGTTTCATTTACTCTCAAATTTAGTATTATTATATTGTTTGAAGATTTTATTCATTTATTAGAGAGAGAGAGAGGGAGAGAGATAATGAGCAGGGGGAGGGACAGAGGAAGAGGGAGAAGCAGACTCCTGTGCTGAGCAGGGAGCCCGATGCAGGGCTGGATCCCAGGACCCCGGGATCATGACCTGAGCCGAAGGCAGACACTTAACCATCTGAGCCACCCAGGCATTCAATTTTAATATTATTTTAAAATTTAAATTTATTTTTTAAAAATAAATCCTACACCCAACGTGGGGCTCGGAACTCAGAGCCAGCCAGGTGCCCTAAATTTTATTTTTCAATATGTAAAACATTTATATGATTTGACAGTTAAAACGTTAAAACAAAGCATGGTCTTAAATTTAAAACTTCAAACCAAAGAATATTCAGGAAAATGTTACTTATTTTTCATACTCCCCAATAGACACCATTTCAAAAATGTCTTGTGTGTATTTCTGTAAGAGAGAGAGAGAGTGTGTGTGTGTGTGTGTGTAGCTTGCATAAAAGTTATTATACTATGTATACTGTTTACTATCTTGATTTTTAAAAATATTTTATTTATTCATTTGAGAGAGAGAGACAGGGACAGCACAAGCAGGGGGAGAGGCAGAGGGAGAAGCAGACTCCCCACTGAGCTGGGAGCCCAACATGGGGCTCGATCCCAGGACCTGGAGATCATGACCTAAGCTGAAGGCAGACGCTTAACCATCTGTGGCACCCAGGTGCCCCATACTATCTTGATTTTTTATCATAACATTACATCCTAGAGTTCTCTCATATCAATACTTTTTAAAATGGTTTTATAGTACTCCATCTTGAGAAAGTTACATAGTTTTTATTATGGAGATGTACTTTACTTTCATTCTTCCAGTGTTTTAGTGTTTTTATTTGTATGTTTTAGTAATCTTTTTACTGTTATAAAATAATGTTGCCTATGTCATTTTTATGTCTACAGGTATATTACAGAATAATATAAAATAAAATTACATTTTAATAAAAGAAGAAATGGCACATGTAACTCATTGAGTAGCACAAATAAAGAAAGCATGGAAAGGCAGTATATAGTGCCTGAGTGTTGATTCTGAGCTCTGAAAACACATACGGAAATTTAGTATAAAATAACAAGTGTAACATGACATTTTTAGAAGTGGGATTGTTGAATCAAAGAATAAAAGCATCTGTAGTTTTGTTATACAGTAGTCCTCCAGTATACATTCCAAGACCCCCAGGGGATACCTGAAACTAGGGATAGTACTGAGCTCTCTATATATTATGTTTTATCTTATACATACATACCTATGATAAAGTTGAGTTCATAAATTAGGCACAGTAAGAGATTAACAATTACTACTAATAAAATGAGACAATTATTACAATATACTATAATAAAAATTACACGAATGTGGTCCCTTTCAAAATATCTTAAAGAATTTCAAATTATCTTATCTTATCTTACACTTCTCACTCTTCTTGCGATGATGTCAGATGATAAAATGCCTATGTGATAAGAAGAAGCAAGGTGAATGAGGTGGGCATTGTGACACAGCATTGTAACCTTCTGCCAACATCCAAAAGAAGAAGGATCACCTGCTATGGACTGCAGTTCATTGTGAACTGAAGCCACAGGAAGTGACACTGTGGATAATGGGGGAATACTGTATATTGCCACATTTTTCTCCATGAGGTTGTACTAAATTGTATCTCCATTAACAATGAATAAGACTCCTTGGTTTCTCCCAGCCTCTACAGCAGTTTTAGCAACTCCTCAGATTTTTGCCAATTTGTTAGATAAGAAATGGTTTCTCAGTGTGTTTTTAATTTATATTCTTTTATTAGGAGTGAGGTAAAACATCCTTTTAATATGTTTAAGGGCTATTTGCCTTTCTTTTTGTATGAGCTTTTAGGCTATGACTTTTGCTCACTTTTCTATTGGGTTGCTGTTTTATTTGGGGCCTCTGGGTGGCTCAGTCTGTTGAGTGTGGGACTCTGATTTCCACTCAGGTCATGATCTCAGGGTTGTGAGACTGAGCCTCCAGTAGGACTCCTCACTGGGTGTGGAGCCACCTAAGATTCTCTCTCTCTCTCTCTCTCTCTCTCCCACTCTGCCCCTGCCCTGCCCCCTCCCTCTCTAAAAAAATTAAATTAAATTAAATTAAATTAAATTAAATTAAAATTGATTTTTAGGGGCTCTTTTTGTGTTAGGGAGACATCTCTTTGAAATAACAAAAATTGAAAATATTTTCTCCAGTCATTCATTTGTCTTTTAATATTGCTTATGGGGTTTTTATTTTGACATTCAAAAGTTTAAAATTTTGGTGTCATCAAGTGTGTCAGTCTTTTTTGTTATTGCTTCTGGATTTTGAATTGTATTTATAAAAGCTCTATTCGTTGCCAAGTTGTGAAGGAATTCATCCATGTTTTGTTCTATTATTTTGTGCTTTTGTTTTTTAACACTTGTATTTCTGATCCACTTGCACTTTATCCTGGTGCACAAAGCAATATACGGATCCAATTTTATCTTTTCCAAATGATTATCCAGTTGTTTCAACATCGTTTATTAAAAATTCTCCTTTTCTCTAATAATTCGAGTGGCTCCTTTATCTCATATAAAATCTCTCTATGTATTTTCAGGGTCCAGATTCAACACTTGGATACTGTATATTGCCTCTCCATGCTTTATTTGTGCTTTTCAATAAATTGTGTATGGCCGTGTGTCATTTCTTCTCTTAGTAAACTGTAATTGTATATTATTCTTGAACATTTTGCTTGATTATATCTTATTTCCTGTACTAATTAGAACTAGAACTGGTTACGTCAGGAAATTAAAAAGAGAGAGACCGAACCATGATTCAAGTTCATGGATTTATTTTTTTCCTAAAAGAAATCAGAATATAGACTGTGCAGGGCTGGTATGATGTGATGAGGAATAGTGTTCCTTCTGTCTTTCTGCTCTATCATACTTTGTGAGTGGCTTTCAATATCAAAATTGCTTCATGGTCCAAGATTGCTGTTGGAACTATAGTCATTCAAATGATTTCTAGGCAATAAGAAGTGGAAGAGGAGAGGAAAAGGGCTTTCTTAGGAGCCCAACTCAAAAACTCCCACTTATGTCACATTGGCCAAATCCTCTTCAGGGGAGCCTGGGAAATATACATTTATAATAGGACACGTTATCACTCCCAAGATTCTAGATTTGGGTAAACAATCTGCATGTAATCTCTGCCATATTTCCCAGCCAGATTGTAATTTGAGAACAAAAATAGTTCTTTCCTTAAATGACCCATAAAACTTAGTATAGAGAACCTATAGGTAGAAGATCATTTAAAATAAACATTTACTGATTTGATTAAATTTATATTTCATTTGAAATCATATATATAAACACAAGACACATAAGAAGGCTCATATGGAAATTTAAGTATTATATTGTATCTTTAATAAAATACATAATTTTTTCACATTTCATTCAAGCTTTGTATATAATGTTCTTATATATTTGGCTTCATTACTTTACTTGTTCTATCACATCATGTAGCCTCATTTAAAGAATATCATGCACATATTTCAAACTAAGAAATACACTCTTTTCAGATGGGCAAACTGTAAGAATCGAGACGTAATATCAAGTACATCAATAGAGGAGAAAAATTATATTTCTACAAAAAATTTAATCTTGGAATTCAGGCACATAAAAAGCATTTTCTAGCTAGTAAATGAGATATGTTATCATGAATGATCACTATGAATAATTAAATAATTGTGCATTTAAGAAATTCATTTAAAAATATTTATGCTTTTCTGATTATAGAAGTAACATATATTGCTTAATAAAGTTAGAGAAGCTTACCATAATTTAAAAAGACAACTTAGGAAAGGAGTTGGATATACTAGTATGGAGTTCAGGGCTAGAGTTGAAATCTGGGAATAGTCAGCAATAGGTAGCATTTAAAGTCAGGATGCCAGCTGAGATAAGCTAGGGAATGATTAGCTAGAAAAGAGCAGAGGTTTAAGGACCTTGAGATTTGGACCCTTCAACTTTTAGAGATAGGAGATCATGAGAAAAACATACTCATAAATAGTCAGTAGAATAGAATTACAAATTTGGAGGATGTGATGTTCTAGAAGACAAGTGAAGAAAGCATATCCAGGAAGAAGGCGTGATGAATTGTATCTGATACTTCCCTGGGTCAAGTAAGATGATAACTGATCATTGTATTTAGCAATATGGAGGTAATTGTTAATTGATAATCCTGGTGCCATGTTGAGGATGAACCTATTTGGTTCAAGTAAGCATAGGAGAAAATACTTTGGAGACAGTGAATATAGTTTCCAAAGAGTTTTATTATAAAGGGAAGGAAACCAGTGAAGTGGTAGGTAAAGGAGGGTGTGGGTCCAGGGAATTTCTTTTTAAAGCAGTGATAAATACCAGTAGTTTGTGTGCTGTTGTGAATAATATGCTCCAAAGGGGAAACTTGAAATAGAGTGATAAAAAATGAAGGAAAAAAAGAAGAATGGCTGGAGTGGTATTTCTAAGAGGGGTTGGACCTAGTAAGGACCAAGCAAAAGGGATGGCTTTAGTGGGAGTGTGGCTAGTTCATTCCCAGGGACAGGAGAGAATGCAGAATATGTGAGCACAGATGTAGGAGGGTAGGTAGTATGCAAGGTGAGGCTCGTGGGAATTCTTTGACAACTTCCATTTCCTCAGCAATATAGAAAGCAAGGGAAACAGTGGACAGTGGGTTGGGAAGGAGGTAGTGGAGGATGGAGGAAAGAGACGCAAATATGAAATAGTGGTCTAGAGAAGTGGGAAAGTGAACACATGAGGCTAATATCATCTGATTGCTGGGCAGCAGGAAGGGCCCGCTTGAGGTTAATGATGATGAATTTAAAATGACACCCATCAACATGACTGTTTGTTTTCCCATCTTTACGTTCAGTTGTGCTGGTGCAAAAATGGAGTGGATGGAAATTTTCTTTTAACCAGGGTTATGATTTTGTTCAGGACAGATGAGAAAGCATAAGAAGGACAAAGATGTGGAGGTTCTATCTAAGGAACTGATT